>NC_135497.1:378482899-379907540 GCF_052857255.1 Amblyomma americanum | reverse complement strand
TAGCGGCTTTGCATAGAATAAAATTATGATCAATGGTCTCTGGCTCATTGCACAGTGGTTTCAATGTCCTTTAGTTTTCGCTGTATTATGTCCGAGAAGCGCATAGCGGCTTTGCATAGAATAAAATAATGGTCAATGGTCTCTGGCTCATTGCACAGTGCTTTCAATGTCCTTTAGTTTTCGCTGTAATATGTCCGAGAAGCGCATAGCGGCTTTGCATAGAATAAAATAACGGTCAATGGTCTCTGGCACATTGCACAGTGATTTCAATGTCCTTTAGTTTTCGCTGTAATATGTCCGAGAAGCGCATAGCGGCTTCGCATAGAATAAAAAAGTGGTCAATGGTCTCTGGCACATGCACAGTGATTTCAATGTTCTTTAGTTTTCGCTGTAATATGTCCGAGAAGCGCATAGCGGCTTTGAATAGAATAAAATAATGGTCAATGGTCTCTGGAACATTGCACAGTGGTTTCAATGTCCTTTAGTTTTCGCAGTAATATGTCCGAGAAGCGCATAGCGGCTTTGCATCGAATAAAATAATGGTCAATGGTCTCTGGCTCATTGCACAGTGGCTTCAATGTCCTTTAGTTTTCGCTGTAATATGTCCGAGAAGCGCATAGCGGTTTTGCATATAATAAAATAATGGTCAATGGTCTCCGGCACATTGCACAGTGATTTCAATGTCCTTTAGTTTTCGCTGTAATATGTCCGAGAAGCGCATAGCGGCTTTGCATAGATTAAAATAATGGTCAAGGGTCTTTGGCACATTGCACAGTGATTTCAATGTCCTTTAGTTTTCGCTGTTATATGTCCGAGAAGCGCATAGCGGCTTTGCATAGAATATAATAATGGTCAATGGTTTCTGGCACATTGCACAGTGATTTCAATGTCCTTTAGTTTTCTCTGTAATATGTCTGAGAAGCGCATAGCGGCTTTGCATAGAATAAAATAATGGTCAATGGTCTCTAGCACATTGCACACTGATTTGAATGTGCTTTAGTTTTCGCTGTAATATGTCCGAGAAGCGCATAGCGGCTTTGCATAGAATAAAATAATGGTCAATGGTCTCTGGCACATTGCACAGTGATTTCATGTCCTTTAGTTTTCGCTGTAATATGTTCGAGAAGAGCATAGCGGCTTTGCGTAGAATAAAATAATGGTGAATGGTCTCTGGCACATTGCACACTGATTTCAATGTCCTTTAGTTTTCGCTGTAATATGTCCGAGAAGCGCATAGCGGCTTTGCATAGAATAAAATAATGGTCAATGGTCTCTGGCACATTGCACAGTGATTTCATGTCCTTTAGTTTTCGCTGTAATATGTCCGAGAAGCGCATAGCGGCTTCGCAAAGAATAAAATAATGGTCAAAGGTCTCTGGCACATTGCACAGTGATTTCAATGTCCTTTAGTTTTCGCTCTAAAATGTCCAAGAAGCGCATAGCGGCTTCGCATAGAATAAAATAATGGTCAATGGTCTCTGGCACATTGCACAGTGATTTCAATGTCCTTTAGTTTTCGCTGTAATATGTCCGAGAAGCGCATAGCGGCTTTGCATAGATTAAAACAATGGTCAATGGTCTCTGGCACATTCCACGGTGATTTCAATGTCCTTTAGTTTTCGCTGTAATATGTCCGCTAAGCGCATAGCGGCTTTGCATAGAATAAAATAATGCTCAATGGTCTATGGCACATTGCACAGTGATTTCAATGTCCTTTAGTTTTCGCTGTAATATGTCCGAGAAGCGCATAGCGGCTTCGCATAGAATAAAATAATGGTCAATGGTCTATGACACATTGCACAGTGATTTCAATGTCCTTTAGTTTTCGCTGTAATATGTCCGAGAAGCGCATAGCGGCTTTGCATAGAATAAAATAATGGTCAATGGTCTCTGGCACATTGCACAGTGATTTCAATGTCCTTTAGTTTTCGCCGTAATATGTCCGAGAAGCGCATAGCGGCTTCGCATAGAACAAAATAATGGTCAATGGTCTCTTGCACATTGCACAGTGATTTCACTGTCCTTTAGTTTTCGCAGTAATATGTCCGAGGAGCGCATAGCGGCTTTGAATAGAATAAAATAATGGTCAATGGTCTCTGGCATATTGCACAGTGATTTCAATGTCCTTTAGTTTTCGCTGTAATATGTCCGAGAAGCGCATAGCGGCTTTGCATAGAATAAAATTATGACCAATGGTCTCTGGCTCATTGCACAGTGGTTTCAATGTCCTTTAGTTTTCGCTGTATTATGTCCGAGAAGCGCATAGCGGCTTTGCATAGAATAAAATAATGGTCAATGGTCTCTGGCTCATTGCACAGTGCTTTCAATGTCCTTTAGTTTTGGCTGTAATATGTCCGAGAAGCGCATAGCGGCTTCGCATAGAATAAAAAAGTGGTCAATGGTCTCTGGCACATGCACAGTGATTTCAATGTTCTTTAGTTTTCGCTGTAATATGTCCGAGAAGCGCATAGCGGCTTTGAATAGAATAAAATAATGGTCAATGGTCTCTGGAACATTGCACAGTGGTTTCAATGTCCTTTAGTTTTCGCAGTAATATGTCCGAGAAGCGCATAGCGGCTTTGCATCGAATAAAATAATGGTCAATGGTCTCTGGCTCATTGCACAGTGGCTTCAATGTCCTTTAGTTTTCGCTGTAATATGTCCGAGAAACGCATAGCGGCTTTGCATATAATAAAATAATGGTCAATGGTCTCCGGCACATTGCACAGTGATTTCAATGTCCTTTAGTTTTCGCTGTTATATGTCCGAGAAGCGCATAGCGGCTTTGCATAGAATATAATAATGGTCAATGGTTTCTGGCACATTGCACCGTGATTTCAATGTCCTTTAGTTTTCTCTGTAATATGTCTGAGAAGCGCATAGCGGCTTTGCATAGAATAAAATAATGGTCAATGGTCTCTAGCACATTGCACACTGATTTGAATGTGCTTTAGTTTTCGCTGTAATATGTCCGAGAAGCGCATAGCGGCTTTGCATAGAATAAAATAATGGTCAATGGTCTCTGGCACATGCACAGTGATTTCAATGTTCTTTAGTTTTCGCTGTAATATGTCCGAGAAGCGCATAGCGGCTTTGAATAGAATAAAATAATGGTCAATGGTCTCTGGAACATTGCACAGTGGTTTCAATGTCCTTTAGTTTTCGCAGTAATATGTCCGAGAAGCGCATAGCGGCTTTGCATCGAATAAAATAATGGTCAATGGTCTCTGGCTCATTGCACAGTGGCTTCAATGTCCTTTAGTTTTCGCTGTAATATGTCCGAGAAGCGCATAGCGGTTTTGCATATAATAAAATAATGGTCAATGGTCTCCGGCACATTGCACAGTGATTTCAATGTCCTTTAGTTTTCGCTGTAATATGTCCGAGAAGCGCATAGCGGCTTTGCATAGATTAAAATAATGGTCAAGGGTCTTTGGCACATTGCACAGTGATTTCAATGTCCTTTAGTTTTCGCCGTAATATGTCCGAGAAGCGCATAACGGCTTTGCATAGAATAAAATAATGGTCAATGGTCTCTGGCACATTGCACAGTGATTTCAATGTCCTTTAGTTTTCGCCGTAATATGTCCGAGAAGCGCATAGCGGCTTCGCATAGAACAAAATAATGGTCAATGGTCTCTTGCACATTGCACAGTGATTTCACTGTCCTTTAGTTTTCGCAGTAATATGTCCGAGGAGCGCATAGCGGCTTTGAATAGAATAAAATAATGGTCAATGGTCTCTGGCATATTGCACAGTGATTTCAATGTCCTTTAGTTTTCGCTGTAATATGTCCGAGAAGCGCATAGCGGCTTCGCATAGAATAAAATAATGGTCAATGGTCTCTGGCTCATTGCACAGTGGTTTCAATGTCCTTTAGTTTTCGCTGTAATATGTCCGAGAAGCGCATAGCGGCTTTGCATAGAATAAAATAATGGTCAATGATCTCTGGCTCATTGCACAGTGCTTTCAATGTCCTTTAGTTTTCGCTGTAATATGTCCGAGAAGCGCATAGCGGCCTTGCATAGAATAAAATAACGGTCAATGGTCTCTGGCACATTACACAGTGATTTTAATGTCCTTTAGTTTTCGCTGTAATATGTCCGAGAAGCGCATAGCGGCTTTGATTAGAATAAAATAATGGTCAATGGTCTCTGGAACATTGCACAGTGGTTTCAATGTCCTTTAGTTTTCGCAGTAATATGTCCGAGAAGCGCATAGCGGCTTTGCATCGAATAAAATAATGGTCAATGGTCTCTGGCTCATTGCACAGTGGTTTCAATGTCCTTTAGTTTTCGCTGTAGTATGTCGGAGAAGCGCATAGCGGTTTTGCATATAATAAAATAATGGTCAATGGTCTCTGGCACATTGCACAGTGATTTCAATGTCCTTTAGTTTTCGTCGTAATATGTCCGAGAAGCGCATAGCGGCTTTGCATAGAATAAAATAATGGTCAATGGTCTCTGGCACATTGCACAGTGATTTCAATGTCCTTTAGTTTTCGCCGTAATATGTCCGAGAAGCGCATAGCGGCTTCGCATAGAACAAAATAATGGTCAATGGTCTCTTGCACATTGCACAGTGATTTCACTGTCCTTTAGTTTTCGCAGTAATATGTCCGAGGAGCGCATAGCGGCTTTGAATAGAATAAAATAATGGTCAATGGTCTCTGGCATATTGCACAGTGATTTCAATGTCCTTTAGTTTTCGCTGTAATATGTCCGAGAAGCGCATAGCGGCTTTGCATAGAATAAAATTATGATCAATGGTCTCTGGCTCATTGCACAGTGGTTTCAATGTCCTTTAGTTTTCGCTGTATTATGTCCGAGAAGCGCATAGCGGCTTTGCATAGAATAAAATAATGGTCAATGGTCTCTGGCTCATTGCACAGTGCTTTCAATGTCCTTTAGTTTTCGCTGTAATATGTCCGAGAAGCGCATAGCGGCTTTGCATAGAATAAAATAACGGTCAATGGTCTCTGGCACATTGCACAGTGATTTCAATGTCCTTTAGTTTTCGCTGTAATATGTCCGAGAAGCGCATAGCGGCTTCGCATAGAATAAAAAAGTGGTCAATGGTCTCTGGCACATGCACAGTGATTTCAATGTTCTTTAGTTTTCGCTGTAATATGGCCGAGAAGCGCATAGCGGCTTTGAATAGAATAAAATAATGGTCAATGGTCTCTGGAACATTGCACAGTGGTTTCAATGTCCTTTAGTTTTCGCAGTAATATGTCCGAGAAGCGCATAGCGGCTTTGCATCGAATAAAATAATGGTCAATGGTCTCTGGCTCATTGCACAGTGGCTTCAATGTCCTTTAGTTTTCGCTGTAATATGTCCGAGAAGCGCATAGCGGTTTTGCATATAATAAAATAATGGTCAATGGTCTCCGGCACATTGCACAGTGATTTCAATGTCCTTTAGTTTTCGCTGTAATATGTCCGAGAAGCGCATAGCGGCTTTGCATAGATTAAAATAATGGTCAAGGGTCTTTGGCACATTGCACAGTGATTTCAATGTCCTTTAGTTTTCGCTGTTATATGTCCGAGAAGCGCATAGCGGCTTTGCATAGAATATAATAATGGTCAATGGTTTCTGGCACATTGCACAGTGATTTCAATGTCCTTTAGTTTTCTCTGTAATATGTCTGAGAAGCGCATAGCGGCTTTGCATAGAATAAAATAATGGTCAATGGTCTCTAGCACATTGCACACTGATTTGAATGTGCTTTAGTTTTCGCTGTAATATGTCCGAGAAGCGCATAGCGGCTTTGCTTAGAATAAAATAATGGTCAATGGTCTCTGGCACATTGCACAGTGATTTCATGTCCTTTAGTTTTCGCTGTAATATGTTCGAGAAGAGCATAGCGGCTTTGCGTAGAATAAAATAATGGTGAATGGTCTCTAGCACATTGCACACTGATTTCAATGTCCTTTAGTTTTCGCTGTAATATGTCCGAGAAGCGCATAGCGGCTTCGCAAAGAATAAAATAATGGTCAAAGGTCTCTGGCACATTGCACAGTGATTTCAATGTCCTTTAGTTTTCGCTCTAAAATGTCCAAGAAGCGCATAGCGGCTTCGCATAGAATAAAATAATGGTCAATGGTCTATGACACATTGCACAGTGATTTCAATGTCCTTTAGTTTTCGCTGTAATATGTCCGAGAAGCGCATAGCGGCTTTGCATAGAATAAAATAATGGTCAATGGTCTCTGGCACATTGCACAGTGATTTCAATATCCTTTAGTTTTCGCCGTAATATGTCCGAGAAGCGCATAGCGGCTTCGCATAGAACAAAATAATGGTCAATGGTCTCTTGCACATTGCACAGTGATTTCACTGTCCTTTAGTTTTCGCAGTAATATGTCCGAGGAGCGCATAGCGGCTTTGAATAGAATAAAATAATGGGCAATGGTCTCTGGCATATTGCACAGTGATTTCAATGTCCTTTAGTTTTCGCTGTAATATGTCCGAGAAGCGCATAGCGGCTTTGCATAGAATAAAATTATGATCAATGGTCTCTGGCTCATTGCACAGTGGTTTCAATGTCCTTTAGTTTTCGCTGTATTATGTCCGAGAAGCGCATAGCGGCTTTGCATAGAATAAAATAATGGTCAATGGTCTCTGGCTCATTGCACAGTGCTTTCAATGTCCTTTAGTTTTCGCTGTAATATGTCCGAGAAGCGCATAGCGGCTTCGCATAGAATAAAAAAGTGGTCAATGGTCTCTGGCACATGCACAGTGATTTCAATGTTCTTTAGTTTTCGCTGTAATATGTCCGAGAAGCGCATAGCGGCTTTGAATAGAATAAAATAATGGTCAATGGTCTCTGGAACATTGCACAGTGGTTTCAATGTCCTTTAGTTTTCGCAGTAATATGTCCGAGAAGCGCATAGCGGCTTTGCATCGAATAAAATAATGGTCAATGGTCTCTGGCTCATTGCACAGTGGCTTCAATGTCCTTTAGTTTTCGCTGTAATATGTCCGAGAAGCGCATAGCGGTTTTGCATATAATAAAATAATGGTCAATGGTCTCCGGCACTTTGCACAGTGATTTCAATGTCCTTTAGTTTTCGCTGTAATATGTCCGAGAAGCGCATAGCGGCTTTGCATAGAATATAATATTGGTCAATGGTTTCTGGCACATTGCACCGTGATTTCAATGTCCTTTAGTTTTCTCTGTAATATATCTGAGAAGCGCATAGCGGCTTTGCATAGAATAAAATAATGGTCAATGGTCTCTAGCACATTGCACACTGATTTGAATGTGCTTTAGTTTTCGCTGTAATATGTCCGAGAAGCGCATAGCGGCTTTGCATAGAATAAAATAATGGTCAATGGTCTCTGGCACATTGCACAGTGATTTCATGTCCTTTAGTTTTCGCTGTAATATGTTCGAGAAGAGCATAGCGGCTTTGCGTAGAATAAAATAATGGTGAATGGTCTCTAGCACATTGCACACTGATTTCAATGTCCTTTAGTTTTCGCTGTAATATGTCCGAGAAGCGCATAGCGGCTTTGCATAGAATAAAATAATGGTCAATGGTCTCTGGCACATTGCACAGTGATTTCATGTCCTTTAGTTTTCGCTGTAATATGTCCGAGAAGCGCATAGCGGCTTCGCAAAGAATAAAATAATGGTCAAAGGTCTCTGGCACATTGCACAGTGATTTCAATGTCCTTATTTTTCGCTCTAAAATGTCCAAGAAGCGCATAGCGGCTTCGCATAGAATAAAATAATGGTCAATGGTCTCTGGCACATTGCACAGTGATTTCAATGTCCTTTAGTTTTCGCTGTAATATGTCCGAGAAGCGCATAGCGGCTTTGCATAGATTAAAATAATGGTCAATGGTCTCTGGCACATTCCACGGTGATTTCAATGTCCTTTAGTTTTCGCTGTAATATGTCCGCTAAGCGCATAGCGGCTTTGCATAGAATAAAATAATGCTCAATGGTCTATGGCACATTGCACAGTGATTTCAATGTCCTTTAGTTTTCGCTGTAACATGTCCGAGAAGCGCACAGCGGCTTTGAGTAGAACAAAATAATGGTCAATGGTCTCTGGCACTTTGCACAGTGATTTCAATGTCCTTTAGTTTTCGCTGTAATACGTCCGAGAAGCGCATAGCGGCTTCGCATTGAATAAAATAATGGTCAATGGTCTATGACACATTGCACAGTGATTTCAATGTCCTTTAGTTTTCGCTGTAATATGTCCGAGAAGCGCATAGCGGCTTTGCATAGATTAAAATAATGGTCAATGGTCTCTGGCACATTGCACAGTGATTTCATGTCCTTTAGTTTTCGCTGTAATATGTCCGAGAAGAGCATAGCGGCTTTGCATAGAATAAAATAATGGTCAATGGTCTCTAGCACATTGCACACTGATTTCACTGTCCTTTAGTTTTCGCAGTAATATGTCCGAGGAGCGCATAGCGGCTTTGAATAGAATAAAATAATGGTCAATGGTCTCTGGCACATTGCACAGTGATTTCAATGTCCTTTAGTTTTCGCAGTAATATGTCCGAGGAGCGCATAGCGGCTTTGCATAGAATAAAATAATGATCAATGGTCTCTGGCATATTGCACAGTGATTTCAATGTCCTTTAGTTTTCGCTGTAATATGTCTGAGAAGCGCACAGCGGCTTCGCATAGAGTAAAATAATGGTCAATGGTCTCTGGCTCATTGCCCAGTGCTTTCAATGTCCTTTAGTTTTCGCTGTAACATGTCCGAGAAGCGCATAGCGGCTTTGCATAGAATAAAATAACGGTCAATGGTCTCTGGCACATTACACAGTGATTTCAATGTCCTTTAGTTTTCGCTGTAATATGTCCGAGAAGCGCATAGCGGCTTCGCATAGAATAAAAAAGTGGTCAATGGTCTCTGGCACATGCACAGTGATTTCAATGTTCTTTAGTTTTCGCTGTAATATGTCCGAGAAGCGCATAGCGGCTTTGAATAGAATAAAATAATGGTCAATGGTCTCTGGAACATTGCACAGTGGTTTCAATGTCCTTTAGTTTTCGCAGTAATATGTCCGAGAAGCGCATAGCGGCTTTGCATCGAATAAAATAATGGTCAATGGTCTCTGGCTCATTGCACAGTGGTTTCAATGTCCTTTAGTTTTCGCTGTAATATGTCCGAGAAGCGCATAGCGGCTTCGCATATAATAAAATAATGGTCAATGGTCTCCGGCACATTGCACAGTGATTTCAATGTCCTTTAGTTTTCGCTGTAATATGTCCGAGAAGCGCATAGCGGCTTTGATTAGAATAAAATAATGGTCAATGGTCTCTGGAACATTGCACAGTGGTTTCAATGTCCTTTAGTTTTCGCAGTAATATGTCCGAGAAGCGCATAGCGGCTTTGCATCGAATAAAATAATGGTCAATGGTCTCTGGCTCATTGCACAGTGGTTTCAATGTCCCTTAGTTTTCGCTGTAATATGTCCGAGAAGCACATAGCGGTTTTGCATATAATAAAATAATGGTCAATGGTCTCTGGCACATTGCACAGTGATTTCAATGTCCTTTAGTTTTCGTCGTAATATGTCCGAGAAGCGCATAGCGGCTTTGCATAGAATAAAATAATGGTCAATTGTCTCTGGCTCATTGCACAGTGATTTCAATGTCCTTTAGTTTTCGCCGTAATATGTCCGAGAAGCGCATAGCGGCTTTGCATAGAATAAAATAATGGTCAATGGTCTCTGGCTCATTGCACAGTGCTTTCAATGTCCTTTAGTTTTCGCTGTAATATGTCCGAGAAGCGCATAGCGGCTTTGCATAGAATAAAATAACGGTCAATGGTCTCTGGCACATTGCACAGTGATTTCAATGTCCTTTAGTTTTCGCTGTAATATGTCCGAGAAGCGCATAGCGGCTTCGCATAGAATAAAAAAGTGGTCAATGGTTTTGGCACATGCACAGTGATTTCAATGTTCTTTAGTTTTCGCTGTAATATGTCCGAGAAGCGCATAGCGGCTTTGAATAGAATAAAATAATGGTCAATGGTCTCTGGAACATTGCACAGTGGTTTCGATGTCCTTTAGTTTTCGCAGTAATATGTCCGAGAAGCGCATAGCGGCTTTGCATCGAATAAAATAATGGTCAATGGTCTCTGGCTCATTGCACAGTGGTTTCAATGTCCTTTAGTTTTCGCTGTAATATGTCCGAGAAGCGCATAGCGGTTTTGCATATAATAAAATAATGGTCAATGGTCTCCGGCACATTGCACATCGATTTCAATGTCCTTTAGTTTTCGCTGTAATATGTCCGAGAAGCGCATAGCGGCTTTGCATAGATTAAAATAATGGTCAAGGGTCTCTGGCACATTGCACAGTGATTTCAATGTCCTTTAGTTTTCGCTGGTATATGTCCGAGAAGCGCATAGCGGCTTTGCATAGAATATAATAATGGTCAATGGTTTCTGGCACATTGCACAGTGATTTCAATGTCCTTTAGTTTTCTCTGTAATATGTCCGAGAAGCGCATAGCGGCTTTGTATAGAATAAAATAATGGTCAGTGGTCTCTGGCACATTGTACAGTGATTTCAATGTCCTTTAATTTTCGCTGTAATATGTCCGAGAAGCGCATAGCGGCTTCGCATAGAATAAAATAATGGTCAATGGTCTATGACACATTGCACAGTGATTTCAATGTCCTTTAGTTTTCGCTGTAATATGTCCGTGAAGCGCATAGCGGCTTTGCATAAAATAAAATAATGGTCAATGGTCTCTAGCACATTGCACAGTGATTTCATGTCCTTTAGTTTTCGCTGTAATATGTCCGAGAAGAGCATAGCGGCTTTGCATAGAATAAAATAATGGTCAATGGCCTCTAGCACATTGCACACTGATTTCAATGTCCTTTAGTTTTCGCTGTAATATGTCCGAGAAGCGCATAGCGGCTTTGCATAGAATAAAATAATGGTCAATGGTCTCTGGCAAATTGCACAGTGATTTCATGTCCTTTAGTTTTCGCTGTAATATGTCCGAGAAGCGCATAGCGGCTTTGCATAGAATAAAATAATGGTCAATGGTCTCTGGCACATTCCACGGTGATTTCAATGTCCTTTAGTTTTCGCTGTAATATGTCCGAGAAGCGCATAGCGGCTTTGCATAAAAAAAAATAATGGTCAATGGTCTCTGGCACATTGTACAGTGATTTCAGTGTCCTTTAGTTTTCGCTGTAATATGTCCGAGAAGCGCATAGCGGCTTTGCATAGAATAAAATCATGGTCAATGGTCTCTGGCACATTGCACAGTGACTTCAATGTCCTTTAGTTTTTGCAGTAATATGTCCGAGAAGCGCATAGCGGCTTTGTATAGAATAAAATAATGGTCTGTGGTCTCTGGTACATTGTACAGTGATTTCAATGTCCTTTAGTTTTCGCTGTAATATGTCCGAGAAGCGCATAGCGGCTTCGCATAGAATAAAATAATGGTCAATGGTCTATCACACATTGCACAGTGATTTCAATGTCCTTTAGTTTTCGCTGTAATATGTCCGTGAAGCGCATAGCGGCTTTGCATAGAATAAAATAATGGTCAATGGTCTCTAGCACATTGCACACTGATTTCAATGTCCTTTAGTTTTCGCTGTAATATGTCCGAGAAGCGCATAGCGGCTTTGCATAGAATAAAATAATGGTCAATGGTCTCTGGCAAATTGCACAGTGATTTCATGTCCTTTAGTTTTCGCTGTAATATGTCCGAGAAGCGCATAGCGGCTTTTCATAGAATAAAATAATGGTCAATGGTCTCTGGCACATTGCACACTGATTTCAATGTCCTTTTGTTTTCGCTGTAATATGTCCGAGAAGCGCATAGCGGCTTTGCATAGAATAAAATAATGGTCAATGGTCTCTGGCAAATTGCACAGTGATTTCATGTCCTTTAGTTTTCGCTGTAATATGTCCGAGAAGCGCATAGCGGCTTTTCATAGAATAAAATAATGGTCAATGGTCTCTGGCACATTCCACGGTGATTTCAATGTCCTTTAGTTTTCGCTGTAATATGTCCGAGAAGCGCATAGCGGCTTTGCATAAAATAAAATAATGGTCAATGGTCTCTGGCACATTGCACAGTGATTTCAATGTCCTTTAGTTTTCGCCGTAATATGTCCGAGAAGCGCATAGCGGCTTTGCATAGAATAAAATAATGGTCAATGGTCTCTGGCACATTGCACAGTGATTTCAATGTCTTTAGTTTTCGCCGTAATATGTCTGAGAAGCGCATAGCGGCTTCGCATAGAACAAAATAATGGTCAATGGTCTCTTGCACATTGCACAGTGATTTCACTGTCCTTTAGTTTTCGCAGTAATATGTCCGAGGAGCGCATAGCGGCTTTGAATAGAATAAAATAATGGTCAATGGTCTCTGGCATATTGCACAGTGATTTCAATGTCCTTTAGTTTTCGCTGTAATATGTCTGAGAAGCGCACAGCGGCTTCGCATAGAGTAAAATAATGGTCAATGGTCTCTGGCTCATTGCCCAGTGCTTTCAATGTCCTTTAGTTTTCGCTATAACATGTCCGAGAAGCGCATAGCGGCTTTGCATAGAATAAAATAACGGTCAATGGTCTCTGGCACATTACACAGTGATTTCAATGTCCTTTAGTTTTCGCTGTAATATGTCCGAGAAGCGCATAGCGGCTTCGCATAGAATAAAAAAGTGGTCAATGGTCTCTGGCACATGCACAGTGATTTCAATGTTCTTTAGTTTTCGCTGTAATATGTCCGAGAAGCGCATAGCGGCTTTGAATAGAATAAAATAATGGTCAATGGTCTCTGGAACATTGCACAGTGGTTTCAATGTCCTTTAGTTTTCGCAGTAATATGTCCGAGAAGCGCATAGCGGCTTTGCATCGAATAAAATAATGGTCAATGGTCTCTGGCTCATTGCACAGTGATTTCAATGTCCTTTAGTTTTCGCTGTAATATGTCCGAGAAGCGCATAGCGGCTTCGCATAGAATAAAAAAGTGGTCAATGGTCTCTGGCACATGCACAGTGATTTCAATGTTCTTTAGTTTTCGCTGTAATATGTCCGAGAAGCGCATAGCGGCTTTGATTAGAATAAAATAATGGTCAATGGTCTCTGGAACATTGCACAGTGGTTTCAATGTCCTTTAGTTTTCGCAGTAATATGTCCGAGAAGCGCATAGCGGCTTTGCATCGAATAAAATAATGGTCAATGGTCTCTGGCTCATTGCACAGTGGTTTCAATGTCCCTTAGTTTTCGCTGTAATATGTCCGAGAAGCACATAGCGGTTTTGCATATAATAAAATAATGGTCAATGGTCTCTGGCACATTGCACAGTGATTTCAATGTCCTTTAGTTTTCGTCGTAATATGTCCGAGAAGCGCATAGCGGCTTTGCATAGAATAAAATAATGGTCAATTGTCTCTGGCTCATTGCACAGTGATTTCAATGTCCTTTAGTTTTCGCCGTAATATGTCCGAGAAGCGCATAGCGGCTTTGCATAGAATAAAATAATGGTCAATGGTCTCTGGCTCATTGCACAGTGCTTTCAATGTCCTTTAGTTTTCGCTGTAATATGTCCGAGAAGCGCATAGCGGCTTTGCATAGAATAAAATAACGGTCAATGGTCTCTGGCACATTGCACAGTGATTTCAATGTCCTTTAGTTTTCGCTGTAATATGTCCGAGAAGCGCATAGCGGCTTCGCATAGAATAAAAAAGTGGTCAATGGTTTTGGCACATGCACAGTGATTTCAATGTTCTTTAGTTTTCGCTGTAATATGTCCGAGAAGCGCATAGCGGCTTTGAATAGAATAAAATAATGGTCAATGGTCTCTGGAACATTGCACAGTGGTTTCGATGTCCTTTAGTTTTCGCAGTAATATGTCCGAGAAGCGCATAGCGGCTTTGCATCGAATAAAATAATGGTCAATGGTCTCTGGCTCATTGCACAGTGGTTTCAATGTCCTTTAGTTTTCGCTGTAATATGTCCGAGAAGCGCATAGCGGCTTTGCATAGATTAAAATAATGGTCAAGGGTCTCTGGCACATTGCACAGTGATTTCAATGTCCTTTAGTTTTCGCTGTTATATGTCCGAGAAGCGCATAGCGGCTTTGCATAGAATATAATAATGGTCAATGGTTTCTGGCACATTGCACAGTGATTTCAATGTCCTTTAGTTTTCTCTGTAATATGTCCGAGAAGCGCATAGCGGCTTTGTATAGAATAAAATAATGGTCAGTGGTCTCTGGCACATTGTACAGTGATTTCAATGTCCTTTAATTTTCGCTGTAATATGTCCGAGAAGCGCATAGCGGCTTCGCATAGAATAAAATAATGGTCAATGGTCTATGACACATTGCACAGTGATTTCAATGTCCTTTAGTTTTCGCTGTAATATGTCCGTGAAGCGCATAGCGGCTTTGCATAAAATAAAATAATGGTCAATGGTCTCTAGCACATTGCACAGTGATTTCATGTCCTTTAGTTTTCGCTGTAATATGTCCGAGAAGAGCATAGCGGCTTTGCATAGAATAAAATAATGGTCAATGGCCTCTAGCACATTGCACACTGATTTCAATGTCCTTTAGTTTTCGCTGTAATATGTCCGAGAAGCGCATAGCGGCTTTGCATAGAATAAAATAATGGTCAATGGTCTCTGGCAAATTGCACAGTGATTTCATGTCCTTTAGTTTTCGCTGTAATATGTCCGAGAAGCGCATAGCGGCTTTGCATAGAATAAAATAATGGTCAATGGTCTCTGGCACATTCCACGGTGATTTCAATGTCCTTTAGTTTTCGCTGTAATATGTCCGAGAAGCGCATAGCGGCTTTGCATAAAAAAAAATAATGGTCAATGGTCTCTGGCACATTGCACAGTGATTTCAATGTCCTTTAGTTTTCGCCGTAATATGTCCGAGAAGCGCATAGCGGCTTTGCATAGAATAAAATAATGGTCAATGGTCTCTGGCACATTGCACAGTGATTTCAATGTCCTTTAGTTTTCGCCGTAATATGTCTGAGAAGCGCATAGCGGCTTCGCATAGAACAAAATAATGGTCAATCGTCTCTTGCACATTGCACAGTGATTTCACTGTCCTTTAGTTTTCGCAGTAATATGTCCGAGGAGCGCATAGCGGCTTTGAATAGAATAAAATAATGGTCAATGGTCTCTGGCATATTGCACAGTGATTTCAATGTCCTTTAGTTTTCGCTGTAATATGTCCGAGAAGCGCATAGCGGCTTCGCATAGAATAAAATAATGGTCAATGGTCTCTGGCTCATTGCACAGTGGTTTCAATGTCCTTTAGTTTTCGCTGTAATATGTCCGAGAAGCGCATAGCGGCTTCACATAGAATAAAAAAGTGGTCAATGGTCTCTGGCACATGCACAGTGATTTCAATGTTCTTTAGTTTTCGCTGTAATATGTCCGAGAAGCGCATAGCGGCTTTGATTAGGTTAAAATAATGGTCAATGGTCTCTGGAACATTGCACAGTGGTTTCAATGTCCTTTAGTTTTCGCAGTAATATGTCCGAGAAGCGCATAGCGGCTTTGCATCGAATAAAATAATGGTCAATGGTCTCTGGCTCATTGCACAGTGGTTTCAATGTCCCTTAGTTTTCGCTGTAATATGTCCGAGAAGCACATAGCGGTTTTGCATATAATAAAATAATGGTCAATGGTCTCTGGCACATTGCACAGTGATTTCAATGTCCTTTACTTTTCGTCGTAATATGTCCGAGAAGCGCATAGCGGCTTTGCATAGAATAAAATAATGGTCAATGGTCTCTGGCTCATTGCACAGTGATTTCAATGTCCTTTAGTTTTCGCCGTAATATGTCCGAGAAGCGCATAGCGGCTTTGCATAGAATAAAATAATGGTCAATGGTCTCTGGCTCATTGCACAGTGCTTTCAATGTCCTTTAGTTTTCGCTGTAATATGTCCGAGAAGCGCATAGCGGCTTTGCATAGAATAAAATAACGGTCAATGGTCTCTGGCACATTGCACAGTGATTTCAATGTCCTTTAGTTTTCGCTGTAATATGTCCGAGAAGCGCATAGCGGCTTCGCATAGAATAAAAAAGTGGTCAATGGTTTTGGCACATGCACAGTGATTTCAATGTTCTTTAGTTTTCGCTGTAATATGTCCGAGAAGCGCATAGCGGCTTTGAATAGAATAAAATAATGGTCAATGGTCTCTGGAACATTGCACAGTGGTTTCGATGTCCTTTAGTTTTCGCAGTAATATGTCCGAGAAGCGCATAGCGGCTTTGCATCGAATAAAATAATGGTCAATGGTCTCTGGCTCATTGCACAGTGGTTTCAATGTCGTTTAGTTTTCGCTGTAATATGTCCGAGAAGCGCATAGCGGTTTTGCATATAATAAAATAATGGTCAATGGTCTCCGGCACATTGCACAGTGATTTCAATGTCCTTTAGTTTTCGCTGTAATATGTCCGAGAAGCGCATAGCGGCTTTGCATAGATTAAAATAATGGGCAAGGGTCTCTGGCACATTGCACAGTGATTTCAATGTCCTTTAGTTTTCGCTGTTATATGTCCGAGAAGCGCATAGCGGCTTTGCATAGAATATAATAATGGTCAATGGTTTCTGGCACATTGCACAGTGATTTCAATGTCCTTTAGTTTTCTCTGTAATATGTCCGAGAAGCGCATAGCGGCTTTGTATAGAATAAAATAATGGTCAGTGGTCTCTGGCACATTGTACAGTGATTTCAATGTCCTTTAATTTTCGCTGTAATATGTCCGAGAAGCGCATAGCGGCTTCGCATAGAATAAAATAATGGTCAATGGTCTATGACACATTGCACAGTGATTTCAATGTCCTTTAGTTTTCGCTGTAATATGTCCGTGAAGCGCATAGCGGCTTTGCATACAATAAAATAATGGTCAATGGTCTCTAGCACATTGCACAGTGATTTCATGTCCTTTAGTTTTCGCTGTAATATGTCCGAGAAGAGCATAGCGGCTTTGCATAGAATAAAATAATGGTCAATGGCCTCTAGCACATTGCACACTGATTTCAATGTCCTTTAGTTTTCGCTGTAATATGTCCGAGAAGCGCATAGCGGCTTTGCATAGAATAAAATAATGGTCAATGGTCTCTGGCAAATTGCACAGTGATTTCATGTCCTTTAGTTTTCGCTGTAATATGTCCGAGAAGCGCATAGCGGCTTTGCATAGAATAAAATAATGGTCAATGGTCTCTGGCACATTCCACGGTGATTTCAATGTCCTTTAGTTTTCGCTGTAATATGTCCGAGAAGCGCATAGCGGCTTTGCATAAAAAAAAATAATGGTCAATGGTCTCTGGCACATTGCACAGTGATTTCAATGTCCTTTAGTTTTCGCCGTAATATGTCCGAGAAGCGCATAGCGGCTTTGCATAGAATAAAATAATGGTCAATGGTCTCTGGCACATTGCACAGTGATTTCAATGTCCTTTAGTTTTCGCCGTAATATGTCTGAGAAGCGCATAGCGGCTTCGCATAGAACAAAATAATGGTCAATGGTCTCTTGCACATTGCACAGTGATTTCACTGTCCTTTAGTTTTCGCAGTAATATGTCCGAGGAGCGCATAGCGGCTTTGAATAGAATAAAATAATGGTCAATGGTCTCTGGCATATTGCACAGTGATTTCAATGTCCTTTAGTTTTCGCTGTAATATGTCCGAGAAGCGCATAGCGGCTTCGCATAGAATAAAATAATGGTCAATGGTCTCTGGCTCATTGCACAGTGGTTTCAATGTCCTTTAGTTTTCGCTGTAATATGTCCGAGAAGCGCATAGCGGCTTTGCATAGAATAAAATAATGGTCAATGGTCTCTGGCTCATTGCACTGTGCTTTCAATGTCCTTTAGTTTTCGCTGTAATATGTCCGAGAAGCGCATAGCGGCTTTGCATAGAATAAAATAACGGTCAATGGTCTCTGGCACATTACACAGTGATTTCAATGTCCTTTAGTTTTCGCTGTAATATGTCCGAGAAGCGCATAGCGGCTTCGCATAGAATAAAAAAGTGGTCAATGGTCTCTGGCACATGCACAGTGATTTCAATGTTCTTTAGTTTTCGCTGTAATATGTCCGAGAAGCGCATAGCGGCTTTGAATAGAATAAAATAATGGTCAATGGTCTCTGGAACATTGCACAGTGGTTTCAATGTCCTTTAGTTTTCGCTGTAATATGTCCGTGAAGCGCATAGCGGCTTTGCATAGAATAAAATAATGGTCAATGGTCTCTAGCACATTGCACACTGATTTCAATGTCCTTTAGTTTTCGCTGTAATATGTCCGAGAAGCGCATAGCGGCTTTGCATAGAATAAAATAATGGTCAATGGTCTCTGGCACATTGCACAGTGATTTCATGTCCTTTAGTTTTCGCTGTAATATGTCCGAGAAGAGCATAGCGGCTTTGCATAGAATAAAATAATGGTCAATGGCCTCTAGCACATTGCACACTGATTTCAATGTCCTTTAGTTTTCGCTGTAATATGTCCGAGAAGCGCATAGCGGCTTTGCATAGAATAAAATAATGGTCAATGGTCTCTGGCAAATTGCACAGTGATTTCATGTCCTTTAGTTTTCGCTGTAATATGTCCGAGAAGCGCATAGCGGCTTTGCATAGAATAAAATAATGGTCAATGGTCTCTGGCACATTCCACGGTGATTTCAATGTCCTTTAGTTTTCGCTGTAATATGTCCGAGAAGCGCATAGCGGCTTTGCATAAAATAAAATAATGGTCAATGGTCTCTGGCACATTGCACAGTGATTTCAATGTCCTTTAGTTTTCGCTGTAATATGTCCGTGAAGCGCACAGCGGCTTTGCATAGAATAAAATAATGGTCAATGGTCTCTAGCACATTGCACACTGATTTCAATGTCCTTTAGTTTTCGCTGTAATATGTCCGAGAAGCGCATAGCGGCTTTGCATAGAATAAAATAATGGTCAATGGTCTCTGGCACATTGCACAGTGATTTCATGTCCTTTAGTTTTCGCTGTAATATGTCCGAGAAGAGCATAGCGGCTTTGCATAGAATAAAATAATGGTCAATGGCCTCTAGCACATTGCACACTGATTTCAATGTCCTATAGTTTTCGCTGTAATATGTCCGAGAAGCGCATACCGGCTTTGCATAGAATAAAATAATGGTCAATGGTCTCTGGCAAATTGCACAGTGATTTCATGTCCTTTAGTTTTCGCTGTAATATGTCCGAGAAGCGCATAGCGGCTTTGCATAGAATAAAATAATGGTCAATGGTCTCTGGCACATTCCACGGTGATTTCAATGTCCTTTAGTTTTCGCTGTAATATGTCCGAGAAGCGCATAGCGGCTTTGCATAAAATAAAATAATGGTCAATGGTCTCTGGCACATTGCACAGTGATTTCAATGTCCTTTAGTTTTCGCCGTAATATGTCCGAGAAGCGCATAGCGGCTTTGCATAGAATAAAATAATGGTCAATGGTCTCTGGCACATTGCACCGTGATTTCAATGTCCTTTAGTTTTCGCCGTAATATGTCCGAGAAGCGCATAGCGGCTTTGCATAGAATAAAATAATGGTCAATGGTCTCTGGCAAATTGCACAGTGATTTCATGTCCTTTAGTTTTCGCTGTAATATGTCCGAGAAGCGCATAGCGGCTTTGCATAGAATAAAATAATGGTCAATGGTCTCTGGCACATTCCACGGTGATTTCAATGTCCTTTAGTTTTCGCTGTAATATGTCCGAGAAGCGCATAGCGGCTTTGCATAAAAAAAAATAATGGTCAATGGTCTCTGGCACATTGCACAGTGATTTCAATGTCCTTTAGTTTTCGCCGTAATATGTCCGAGAAGCGCATAGCGGCTGTGCATAGAATAAAATAATGGTCAATGGTCTCTGGCACATTGCACAGTGATTTCAATGTCCTTTAGTTTTCGCCGTAATATGTCTGAGAAGCGCATAGCGGCTTCGCATAGAACAAAATAATGGTCAATGGTCTCTTGCACATTGCACAGTGATTTCACTGTCCTTTAGTTTTCGCAGTAATATGTCCGAGGAGCGCATAGCGGCTTTGAATAGAATAAAATAATGGTCAATGGTCTCTGGCATATTGCACAGTGATTTCAATGTCCTTTAGTTTTCGCTGTAATATGTCCGAGAAGCGCATAGCGGCTTCGCATAGAATAAAATAATGGTCAATGGTCTCTGGCTCATTGCACAGTGGTTTCAATGTCCTTTAGTTTTCGCTGTAATATGTTCGAGAAGCGCATAGCGGCTTTGCATAGAATAAAATAATGGTCAATGGTCTCTGGCTCATTGCACTTTGCTTTCAATGTCCTTTAGTTTTCGCTGTAATATGTCCGAGAAGCGCATAGCGGCTTTGCATAGAATAAAATAACGGTCAATGATCTCTGGCACATTACACAGTGATTTCAATGTCCTTTAGTTTTCGCTGTAATATGTCCGAGAAGCGCATAGCGGCTTCGCATAGAATAAAAAAGTGGTCAATGGTCTCTGGCACATGCACAGTGATTTCAATGTTCTTTAGTTTTCGCTGTAATATGTCCGAGAAGCGCATAGCGGCTTTGAATAGAATAAAATAATGGTCAATGGTCTCTGGAACATTGCACAGTGGTTTCAATGTCCTTTAGTTTTCGCTGTAATATGTCCGTGAAGCGCATAGCGGCTTTGCATAGAATAAAATAATGGTCAATGGTCTCTAGCACATTGCACACTGATTTCAATGTCCTTTAGTTTTCGCTGTAATATGTCCGAGAAGCGCATAGCGGCTTTGCATAGAATAAAATAATGGTCAATGGTCTCTGGCACATTGCACAGTGATTTCATGTCCTTTAGTTTTCGCTGTAATATGTCCGAGAAGAGCATAGCGGCTTTGCATAGAATAAAATAATGGTCAATGGCCTCTAGCACATTGCACACTGATTTCAATGTCCTTTAGTTTTCGCTGTAATATGTCCGAGAAGCGCATAGCGGCTTTGCATAGAATAAAATAATGGTCAATGGTCTCTGGCAAATTGCACAGTGATTTCATGTCCTTTAGTTTTCGCTGTAATATGTCCGAGAAGCGCATAGCGGCTTTGCATAGAATAAAATAATGGTCAATGGTCTCTGGCACATTCCACGGTGATTTCAATGTCCTTTAGTTTTCGCTGTAATATGTCCGAGAAGCGCATAGCGGCTTTGCATAAAATAAAATAATGGTCAATGGTCTCTGGCACATTGCACAGTGATTTCAATGTCCTTTAGTTTTCGCTGTAATATGTCCGTGAAGCGCATAGCGGCTTTGCATAGAATAAAATAATGGTCAATGGTCTCTAGCACATTGCACACTGATTTCAATGTCCTTTAGTTTTCGCTGTAATATGTCCGAGAAGCGCATAGCGGCTTTGCATAGAATAAAATAATGGTCAATGGTCTCTGGCACATTGCACAGTGATTTCATGTCCTTTAGTTTTCGCTGTAATATGTCCGAGAAGAGCATAGCGGCTTTGCATAGAATAAAATAATGGTCAATGGCCTCTAGCACATTGCACACTGATTTCAATGTCCTATAGTTTTCGCTGTAATATGTCCGAGAAGCGCATAGCGGCTTTGCATAGAATAAAATAATGGTCAATGGTCTCTGGCAAATTGCACAGTGATTTCATGTCCTTTAGTTTTCGCTGTAATATGTCCGAGACGCGCATAGCGGCTTTGCATAGAATAAAATAATGGTCAATGGTCTCTGGCACATTCCACGGTGATTTCAATGTCCTTTAGTTTTCGCTGTAATATGTCCGAGAAGCGCATAGCGGCTTTGCATAAAATAAAACAATGGTCAATGGTCTCTGGCACATTGCACAGTGATTTCTATGTCCTTTAGTTTTCGCCGTAATATGTCCGAGAAGCGCATAGCGGCTTTGCATAGAATAAAATAATGGTCAATGGTCTCTGGCACATTGCACCGTGATTTCAATGTCCTTTAGTTTTCGCCGTAATATGTCTGAGAAGCGCATAGCGGCTTTGCATAGAATAAAATAATGGTCAATGGTCTCTAGCACATTGCACACTGATTTCAATGTCCTTTAGTTTTCGCAGTAATATGTCCGAGGAGCGCATAGCGGCTTTGAATAGAATAAAATAATGGTCAATGGTCTCTGGCATATTGCACAGTGATTTCAATGTCCTTTAGTTTTCGCTGTAATATGTCCGAGAAGCGCATAGCGGCTTCGCATAGAATAAAATAACGGTCAATGGTCTCTGGCTCATTGCACAGTGGTTTCAATGTCCTTTAGTTTTCGCTGTAATATGTCCGAGAAGAGGATAGCGGCTTTGCATAGAATAAAATAATGGTCAATGGTCTCTGGCTCATTGCACTGTGCTTTCAATGTCCTTTAGTTTTCGCTGTAATATGTCCGAGAAGCGCATAGCGGCTTTGCATAGAATAAAATAACGGTCAATGGTCTCTGGCTCATTGCACTGTGCTTTCAATGTCCTTTAGTTTTCGCTGTAATATGTCCGAGAAGCGCATAGCGGCTTTGCATAGAATAAAATAACGGTCAATGGTCTCTGGCACATTACACAGTGATTTCAATGTCCTTTAGTTTTCGCTGTAATATGTCCGAGAAGCGCATAGCGGCTTCGCATAGAATAAAAAAGTGGTCAATGGTCTCTGGCACATGCACAGCGATTTCAATGTCCTTTAGTTTTCGCTGTAATATGTCCGAGAAGCGCATAGCGGCTTTGAATAGAATAAAATAATGGTCAATGGTCTCTGGAACATTGCACAGTGGTTTCAATGTCCTTTAGTTTTCGCTGTAATATGTCCGTGAAGCGCATAGCGGCTTTGCATAGAATAAAATAATGGTCAATGGTCTCTAGCACATTGCACACTGATTTCAATGTCCTTTAGTTTTCGCTGTAATATGTCCGAGAAGCGCATAGCGGCTTTGCATAGAATAAAATAATGGTCAATGGTCTCTGGCACATTGCACAGTGATTTCATGTCCTTTAGTTTTCGCTGTAATATGTCCGAGAAGAGCATAGCGGCTTTGCATAGAATAAAATAATGGTCAATGGTCTCTGGCAAATTGCACAATGATTTCATGTCCTTTAGTTTTCGCTGTAATATGTCCGAGAAGCGCATAGCGGCTTTGCATAGAATAAAATAATGGTCAATGGTCTCTGGCACATTCCACGGTGATTTCAATGTCCTTTAGTTTTCGCTGTAATATGTCCGAGAAGCGCATAGCGGCTTTGCATAAAATAAAATAATGGTCAATGGTCTCTGGCACATTGCACAGTGATTTCAATGTCCTTTAGTTTTCGCTGTAATATGTCCGTGAAGCGCATAGCGGCTTTGCATAGAATAAAATAATGGTCAATGGTCTCTAGCACATTGCACACTGATTTCAATGTCCTTTAGTTTTCGCTGTAATATGTCCGAGAAGCGCATAGCGGCTTTGCATAGAATAAAATAATGGTCAATGGTCTCTGGCACATTCCACGGTGATTTCATGTCCTTTAGTTTTCGCTGTAATATGTCCGAGAAGAGCATAGCGGCTTTGCATAAAATAAAATAATGGTCAATGGTCTCTGGCACATTGCACAGTGATTTCAATGTCCTTTAGTTTTCGCCGTAATATGTCCGAGAAGCGCATAGCGGCTTTGCATAGAATAAAATAATGGTCAATGGTCTCTGGCTCATTGCACTGTGCTTTCAATGTCCTTTAGTTTTCGCTGTAATATGTCCGAGAAGCGCATAGCGGCTTTGCATAGAATAAAATAACGGTCAATGGTCTCTGGCTCATTGCACTGTGCTTTCAATGTCCTTTAGTTTTCGCTGTAATATGTCCGAGAAGCGCATAGCGGCTTTGCATAGAATAAAATAACGGTCAATGGTCTCTGGCACATTACACAGTGATTTCAATGTCCTTTAGTTTTCGCTGTAATATGTCCGAGAAGCGCATAGCGGCTTCGCATAGAATACAAAAGTGGTCAATGGTCTCTGGCACATGCACAGTGATTTCAATGTCCTTTAGTTTTCGCTGTAATATGTCCGAGAAGCGCATAGCGGCTTTGAATAGAATAAAATAATGGTCAATGGTCTCTGGAACATTGCACAGTGGTTTCAATGTCCTTTAGTTTTCGCTGTAATATGTCCGTGAAGCGCATAGCGGCTTTGCATAGAATAAAATAATGGTCAATGGTCTCTAGCACATTGCACACTGATTTCAATGTCCTTTAGTTTTCGCTGTAATATGTCCGAGAAGCGCATAGCGGCTTTGCATAGAATAAAATAATGGTCAATGGTCTCTGGCACATTGCACAGTGATTTCATGTCCTTTAGTTTTCGCTGTAATATGTCCGAGAAGAGCATAGCGGCTTTGCATAGAATAAAATAATGGTCAATGGTCTCTGGCAAATTGCACAGTGATTTCATGTCCTTTAGTTTTCGCTGTAATATGTCCGAGAAGCGCATAGCGGCTTTGCATAGAATAAAATAATGGTCAATGGTCTCTGGCACATTCCACGGTGATTTCAATGTCCTTTAGTTTTCGCTGTAATATGTCCGAGAAGCGCATAGCGGCTTTGCATAAAATAAAATAATGGTCAATGGTCTCTGGCACATTGCACAGTGATTTCAATGTCCTTTAGTTTTCGCTGTAATATGTCCGTGAAGCGCATAGCGGCTTTGCATAGAATAAAATAATGGTCAATGGTCTCTAGCACATTGCACACTGATTTCAATGTCCTTTAGTTTTCGCTGTAATATGTCCGAGAAGCGCATAGCGGCTTTGCATAGAATAAAATAATGGTCAACGGTCTCTGGCACATTCCACGGTGATTTCAATGTCCTTTAGTTTTCGCTGTAATATGTCCGAGAAGCGCATAGCGGCTTTGCATAAAATAAAATAATGGTCAATGGTCTCTGGCACATTGCACAGTGATTTCAATGTCCTTTAGTTTTCGCCGTAATATGTCCGAGAAGCGCATAGCGGCTTTGCATAGAATAAAATAATGGTCAATGGTCTCTGGCACATTGCACCGTGATTTCAATGTCCTTTAGTTTTCGCCGTAATATGTCTGAGAAGCGCATAGCGGCTTTGCATAGAATAAAATAATGGTCAATGGTCTCTAGCACATTGCACACTGATTTCAATGTCCTTTAGTTTTCGCTGTAATATGTCCGAGAAGCGCATAGCGGCTTTGCATAGAATAAAATAATGGTCAATGGTCTCTGGCTCATTGCACAGTGGTTTCAATGTCCTTTAGTTTTCGCTGTATTATGTCCGAGAAGCGCATAGCGGCTTTGCATAGAATAAAATAATGGTCAATGGTCTCTGGCTCATTGCACAGTGCTTTCAATGTCCTTTAGTTTTCGCTGTAATATGTCCGAGAAGCGCATAGCGGCTTTGCATAGAATAAAATAACGGTCAATGGTCTCTGGCACATTGCACAGTGATTTCAATGTCCTTTAGTTTTCGCTGTAATATGTCCGAGAAGCGCATAGCGGCTTCGCATAGAATAAAAAAGTGGTCAATGGTCTCTGGCACATGCACAGTGATTTCAATGTTCTTTAGTTTTCGCTGTAATATGTCCGAGAAGCGCATAGCGGCTTTGAATAGAATAAAATAATGGTCAATGGTCTCTGGAACATTGCACAGTGGTTTCAATGTCCTTTAGTTTTCACAGTAATATGTCCGAGAAGCGCATAGCGGCTTTGCATCGAATAAAATAATGGTCAATGGTCTCTGGCTCATTGCACAGTGGTTTCAATGTCCTTTCGTTTTCGCTGTAATATGTCCGAGAAGCGCATAGCGGTTTTGCATATAATAAAATAATGGTCAATGGTCTCCGGCACATTGCACAGTGATTTCAATGTCCTTTAGTTTTCGCTGTAATATGTCCGTGAAGCGCATAGCGGCTTTGCATAGAATAAAATAATGGTCAATGGTCTCTAGCACATTGCACACTGATTTCAATGTCCTTTAGTTTTCGCTGTAATATGTCCGAGAAGCGCATAGCGGCTTTGCATGGAATAAAATAATGGTCAATGGTCTCTGGCACATTGCACAGTGATTTCATGTCCTTTAGTTTTCGCTGTAATATGTCCGAGAAGAGCATAGCGGCTTTGCATAGAATAAAATAATGGTCAATGGCCTCTAGCACATTGCACACTGATTTCAATGTCCTATAGTTTTCGCTGTAATATGTCCGAGAAGCGCATAGCGGCTTTGCATAGAATAAAATAATGGTCAATGGTCTCTGGCAAATTGCACAGTGATTTCATGTCCTTTAGTTTTCGCTGTAATATGTCCGAGAAGCGCATAGCGGCTTTGCATAGAATAAAATAATGGTCAATGGTCTCTGGCACATTCCACGGTGATTTCAATGTCCTTTAGTTTTCGCTGTAATATGTCCGAGAAGCGCATAGCGGCTTTGCATAAAATAAAATAATGGTCAATGGTCTCTGGCACATTGCACAGTGATTTCAATGTCCTTTAGTTTTCGCCGTAATATGTCCGAGAAGCGCATAGCGGCTTTGCATAGAATAAAATAATGGTCAATGGTCTCTGGCACATTGCACCGTGATTTCAATGTCGTTCAGTTTTCGCCGTAATATGTCTGAGAAGCGCATAGCGGCTTTGCATAGAATAAAATAATGGTCAATGGTCTCTAGCACATTGCACACTGATTTCAATGTCCTTTAGTTTTCGCAGTAATATGTCCGAGGAGCGCATAGCGGCTTTGAATAGAATAAAATAATGGTCAATGGTCTCTGGCATATTGCACAGTGATTTCATGTCCTTTAGTTTTCGCTGTAATATGTCCGAGAAGAGCATAGCGGCTTTGCATAGAATAAAATAATGGTCAATGGCCTCTAGCACATTGCACACTGATTTCAATGTCCTATAGTTTTCGCTGTAATATGTCCGAGAAGCGCATAGTGGCTTTGCATAGAATAAAATAATGGTCAATGGTCTCTTGCAAATTGCACAGTGATTTCAATGTCCTTTAGTTTTCGCTGTAATATGTCCGAGAAGCGCATAGCGGCTTTGCATAGAATAAAATAATGGTCAATGGTCTCTGGCACATTGCACAGTGATTTCATGTCCTTTAGTTTTCGCTGTAATATGTCCGAGAAGAGCATAGCGGCTTTGCATAGAATAAAATAATGGTCAATGGCCTCTAGCACATTGCACACTGATTTCAATGTCCTATAGTTTTCGCTGTAATATGTCCGAGAAGCGCATAGCGGCTTTGCATAGAATAAAATAATGGTCAATGGTCTCTGGCACATTGCACAGTGATTTCAATGTCCTTTAGTTTTCGCCGTAATATGTCCGAGAAGCGCATAGCGGCTTTGCATAGAATAAAATAATGGTCAATGGTCTCTGGCACATTGCACCGTGATTTCAATGTCCTTTAGTTTTCGCCGTAATATGTCCGAGAAGCGCATAGCGGCTTTGCATAGAATAAAATAATGGTCAATGGTCTCTGGCAAATTGCACAGTGATTTCATGTCCTTTAGTTTTCGCTGTAATATGTCCGAGAAGCGCATAGCGGCTTTGCATAGAATAAAATAATGGTCAATGGTCTCTGGCTCATTCCACGGTGATTTCAATGTCCTTTAGTTTTCGCTGTAATATGTCCGAGAAGCGCATAGCGGCTTTGCATAAAAAAAAATAATGGTCAATGGTCTCTGGCACATTGCACAGTGATTTCAATGTCCTTTAGTTTTCGCCGTAATATGTCCGAGAAGCGCATAGCGGCTGTGCATAGAATAAAATAATGGTCAATGGTCTCTGGCACATTGCACAGTGATTTCAATGTCCTTTAGTTTTCGCCGTAATATGTCTGAGAAGCGCATAGCGGCTTCGCATAGAACAAAATAATGGTCAATGGTCTCTTGCACATTGCACAGTGATTTCACTGTCCTTTAGTTTTCGCAGTAATATGTCCGAGGAGCGCATAGCGGCTTTGAATAGAATAAAATAATGGTCAATGGTCTCTGGCATATTGCACAGTGATTTCAATGTCCTTTAGTTTTCGCTGTAATATGTCCGAGAAGCGCATAGCGGCTTCGCATAGAATAAAATAATGGTCAATGGTCTCTGGCTCATTGCACAGTGGTTTCAATGTCCTTTAGTTTTCGCTGTAATATGTTCGAGAAGCGCATAGCGGCTTTGCATAGAATAAAATAATGGTCAATGGTCTCTGGCTCATTGCACTTTGCTTTCAATGTCCTTTAGTTTTCGCTGTAATATGTCCGAGAAGCGCATAGCGGCTTTGCATAGAATAAAATAACGGTCAATGATCTCTGGCACATTACACAGTGATTTCAATGTCCTTTAGTTTTCGCTGTAATATGTCCGAGAAGCGCATAGCGGCTTCGCATAGAATAAAAAAGTGGTCAATGGTCTCTGGCACATGCACAGTGATTTCAATGTTCTTTAGTTTTCGCTGTAATATGTCCGAGAAGCGCATAGCGGCTTTGAATAGAATAAAATAATGGTCAATGGTCTCTGGAACATTGCACAGTGGTTTCAATGTCCTTTAGTTTTCGCTGTAATATGTCCGTGAAGCGCATAGCGGCTTTGCATAGAATAAAATAATGGTCAATGGTCTCTAGCACATTGCACACTGATTTCAATGTCCTTTAGTTTTCGCTGTAATATGTCCGAGAAGCGCATAGCGGCTTTGCATAGAATAAAATAATGGTCAATGGTCTCTGGCACATTGCACAGTGATTTCATGTCCTTTAGTTTTCGCTGTAATATGTCCGAGAAGAGCATAGCGGCTTTGCATAGAATAAAATAATGGTCAATGGCCTCTAGCACATTGCACACTGATTTCAATGTCCTTTAGTTTTCGCTGTAATATGTCCGAGAAGCGCATAGCGGCTTTGCATAGAATAAAATAATGGTCAATGGTCTCTGGCAAATTGCACAGTGATTTCATGTCCTTTAGTTTTCGCTGTAATATGTCCGAGAAGCGCATAGCGGCTTTGCATAGAATAAAATAATGGTCAATGGTCTCTGGCACATTCCACGGTGATTTCAATGTCCTTTAGTTTTCGCTGTAATATGTCCGAGAAGCGCATAGCGGCTTTGCATAAAATAAAATAATGGTCAATGGTCTCTGGCACATTGCACAGTGATTTCAATGTCCTTTAGTTTTCGCTGTAATATGTCCGTGAAGCGCATAGCGGCTTTGCATAGAATAAAATAATGGTCAATGGTCTCTAGCACATTGCACACTGATTTCAATGTCCTTTAGTTTTCGCTGTAATATGTCCGAGAAGCGCATAGCGGCTTTGCATAGAATAAAATAATGGTCAATGGTCTCTGGCACATTGCACAGTGATTTCATGTCCTTTAGTTTTCGCTGTAATATGTCCGAGAAGAGCATAGCGGCTTTGCATAGAATAAAATAATGGTCAATGGCCTCTAGCACATTGCACACTGATTTCAATGTCCTATAGTTTTCGCTGTAATATGTCCGAGAAGCGCATAGCGGCTTTGCATAGAATAAAATAATGGTCAATGGTCTCTGGCAAATTGCACAGTGATTTCATGTCCTTTAGTTTTCGCTGTAATATGTCCGAGAAGCGCATAGCGGCTTTGCATAGAATAAAATAATGGTCAATGGTCTCTGGCACATTCCACGGTGATTTCAATGTCCTTTAGTTTTCGCTGTAATATGTCCGAGAAGCGCATAGCGGCTTTGCATAAAATAAAATAATGGTCAATGGTCTCTGGCACATTGCACAGTGATTTCAATGTCCTTTAGTTTTCGCTGTAATATGTCCGTGAAGCGCATAGCGGCTTTGCATAGAATAAAATAATGGTCAATGGTCTCTGGCACATTGCACAGTGATTTCAATGTCCTTTAGTTTTCGCCGTAATATGTCCGAGAAGCGCATAGCGGCTTTGCATAGAATAAAATAATGGTCAATGGTCTCTGGCACATTGCACCGTGATTTCAATGTCCTTTAGTTTTCGCCGTAATATGTCTGAGAAGCGCATAGCGGCTTTGCATAGAATAAAATAATGGTCAATGGTCTCTAGCACATTGCACACTGATTTCAATGTCCTTTAGTTTTCGCTGTAATATGTCCGAGAAGCGCATAGCGGCTTTGCATAGAATAAAATAATGGTCAATGGTCTCTGGCTCATTGCACAGTGGTTTCAATGTCCTTTAGTTTTCGCTGTATTATGTCCGAGAAGCGCATAGCGGCTTTGCATAGAATAAAATAATGGTCAATGGTCTCTGGCTCATTGCACAGTGCTTTCAATGTCCTTTAGTTTTCGCTGTAATATGTCCGAGAAGCGCATAGCGGCTTTGCATAGAATAAAATAACGGTCAATGGTCTCTGGCACATTGCACAGTGATTTCAATGTCCTTTAGTTTTCGCTGTAATATGTCCGAGAAGCGCATAGCGGCTTCGCATAGAATAAAAAAGTGGTCAATGGTCTCTGGCACATGCACAGTGATTTCAATGTTCTTTAGTTTTCGCTGTAATATGTCCGAGAAGCGCATAGCGGCTTTGAATAGAATAAAATAATGGTCAATGGTCTCTGGAACATTGCACAGTGGTTTCAATGTCCTTTAGTTTTCACAGTAATATGTCCGAGAAGCGCATAGCGGCTTTGCATCGAATAAAATAATGGTCAATGGTCTCTGGCTCATTGCACAGTGGTTTCAATGTCCTTTCGTTTTCGCTGTAATATGTCCGAGAAGCGCATAGCGGTTTTGCATATAATAAAATAATGGTCAATGGTCTCCGGCACATTGCACAGTGATTTCAATGTCCTTTAGTTTTCGCTGTAATATGTCCGTGAAGCGCATAGCGGCTTTGCATAGAATAAAATAATGGTCAATGGTCTCTAGCACATTGCACACTGATTTCAATGTCCTTTAGTTTTCGCTGTAATATGTCCGAGAAGCGCATAGCGGCTTTGCATGGAATAAAATAATGGTCAATGGTCTCTGGCACATTGCACAGTGATTTCATGTCCTTTAGTTTTCGCTGTAATATGTCCGAGAAGAGCATAGCGGCTTTGCATAGAATAAAATAATGGTCAATGGCCTCTAGCACATTGCACACTGATTTCAATGTCCTATAGTTTTCGCTGTAATATGTCCGAGAAGCGCATAGCGGCTTTGCATAGAATAAAATAATGGTCAATGGTCTCTGGCAAATTGCACAGTGATTTCATGTCCTTTAGTTTTCGCTGTAATATGTCCGAGAAGCGCATAGCGGCTTTGCATAGAATAAAATAATGGTCAATGGTCTCTGGCACATTCCACGGTGATTTCAATGTCCTTTAGTTTTCGCTGTAATATGTCCGAGAAGCGCATAGCGGCTTTGCATAAAATAAAATAATGGTCAATGGTCTCTGGCACATTGCACAGTGATTTCAATGTCCTTTAGTTTTCGCCGTAATATGTCCGAGAAGCGCATAGCGGCTTTGCATAGAATAAAATAATGGTCAATGGTCTCTGGCACATTGCACCGTGATTTCAATGTCCTTCAGTTTTCGCCGTAATATGTCTGAGAAGCGCATAGCGGCTTTGCATAGAATAAAATAATGGTCAATGGTCTCTAGCACATTGCACACTGATTTCAATGTCCTTTAGTTTTCGCAGTAATATGTCCGAGGAGCGCATAGCGGCTTTGAATAGAATAAAATAATGGTCAATGGTCTCTGGCATATTGCACAGTGATTTCATGTCCTTTAGTTTTCGCTGTAATATGTCCGAGAAGAGCATAGCGGCTTTGCATAGAATAAAATAATGGTCAATGGCCTCTAGCACATTGCACACTGATTTCAATGTCCTATAGTTTTCGCTGTAATATGTCCGAGAAGCGCATAGTGGCTTTGCATAGAATAAAATAATGGTCAATGGTCTCTTGCAAATTGCACAGTGATTTCAATGTCCTTTAGTTTTCGCTGTAATATGTCCGAGAAGCGCATAGCGGCTTTGCATAGAATAAAATAATGGTCAATGGTCTCTGGCACATTGCACAGTGATTTCATGTCCTTTAGTTTTCGCTGTAATATGTCCGAGAAGAGCATAGCGGCTTTGCATAGAATAAAATAATGGTCAATGGCCTCTAGCACATTGCACACTGATTTCAATGTCCTATAGTTTTCGCTGTAATATGTCCGAGAAGCGCATAGCGGCTTTGCATAGAATAAAATAATGGTCAATGGTCTCTGGCAAATTGCACAGTGATTTCATGTCCTTTAGTTTTCGCTGTAATATGTCCGAGAAGCGCATAGCGGCTTTGCATAGAATAAAATAATGGTCAATGGTCTCTGGCACATTCCACGGTGATTTCAATGTCCTTTAGTTTTCGCTGTAATATGTCCGAGAAGCGCATAGCGGCTTTGCATAAAATAAAATAATGGTCAATGGTCTCTGGCACATTGCACAGTGATTTCAATGTCCTTTAGTTTTCGCCGTAATATGTCCGAGAAGCGCATAGCGGCTTTGCATAGAATAAAATAATGGTCAATGGTCTCTGGCACATTGCACCGTGATTTCAATGTCCTTTAGTTTTCGCCGTAATATGTCCGAGAAGCGCATAGCGGCTTTGCATAGAATAAAATAATGGTCAATGGTCTCTGGCAAATTGCACAGTGATTTCATGTCCTTTAGTTTTCGCTGTAATATGTCCGAGAAGCGCATAGCGGCTTTGCATAGAATAAAATAATGGTCAATGGTCTCTGGCACATTCCACGGTGATTTCAATGTCCTTTAGTTTTCGCTGTAATATGTCCGAGAAGCGCATAGCGGCTTTGCATAAAAAAAAATAATGGTCAATGGTCTCTGGCACATTGCACAGTGATTTCAATGTCCTTTAGTTTTCGCCGTAATATGTCCGAGAAGCGCATAGCGGCTGTGCATAGAATAAAATAATGGTCAATGGTCTCTGGCACATTGCACAGTGATTTCAATGTCCTTTATTTTTCGCCGTAATATGTCTGAGAAGCGCATAGCGGCTTCGCATAGAACAAAATAATGGTCAATGGTCTCTTGCACATTGCACAGTGATTTCACTGTCCTTTAGTTTTCGCAGTAATATGTCCGAGGAGCGCATAGCGGCTTTGAATAGAATAAAATAATGGTCAATGGTCTCTGGCATATTGCACAGTGATTTCAATGTCCTTTAGTTTTCGCTGTAATATGTCCGAGAAGCGCATAGCGGCTTCGCATAGAATAAAATAATGGTCAATGGTCTCTGGCTCATTGCACAGTGGTTTCAATGTCCTTTAGTTTTCGCTGTAATATGTTCGAGAAGCGCATAGCGGCTTTGCATAGAATAAAATAATGGTCAATGGTCTCTGGCTCATTGCACTTTGCTTTCAATGTCCTTTAGTTTTCGCTGTAATATGTCCGAGAAGCGCATAGCGGCTTTGCATAGAATAAAATAACGGTCAATGATCTCTGGCACATTACACAGTGATTTCAATGTCCTTTAGTTTTCGCTGTAATATGTCCGAGAAGCGCATAGCGGCTTCGCATAGAATAAAAAAGTGGTCAATGGTCTCTGGCACATGCACAGTGATTTCAATGTTCTTTAGTTTTCGCTGTAATATGTCCGAGAAGCGCATAGCGGCTTTGAATAGAATAAAATAATGGTCAATGGTCTCTGGAACATTGCACAGTGGTTTCAATGTCCTTTAGTTTTCGCTGTAATATGTCCGTGAAGCGCATAGCGGCTTTGCATAGAATAAAATAATGGTCAATGGTCTCTAGCACATTGCACACTGATTTCAATGTCCTTTAGTTTTCGCTGTAATATGTCCGAGAAGCGCATAGCGGCTTTGCATAGAATAAAATAATGGTCAATGGTCTCTGGCACATTGCACAGTGATTTCATGTCCTTTAGTTTTCGCTGTAATATGTCCGAGAAGAGCATAGCGGCTTTGCATAGAATAAAATAATGGTCAATGGCCTCTAGCACATTGCACACTGATTTCAATGTCCTTTAGTTTTCGCTGTAATATGTCCGAGAAGCGCATAGCGGCTTTGCATAGAATAAAATAATGGTCAATGGTCTCTGGCAAATTGCACAGTGATTTCATGTCCTTTAGTTTTCGCTGTAATATGTCCGAGAAGCGCATAGCGGCTTTGCATAGAATAAAATAATGGTCAATGGTCTCTGGCACATTCCACGGTGATTTCAATGTCCTTTAGTTTTCGCTGTAATATGTCCGAGAAGCGCATAGCGGCTTTGCATAAAATAAAATAATGGTCAATGGTCTCTGGCACATTGCACAGTGATTTCAATGTCCTTTAGTTTTCGCTGTAATATGTCCGTGAAGCGCATAGCGGCTTTGCATAGAATAAAATAATGGTCAATGGTCTCTAGCACATTGCACACTGATTTCAATGTCCTTTAGTTTTCGCTGTAATATGTCCGAGAAGCGCATAGCGGCTTTGCATAGAATAAAATAATGGTCAATGGTCTCTGGCACATTGCACAGTGATTTCATGTCCTTTAGTTTTCGCTGTAATATGTCCGAGAAGAGCATAGCGGCTTTGCATAGAATAAAATAATGGTCAATGGCCTCTAGCACATTGCACACTGATTTCAATGTCCTATAGTTTTCGCTGTAATATGTCCGAGAAGCGCATAGCGGCTTTGCATAGAATAAAATAATGGTCAATGGTCTCTGGCAAATTGCACAGTGATTTCATGTCCTTTAGTTTTCGCTGTAATATGTCCGAGAAGCGCATAGCGGCTTTGCATAGAATAAAATAATGGTCAATGGTCTCTGGCACATTCCACGGTGATTTCAATGTCCTTTAGTTTTCGCTGTAATATGTCCGAGAAGCGCATAGCGGCTTTGCATAAAATAAAATAATGGTCAATGGTCTCTGGCACATTGCACAGTGATTTCTATGTCCTTTAGTTTTCGCCGTAATATGTCCGAGAAGCGCATAGCGGCTTTGCATAGAATAAAATAATGGTCAATGGTCTCTGGCACATTGCACCGTGATTTCAATGTCCTTTAGTTTTCGCCGTAATATGTCTGAGAAGCGCATAGCGGCTTTGCATAGAATAAAATAATGGTCAATGGTCTCTAGCACATTGCACACTGATTTCAATGTCCTTTAGTTTTCGCAGTAATATGTCCGAGGAGCGCATAGCGGCTTTGAATAGAATAAAATAATGGTCAATGGTCTCTGGCATATTGCACAGTGATTTCAATGTCCTTTAGTTTTCGCTGTAATATGTCCGAGAAGCGCATAGCGGCTTCGCATAGAATAAAATAATCGTCAATGGTCTCTGGCTCATTGCACAGTGGTTTCAATGTCCTTTAGTTTTCGCTGTAATATGTCCGAGAAGCGCATAGCGGCTTTGCATAGAATAAAATAATGGTCAATGGTCTCTGGCTCATTGCACTGTGCTTTCAATGTCCTTTAGTTTTCGCTGTAATATGTCCGAGAAGCGCATAGCGGCTTTGCATAGAATAAAATAACGGTCAATGGTCTCTGGCTCATTGCACTGTGCTTTCAATGTCCTTTAGTTTTCGCTGTAATATGTCCGAGAAGCGCATAGCGGCTTTGCATAGAATAAAATAACGGTCAATGGTCTCTGGCACATTACACAGTGATTTCAATGTCCTTTAGTTTTCGCTGTAATATGTCCGAGAAGCGCATAGCGGCTTCGCATAGAATAAAAAAGTGGTCAATGGTCTCTGGCACATGCACAGTGATTTCAATGTCCTTTAGTTTTCGCTGTAATATGTCCGAGAAGCGCATAGCGGCTTTGAATAGAATAAAATAATGGTCAATGGTCTCTGGAACATTGCACAGTGGTTTCAATGTCCTTTAGTTTTCGCTGTAATATGTCCGTGAAGCGCATAGCGGCTTTGCATAGAATAAAATAATGGTCAATGGTCTCTAGCACATTGCACACTGATTTCAATGTCCTTTAGTTTTCGCTGTAATATGTCCGAGAAGCGCATAGCGGCTTTGCATAGAATAAAATAATGGTCAATGGTCTCTGGCACATTGCACAGTGATTTCATGTCCTTTAGTTTTCGCTGTAATATGTCCGAGAAGAGCATAGCGGCTTTGCATAGAATAAAATAATGGTCAATGGTCTCTGGCAAATTGCACAGTGATTTCATGTCCTTTAGTTTTCGCTGTAATATGTCCGAGAAGCGCATAGCGGCTTTGCATAGAATAAAATAATGGTCAATGGTCTCTGGCACATTCCACGGTGATTTCAATGTCCTTTAGTTTTCGCTGTAATATGTCCGAGAAGCGCATAGCGGCTTTGCATAAAATAAAATAATGGTCAATGGTCTCTGGCACATTGCACAGTGATTTCAATGTCCTTTAGTTTTCGCTGTAATATGTCCGTGAAGCGCATAGCGGCTTTGCATAGAATAAAATAATGGTCAATGGTCTCTAGCACATTGCACACTGATTTCAATGTCCTTTAGTTTTCGCTGTAATATGTCCGAGAAGCGCATAGCGGCTTTGCATAGAATAAAATAATGGTCAATGGTCTCTGGCACATTGCACAGTGATTTCATGTCCTTTAGTTTTCGCTGTAATATGTCCGAGAAGAGCATAGCGGCTTTGCATAGAATAAAATAATGGTCAATGGCCTCTAGCACATTGCACACTGATTTCAATGTCCTATAGTTTTCGCTGTAATATGTCCGAGAAGCGCATAGTGGCTTTGCATAGAATAAAATAATGGTCAATGGTCTCTGGCAAATTGCACAGTGATTTCATGTCCTTTAGTTTTCGCTGTAATATGTCCGAGAAGCGCATAGCGGCTTTGCATAGAATAAAATAATGGTCAACGGTCTCTGGCACATTCCACGGTGATTTCAATGTCCTTTAGTTTTCGCTGTAATATGTCCGAGAAGCGCATAGCGGCTTTGCATAAAATAAAATAATGGTCAATGGTCTCTGGCACATTGCACAGTGATTTCAATGTCCTTTAGTTTTCGCCGTAATATGTCCGAGAAGCGCATAGCGGCTTTGCATAGAATAAAATAATGGTCAATGGTCTCTGGCACATTGCACCGTGATTTCAATGTCCTTTAGTTTTCGCCGTAATATGTCTGAGAAGCGCATAGCGGCTTTGCATAGAATAAAATAATGGTCAATGGTCTCTAGCACATTGCACACTGATTTCAATGTCCTTTAGTTTTCGCTGTAATATGTCCGAGAAGCGCATAGCGGCTTTGCATAGAATAAAATAATGGTCAATGGTCTCTGGCTCATTGCACAGTGGTTTCAATGTCCTTTAGTTTTCGCTGTATTATGTCCGAGAAGCGCATAGCGGCTTTGCATAGAATAAAATAATGGTCTAGAAAAGGAACCAGCGAAAATAGACGCAAGACAAGAACAAAGGAGGCACACACCACAACGCTGGACTTACAACTGGTTTATTGCGATGAAAAATCGCTCATTTTAAAGGAATTTCCTGCCTGCGCACCCACCCTACAGACAATACACTTCGCGCACCACATGATGACATGCCTACTATAACGATAAAAACTTGTACTCCTTTTCAGTGATAATCACAGACGGCTCGCTGACGCATTTCTGCTTATTCTTTCTGATCATGAATGCCTCCAATAGCTCACGCTCACGTTTAGATTTCCCCCGCCCGATAATGCTGGCAATGTGAAAACTAGGAGAACATTTGCAGTCCCTTACATGTAAGGCTAGATTGCTGCCTGTGCCAGTGCCCAAAGTTGTGCGATGTTGCCTCAGGCGCTCATTTAAGCATGCTCCAGTTTGGCCTATGTAGATTTTCCCGCATGACAATGGGATTGAATACACCACGCCCACTGCGCATGTGGTGAACATAGTCTGGTGTTTCGTGTTGCAAACACCAGTTCTGCGCATGTCTGCAAAGGTTTGGGCGCACAAACCGGACAGTTTGCAAGGAGCAGAAAATGTCATAGTGACACCAAACTTCTGAGCCACTTTTTTCAGACCATGTGAAGTCTTGTGGAAGTAAGGCATGACTTCCAACTTTCTTGTTGGCACTTCTACTGGCCTGGCATCCTTTGAAGATAACTTCAGTTTTTTCCCCAAAGATTCCGCCACCGCCAGCAAAACCGAGGGAGGAAACCCAGAACATTGTAGCCGTTCAACCTGCTCCGCCAGACTTTGCTGCATCAAATGAGGGCAACTCTTCTTTAAGGCATTCAAAAAACATAAGTTTGCAATGCTGCGCTTCACTAACTTTGAATGGGCCGAATCATACGGCAACAGTGCCTTCTTAGACCTGGGCGCATATTTCCAGCACACGTGTTGATTGGGTAAAAAAGTCAATTCTAAATCCAGGAACCTAATGGTCTTGTCAGAAGGAATCTCATGCGTAAAAACCAAGTTCTTAGAACAAGTGCTAAAAATATTTAAAATCTGGTCTGCCACAAGGGTGAACTGGTCAGTTTCGGTTAAGTTCAAAATTACTAAAAAATCGTCAACATATCTAAAAACCCTTACAACACGTGTGTCGTTTAGAGATCTTTGTAGCATCGAGTCAAACTTTGCTAAAAATATGTTGCACAGCACCGGCGCAACACAGGAGCCGATACAGATTCCATGTTTTTGCACGACATACTCATCTTCATGCTGTGCTATCGTAGAATTTAAGTACACTTTTAAAAGTTCGAGAAAGGACTCTAAAGTGATGCCACACTTATTCTGGAAGGAAATTGTCCCAGATCTTTCAATGAATTCGCGCACAGCAACAAAAAGTTCGTCATGGGGCACAGAATAAAACAAGTCCACAATGTCCACCGAGAAGGCTGCATTAGCGTCGGGGAAACCGCGATTGAGGCACTCCACCAGGCTCATCGAACCCTGCACAACAAAAGGATCCGCAGGCACCAGGCCCTCGAAGGAACACTTTAGGTAGTTTGAAATCACTTTTTGCCATGAACCTTCTTCCGTGACGATCGCCCTGAAAGGGTTGTCAGGCTTATGTGTCTTTGCTGTGAAGAACACACGCAGGGAGTCTTGCTGGCATTTACGAACTTGCTTCTCAATGCTGCCCAAATTCAACTTATTGAGAAGCCTTAAGGCCAACGCCTTGGCCTTGCGCGGTTTTACTTCTGCCTTTTTGAAGTTCTTTTCTATAGCTTCGGCCGCTTTCGTCTTAAAAAGGGAAGAGGGAAGCACCGCGAACCCACCTTCCTTGTCAGCTTGAAGGAGACTGAGGCCTTCTTGTTGGAAGTGGGCGACCAAAGGGCGCAGATCCCTGCTTGGTTGACGTCGGCCCGTCCAGGTTCTCATGAGACAGTCAACACCCTCTGAGACGCAACGAGCTTTCTCCTCAAAAGGGGCCTTGTCAGCCACTCTGTGAACCACTGCCAGAAGCTCGTGCTTGCGGGACCTTGGTTCAAGGGAGAACTTAGGTCCGCGCTTCAGGATGTCGTCGAAAACTGAGGGAAGAGTGGCTTCGCCCAGGTACGTGACAGCTGTACCAGTTGCTTTTTGTACCCTTTTCCTGGGCAGAAATCGCCGAAAGTCATTCCAGTAGGCTTCAGTGAGTAGTGAAGCGAGACGAAGATGCTCCCGAAGCCTACTTGCAGCCGCCCAAGGTTTTCCGGCTTGAAGGCACATAAGTCGCATCCATTCCCTCAAGTGTCGGACCTGTCGGTAGAGCTCCGATTTCAAGATTTTGCAAACACGCTTCCAGTGTCCTGTAGAAGGTTGCAGAGGTCCGAAAAGCTGGCAGACTTCTAATGGTGGGATTCCGCACTTCAGTCCATGTGACAGCGCTCGTGCCTTGCAAGTAGTGAGAACAATAGCGTTGACGCAGGAAGATAAACCATCAGTAGATGTACGAAGACACATAAAAGAGCCCGGTGTAGAAGAATAGTAGTTCAGGAGTGCAAACTGCTGGGCTAGTTGGTTCATATTGCATAGAAAAGGAACCAGCGAAAATAGACGCAAGACAAGAACAAAGGAGGCACACACCACAACGCTGGACTTACAACTGGTTTATTGCGATGAAAAATCGCTCATTTTAAAGGAATTTCCTGCCTGCGCACCCACCCTACAGACAATACACTTCGCGCACCACATGATGACATGCTACTATAACGATAAAAACTTGTACTCCTTTTCAGTGATAATCACAGACGGCTCGCTGACGCATTTCTGCTTATTCTTTCTGCTTATTCTGCATTTCTGCTTATTCTTCACAGCAAAGACACATAAGCCTGACAACCCTTTCAGGGCGATCGTCACGGAAGAAGGTTCATGGCAAAAAGTGATTTCAAACTACCTAAAGTGTTCCTTCGAGGGCCTGGTGCCTGCGGATCCTTTTGTTGTGCAGGGTTCGATGAGCCTGGTGGAGTGCCTCAATCGCGGTTTCCCCGACGCTAATGCAGCCTTCTCGGTGGACATTGTGGACTTGTTTTATTCTGTGCCCCATGACGAACTTTTTGTTGCTGTGCGCGAATTCATTGAAAGATCTGGGACAATTTCCTTCCAGAATAAGTGTGGCATCACTTTAGAGTCCTTTCTCGAACTTTTAAAAGTGTACTTAAATTCTACGATAGCACAGCATGAAGATGAGTATGTCGTGCAAAAACATGGAATCTGTATCGGCTCCTGTGTTGCGCCGGTGCTGTGCAACATATTTTTAGCAAAGTTTGACTCGATGCTACAAAGATCTCTAAACGACACACGTGTTGTAAGGGTTTTTAGATATGTTGACGATTTTTTAGTAATTTTGAACTTAACCGAAACTGACCAGTTCACCCTTGTGGCAGACCAGATTTTAAATATTTTTAGCACTTGTTCTAAGAACTTGGTTTTTACGCATGAGATTCCTTCTGACAAGACCATTAGGTTCCTGGATTTAGAATTGACTTTTTTACCCAATCAACACGTGTGCTGGAAATATGCGCCCAGGTCTAAGAAGGCACTGTTGCCGTATGATTCGGCCCATTCAAAGTTAGTGAAGCGCAGCATTGCAAACTTATGTTTTTTGAATGCCTTAAAGAAGAGTTGCCCTCATTTGATGCAGCAAAGTCTGGCGGAGCAGGTTGAACGGCTACAATGTTCTGGGTTTCCTCCCTCGGTTTTGCTGGCGGTGGCGGAATCTTTGGGGAAAAAACTGAAGTTATCTTCAAAGGATGCCAGGCCAGTAGAAGTGCCAACAAGAAAGTTGGAAGTCATGCCTTACTTCCACAAGACTTCACATGGTCTGAAAAAAGTGGCTCAGAAGTTTGGTGTCACTATGACATTTTCTGCTCCTTGCAAACTGTCCGGTTTGTGCGCCCAAACCTTTGCAGACATGCGCAGAACTGGTGTTTGCAACACGAAACACCAGACTATGTTCACCACATGCGCAGTGGGCGTGGTGTATTCAATCCCATTGTCATGCGGGAAAATCTACATAGGCCAAACTGGAGCATGCTTAAATGAGCGCCTGAGGCAACATCGCACAACTTTGGGCACTGGCACAGGCAGCAATCTAGCCTTACATGTAAGGGACTGCAAATGTTCTCCTAGTTTTCACATTGCCAGCATTATCGGGCGGGGGAAATCTAAACGTGAGCGTGAGCTATTGGAGGCATTCATGATCAGAAAGAATAAGCAGAAATGCGTCAGCGAGCCGTCTGTGATTATCACTGAAAAGGAGTACAAGTTTTTATCGTTATAGTAGGCATGTCATCATGTGGTGCGCGAAGTGTATTGTCTGTAGGGTGGGTGCGCAGGCAGGAAATTCCTTTAAAATGAGCGATTTTTCATCGCAATAAACCAGTTGTAAGTCCAGCGTTGTGGTGTGTGCCTCCTTTGTTCTTGTCTTGCGTCTATTTTCGCTGGTTCCTTTTCTATGCAATATGAACCAACTAGCCCAGCAGTTTGCACTCCTGAAAATAATGGTCAATGGTCTCTGGCTCATTGCACAGTGCTTTCAATGTCCTTTAGTTTTCGCTGTAATATGTCCGAGAAGCGCATAGCGGCTTTGCATAGAATAAAATAACGGTCAATGGTCTCTGGCACATTGCACAGTGATTTCAATGTCCTTTAGTTTTCGCTGTAATATGTCCGAGAAGCGCATAGCGGCTTCGCATAGAATAAAAAAGTGGTCAATGGTCTCTGGCACATGCACAGTGATTTCAATGTTCTTTAGTTTTCGCTGTAATATGTCCGAGAAGCGCATAGCGGCTTTGAATAGAATAAAATAATGGTCAATGGTCTCTGGAACATTGCACAGTGGTTTCAATGTCCTTTAGTTTTCACAGTAATATGTCCGAGAAGCGCATAGCGGCTTTGCATCGAATAAAATAATGGTCAATGGTCTCTGGCTCATTGCACAGTGGTTTCAATGTCCTTTCGTTTTCACTGTAATATGTCCGAGAAGCGCATAGCGGTTTTGCATATAATAAAATATTGGTCAATGGTCTCCGGCACATTGCACAGTGATTTCAATGTCCTTTAGTTTTCGCTGTAATATGTCCGTGAAGCGCATAGCGGCTTTGCATAGAATAAAATAATGGTCAATGGTCTCTAGCACATTGCACACTGATTTCAATGTCCTTTAGTTTTCGCTGTAATATGTCCGAGAAGCGCATAGCGGCTTTGCATAGAATAAAATAATGGTCAATGGTCTCTGGCACATTGCACAGTGATTTCATGTCCTTTAGTTTTCGCTGTAATATGTCCGAGAAGAGCATAGCGGCTTTGCATAGAATAAAATAATGGTCAATGGCCTCTAGCACATTGCACACTGATTTCAATGTCCTATAGTTTTCGCTGTAATATGTCCGAGAAGCGCATAGCGGCTTTGCATAGAATAAAATAATGGTCAATGGTCTCTGGCAAATTGCACAGTGATTTCATGTCCTTTAGTTTTCGCTGTAATATGTCCGAGAAGCGCATAGCGGCTTTGCATAGAATAAAATAATGGTCAATGGTCTCTGGCACATTCCACGGTGATTTCAATGTCCTTTAGTTTTCGCTGTAATATGTCCGAGAAGCGCATAGCGGCTTTGCATAAAATAAAATAATGGTCAATGGTCTCTGGCACATTGCACAGTGATTTCAATGTCCTTTAGTTTTCGCCGTAATATGTCCGAGAAGCGCATAGCGGCTTTGCATAGAATAAAATAATGGTCAATGGTCTCTGGCACATTGCACCGTGATTTCAATGTCCTTCAGTTTTCGCCGTAATATGTCTGAGAAGCGCATAGCGGCTTTGCATAGAATAAAATAATGGTCAATGGTCTCTAGCACATTGCACACTGATTTCAATGTCCTTTAGTTTTCGCAGTAATATGTCCGAGGAGCGCATAGCGGCTTTGAATAGAATAAAATAATGGTCAATGGTCTCTGGCATATTGCACAGTGATTTCATGTCCTTTAGTTTTCGCTGTAATATGTCCGAGAAGAGCATAGCGGCTTTGCATAGAATAAAATAATGGTCAATGGCCTCTAGCACATTGCACACTGATTTCAATGTCCTATAGTTTTCGCTGTAATATGTCCGAGAAGCGCATAGTGGCTTTGCATAGAATAAAATAATGGTCAATGGTCTCTTGCAAATTGCACAGTGATTTCATGTCCTTTAGTTTTCGCTGTAATATGTCCGAGAAGCGCATAGCGGCTTTGCATAGAATAAAATAATGGTCAACGGTCTCTGGCACATTCCACGGTGATTTCAATGTCCTTTAGTTTTCGCTGTAATATGTCCGAGAAGCGCATAGCGGCTTTGCATAAAATAAAATAATGGTCAATGGTCTCTGGCACATTGCACCGTGATTTCAATGTCCTTTAGTTTTCGCCGTAATATGTCTGAGAAGCGCATAGCGGCTTTGCATAGAATAAAATAATGGTCAATGGTCTCTAGCACATTGCACACTGATTTCAATGTCCTTTAGTTTTCGCTGTAATATGTCCGAGAAGCGCATAGCGGCTTTGCATAGAATAAAATAATGGTCAATGGTCTCTGGCTCATTGCACAGTGGTTTCAATGTCCTTTAGTTTTCGCTGTATTATGTCCGAGAAGCGCATAGCGGCTTTGCATAGAATAAAATAATGGTCAATGGTCTCTTGCACATTGCACAGTGATTTCACTGTCCTATAGTTTTCGCAGTAATATGTCCGAGGAGCGCATAGCGGCTTTGAATAGAATAAAATAATGGTCAATGGTCTCTGGCATATTGCACAGTGATTTCAATGTCCTTTAGTTTTCGCTGTAATATGTCCGAGAAGCGCATAGCGGCTTCGCATAGAATAAAAAAGTGGTCAATGGTTTCTGGCACATGCACAGTGATTTCAATGTTCTTTAGTTTTCGCTGTAATATGTCCGAGAAGCGCATAGCGGCTTTGAATAGAATAAAATAATGGTCAATGGTCTCTGGAACATTGCACAGTGGTTTCAATGTCCTTTAGTTTTCACAGTAATATGTCCGAGAAGCGCATAGCGGCTTTGCATCGAATAAAATAATGGTCAATGGTCTCTGGCTCATTGCACAGTGGTTTCAATGTCCTTTAGTTTTCGCTGTAATATGTCCGAGAAGCGCATAGCGGTTTTGCATATAATAAAATAATGGTCAATGGTCTCCGGCACATTGCACAGTGATTTCAATGTCCTTTAGTTTTCGCTGTAATATGTCCGAGAAGCGCATAGCGGCTTTGCATAGATTAAAATAATGGTCAAGGGTCTCTGGCACATTGCACAGTGATTTCAATGTCCTTTAGTTTTCGCTGTTATTTGTCCGAGAAGCGCATAGCGGCTTTGCATAGAATATAATAATGGTCAATGGTTTCTGGCACATTGCACAGTGATTTCAATGTCCTTTAGTTTTCTCTGTAATATGTCCGAGAAGCGCATAGCGGCTTTGTATAGAATAAAATAATGGTCAGTGGTCTCTGGCACATTGTACAGTGATTTCAATGTCCTTTAGTTTTCGCTGTAATATGTCCGAGAAGCGCATAGCGGCTTCGCATAGAATAAAATAATGGTCAATGGTCTATGACACATTGCACAGTGATTTCAATGTCCTTTAGTTTTCGCTGTAATATGTCCGTGTAGCGCATAGCGGCTTTGCATAGAATAAAATAATGGTCAATGGTCTCTAGCACATTGCACACTGATTTCAATGTCCTTTAGTTTTCGCTGTAATATGTCCGAGAAGCGCATAGCGGCTTTGCATAGAATAAAATAATGGTCAATGGTCTCTGGCACATTGCACAGTGATTTCATGTCCTTTAGTTTTCGCTGTAATATGTCCGAGAAGAGCATAGCGGCTTTGCATAGAATAAAATAATGGTCAATGGCCTCTAGCACATTGCACACTGATTTCAATGTCCTTTAGTTTTCGCTGTAATATGTCCGAGAAGCGCATAGCGGCTTTGCATAGAATAAAATAATGGTCAATGGTCTCTGGCAAATTGCACAGTGATTTCATGTCCTTTAGTTTTCGCTGTAATATGTCCGAGTAGCGCATAGCGGCTTTGCATAGAATAAAATAATGGTCAATGGTCTCTAGCACATTGCACACTGATTTCAATGTCCTTTAGTTTTCGCTGTAATATGTCCGAGAAGCGCATAGCGGCTTTGCATAGAATAAAATAATGGTCAATGGTCTCTGGCACATTGCACAGTGATTTCATGTCCTTTAGTTTTCGCTGTAATATGTCCGAGAAGAGCATAGCGGCTTTGCATAGAATAAAATAATGGTCAATGGCCTCTAGCACATTGCACACTGATTTCAATGTCCTTTAGTTTTCGCTGTAATATGTCCGAGAAGCGCATAGCGGCTTTGCATAGAATAAAATAATGGTCAATGGTCTCTGGCAAATTGCACAGTGATTTCATGTCCTTTAGTTTTCGCTGTAATATGTCCGAGTAGCGCATAGCGGCTTTGCAGAGAATAAAATATTGGTCAATGGTCTCTGGCACATTCCACGGTGATTTCAATGTCCTTTAGTTTTCGCTGTAATATGTCCGAGAAGCGCATAGCGGCTTTGCATAAAATAAAATAATGGTCAATGGTCTCTGGCACATTGCACAGTGATTTCAATGTCCTTTAGTTTTCGCCGTAATATGTCCGAGAAGCGCATAGCGGCTTTGCATAGAATAAAATAATGGTCAATGGTCTCTGGCACATTGCACAGTGATTTCAATGTCCTTTAGTTTTCGCCGTAATATGTCTGAGAAGCGCATAGCGGCTTCGCATAGAACAAAATAATGGTCAATGGTCTCTTGCACATTGCACAGTGATTTCACTGTCCTTTAGTTTTCGCAGTAATATGTCCGAGGAGCGCATAGCGGCTTTGAATAGAATAAAATAATGGTCAATGGTCTCTGGCATATTGCACAGTGATTTCAATGTCCTTTAGTTTTCGCTGTAATATGTCCAAGAAGCGCATAGCGGCTTCGCATAGAATAAAAAAGTGGTCAATGGTCTCTGGCACATGCACAGTGATTTCAATGTTCTTTAGTTTTCGCTGTAATATGTCCGAGAAGCGCATAGCGGCTTTGAATAGAATAAAATAATGGTCAATGGTCTCTGGAACATTGCACAGTGGTTTCAATGTCCTTTAGTTTTCGCAGTAATATGTCCGAGAAGCGCATAGCGGCTTTGCATCGAATAAAATAATGGTCAATGGTCTCTGGCTCATTGCACAGTGGTTTCAATGTCCTTTAGTTTTCGCTGTAATATGTCCGAGAAGCGCATAGCGGTTTTGCATATAATAAAATAATGGTCAATGGTCTCTGGCACATTGCACAGTGATTTCAATGTCCTTTAGTTTTCGTCGTAATATGTCCGAGAAGCGCATAGCGGCTTTGCATAGAATAAAATAATGGTCAATGGTCTCTGGCACATTGCACAGTGATTTCAATGTCCTTTAGTTTTCGCCGTAATATGTCCGAGAAGCGCATAGCGGCTTCGCATAGAACAAAATAATGGTCAATGGTCTCTTGCACATTGCACAGTGATTTCACTGTCCTTTAGTTTTCGCAGTAATATGTCCGAGGAGCGCATAGCGGCTTTGAATAGAATAAAATAATGGTCAATGGTCTCTGGCATATTGCACAGTGATTTCAATGTCCTTTAGTTTTCGCTGTAATATGTCCGAGAAGCGCATAGCGGCTTTGCATAGAATAAAATAATGGTCAATGGTCTCTGGCTCATTGCACAGTGGTTTCAATGTCCTTTAGTTTTCGCTGTATTATGTCCGAGAAGCGCATAGCGGCTTTGCATAGAATAAAATAATGGTCAATGGTCTCTGGCTCATTGCACAGTGCTTTCAATGTCCTTTAGTTTTCGCTGTAATATGTCCGAGAAGCGCATAGCGGCTTTGCATAGAATAAAATAATGGTCAATGGTCTCAGGCAAATTGCACAGTGATTTCATGTCCTTTAGTTTTCGCTGTAATATGTCCGAGAAGCGCATAGCGGCTTTGCACAGAATAAAATAATGGTCAATGGTCTCTGGCACATTCCACGGTGATTTAAATGTCCTTTAGTTTTCGCTGTAATATGTCCGAGAAGCGCATAGCGGCTTTGCATAAAATAAAATAATGGTCAATGGTCTCTGGCACATTGCACAGTGATTTCAATGTCCTTTAGTTTTCGCCGTAATATGTCCGAGAAGCGCATAGCGGCTTTGCATAGAATAAAATAATGGTCAATGGTCTCTGGCACATTGCACAGTGATTTCAATGTCCTTTAGTTTTCGCAGTAATATGTCTGAGAAGCGCATAGCGGCTTCGCATAGAACAAAATAATGGTCAATGGTATCTTGCATATTGCACAGTGATTTCAATGTCCTTTAGTTTTCGCTGTAATATGTCAGAGAAGCGCATAGCGGCTTCGCATAGAATAAAATAATGGTCAATGGTCTCTGGCTCATTGCACAGTGGTTTCAATGTCCTTTAGTTTTCGCTGTAATATGTCCGAGAAGCGCATAGCGGCTTTGCATAGAATAAAATAATGGTCAATGGTCTCTGGCTCATTGCACAGTGCTTTCAATGTCCTTTAGTTTTCGCTGTAATATGTCTGAGAAGCGCATAGCGGCTTTGCATAGAATAAAATAATGGTCAATGGTCTCTAGCACATTGCACACTGATTTCAATGTCCTTTAGTTTTCGCTGTAATATGTCCGAGAAGCGCATAGCGGCTTTGCATCGAATAAAATAATGGTCAATGGTCTCTGGCTCGTTGCACAGTGGTTTCAATGTCCTTTAGTTTTCGCTGTAATATGTCCGAGAAGCGCATAGCGGTTTTGCATATAATAAAATAATGGTCAATGGTCTCTGGCACATTGCACAGTGATTTCAATGTCCTTTAGTTTTCGTCGTAATATGTCCGAGAAGCGCATAGCGGCTTTGCATAGAATAAAATAATGGTCAATGGTCTCTGGCACATTGCACAGTGATTTCAATGTCCTTTAGTTTTCGCCGTAATATGTCCGAGAAGCGCATAGCGGCTTCGCATAGAACAAAATAATGGTCAATGGTCTCTTGCACATTGCACAGTGATTTCACTGTCCTTTAGTTTTCGCAGTATATGTCCGAGGAGCGCATAGCGGCTTTGAATAGAATAAAATAATGGTCAATGGTCTCTGGCATATTGCACAGTGATTTCAATGTCCTTTAGTTTTCGCTGTAATATGTCCGAGAAGCGCATAGCGGCTTTGCATAGAATAAAATAATGGTCAATGGTCTCTGGCTCATTGCACAGTGGTTTCAATGTCCTTTAGTTTTCGCTGTATTATGTCCGAGAAGCGCATAGCGGCTTTGCATAGAATAAAATAATGGTCAATGGTCTCTGGCTCATTGCACAGTGCTTTCAATGGCCTTTAGTTTTCGCTGTAATATGTCCGAGAAGCGCATAGCGGCTTTGCATAGAATAAAATAATGGTCAATGGTCTCAGGCAAATTGCACAGTGATTTCATGTCCTTTAGTTTTCGCTGTAATATGTCCGAGAAGCGCATAGCGGCTTTGCATAGAATAAAATAATGGTCAATGGTCTCTGGCACATTCCACGGTGATTTCAATGTCCTTTAGTTTTCGCTGTAATATGTCCGAGAAGCGCATAGCGGCTTTGCATAAAATAAAATAATGGTCAATGGTCTCTGGCACATTGCACAGTGATTTCAATGTCCTTTAGTTTTCGCCGTAATATGTCCGAGAAGCGCATAGCGGCTTTGCATAGAATAAAATAATGGTCAATGGTCTCTGGCACATTGCACAGTGATTTCAATGTCCTTTAGTTTTCGCCGTAATATGTCTGAGAAGCGCATAGCGGCTTCGCATAGAACAAAATAATGGTCAATGGTATCTTGCACATTGCACAGTGATTTCACTGTCCTTTAGTTTTCGCAGTAATATGTCCGAGGAGCGCATAGCGGCTTTGAATAGAATAAAATAATGGTCAATGGTCTCTGGCATATTGCACAGTGATTTCAATGTCCTTTAGTTTTCGCTGTAATATGTCCGAGAAGCGCAGAGCGGCTTCGCATAGAATAAAATAATGGTCAATGGTCTCTGGCACATTGCACAGTGATTTCAATGTCCTTTAGTTTTCGCCGTAATATGTCCGAGATGCGCATAGCGGCTTTGCATAGAATAACATAATGGTCAATGGTCTCTGGCACATTGCACAGTGATATCAATGTCCTTTAGTTTTCGCTGTAAAATGTCCGAGAAGCCCATAGCGGCTTTGCATAGAATAAAATCATGGTCAATGGTCTCTGGCACATTGCACAGTGATTTCAATGTCCTTTAGTTTTCGCTGTAATATGTCCGAGAAGCGCATAGCGGCTTTGCATAGAATAAAATAATGGTCAATGGTCTCTGGCAAATTGCACAGTGATTTCATGTCCTTTAGTTTTCGCTGTAATATGTCCGAGAAGCGCATAGCGGCTTTGCATAGAATAAAATAATGGTCAATGGTCTCTGGCACATTCCACGGTGATTTCAATGTCCTTTAGTTTTCGCTGTAATATGTCCGAGAAGCGCATAGCGGCTTTGCATAAAATAAAATAATGGTCAATGGTCTCTGGCACATTGCACAGTGATTTCAATGTCCTTTAGTTTTCGCTGTAATATGTCCGTGAAGCGCATAGCGGCTTTGCATAGAATAAAATAATGGTCAATGGTCTCTAGCACATTGCACACTGATTTCAATGTCCTTTAGTTTTCGCTGTAATATGTCCGAGAAGCGCCTAGCGGCTTTGCATAGAATAAAATAATGGTCAATGGTCTCTGGCACATTGCACAGTGATTTCATGTCCTTTAGTTTTCGCTGTAATATGTCCGAGAAGAGCATAGCGGCTTTGCATAGAATAAAACAATGGTCAATGGCCTCTAGCACATTGCACACTGATTTCAATGTCCTATAGTTTTCGCTGTAATATGTCCGAGAAGCGCATAGCGGCTTTGCATAGAATAAAATAATGGTCAATGGTCTCTGGCAAATTGCACAGTGATTTCATGTCCTTTAGTTTTCGCTGTAATATGTCCGAGAAGCGCATAGCGGCTTTGCATAGAATAAAATAATGGTCAATGGTCTCTGGCACATTCCACGGTGATTTCAATGTCCTTTAGTTTTCGCTGTAATATGTCCGAGAAGCGCATAGCGGCTTTGCATAAAATAAAATAATGGTCAATGGTCTCTGGCACATTGCACAGTGATTTCAATGTCCTTTAGTTTTCGCCGTAATATGTCCGAGAAGCGCATAGCGGCTTTGCATAGAATTAAAATAATGGTCAATGGTCTCCGGCACATTGCACCGTGATTTCAATGTCCTTTAGTTTTCGCCGTAATATGTCTGAGAAGCGCATAGCGGCTTTGCATAGAATAAAATAATGGTCAATGGTCTCTAGCACATTGCACACTGATTTCAATGTCCTTTAGTTTTCGCTGTAATATGTCCGAGAAGCGCATAGCGGCTTTGCATAGAATAAAATAATGGTCAATGGTCTCTGGCTCATTGCACAGTGGTTTCAATGTCCTTTAGTTTTCGCTGTATTATGTCCGAGAAGCGCATAGCGGCTTTGCATAGAATAAAATAATGGTCAATGGTCTCTTGCACATTGCACAGTGATTTCACTGTCCTATAGTTTTCGCAGTAATATGTCCGAGGAGCGCATAGCGGCTTTGAATAGAATAAAATAATGGTCAATGGTCTCTGGCATATTGCACAGTGATTTCAATGTCCTTTAGTTTTCGCTGTAATATGTCCGAGAAGCGCATAGCGGCTTCGCATAGAATAAAAAAGTGGTCAATGGTCTCTGGCACATGCACAGTGATTTCAATGTTCTTTAGTTTTCGCTGTAATATGTCCGAGAAGCGCATAGCGGCTTTGAATAGAATAAAATAATGGTCAATGGTCTCTGGAACATTGCACAGTGGTTTCAATGTCCTTTAGTTTTCGCAGTAATATGTCCGAGAAGCGCATAGCGGCTTTGCATCGAATAAAATAATGGTCAATGGTCTCTGGCTCATTGCACAGTGGTTTCAATGTCCTTTAGTTTTCGCTGTAATATGTCCGAGAAGCGCATAGCGGTTTTGCATATAATAAAATAATGGTCAATGGTCTCTGGCACATTGCACAGTGATTTCAATGTCCTTTAGTTTTCGTCGTAATATGTCCGAGAAGCGCATAGCGGCTTTGCATAGAATAAAATAATGGTCAATGGTCTCTGGCACATTGCACAGTGATTTCAATGTCCTTTAGTTTTCGCCGTAATATGTCCGAGAAGCGCATAGCGGCTTCGCATAGAACAAAATAATGGTCAATGGTCTCTTGCACATTGCACAGTGATTTCACTGTCCTTTAGTTTTCGCAGTAATATGTCCGAGGAGCGCATAGCGGCTTTGAATAGAATAAAATAATGGTCAATGGTCTCTGGCATATTGCACAGTGATTTCAATGTCCTTTAGTTTTCGCTGTAATATGTCCGAGAAGCGCATAGCGGCTTTGCATAGAATAAAATAATGGTCAATGGTCTCTGGCTCATTGCACAGTGGTTTCAATGTCCTTTAGTTTTCGCTGTATTATGTCCGAGAAGCGCATAGCGGCTTTGCATAGAATAAAATAATGGTCAATGGTCTCTGGCTCATTGCACAGTGCTTTCAATGTCCTTTAGTTTTCGCTGTAATATGTCCGAGAAGCGCATAGCGGCTTTGCATAGAATAAAATAATGGTCAATGGTCTCAGGCAAATTGCACAGTGATTTCATGTCCTTTAGTTTTCGCTGTAATATGTCCGAGAAGCGCATAGCGGCTTTGCACAGAATAAAATAATTGTCAATGGTCTCTGGCACATTCCACGGTGATTTCAATGTCCTTTAGTTTTCGCTGTAATATGTCCGAGAAGCGCATAGCGGCTTTGCATAAAATAAAATAATGGTCAATGGTCTCTGGCACATTGCACAGTGATTTCAATGTCCTTTAGTTTTCGCCGTAATATGTCCGAGAAGCGCATAGCGGCTTTGCATAGAATAAAATAATGGTCAATGGTCTCTGGCACATTGCACAGTGATTTCAATGTCCTTTAGTTTTCGCAGTAATATGTCTGAGAAGCGCATAGCGGCTTCGCATAGAACAAAATAATGGTCAATGGTATCTTGCATATTGCACAGTGATTTCAATGTCCTTTAGTTTTCGCTGTAATATGTCAGAGAAGCGCATAGCGGCTTCGCATAGAATAAAATAATGGTCAATGGTCTCTGGCTCATTGCACAGTGGTTTCAATGTCCTTTAGTTTTCGCTGTAATATGTCCGAGAAGCGCATAGCGGCTTTGCATAGAATAAAATAATGGTCAATGGTCTCTGGCTCATTGCACAGTGCTTTCAATGTCCTTTAGTTTTCGCTGTAATATGTCTGAGAAGCGCATAGCGGCTTTGCATAGAATAAAATAATGGTCAATGGTCTCTAGCACATTGCACACTGATTTCAATGTCCTTTAGTTTTCGCTGTAATATGTCCGAGAAGCGCATAGCGGCTTTGCATCGAATAAAATAATGGTCAATGGTCTCTGGCTCGTTGCACAGTGGTTTCAATGTCCTTTAGTTTTCGCTGTAATATGTCCGAGAAGCGCATAGCGGTTTTGCATATAATAAAATAATGGTCAATGGTCTCTGGCACATTGCACAGTGATTTCAATGTCCTTTAGTTTTCGTCGTAATATGTCCGAGAAGCGCATAGCGGCTTTGCATAGAATAAAATAATGGTCAATGGTCTCTGGCACATTGCACAGTGATTTCAATGTCCTTTAGTTTTCGCCGTAATATGTCCGAGAAGCGCATAGCGGCTTCGCATAGAACAAAATAATGGTCAATGGTCTCTTGCACATTGCACAGTGATTTCACTGTCCTTTAGTTTTCGCAGTATATGTCCGAGGAGCGCATAGCGGCTTTGAATAGAATAAAATAATGGTCAATGGTCTCTGGCATATTGCACAGTGATTTCAATGTCCTTTAGTTTTCGCTGTAATATGTCCGAGAAGCGCATAGCGGCTTTGCATAGAATAAAATAATGGTCAATGGTCTCTGGCTCATTGCACAGTGGTTTCAATGTCCTTTAGTTTTCGCTGTATTATGTCCGAGAAGCGCATAGCGGCTTTGCATAGAATAAAATAATGGTCAATGGTCTCTGGCTCATTGCACAGTGCTTTCAATGGCCTTTAGTTTTCGCTGTAATATGTCCGAGAAGCGCATAGCGGCTTTGCATAGAATAAAATAATGGTCAATGGTCTCAGGCAAATTGCACAGTGATTTCATGTCCTTTAGTTTTCGCTGTAATATGTCCGAGAAGCGCATAGCGGCTTTGCATAGAATAAAATAATGGTCAATGGTCTCTGGCACATTCCACGGTGATTTCAATGTCCTTTAGTTTTCGCTGTAATATGTCCGAGAAGCGCATAGCGGCTTTGCATAAAATAAAATAATGGTCAATGGTCTCTGGCACATTGCACAGTGATTTCAATGTCCTTTAGTTTTCGCCGTAATATGTCCGAGAAGCGCATAGCGGCTTTGCATAGAATAAAATAATGGTCAATGGTCTCTGGCACATTGCACAGTGATTTCAATGTCCTTTAGTTTTCGCCGTAATATGTCTGAGAAGCGCATAGCGGCTTCGCATAGAACAAAATAATGGTCAATGGTATCTTGCACATTGCACAGTGATTTCACTGTCCTTTAGTTTTCGCAGTAATATGTCCGAGGAGCGCATAGCGGCTTTGAATAGAATAAAATAATGGTCAATGGTCTCTGGCATATTGCACAGTGATTTCAATGTCCTTTAGTTTTCGCTGTAATATGTCCGAGAAGCGCAGAGCGGCTTCGCATAGAATAAAATAATGGTCAATGGTCTCTGGCACATTGCACAGTGATTTCAATGTCCTTTAGTTTTCGCCGTAATATGTCCGAGATGCGCATAGCGGCTTTGCATAGAATAACATAATGGTCAATGGTCTCTGGCACATTGCACAGTGATATCAATGTCCTTTAGTTTTCGCTGTAAAATGTCCGAGAAGCCCATAGCGGCTTTGCATAGAATAAAATCATGGTCAATGGTCTCTGGCACATTGCACAGTGATTTCAATGTCCTTTAGTTTTCGCTGTAATATGTCCGAGAAGCGCATAGCGGCTTTGCATAGAATAAAATAATGGTCAATGGTCTCTGGCAAATTGCACAGTGATTTCATGTCCTTTAGTTTTCGCTGTAATATGTCCGAGAAGCGCATAGCGGCTTTGCATAGAATAAAATAATGGTCAATGGTCTCTGGCACATTCCACGGTGATTTCAATGTCCTTTAGTTTTCGCTGTAATATGTCCGAGAAGCGCATAGCGGCTTTGCATAAAATAAAATAATGGTCAATGGTCTCTGGCACATTGCACAGTGATTTCAATGTCCTTTAGTTTTCGCTGTAATATGTCCGTGAAGCGCATAGCGGCTTTGCATAGAATAAAATAATGGTCAATGGTCTCTAGCACATTGCACACTGATTTCAATGTCCTTTAGTTTTCGCTGTAATATGTCCGAGAAGCGCCTAGCGGCTTTGCATAGAATAAAATAATGGTCAATGGTCTCTGGCACATTGCACAGTGATTTCATGTCCTTTAGTTTTCGCTGTAATATGTCCGAGAAGAGCATAGCGGCTTTGCATAGAATAAAACAATGGTCAATGGCCTCTAGCACATTGCACACTGATTTCAATGTCCTATAGTTTTCGCTGTAATATGTCCGAGAAGCGCATAGCGGCTTTGCATAGAATAAAATAATGGTCAATGGTCTCTGGCAAATTGCACAGTGATTTCATGTCCTTTAGTTTTCGCTGTAATATGTCCGAGAAGCGCATAGCGGCTTTGCATAGAATAAAATAATGGTCAATGGTCTCTGGCACATTCCACGGTGATTTCAATGTCCTTTAGTTTTCGCTGTAATATGTCCGAGAAGCGCATAGCGGCTTTGCATAAAATAAAATAATGGTCAATGGTCTCTGGCACATTACACAGTGATTTCAATGTCCTTTAGTTTTCGCCGTAATATGTCCGAGAAGCGCATAGCGGCTTTGCATAGAATAAAATAATGGTCAATGGTCTCCGGCACATTGCACCGTGATTTCAATGTCCTTTAGTTTTCGCCGTAATATGTCTGAGAAGCGCATAGCGGCTTTGCATAGAATAAAATAATGGTCAATGGTCTCTAGCACATTGCACACTGATTTCAATGTCCTTTAGTTTTCGCTGTAATATGTCCGAGAAGCGCATAGCGGCTTTGCATAGAATAAAATAATGGTCAATGGTCTCTGGCTCATTGCACAGTGGTTTCAATGTCCTTTAGTTTTCGCTGTATTATGTCCGAGAAGCGCATAGCGGCTTTGCATAGAATAAAATAATGGTCAATGGTCTCTTGCACATTGCACAGTGATTTCACTGTCCTATAGTTTTCGCAGTAATATGTCCGAGGAGCGCATAGCGGCTTTGAATAGAATAAAATAATGGTCAATGGTCTCTGGCATATTGCACAGTGATTTCAATGTCCTTTAGTTTTCGCTGTAATATGTCCGAGAAGCGCATAGCGGCTTCACATAGAATAAAAAAGTGGTCAATGGTTTCTGGCACATGCACAGTGATTTCAATGTTCTTTAGTTTTCGCTGTAATATGTCCGAGAAGCGCATAGCGGCTTTGAATAGAATAAAATAATGGTCAATGGTCTCTGGAACATTGCACAGTGGTTTCAATGTCCTTTAGTTTTCACAGTAATATGTCCGAGAAGCGCATAGCGGCTTTGCATCGAATAAAATAATGGTCAAGGGTCTCTGGCACATTGCACAGTGATTTCAATGTCCTTTAGTTTTCGCTGTTATTTGTCCGAGAAGCGCATAGCGGCTTTGCATAGAATATAATAATGGTCAATGGTTTCTGGCACATTGCACAGTGATTTCAATGTCCTTTAGTTTTCTCTGTAATATGTCCGAGAAGCGCATAGCGGCTTTGTATAGAATAAAATAATGGTCAGTGGTCTCTGGCACATTGTACAGTGATTTCAATGTCCTTTAGTTTTCGCTGTAATATGTCCGAGAAGCGCATAGCGGCTTCGCATAGAATAAAATAATGGTCAATGGTCTATGACACATTGCACAGTGATTTCAATGTCCTTTAGTTTTCGCTGTAATATGTCCGTGAAGCGCATAGCGGCTTTGCATAGAATAAAATAATGGTCAATGGTCTCTAGCACATTGCACACTGATTTCAATGTCCTTTAGTTTTCGCTGTAATATGTCCGAGAAGCGCATAGCGGCTTTGCATAGAATAAAATAATGGTCAATGGTCTCTGGCACATTGCACAGTGATTTCATGTCCTTTAGTTTTCGCTGTAATATGTCCGAGAAGAGCATAGCGGCTTTGCATAGAATAAAATAATGGTCAATGGCCTCTAGCACATTGCACACTGATTTCAATGTCCTTTAGTTTTCGCTGTAATATGTCCGAGAAGCGCATAGCGGCTTCGCATAGAATAAAATAATGGTCAATGGTCTCTGGCTCATTGCACAGTGGTTTCAATGTCCTTTAGTTTTCGCTGTAATATGTCCGAGAAGCGCATAGCGGCTTTGCATAGAATAAAATAATGGTCAATGGTCTCTGGCTCATTGCACAGTGCTTTCAATGTCCTTTAGTTTTCGCTGTAATATGTCTGAGAAGCGCATAGCGGCTTTGCATAGAATAAAATAATGGTCAATGGTCTCTAGCACATTGCACACTGATTTCAATGTCCTTTAGTTTTCGCTGTAATATGTCCGAGAAGCGCATAGCGGCTTTGCATCGAATAAAATAATGGTCAATGGTCTCTGGCTCATTGCACAGTGGTTTCAATGTCCTTTAGTTTTCGCTGTAATATGTCCGAGAAGCGCATAGCGGTTTTGCATATAATAAAATAATGGTCAATGGTCTCTGGCACATTGCACAGTGATTTCAATGTCCTTTAGTTTTCGTCGTAATATGTCCGAGAAGCGCATAGCGGCTTTGCATAGAATAAAATAATGGTCAATGGTCTCTGGCACATTGCACAGTGATTTCAATGTCCTTTAGTTTTCGCCGTAATATGTCCGAGAAGCGCATAGCGGCTTCGCATAGAACAAAATAATGGTCAATGGTCTCTTGCACATTGCACAGTGATTTCACTGTCCTTTAGTTTTCGCAGTAATATGTCCGAGGAGCGCATAGCGGCTTTGAATAGAATAAAATAATGGTCAATGGTCTCTGGCATATTGCACAGTGATTTCAATGTCCTTTAGTTTTCGCTGTAATATGTCCGAGAAGCGCATAGCGGCTTTGCATAGAATAAAATAATGGTCAATGGTCTCTGGCACATTCCACGGTGATTTCAATGTCCTTTAGTTTTCGCTATAATATGTCCGAGAAGCGCATAGCGGCTTTGCATAAAATAAAATAATGGTCAATGGTCTCTGGCACATTGCACAGTGATTTCAATGTCCTTTAGTTTTCGCTGTAATATGTCCGTGAAGCGCATAGCGGCTTTGCATAGAATAAAATAATGGTCAATGGTCTCTAGCACATTGCACACTGATTTCAATGTCCTTTAGTTTTCGCTGTAATATGTCCGAGAAGCGCCTAGCGGCTTTGCATAGAATAAAATAATGGTCAATGGTCTCTGGCACATTGCACAGTGATTTCATGTCCTTTAGTTTTCGCTGTAATATGTCCGAGAAGAGCATAGCGGCTTTGCATAGAATAAAATAATGGTCAATGGCCTCTAGCACATTGCACACTGATTTCAATGTCCTATAGTTTTCGCTGTAATATGTCCGAGAAGCGCATAGCGGCTTTGCATAGAATAAAATAATGGTCAATGGTCTCTGGCAAATTGCACAGTGATTTCATGTCCTTTAGTTTTCGCTGTAATATGTCCGAGAAGCGCATAGCGGCTTTGCATAGAATAAAATAATGGTCAATGGTCTCTGGCACATTCCACGGTGATTTCAATGTCCTTTAGTTTTCGCTGTAATATGTCCGAGAAGCGCATAGCGGCTTTGCATAAAATAAAATAATGGTCAATGGTCTCTGGCACATTGCACAGTGATTTCAATGTCCTTTAGTTTTCGCCGTAATATGTCCGAGAAGCGCATAGCGGCTTTGCATAGAATAAAATAATGGTCAATGGTCTCTGGCACATTGCACCGTGATTTCAATGTCCTTTAGTTTTCGCCTTGATATGTCTGAGAAGCGCATAGCGGCTTTGCATAGAATAAAATAATGGTCAATGGTCTCTAGCACATTGTACACTGATTTCAATGTCCTTTAGTTTTCGCTGTAATATGTCCGAGAAGCGCATAGCGGCTTTGCATAGAATAAAATAATGGTCAATGGTCTCTGGCTCATTGCACAGTGGTTTCAATGTCCTTTAGTTTTCGCTGTATTATGTCCGAGAAGCGCATAGCGGCTTTGCATAGAATAAAATAATGGTCAATGGTCTCTTGCACATTGCACAGTGATTTCACTGTCCTATAGTTTTCGCAGTAATATGTCCGAGGAGCGCATAGCGGCTTTGAATAGAATAAAATAATGGTCAATGGTCTCTGGCATATTGCACAGTGATTTCAATGTCCTTTAGTTTTCGCTGTAATATGTCCGAGAAGCGCATAGCGGCTTCGCATAGAATAAAAAAGTGGTCAATGGTTTCTGGCACATGCACAGTGATTTCAATGTTCTTTAGTTTTCGCTGTAATATGTCCGAGAAGCGCATAGCGGCTTGAATAGAATAAAATAATGGTCAATGGTCTCTGGAACATTGCACAGTGGTTTCAATGTCCTTTAGTTTTCACAGTAATATGTCCGAGAAGCGCATAGCGGCTTTGCATCGAATAAAATAATGGTCAATGGTCTCTGGCTCATTGCACAGTGGTTTCAATGTCCTTTAGTTTTCGCTGTAATATGTCCGAGAAGCGCATAGCGGTTTTGCATATAATAAATAATGGTCAATGGTCTCCGGCACATTGCACAGTGATTTCAATGTCCTTCAGTTTTCGCTGTAATATGTCCGAGAAGCGCATAGCGGCTTTGCATAGATTAAAATAATGGTCAAGGGTCTCTGGCACATTGCACAGTGATTTCAATGTCCTTTAGTTTTCGCTGTTATTTGTCCGAGAAGCGCATAGCGGCTTTGCATAGAATATAATAATGGTCAATGGTTTCTGGCACATTGCACAGTGATTTCAATGTCCTTTAGTTTTCTCTGTAATATGTCCGAGAAGCGCATAGCGGCTTTGCATAGAATAAAATAATAGTCAATGGTCTCTAGCACATTGCACACTGATTTCAATGTCCTTTAGTTTTCGCTGTAATATGTCCGAGAAGCGCATAGCGGCTTTGCATACAATAAAATAATGGTCAATGGTCTCTGGCTCATTGCACAGTGGTTTCAATGTCCTTTAGTTTTCGCTGTATTATGTCCGGGAAGCGCATAGCGGCTTTGCATAGAATAAAATAATGGTCAATGGTCTCTTGCACATTGCACAGTGATTTCACTGTCCTATAGTTTTCGCAGTAATATGTCCGAGGAGCGCATAGCGGCTTTGAATAGAATAAAATAATGGTCAATGGTCTCTGGCATATTGCACAGTGATTTCAATGTCCTTTAGTTTTCGCTGTAATATGTCCGAGAAGCGCATAGCGGCTTCGCATAGAATAAAAAAGTGGTCAATGGTTTCTGGCACATGCACAGTGATTTCAATGTTCTTTAGTTTTCGCTGTAATATGTCCGAGAAGCGCATAGCGGCTTTGAATAGAATAAAATAATGGTCAATGGTCTCTGGAACATTGCACAGTGGTTTCAATGTCCTTTAGTTTTCACAGTAATATGTCCGAGAAGCGCATAGCGGCTTTGCATCGAATAAAATAATGGTCAATGGTCTCTGGCTCATTGCACAGTGGTTTCAATGTCCTTTAGTTTTCGCTGTAATATGTCCGAGAAGCGCATAGCGGTTTTGCATATAATAAAATAATGGTCAATGGTCTCCGGCACATTGCACAGTGATTTCAATGTCCTTTAGTTTTCGCTGTAATATGTCCGAGAAGCGCATAGCGGCTTTGCATAGATTAAAATAATGGTCAAGGGTCTCTGGCACATTGCACAGTGATTTCAATGTCCTTTAGTTTTCGCTGTTATTTGTCCGAGAAGCGCATAGCGGCTTTGCATAGAATATAATAATGGTCAATGGTTTCTGGCACATTGCACAGTGATTTCAATGTCCTTTAGTTTTCTCTGTAATATGTCCGAGAAGCGCATAGCGGCTTTGTATAGAATAAAATAATGGTCAGTGGTCTCTGGCACATTGTACAGTGATTTCAATGTCCTTTAGTTTTCGCTGTAATATGTCCGAGAAGCGCATAGCGGCTTTGCATAGAATAAAATAATGGTCAATGGTCTCTGGCTCATTGCACAGTGCTTTCAATGTCCTTTAGTTTTCGCTGTAATATGTCCGAGAAGCGCATAGCGGCTTTGCATAGAATAAAATAATGGTCAATGGTCTCAGGCAAATTGCACAGTGATTTCAATGTCCTTTAGTTTTCGTCGTAATATGTCCGAGAAGCGCATAGCGGCTTTGCATAGAATAAAATAATGGTCAATGGTCTCTGGCACATTGCACAGTGATTTCAATGTCCTTTAGTTTTCGCCGTAATATGTCCGAGAAGCGCATAGCGGCTTCGCATAGAACAAAATAATGGTCAATGGTCTCTTGCACATTGCACAGTGATTTCACTGTCCTTTAGTTTTCGCAGTAATATGTCCGAGGAGCGCATAGCGGCTTTGAATAGAATAAAATAATTGTCAATGGTCTCTGGCATATTGCACAGTGATTTCAATGTCCTTTAGTTTTCGCTGTAATATGTCCGAGAAGCGCATAGCGGCTTTGCATAGAATAAAATAATGGTCAATGGTCTCTGGCTCATTGCACAGTGGTTTCAATGTCCTTTAGTTTTCGCTGTATTATGTCCGAGAAGCGCATAGCGGCTTTGCATAGAATAAAATAATGGTCAATGGTCTCTGGCTCATTGCACAGTGCTTTCAATGTCCTTTAGTTTTCGCTGTAATATGTCCGAGAAGCGCATAGCGGCTTTGCATAGAATAAAATAATGGTCAATGGTCTCAGGCAAATTGCACAGTGATTTCATGTCCTTTAGTTTTTCGCTGTAATATGTCCGAGAAGCGCATAGCGCCTTTGCATAGAATAAAATAATGTTCAATGGTCTCTGGCACATTCCACGGTGATTTCAATGTCCTTTAGTTTTCGCTGTAATATGTCCGAGAAGCGCATAGCGGCTTTGCATAAAATAAAATAATGGTCAATGGTCTCTGGCACATTGCACAGTGATTTCAATGTCCTTTAGTTTTCGCCGTAATATGTCCGAGAAGCGCATAGCGGCTTCGCATAGAATAAAATAATGGTCAATGGTCTATGACACATTGCACAGTGATTTCAATGTCCTTTAGTTTTCGCTGTAATATGTCCGTGAAGCGCATAGCGGCTTTGCATCGAATAAAATAATGGTCAATGGTCTCTGGCTTATTGCACAGTGGTTTCAATGTCCTTTAGTTTTCGCTGTAATATGTCCGAGAAGCGCATAGCGGTTTTGCATATAATAAAATAATGGTCAATGGTCTCTGGCACATTGCACAGTGATTTCAATGTCCTTTAGTTTTCGTCGTAATATGTCCGAGAAGCGCATAGCGGCTTTGCATAGAATAAAATAATGGTCAATGGTCTCTGGCACATTGCACAGTGATTTCAATGTCCTTTAGTTTTCGCCGTAATATGTCCGAGAAGCGCATAGCGGCTTCGCATAGAACAAAATAATGGTCAATGGTCTCTTGCACATTGCACAGTGATTTCACTGTCCTTTAGTTTTCGCAGTAATATGTCCGAGGAGCGCATAGCGGCTTTGAATAGAATAAAATAATGGTCAATGGTCTCTGGCATATTGCACAGTGATTTCAATGTCCTTTAGTTTTCGCTGTAATATGTCTGAGAAGCGCATAGCGGCTTTGCATAGAATAAAATAATGGTCAATGGTCTCTAGCACATTGCACACTGATTTCAATGTCCTTTAGTTTTCGCTGTAATATGTCCGAGAAGCGCATAGCGGCTTTGCATCGAATAAAATAATGGTCAATGGTCTCTGGCTCATTGCACAGTGGTTTCAATGTCCTTTAGTTTTCGCTGTAATATGTCCGAGAAGCGCATAGCGGTTTTGCATATAATAAAATAATGGTCAATGGTCTCTGGCACATTGCACAGTGATTTCAATGTCCTTTAGTTTTCGTCGTAATATGTCCGAGAAGCGCATAGCGGCTTTGCATAGAATAAAATATTGGTCAATGGTCTCTGGCACATTGCACAGTGATTTCAATGTCCTTTAGTTTTCGCCGTAATATGTCCGAGAAGCGCATAGCGGCTTCGCATAGAACAAAATAATGGTCAATGGTCTCTTGCACATTGCACAGTGATTTCACTGTCCTTTAGTTTTCGCAGTAATATGTCCGAGGAGCGCATAGCGGCTTTGAATAGAATAAAATAATGGTCAATGGTCTCTGGCATATTGCACAGTGATTTCAATGTCCTTTAGTTTTCGCTGTAATATGTCCGAGAAGCGCATAGCGGCTTTGCATAGAATAAAATAATGGTCAATGGTCTCTAGCACATTGCACACTGATTTCAATGTCCTTTAGTTTTCGCTGTAATATGTCCGAGAAGCGCATAGCGGCTTTGCATCGAATAAAATAATGGTCAATGGTCTCTGGCTCATTGCACAGTGGTTTCAATGTCCTTTAGTTTTCGCTGTAATATGTCCGAGAAGCGCATAGCGGTTTTGCATATAATAAAATAATGGTCAATGGTCTCTGGCACATTGCACAGTGATTTCAATGTCCTTTAGTTTTCGTCGTAATATGTCCGAGAAGCGCATAGCGGCTTTGCATAGAATAAAATAATGGTCAATGGTCTCTGGCACATTGCACAGTGATTTCAATGTCCTTTAGTTTTCGCCGTAATATGTCCGAGAAGCGCATAGCGGCTTCGCATAGAACAAAATAATGGTCAATGGTCTCTTGCACATTGCACAGTGATTTCACTGTCCTTTAGTTTTCGCAGTAATATGTCCGAGGAGCGCATAGCGGCTTTGAATAGAATAAAATAATGGTCAATGGTCTCTGGCATATTGCACAGTGATTTCAATGTCCTTTAGTTTTCGCTGTAATATGTCCGAGAAGCGCATAGCGGCTTTGCATAGAATAAAATAATGGTCAATGGTCTCTGGCTCATTGCACAGTGGTTTCAATCTCCTTTAGTTTTCGCTGTATTATGTCCGAGAAGCGCATAGCGGCTTTGCATAGAATAAAATAATGGTCAATGGTCTCTGGCTCATTGCACAGTGCTTTCAATGTCCTTTAGTTTTCGCTGTAATATGTCCGAGAAGCGCATAGCGGCTTTGCATAGAATAAAATAATGGTCAATGGTCTCAGGCAAATTGCACAGTGATTTCAATGTCCTTTAGTTTTCGTCGTAATATGTCCGAGAAGCGCATAGCGGCTTTGCATAGAATAAAATAATGGTCAATGGTCTCTGGCACATTGCACAGTGATTTCAATGTCCTTTAGTTTTCGCCGTAATATGTCCGAGAAGCGCATAGCGGCTTCGCATAGAACAAAATAATGGTCAATGGTCTCTTGCACATTGCACAGTGATTTCACTGTCCTTTAGTTTTCGCAGTAATATGTCCGAGGAGCGCATAGCGGCTTTGAATAGAATAAAATAATTGTCAATGGTCTCTGGCATATTGCACAGTGATTTCAATGTCCTTTAGTTTTCGCTGTAATATGTCCGAGAAGCGCATAGCGGCTTTGCATAGAATAAAATAATGGTCAATGGTCTCTGGCTCATTGCACAGTGGTTTCAATGTCCTTTAGTTTTCGCTGTATTATGTCCGAGAAGCGCATAGCGGCTTTGCATAGAATAAAATAATGGTCAATGGTCTCTGGCTCATTGCACAGTGCTTTCAATGTCCTTTAGTTTTCGCTGTAATATGTCCGAGAAGCGCATAGCGGCTTTGCATAGAATAAAATAATGGTCAATGGTCTCAGGCAAATTGCACAGTGATTTCATGTCCTTTAGTTTTCGCTGTAATATGTCCGAGAAGCGCATAGCGCCTTTGCATAGAATAAAATAATGTTCAATGGTCTCTGGCACATTCCACGGTGATTTCAATGTCCTTTAGTTTTCGCTGTAATATGTCCGAGAAGCGCATAGCGGCTTTGCATAAAATAAAATAATGGTCAATGGTCTCTGGCACATTGCACAGTGATTTCAATGTCCTTTAGTTTTCGCCGTAATATGTCCGAGAAGCGCATAGCGGCTTCGCATAGAATAAAATAATGGTCAATGGTCTATGACACATTGCACAGTGATTTCAATGTCCTTTAGTTTTCGCTGTAATATGTCCGTGAAGCGCATAGCGGCTTTGCATAGAATAAAATAATGGTCAATGGTCTCTAGCACATTGCACACTGATTTCAATGTCCTTTAGTTTTCGCTGTAATATGTCCGAGAAGCGCATAGCGGCTTTGCATAGAATAAAATAATGGTCAATGGTCTCTGGCACATTGCACAGTGATTTCATGTCCTTTAGTTTTCGCTGTAATATGTCCGAGAAGAGCATAGCGGCTTTGCATAGAATAAAATAATGGTCAATGGCCTCTAGCACATTGCACACTGATTTCAATGTCCTTTAGTTTTCGCTGTAATATGTCCGAGAAGCGCATAGCGGCTTCGCATAGAATAAAATAATGGTCAATGGTCTCTGGCTCATTGCACAGTGGTTTCAATGTCCTTTAGTTTTCGCTGTAATATGTCCGAGAAGCGCATAGCGGCTTTGCATAGAATAAAATAATGGTCAATGGTCTCTGGCTCATTGCACAGTGCTTTCAATGTCCTTTAGTTTTCGCTGTAATATGTCTGAGAAGCGCATAGCGGCTTTGCATAGAATAAAATAATGGTCAATGGTCTCTAGCACATTGCACACTGATTTCAATGTCCTTTAGTTTTCGCTGTAATATGTCCGAGAAGCGCATAGCGGCTTTGCATCGAATAAAATAATGGTCAATGGTCTCTGGCTCATTGCACAGTGGTTTCAATGTCCTTTAGTTTTCGCTGTAATATGTCCGAGAAGCGCATAGCGGTTTTGCATATAATAAAATAATGGTCAATGGTCTCTGGCACATTGCACAGTGATTTCAATGTCCTTTAGTTTTCGTCGTAATATGTCCGAGAAGCGCATAGCGGCTTTGCATAGAATGAAATATTGGTCAATGGTCTCTGGCACATTGCACAGTGATTTCAATGTCCTTTAGTTTTCGCCGTAATATGTCCGAGAAGCGCATAGCGGCTTCGCATAGAACAAAATAATGGTCAATGGTCTCTTGCACATTGCACAGTGATTTCACTGTCCTTTAGTTTTCGCAGTAATATGTCCGAGGAGCGCATAGCGGCTTTGAATAGAATAAAATAATGGTCAATGGTATCTGGCATATTGCACAGTGATTTCAATGTCCTTTAGTTTTCGCTGTAATATGTCCGAGAAGCGCATAGCGGCTTTGCATAGAATAAAATAATGGTCAATGGTCTCTGGCACATTCCACGGTGATTTCAATGTCCTTTAGTTTTCGCTGTAATATGTCCGAGAAGCGCATAGCGGCTTTGCATAAAATAAAATAATGGTCAATGGTCTCTGGCACATTGCACAGTGATTTCAATGTCCTTTAGTTTTCGCTGTAATATGTCCGTGAAGCGCATAGCGGCTTTGCATAGAATAAAATAATGGTCAATGGTCTCTAGCACATTGCACACTGATTTAAATGTCCTTTAGTTTTCGCTGTAATATGTCCGAGAAGCGCCTAGCGGCTTTGCATAGAATAAAATAATGGTCAATGGTCTCTGGCACATTGCACAGTGATTTCATGTCCTTTAGTTTTCGCTGTAATATGTCCGAGAAGAGCATAGCGGCTTTGCATAGAATAAAATAATGGTCAATGGCCTCTAGCACATTGCACACTGATTTCAATGTCCTATAGTTTTCGCTGTAATATGTCCGAGAAGCGCATAGCGGCTTTGCATAGAATAAAATAATGGTCAATGGTCTCTGGCAAATTGCACAGTGATTTCATGTCCTTTAGTTTTCGCTGTAATATGTCCGAGAAGCGCATAGCGGCTTTGCATAGAATAAAATATTGGTCAATGGTCTCTGGCACATTCCACGGTGATTTCAATGTCCTTTAGTTTTCGCTGTAATATGTCCGAGAAGCGCATAGCGGCTTTGCATAAAATAAAATAATGGTCAATGGTCTCTGGCACATCGCACAGTGATTTCAATGTCCTTTAGTTTTCGCCGTAATATGTCCGAGAAGCGCATAGCGGCTTTGCATAGAATAAAATAATGGTCAATGGTCTCTGGCACATTGCACCGTGATTTCAATGTCCTTTAGTTTTCGCCGTGATATGTCTGAGAAGCGCATAGCGGCTTTGCATAGAATAAAATAATGGTCAATGGTCTCTAGCACATTGCACACTGATTTCAATGTCCTTTAGTTTTCGCTGTAATATGTCCGAGAAGCGCATAGCGGCTTTGCATAGAATAAAATAATGGTCAATGGTCTCTGGCTCATTGCACAGTGGTTTCAATGTCCTTTAGTTTTCGCTGTATTATGTCCGAGAAGCGCATAGCGGCTTTGCATAGAATAAAATAATGGTCAATGGTCTCTTGCACATTGCACAGTGATTTCACTGTCCTATAGTTTTCGCAGTAATATGTCCGAGGAGCGCATAGCGGCTTTGAATAGAATAAAATAATGGTCAATGGTCTCTGGCATATTGCACAGTGATTTCAATGTCCTTTAGTTTTCGCTGTAATATGTCCGAGAAGCGCATAGCGGCTTCGCATAGAATAAAAAAGTGGTCAGTGGTTTCTGGCACATGCACAGTGATTTCAATGTTCTTTAGTTTTCGCTGTAATATGTCCGAGAAGCGCATAGCGGCTTTGAATAGAATAAAATAATGGTCAATGGTCTCTGGAACATTGCACAGTGGTTTCAATGTCCTTTAGTTTTCACAGTAATATGTCCGAGAAGCGCATAGCGGCTTTGCATCGAATAAAATAATGGTCAATGGTCTCTGGCTCATTGCACAGTGGTTTCAATGTCCTTTAGTTTTCGCTGTAATATGTCCGAGAAGCGCATAGCGGTTTTGCATATAATAAAATAATGGTCAATGGTCTCCGGCACATTGCACAGTGATTTCAATGTCCTTTAGTTTTCGCTGTAATATGTCCGAGAAGCGCATAGCGGCTTTGCATAGATTAAAATAATGGTCAAGGGTCTCTGGCACATTGCACAGTGATTTCAATGTCCTTTAGTTTTCGCTGTTATTTGTCCGAGAAGCGCATAGCGGCTTTGCATAGAATATAATAATGGTCAATGGTTTCTGGCACATTGCACAGTGATTTCAATGTCCTTTAGTTTTCTCTGTAATATGTCCGAGAAGCGCATAGCGGCTTTGTATAAAATAAAATAATGGTCAGTGGTCTCTGGCACATTGTACAGTGATTTCAATGTCCTTTAGTTTTCGCTGTAATATGTCCGAGAAGCGCATAGCGGCTTCGCATAGAATAAAATAATGGTCAATGGTCTATGACACATTGCACAGTGATTTCAATGTCCTTTAGTTTTCGCTGTAATATGTCCGTGAACGCATAGCGGCTTTGCATAGAATAAAATAATGGTCAATGGTCTCTAGCACATTGCACACTGATTTCAATGTCCTTTAGTTTTCGCTGTAATATGTCCGAGAAGCGCATAGCGGCTTTGCATAGAATAAAATAATGGTCAATGGTCTCTGGCACATTGCACAGTGATTTCGTGTCCTTTAGTTTTCGCTGTAATATGTCCGAGAAGAGCATAGCGGCTTTGCATAGAATAAAATAATGGTCAATGGCCTCTAGCACATTGCACACTGATTTCAATGTCCTTTAGTTTTCGCTGTAATATGTCCGAGAAGCGCATAGCGGCTTCGCATAGAATAAAATAATGGTCAATGGTCTCTGGCTCATTGCACAGTGGTTTCAATGTCCTTTAGTTTTCGCTGTAATATGTCCGAGAAGCGCATAGCGGCTTTGCATAGAATAAAATAATGGTCAATGGTATCTGGCTCATTGCACAGTGCTTTCAATGTCCTTTAGTTTTCGCTGTAATATGTCTGAGAAGCGCATAGCGGCTTTGCATAGAATAAAATAATGGTCAATGGTCTCTAGCACATTGCACACTGATTTCAATGTCCTTTAGTTTTCGCTGTAATATGTCCGAGAAGCGCATAGCGGCTTTGCATCGAATAAAATAATGGTCAATGGTCTCTGGCTCATTGCACAGTGGTTTCAATGTCCTTTAGTTTTCGCTGTAATATGTCCGAGAAGCGCATAGCGGTTTTGCATATAATAAAATAATGGTCAATGGTCTCTGGCACATTGCACAGTGATTTCAATGTCCTTTAGTTTTCGTCGTAATATGTCCGAGAAGCGCATAGCGGCTTTGCATAGAATAAAATAATGGTCAATGGTCTCTGGCACATTGCACAGTGATTTCAATGTCCTTTAGTTTTCGCCGTAATATGTCCGAGAAGCGCATAGCGGCTTCGCATAGAACAAAATAATGGTCAATGGTCTCTTGCACATTGCACAGTGATTTCACTGTCCTTTAGTTTTCGCAGTAATATGTCCGAGGAGCGCATAGCGGCTTTGAATAGAATAAAATAATGGTCAATGGTCTCTGGCATATTGCACAGTGATTTCAATGTCCTTTAGTTTTCGCTGTAATATGTCCGAGAAGCGCATAGCGGCTTTGCATAGAATAAAATAATGGTCAATGGTCTCTGGCTCATTGCACAGTGGTTTCAATGTCCTTTAGTTTTCGCTGTATTATGTCCGAGAAGCGCATAGCGGCTTTGCATAGAATAAAATAATGGTCAATGGTCTCTGGCTCATTGCACAGTGCTTTCAATGGCCTTTAGTTTTCGCTGTAATATGTCCGAGAAGCGCATAGCGGCTTTGCATAGAATAAAATAATGGTCAATGGTCTCAGGCAAATTGCACAGTGATTTCATGTCCTTTAGTTTTCGCTGTAATATGTCCGAGAAGCGCATAGCGGCTTTGCATAGAATAAAATAATGGTCAATGGTCTCTGGCACATTCCACGGTGATTTCAATGTCCTTTAGTTTTCGTCGTAATATGTCCGAGAAGCGCATAGCGGCTTTGCATAAAATAAAATAATGGTCAATGGTCTCTGGCACATTGCACAGTGATTTCAATGTCCTTTAGTTTTCGCCGTAATATGTCCGAGAAGCGCATAGCGGCTTTGCATAGAATAAAATAATGGTCAATGGTCTCTGGCACATTGCACAGTGATTTCAATGTCCTTTAGTTTTCGCCGTAATATGTCTGAGAAGCGCATAGCGGCTTCGCATAGAACAAAATAATGGTCAATGGTATCTTGCACATTGCACAGTGATTTCACTGTCCTTTAGTTTTCGCAGTAATATGTCCGAGGAGCACATAGCGGCTTTGAATAGAATAAAATAATGGTCAATGGTCTCTGGCATATTGCACAGTGATTTCAATGTCCTTTAGTTTTCGCTGTAATATGTCCGAGAAGCGCATAGCGGCTTCGCATAGAATAAAATAATGGTCAATGGTCTCTGGCACATTGCACAGTGATTTCAATGTCCTTTAGTTTTCGCCGTAATATGTCCGAGAAGCGCATAGCGGCTTTGCATAGAATAACATAATGGTCAATGGTCTCTGGCACATTGCACAGTGATATCAATGTCCTTTAGTTTTCGCTGTAAAATGTCCGAGAAGCCCATAGCGGCTTTGCATAGAATAAAATCATGGTCAATGGTCTCTGGCACATTGCACAGTGATTTCAATGTCCTTTAGTTTTCGCTGTAATATGTCCGAGAAGCGCATAGCGGCTTTGCATAGAATAAAATAATGGTCAATGGTCTCTGGCAAATTGCACAGTGATTTCATGTCCTTTAGTTTTCGCTGTAATATGTCCGAGAAGCGCATAGCGGCTTTGCATAGAATAAAATAATGGTCAATGGTCTCTGGCACATTCCACGGTGATTTCAATGTCCTTTAGTTTTCGCTGTAATATGTCCGAGAAGCGCATAGCGGCTTTGCATAAAATAAAATAATGGTCAATGGTCTCTGGCACATTGCACAGTGATTTCAATGTCCTTTAGTTTTCGCTGTAATATGTCCGTGAAGCGCATAGCGGCTTTGCATAGAATAAAATAATGGTCAATGGTCTCTAGCACATTGCACACTGATTTCAATGTCCTTTAGTTTTCGCTGTAATATGTCCGAGAAGCGCCTAGCGGCTTTGCATAGAATAAAATAATGGTCAATGGTCTCTGGCACATTGCACAGTGATTTCATGTCCTTTAGTTTTCGCTGTAATATGTCCGAGAAGAGCATAGCGGCTTTGCATAGAATAAAATAATGGTCAATGGCCTCTAGCACATTGCACACTGATTTCAATGTCCTATAGTTTTCGCTGTAATATGTCCGAGAAGCGCATAGCGGCTTTGCATAGAATAAAATAATGGTCAATGGTCTCTGGCAAATTGCACAGTGATTTCATGTCCTCTAGTTTTCGCCGTAATATGTCTGAGAAGCGCATAGCGGCTTTGCATAGAATAAAATAATGGTCAATGGTCTCTAGCACATTGCACACTGATTTCAATGTCCTTTAGTTTTCGCTGTAATATGTCCGAGAAGCGCATAGCGGCTTTGCATAGAATAAAATAATGGTCAATGGTCTCTGGCTCATTGCACAGTGGTTTCAATGTCCTTTAGTTTTCGCTGTATTATGTCCGAGAAGCGCATAGCGGCTTTGCATAGAATAAAATAATGGTCAATGGTCTCTTGCACATTGCACAGTGATTTCACTGTCCTATAGTTTTCGCAGTAATATGTCCGAGGAGCGCATAGCGGCTTTGAATAGAATAAAATAATGGTGAATGGTCTCTGGCATATTGCACAGTGATTTCAATGTCCTTTAGTTTTCGCTGTAATATGTCCGAGAAGCGCATAGCGGCTTCGCATAGAATAAAAAAGTGGTCAATGGTTTCTGGCACATGCACAGTGATTTCAATGTTCTTTAGTTTTCGCTGTAATATGTCCGAGAAGCGCATAGCGGCTTTGAATAGAATAAAATAATGGTCAATGGTCTCTGGAACATTGCACAGTGGTTTCAATGTCCTTTAGTTTTCACAGTAATATGTCCGAGAAGCGCATAGCGGCTTTGCATCGAATAAAATCATGGTCAATGGTCTCTGGCTCATTGCACAGTGGTTTCAATGTCCTTTAGTTTTCGCTGTAATATGTCCGAGAAGCGCATAGCGGTTTTGCATATAATAAAATAATGGTCAATGGTCTCCGGCACATTGCACAGTGATTTCAATGTCCTTTAGTTTTCGCTGTAATATGTCCGAGAAGCGCATAGCGGCTTTGCATAGATTAAAATAATGGTCAAGGGTCTCTGGCACATTGCACAGTGATTTCAATGTCCTTTAGTTTTCGCTGTTATTTGTCCGAGAAGCGCATAGCGGCTTTGCATAGAATATAATAATGGTCAATGGTTTCTGGCACATTGCACAGTGATTTCAATGTCCTTTAGTTTTCTCTGTAATATGTCCGAGAAGCGCATAGCGGCTTTGTATAGAATAAAATAATGGTCAGTGGTCTCTGGCACATTGTACAGTGATTTCAATGTCCTTTAGTTTTCGCTGTAATATGTCCGAGAAGCGCATAGCGGCTTCGCATAGAATAAAATAATGGTCAATGGTCTATGACACATTGCACAGTGATTTCAATGTCCTTTAGTTTTCGCTGTAATATGTCCGTGAAGCGCATAGCGGCTTTGCATAGAATAAAATAATGGTCAATGGTCTCTAGCACATTGCACACTGATTTCAATGTCCTTTAGTTTGCGCTGTAATATGTCCGAGAAGCGCATAGCGGCTTTGCATAGAATAAAATAATGGTCAATGGTCTCTGGCACATTGCACAGTGATTTCATGTCCTTTAGTTTTCGCTGTAATATGTCCGAGAAGAGCATAGCGGCTTTGCATAGAATAAAATAATGGTCAATGGCCTCTAGCACATTGCACACTGATTTCAATGTCCTTTAGTTTTCGCTGTAATATGTCCGAGAAGCGCATAGCGGCTTCGCATAGAATAAAATAATGGTCAATGGTCTCTGGCTCATTGCACAGTGGTTTCAATGTCCTTTAGTTTTCGCTGTAATATGTCCGAGAAGCGCATAGCGGCTTTGCATAGAATAAAATAATGGTCAATGGTCTCTGGCTCATTGCACAGTGCTTTCAATGTCCTTTAGTTTTCGCTGTAATATGTCTGAGAAGCGCATAGCGGCTTTGCATAGAATAAAATAATGGTCAATGGTCTCTAGCACATTGCACACTGATTTCAATGTCCTTTAGTTTTCGCTGTAATATGTCCGAGAAGCGCATAGCGGCTTTGCATCGAATAAAATAATGGTCAATGGTCTCTGGCTCATTGCACAGTGGTTTCAATGTCCTTTAGTTTTCGCTGTAATATGTCCGAGAAGCGCATAGCGGTTTTGCATATAATAAAATAATGGTCAATGGTCTCTGGCACATTGCACAGTGATTTCAATGTCCTTTAGTTTTCGTCGTAATATGTCCGAGAAGCGCATAGCGGCTTTGCATAGAATAAAATAATGGTCAATGGTCTCTGGCACATTGCACAGTGATTTCAATGTCCTTTAGTTTTCGCCGTAATATGTCCGAGAAGCGCATAGCGGCTTCGCATAGAACAAAATAATGGTCAATGGTCTCTTGCACATTGCACAGTGATTTCACTGTCCTTTAGTTTTCGCAGTAATATGTCCGAGGAGCGCATAGCGGCTTTGAATAGAATAAAATAATGGTCAATGGTCTCTGGCATATTGCACAGTGATTTCAATGTCCTTTAGTTTTCGCTGTAATATGTCCGAGAAGCCCATAGCGGCTTTGCATAGAATAAAATAATGGTCAATGGTCTCTGGCTCATTGCACAGTGGTTTCAATCTCCTTTAGTTTTCGCTGTATTATGTCCGAGAAGCGCATAGCGGCTTTGCATAGAATAAAATAATGGTCAATGGTCTCTGGCTCATTGCACAGTGCTTTCAATGTCCTTTAGTTTTCGCTGTAATATGTCCGAGAAGCGCATAGCGGCTTTGCATAGAATAAAATAATGGTCAATGGTCTCAGGCAAATTGCACAGTGATTTCATGTCCTTTAGTTTTCGCTGTAATATGTCCGAGAAGCGCATAGCGGCTTTGCATAGAATAAAATAATGGTCAATGGTCTCTGGCACATTCCACGGTGATTTCAATGTCCTTTAGTTTTCGCTGTAATATGTCCGAGAAGCGCATAGCGGCTTTGCATAAAATAAAATAATGGTCAATGGTCTCTGGCACATTGCACAGTGATTTCAATGTCCTTTAGTTTTCGCCGTAATATGTCCGAGAAGCGCATAGCGGCTTTGCATAGAATAAAATAATGGTCAATGGTCTCTGGCACATTGCACAGTGATTTCAATGTCCTTTAGTTTTCGCCGTAATATGTCTGAGAAGCGCATAGCGGCTTCGCATAGAACAAAATAATGGTCAATGGTATCTTGCACATTGCACAGTGATTTCTCTGTCCTTTAGTTTTCGCAGTAATATGTCCGAGGAGCGCATAGCGGCTTTGAATAGAATAAAATAATGGTCAATGGTCTCTGGCACATTGCACAGTGATTTCAATGTCCTTTAGTTTTCGCCGTAATATGTCCGAGAAGCGCATAGCGGCTTTGCATAGAATAACATAATGGTCAATGGTCTCTGGCACATTGCACAGTGATATCAATGTCCTTTAGTTTTCGCTGTAAAATGTCCGAGAAGCCCATAGCGGCTTTGCATAGAATAAAATCATGGTCAATGGTCTCTGGCACATTGCACAGTGATTTCAATGTCCTTTAGTTTTCGCTGTAATATGTCCGAGAAGCGCATAGCGGCTTTGCATAGAATAAAATAATGGTCAATGGTCTCTGGCAAATTGCACAGTGATTTCATGTCCTTTAGTTTTCGCTGTAATATGTCCGAGAAGCGCATAGCGGCTTTGCATAGAATAAAATAATGGTCAATGGTCTCTGGCACATTCCACGGTGATTTCAATGTCCTTTAGTTTTCGCTGTAATATGTCCGAGAAGCGCATAGCGGCTTTGCATAAAATAAAATAATGGTCAATGGTCTCTGGCACATTGCACAGTGATTTCAATGTCCTTTAGTTTTCGCTGTAATATGTCCGTGAAGCGCATAGCGGCTTTGCATAGAATAAAATAATGGTCAATGGTCTCTAGCACATTGCACACTGATTTCAATGTCCTTTAGTTTTCGCTGTAATATGTCCGAGAAGCGCATAGCGGCTTTGCATAGAATAAAATAATGGTCAATGGTCTCTGGCACATTGCACAGTGATTTCATGTCCTTTAGTTTTCGCTGTAATATGTCCGAGAAGAGCATAGCGGCTTTGCATAGAATAAAATAATGGTCAATGGCCTCTAGCACATTGCACACTGATTTCAATGTCCTATAGTTTTCGCTGTAATATGTCCGAGAAGCGCATAGCGGCTTTGCATAGAATAAAATAATGGTCAATGGTCTCTGGCAAATTGCACAGTGATTTCATGTCCTTTAGTTTTCGCTGTAATATGTCCGAGAAGCGCATAGCGGCTTTGCATAGAATAAAATAATGGTCAATGGTCTCTGGCACATTCCACGGTGATTTCAATGTCCTTTAATTTTCGCTGTAATATGTCCGAGAAGCGCATAGCGGCTTTGCATAAAATAAAATAATGGTCAATGGTCTCTGGCACATTGCACAGTGATATCAATGTCCTTTAGTTTTCGCCGTAATATGTCCGAGAAGCGCATAGCGGCTTTGCATAGAATAAAATAATGGTCAATGGTCTCTGGCACATTGCACCGTGATTTCAATGTCCTTTAGTTTTCGCCGTAATATGTCTGAGAAGCGCATAGCGGCTTTGCATAGAATAAAATAATGGTCAATGGTCTCTAGCACATTGCACACTGATTTCAATGTCCTTTAGGTTTCGCTGTAATATGTCCGAGAAGCGCATAGCGGCTTTGCATAGAATAAAATAATGGTCAATGGTCTCTGGCTCATTGCACAGTGGTTTCAATGTCCTTTAGTCTTCGCTGTATTATGTCCGAGAAGCGCATAGCGGCTTTGCATAGAATAAAATAATGGTCAATGGTCTCTGGCTCATTGCACAGTGCATTCAATGTCCTTTAGTTTTCGCTGTAATATGTCCGAGAAGCGCATAGCGGCTTTGCATAGAATAAAATAACGGTCAATGGTCTCTGGCATATTGCACAGTGATTTCAATGTCCTTTAGTTTTCGCTGTAATATGTCCGAGAAGCGCATAGCGGCTTCGCATAGAATAAAAAAGTGGTCAATGGTTTCTGGCACATGCACAGTGATTTCAATGTTCTTTAGTTTTCGCTGTAATATGTCCGAGAAGCGCATAGCGGCTTTGAATAGAATAAAATAATGGTCAATGGTCTCTGGAACATTGCACAGTGGTTTCAATGTCCTTTAGTTTTCACAGTAATATGTCCGAGAAGCGCATAGCGGCTTTGCATCGAATAAAATAATGGTCAATGGTCTCTGGCTCATTGCACAGTGGTTTCAATGTCCTTTAGTTTTCGCTGTAATATGTCCGAGAAGCGCATAGCGGTTTTGCATATAATAAAATAATGGTCAATGGTCTCCGGCACATTGCACAGTGATTTCAATGTCCTTTAGTTTTCGCTGTTATTTGTCTGAGAAGCGCATAGCGGCTTTGCATAGAATATAATAATGGTCAATGGTTTCTGGCACATTGCACAGTGATTTCAATGTCCTTTAGTTTTCTCTGTAATATGTCCGAGAAGCGCATAGCGGGTTTGTATAGAATAAAATAATGGTCAGTGGTCTCTGGCACATTGTACAGTGATTTCAATGTCCTTTAGTTTTCGCTGTAATATGTCCGAGAAGCGCATAGCGGCTTCGCATAGAATAAAATAATGGTCAATGGTCTATGACACATTGCACAGTGATTTCAATGTCCTTTAGTTTTCGCTGTAATATGTCCGTGAAGCGCATAGCGGCTTTGCATAGAATAAAATAATGGTCAATGGTCTCTAGCACATTGCACACTGATTTCAATGTCCTTTAGTTTTCGCTGTAATATGTCCGAGAAGCGCATAGCGGCTTTGCATAGAATAAAATAATGGTCAATGGTCTCTGGCACATTGCACAGTGATTTCATGTCCTTTAGTTTTCGCTGTAATATGTCCGAGAAGAGCATAGCGGCTTTGCATAGAATAAAATAATGGTCAATGGCCTCTAGCACATTGCACACTGATTTCAATGTCCTTTAGTTTTCGCTGTAATATGTCCGAGAAGCGCATAGCGGCTTTGCATAGAATAAAATAATGGTCAATGGTCTCTGGCAAATTGCACAGTGATTTCATGTCCTTTAGTTTTCGCTGTAATATGTCCGAGTAGCGCATAGCGGCTTTGCATAGAATAAAATAATGGTCAATGGTCTCTGGCATATTCCACGGTGATTTCAATGTCCTTTAGTTTTCGCTGTAATATGTCCGAGAAGCGCATAGCGGCTTTGCATAAAATAAAATAATGGTCAATGGTCTCTGGCACATTGCACAGTGATTTCAATGTCCTTTAGTTTTCGCCGTAATATGTCCGAGAAGCGCATAGCGGCTTTGCATAGAATAAAATAATGGTCAATGGTCTCTGGCACATTGCACAGTGATTTCAATGTCCTTTAGTTTTCGCCGTAAAATGTCTGAGAAGCGCATAGCGGCTTCGCATAGAACAAAATAATGGTCAATGGTCTCTTGCACATTGCACAGTGATTTCACTGTCCTTTAGTTTTCGCAGTAATATGTCCGAGGAGCGCATAGCGGCTTTGAATAGAATAAAATAATGGTCAATGGTCTCTGGCATATTGCACAGTGATTTAAATGTCCTTTAGTTTTCGCTGTAATATGTCCAAGAAGCGCATAGCGGCTTCGCATAGAATAAAAAAGTGGTCAATGGTCTCTGGCACATGCACAGTGATTTCAATGTTCTTTAGTTTTCGCTGTAATATGTCCGAGAAGCGCATAGCGGCTTTGAATAGAATAAAATAATGGTCAATGGTCTCTGGAACATTGCACAGAGGTTTCAATGTCCTTTAGTTTTCGCAGTAATATGTCCGAGAAGCGCATAGCGGCTTTGCATCGAATAAAATAATGGTCAATGGTCTCTGGCTCATTGCACAGTGGTTTCAATGTCCTTTAGTTTTCGCTGTAATATGTCCGAGAAGCGCATAGCGGTTTTGCATATAATAAAATAATGGTCAATGGTCTCTGGCACATTGCACAGTGATTTCAATGTCCTTTAGTTTTCGTCGTAATATGTCCGAGAAGCGCATAGCGGCTTTGCATAGAATAAAATAATGGTCAATGGTCTCTGGCACATTGCACAGTGATTTCAATGTCCTTTAGTTTTCGCCGTAATATGTCCGAGAAGCGCATAGCGGCTTCGCATAGAACAAAATAATGGTCAATGGTCTCTTGCACATTGCACAGTGATTTCACTGTCCTTTAGTTTTCGCAGTAATATGTCCGAGGAGCGCATAGCGGCTTTGAATAGAATAAAATAATGGTCAATGGTCTCTGGCATATTGCACAGTGATTTCAATGTCCTTTAGTTTTCGCTGTAATATGTCCGAGAAGCGCATAGCGGCTTTGCATAGAATAAAATAATGGTCCATGGTCTCTGGCTCATTGCACAGTGGTTTCAATGTCCTTTAGTTTTCGCTGTATTATGTCCGAGAAGCGCATAGCGGCTTTGCATAGAATAAAATAATGGTCAATGGTCTCTGGCTCATTGCACAGTGCTTTCAATGTCCTTTAGTTTTCGCTGTAATATGTCCGAGAAGCGCATAGCGGCTTTGCATAGAATAAAATAATGGTCAATGGTCTCAGGCAAATTGCACAGTGATTTCATGTCCTTTAGTTTTCGCTGTAATATGTCCGAGAAGCGCATAGCGGCTTTGCATAGAATAAAATAATGGTCAATGGTCTCTGGCACATTCCACGGTGATTTCAATGTCCTTTAGTTTTCGCTGTAATATGTCCGAGAAGCGCATAGCGGCTTTGCATAAAATAAAATAATGGTCAATGGTCTCTGGCACATTGCACAGTGATTTCAATGTCCTTTAGTTTTCGCCGTAATATGTGTGAGAAGCGCATAGCGGCTTCGCATAGAACAAAATAATGGTCAATGGTATCTTGCACATTGCACAGTGATTTCACTGTCCTTTAGTTTTCGCAGTAATATGTCCGAGGAGCGCATAGCGGCTTTGAATAGAATAAAATAATGGTCAATGGTCTCTGGCATATTGCACAGTGATTTCAATGTCCTTTAGTTTTCGCTGTAATATGTCCGAGAAGCGCATAGCGGCTTCGCATAGAATAAAATAATGGTCAATGGTCTCTGGCTCATTGCACAGTGGTTTCAATGTCCTTTAGTTTTCGCTGTAATATGTCCGAGAAGCGCATAGCGGCTTTGCATAGAATAAAATAATGGTCAATGGTCTCTGGCTCATTGCACAGTGCTTTCAATGTCCTTTAGTTTTCGCTGTAATATGTCCGAGAAGCGCATAGCGGCTTTGCATAGAATAAAATAACGGTCAATGGTCTCTGGCACATTACACAGTGATTTCAATGTCCTTTAGTTTTCGCTGTAATATGTCCGAGAAGCGCATAGCGGCTTCGTATAGAATAAAAAAGTGGTCAATGGTCTCTGGCACATGCACAGTGATTTCAATGTTCTTTAGTTTTCGCTGTAATATGTCCGAGAAGCGCATAGCGGCTTTGAATAGAATAAAATAATGGTCAATGGTCTCTGGAACATTGCACAGTGGTTTCAATGTCCTTTAGTTTTCGCAGTAATATGTCCGAGAAGCGCATAGCGGCTTTGCATCGAATAAAATAATGGTCAATGGTCTCTGGCTCATTGCACAGTGGTTTCAATGTCCTTTAGTTTTCGCTGTAATATGTCCGAGAAGCGCATAGCGGTTTTGCATATAATAAAATAATGGTCAATGGTCTCTGGCACATTGCACAGTGATTTCAATGTCCTTTAGTTTTCGTCGTAATATGTCCGAGAAGCGCATAGCGGCTTTGCATAGAATAAAATAATGGTCAATGGTCTCTGGCACACTGCACAGTGATTTCAATGTCCTTTAGTTTTCGCCGTAATATGTCCGAGAAGCGCATAGCGGCTTTGAATAGAATAAAATAATGGTCAATGGTCTCTGGCATATTGCACAGTGATTTCAATGTCCTTTAGTATTCGCTGTAATATGTCCGAGAAGCGCATAGCGGCTTTGCATAGAATAAAATAATGGTCAATGGTCTCTGGCTCATTGCACAATGGTTTCAATGTCCTTTAGTTTTCGCTGTAATATGTCCGAGAAGCGCATAGCGGCTTTGCATAGAATAAAATAATGGTCAATGGTCTCTGGCTCATTGCACAGTGCTTTCAATGTCCTTTAGTTTTCGCTGTAATATGTCCGAGAAGCGCATAGCGGCTTTGCATAGAATAAAATAACGGTCAATGGTCTCTGGCACATTGCACAGTGATTTCAATGTCCTTTAGTTTTCGCTGTAATATGTCCGAGAAGCGCATAGCGGCTTCGCATAGAATAAAAAAGTGGTCAATGGTCTCTGGCACATGCACAGTGATTTCAATGTTCTTTAGTTTTCGCTGTAATATGTCCCGAGAAGCGCATAGCGGCTTTGAATAGAATAAAATAATGGTCAATGGTCTCTGGAACATTGCACAGTGGTTTCAATGTCCTTTAGTTTTCGCAGCAATATGTCCGAGAAGCGCATAGCGGCTTTGCATCGAATAAAATAATGGTCAATGGTCTCTGGCTCATTGCACAGTGGTTTCAATGTCCTTTAGTTTTCGCTGTAATATGTCCGAGAAGCGCATAGCGGTTTTGCATATAATAAAATAATGGTCAATGGTCTCCGGCACATTGCACAGTGATTTCAATGTCCTTTAGTTTTCGCTGTAATATGTCCGAGAAGCGCATAGCGGCTTTGCATAGATTAAAATAATGGTCAAGGGTCTCTGGCACATTGCACAGTGATTTCAATGTCCTTTAGTTTTCGCTGTTATATGCCCGAGAAGCGCATAGCGGCTTTGCATAGAATATAATAATGGTCAATGGTTTCTGGCACATTGCACAGTGATTTCAATGTCCTTTAGTTTTCTCTGTAATATGTCCGAGAAGCGCAATAGCTTCTTTGCATAGAATAAAATAATGGTCAGTGGTCTCTGGCACATTGTACAGTGATTTCAGTGTCCTTTAGTTTTCGCTGTAATATGTCCGAGAAGCGCATAGCGGCTTTGCATAGAATAAAATCATGGTCAATGGTCTCTGGCACATTGCACAGTGATTTCAATGTCCTTTAGTTTTCGCAGTAATATGTCCGAGAAGCGCATAGCGGCTTTGCATAGAATAAAATAATGGTCAGTGGTCTCTGGCACATTGTACAGTGATTTCAATGTCCTTTAGTTTTTCGCTGTAATATGTCCGAGAAGCGCATAGCGGCTTTGCATAGAATAAAATCATGGTCAATGGTCTCTGGCACATTGCACAGTGATTTCAATGTCCTTTAGTTTTCGCTGTAATATGTCCGAGAAGCGCATAGTGGCTTCGCATAGAATAAAATAATGGCGAATGGTCTCTGGGACATTGCACAGTGATTTCAATGTCCTTTAGTTTTCGCTGTAATATGTCCGAGAAGCGCATAGCGGCTTTGCATATATAGAATAAAATAATGGTCAATGGTCTCTGGCACATTGCACAGTGATTTCAATGTCCTTTAGTTTTCATAGCGGCTTTGTATAGAATAAAATAATGGTAAATGGTCTCTGGCACATTGCACAGTGACTTCAATGTCCTTTAGTTTTCGCTGTAATATATCCGAGAAGCGCATAGCAGCTTCGCATAGAATAAAATAATGGTCAATGGTCTCTGGCACATTGCGCAGTGATTTCAATGTCCTTTAGTTTTCGCTGTAATATGTCCAAGAAGCGCATAGTGGCTTTGCATAAAATAAAATAATGGTCAATGGTCACTGGCACATTCCACACTGATTTCAATGTCCTATGGCTTTCGCTGTATTATGTCCGAGAAGCGCATAGCGGCTTTGCATAGAATAAAATAATGGTCAATGGTCTCTGGCACATTGCACAGTGATTTCAATATCCATTATTTTTCGCTGTAATATGCCCCAGAAGCGCATAGAGGCTTCGCATAGAATAAAATAATGGTCAATGGTCTCTGGCACATTGCACAGTGATTTCAATGTCCTTTAGTTTTGGCTGTAATATGTCCGCTAAGCGCATAGCGGCTTTGCATAGAATAAAATAATGCTCAATGGTTTATGGCACATTGCACAGTTATTTCAATGTCCTTTAGTTTTCGCTGTAATATGTCCGAGAAGCGCACAGCGGCTTTGAATAGAACAAAATAATGGTCAATGGTCTCTGGCACATTGCACAGTGATTTCAATGTCCTTTAATTTTCGCTGTAATATGTCCGAGAAGCTCATAGCGGCTTCGCATAGAATAAAATAATGGTCAATGGTCTATGGCACATTGCACAGTGATTTCAATGTCCTTTAGTTTTCGCTGTAATATGTCCGAGAAGCGCATAGCGGCTTTGCATAGAATAAAATAATGGTCAATGGTCTCTGGCACATTGCACATTGATTTCAATGTCCTTTAGTTTTCGCTGTAAAATGTCCGAGAAGCGCATAGCGGCTTCGCATAGAATAAAATAATGGTCAATGGTCTCTGGCACATGCACAGTGATTTCACTGTCCTTTAGTTTTCGCAGTAATATGTCCGAGAAGCGCATAGCGATTTTGCATCGAATAAAATAATGGTCAATGGTCTCTGGCTCATTGCACAGTGGTTTCAATGTCCTTTAGTTTTCGCTGTAATATGTCCGAGAAGCGCATAGCGGTTTTGCATATAATAAAATAATGGTCAATGGTCTCTGGCACATTGCACAGTGATTTCAATGTCCTTTAGTTTTCGTCGTAATATGTCCGAGAAGCGCATAGCGGCTTTGCATAGAATAAAATAATGGTCAATGGTCTCTGGCACATTGCACAGTGATTTCAATGTCCTTTAGTTTTCGCCGTAATATGTCCGAGAAGCGCATAGCGGCTTCGCATAGAACAAAATAATGGTCAATGGTCTCTTGCACATTGCACAGTGATTTCACTGTCCTTTAGTTTTCGCAGTAATATGTCCGAGGAGCGCATAGCGGCTTTGAATAGAATAAAATAATGGTCAATGGTCTCTGGCATATTGCACAGTGATTTCAATGTCCTTTAGTTTTCGCTGTAATATGTCCGAGAAGCGCATAGCGGCTTTGCATAGAATAAAATAATGGTCAATGGTCTCTGGCTCATTGCACAGTGGTTTCAATGTCCTTTAGTTTTCGCTGTATTATGTCCGAGAAGCGCATAGCGGCTTTGCATAGAATAAAATAATGGTCAATGGTCTCTGGCTCATTGCACAGTGCTTTCAATGTCCTTTAGTTTTCGCTGTAATATGTCCGAGAAGCGCATAGCGGCTTTGCATAGAATAAAATAATGGTCAATGGTCTCAGGCAAATTGCACAGTGATTTCATGTCCTTTAGTTTTCGCTGTAATATGTCCGAGAAGCGCATAGCGGCTTTGCATAGAATAAAATATTGGTCAATGGTCTCTGGCACATTCCACGGTGATTTCAATGTCCTTTAGTTTTCGCTGTAATATGTCCGAGAAGCGCATAGCGGCTTTGCATAAAATAAAATAATGGTCAATGGTCTCTGGCACATTGCACAGTGATTTCAATGTCCTTTAGTTTTCGCCGTAATATGTCTGAGAAGCGCATAGCGGCTTCGCATAGAACAAAATAATGGTCAATGGTATCTTGCACATTGCACAGTGATTTCACTGTCCTTTAGTTTTCGCAGTAATATGTCCGAGGAGCGCATAGCGGCTTTGAATAGAATAAAATAATGGTCAATGGTCTCTGGCATATTGCACAGTGATTTCAATGTCCTTTAGTTTTCGCTGTAATATGTCCGAGAAGCGCATAGCGGCTTCGCATAGAATAAAATAATGGTCAATGGTCTCTGGCTCATTGCACAGTGGTTTCAATGTCCTTTAGTTTTCGCTGTAATATGTCCGAGAAGCGCATAGCGGCTTTGCATAGAATAAAATAAAGGTCAATGGTCTCTGGCTCATTGCACAGTGCTTTCAATGTCCTTTAGTTTTCGCTGTAATATGTCCGAGAAGCGCATAGCGGCTTTGCATAGAATAAAATAAAGGTCAATGGTCTCTGGCACATTACACAGTGATTTCAATGTCCTTTAGTTTTCGCTGTAATATGTCCGAGAAGCGCATAGCGGCTTCGTATAGAATAAAAAAGTGGTCAATGGTCTCTGGCACATGCACAGTGATTTCAATGTTCTTTAGTTTTCGCTGTAATATGTCCGAGAAGCGCATAGCGGCTTTGAATAGAATAAAATAATGGTCAATGGTCTCTGGAACATTGCACAGTGGTTTCAATGTCCTTTAGTTTTCGCAGTAATATGTCCGAGAAGCGCATAGCGGCTTTGCATCGAATAAAATAATGGTCAATGGTCTCTGGCTCATTGCACAGTGGTTTCAATGTCCTTTAGTTTTCGCTGTAATATGTCCGAGAAGCGCATAGCGGTTTTGCATATAATAAAATAATGGTCAATGGTCTCTGGCACATTGCACAGTGATTTCAATGTCCTTTAGTTTCCGTCGTAATATGTCCGAGAAGCGCATAGCGGCTTTGCATAGAATAAAATAATGGTCAATGGTCTCTGGCACACTGCACAGTGATTTCAATGTCCTTTAGTTTTCGCCGTAATATGTCCGAGAAGCGCATAGCGGCTTCGCATAGAACAAAATAATGGTCAATGGTCTCTTGCACAATGCACAGTGATTTCATTGTCCTTTAGTTTTCGCAGTAATATGTCCGAGGAGCGCATAGCGGCTTTGAATAGAATAAAATAATGGTCAATGGTCTCTGGCATATTGCACAGTGATTTCAATGTCCTTTAGTTTTCGCTGTAATATGTCCGAGAAGCGCATAGCGGCTTTGCATAGAATAAAATAATGGTCAATGGTCTCTGGCTCATTGCACAATGGTTTCAATGTCCTTTAGTTTTCGCTGTAATATGTCCGAGAAGCGCATAGCGGCTTTGCATAGAATAAAATAATGGTCAATGGTCTCTGGCTCATTGCACAGTGCTTTCAATGTCCTTTAGTTTTCGCTGTAATATGTCCGAGAAGCGCATAGCGGCTTTGCATAGAATAAAATAACGGTCAATGGTCTCTGGCACATTGCACAGTGATTTCAATGTCCTTTAGTTTTCGCTGTAATATGTCCGAGAAGCGCATAGCGGCTTCGCATAGAATAAAAAAGTGGTCAATGGTCTCTGGCACATGCACAGTGATTTCAATGTTCTTTAGTTTTCGCTGTAATATGTCCGAGAAGCGCATAGCGGCTTTGAATAGAATAAAATAATGGTCAATGGTCTCTGGAACATTGCACAGTGGTTTCAACGTCCTTTAGTTTTCGCAGCAATATGTCCGAGAAGCGCATAGCGGCTTTGCATCGAATAAAATAATGGTCAATGGTCTCTGGCTCATTGCACAGTGGTTTCAATGTCCTTTAGTTTTCGCTGTAATATGTCCGAGAAGCGCATAGCGGTTTTGCATATAATAAAATAATGGTCAATGGTCTCCGGCACATTGCACAGTGATTTCAATGTCCTTTAGTTTTCGCAGTAATATGTCCGAGAAGCGCATAGCGGCTTTGCATCGAATAAAATAATGGTCAATGGTCTCTGGCTCATTGCACAGTGGTTTCAATGTCCTTTAGTTTTCGCTGTAATATGTCCGAGAAGCGCATAGCGGTTTTGCATATAATAAAATAATGGTCAATGGTCTCTGGCACATTGCACAGTGATTTCAATGTCCTTTAGTTTTCGTCGTAATATGTCCGAGAAGCGCATAGCGGCTTTGCATAGAATAAAATAATGGTCAATGGTCTCTGGCACACTGCACAGTGATTTCAATGTCCTTTAGTTTTCGCCGTAATATGTCCGAGAAGCGCATAGCGGCTTTGAATAGAATAAAATAATGGTCAATGGTCTCTGGCATATTGCACAGTGATTTCAATGTCCTTTAGTATTCGCTGTAATATGTCCGAGAAGCGCATAGCGGCTTTGCATAGAATAAAATAATGGTCAATGGTCTCTGGCTCATTGCACAATGGTTTCAATGTCCTTTAGTTATCGCTGTAATATGTCCGAGAAGCGCATAGCGGCTTTGCATAGAATAAAATAATGGTCAATGGTCTCTGGCTCATTGCACAGTGCTTTCAATGTCCTTTAGTTTTCGCTGTAATATGTCCGAGAAGCGCATAGCGGCTTTGCATAGAATAAAATAACGGTCAATGGTCTCTGGCACATTGCACAGTGATTTCAATGTCCTTTAGTTTTCGCTGTAATATGTCCGAGAAGCGCATAGCGGCTTCGCATAGAATAAAAAAGTGGTCAATGGTCTCTGGCACATGCACAGTGATTTCATTGTTCTTTAGTTTTCGCTGTAATATGTCCGAGAAGCGCATAGCGGCTTTGAATAGAATAAAATAATGGTCAATGGTCTCTGGAACATTGCACAGTGGTTTCAATGTCCTTTAGTTTTCGCAGCAATATGTCCGAGAAGCGCATAGCGGCTTTGCATCGAATAAAATAATGGTCAATGGTCTCTGGCTCATTGCACAGTGGTTTCAATGTCCTTTAGTTTTCGCTGTAATATGTCCGAGAAGCGCATAGCGGTTTTGCATATAATAAAATAATGGTCAATGGTCTCCGGCACATTGCACAGTGATTTCAATGTCCTTTAGTTTTCGCTGTAATATGTCCGAGAAGCGCATAGCGGCTTTGCATAGATTAAAATAATGGTCAAGGGTCTCTGGCACATTGCACAGTGATTTCAATGTCCTTTAGTTTTCGCTGTTATATGTCCGAGAAGTGCATAGCGGCTTTGCATAGAATATAATAATGGTCAATGGTTTCTGGCACATTGCACAGTGATTTCAATGTCCTTTAGTTTTCTCTGTAATATGTCCGAGAAGCGCATAGCTTCTTTGCATAGAATAAAATAATGGTCAGTGGTCTCTGGCACATTGTACAGTGATTTCAGTGCCCTTTAGTTTTCGCTGTAATATGTCCGAGAAGCGCATAGCGGCTTTGCATAGAATAAAATCATGGTCAATGGTCTCTGGCACATTGCACAGTGATTTCAATGTCCTTTAGTTTTCGCAGTAATATGTCCGAGAAGCGCATAGCGGCTTTGCATAGAATAAAATAATGGTCAGTGGTCTCTGGCACATTGTACAGTGATTTCAATGTCCTTTAGTTTTCGCTGTAATATGTCCGAGAAGCGCATAGCGGCTTTGCATAGAATAAAATCATGGTCAATGGTCTCTGGCACATTGCACAGTGATTTCAATGTCCTTTAGTTTTCGCTGTAATATGTCCGAGAAGCGCATAGTCGCTTCGCATAGAATAAAATAATGGCGAATGGTCTCTGGGACATTGCACAGTGATTTCAATGTCCTTTAGTTTTCGCTGTAATATGTCCGAGAAGCGCATAGCGGCTTTGCATATATAGAATAAAATAATGGTCAATGGTCTCTGGCACATTGCACAGTGATTTCAATGTCCTTTAGTTTTCATAGCGGCTTTGTATAGAATAAAATAATGGTAAATGGTCTCTGGCACATTGCACAGTGACTTCAATGTCCTTTAGTTTTCGCTGTAATATATCCGAGAAGCGCATAGCAGCTTCGCATAGAATAAAATAATGGTCAATGGTCTCTGGCACATTGCGCAGTGATTTCAATGTCCTTTAGTTTTCGCTGTAATATGTCCAAGAAGCGCATAGTGGCTTTGCATAAAATAAAATAATGGTCAATGGTCACTGGCACATTCCACACTGATTTCAATGTCCTATGGCTTTCGCTGTATTATGTCCGAGAAGCGCATAGCGGCTTTGCATAGAATAAAATATAGGTCAATGGTCTCTGGCACATTGCACAGTGATTTCAATATCCATTATTTTTCGCTGTAATATGCCCCAGAAGCGCATAGAGGCTTCGCATAGAATAAAATAATGGTCAATGGTCTCTGGCACATTGCACAGTGATTTCAATGTCCTTTAGTTTTGGCTGTAATATGTCCGCTAAGCGCATAGCGGCTTTGCATAGAATAAAATAATGCTCAATGGTCTATGGCACATTGCACAGTTATTTCAATGTCCTTTAGTTTTCGCTGTAATATGTCCGAGAAGCGCACAGCGGCTTTGAATAGAACAAAATAATGGTCAATGGTCTCTGGCACATTGCACAGTGATTTCAATGTCCTTTAATTTTCGCTGTAATATGTCCGAGAAGCTCATAGCGGCTTCGCATAGAATAAAATAATGGTCAATGGTCTATGGCACATTGCACAGTGATTTCAATGTCCTTTAGTTTTCGCTGTAATATGTCCGAGAAGCGCATAGCGGCTTTGCATAGAATAAAATAATGGTCAATGGTCTCTGGCACATTGCACATTGATTTCAATGTCCTTTAGTTTTCGCTGTAAAATGTCCGAGAAGCGCATAGCGGCTTCGCATAGAATAAAATAATGGTCAATGGTCTCTGGCACATGCACAGTGATTTCACTGTCCTTTAGTTTTCGCAGTAATATGTCCGAGAAGCGCATAGCGATTTTGCATCGAATAAAATAATGGTCAATGGTCTCTGGCTCATTGCACAGTGGTTTCAATGTCCTTTAGTTTTCGCTGTAATATGTCCGAGAAGCGCATAGCGGTTTTGCATATAATAAAATAATGGTCAATGGTCTCTGGCACATTGCACAGTGATTTCAATGTCCTTTAGTTTTCGTCGTAATATGTCCGAGAAGCGCATAGCGGCTTTGCATAGAATAAAATAATGGTCAATGGTCTCTGGCACATTGCACAGTGATTTCAATGTCCTTTAGTTTTCGCCGTAATATGTCCGAGAAGCGCATAGCGGCTTCGCATAGAACAAAATAATGGTCAATGGTCTCTTGCACATTGCACAGTGATTTCACTGTCCTTTAGTTTTCGCAGTAATATGTCCGAGGAGCGCATAGCGGCTTTGAATAGAATAAAATAATGGTCAATGGTCTCTGGCATATTGCACAGTGATTTCAATGTCCTTTAGTTTTCGCTGTAATATGTCCGAGAAGCGCATAGCGGCTTTGCATAGAATAAAATAATGGTCAATGGTCTCTGGCTCATTGCACAGTGGTTTCAATGTCCTTTAGTTTTCGCTGTATTATGTCCGAGAAGCGCATAGCGGCTTTGCATAGAATAAAATAATGGTCAATGGTCTCTGGCTCATTGCACAGTGCTTTCAATGTCCTTTAGTTTTCGCTGTAATATGTCCGAGAAGCGCATAGCGGCTTTGCATAGAATAAAATAATGGTCAATGGTCTCAGCCAAATTGCACAGTGATTTTATGTCCTTTAGTTTTCGCTGTAATATGTCCGAGAAGCGCATAGCGGCTTTGCATAGAATAAAATATTGGTCAATGGTCTCTGGCACATTCCACGGTGATTTCAATGTCCTTTAGTTTTCGCTGTAATATGTCCGAGAAGCGCATAGCGGCTTTGCATAAAATAAAATAATGGTCAATGGTCTCTGGCACATTGCACAGTGATTTCAATGTCCTTTAGTTTTCGCCGTAATATGTCTGAGAAGCGCATAGCGGCTTCGCATAGAACAAAATAATGGTCAATGGTATCTTGCACATTGCACAGTGATTTCACTGTCCTTTAGTTTTCGCAGTAATATGTCCGAGGAGCGCATAGCGGCTTTGAATAGAATAAAATAATGGTCAATGGTCTCTGGCATATTGCACAGTGATTTCAATGTCCTTTAGTTTTCGCTGTAATATGTCCGAGAAGCGCATAGCGGCTTCGCATAGAATAAAATAATGGTCAATGGTCTCTGGCTCATTGCACAGTGGTTTCAATGTCCTTTAGTTTTCGCTGTAATATGTCCGAGAAGCGCATAGCGGCTTTGCATAGAATAAAATAAAGGTCAATGGTCTCTGGCTCATTGCACAGTGCTTTCAATGTCCTTTAGTTTTCGCAGTAATATGTCCGAGAAGCGCATAGCGGCTTTGCATAGAATAAAATAACGGTCAATGGTCTCTGGCACATTTCACAGTGATTTCAATGTCCTTTAGTTTTCGCTGTAATATGTCCGAGAAGCGCATAGCGGCTTCGTATAGAATAAAAAAGTGGTCAATGGTCTCTGGCACATGCACAGTGATTTCAATGTTCTTTAGTTTTCGCTGTAATATGTCCGAGAAGCGCATAGCGGCTTTGAATAGAATAAAATAATGGTCAATGGTCTCTGGAACATTGCACAGTGGTTTCAATGTCCTTTAGTTTTCGCAGTAATATGTCCGAGAAGCGCATAGCGGCTTTGCATCGAATAAAATAATGGTCAATGGTCTCTGGCTCATTGCACAGTGGTTTCAATGTCCTTTAGTTTTCGCTGTAATATGTCCGAGAAGCGCATAGCGGTTTTGCATATAATAAAATAATGGTCAATGGTCTCTGGCACATTGCACAGTGATTTCAATGTCCTTTAGTTTTCGTCGTAATATGTCCGAGAAGCGCATAGCGGCTTTGCATAGAATAAAATAATGGTCAATGGTCTCTGGCACACTGCACAGTGATTTCAATGTCCTTTAGTTTTCGCCGTAATATGTCCGAGAAGCGCATAGCGGCTTCGCATAGAACAAAATAATGGTCAATGGTCTCTTGCACAATGCACAGTGATTTCATTGTCCTTTAGTTTTCGCAGTAATATGTCCGAGGAGCGCATAGCGGCTTTGAATAGAATAAAATAATGGTCAATGGTCTCTGGCATATTGCACAGTGATTTCAATGTCCTTTAGTTTTCGCTGTAATATGTCCGAGAAGCGCATAGCGGCTTTGCATAGAATAAAATAATGGTCAATGGTCTCTGGCTCATTGCACAATGGTTTCAATGTCCTTTAGTTTTCGCTGTAATATGTCCGAGAAGCGCATAGCGGCTTTGCATAGAATAAAATAATGGTCAATGGTCTCTGGCTCATTGCACAGTGCTTTCAATGTCCTTTAGTTTTCGCTGTAATATGTCCGAGAAGCACATAGCGGCTTTGCATAGAATAAAATAACGGTCAATGGTCTCTGGCACATTGCACAGTGATTTCAATGTCCTTTAGTTTTCGCTGTAATATGTCCGAGAAGCGCATAGCGGCTTCGCATAGAATAAAAAAGTGGTCAATGGTCTCTGGCACATGCACAGTGATTTCAATGTTCTTTAGTTTTCGCTGTAATATGTCCGAGAAGCGCATAGCGGCTTTGAATAGAATAAAATAATGGTCAATGGTCTCTGGAACATTGCACAGTGGTTTCAACGTCCTTTAGTTTTCGCAGCAATATGTCCGAGAAGATCATAGCGGCTTTGCATCGAATAAAATAATGGTCAATGGTCTCTGGCTCATTGCACAGTGGTTTCAATGTCCTTTAGTTTTCGCTGTAATATGTCCGAGAAGCGCATAGCGGTTTTGCATATAATAAAATAATGGTCAATGGTCTCCGGCACATTGCACAGTGATTTCAATGTCCTTTAGTTTTCGCTGTAATATGTCCGAGAAGCGCATAGCGGCTTTGCATAGATTAAAATAATGGTCAAGGGTCTCTGGCACATTGCACAGTGATTTCAATGTCCTTTAGTTTTCGCTGTTATATGTCCGAGAAGCGCATAGCGGCTTTGCATAGAATATAATAATGGTCAATGGTTTCTGGCACATTGCACAGTGATTTCAATGTCCTTTAGTTTTCTCTGTAATATGTCCGAGAAGCGCATAGCTTCTTTGCATAGAATAAAATAATGGTCAGTGGTCTCTGGCACATTGTACAGTGATTTCAGTGTCCTTTAGTTTTCGCTGTAATATGTCCGAGAAGCGCATAGCGGCTTTGCATAGAATAAAATCATGGTCAATGGTCTCTGGCACATTGCACAGTGATTTCAATGTCCTTTAGTTTTCGCAGTAATATGTCCGAGAAGCGCATAGCGGCTTTGCATAGAATAAAATAATGGTCAGTGGTCTCTGGCACATTGTACAGTGATTTCAATGTCCTTTAGTTTTCGCTGTAATATGTCCGAGAAGCGCATAGCGGCTTTGCATAGAATAAAATCATGGTCAATGGTCTCTGGCACATTGCACAGTGATTTCAATGTCCTTTAGTTTTCGCTGTAATATGTCCGAGAAGCGCATAGCGGCTTTGCATAGAATAAAATAATGGTCAATGGTCTCTGGCACATTGCACATTGATTTCAATGTCCTTTAGTTTTCGCTGTAAAATGTCCGAGAAGCGCATAGCGGCTTCGCATAGAATAAAATAATGGTCAATGGTCTCTGGCACATGCACAGTGATTTCACTGTCCTTTAGTTTTCGCAGTAATATGTCCGAGAAGCGCATAGCGGCTTTGCATAGAATAAAATAATGGTCAATGGTCTCTGGCTCATTGCACAGTGCTTTCAATGTCCTTTAGTTTTCGCTGTAATATGTCCGAGAAGCGCATAGCGGCTTTGCATAGAATAAAATAACGGTCAATGGTCTCTGGCACATTACACAGTGATTTCAATGTTCTTTAGTTTTCGCTGTAATATGTCCGAGAAGCGCATAGCGGCTTTGAATAGAATAAAATAATGGTCAATGGTCTCTGGCACATTGCACAGTGATTTCAATGTCCTTTAGTTTTCGCCGTAATATGTCCGAGAAGCGCATAGCGGCTTTGCATAGAATAAAATAATGGTCAATGGTCTCTGGCACATTGCACAGTGATTTCAATGTCCTTTAGTTTTCGCCGTAATATGTCTGAGAAGCGCATAGCGGCTTCGCATAGAACAAAATAATGGTCAATGGTATCTTGCACATTGCACAGTGATTTCACTGTCCTTTAGTTTTCGCAGTAATATGTCCGAGGAGCGCATAGCGGCTTTGAATAGAATAAAATAATGGTCAATGGTCTCTGGCATATTGCACAGTGATTTCAATGTCCTTTAGTTTTCGCTGTAATATGTCCGAGAAGCGCATAGCGGCTTTGCATAGAATAAAATAATGGTCAATGGTCTCTGGCTCATTGCACAGTGCTTTCAATGTCCTTTAGTTTTCGCTGTAATATGTCCGAGAAGCGCATAGCGGCTTTGCATAGAATAAAATAACGGTCAATGGTCTCTGGCACATTACACAGTGATTTCAATGTCCTTTAGTTTTCGCTGTAATATGTCCGAGAAGCGCATAGCGGCTTCGTATAGAATAAAAAAGTGGTCAATGGTCTCTGGCACATGCATAGTGATTTCAATTCTTTAGTTTTCGCTGTAATATGTCCGAGAAGCGCATAGCGGCTTTGAATAGAATAAAATAATGGTCAATGGTCTCTGGAACATTGCACAGTGGTTTCAATGTCCTTTAGTTTTCGCAGTAATATGTCCGAGAAGCGCATAGTGGCTTTGCATCGAATAAAATAATGGTCAATGGTCTCTGGCTCATTGCACAGTGGTTTCAATGTCCTTTAGTTTTCGCTGTAATATGTCCGAGAAGCGCATAGCGGTTTTGCATATAATAAAATAATGGTCAATGGTCTCTGGCACATTGCACAGTGATTTCAATGTCCTTTAGTTTTCGTCGTAATATGTCCGAGAAGCGCATAGCGGCTTTGCATAGAATAAAATAATGGTCAATGGTCTCTGGCACACTGCACAGTGATTTCAATGTCCTTTAGTTTTCGCCGTAATATGTCCGAGAAGCGCATAGCGGCTTCGCATAGAACAAAATAATGGTCAATGGTCTCTTGCACATTGCACAGTGATTTCACTGTCCTTTAGTTTTCGCAGTAATATGTCCGAGGAGCGCATAGCGGCTTTGAATAGAATAAAATAATGGTCAATGGTCTCTGGCATATTGCACAGTGATTTCAATGTCCTTTAGTTTTCGCTGTTATATGTCCGAGAAGCGCATAGCGGCTTTGCATAGAATATAATAATGGTCAATGGTTTCTGGCACATTGCACAGTGATTTCAATGTCCTTTAGTTTTCTCTGTAATATGTCCGAGAAGCGCATAGCGGCTTTGCATAGAATAAAATAATGGTCAGTGGTCTCTGGCACATTGTACAGTGATTTCAGTGTCCTTTAGTTTTCGCTGTAATATGTCCGAGAAGCGCATAGCGGCTTTGCATAGAATAAAATCATGGTCAATGGTCTCTGGCACATTGCACAGTGATTTCAATGTCCTTTAGTTTTCGCAGTAATATGTCCGAGAAGCGCATAGCGGCTTTGCATAGAATAAAATAATGGTCAGTGGTCTCTGGCACATTGTACAGTGATTTCAATGTCCTTTAGTTTTCGCTGTAATATGTCCGAGAAGCGCATAGCGGCTTTGCATAGAATAAAATCATGGTCAATGGTCTCTGGCACATTGCACAGTGATTTCAATGTCCTTTAGTTTTCGCTGTAATATGTCCGAGAAGCGCATAGTGGCTTCGCATAGAATAAAATAATGGCGAATGGTCTCTGGGACATTGCACAGTGATTTCAATGTCCTTTAGTTTTCGCTGTAATATGTCCGAGAAGCGCATAGCGGCTTTGCATATATAGAATAAAATAATGGTCAATGGTCTCTGGCACATTGCACAGTGATTTCAATGTCCTTTAGTTTTCATAGCGGCTTTGCATAGAATAAAATAATGGTAAATGGTCTCTGGCACATTGCACAGTGACTTCAATGTCCTTTAGTTTTCGCTGTAATATATCCGAGAAGCGCATAGCAGCTTCGCATAGAATAAAATAATGGTCAATGGTCTCTGGCACATTGCGCAGTGATTTCAATGTCCTTTAGTTTTCGCTGTAATATGTCCAAGAAGCGCATAGTGGCTTTGCATAAAATAAAATAATGGTCAATGGTCACTGGCACATTCCACACTGATTTCAATGTCCTACGGCTTTCGCTGTATTATGTCCGAGAAGCGCATAGCGGCTTTGCATAGAATAAAATAATGGTCAATGGTCTCTGGCACATTGCACAGTGATTTCAATATCCATTATTTTTCGCTGTAATATGCCCCAGAAGCGCATAGAGGCTTCGCATAGAATAAAATAATGGTCAATGGTCTCTGGCACATTGCACAGTGATTTCAATGTCCTTTAGTTTTGGCTGTAATATGTCCGCTAAGCGCATAGCGGCTTTGCATAGAATAAAATAATGGTCAATGGTCTCTGGCACATTGCACAGTGATTTCAATATCCATTATTTTTCGCTGTAATATGCCCCAGAAGCGCATAGAGGCTTCGCATAGAATAAAATAATGGTCAATGGTCTCTGGCACATTGCACAGTGATTTCAATGTCCTTTAGTTTTGGCTGTAATATGTCCGCTAAGCGCATAGCGGCTTTGCATAGAATAAAATATTGCTCAATGGTCTATGGCACATTGCACAGTGATTTCAATGTCCTTTAGTTTTCGCTGTAATATGTCCGAGAAGCGCACAGCGGCTTTGAATAGAACAAAATAATGGTCAATGGTCTCTGGCACATTGCACAGTGATTTCAATGTCCTTTAATTTTCGCTGTAATATGTCCGAGAAGCTCATAGCGGCTTCGCATAGAATAAAATAATGGTCAATGGTCTATGGCACATTGCACAGTGATTTCAATGTCCTTTAGTTTTCGCTGTAATATGTCCGAGATTCGCATAGCGGCTTTGCATAGAATAAAATAATGGTCAATGGTCTCTAGCACATTGCACACTGATTTCAATGTCCTTTAGTTTTCGCTGTAATATGTCCGAGAAGCGCATAGCGGCTTTGCATAGAATAAAATAATGGTCAATGGTCTCTGGCACATTGCACATTGATTTCAATGTCCTTTAGTTTTCGCTGTAATATGTCCGAGAAGCGCATAGCGGCTTTGCATAGAATAAAATCATGGTCAATGGTCTCTGGCACATTGCACAGTGATTTCAATGTCCTTTAGTTTTCGCTGTAATATGTCCGAGAAGCGCATAGTGGCTTCGCATAGAATAAAATAATGGCGAATGGTCTCTGGGACATTGCACAGTGATTTCAATGTCCTTTAGTTTTCGCTGTAATATGTCCGAGAAGCGCATAGCGGCTTTGCATATATAGAATAAAATAATGGTCAATGGTCTCTGGCACATTGCACAGTGATTTCAATGTCCTTTAGTTTTCATAGCGGCTTTGCATAGAATAAAATAATGGTAAATGGTCTCTGGCACATTGCACATTGATTTCAATGTCCTTTAGTTTTCGCTGTAAAATGTCCGAGAAGCGCATAGCGGCTTCGCATAGAATAAAATAATGGTCAATGGTCTCTGGCACATTCCACGGTGATTTCAATGTCCTTTAGTTTTCGCAGTAATATGTCCGAGGAGCGCATAGCGGCTTTGAATAGAATAAAATAATGGTCAATGGTCTCTGGCATATTGCACAGTGATTTCAATGTCCTTTAGTTTTCGCTGTAATATGTCCGAGAAGCGCATAGCGGCTTCGCATAGAATAAAATAATGGTCAATGGTCTCTGGCTCATTGCACAGGGGTTTCAATGTACTTTAGTTTTCGCTGTAATATGTCCGAGAAGCGCATAGCGGCTTTGCATAGAATAAAATAATGGTCAATGGTCTCTGGCTCATTGCACAGTGGTTTCAATGTCCTTTAGTTTTCGCTGTAATATGTCCGAGAAGCGCATAGCGGTTTTGCATAGAATAAAATAATGGTCAATGGTCTCTGGCACATTACACAGTGATTTCAATGTCCTTTAGTTTTCGCTGTAATATGTCCGAGAAGCGCATAGCGGTTTTGCATATAATAAAATAATGGTCAATGGTCTCTGGCACATTGCACAGTGATTTCAATGTCCTTTAGTTTTCGTCGTAATATGTCCGAGAAGCGCATAGCGGCTTCGCATAGAATAAAATAATGGTCTATGGTCTCTGGCACATGCACAGTGATTTCACTGTCCTTTAGTTTTCGCAGTAATATGTCCGAGGAGCGCATAGCGGCTTTGAATAGAATAAAATAATGGTCAATGGTCTCTGGCATATTGCACAGTGATTTCAATGTCCTTTAGTTTTCGCTGTAATATGTCCGAGAAGCGCATAGCGGCTTCGCATAGAATAAAATAATGGTCAATGGTCTCTGGCTCATTGCACAGGGGTTTCAATGTCCTTTAGTTTTCGCTGTAATATGTCCGAGAAGCGCATAGCGGCTTTGCATAGAATAAAATAATGGTCAATGGTCTCTGGCTCATTGCACAGTGGTTTCAATGTCCTTTAGTTTTCGCTGTAATATGTCCGAGAAGCGCATAGCGGTTTTGCATATAATAAAATAATGGTCAATGGTCTCTGGCACATTGCACAGTGATTTCAATGTCCTTTAGTTTTCGTCGTAATATGTCCGAGAAGCGCATAGCGGCTTTGCATAGAATAAAATAATGGTCAATGGTCTCTGGCACACTGCACAGTGATTTCAATGTCCTTTAGTTTTCGCCGTAATATGTCCGAGAAGCGCATAGCGGCTTTGCATAGAATATAATAATGGTCAATGGTTTCTGGCACATTGCACAGTGATTTCAATGTCCTTTAGTTTTCTCTGTAATATGTCCGAGAAGCGCATAGCGGCTTTGCATAGAATAAAATAATGGTCAGTGGTCTCTGGCACATTGTACAGTGATTTCAGTGTCCTTTAGTTTTCGCTGTAATATGTCCGAGAAGCGCATAGCGGCTTTGCATAGAATAAAATCATGGTCAATGGTCTCTGGCACATTGCACAGTGATTTCAATGTCCTTTAGTTTTCGCAGTAATATGTCCGAGAAGCGCATAGCGGCTTTGCATAGAATAAAATAATGGTCAATGGTCTCTGGCACATTGCACAGTGATTTCAATGTCCTTTAGTTTTCGCTGTAATATGTCCGAGAAGCGCATAGCGGCTTCGCATAGAATAAAATAATGGTCTATGGTCTCTGGCACATGCACAGTGATTTCACTGTCCTTTAGTTTTCGCAGTAATATGTCCGAGGAGCGCATAGCGGCTTTGAATAGAATAAAATAATGGTCAATGGTCTCTGGCATATTGCACAGTGATTTCAATGTCCTTTAGTTTTCGCTGTAATATGTCCGAGAAGCGCATAGCGGCTTTGCATAGAATAAAATAATGGTCAATGGTCTCTGGCTCATTGCACAGTGGTTTCAATGTCCTTTAGTTTTCGCTGTATTATGTCCGAGAAGCGCATAGCGGCTTTGCATAGAATAAAATAATGGTCAATGATCTCTGGCTCATTGCACAGTGCTTTCAATGTCCTTTAGTTTTCGCTGTAATATGTCCGAGAAGCGCATAGCGGCTTTGCATAGAATAAAATAATGGTCAATGGTCTCAGGCAAATTGCACAGTGATTTCATGTCCTTTAGTTTTCGCTGTAATATGTCCGAGAAGCGCATAGCGGCTTTGCATCGAATAAAATAATGGTCAATGGTCTCTGGCACATTCCACGGTGATTTCAATGTCCTTTAGTTTTCGCTGTAATATGTCCGAAAAGCGCATAGCGGCTTTGCATAAAATAAAATAATGGTCAATGGTCTCTGGCACATTGCACAGTGATTTCAATGTCCTTTAGTTTTCGCCGTAATATGTCCGAGAAGCGCATAGCGGCTTTGCATAGAATAAAATAATGGTCAATGGTCTCTGGCACATTGCACAGTGATTTCAATGTCCTTTAGTTTTCGCCGTAATATGTCTGAGAAGCGCACAGCGGCTTCGCATAGAACAAAATAATGGTCAATGGTATCTTGCACATTGCACAGTGATTTCACTGTCCTTTAGTTTTCGCAGTAATATGTCCGAGGAGCGCATAGCGGCTTTGAATAGAATAAAATAATGGTCAATGGTCTCTGGCATATTGCACAGTGATTTCAATGTCCTTTAGTTTTCGCTGTAATATGTCCGAGAAGCGCATAGCGGCTTCGCATAGAATAAAATAATGGTCAATGGTCTCTGGCTCATTGCACAGTGGTTTCAATGTCCTTTAGTTTTCGCTGTAATATGTCCGAGAAGCGCATAGCGGCTTTGCATAAAATAAAATAATGGTCAATGGTCTCTGGCTCATTGCACAGTGCTTTCAATGTCCTTTAGTTTTCGCTGTAATATGTCCGAGAAGCGCATAGCGGCTTTGCATAGAATAAAATAACGGTCAATGGTCTCTGGCACATTACACAGTGATTTCAATGTCCTTTAGTTTTCGCTGTAATATGTCCAAGAAGCGCATAGTGGCTTTGCATAAAATAAAATAATGGTCAATGGTCACTGGCACATTCCACACTGATTTCAATGTCCTACGGCTTTCGCTGTATTATGTCCGAGAAGCGCATAGCGGCTTTGCATAGAATAAAATAATGGTCAATGGTCTCTGGCACATTGCACAGTGATTTCAATATCCATTATTTTTCGCTGTAATATGCCCCAGAAGCGCATAGAGGCTTCGCATAGAATAAAATAATGGTCAATGGTCTCTGGCACATTGCACAGTGATTTCAATGTCCTTTAGTTTTGGCTGTAATATGTCCGCTAAGCGCATAGCGGCTTTGCATAGAATAAAATATTGCTCAATGGTCTATGGCACATTGCACAGTGATTTCAATGTCCTTTAGTTTTCGCTGTAATATGTCCGAGAAGCGCACAGCGGCTTTGAATAGAACAAAATAATGGTCAATGGTCTCTGGCACATTGCACAGTGATTTCAATGTCCTTTAATTTTCGCTGTAATATGTCCGAGAAGCTCATAGCGGCTTCGCATAGAATAAAATAATGGTCAATGGTCTATGGCACATTGCACAGTGATTTCAATGTCCTTTAGTTTTCGCTGTAATATGTCCGAGATTCGCATAGCGGCTTTGCATAGAATAAAATAATGGTCAATGGTCTCTAGCACATTGCACACTGATTTCAATGTCCTTTAGTTTTCGCTGTAATATGTCCGAGAAGCGCATAGCGGCTTTGCATAGAATAAAATAATGGTCAATGGTCTCTGGCACATTGCACATTGATTTCAATGTCCTTTAGTTTTCGCTGTAATATGTCCGAGAAGCGCATAGCGGCTTTGCATAGAATAAAATCATGGTCAATGGTCTCTGGCACATTGCACAGTGATTTCAATGTCCTTTAGTTTTCGCAGTAATATGTCCGAGAAGCGCATAGCGGCTTTGCATAGAATAAAATAATGGTCAGTGGTCTCTGGCACATTGTACAGTGATTTCAATGTCCTTTAGTTTTCGCTGTAATATGTCCGAGAAGCGCATAGCGGCTTTGCATAGAATAAAATCATGGTCAATGGTCTCTGGCACATTGCACAGTGATTTCAATGTCCTTTAGTTTTCGCTGTAATATGTCCGAGAAGCGCATAGTGGCTTCGCATAGAATAAAATAATGGCGAATGGTCTCTGGGACATTGCACAGTGATTTCAATGTCCTTTAGTTTTCGCTGTAATATGTCCGAGAAGCGCATAGCGGCTTTGCATATATAGAATAAAATAATGGTCAATGGTCTCTGGCACATTGCACAGTGATTTCAATGTCCTTTAGTTTTCATAGCGGCTTTGCATAGAATAAAATAATGGTAAATGGTCTCTGGCACATTGCACATTGATTTCAATGTCCTTTAGTTTTCGCTGTAAAATGTCCGAGAAGCGCATAGCGGCTTCGCATAGAATAAAATAATGGTCAATGGTCTCTGGCACATTCCACGGTGATTTCAATGTCCTTTAGTTTTCGCAGTAATATGTCCGAGGAGCGCATAGCGGCTTTGAATAGAATAAAATAATGGTCAATGGTCTCTGGCATATTGCACAGTGATTTCAATGTCCTTTAGTTTTCGCTGTAATATGTCCGAGAAGCGCATAGCGGCTTCGCATAGAATAAAATAATGGTCAATGGTCTCTGGCTCATTGCACAGGGGTTTCAATGTACTTTAGTTTTCGCTGTAATATGTCCGAGAAGCGCATAGCGGCTTTGCATAGAATAAAATAATGGTCAATGGTCTCTGGCTCATTGCACAGTGGTTTCAATGTCCTTTAGTTTTCGCTGTAATATGTCCGAGAAGCGCATAGCGGTTTTGCATAGAATAAAATAATGGTCAATGGTCTCTGGCACATTACACAGTGATTTCAATGTCCTTTAGTTTTCGCTGTAATATGTCCGAGAAGCGCATAGCGGTTTTGCATATAATAAAATAATGGTCAATGGTCTCTGGCACATTGCACAGTGATTTCAATGTCCTTTAGTTTTCGTCGTAATATGTCCGAGAAGCGCATAGCGGCTTCGCATAGAATAAAATAATGGTCTATGGTCTCTGGCACATGCACAGTGATTTCACTGTCCTTTAGTTTTCGCAGTAATATGTCCGAGGAGCGCATAGCGGCTTTGAATAGAATAAAATAATGGTCAATGGTCTCTGGCATATTGCACAGTGATTTCAATGTCCTTTAGTTTTCGCTGTAATATGTCCGAGAAGCGCATAGCGGCTTCGCATAGAATAAAATAATGGTCAATGGTCTCTGGCTCATTGCACAGGGGTTTCAATGTCCTTTAGTTTTCGCTGTAATATGTCCGAGAAGCGCATAGCGGCTTTGCATAGAATAAAATAATGGTCAATGGTCTCTGGCTCATTGCACAGTGGTTTCATTGTCCTTTAGTTTTCGCTGTAATATGTCCGAGAAGCGCATAGCGGTTTTGCATATAATAAAATAATGGTCAATGGTCTCTGGCACATTGCACAGTGATTTCAATGTCCTTTAGTTTTCGTCGTAATATGTCCGAGAAGCGCATAGCGGCTTTGCATAGAATAAAATAATGGTCAATGGTCTCTGGCACACTGCACAGTGATTTCAATGTCCTTTAGTTTTCGCCGTAATATGTCCGAGAAGCGCATAGCGGCTTTGCATAGAATATAATAATGGTCAATGGTTTCTGGCACATTGCACAGTGATTTCAATGTCCTTTAGTTTTCTCTGTAATATGTCCGAGAAGCGCATAGCGGCTTTGCATAGAATAAAATAATGGTCAGTGGTCTCTGGCACATTGTACAGTGATTTCAGTGTCCTTTAGTTTTCGCTGTAATATGTCCGAGAAGCGCATAGCGGCTTTGCATAGAATAAAATCATGGTCAATGGTCTCTGGCACATTGCACAGTGATTTCAATGTCCTTTAGTTTTCGCAGTAATATGTCCGAGAAGCGCATAGCGGCTTTGCATAGAATAAAATAATGGTCAATGGTCTCTGGCACATTGCACAGTGATTTCAATGTCCTTTAGTTTTCGCTGTAATATGTCCGAGAAGCGCATAGCGGCTTCGCATAGAATAAAATAATGGTCTATGGTCTCTGGCACATGCACAGTGATTTCACTGTCCTTTAGTTTTCGCAGTAATATGTCCGAGGAGCGCATAGCGGCTTTGAATAGAATAAAATAATGGTCAATGGTCTCTGGCATATTGCACAGTGATTTCAATGTCCTTTAGTTTTCGCTGTAATATGTCCGAGAAGCGCATAGCGGCTTTGCATAGAATAAAATAATGGTCAATGGTCTCTGGCTCATTGCACAGTGGTTTCAATGTCCTTTAGTTTTCGCTGTATTATGTCCGAGAAGCGCATAGCGGCTTTGCATAGAATAAAATAATGGTCAATGATCTCTGGCTCATTGCACAGTGCTTTCAATGTCCTTTAGTTTTCGCTGTAATATGTCCGAGAAGCGCATAGCGGCTTTGCATAGAATAAAATAATGGTCAATGGTCTCAGGCAAATTGCACAGTGATTTCATGTCCTTTAGTTTTCGCTGTAATATGTCCGAGAAGCGCATAGCGGCTTTGCATAGAATAAAATAATGGTCAATGGTCTCTGGCACATTCCACGGTGATTTCAATGTCCTTTAGTTTTCACTGTAATATGTCCGAAAAGCGCATAGCGGCTTTGCATAAAATAAAATAATGGTCAATGGTCTCTGGCACATTGCACAGTGATTTCAATGTCCTTTAGTTTTCGCCGTAATATGTCCGAGAAGCGCACCGCGGCTTCGCATAGAACAAAATAATGGTCAATGGTATCTTGCACATTGCACAGTGATTTCACTGTCCTTTAGTTTTCGCAGTAATATGTCCGAGGAGCGCATAGCGGCTTTGAATAGAATAAAATAATGGTCAATGGTCTCTGGCATATTGCACAGTGATTTCAATGTCCTTTAGTTTTCGCTGTAATATGTCCGAGAAGCGCATAGCGGCTTCGCATAGAATAAAATAATGGTCAATGGTCTCTGGAACATTGCACAGTGGTTTCAATGTCCTTTAGTTTTCGCAGTAATATGTCCGAGAAGCGCATAGCGGCTTTGCATCGAATAAAATAATGGTCAATGGTCTCTGGCTCATTGCACAGTGGTTTCAATGTCCTTTAGTTTTCGCTGTAATATGTCCGAGAAGCGCATAGCGGTTTTGCATATAATAAAATAATGGTCAATGGTCTCTGGCACATTGCACAGTGATTTCAATGTCCTTTAGTTTTCGTCGTAATATGTCCGAGAAGCGCATAGCGGCTTTGCATAGAATAAAATAATGGTCAATGGTCTCTGGCACACTGCACAGTGATTTCAATGTCCTTTAGTTTTCGCCGTAATATGTCCGAGAAGCGCATAGCGGCTTCGCATAGAACTAAATAATGGTCAATGGTCTCTTGCACATTGCACAGTGATTTCACTGTCCTTTAGTTTTCGCAGTAATATGTCCGAGGAGCGCATAGCGGCTTTGAAAAGAATAAAATAATGGTCAATGGTCTCTGGCATATTGCACAGTGATTTCAATGTCCTTTAGTTTTCGCTGTAATATGTCCGAGAAGCGCATAGCGGCTTTGCATAGAATAAAATAATGGTCAATGGTATCTGGCTCATTGCACAATGGTTTCAATGTCCTTTAGTTTTCGCTGTAATATGTCCGAGAAGCGCATAGCGGCTTTGCATAGAATAAAATAATGGTCAATGGTCTCTGGCTCATTGCACAGTGCTTTCAATGTCCTTTAGTTTTCGCTGTAATATGTCCGAGAAGCGCATAGCGGCTTTGCATAGAATAAAATAACGGTCAATGGTCTCTGGCACATTGCACAGTGATTTCAATGTCCTTTAGTTTTCGCTGTAATATGTCCGAGAAGCGCATAGCGGCTTCGCATAGAATAAAAAAGTGGTCAATGGTCTCTGGCACATGCACAGTGATTTCAATGTTCTTTAGTTTTCGCTGTAATATGTCCGAGAAGCGCATAGCGGCTTTGAATAGAATAAAATAATGGTCAATGGTCTCTGGAACATTGCACAGTGGTTTCAATGTCCTTTAGTTTTCGCAGTAATATGTCCGAGAAGCGCATAGCGGCTTTGCATCGAATAAAATAATGGTCAATGGTCTCTGGCTCATTGCACAGTGGTTTCAATGTCCTTTAGTTTTCGCTGTAATATGTCCGAGAAGCGCATAGCGGTTTTGCATATAATAAAATAATGGTCAATGGTCTCCGGCACATTGCACAGTGATTTCAATGTCCTTTAGTTTTCGCTGTAATATGTCCGAGAAGCGCATAGCGGCTTTGCATAGATTAAAATATTGGTCAAGGGTCTCTGGCACATTGCACAGTGATTTCAATGTCCTTTAGTTTTCGCTGTTATATGTCCGAGAAGCGCATAGCGGCTTTGCATAGAATATAATAAGGGTCAATGGTTTCTGGCACATTGCACAGTGATTTCAATGTCCTTTAGTTTTCTCTGTAATATGTCCGAGAAGCGCATAGCGGCTTTGCATAGAATAAAATAATGGTCAGTGGTCTCTGGCACATTGTACAGTGATTTCAGTGTCCTTTAGTTTTCGCTGTAATATGTCCGAGAAGCGCATAGCGGCTTTGCATAGAATAAAATAATGGCGAATGGTCTCTGGGACATTGCACAGTGATTTCAATGTCCTTTAGTTTTCGCTGTAATATGTCCGAGAAGCGCATAGCGGCTTTGCATATATAGAATAAAATAATGGTCAATGGTCTCTGGCACATTGCACAGTGATTTCAATGTCCTTTAGTTTTCATAGCGGCTTTGCATAGAATAAAATAATGGTAAATGGTCTCTGGCACATTGCACAGTGACTTCAATGTCCTTTAGTTTTCGCTGTAATATATCCGAGAAGCGCATAGCAGCTTCGCATAGAATAAAATAATGGTCAATGGTCTCTGGCACATTGCGCAGTGATTTCAATGTCCTTTAGTTTTCGCTGTAATATGTCCAAGAAGCGCATAGTGGCTTTGCATAAAATAAAATAATGGTCAATGGTCACTGGCACATTCCACACTGATTTCAATGTCCTATGGCTTTCGCTGTATTATGTCCGAGAAGCGCATAGCGGCTTTGCATAGAATAAAATAATGGTCAATGGTCTCTGGCACATTGCACAGTGATTTCAATGTCCTTTAGTTTTCGCTGTAATATGTCCGAGAAGCGCATAGCGGCTTCGCATAGAATAAAATAATGGTCTATGGTCTCTGGCACATGCACAGTGATTTCACTGTCCTTTAGTTTTCGCAGTAATATGTCCGAGGAGCGCATAGCGGCTTTGAATAGAATAAAATAATGGTCAATGGTCTCTGGCATATTGCACAGTGATTTCAATGTCCTTTAGTTTTCGCTGTAATATGTCCGAGAAGCGCATAGCGGCTTTGCATAGAATAAAATAATGGTCAATGGTCTCTGGCACATTGCACAGTGATTTCAATGTCCTTTAGTTTTCGCCGTAATATGTCTGAGAAGCGCACAGCGGCTTCGCATAGAACAAAATAATGGTCAATGGTATCTTGCACATTGCACAGTGATTTCACTGTCCTTTAGTTTTCGCAGTAATATGTCCGAGGAGCGCATAGCGGCTTTGAATAGAATAAAATAATGGTCAATGGTCTCTGGCATATTGCACAGTGATTTCAATGTCCTTTAGTTTTCGCTGTAATATGTCCGAGAAGCGCATAGCGGCTTCGCATAGAATAAAATAATGGTCAATGGTCTCTGGCTCATTGCACAGTGGTTTCAATGTCCTTTAGTTTTCGCTGTAATATGTCCGAGAAGCGCATAGCGGCTTTGCATAAAATAAAATAATGGTCAATGGTCTCTGGCTCATTGCACAGTGCTTTCAATGTCCTTTAGTTTTCGCTGTAATATGTCCGAGAAGCGCATAGCGGCTTTGCATAGAATAAAATAACGGTCAATGGTCTCTGGCACATTACACAGTGATTTCAATGTCCTTTAGTTTTCGCTGTAATATGTCCGAGAAGCGCATAGCGGCTTCGTATAGAATAAAAAAGTGGTCAATGGTCTCTGGCACATGCACAGTGATTTCAATGTTCTTTAGTTTTCGCTGTAATATGTCCGAGAAGCGCATAGCGGCTTTGAATAGAATAAAATAATGGTCAATGGTCTCTGGAACATTGCACAGTGGTTTCAATGTCCTTTAGTTTTCGCAGTAATATGTCCGAGAAGCGCATAGCGGCTTTGCATCGAATAAAATAATGGTCAATGGTCTCTGGCTCATTGCACAGTGGTTTCAATGTCCTTTAGTTTTCGCTGTAATATGTCCGAGAAGCGCATAGCGGTTTTGCATATAATAAAATAATGGTCAATGGTCTCTGGCACATTGCACAGTGATTTCAATGTCCTTTAGTTTTCGTCGTAATATGTCCGAGAAGCGCATAGCGGCTTTGCATAGAATAAAATAATGGTCAATGGTCTCTGGCACACTGCACAGTGATTTCAATGTCCTTTAGTTTTCGCCGTAATATGTCCGAGAAGCGCATAGCGGCTTCGCATAGAACTAAATAATGGTCAATGGTCTCTTGCACATTGCACAGTGATTTCACTGTCCTTTAGTTTTCGCAGTAATATGTCCGAGGAGCGCATAGCGGCTTTGAAAAGAATAAAATAATGGTCAATGGTCTCTGGCATATTGCACAGTGATTTCAATGTCCTTTAGTTTTCGCTGTAATATGTCCGAGAAGCGCATAGCGGCTTTGCATAGAATAAAATAATGGTCAATGGTATCTGGCTCATTGCACAATGGTTTCAATGTCCTTTAGTTTTCGCTGTAATATGTCCGAGAAGCGCATAGCGGCTTTGCATAGAATAAAATAATGGTCAATGGTCTCTGGCTCATTGCACAGTGCTTTCAATGTCCTTTAGTTTTCGCTGTAATATGTCCGAGAAGCGCATAGCGGCTTTGCATAGAATAAAATAACGGTCAATGGTCTCTGGCACATTGCACAGTGATTTCAATGTCCTTTAGTTTTCGCTGTAATATGTCCGAGAAGCGCATAGCGGCTTCGCATAGAATAAAAAAGTGGTCAATGGTCTCTGGCACATGCACAGTGATTTCAATGTTCTTTAGTTTTCGCTGTAATATGTCCGAGAAGCGCATAGCGGCTTTGAATAGAATAAAATAATGGTCAATGGTCTCTGGAACATTGCACAGTGGTTTCAATGTCCTTTAGTTTTCGCAGTAATATGTCCGAGAAGCGCATAGCGGCTTTGCATCGAATAAAATAATGGTCAATGGTCTCTGGCTCATTGCACAGTGGTTTCAATGTCCTTTAGTTTTCGCTGTAATATGTCCGAGAAGCGCATAGCGGTTTTGCATATAATAAAATAATGGTCAATGGTCTCCGGCACATTGCACAGTGATTTCAATGTCCTTTAGTTTTCGCTGTAATATGTCCGAGAAGCGCATAGCGGCTTTGCATAGATTAAAATATTGGTCAAGGGTCTCTGGCACATTGCACAGTGATTTCAATGTCCTTTAGTTTTCGCTGTTATATGTCCGAGAAGCGCATAGCGGCTTTGCATAGAATATAATAAGGGTCAATGGTTTCTGGCACATTGCACAGTGATTTCAATGTCCTTTAGTTTTCTCTGTAATATGTCCGAGAAGCGCATAGCGGCTTTGCATAGAATAAAATAATGGTCAGTGGTCTCTGGCACATTGTACAGTGATTTCAGTGTCCTTTAGTTTTCGCTGTAATATGTCCGAGAAGCGCATAGCGGCTTTGCATAGAATAAAATAATGGCGAATGGTCTCTGGGACATTGCACAGTGATTTCAATGTCCTTTAGTTTTCGCTGTAATATGTCCGAGAAGCGCATAGCGGCTTTGCATATATAGAATAAAATAATGGTCAATGGTCTCTGGCACATTGCACAGTGATTTCAATGTCCTTTAGTTTTCATAGCGGCTTTGCATAGAATAAAATAATGGTAAATGGTCTCTGGCACATTGCACAGTGACTTCAATGTCCTTTAGTTTTCGCTGTAATATATCCGAGAAGCGCATAGCAGCTTCGCATAGAATAAAATAATGGTCAATGGTCTCTGGCACATTGCGCAGTGATTTCAATGTCCTTTAGTTTTCGCTGTAATATGTCCAAGAAGCGCATAGTGGCTTTGCATAAAATAAAATAATGGTCAATGGTCACTGGCACATTCCACACTGATTTCAATGTCCTATGGCTTTCGCTGTATTATGTCCGAGAAGCGCATAGCGGCTTTGCATAGAATAAAATAATGGTCAATGGTCTCTGGCACATTGCACAGTGATTTCAATATCCATTATTTTTCGCTGTAATATGCCCCAGAAGCGCATAGAGGCTTCGCATAGAATAAAATATTGGTCAATGGTCTCTGGCATATTGCACAGTGATTTCAATGTCCTTTAGTTTTGGCTGTAATATGTCCGCTAAGGGCATAGCGGCTTTGCATAGAATAAAATAATGCTCAATGGTCTATGGCACATTGCACAGTGATTTCAATGTCCTTTAGTTTTCGCTGTAATATGTCCGAGAAGCGCACAGCGGCTTTGCATAGAATAAAATAATGGTCAATGGTCTCTGGCACATTGCACATTGATTTCAATGTCCTTTAGTTTTCGCTGTAAAATGTCCGAGAAGCGCATAGCGGCTTCGCATAGAATAAAATAATGGTCAATGGTCTCTGGCACATTCCACGGTGATTTCAATGTCCTTTAGTTTTCGCTGTAATATGTCCGAGAAGCGCATAGCGGCTTTGCATAGAATAAAATAATGGTCAATGGTCTCTGGCACATTGCACAGTGATTTCAATGTCCTTTAGTTTTCGCTGTAATATGTCCGAGAAGCCCATAGCGGCTTCGCATAGAATAAAATAATGGTCTATGGTCTCTGGCACATGCACAGTGATTTCAATGTCCTTTAGTTTTCACTGTAATATGTCCGAGAAGCGCATAGCGGCTTCGCATAGAATAAAATTATGGTCAACGGTCTCTGGCACATAGCACAGTGATTTCAATGTCCTTTAGTTTTCGCTGTAATATGTCCGAGAAGCGCATAGCGGCTTCGCATAGAATAAAATAATGGTCAATGGTCTCTGGAACATTGTACAGTGATTTCAATGTCCTTTAGTTTTCGCTGTAATATGTCCGAGAAGCGCATAGCGGCTTTGCATAGAATAAAATAATGGTCAATGGTCTCTGGCTCATTGCACAGTGCTTTCAATGTCCTTTAGTTTTCGCTGTAATATGTCCGAGAAGCGCATAGCGGCTTTGCATAGAATAAAATAACGGTCAATGGTCTCTGGCACATTACACAGTGATTTCAATGTCCTTTAGTTTTCGCTGTAATATGTCCGAGAAGCGCATAGCGGCTTCGCATAGAATAAAAAAGTGGTCAATGGTCTCTGGCACATGCACAGTGATTTCAATGTTCTTTAGTTTTCGCTGTAATATGTCCGAGAAGCGCATAGCGGCTTTGAATAGAATAAAATAATGGTCAATGGTCTCTGGAACATTGCACAGTGATTTCAATGTCCTTTAGTTTTCGCTGTAATATGTCCGAGAAGCGCATAGCGGCGTTGCATAGAATAAAATAATGGTCAATGGTCTCTGGCTCATTGCACAGTGGTTTCAATGTCCTCTAGTTTTCGCTGTAATATGTCCGAGAAGCGCATAGCGGCTTTGCATAGAATAAAATATTGGTCTATGGTCTCTGGCACATGCACAGTGATTTCAATGTCCTCTAGTTTTCGCTGTAATATGTCCGAGAAGCGCATAGCGGCTTTGCATAGAATAAAATAATGGTCAATGGTCTCTGGAACATTGCACAGTGTTTTCAATGTCCTTTAGTTTTCGCTTTAATATGTCCGAGAAGCGCATAGCGGCGTTGCATAGAATAAAATAATGGTCAATGGTCTCTGGCTCATTGCACAGTGGTTTCAATGTCCTCTAGTTTTCGCTGTAATATGTCCGAGAAGCGCATAGCGGCTTTGCATAGAATAAAATAATGGTCAATGGTCTCTGGCACATTGCACAGTGATTTCAATGTCCATTAGTTTTCACTGTAATATGTCCGAGAATCGCATAGCGGCTTTGCATAGAATAAAATAATGGTCAATGGTCTCTGGCACATTGCACAGTGATTTCAATGACCTATAGTTTTCGCTGTAATATGTCCGAGAAGCGCATAGCGGCTTTGCATAGAATAAAATAACGGTCAATGGTCTCTGGCACATTGCACAGTGATTTCAATGTCCTTTAGTTTTCGCTGTAATATGTCCGAGAAGCGCATAGCGGCTTCGTATAGAATAAAATAATGGTCAATGGTCTCTAGCACATGCACAGTGATTTCAATGTCCTTTAGTTTTCGCTGTAATATGTCCGAGAAGCGCATAGCGGCTTTGCATAGAATAAAATAATGGTCAATGGTCTCTGGAACATTGCACAGTGATTTCAATGTCCTTTAGTTTTCGCAGTATTATGTCCGAGAAGCGCATAGCGGCTTTGCATCGTATAAAAAATGGTCAATGGTCTCTGGCTCATTGCACAGTGGTTTCAATGTCCTTTAGTTTTCGCTGTAATATGTCCGAGAAGCGCATAGCGGCTTTGCATAGAATAAAATAATGGTCAATGGTCTCTGGCACATTGCACAGTGATTTCAATGTCCTTTAGTTTTCGCTGTAATATGTCCGAGAAACGCATAGCGGCTTTGCATAGAATATAATAATGGTCAATGGTCTCTGGCATATGCACAGTGATTCAATGTCCTTTAGTTTTCGCAGTTATATGTCCGAGGAGCGCATAGCGGCTTTGAATAGAATAAAATATGGTCAATGGTCTCTGGCATATTGCACAGTGATTTCAATGTCCTTTAGTTTTCGCTGTAATATGTCCGAGAAGCGCATAGTGGCTTTGCATAGAATAAAATAATGGTCAATGGTCTCTGGCTCATTGCACAGGGGTTTCAATGTCCTTTAGTTTTCGCTGTAATATGTCCGAGAAGCGCATAGCAGCTTTGCATAGAATAAAATAATGGTCAATGGTCTCTGGCTCATTGCACAGTGCTTTCAATGTCCTTTAGTTTTCGCTGTAATATGTCCGAGAAGCGCATAGCGGCTTTGCATAGAATAAAATAACGGTCAATGGTCTCTGGCACATTACACAGTGATTTCAATGTCCTTTAGTTTTCGCTGTAATATGTCCGAGAAGCGCATAGCGGCTTCGTATAGAATAAAAAAGTGGTCAATGGTCTCTGGCACATGCACAGTGATTTCAATGTTCTTTAGTTTTCGCTGTAATATGTCCGAGAAGCGCATAGCGGCTTCGCATAGAATAAAATAATGGTCAATGGTCTCTGGCTCATTGCACAGTGGTTTCAATGTCCTTTAGTTTTCGCTGTAATATGTCCGAGAAGCGCATAGCGGCTTTGCATAAAATAAAATAATGGTCAATGGTCTCTGGCTCATTGCACAGTGCTTTCAATGTCCTTTAGTTTTCGCTGTAATATGTCCGAGAAGCGCATAGCGGCTTTGCATAGAATAAAATAACGGTCAATGGTCTCTGGCACATTACACAGTGATTTCAATGTCCTTTAGTTTTCGCTGTAATATGTCCGAGAAGCGCATAGCGGCTTCGTATAGAATAAAAAAGTGGTCAATGGTCTCTGGCACATGCACAGTGATTTCAATGTACTTTAGTTTTCGCTGTAATATGTCCGAGAAGCGCATAGTGGCTTTGAATAGAATAAAATAATGGTCAATGGTCTCTGGAACATTGCACAGTGGTTTCAATGTCCTTTAGTTTTCGCCGTAATATGTCCGAGAAGCGCATAGCGGCTTTGCATCGAATAAAATAATGGTCAATGGTCTCTGGCTCATTGCACAGTGGTTTCAATGTCCTTTAGTTTTCGCTGTAATATGTCCGAGAAGCGCATAGCGGTTTTGCATATAATAAAATAATGGTCAATGGTCTCTGGCACATTGCACAGTGATTTCAATGTCCTTTAGTTTTCGTCGTAATATGTCCGAGAAGCGCATAGCGGCTTTGCATAGAATAAAATAATGGTCAATGGTCTCTGGCACACTGCACAGTGATTTCAATGTCCTTTAGTTTTCGCCGTAATATGTCCGAGAAGCGCATAGCGGCTTCGCATAGAACTAAATAATGGTCAATGGTCTCTTGCACATTGCACAGTGATTTCACTGTCCTTTAGTTTTCGCAGTAATATGTCCGAGGAGCGCATAGCGGCTTTGAAAAGAATAAAATAATGGTCAATGGTCTCTGGCATATTGCACAGTGATTTCAATGTCCTTTAGTTTTCGCTGTAATATGTCCGAGAAGCGCATAGCGGCTTTGCATAGAATAAAATAATGGTCAATGATATCTGGCTCATTGCACAATGGTTTCAATGTCCTTTAGTTTTCGCTGTAATATGTCCGAGAAGCGCATAGCGGCTTTGCATAGAATAAAATAATGGTCAATGGTCTCTGGCTCATTGCACAGTGCTTTCAATGTCCTTTAGTTTTCGCTGTAATATGTCCGAGAAGCGCATAGCGGCTTTGCATAGAATAAAATAACGGTCAATGGTCTCTGGCACATTGCACAGTGATTTCAATGTCCTTTAGTTTTCGCTGTAATATGTCCGAGAAGCGCATAGCGGCTTCGCATAGAATAAAAAAGTGGTCAATGGTCTCTGGCACATGCACAGTGATTTCAATGTTCTTTAGTTTTCGCTGTAATATGTCCGAGAAGCGCATAGCGGCTTTGAATAGAATAAAATAATGGTCAATGGTCTCTGGAACATTGCACAGTGGTTTCAATGTCCTTTAGTTTTCGCAGTAATATGTCCGAGAAGCGCATAGCGGCTTTGCATAGAATAAAATAACGGTCAATGGTCTCTGGCACATTGCACAGTGATTTCAATGTCCTTTAGTTTTCGCTGTAATATGTCCGAGAAGCGCATAGCGGCTTCGCATAGAATAAAAAAGTGGTCAATGGTCTCTGGCACATGCACAGTGATTTCAATGTTCTTTAGTTTTCGCTGTAATATGTCCGAGAAGCGCATAGCGGCTTTGAATAGAATAAAATAATGGTCAATGGTCTCTGGAACATTGCACAGTGGTTTCAATGTCCTTTAGTTTTCGCAGTAATATGTCCGAGAAGCGCATAGCGGCTTTGCATAGAATAAAATAATGGTCAGTGGTCTCTGGCACATTGTACAGTGATTTCAGTGTCCTTTAGTTTTCGCTGTAATATGTCCGAGAAGCGCATAGCGGCTTTGCATAGAATAAAATAATGGCGAATGGTCTCTGGGACATTGCACAGTGATTTCAATGTCCTTTAGTTTTCGCTGTAATATGTCCGAGAAGCGCATAGCGGCTTTGCATATATAGAATAAAATAATGGTCAATGGTCTCTGGCACATTGCACAGTGATTTCAATGTCCTTTAGTTTTCATAGCGGCTTTGCATAGAATAAAATAATGGTAAATGGTCTCTGGCACATTGCACAGTGACTTCAATGTCCTTTAGTTTTCGCTGTAATATATCCGAGAAGCGCATAGCAGCTTCGCATAGAATAAAATAATGGTCAATGGTCTCTGGCACATTGCGCAGTGATTTCAATGTCCTTTAGTTTTCGCTGTAATATGTCCAAGAAGCGCATAGTGGCTTTGCATAAAATAAAATAATGGTCAATGGTCACTGGCACATTCCACACTGATTTCAATGTCCTATGGCTTTCGCTGTATTATGTCCGAGAAGCGCATAGCGGCTTTGCATAGAATAAAATAATGGTCAATGGTCTCTGGCACATTGCACAGTGATTTCAATATCCATTATTTTTCGCTGTAATATGCCCCAGAAGCGCATAGAGGCTTCGCATAGAATAAAATATTGGTCAATGGTCTCTGGCATATTGCACAGTGATTTCAATGTCCTTTAGTTTTGGCTGTAATATGTCCGCTAAGGGCATAGCGGCTTTGCATAGAATAAAATAATGCTCAATGGTCTATGGCACATTGCACAGTGATTTCAATGTCCTTTAGTTTTCGCTGTAATATGTCCGAGAAGCGCACAGCGGCTTTGCATAGAATAAAATAATGGTCAATGGTCTCTGGCACATTGCACATTGATTTCAATGTCCTTTAGTTTTCGCTGTAAAATGTCCGAGAAGCGCATAGCGGCTTCGCATAGAATAAAATAATGGTCAATGGTCTCTGGCACATTCCACGGTGATTTCAATGTCCTTTAGTTTTCGCTGTAATATGTCCGAGAAGCGCATAGCGGCTTTGCATAGAATAAAATAATGGTCAATGGTCTCTGGCACATTGCACAGTGATTTCAATGTCCTTTAGTTTTCGCTGTAATATGTCCGAGAAGCGCATAGCGGCTTCGCATAGAATAAAATAATGGTCTATGGTCTCTGGCACATGCACAGTGATTTCAATGTCCTTTAGTTTTCACTGTAATATGTCCGAGAAGCGCATAGCGGCTTCGCATAGAATAAAATTATGGTCAACGGTCTCTGGCACATAGCACAGTGATTTCAATGTCCTTTAGTTTTCGCTGTAATATGTCCGAGAAGCGCATAGCGGCTTCGCATAGAATAAAATAATGGTCAATGGTCTCTGGAACATTGTACAGTGATTTCAATGTCCTTTAGTTTTCGCTGTAATATGTCCGAGAAGCGCATAGCGGCTTTGCATAGAATAAAATAATGGTCAATGGTCTCTGGCTCATTGCACAGTGCTTTCAATGTCCTTTAGTTTTCGCTGTAATATGTCCGAGAAGCGCATAGCGGCTTTGCATAGAATAAAATAACGGTCAATGGTCTCTGGCACATTACACAGTGATTTCAATGTCCTTTAGTTTTCGCTGTAATATGTCCGAGAAGCGCATAGCGGCTTCGCATAGAATAAAAAAGTGGTCAATGGTCTCTGGCACATGCACAGTGATTTCAATGTTCTTTAGTTTTCGCTGTAATATGTCCGAGAAGCGCATAGCGGCTTTGAATAGAATAAAATAATGGTCAATGGTCTCTGGAACATTGCACAGTGATTTCAATGTCCTTTAGTTTTCGCTGTAATATGTCCGAGAAGCGCATAGCGGCGTTGCATAGAATAAAATAATGGTCAATGGTCTCTGGCTCATTGCACAGTGGTTTCAATGTCCTCTAGTTTTCGCTGTAATATGTCCGAGAAGCGCATAGCGGCTTTGCATAGAATAAAATATTGGTCTATGGTCTCTGGCACATGCACAGTGATTTCAATGTCCTCTAGTTTTCGCTGTAATATGTCCGAGAAGCGCATAGCGGCTTTGCATAGAATAAAATAATGGTCAATGGTCTCTGGAACATTGCACAGTGATTTCAATGTCCTTTAGTTTTCGCTTTAATATGTCCGAGAAGCGCATAGCGGCGTTGCATAGAATAAAATAATGGTCAATGGTCTCTGGCTCATTGCACAGTGGTTTCAATGTCCTCTAGTTTTCGCTGTAATATGTCCGAGAAGCGCATAGCGGCTTTGCATAGAATAAAATAATGGTCAATGGTCTCTGGCACATTGCACAGTGATTTCAATGTCCATTAGTTTTCACTGTAATATGTCCGAGAATCGCATAGCGGCTTTGCATAGAATAAAATAATGGTCAATGGTCTCTGGCACATTGCACAGTGATTTCAATGACCTATAGTTTTCGCTGTAATATGTCCGAGAAGCGCATAGCGGCTTTGCATAGAATAAAATAACGGTCAATGGTCTCTGGCACATTGCACAGTGATTTCAATGTCCTTTAGTTTTCGCTGTAATATGTCCGAGAAGCGCATAGCGGCTTCGTATAGAATAAAATAATGGTCAATGGTCTCTAGCACATGCACAGTGATTTCAATGTCCTTTAGTTTTCGCTGTAATATGTCCGAGAAGCGCATAGCGGCTTTGCATAGAATAAAATAATGGTCAATGGTCTCTGGAACATTGCACAGTGATTTCAATGTCCTTTAGTTTTCGCAGTATTATGTCCGAGAAGCGCATAGCGGCTTTGCATCGTATAAAAAATGGTCAATGGTCTCTGGCTCATTGCACAGTGGTTTCAATGTCCTTTAGTTTTCGCTGTAATATGTCCGAGAAGCGCATAGCGGCTTTGCATAGAATAAAATAATGGTCAATGGTCTCTGGCACATTGCACAGTGATTTCAATGTCCTTTAGTTTTCGCTGTAATATGTCCGAGAAACGCATAGCGGCTTTGCATAGAATATAATAATGGTCAATGGTCTCTGGCATATGCACAGTGATTCAATGTCCTTTAGTTTTCACTGTAATATGTCCGAGAAGCGCATAGCGGCTTAGCATAGAACAAAATAATGGTCAATGGTCTCTTGCACATTGCACAGTGATTTCACTGTCCTTTAGTTTTCGCAGTTATATGTCCGAGGAGCGCATAGCGGCTTTGAATAGAATAAAATAATGGTCAATGGTCTCTGGCATATTGCACAGTGATTTCAATGTCCTTTAGTTTTCGCTGTAATATGTCCGAGAAGCGCATAGTGGCTTTGCATAGAATAAAATAATGGTCAATGGTCTCTGGCTCATTGCACAGGGGTTTCAATGTCCTTTAGTTTTCGCTGTAATATGTCCGAGAAGCGCATAGCAGCTTTGCATAGAATAAAATAATGGTCAATGGTCTCTGGCTCATTGCACAGTGCTTTCAATGTCCTTTAGTTTTCGCTGTAATATGTCCGAGAAGCGCATAGCGGCTTTGCATAGAATAAAATAACGGTCAATGGTCTCTGGCACATTGCACAGTGATTTCAATGTCCTTTAGGTTTCGCTGTAATATGTCCGAGAAGCGCATAGCGGCTTCGCATAGAATAAAAAAGTGGTCAATGGTTTTTGGCACATGCACAGTGATTTCAATGTTCTTTAGTTTTCGCTGTAATATGTCCGAGAAGCGCATAGCGGCTTTGAATAGAATAAAATAATGGTCAATGGTCTCTGGAACATTGCACAGTGGTTTCAATGTCCTTTAGTTTTCGCAGTAATATGTCCGAGAAGCGCATAGCGGCTTTGCATCGAATAAAATAATGGTCAATGGTCTCTGGCTCATTGCACAGTGGTTTCAATGTCCTTTAGTTTTCGCTGTAATATGTCCGAGAAGCGCATAGCGGTTTTGCATATAATAAAATAATGGTCAATGGTCTCCGGCACATTGCACAGTGATTTCAATGTCCTTTAGTTTTCGCTGTAATATGTCCGAGAAGCGCATAGCGGCTTTGCATAGATTAAAATATTGGTCAAGGGTCTCTGGCACATTGCACAGTGATTTCAATGTCCTTTAGTTTTCGCTGTTATATGTCCGAGAAGCGCATAGCGGCTTCGCATAGAACAAAATAATGTCAATGGTCTCTTGCACATTGCACAGTGATTTCACTGTCCTTTAGTTTTCGCAGTAATATGTCCGAGGAGCGCATAGCGGCTTTGAATAGATAAAATAATGGTCAATGGTCTCTGGCATATTGCACAGTGATTTTCAATGTCCTTTAGTTTTCGCTGTAATATGTCCGAGAAGCGCATAGCGGCTTTGCATAGAATAAAATAATGGTCAATGGTCTCTGGCTCATTGCACAGTGGTTTCAATGTCCTTTAGTTTTCGCTGTAATATGTCCGAGAAGCGCATAGCGGCTTTGCATAGAATAAAATAATGGTCAATGGTCTCTGGCTCATTGCACAGTGCTTTCAATGTCCTTTAGTTTTCGCTGTAATATGTCCGAGAAGCGCATAGCGGCTTTGCATAGAATAAAATAACGGTCAATGGTCTCTGGCACATTGCAGAGTGATTTCAATGTCCTTTAGTTTTCGCTGTAATATGTCCGAGAAGCGCATAGCGGCTTCGCATAGAATAAAAAAGTGGTCAATGGTCCTCTGGACATGCACAGTGATTTCAATGTTCTTTAGTTTTCGCTGTAATATGTCCGAGAAGCGCATAGCGGCTTTGAATAGAATAAAATAATGGTCAATGGTCTCTGGAACATTGCACAGTGGTTTCAATGTCCTTTAGTTTTCGCAGTAATATGTCCGAGAAGCGCATAGCGGCTTTGCATCGAATAAAATAATGGTCAATGGTCTCTGGCTCATTGCACAGTGGTTTCAATGTCCTTTAGTTTTTCGCTGTAATATGTCCGAGAAGCGCATAGCGGTTTTGCATATAATAAAATAATGGTCAATGGTCTCCGGCACATTGCACAGTGATTTCAATGTCCTTTAGTTTTCGCTGTAATATGTCCAAGAAGCGCATAGCGGCTTTGCATAGATTAAAATAATGGTCAAGGGTCTCTGGCACATTGCACAGTGATTTCAATGTCCTTTAGTTTTCGCTGTTATATGTCCGAGAAGCGCATAGCGGCTTTGCATAGAATATAATAATGGTCAATGGTTTCTGGCACATTGCACAGTGATTTCAATGTCCTTTAGTTTTCTCTGTAATATGTCCGAGAAGCGCATAGCGGCTTTGCATAGAATAAAATAATGGTCAGTGGTCTCTGGCACATTGTACAGTGATTTCAGTGTCCTTTAGTTTTCGCTGTAATATGTCCGAGAAGCGCATAGCGGCTTTGCATAGAATAAAATCATGGTCAATGGTCTCTGGCACATTGCACAGTGATTTCAATGTCCTTTAGTTTTCGCAGTAATATGTCCGAGAAGCGCATAGCGGCTTTGCATAGAATAAAATAATGGTCAGTGGTCTCTGGCACATTGTACAGTGATTTCAGTGTCCTTTAGTTTTCGCGCTGTAATATGTCCGAGAAGCGCATAGCGGCTTTGCATAGAATAAAATCATGGTCAATGGTCTCTGGCACATTGCACAGTGATTTCAATGTCCTTTAGTTTTCGCTGTAATATGTCCGAGAAGCGCATAGCGGCTTTGCATAGAATAAAATAACGGTCAATGGTCTCTGGCACATTGCACAGTGATTTCAATGTCCTTTAGTTTTCGCTGTAATATGTCCGAGAAGCGCATAGCGGCTTCGTATAGAATAAAATAATGGTCAATGGTCTCTAGCACATGCACAGTGATTTCAATGTCCTTTAGTTTTCGCTGTAATATGTCCGAGAAGCGCATAGCGGCTTTGCATAGAATAAAATAATGGTCAATGGTCTCTGGAACATTGCACAGTGATTTCAATGTCCTTTAGTTTTCGCAGTATTATGTCCGAGAAGCGCTTAGCGGCTTTGCATCGTATAAAAAATGGTCAATGGTCTCTGGCTCATTGCACAGTGGTTTCAATGTCCTTTAGTTTTCGCTGTAATATGTCCGAGAAGCGCATAGCGGCTTTGCATAGAATAAAATAATGGTCAATGGTCTCTGGCACATTGCACAGTGATTTCAATGTCCTTTAGTTTTCGCTGTAATATGTCCGAGAAACGCATAGCGGCTTTGCATAGAATATAATAATGGTCAATGGTCTCTGGCACATGCACAGTGATTTCAATGTCCTTTAGTTTTTCACTGTAATATGTCCGAGAAGCGCATAGCGGCTTAGCATAGAACAAAATAATGGTCAATGGTCTCTTGCACATTGCACAGTGATTTCACTGTCCTTTAGTTTTCGCAGTTATATGTCCGAGGAGCGCATAGCGGCTTTGAATAGAATAAAATAATGGTCAATGGTCTCTGGCATATTGCACAGTGATTTCAATGTCCTTTAGTTTTCGCTGTAATATGTCCGAGAAGCGCATAGCGGCTTTGCATAGAATAAAATAATGGTCAATGGTCTCTGGCTCATTGCACAGGGGTTTCAATGTCCTTTAGTTTTCGCTGTAATATGTCCGAGAAGCGCATAGCAGCATTGCATAGAATAAAATATGGTCAATGGTCTCTGGCTCATTGCACAGTGCTTTCAATGTCCTTTAGTTTTCGCTGTAATATGTCCGAGAAGCGCATAGCGGCTTTGCATAGAATAAAATAACGGTCCATGGTCTCTGGAACATTGCACAGTGATTTCAATGTCCTTTAGGTTTCGCTGTAATATGTCCGAGAAGCGCATAGCGGCTTCGCATAGAATAAAAAAGTGGTCAATGGTCTCTGGCACATGCACAGTGATTTCAATGTTCTTTAGTTTTCGCTGTAATATGTCCGAGAAGCGCATAGCGGCTTTGAATAGAATAAAATAATGGTCAATGGTCTCTGGAACATTGCACAGTGGTTTCAATGTCCTTTAGTTTTCGCAGTAATATGTCCGAGAAGCGCATAGCGGCTTTGCATCGAATAAAATAATGGTCAATGGTCTCTGGCTCATTCCACAGTGGTTTCAATGTCCTTTAGTTTTCGCTGTAATATGTCCGAGAAGCGCATAGCGGTTTTGCATATAATAAAATAATGGTCAATGGTCTCCGGCACATTGCACAGTGATTTCAATGTCCTTTAGTTTTCGCTGTAATATATCCGAGAAGCGCATAGCGGCTTTGCATAGATTAAAATAATGGTCAAGGGTCTCTAGCACATTGCACAGTGATTTCAATGTCCTTTAGTTTTCGCTGTTATATGTCCGAGAAGCGCATAGCGGCTTCGCATAGAACAAAATAATGGTCAATGGTCTCTTGCACATTGCACAGTGATTTCACTGTCCTTTAGTTTTCGCAGTAATATGTCCGAGGAGCGCATAGCGGCTTTGAATAGAATAAAATAATGGTCAATGGTCTCTGGCATATTGCACAGTGATTTCAATGTCCTTTAGTTTTCGCTGTAATATGTCCGAGAAGCGCATAGCGGCTTTGCATTGAATAAAATAATGGTCAATGGTCTCTGGCTCATTGCACAGTGGTTTCAATGTCCTTTAGTTTTCGCTGTAATATGTCCGAGAAGCGCATAGCGGCTTTGCATAGAATAAAATAATGGTCAATGGTCTCTGGCTCATTGCACAGTGCTTTCAATGTCCTTTAGTTTTCGCTGTAATATGTCCGAGAAGCGCATAGCGGCTTTGCATAGAATAAAATAACGGTCAATGGTCTCTGGCACATTGCACAGTGATTTCAATGTCCTTTAGTTTTCGCTGTAATATGTCCGAGAAGCGCATAGCGGCTTCGCATAGAATAAAAAAGTGGTCAATGGTCTCTGGGACATGCACAGTGATTTCAATGTTCTTTAGTTTTCGCTGTAATATGTCCGAGAAGCGCATAGCGGCTTTGAATAGAATAAAATAATGGTCAATGGTCTCTGGAACATTGCACAGTGGTTTCAATGTCCTTTAGTTTTCGCAGTAATATGTCCGAGAAGCGCATAGCGGCTTTGCATCGAATAAAATATTGGTCAATGGTCTCTGGCTCATTGCACAGTGGTTTCAATGTCCTTTAGTTTTCGCTGTAATATGTCCGAGAAGCGCATAGCGGTTTTGCATATAATAAAATAATGGTCAATGGTCTCCGGCACATTGCACAGTGATTTCAATGTCCTTTAGTTTTCGCTGTAATATGTCCAAGAACCGCATAGCGGCTTTGCATAGATTAAAACAATGGTCAAGGGTCTCTGGCACATTGCACAGTGATTTCAATGTCCTTTAGTTTTCGCTGTTATATGTCCGAGAAGCGCATAGCGGCTTTGCATAGAATATAATAATGGTCTATGGTTTCTGGCACATTGCACAGTGATTTCAATGTCCTTTAGTTTTCTCTGTAATATGTCCGAGAAGCGCATAGCGGCTTTGCATAGAATAAAATAATGGTCAGTGGTCTCTGGCACATTGTACAGTGATTTCAGTGTCCTTTAGTTTTCGCTGTAATATGTCCGAGAAGCGCATAGCGGCTTTGCATAGAATAAAATCATGGTCAATGGTCTCTGGCACATTGCACAGTGATTACAATGTCCTTTAGTTTTCGCAGTAATATGTCCGAGAAGCGCATAGCGGCTTTGCATAGAATAAAATAATGGTCAGTGGTCTCTGGCACATTGTACAGTGATTTCAATGTCCTTTAGTTTTCGCTGTAATATGTCCGAGAAGCGCGTAGCGGCTTTGCATAGAATAAAATCATGGTCAATGGTCTCTGGCACATTGCACAGTGATTTCAATGCCCTTTAGTTTTCGCTGTAATATGTCCGAGAAGCGCATAGCGGCTTCGCATAGAATAAAATAATGGCGAATGGTCTCTGGGACATTGCACAGTGATTTCAATGTCCTTTAGTTTTCGCTGTAATATGTCCGAGAAGCGCATAGCGGCTTTGCATAGAATAAAATAATGGTCAATGGTCTCTGGCACATTGCACAGTGATTTCAATGTCCTTTAGTTTTCGCTGTAATATGTCCGAGAAGCGCATAGCGGCTTTGCATAGAATAAAATAATGGTAAATGGTCTCTGGCACATTGCACAGTGGCTTCAATGTCCTTTAGTTTTCGCTGTAATATATCCGAGAAGCGCATAGCAGCTTCGCATAGAATAAAATAATGGTCAATGGTCTCTGGCACATTGCACAGTGATTTCAATGTCCTTTAGTTTTCGCTGTAATATGTCCAAGAAGCGCATAGTGGCTTTGCATAAAATAAAATAATGGTCAATGGTCACTGGCACATTCCACACTGATTTCAATGTCCTATGGCTTTCGCTGTATTATGTCCGAGAAGCGCATAGCGGCTTTGCATAGAATAAAATAATGGTCAATGGTCTCTGGAACATTGCACAGTGGTTTCAATGTCCTTTAGTTTTCGCAGTAATATGTCCGAGAAGCGCATAGCGGCTTTGCATCGAATAAAATAATGGTCAATGGTCTCTGGCTCATTCCACAGTGGTTTCAATGTCCTTTAGTTTTCGCTGTAATATGTCCGAGAAGCGCATAGCGGTTTTGCATATAATAAAATAATGGTCAATGGTCTCCGGCACATTGCACAGTGATTTCAATGTCCTTTAGTTTTCGCTGTAATATATCCGAGAAGCGCATAGCGGCTTTGCATAGATTAAAATAATGGTCAAGGGTCTCTGGCACATTGCACAGTGATTTCAATGTCCTTTAGTTTTCGCTGTTATATGTCCGAGAAGCGCATAGCGGCTTCGCATAGAACAAAATAATGGTCAATGGTCTCTTGCACATTGCACAGTGATTTCACTGTCCTTTAGTTTTCGCAGTAATATGTCCGAGGAGCGCATAGCGGCTTTGCATAGAATAAAATAATGGTCAATGGTCTCTGGCATATTGCACAGTGATTTCAATGTCCTTTAGTTTTCGCTGTAATATGTCCGAGAAGCGCATAGCGGCTTTGCATTGAATAAAATAATGGTCAATGGTCTCTGGCTCATTGCACAGTGGTTTCAATGTCCTTTAGTTTTCGCTGTAATATGTCCGAGAAGCGCATAGCGGCTTTGCTTAGAATAAAATAATGGTCAATGGTCTCTGGCTCATTGCACAGTGCTTTCAATGTCCTTTAGTTTTCGCTGTAATATGTCCGAGAAGCGCATAGCGGCTTTGCATAGAATAAAATAACGGTCAATGGTCTCTGGCACATTGCACAGTGATTTCAATGTCCTTTAGTTTTCGCTGTAATATGTCCGAGAAGCGCATAGCGGCTTCGCATAGAATAAAAAAGTGGTCAATGGTCTCTGGGACATGCACAGTGATTTCAATGTTCTTTAGTTTTCGCTGTAATATGTCCGAGAAGCGCATAGCGGCTTTGCATAGAATAAAATAATGGTCAATGGTCTCTGGCACATTGCACAGTGATTTCAATATCCATTATTTTTCGCTGTAATATGCCCCAGAAGCGCATAGAGGCTTCGCATAGAATAAAATAATGGTCAATGGTCTCTGGCACATTGCACAGTGATTTCAATGTCCTTTAGTTTTCGCTGTAATATGTCCGCTAAGCGCATAGCGGCTTTGCATAGCATAAAATAATGCTCAATGGTCTATGGCACATTGCACAGTGATTTCAATGTCCTTTAGTTTTCGCTGTAATATGTCCGAGAAGCGCACAGCGGCTTTGAATAGAACAAAATAATGGTCAATGGTCTCTGGCTCATTGCACAGTGCTTTCAATGTCCTTTAGTTTTCGCTGTAATGTCCGAGAAGCGCATAGCGGCTTTGCATAGAATAAAATAACGGTCAATGGTCTCTGGCACATTGCACAGTGATTTCAATGTCCTTTAGTTTTCGCTGTAATATGTCCGAGAAGCGCATAGCGGCTTCGCATAGAATAAAAAAGTGGTCAATGGTCTCTGGCACATGCACAGTGATTTCAATGTTCTTTAGTTTTCGCTGTAATATGTCCGAGAAGCGCATAGCGGCTTTGAATAGAATAAAATAATGGTCAATGGTCTCTGGAACATTGCACAGTGGTTTCAATGTCCTTTAGTTTTCGCAGTAATATGTCCGAGAAGCGCATAGCGGGTTTGCATCGAATAAAATAATGGTCAATGGTCTCTGGCTCATTGCACAGTGGTTTCAATGTCCTTTAGTTTTCGCTGTAATATGTCCGAGAAGCGCATAGCGGTTTTGCATATAATAAAATAATTGTCAATGGTCATTGAGTCTCCGGCACATTGCACTGTATTCAATGTCCTTTCCTTAATATTCGCAGAGCATAGCGCATAGCTCTTCATATAATGAAGAATAATGGCATCAAGTCTCTGGCACATGCACAGTGATTTCAATGTCCTTTAGTTTTCGCTGTTATATGTCCGAGAAGCGCATAGCGGCTTTGCATAGAATATAATAATGGTCAATGGTTTCTGGCACATTGCACAGTGATTTCAATGTCCTTTAGTTTTCTCTGTAATATGTCCGAGAAGCGCATAGCGGCTTTGCATAGAATAAAATAATGGTCAGTGGTCTCTGGCACATTGTACAGTGATTTCAGTGTCCTTTAGTTTTCGCTGTAATATGTCCGAGAAGCGCAAAGCGGCTTTGCATAGAATAAAATCATGGTCAATGGTCTCTGGCACATTGCACAGTGATTTCAATGTCCTTTAGTTTTCGCAGTAATATGTCCGAGAAGCGCATAGCGGCTTTGCATAGAATAAAATAATGGTCAGTGGTCTCTGGCACATTGTACAGTGATTTCAATGTCCTTTAGTTTTCTCTGTAATATGTCCGAGAAGCGCATAGCGGCTTTGCATAGAATAAAATCATGGTCAATGGTCTCTGCCACATTGCACAGTGATTTCAATGTCCTTTAGTTTTCGCTGTAATATGTCCGAGAAGCGCATAGCGGCTTCGCATAGAATAAAATAATGGCGAATGGTCTCTGGGACATTGCACAGTGATTTCAATGTCCTTTAGTTTTCGCTGTAATATGTGCGAGACGCGCATAGCGGCTTTGCATAGAATAAAATAATGGTCAATGGTCTCTGGCAAATTCCACACTGATTTCAATGTCCTATGGCTTTCGCTGTATTATGTTCGAGAAGCGCATAGCGGCTTTGCATAGAATAAAATAATGGTCAATGGTCTCTGGCACATTGCACAGTGATTTCAATATCCATTATTTTTCGCTGTAATATGCCCCAGAAGCGCATAGAGGCTTCGCATAGAATAAAATAATGGTCAATGGTCTCTGGCACATTGCACAGTGATTTCAATGTCCTTTAGTTTTCGCTGTAATATGTCCGCTAAGCGCATAGCGGCTTTGCATAGAATAAAATAATGCTCAATGGTCTATGGCACATTGCACAGTGATTTCAATGTCCTTTAGTTTTCGCTGTAATATGTCCGAGAAGCGCACAGCGGCTTTGAATAGAACAAAATAATGGTCAATGGTCTCTGGCACATTGCACAGTGATTTCAAAGTCCTTTTTTTCGCTGTAATATGTCCGAGAAGCGCATAGCGGCTTCGCATAGAATAAAATAATGGTCAATGGTCTATGGCACATTGCACAGTGATTTCAATGTCCTTTAGTTTTCGCTGTAATATGTCCGAGATTCGCATAGCGGCTTTGCATAGAATAAAATAATGGTAAATGGTCTCTGGCACATTGCACAGTGGCTTCAATGTCCTTTAGTTTTCGCTGTAACATATCCGAGAAGCGCATAGCAGCTTCGCATAGAATAAAATAATGGTCAATGGTCTCTGGCACATTGCACAGTGATTTCAATGTCCTTTAGTTTTCGCTGTAATATGTCCAAGAAGCGCATAGTGGCTTTGCATAAAATAAAATAATGGTCAATGGTCACTGGCACATTCCACACTGATTTCAATGTCCTATGGCTTTCGCTGTATTATGTCCGAGAAGCGCATAGCGGCTTTGCATAGAATAAAATAATGGTCAATGGTCTCTGGAACATTGCACAGTGGTTTCAATGTCCTTTAGTTTTCGCAGTAATATGTCCGAGAAGCGCATAGCGGCTTTGCATCGAATAAAATAATGGTCAATGGTCTCTGGCTCATTCCACAGTGGTTTCAATGTCCTTTAGTTTTCGCTGTAATATGTCCGAGAAGCGCATAGCGGTTTTGCATATAATAAAATAATGGTCAATGGTCTCCGGCACATTGCACAGTGATTTCAATGTCCTTTAGTTTTCGCTGTAATATATCCGAGAAGCGCATAGCGGCTTTGCATAGATTAAAATAATGGTCAAGGGTCTCTGGCACATTGCACAGTGATTTCAATGTCCTTTAGTTTTCGCTGTTATATGTCCGAGAAGCGCATAGCGGCTTCGCATAGAACAAAATAATGGTCAATGGTCTCTTGCACATTGCACAGTGATTTCACTGTCCTTTAGTTTTCGCAGTAATATGTCCGAGGAGCGCATAGCGGCTTTGCATAGAATAAAATAATGGTCAATGGTCTCTGGCATATTGCACAGTGATTTCAATGTCCTTTAGTTTTCGCTGTAATATGTCCGAGAAGCGCATAGCGGCTTTGCATTGAATAAAATAATGGTCAATGGTCTCTGGCTCATTGCACAGTGGTTTCAATGTCCTTTAGTTTTCGCTGTAATATGTCCGAGAAGCGCATAGCGGCTTTGCTTAGAATAAAATAATGGTCAATGGTCTCTGGCTCATTGCACAGTGCTTTCAATGTCCTTTAGTTTTCGCTGTAATATGTCCGAGAAGCGCATAGCGGCTTTGCATAGAATAAAATAACGGTCAATGGTCTCTGGCACATTGCACAGTGATTTCAATGTCCTTTAGTTTTCGCTGTAATATGTCCGAGAAGCGCATAGCGGCTTCGCATAGAATAAAAAAGTGGTCAATGGTCTCTGGGACATGCACAGTGATTTCAATGTTCTTTAGTTTTCGCTGTAATATGTCCGAGAAGCGCATAGCGGCTTTGCATAGAATAAAATAATGGTCAATGGTCTCTGGCACATTGCACAGTGATTTCAATATCCATTATTTTTCGCTGTAATATGCCCCAGAAGCGCATAGAGGCTTCGCATAGAATAAAATAATGGTCAATGGTCTCTGGCACATTGCACAGTGATTTCAATGTCCTTTAGTTTTCGCTGTAATATGTCCGCTAAGCGCATAGCGGCTTTGCATAGCATAAAATAATGCTCAATGGTCTATGGCACATTGCACAGTGATTTCAATGTCCTTTAGTTTTCGCTGTAATATGTCCGAGAAGCGCACAGCGGCTTTGAATAGAACAAAATAATGGTCAATGGTCTCTGGCTCATTGCACAGTGCTTTCAATGTCCTTTAGTTTTCGCTGTAATATGTCCGAGAAGCGCATAGCGGCTTTGCATAGAATAAAATAACGGTCAATGGTCTCTGGCACATTGCACAGTGATTTCAATGTCCTTTAGTTTTCGCTGTAATATGTCCGAGAAGCGCATAGCGGCTTCGCATAGAATAAAAAAGTGGTCAATGGTCTCTGGCACATGCACAGTGATTTCAATGTTCTTTAGTTTTCGCTGTAATATGTCCGAGAAGCGCATAGCGGCTTTGAATAGAATAAAATAATGGTCAATGGTCTCTGGAACATTGCACAGTGGTTTCAATGTCCTTTAGTTTTCGCAGTAATATGTCCGAGAAGCGCATAGCGGGTTTGCATCGAATAAAATAATGGTCAATGGTCTCTGGCTCATTGCACAGTGGTTTCAATGTCCTTTAGTTTTCGCTGTAATATGTCCGAGAAGCGCATAGCGGTTTTGCATATAATAAAATAATTGTCAATGGTCTCCGGCACATTGCACAGTGATTTCAATGTCCTTTAGTTTTCGCTGTAATATGTCCGAGAAGCGCATAGCGGCTTTGCATAGATTAAAATAATGGTCAAGGGTCTCTGGCACATTGCACAGTGATTTCAATGTCCTTTAGTTTTCGCTGTTATATGTCCGAGAAGCGCATAGCGGCTTTGCATAGAATATAATAATGGTCAATGGTTTCTGGCACATTGCACAGTGATTTCAATGTCCTTTAGTTTTCTCTGTAATATGTCCGAGAAGCGCATAGCGGCTTTGCATAGAATAAAATAATGGTCAGTGGTCTCTGGCACATTGTACAGTGATTTCAGTGTCCTTTAGTTTTCGCTGTAATATGTCCGAGAAGCGCAAAGCGGCTTTGCATAGAATAAAATCATGGTCAATGGTCTCTGGCACATTGCACAGTGATTTCAATGTCCTTTAGTTTTCGCAGTAATATGTCCGAGAAGCGCATAGCGGCTTTGCATAGAATAAAATAATGGTCAGTGGTCTCTGGCACATTGTACAGTGATTTCAATGTCCTTTAGTTTTCTCTGTAATATGTCCGAGAAGCGCATAGCGGCTTTGCATAGAATAAAATCATGGTCAATGGTCTCTGCCACATTGCACAGTGATTTCAATGTCCTTTAGTTTTCGCTGTAATATGTCCGAGAAGCGCATAGCGGCTTCGCATAGAATAAAATAATGGCGAATGGTCTCTGGGACATTGCACAGTGATTTCAATGTCCTTTAGTTTTCGCTGTAATATGTGCGAGAAGCGCATAGCGGCTTTGCATAGAATAAAATAATGGTCAATGGTCTCTGGCAAATTCCACACTGATTTCAATGTCCTATGGCTTTCGCTGTATTATGTTCGAGAAGCGCATAGCGGCTTTGCATAGAATAAAATAATGGTCAATGGTCTCTGGCACATTGCACAGTGATTTCAATATCCATTATTTTTCGCTGTAATATGCCCCAGAAGCGCATAGAGGCTTCGCATAGAATAAAATAATGGTCAATGGTCTCTGGCACATTGCACAGTGATTTCAATGTCCTTTAGTTTTCGCTGTAATATGTCCGCTAAGCGCATAGCGGCTTTGCATAGAATAAAATAATGCTCAATGGTCTATGGCACATTGCACAGTGATTTCAATGTCCTTTAGTTTTCGCTGTAATATGTCCGAGAAGCGCACAGCGGCTTTGAATAGAACAAAATAATGGTCAATGGTCTCTGGCACATTGCACAGTGATTTCAAAGTCCTTTTTTTCGCTGTAATATGTCCGAGAAGCGCATAGCGGCTTCGCATAGAATAAAATAATGGTCAATGGTCTATGGCACATTGCACAGTGATTTCAATGTCCTTTAGTTTTCGCTGTAATATGTCCGAGATTCGCATAGCGGCTTTGCATAGAATAAAATAATGGTCAATGGTCTCTAGCACATTGCACACTGATTTCAATGTCCTTTAGTTTTCGCTGTAAAATGTCCGAGAAGCGCATAGCGGCTTCGCATATAATAAAATAATGGTCAATGGTCTCTGGCACATTCCACGGTGATTTCAATGTCCTTTAGTTTTCGCTGTAATATGTCCGAGAAGCCCATAGCGGCTTTGCATAGAATAAAATAATGGTCAATGGTCTCTGGCACATTGCACAGTGATTTCAATGTCCATTAGTTTTCGCTGTAATATGTCGGAGAAGCGCATAGCGGCTTTGCATATAATAAAATAATGGTCAATGGTCTCTGGCACATTCCACGGTGATTTCAATGTCCTTTAGTTTTTGCTGTAATATGTCCGAGAAGCCCATAGCGGCTTTGCATAGAATAAAATAATGGTCAATGGTCTCTGGCACATTGCACAGTGATTTCAAAGTCCTTTAGTTTTCGCTGTAATATGTCCGAGAAGCGCATAGCGGCTTTGCATAGAATAAAATAATGGTCAATGGTCTCTGGCACATTGCACAGTGATTTCAATGTCCTTTAGTTTTCGCTGTAATATGTCCGAGAAGCGCATAGCGGCTTCGCATAGAATAAAATAATGGTCTATGGTCTCTGGCACATGCACAGTGATTTCAATGTCCTTTAGTTTTCACTGTAATATGTCCGAGAAGCGCATAGCGGCTTCGCATAGAATAAAATTATGGTCAACGGTCTCTGGCACATAGCACAGTGATTTCAATGCCCTTTAGTTTTCGCTGTAATATGTCCGAGAAGCGCATAGCGGCTTTGCATAGAATAAAATAATGGTCAATGGTCTCTGGCACATTGCACAGTGATTTCAATGTCCTTTAGTTTTCGCTGTAATATGTCCGAGAAGCGCATAGCGGCTTTGCATAGAATAAAATAATGGTAAATGGTCTCTGGCACATTGCACAGTGGCTTCAATGTCCTTTAGTTTTCGCTGTAATATATCCGAGAAGCGCATAGCAGCTTCGCATAGAATAAAATAATGGTCAATGGTCTCTGGCACATTGCACAGTGATTTCAATGTCCTTTAGTTTTCGCTGTAATATGTCCAAGAAGCGCATAGTGGCTTTGCATAAAATAAAATAATGGTCAATGGTCACTGGCACATTCCACACTGATTTCAATGTCCTATGGCTTTCGCTGTATTATGTCCGAGAAGCGCATAGCGGCTTTGCATAGAATAAAATAATGGTCAATGGTCTCTGGAACATTGCACAGTGGTTTCAATGTCCTTTAGTTTTCGCAGTAATATGTCCGAGAAGCGCATAGCGGCTTTGCATCGAATAAAATAATGGTCAATGGTCTCTGGCTCATTCCACAGTGGTTTCGATGTCCTTTAGTTTTCGCTGTAATATGTCCGAGAAGCGCATAGCGGTTTTGCATATAATAAAATAATGGTCAATGGTCTCCGGCACATTGCACAGTGATTTCAATGTCCTTTAGTTTTCGCTGTAATATATCCGAGAAGCGCATAGCGGCTTTGCATAGATTAAAATAATGGTCAAGGGTCTCTGGCACATTGCACAGTGATTTCAATGTCCTTTAGTTTTCGCTGTTATATGTCCGAGAAGCGCATAGCGGCTTCGCATAGAACAAAATAATGGTCAATGGTCTCTTGCACATTGCACAGTGATTTCACTGTCCTTTAGTTTTCGCAGTAATATGTCCGAGGAGCGCATAGCGGCTTTGAATAGAATAAAATAATGGTCAATGGTCTCTGGCATATTGCACAGTGATTTCAATGTCCTTTAGTTTTCGCTGTAATATGTCCGAGAAGCGCATAGCGGCTTTGCATTGAATAAAATAATGGTCAATGGTCTCTGGCTCATTGCACAGTGGTTTCAATGTCCTTTAGTTTTCGCTGTAATATGTCCGAGAAGCGCATAGCGGCTTTGCTTAGAATAAAATAATGGTCAATGGTCTCTGGCTCATTGCACAGTGCTTTCAATGTCCTTTAGTTTTCGCTGTAATATGTCCGAGAAGCGCATAGCGGCTTTGCATAGAATAAAATAACGGTCAATGGTCTCTGGCACATTGCACAGTGATTTCAATGTCCTTTAGTTTTCGCTGTAATATGTCCGAGAAGCGCATAGCGGCTTCGCATAGAATAAAAAAGTGGTCAATGGTCTCTGGGACATGCACAGTGATTTCAATGTTCTTTAGTTTTCGCTGTAATATGTCCGAGAAGCGCATAGCGGCTTTGAATAGAATAAAATAATGGTCAATGGTCTCTGGAACATTGCACAGTGGTTTCAATGTCCTTTAGTTTTCGCAGTAATATGTCCGAGAAGCGCATAGCGGCTTTGCATCGAATAAAATATTGGTCAATGGTCTCTGGCTCATTGCACAGTGGTTTCAATGTCCTTTAGTTTTCGCTGTAATATGTCCGAGAAGCGCATAGCGGTTTTGCATATAATAAAATAATGGTCAATGGTCTCCGGCACATTGCACAGTGATTTCAATGTCCTTTAGTTTTCGCTGTAATATGTCCAAGAACCGCATAGCGGCTTTGCATAGATTAAAATAATGGTCAAGGGTCTCTGGCACATTGCACAGTGATTTCAATGTCCTTTAGTTTTCGCTGTTATATGTCCGAGAAGCGCATAGCGGCTTTGCATAGAATATAATAATGGTCTATGGTTTCTGGCACATTGCACAGTGATTTCAATGTCCTTTAGTTTTCTCTGTAATATGTCCGAGAAGCGCATAGCGGCTTTGCATAGAATAAAATAATGGTCAGTGGTCTCTGGCACATTGTACAGTGATTTCAGTGTCCTTTAGTTTTCGCTGTAATATGTCCGAGAAGCGCATAGCGGCTTTGCATAGAATAAAATCATGGTCAATGGTCTCTGGCACATTGCACAGTGATTACAATGTCCTTTAGTTTTCGCAGTAATATGTCCGAGAAGCGCATAGCGGCTTTGCATAGAATAAAATAATGGTCAGTGGTCTCTGGCACATTGTACAGTGATTTCAATGTCCTTTAGTTTTCGCTGTAATATGTCCGAGAAGCGCGTAGCGGCTTTGCATAGAATAAAATCATGGTCAATGGTCTCTGGGACATTGCACAGTGATTTCAATGTCCTTTAGTTTTCGCTGTAATATGTCCGAGAAGCGCATAGCGGCTTTGCATAGAATAAAATAATGGTCAATGGTCTCTGGCACATTGCACAGTGATTTCAATGTCCTTTAGTTTTCGCTGTAATATGTCCGAGAAGCGCATAGCGGCTTTGCATAGAATAAAATAATGGTAAATGGTCTCTGGCACATTGCACAGTGGCTTCAATGTCCTTTAGTTTTCGCTGTAATATATCCGAGAAGCGCATAGCAGCTTCGCATAGAATAAAATAATGGTCAATGGTCTCTGGCACATTGCACAGTGATTTCAATGTCCTTTAGTTTTCGCTGTAATATGTCCAAGAAGCGCATAGTGGCTTTGCATAAAATAAAATAATGGTCAATGGTCACTGGCACATTCCACACTGATTTCAATGTCCTATGGCTTTCGCTGTATTATGTCCGAGAAGCGCATAGCGGCTTTGCATAGAATAAAATAATGGTCAATGGTCTCTGGCACATTGCACAGTGATTTCAATATCCATTATTTTTCGCTGTAATATGCCCCAGAAGCGCATAGAGGCTTCGCATAGAATAAAATAATGGTCAATGGTCTCTGGCACATTGCACAGTGATTTCAATGTCCTTTAGTTTTCGCTGTAATATGTCCGCTAAGCGCATAGCGGCTTTGCATAGCATAAAATAATGCTCAATGGTCTATGGCACATTGCACAGTGATTTCAATGTCCTTTAGTTTTCGCTGTAATATGTCCGAGAAGCGCAGAGCGGCTTTGAATAGAACAAAATAATGGTCAATGGTCTCTGGCTCATTGCACAGTGCTTTCAATGTCCTTTAGTTTTCGCTGTAATATGTCCGAGAAGCGCATAGCGGCTTTGCATAGAATAAAATAACGGTCAATGGTCTCTGGCACATTGCACAGTGATTTCAATGTCCTTTAGTTTTCGCTGTAATATGTCCGAGAAGCGCATAGCGGCTTCGCATAGAATAAAAAAGTGGTCAATGGTCTCTGGCACATGCACAGTGATTTCAATGTTCTTTAGTTTTCGCTGTAATATGTCCGAGAAGCGCATAGCGGCTTTGAATAGAATAAAATAATGGTCAATGGTCTCTGGAACATTGCACAGTGGTTTCAATGTCCTTTAGTTTTCGCAGTAATATGTCCGAGAAGCGCATAGCGGGTTTGCATCGAATAAAATAATGGTCAATGGTCTCTGGCTCATTGCACAGTGGTTTCAATGTCCTTTAGTTTTCGCTGTAATATGTCCGAGAAGCGCATAGCGGTTTTGCATATAATAAAATAATTGTCAATGGTCTCCGGCACATTGCACAGTGATTTCAATGTCCTTTAGTTTTCGCTGTAATATGTCCGAGAAGCGCATAGCGGCTTTGCATAGATTAAAATAATGGTCAAGGGTCTCTGACACATTGCACAGTGATTTCAATGTCCTTTAGTTTTCGCTGTTATATGTCCGAGAAGCGCATAGCGGCTTTGCATAGAATATAATAATGGTCAATGGTTTCTGGCACATTGCACAGTGATTTCAATGTCCTTTAGTTTTCTCTGTAATATGTCCGAGAAGCGCATAGCGGCTTTGCATAGAATAAAATAATGGTCAGTGGTCTCTGGCACATTGTACAGTGATTTCAGTGTCCTTTAGTTTTCGCTGTAATATGTCCGAGAAGCGCAAAGCGGCTTTGCATAGAATAAAATCATGGTCAATGGTCTCTGGCACATTGCACAGTGATTTCAATGTCCTTTAGTTTTCGCAGTAATATGTCCGAGAAGCGCATAGCGGCTTTGCATAGAATAAAATAATGGTCAGTGGTCTCTGGCACATTGTACAGTGATTTCAATGTCCTTTAGTTTTCTCTGTAATATGTCCGAGAAGCGCATAGCGGCTTTGCATAGAATAAAATCATGGTCAATGGTCTCTGCCACATTGCACAGTGATTTCAATGTCCTTTAGTTTTCGCTGTAATATGTCCGAGAAGCGCATAGCGGCTTCGCATAGAATAAAATAATGGCGAATGGTCTCTGGGACATTGCACAGTGATTTCAATGTCCTTTAGTTTTCGCTGTAATATGTGCGAGAAGCGCATAGCGGCTTTGCATAGAATAAAATAATGGTCAATGGTCTCTGGCACATTCCACACTGATTTCAATGTCCTATGGCTTTCGCTGTATTATGTTCGAGAAGCGCATAGCGGCTTTGCATAGAATAAAATAATGGTCAATGGTCTCTGGCACATTGCACAGTGATTTCAATATCCATTATTTTTCGCTGTAATATGCCCCAGAAGCGCATAGAGGCTTCGCATAGAATAAAATAATGGTCAATGGTCTCTGGCACATTGCACAGTGATTTCAATGTCCTTTAGTTTTCGCAGTAATATGTCCGCTAAGCGCATAGCGGCTTTGCATAGAATAAAATAATGCTCAATGGTCTATGGCACATTGCACAGTGATTTCAATGTCCTTTAGTTTTCGCTGTAATATGTCCGAGAAGCGCACAGCGGCTTTGAATAGAACAAAATAATGGTCAATGGTCTTTGGCACATTGCACAGTGATTTCAATGTCCTTTAGTTTTCTCTGTAATATGTCCGAGAAGCGCATAGCGGCTTTGCATAGAATAAAATAATGGTCAGTGGTCTCTGGCACATTGTACAGTGATTTCAGTGTCCTTTAGTTTTCGCTGTAATATGTCCGAGAAGCGCAAAGCGGCTTTGCATAGAATAAAATCATGGTCAATGGTCTCTGGCACATTGCACAGTGATTTCAATGTCCTTTAGTTTTCGCAGTAATATGTCCGAGAAGCGCATAGCGGCTTTGCATAGAATAAAATAATGGTCAGTGGTCTCTGGCACATTGTACAGTGATTTCAATGTCCTTTAGTTTTCTCTGTAATATGTCCGAGAAGCGCATAGCGGCTTTGCATAGAATAAAATCATGGTCAATGGTCTCTGCCACATTGCACAGTGATTTCAATGTCCTTTAGTTTTCGCTGTAATATGTCCGAGAAGCGCATAGCGGCTTCGCATAGAATAAAATAATGGCGAATGGTCTCTGGGACATTGCACAGTGATTTCAATGTCCTTTAGTTTTCGCTGTAATATGTGCGAGAAGCGCATAGCGGCTTTGCATAGAATAAAATAATGGTCAATGGTCTCTGGCACATTCCACACTGATTTCAATGTCCTATGGCTTTCGCTGTATTATGTTCGAGAAGCGCATAGCGGCTTTGCATAGAATAAAATAATGGTCAATGGTCTCTGGCACATTGCACAGTGATTTCAATATCCATTATTTTTCGCTGTAATATGCCCCAGAAGCGCATAGAGGCTTCGCATAGAATAAAATAATGGTCAATGGTCTCTGGCACATTGCACAGTGATTTCAATGTCCTTTAGTTTTCGCAGTAATATGTCCGCTAAGCGCATAGCGGCTTTGCATAGAATAAAATAATGCTCAATGGTCTATGGCACATTGCACAGTGATTTCAATGTCCTTTAGTTTTCGCTGTAATATGTCCGAGAAGCGCACAGCGGCTTTGAATAGAACAAAATAATGGTCAATGGTCTTTGGCACATTGCACAGTGATTTCAAAGTCCTTTTTTTCGCTGTAATATGTCCGAGAAGCGCATAGCGGCTTCGCATAGAATAAAATAATGGTCAATGGTCTATGGCACATTGCACAGTGATTTCAATGTCCTTTAGTTTTCGCTGTAATATGTCCGAGATTCGCATAGCGGCTTTGCATAGAATAAAATAATGGTCAATGGTCTCTAGCACATTGCACACTGATTTCAATGTCCTTTAGTTTTCGCTGTAATATGTCCGAGAAGCGCATAGCGGCTTTGCATAGAATAAAATAACGGTCAATGGTCTCTGGCACATTGCACAGTGATTTCAATGTCCTTTAGTTTTCGCTGTAATATGTCCGAGAAGCGCATAGCGGCTTCGCATAGAATAAAAAAGTGGTCAATGGTCTCTGGGACATGCACAGTGATTTCAATGTTCTTTAGTTTTCGCTGTAATATGTCCGAGAAGCGCATAGCGGCTTTGAATAGAATAAAATAATGGTCAATGGTCTCTGGAACATTGCACAGTGGTTTCAATGTCCTTTAGTTTTCGCAGTAATATGTCCGAGAAGCGCATAGCGGCTTTGCATCGAATAAAATATTGGTCAATGGTCTCTGGCTCATTGCACAGTGGTTTCAATGTCCTTTAGTTTTCGCTGTAATATGTCCGAGAAGCGCATAGCGGTTTTGCATATAATAAAATAATGGTCAATGGTCTCCGGCACATTGCACAGTGATTTCAATGTCCTTTAGTTTTCGCTGTAATATGTCCAAGAACCGCATAGCGGCTTTGCATAGATTAAAATAATGGTCAAGGGTCTCTGGCACATTGCACAGTGATTTCAATGTCCTTTAGTTTTCGCTGTTATATGTCCGAGAAGCGCATAGCGGCTTTGCATAGAATATAATAATGGTCTATGGTTTCTGGCACATTGCACAGTGATTTCAATGTCCTTTAGTTTTCTCTGTAATATGTCCGAGAAGCGCATAGCGGCTTTGCATAGAATAAAATAATGGTCAGTGGTCTCTGGCACATTGTACAGTGATTTCAGTGTCCTTTAGTTTTCGCTGTAATATGTCCGAGAAGCGCATAGCGGCTTTGCATAGAATAAAATCATGGTCAATGGTCTCTGGCACATTGCACAGTGATTACAATGTCCTTTAGTTTTCGCAGTAATATGTCCGAGAAGCGCATAGCGGCTTTGCATAGAATAAAATAATGGTCAGTGGTCTCTGGCACATTGTACAGTGATTTCAATGTCCTTTAGTTTTCGCTGTAATATGTCCGAGAAGCGCGTAGCGGCTTTGCATAGAATAAAATCATGGTCAATGGTCTCTGGCACATTGCACAGTGATTTCAATGCCCTTTAGTTTTCGCTGTAATATGTCCGAGAAGCGCATAGCGGCTTCGCATAGAATAAAATAATGGCGAATGGTCTCTGGGACATTGCACAGTGATTTCAATGTCCTTTAGTTTTCGCTGTAATATGTCCGAGAAGCGCATAGCGGCTTTGCATAGAATAAAATAATGGTCAATGGTCTCTGGCACATTGCACAGTGATTTCAATGTCCTTTAGTTTTCGCTGTAATATGTCCGAGAAGCGCATAGCGGCTTTGCATAGAATAAAATAATGGTAAATGGTCTCTGGCACATTGCACAGTGGCTTCAATGTCCTTTAGTTTTCGCTGTAATATATCCGAGAAGCGCATAGCAGCTTCGCATAGAATAAAATAATGGTCAATGGTCTCTGGCACATTGCACAGTGATTTCAATGTCCTTTAGTTTTCGCTGTAATATGTCCAAGAAGCGCATAGTGGCTTTGCATAAAATAAAATAATGGTCAATGGTCACTGGCACATTCCACACTGATTTCAATGTCCTATGGCTTTCGCTGTATTATGTCCGAGAAGCGCATAGCGGCTTTGCATAGAATAAAATAATGGTCAATGGTCTCTGGCACATTGCACAGTGATTTCAATATCCATTATTTTTCGCTGTAATATGCCCCAGAAGCGCATAGAGGCTTCGCATAGAATAAAATAATGGTCAATGGTCTCTGGCACATTGCACAGTGATTTCAATGTCCTTTAGTTTTCGCTGTAATATGTCCGCTAAGCGCATAGCGGCTTTGCATAGCATAAAATAATGCTCAATGGTCTATGGCACATTGCACAGTGATTTCAATGTCCTTTAGTTTTCGCTGTAATATGTCCGAGAAGCGCACAGCGGCTTTGAATAGAACAAAATAATGGTCAATGGTCTCTGGCTCATTGCACAGTGCTTTCAATGTCCTTTAGTTTTCGCTGTAATATGTCCGAGAAGCGCATAGCGGCTTTGCATAGAATAAAATAACGGTCAATGGTCTCTGGCACATTGCACAGTGATTTCAATGTCCTTTAGTTTTCGCTGTAATATGTCCGAGAAGCGCATAGCGGCTTCGCATAGAATAAAAAAGTGGTCAATGGTCTCTGGCACATGCACAGTGATTTCAATGTTCTTTAGTTTTCGCTGTAATATGTCCGAGAAGCGCATAGCGGCTTTGAATAGAATAAAATAATGGTCAATGGTCTCTGGAACATTGCACAGTGGTTTCAATGTCCTTTAGTTTTCGCAGTAATATGTCCGAGAAGCGCATAGCGGGTTTGCATCGAATAAAATAATGGTCAATGGTCTCTGGCTCATTGCACAGTGGTTTCAATGTCCTTTAGTTTTCGCTGTAATATGTCCGAGAAGCGCATAGCGGTTTTGCATATAATAAAATAATTGTCAATGGTCTCCGGCACATTGCACAGTGATTTCAATGTCCTTTAGTTTTCGCTGTAATATGTCCGAGAAGCGCATAGCGGCTTTGCATAGATTAAAATAATGGTCAAGGGTCTCTGGCACATTGCACAGTGATTTCAATGTCCTTTAGTTTTCGCTGTTATATGTCCGAGAAGCGCATAGCGGCTTTGCATAGAATAAAATCATGGTCAATGGTCTCTGCCACATTGCACAGTGATTTCAATGTCCTTTAGTTTTCGCTGTAATATGTCCGAGAAGCGCATAGCGGCTTCGCATAGAATAAAATAATGGCGAATGGTCTCTGGGACATTGCACAGTGATTTCAATGTCCTTTAGTTTTCGCTGTAATATGTGCGAGAAGCGCATAGCGGCTTTGCATAGAATAAAATAATGGTCAATGGTCTCTGGCACATTCCACACTGATTTCAATGTCCTATGGCTTTCGCTGTATTATGTTCGAGAAGCGCATAGCGGCTTTGCATAGAATAAAATAATGGTCAATGGTCTCTGGCACATTGCACAGTGATTTCAATATCCATTATTTTTCGCTGTAATATGCCCCAGAAGCGCATAGAGGCTTCGCATAGAATAAAATAATGGTCAATGGTCTCTGGCACATTGCACAGTGATTTCAATGTCCTTTAGTTTTCGCAGTAATATGTCCGCTAAGCGCATAGCGGCTTTGCATAGAATAAAATAATGCTCAATGGTCTATGGCACATTGCACAGTGATTTCAATGTCCTTTAGTTTTCGCTGTAATATGTCCGAGAAGCGCACAGCGGCTTTGAATAGAACAAAATAATGGTCAATGGTCTCTGGCACATTGCACAGTGATTTCAAAGTCCTTTTTTTCGCTGTAATATGTCCGAGAAGCGCATAGCGGCTTTGCATAGAATAAAATAATGGTCAGTGGTCTCTGGCACATTGTACAGTGATTTCAGTGTCCTTTAGTTTTCGCTGTAATATGTCCGAGAAGCGCATAGCGGCTTTGCATAGAATAAAATCATGGTCAATGGTCTCTGGCACATTGCACAGTGATTACAATGTCCTTTAGTTTTCGCAGTAATATGTCCGAGAAGCGCATAGCGGCTTTGCATAGAATAAAATAATGGTCAGTGGTCTCTGGCACATTGTACAGTGATTTCAATGTCCTTTAGTTTTCGCTGTAATATGTCCGAGAAGCGCGTAGCGGCTTTGCATAGAATAAAATCATGGTCAATGGTCTCTGGCACATTGCACAGTGATTTCAATGCCCTTTAGTTTTCGCTGTAATATGTCCGAGAAGCGCATAGCGGCTTCGCATAGAATAAAATAATGGCGAATGGTCTCTGGGACATTGCACAGTGATTTCAATGTCCTTTAGTTTTCGCTGTAATATGTCCGAGAAGCGCATAGCGGCTTTGCATAGAATAAAATAATGGTCAATGGTCTCTGGCACATTGCACAGTGATTTCAATGTCCTTTAGTTTTCGCTGTAATATGTCCGAGAAGCGCATAGCGGCTTTGCATAGAATAAAATAATGGTAAATGGTCTCTGGCACATTGCACAGTGGCTTCAATGTCCTTTAGTTTTCGCTGTAATATATCCGAGAAGCGCATAGCAGCTTCGCATAGAATAAAATAATGGTCAATGGTCTCTGGCACATTGCACAGTGATTTCAATGTCCTTTAGTTTTCGCTGTAATATGTCCAAGAAGCGCATAGTGGCTTTGCATAAAATAAAATAATGGTCAATGGTCACTGGCACATTCCACACTGATTTCAATGTCCTATGGCTTTCGCTGTATTATGTCCGAGAAGCGCATAGCGGCTTTGCATAGAATAAAATAATGGTCAATGGTCTCTGGCACATTGCACAGTGATTTCAATATCCATTATTTTTCGCTGTAATATGCCCCAGAAGCGCATAGAGGCTTCGCATAGAATAAAATAATGGTCAATGGTCTCTGGCACATTGCACAGTGATTTCAATGTCCTTTAGTTTTCGCTGTAATATGTCCGCTAAGCGCATAGCGGCTTTGCATAGCATAAAATAATGCTCAATGGTCTATGGCACATTGCACAGTGATTTCAATGTCCTTTAGTTTTCGCTGTAATATGTCCGAGAAGCGCACAGCGGCTTTGAATAGAACAAAATAATGGTCAATGGTCTCTGGCTCATTGCACAGTGCTTTCAATGTCCTTTAGTTTTCGCTGTAATATGTCCGAGAAGCGCATAGCGGCTTTGCATAGAATAAAATAACGGTCAATGGTCTCTGGCACATTGCACAGTGATTTCAATGTCCTTTAGTTTTCGCTGTAATATGTCCGAGAAGCGCATAGCGGCTTCGCATAGAATAAAAAAGTGGTCAATGGTCTCTGGCACATGCACAGTGATTTCAATGTTCTTTAGTTTTCGCTGTAATATGTCCGAGAAGCGCATAGCGGCTTTGAATAGAATAAAATAATGGTCAATGGTCTCTGGAACATTGCACAGTGGTTTCAATGTCCTTTAGTTTTCGCAGTAATATGTCCGAGAAGCGCATAGCGGGTTTGCATCGAATAAAATAATGGTCAATGGTCTCTGGCTCATTGCACAGTGGTTTCAATGTCCTTTAGTTTTCGCTGTAATATGTCCGAGAAGCGCATAGCGGTTTTGCATATAATAAAATAATTGTCAATGGTCTCCGGCACATTGCACAGTGATTTCAATGTCCTTTAGTTTTCGCTGTAATATGTCCGAGAAGCGCATAGCGGCTTTGCATAGATTAAAATAATGGTCAAGGGTCTCTGGCACATTGCACAGTGATTTCAATGTCCTTTAGTTTTCGCTGTTATATGTCCGAGAAGCGCATAGCGGCTTTGCATAGAATAAAATCATGGTCAATGGTCTCTGCCACATTGCACAGTGATTTCAATGTCCTTTAGTTTTCGCTGTAATATGTCCGAGAAGCGCATAGCGGCTTCGCATAGAATAAAATAATGGCGAATGGTCTCTGGGACATTGCACAGTGATTTCAATGTCCTTTAGTTTTCGCTGTAATATGTGCGAGAAGCGCATAGCGGCTTTGCATAGAATAAAATAATGGTCAATGGTCTCTGGCACATTCCACACTGATTTCAATGTCCTATGGCTTTCGCTGTATTATGTTCGAGAAGCGCATAGCGGCTTTGCATAGAATAAAATAATGGTCAATGGTCTCTGGCACATTGCACAGTGATTTCAATATCCATTATTTTTCGCTGTAATATGCCCCAGAAGCGCATAGAGGCTTCGCATAGAATAAAATAATGGTCAATGGTCTCTGGCACATTGCACAGTGATTTCAATGTCCTTTAGTTTTCGCAGTAATATGTCCGCTAAGCGCATAGCGGCTTTGCATAGAATAAAATAATGCTCAATGGTCTATGGCACATTGCACAGTGATTTCAATGTCCTTTAGTTTTCGCTGTAATATGTCCGAGAAGCGCACAGCGGCTTTGAATAGAACAAAATAATGGTCAATGGTCTCTGGCACATTGCACAGTGATTTCAAAGTCCTTTTTTTCGCTGTAATATGTCCGAGAAGCGCATAGCGGCTTCGCATAGAATAAAATAATGGTCAATGGTCTATGGCACATTGCACAGTGATTTCAATGTCCTTTAGTTTTCGCTGTAATATGTCCGAGATTCGCATAGCGGCTTTGCATAGAATAAAATAATGGTCAATGGTCTCTAGCACATTGCACACTGATTTCAATGTCCTTTAGTTTTCGCTGTAAAATGTCCGAGAAGCGCATAGCGGCTTCGCATATAATAAAATAATGGTCAATGGTCTCTGGCACATTCCACGGTGATTTCAATGTCCTTTAGTTTTCGCTGTAATATGTCCGAGAAGCCCATAGCGGCTTTGCATAGAATAAAATAATGGTCAATGGTCTCTGGCACATTGCACAGTGATTTCAATGTCCATTAGTTTTCGCTGAAATATGTCGGAGAAGCGCATAGCGGCTTTGCATATAATAAAATAATGGTCAATGGTCTCTGGCACATTCCACGGTGATTTCAATGTCCTTTAGTTTTTGCTGTAATATGTCCGAGAAGCCCATAGCGGCTTTGCATAGAATAAAATAATGGTCAATGGTCTCTGGCACATTGCACAGTGATTTCAAAGTCCTTTAGTTTTCGCTGTAATATGTCCGAGAAGCGCATAGCGGCTTTGCATAGAATAAAATAATGGTCAATGGTCTCTGGCACATTGCACAGTGATTTCAATGTCCTTTAGTTTTCGCTGTAATATGTCCGAGAAGCGCATAGCGGCTTCGCATAGAATAAAATAATGGTCTATGGTCTCTGGCACATGCACAGTGATTTCAATGTCCTTTAGTTTTCACTGTAATATGTCCGAGAAGCGCATAGCGGCTTCGCATAGAATAAAATTATGGTCAACGGTCTCTGGCACATAGCACAGTGATTTCAATGCCCTTTAGTTTTCGCTGTAATATGTCCGAGAAGCGCTTAGCGGCTTTGCATAGAATAAAATAATGGTCAATGGTCTCTGGAACATTGTACAGTGATTTCAATGTCCTTTAGTTTTCGCTGTAATATGTCCGAGAAGCGCATAGCGGCTTTGCATAGAATAAAATAATGGTCAATGGTCTCTGGAACATTGCACAGTGATTTCAATGTCCTTTAGTTTTCGCTGTATTATGTCCGAGAAGCGCATAGCGGCGTTGCATAGAATAAAATAATGGTCAATGGTCTCTGGCTCATTGCACAGTGGTTTCAATGTCCTCTAGGTTTCGCTGTAATATGTCCGAGAAGCGCATAGCGGCTTTGCATAGAATAAAATAATGGTCAATGGTCTCTGGCACATTGCACAGTGATTTCAATGTCCATTAGATTTCGCTGTAATATGTCCGAGAAGCGCATAGCGGCTTTGCATAGAATAAAATAATGGTCAATGGTCTGTGGAACATTGCACAGTGATTTAAATGTCCTTTAGTTTTCGCTGTAATATGTTTGAGAAGCGCATAGCGGCGTTGCATAGAATAAAATAATGGTCAATGGTCTCTGGCTCATTGCACAGTGGTTTCAATGTCCTCTAGTTTTCGCTGTAATATGTCCGTGAAGCGCATAGCGGCTTTGCATAGAATAAAATAATGGTCTATGGTCTCTGGCACATGCACAGTGATTTCAATGTCCTCTAGTTTTCGCTGTAATATGTCCGAGAAGCGCATAGCGGCTTTGCATAGAATAAAATATTGGTCAATGGTCTCTGGAACATTGCACAGTGATTTCAATGTCCTTTAGTTTTCGCTTTAATATGTCCGAGTAGTGTATAGCGGCGTTGCTTAGAATAAAATAATGGTCAATGGTCTCTGGCTCATTGCACAGTGGTTTCAATGTCCTCTAGTTTTCGCTGTAATATGTCCGAGAAGCGCATAGCGGCTTTGCATAGAATAAAATAATGGTCAATGGTCTCTGGCACATTGCACAGTGATTTCAATGTCCATTAGTTTTCGCTGTAATATGTCCGAGAATCGCATAGCGGCTTTGCATAGAATAAAATAATGGTCAATGGTCTCTGGCACATTGCACAGTGATTTCAATGACCTATAGTTTTCGCTGTAATATGTCCGAGAAGCGCATAGCGGCTTTGCATAGAATAAAATAACGGTATGGTCTCTGGCACATTGCACAGTGATTTCAATGTCCTTTAGTTTTCGCTGTAATATGTCAGAGAAGCGCATAGCGGCTTCGGATAGAACAAAATAATGGTCAATGGTCTCTGGCACATGCACAGTGATTTCAATGTCCTTTAGTTTTCGCTGTAATATGTCCGAGAAGCGCATAGCGGCTTTGCATAGAATAAAATAATGGTCAATGGTCTCTGGAACATTGCACAGTGATTTCAATGTCCTTTAGTTTTCGCAGTAATATGTCCGACAAGCGCATAGCGGCTTTGCATCGTATAAAAAATGGTCAATGGTCTCTGGCTCATTGCACAGTGATTTCAATGTCCTTTAGTTTTCGCTGTAATATGTCCGAGAAGCGCATAGCGGCTTCGCATAGAATAAAATAATGGCGAATGGTCTCTGGGACATTGCACAGTGATTTCAATGTCCTTTAGTTTTCGCTGTAATATGTGCGAGAAGCGCATAGCGGCTTTGCATAGAATAAAATAATGGTCAATGGTCTCTGGCACATTGCACAGTGATTTCAATGTCCTTTAGTTTTCGCTGTAATATGTCCGAGAAGCGCATAGCGGCTTTGCATAGAATAAAATAATGGTAAATGGTCTCTGGCACATTGCTCAGTGATTTCAATGTCCCTTAGTTTTCGCTGTAATATGTCCAAGAAGCGCATAGTGGCTTTGCATAAAATAAAATAATGGTCAATGGTCACTGGCACATTCCACACTGATTTCAATGTCCTATGGCTTTCGCTGTATTATGTCTGAGAAGCGCATAGCGGCTTTGCATAGAATAAAATAATGGTCAATGGTCTCTGGCACATTGCACAGTGATTTCAATATCCATTATTTTTCGCCGTAATATGCCCCAGAAGCGCATAGAGGCTTCGCATAGAATAAAATAATGGTCAATGGTCTCTGGCACGTTGCACAGTGATTTCAATGTCCTTTAGTTTTCGCTGTAATATGTCCGCTAAGCGCATAGCGGCTTTGCATAGAATAAAATAATGCTCAATGGTCTATGGCACATTGCACAGTGATTTCAATGTCCTTTAGTTTTCGCTGTAATATGTCCGAGAAGCGCACAGCGGCTTTGAATAGAACAAAATAATGGTCAATGGTCTCTGGCACATTGCACAGTGATTTCAAAGTCCTTTTTTTCGCTGTAATATGTCCGAGAAGCGCATAGCGGCTTCGCATAGAATAAAATAATGGTCAATGGTCTATGGCACATTGCACAGTCATTTCAATGTCCTTTAGTTTTCGCTGTAATATGTCCGAGATTCGCATAGCGGCTTTGCATAGAATAAAATAATGGTCAATGGTCTCTAGCACATTGCACACTGATTTCAATATCCTTTAGTTTTCGCTGTAATATGTCCGAGAAGCGCATAGCGGCTTTGCATAGAATAAAATAATGGTCAATGGTCTCTGGCACATTGCACAGTGATTTCAATGTCCTTTAGTTTTCGCTGTAAAATGTTCGAGAAGCGCATAGCGGCTTCGCATATAATAAAATAATGGTCAATGGTCTCTGGCACATTCCACGGTGATTTCAATGTCCTTTAGTTTTCGCTGTAATATGTCCGAGAAGCCCATAGCGGCTTTGCATAGAATAAAATAATGGTCAATGGTCTCTGGCACATTGCACATTGATTTCAATGTCCATTAGTTTTCGCTGTAATATGTCCGAGAAGCGCATAGCGGCTTTGCATAGAATAAAATATTGGTCAATGGTCTCTGGCACATTGCACAGTGATTTCAAAGTCCTTTAGTTTTCGCTGTAATATGTCCGAGAAGCGCATAGCGGCTTTGCATAGAATAAAATAATGGTCAATGGTCTCTGGCACATTGCACAGTGATTTCAATGTCCTTTAGTTTTCGCTGTAATATGTCCGAGAAGCGCATAGCGGCTTCGCATAGAATAAAATAATGGTCTATGGTCTCTGGCACATGCACAGTGATTTCAATGTCCTTTAGTTTTCACTGTAATATGTCCGAGAAGCGCATAGCGGCTTCGCATAGAATAAAATAATGGTCAATGGTCTCTGGAACATTGTACAGTGATTTCAATGTCCTTTAGTTTTCGCTGTAATATGTCCGAGAAGCGCATAGCGGCTTTGCATAGAATAAAATAATGGTCAATGGTCTCTGGAACATTGCACAGTGATTTCAATGTCCTTTAGTTTTCGCTGTAATATGTCCGAGAAGCGCATAGCGGCGTTGCATAGAATAAAATAATGGTCAATGGTCTCTGGCTCATTGCACAGTGGTTTCAATGTCCTCTAGTTTTCGCTGTAATATGTCCGAGAAACGCATAGCGGCTTTGCATAGAATAAAATAATGGTCAATGGTCTCTGGCACATTGCACAGTGATTTCAATGTCCATTAGTTTTCGCTGTAATATGTCCGAGAAGCGCATAGCGGCTTTGCATAGAATAAAATAATGGTCAATGGTCTGTGGAACATTGCACAGTGATTTCAATGTCCTTTAGTTTTCGCTGTAATATGTCCGAGAAGCGCAAAGCGGCTTTGCATAGAATAAAATCATGGTCAATGGTCTCTGGCACATTGCACAGTGATTTCAATGTCCTTTAGTTTTCGCAGTAATATGTCCGAGAAGCGCATAGCGGCTTTGCATAGAATAAAATAATGGTCAGTGGTCTCTGGCACATTGTACAGTGATTTCAATGTCCTTTAGTTTTCTCTGTAATATATCCGAGAAGCGCATAGCGGCTTTGCATAGAATAAAATCATGGTCAATGGTCTCTGGCACATTGCACAGTGATTTCAATGTCCTTTAGTTTTCGCTGTAATATGTCCGAGAAGCGCAGAGCGGCTTCGCATAGAATAAAATAATGGCGAATGGTCTCTGGTATATTGCACAGTGATTTCAATGTCCTTTAGTTTTCGCTGTAATATGTGCGAGAAGCGCATAGCAGCTTTGCATAGAATAAAATAATGGTCAATGGTCTCTGGCACATTCCACACTGATTTCAATGTCCTATGGCTTTCGCTGTATTATGTCCGAGAAGCGCATAGCGGCTTTGCATAGAATAAAATAATGGTCAATGGTCTCTGGCACATTGCACAGTGATTTCAATATCCATTATTTTTCGCTGTAATATGCCCCAGAAGCGCATAGAGGCTTCGCATAGAATAAAATAATGGTCAATGGTCTCTGGCACATTGCACAGTGATTTCAATGTCCTTTAGTTTTCGCTGTAATATGTCCGACATTCGCATAGCGGCTTTGCATAGAATAAAATAATGGTCAATGGTCTCTAGCACATTGCACACTGATTCCAATGTCCTTTAGTTTTCGCTGTAAAATGTCCGAGAAGCGCATAGCGGCTTCGCATATAATAAAATAATGGTCAATGGTCTCTGGCACATTCCACGGTGATTTCAATGTCCTTTAGTTTTCGCTGTAATATGTCCGAGAAGCCCATAGCGGCTTTGCATAGAATAAAATAATGGTCAATGGTCTCTGGCACATTGCACATTGATTTCAATGTCCATTAGTTTTCGCTGTAATATGTCCGAGAAGCGCATAGCGGCTTTGCATAGAATAAAATATTGGTCAATGGTCTCTGGCACATTGCACAGTGATTTCAAAGTCCTTTAGTTTTCGCTGTAATATGTCCGAGAAGCGCATAGCGGCTTTGCATAGAATAAAATAATGGTCAATGGTCTCTGGCACATTGCACAGTGATTTCAATGTCCTTTAGTTTTCGCTGTAATATGTCCGAGAAGCGCATAGCGGCTTCGCATAGAATAAAATAATGGTCTATGGTCTCTGGCACATGCACAGTGATTTCAATGTCCTTTAGTTTTCACTGTAATATGTCCGAGAAGCGCATAGCGGCTTCGCATAGAATAAAATAATGGTCAATGGTCTCTGGAACATTGTACAGTGATTTCAATGTCCTTTAGTTTTCGCTGTAATATGTCCGAGAAGCGCATAGCGGCTTTGCATAGAATAAAATAATGGTCAATGGTCTCTGGAACATTGCACAGTGATTTCAATGTCCTTTAGTTTTCGCTGTAATATGTCCGAGAAGCGCATAGCGGCGTTGCATAGAATAAAATAATGGTCAATGGTCTCTGGCTCATTGCACAGTGGTTTCAATGTCCTCTAGTTTTCGCTGTAATATGTCCGAGAAACGCATAGCGGCTTTGCATAGAATAAAATAATGGTCAATGGTCTCTGGCACATTGCACAGTGATTTCAATGTCCATTAGTTTTCGCTGTAATATGTCCGAGAAGCGCATAGCGGCTTTGCATAGAATAAAATAATGGTCAATGGTCTGTGGAACATTGCACAGTGATTTCAATGTCCTTTAGTTTTCGCTGTAATATGTCCGAGAAGCGCATAGCGGCGTTGCATAGAATAAAATAATGGTCAATGGTCTCTGGCTCATTGCACAGTGGTTTCAATGTCCTCTAGTTTTCGCTGTAATATGTCCGAGAAACGCATAGCGGCTTTGCATAGAATAAAATAATGGTCAATGGTCTCTGGCACATTGCACAGTGATTTCAATGTCCATTAGTTTTCGCTGTAATATGTCCGAGAAGCGCATAGCGGCTTTGCATAGAATAAAATAATGGTCAATGGTCTGTGGAACATTGCACAGTGATTTCAATGTCCTTTAGTTTTCGCTGTAATATGTCCGAGAAGCGCATAGCGGCTTTGCATAGAATAAAATATTGGTCAATGGTCTCTGGCACATTGCACAGTGATTTCAAAGTCCTTTAGTTTTCGCTGTAATATGTCCGAGAAGCGCATAGCGGCTTTGCATAGAATAAAATAATGGTCAATGGTCTCTGGCACATTGCACAGTGATTTCAATGTCCTTTAGTTTTCGCTGTAATATGTCCGAGAAGCGCATAGCGGCTTCGCATAGAATAAAATAATGGTCTATGGTCTCTGGCACATGCACAGTGATTTCAATGTCCTTTAGTTTTCACTGTAATATGTCCGAGAAGCGCATAGCGGCTTCGCATAGAATAAAATAATGGTCAATGGTCTCTGGAACATTGTACAGTGATTTCAATGTCCTTTAGTTTTCGCTGTAATATGTCCGAGAAGCGCATAGCGGCTTTGCATAGAATAAAATAATGGTCAATGGTCTCTGGAACATTGCACAGTGATTTCAATGTCCTTTAGTTTTCGCTGTAATATGTCCGAGAAGCGCATAGCGGCGTTGCATAGAATAAAATAATGGTCAATGGTCTCTGGCTCATTGCACAGTGGTTTCAATGTCCTCTAGTTTTCGCTGTAATATGTCCGAGAAACGCATAGCGGCTTTGCATAGAATAAAATAATGGTCAATGGTCTCTGGCACATTGCACAGTGATTTCAATGTCCATTAGTTTTCGCTGTAATATGTCCGAGAAGCGCATAGCGGCTTTGCATAGAATAAAATAATGGTCAATGGTCTGTGGAACATTGCACAGTGATTTCAATGTCCTTTAGTTTTCGCTGTAATATGTCCGAGAAGCGCAAAGCGGCTTTGCATAGAATAAAATCATGGTCAATGGTCTCTGGCACATTGCACAGTGATTTCAATGTCCTTTAGTTTTCGCAGTAATATGTCCGAGAAGCGCATAGCGGCTTTGCATAGAATAAAATAATGGTCAGTGGTCTCTGGCACATTGTACAGTGATTTCAATGTCCTTTAGTTTTCTCTGTAATATATCCGAGAAGCGCATAGCGGCTTTGCATAGAATAAAATCATGGTCAATGGTCTCTGGCACATTGCACAGTGATTTCAATGTCCTTTAGTTTTCGCTGTAATATGTCCGAGAAGCGCATAGCGGCTTCGCATAGAATAAAATAATGGCGAATGGTCTCTGGGATATTGCACAGTGATTTCAATGTCCTTTAGTTTTCGCTGTAATATGTGCGAGAAGCGCATAGCAGCTTTGCATAGAATAAAATAATGGTCAATGGTCTCTGGCACATTCCACACTGATTTCAATGTCCTATGGCTTTCGCTGTATTATGTCCGAGAAGCGCATAGCGGCTTTGCATAGAATAAAATAATGGTCAATGGTCTCTGGCACATTGCACAGTGATTTCAATATCCATTATTTTTCGCTGTAATATGCCCCAGAAGCGCATAGAGGCTTCGCATAGAATAAAATAATGGTCAATGGTCTCTGGCACATTGCACAGTGATTTCAATGTCCTTTAGTTTTCGCTGTAATATGTCCGACATTCGCATAGCGGCTTTGCATAGAATAAAATAATGGTCAATGGTCTCTAGCACATTGCACACTGATTCCAATGTCCTTTAGTTTTCGCTGTAAAATGTCCGAGAAGCGCATAGCGGCTTCGCATATAATAAAATAATGGTCAATGGTCTCTGGCACATTCCACGGTGATTTCAATGTCCTTTAGTTTTCGCTGTAATATGTCCGAGAAGCCCATAGCGGCTTTGCATAGAATAAAATAATGGTCAATGGTCTCTGGCACATTGCACAGTGATTTCAATGTCCATTAGTTTTCGCTGTAATATGTCGGAGAAGCGCATAGCGGCTTTGCATAGAATAAAATAATGGTCAATGGTCTCTGGCACATTGCACAGTGATTTCAATGTCCTTTAGTTTTCGCTGTAAAATGTCCGAGAAGCGCATAGCGGCTTCGCATATAATAAAATAATGGTCAATGGTCTCTGGCACATTCCACGGTGATTTCAATGTCCTTTAGTTTTCGCTGTAATATGTCCGAGAAGCCCATAGCGGCTTTGCATAGAATAAAATAATGGTCAATGGTCTCTGGCACATTGCACAGTGATTTCAAAGTCCTTTAGTTTTCGCTGTAATATGTCCGAGAAGCGCATAGCGGCTTTGCATAGAATAAAATAATGGTCAATGGTCTCTGGCACATTGCACAGTGATTTCAATGTCCTTTAGTTTTCTCTGTAATATGTCCGAGAAGCGCATAGCGGCTTCGCATAGAATAAAATAATGGTCTATGGTCTCTGGCACATGCACAGTGATTTCAATGTCCTTTAGTTTTCACTGTAATATGTCGGAGAAGCGCATAGCGGCTTCGCATAGAATAAAATTATGGTCAACGGTCTCTGGCACATAGCACAGTGATTTCAATGTCCTTTAGTTTTCGCTGTAATATGTCCGAGAAGCGCTTAGCGGCTTTGCATAGAATAAAATAATGGTCAATGGTCTCTGGAACATTGTACAGTGATTTCAATGTCCTTTAGTTTTCGCTGTAATATGTCCGAGAAGCGCATAGCGGCTTTGCATAGAATAAAATAATGGTCAATGGTCTCTGGAACATTTCACAGTGATTTCAATGTCCTTTAGTTTTCGCAGTAATATGTCCGACAAGCGCATAGCGGCTTTGCATCGTATAAAAAAATGGTCAATGGTCTCTGGCTCATTGCACAGTGATTTCAATGTCCTTTAGTTTTCGCTGTAATATGTCCGAGAAGCGCATAGGCGGCTTCGCATAGAATAAAATAATGGCGAATGGTCTCTGGGACATTGCACAGTGATTTCAATGTCCTTTAGTTTTCGCTGTAATATGTGCGAGAAGCGCATAGCGGCTTTGCATAGAATAAAATAATGGTCAATGGTCTCTGGCACATTGCACAGTGATTTCAATGTCCCTTTAGTTTTCGCTCTAATATGTCCGAGAAGCGCATAGCGGCTTTGCATAGAATAAAATAATGGTAAATGGTCTCTGGCACATTGCTCAGTGATTTCAATGTCCCTTAGTTTTCGCTGTAATATGTCCAAGAAGCGCATAGTGGCTTTGCATAAAATAAAATAATGGTCAATGGTCACTGGCACATTCCACACTGATTTCAATGTCCTATGGCTTTCGCTGTATTATGTCTGAGAAGCGCATAGCGGCTTTGCATAGAATAAAATAATGGTCAATGGTCTCTGGCACATTGCACAGTGATTTCAATATCCATTATTTTTCGCCGTAATATGCCCCAGAAGCGCATAGAGGCTTCGCATAGAATAAAATAATGGTCAATGGTCTCTGGCACGTTGCACAGTGATTTCAATGTCCTTTAGTTTTCGCTGTAATATGTCCGCTAAGCGCATAGCGGCTTTGCATAGAATAAAATAATGCTCAATGGTCTATGGCACATTGCACAGTGATTTCAATGTCCTTTAGTTTTCGCTGTAATATGTCCGAGAAGCGCACAGCGGCTTTGAATAGAACAAAATAATGGTCAATGGTCTCTGGCACATTGCACAGTGATTTCAAAGTCCTTTTTTTCGCTGTAATATGTCCGAGAAGCGCATAGCGGCTTCGCATAGAATAAAATAATGGTCAATGGTCTATGGCACATTGCACAGTGATTTCAATGTCCTTTAGTTTTCGCTGTAATATGTCCGAGATTCGCATAGCGGCTTTGCATAGAATAAAATAATGGTCAATGGTCTCTAGCACATTGCACACTGATTTCAATATCCTTTAGTTTTCGCTGTAATATGTCCGAGAAGCGCATAGCGGCTTTGCATAGAATAAAATAATGGTCAATGGTCTCTGGCACATTGCACAGTGATTTCAATGTCCTTTAGTTTTCGCTGTAAAATGTTCGAGAAGCGCATAGCGGCTTCGCATATAATAAAATAATGGTCAATGGTCTCTGGCACATTCCACGGTGATTTCAATGTCCTTTAGTTTTCGCTGTAATATGTCCGAGAAGCCCATAGCGGCTTTGCATAGAATAAAATAATGGTCAATGGTCTCTGGCACATTGCACATTGATTTCAATGTCCATTAGTTTTCGCTGTAATATGTCCGAGGAGCGCATAGCGGCTTTGCATAGAATAAAATATTGGTCAATGGTCTCTGGCACATTGCACAGTGATTTCAAAGTCCTTTAGTTTTCGCTGTAATATGTCCGAGAAGCGCATAGCGGCTTTGCATAGAATAAAATAATGGTCAATGGTCTCTGGCACATTGCACAGTGATTTCAATGTCCTTTAGTTTTCGCTGTAATATGTCCGAGAAGCGCATAGCGGCTTCGCATAGAATAAAATAATGGTCTATGGTCTCTGGCACATGCACAGTGATTTCAATGTCCTTTAGTTTTCACTCTAATATGTCCGAGAAGCGCATAGCGGCTTCGCATAGAATAAAATAATGGTCAATGGTCTCTGGAACATTGTACAGTGATTTCAATGTCCTTTAGTTTTCGCTGTAATATGTCCGAGAAGCGCATAGCGGCTTTGCATAGAATAAAATAATGGTCAATGGTCTCTGGAACATTGCACAGTGATTTCAATGTCCTTTAGTTTTCGCTGTAATATGTCCGAGAAGCGCATAGCGGCGTTGCATAGAATAAAATAATGGTCAATGGTCTCTGGCTCATTGCACAGTGGTTTCAATGTCCTCTAGTTTTCGCTGTAATATGTCCGAGAAACGCATAGCGGCTTTGCATAGAATAAAATAATGGTCAATGGTCTCTGGCACATTGCACAGTGATTTCAATGTCCATTAGTTTTCGCTGTAATATGTCCGAGAAGCGCATAGCGGCTTTGCATAGAATAAAATAATGGTCAATGGTCTGTGGAACATTGCACAGTGATTTCAATGTCCTTTAGTTTTCGCTGTAATATGTCCGAGAAGCGCAAAGCGGCTTTGCATAGAATAAAATCATGGTCAATGGTCTCTGGCACATTGCACAGTGATTTCAATGTCCTTTAGTTTTCGCAGTAATATGTCCGAGAAGCGCATAGCGGCTTTGCATAGAATAAAATAATGGTCAGTGGTCTCTGGCACATTGTACAGTGATTTCAATGTCCTTTAGTTTTCTCTGTAATATGTCCGAGAAGCGCATAGCGGCTTTGCATAGAATAAAATCATGGTCAATGGTCTCTGGCACATTGCACAGTGATTTCAATGTCCTTTAGTTTTCGCCGTAATATGTCCGAGAAGCGCATAGCGGCTTCGCATAGAATAAAATAATGGCGAATGGTCTCTGGGATATTGCACAGTGATTTCAATGTCCTTTAGTTTTCGCTGTAATATGTGCGAGAAGCGCATAGCAGCTTTGCATAGAATAAAATAATGGTCAATGGTCTCTGGCACATTCCACACTGATTTCAATGTCCTATGGCTTTCGCTGTATTATGTCCGAGAAGCGCATAGCGGCTTTGCATAGAATAAAATAATGGTCAATGGTCTCTGGCACATTGCACAGTGATTTCAATATCCATTATTTTTCGCTGTAATATGCCCCAGAAGCGCATAGAGGCTTCGCATAGAATAAAATAATGGTCAATGGTCTCTGGCACATTGCACAGTGATTTCAATGTCCTTTAGTTTTCGCTGTAATATGTCCGACATTCGCATAGCGGCTTTGCATAGAATAAAATAATGGTCAATGGTCTCTAGCACATTGCACACTGATTTCAATGTCCTTTAGTTTTCGCTGTAAAATGTCCGAGAAGCGCATAGCGGCTTCGCATATAATAAAATAATGGTCAATGGTCTCTGGCACATTCCACGGTGATTTCAATGTCCTTTAGTTTTCGCTGTAATATGTCCGAGAAGCCCATAGCGGCTTTGCATAGAATAAAATAATGGTCAATGGTCTCTGGCACATTGCACAGTGATTTCAATGTCCATTAGTTTTCGCTGTAATATGTCGGAGAAGCGCATAGCGGCTTTGCATAGAATAAAATAATGGTCAATGGTCTCTGGCACATTGCACAGTGATTTCAATGTCCTTTAGTTTTCGCTGTAAAATGTCCGAGAAGCGCATAGCGGCTTCGCATATAATAAAATAATGGTCAATGGTCTCTGGCACATTCCACGGTGATTTCAATGTCCTTTAGTTTTCGCTGTAATATGTCCGAGAAGCCCATAGCGGCTTTGCATAGAATAAAATAATGGTCAATGGTCTCTGGCACATTGCACAGTGATTTCAAAGTCCTTTAGTTTTCGCTGTAATATGTCCGAGAAGCGCATAGCGGCTTTGCATAGAATAAAATAATGGTCAATGGTCTCTGGCACATTGCACAGTGATTTCAATGTCCTTTAGTTTTCTCTGTAATATGTCCGAGAAGCGCATAGCGGCTTCGCATAGAATAAAATAATGGTCTATGGTCTCTGGCACATGCACAGTGATTTCAATGTCCTTTAGTTTTCACTGTAATATGTCGGAGAAGCGCATAGCGGCTTCGCATAGAATAAAATTATGGTCAACGGTCTCTGGCACATAGCACAGTGATTTCAATGTCCTTTAGTTTTCGCTGTAATATGTCCGAGAAGCGCTTAGCGGCTTTGCATAGAATAAAATAATGGTCAATGGTCTCTGGAACATTGTACAGTGATTTCAATGTCCTTTAGTTTTCGCTGTAATATGTCCGAGAAGCGCATAGCGGCTTTGCATAGAATAAAATAATGGTCACTGGTCTCTGGAACATTGCACAGTGATTTCAATGTCCTTTAGTTTTCGCTGTAATATGTCCGAGAAGCGCATAGCGGCGTTGCATAGAATAAAATAATGGTCAATGGTCTCTGGCTCATTGCACAGTGGTTTCAATGTCCTCTAGGTTTCGCTGTAATATGTCCGAGAAGCGCATAGCGGCTTTGCATAGAATAAAATAATGGTCAATGGTCTCTGGCACATTGCACAGTGATTTCAATGTCCATTAGTTTTCGCTGTAATATGTCCGAGAAGCGCATAGCGGCTTTGCATAGAATAAAATAATGGTCAATGGTCTGTGGAACATTGCACAGTGATTTAAATGTCCTTTAGTTTTCGCTGTAATATGTCCGAGAAGCGCATAGCGGCGTTGCATAGAATAAAATAATGGTCAATGGTCTCTGGCTCATTGCACAGTGGTTTCAATGTCCTCTAGTTTTCGCTGTAATATGTCCGAGAAGCGCATAGCGGCTTTGCATAGAATAAAATAATGGTCTATGGTCTCTGGCACATGCACAGTGATTTCAATGTCCTCTAGTTTTCGCTGTAATATGTCCGAGAAGCGCATAGCGGCTTTGCATAGAATAAAATATTGGTCAATGGTCTCTGGAACATTGCACAGTGATTTCAATGTCCTTTAGTTTTCGCTTTAATATGTCCGAGTAGTGCATAGCGGCGTTGCATAGAATAAAATAATGGTCAATGGTCTCTGGCTCATTGCACAGTGGTTTCAATGTCCTCTAGTTTTCGCTGTAATATGTCCGAGAAGCGCATAGCGGCTTTGCATAGAATAAAATAATGGTCAATGGTCTCTGGCACATTGCACAGTGATTTCAATGTCCATTAGTTTTCGCTGTAATATGTCCGAGAATCGCATAGCGGCTTTGCATAGAATAAAATAATGGTCAATGGTCTCTGGCACATTGCACAGTGATTTCAATGACCTATAGTTTTCGCTGTAATATGTCCGAGAAGCGCATAGCGGCTTTGCATAGAATAAAATAACGGTCAATGGTCTCTGGCACATTGCACAGTGATTTCAAAGTCCTTTAGTTTTCGCTGTAATATGTCCGAGAAGCGCATAGCGGCTTTGCATAGAATAAAATAATGGTCAATGGTCTCTGGCACATTGCACAGTGATTTCAATGTCCTTTAGTTTTCTCTGTAATATGTCCGAGAAGCGCATAGCGGCTTCGCATAGAATAAAATAATGGTCTATGGTCTCTGGCACATGCACAGTGATTTCAATGTCCTTTAGTTTTCACTGTAATATGTCGGAGAAGCGCATAGCGGCTTCGCATAGAATAAAATTATGGTGAACGGTCTCTGGCACATAGCACAGTGATTTCAATGTCCTTTAGTTTTCGCTGTAATATGTCCGAGAAGCGCTTAGCGGCTTTGCATAGAATAAAATAATGGTCAATGGTCTCTGGAACATTGTACAGTGATTTCAATGTCCTTTAGTTTTCGCTGTAATATGTCCGAGAAGCGCATAGCGGCTTTGCATTGAATAAAATAATGGTCACTGGTCTCTGGAACATTGCACAGTGATTTCAATGTCCTTTAGTTTTCGCTGTAATATGTCCGAGAAGCGCATAGCGGCGTTGCATAGAATAAAATAATGGTCAATGGTCTCTGGCTCATTGCACAGTGGTTTCAATGTCCTCTAGGTTTCGCTGTAATATGTCCGAGAAGCGCATAGCGGCTTTGCATAGAATAAAATAATGGTCAATGGTCTCTGGCACATTGCACAGTGATTTCAATGTCCATTAGTTTTCGCTGTAATATGTCCGAGAAGCGCATAGCGGCTTTGCATAGAATAAAATAATGGTCAATGGTCTGTGGAACATTGCACAGTGATTTAAATGTCCTTTAGTTTTCGCTGTAATATGTCCGAGAAGCGCATAGCGGCGTTGCATAGAATAAAATAATGGTCAATGGTCTCTGGCTCATTGCACAGTGGTTTCAATGTCCTCTAGTTTTCGCTGTAATATGTCCGAGAAGCGCATAGCGGCTTTGCATAGAATAAAATAATGGTCTATGGTCTCTGGCACATGCACAGTGATTTCAATGTCCTCTAGTTTTCGCTGTAATATGTCCGAAAAGCGCATAGCGGCTTTGCATAGAATAAAATATTGGTCAATGGTCTCTGGAACATTGCACAGTGATTTCAATGTCCTTTAGTTTTCGCTTTAATATGTCCGAGTAGTGCATAGCGGCGTTGCATAGAATAAAATAATGGTCAATGGTCTCTGGCTCATTGCACAGTGGTTTCAATGTCCTCTAGTTTTCGCTGTAATATGTCCGAGAAGCGCATAGCGGCTTTGCATAGAATAAAATAATGGTCAATGGTCTCTGGCACATTGCACAGTGATTTCAATGTCCATTAGTTTTCGCTGTAATATGTCCGAGAATCGCATAGCGGCTTTGCATAGAATAAAATAATGGTCAATGGTCTCTGGCACATTGCACAGTGATTTCAATGACCTATAGTTTTCGCTGTAATATGTCCGAGAAGCGCATAGCGGCTTTGCATAGAATAAAATAACGGTCAATGGTCTCTGGCACATTGCACAGTGATTTCAATGTCCTTTAGTTTTCGCTGTAATATGTCCGAGAAGCGCATAGCGGCTTCGGATAGAATAAAATAATGGTCAATGGTCTCTGGCACATGCACAGTGATTTCAATGTCCTTTAGTTTTCGCTGTAATATGTCCGAGAAGCGCATAGCGGCTTTGCATAGAATAAAATAATGGTCAATGGTCTCTGGAACATTGCACAGTGATTTCAATGTCCTTTAGTTTTCGCAGTAATATGTCCGATAAGCGCATAGCGGCTTTGCATCGTATAAAAAAATGGTCAATGGTCTCTGGCTCATTGCACAGTGATTTCAATGTCCTTTAGTTTTCGCTGTAATATGTCCGAGAAGCGCATAGCGGCTTCGCATAGAATAAAATAATGGCGAATGGTCTCTGGGACATTGCACAGTGATTTCAATGTCCTTTAGTTTTCGCTGTAATATGTGCGAGAAGCGCATAGCGGATTTGCATAGAATAAAATAATGGTCAATGGTCTCTGGCACATTGCACAGTGATTTCAATGTCCTTTAGTTTTCGCTGTAATCTGTCCGAGAAGCGCATAGCGGCTTTGCATAGAATAAAATAATGGTAAATGGTCTCTGGCACATTGCTCAGTGATTTCAATGTCCTTTAGTTTTCGCTGTAATATGTCCAAGAAGCGCATAGTGGCTTTGCATAAAATAAAATAATGGTCAATGGTCACTGGCACATTCCACACTGATTTCAATGTCCTATGGCTTTCGCTGTATTATGTCCGAGAAGCGCATAGCGGCTTTGCATAGAATAAAATAATGGTCAATGGTCTCTGGCACATTGCACAGTGATTTCAATATCCATTATTTTTCGCTGTAATATGCCCCAGAAGCGCATAGAGGCTTCGCATAGAATAAAATAATGGTCAATGGTCTCTGGCACATTGCACAGTGATTTCAATGTCCTTTAGTTTTCGCTGTAATATGTCCGCTAAGCGCATAGCGGCTTTGCATAGAATAAAATAATGCTCAATGGTCTATGGCACATTGCACAGTGATTTCAATGTCCTTTAGTTTTCGCTGTAATATGTCCGAGAAGCGCACAGCGGCTTTGAATAGAACAAAATAATGGTCAATGGTCTCTGGCACATTGCACAGTGATTTCAAAGTCCTTTTTTTCGCTGTAATATGTCCGAGAAGCGCATAGCGGCTTCGCATAGAATAAAATAATGGTCAATGGTCTATGGCACATTGCACAGTGATTTCAATGTCCTTTAGTTTTCGCTGTAATATGTCCGAGATTCGCATAGCGGCTTTGCATAGAATAAAATAATGGTCAATGGTCTCTAGCACATTGCACACTGATTTCAATGTCCTTTAGTTTTCGCTGTAATATGTCCGAGAAGCGCATAGCGGCTTTGCATAGAATAAAATAATGGTCAATGGTCTCTGGCACATTGCACAGTGATTTCAATGTCCTTTAGTTTTCGCTGTAAAATGTTCGAGAAGCGCATAGCGGCTTCGCATATAATAAAATAATGGTCAATGGTCTCTGGCACATTCCACGGTGATTTCAATGTCCTTTAGTTTTCGCTGTAATATGTCCGAGAAGCCCATAGCGGCTTTGCATAGAATAAAATAATGGTCAATGGTCTCTGGCACATTGCACAGTGATTTCAATGTCCATTAGTTTTCGCTGTAATATGTCCGAGAAGCGCATAGCGGCTTTGCATAGAATAAAATATTGGTCAATGGTCTCTGGCACATTGCACAGTGATTTCAAAGTCCTTTAGTTTTCGCTGTAATATGTCCGAGAAGCGCATAGCGGCTTTGCATAGAATAAAATAATGGTCAATGGTCTCTGGCACATTGCACAGTGATTTCAATGTCCTTTAGTTTTCGCTGTAATATGTCCGAGAAGCGCATAGCGGCTTCGCATAGAATAAAATAATGGTCTATGGTCTCTGGCACATGCACAGTGATTTCAATGTCCTTTAGTTTTCACTGTAATATGTCCGAGAAGCGCATAGCGGCTTCGCATAGAATAAAATTATGGTCAACGGTCTCTGGCACATAGCACAGTGATTTCAATGTCCTTTAGTTTTCGCTGTAATATGTCCGAGAAGCGCTTAGCGGCTTTGCATAGAATAAAATAATGGTCAATGGTCTCTGGAACATTGTACAGTGATTTCAATGTCCTTTAGTTTTCGCTGTAATATGTCCGAGAAGCGCATAGCGGCTTTGCATAGAATAAAATAATGGTCAATGGTCTCTGGAACATTGCACAGTGATTTCAATGTCCTTTAGTTTTCGCTGTAATATGTCCGAGAAGCGCATAGCGGCGTTGCATAGAATAAAATAATGGTCAATGGTCTCTGGCTCATTGCACAGTGGTTTCAATGTCCTCTAGTTTTCGCTGTAATATGTCCGAGAAGCGCATAGCGGCTTTGCATAGAATAAAATAATGGTCAATGGTCTCTGGCACATTGCACAGTGATTTCAATGTCCATTAGTTTTCGCTGTAATATGTCCGAGAAGCGCATAGCGGCTTTGCATAGAATAAAATATTGGTCAATGGTCTCTGGAACATTGCACAGTGATTTCAATGTCCTTTAGTTTTCGCTTTAATATGTCCGAGTAGCGCATAGCGGCGTTGCATAGAATAAAATAATGGTCAATGGTCTCTGGCTCATTGCACAGTGGTTTCAATGTCCTCTAGTTTTCGCTGTAATATGTCCGAGAAGCGCATAGCGGCTTTGCATAGAATAAAATATTGGTCAATGGTCTCTGGCTCATTGCACAGTGATTTCAATGACCTATAGTTTTCGCTGTAATATGTCCGAGAAGCGCATAGCGGCTTTGCATAGAATAAAATAGCTGTCAATGGTCTATGGCACATTGCACAGTGATTTCAATGTCCTTTAGTTTTCGCTGTAATATGTCCGAGATTCGCATAGCGGCTTTGCATAGAATAAAATAATGGTCAGTGGTCTCTAGCACATTGCACACTGATTTCAATGTCCTTTAGTTCTCGCTGTAATATGTCCGAGAAGCGCATAGCGGCTTTGCATAGAATAAAATAATGGTCAATGGTCTCTGGCACATTGCACAGTGATTTCAATGTCCTTTAGTTTTCGCTGTAAAATGTTCGAGAAGCGCATAGCGGCTTCGCATAGAATAAAATAATGGTCAATGGTCTATGGCACATTGCACAGTGATTTCAATGTCCTTTAGTTTTCGCTGTAATATGTCCGAGATTCGCATAGCGGCTTTGCATAGAATAAAATAATGGTCAATGGTCTCTAGCACATTGCACACTGATTTCAATGTCCTTTAGTTTTCGCTGTAATATGTCCGAGAAGCGCATAGCGGCTTTGCATAGAATAAAATAATGGTCAATGGTCTCTGGCACATTGCACAGTGATTTCAATGTCCTTTAGTTTTCGCTGTAAAATGTTCGAGAAGCGCATAGCGGCTTCGCATATAATAAAATAATGGTCAATGGTCTCTGGCACATTCCACGGTGATTTCAATGTCCTTTAGTTTTCGCTGTAATATGTCCGAGAAGCCCATAGCGGCTTTGCATAGAATAAAATAATGGTCAATGGTCTCTGGCACATTGCACAGTGATTTCAATGTCCATTAGTTTTCGCTGTAATATGTCCGAGAAGCGCATAGCGGCTTTGCATAGAATAAAATATTGGTCAATGGTCTCTGGCACATTGCACAGTGATTTCAAAGTCCTTTAGTTTTCGCTGTAATATGTCCGAGAAGCGCATAGCGGCTTTGCATAGAATAAAATAATGGTCAATGGTCTCTGGCACATTGCACAGTGATTTCAATGTCCTTTAGTTTTCGCTGTAATATGTCCGAGAAGCGCATAGCGGCTTCGCATAGAATAAAATAATGGTCTATGGTCTCTGGCACATGCACAGTGATTTCAATGTCCTTTAGTTTTCACTGTAATATGTCCGAGAAGCGCATAGCGGCTTCGCATAGAATAAAATTATGGTCAACGGTCTCTGGCACATAGCACAGTGATTTCAATGTCCTTTAGTTTTCGCTGTAATATGTCCGAGAAGCGCTTAGCGGCTTTGCATAGAATAAAATAATGGTCAATGGTCTCTGGAACATTGTACAGTGATTTCAATGTCCTTTAGTTTTCGCTGTAATATGTCCGAGAAGCGCATAGCGGCTTTGCATAGAATAAAATAATGGTCAATGGTCTCTGGAACATTGCACAGTGATTTCAATGTCCTTTAGTTTTCGCTGTAATATGTCCGAGAAGCGCATAGCGGCGTTGCATAGAATAAAATAATGGTCAATGGTCTCTGGCTCATTGCACAGTGGTTTCAATGTCCTCTAGTTTTCGCTGTAATATGTCCGAGAAGCGCATAGCGGCTTTGCATAGAATAAAATAATGGTCAATGGTCTCTGGCACATTGCACAGTGATTTCAATGTCCATTAGTTTTCGCTGTAATATGTCCGAGAAGCGCATAGCGGCTTTGCATAGAATAAAATATTGGTCAATGGTCTCTGGAACATTGCACAGTGATTTCAATGTCCTTTAGTTTTCGCTTTAATATGTCCGAGTAGCGCATAGCGGCGTTGCATAGAATAAAATAATGGTCAATGGTCTCTGGCTCATTGCACAGTGGTTTCAATGTCCTCTAGTTTTCGCTGTAATATGTCCGAGAAGCGCATAGCGGCTTTGCATAGAATAAAATATTGGTCAATGGTCTCTGGCTCATTGCACAGTGATTTCAATGACCTATAGTTTTCGCTGTAATATGTCCGAGAAGCGCATAGCGGCTTTGCATAGAATAAAATAGCTGTCAATGGTCTATGGCACATTGCACAGTGATTTCAATGTCCTTTAGTTTTCGCTGTAATATGTCCGAGATTCGCATAGCGGCTTTGCATAGAATAAAATAATGGTCAGTGGTCTCTAGCACATTGCACACTGATTTCAATGTCCTTTAGTTCTCGCTGTAATATGTCCGAGAAGCGCATAGCGGCTTTGCATAGAATAAAATAATGGTCAATGGTCTCTGGCACATTGCACAGTGATTTCAATGTCCTTTAGTTTTCGCTGTAAAATGTTCGAGAAGCGCATAGCGGCTTCGCATATAATAAAATAATGGTCAATGGTCTCTGGCACATTCCACGGTGATTTCAATGTCCTTTAGTTTTCGCTGTAATATGTCCGAGAAGCCCATAGCGGCTTTGCATAGAATAAAATAATGGTCAATGGTCTCTGGCACATTGCACAGTGATTTCAATGTCCATTAGTTTTCGCTGTAATATGTCCGAGAAGCGCATAGCGGCTTTGCATAGAATAAAATATTGGTCAATGGTCTCTGGCACATTGCACAGTGATTTCAAAGTCCTTTAGTTTTCGCTGTAATATGTCCGAGAAGCGCATAGCGGCTTTGCATAGAATAAAATAATGGTCAATGGTCTCTGGCACATTGCACAGTGATTTCAATGTCCTTTAGTTTTCGCTGTAATATGTCCGAGAAGCGCATAGCGGCTTCGCATAGAATAAAATAATGGTCTATGGTCTCTGGCACATGCACAGTGATTTCAATGTCCTTTAGTTTTCACTGTAATATGTCCGAGAAGCGCATAGCGGCTTCGCATAGAATAAAATTATGGTCAACGGTCTCTGGCACATAGCACAGTGATTTCAATGTCCTTTAGTTTTCGCTGTAATATGTCCGAGAAGCGCTTAGCGGCTTTGCATAGAATAAAATAATGGTCAATGGTCTCTGGAACATTGTACAGTGATTTCAATGTCCTTTAGTTTTCGCTGTAATATGTCCGAAAAGCGCATAGCGGCTTTGCATAGAATAAAATATTGGTCAATGGTCTCTGGAACATTGCACAGTGATTTCAATGTCCTTTAGTTTTCGCTTTAATATGTCCGAGTAGCGCATAGCGGCGTTGCATAGAATAAAATAATGGTCAATGGTCTCTGGCTCATTGCACAGTGGTTTCAATGTCCTCTAGTTTTCGCTGTAATATGTCCGAGAAGCGCATAGCGGCTTTGCATAGAATAAAATAATGGTCAATGGTCTCTGGCACATTGCACAGTGATTTCAATGTCCATTAGTTTTCGCTGTAATATGTCCGAGAATCGCATAGCGGCTTTGCATAGAATAAAATAATGGTCAATGGTCTCTGGCACATTGCACAGTGATTTCAATGACCTATAGTTTTCGCTGTAATATGTCCGAGAAGCGCATAGCGGCTTTGCATAGAATAAAATAACGGTCAATGGTCTCTGGCACACTGCACAGTGATTTCAATGTCCTTTAGTTTTCGCTGTAATATGTCCGAGAAGCGCATAGCGGCTTCGGATAGAATAAAATAATGGTCAATGGTCTCTGGCACATGCACAGTGATTTCAATGTCCTATAGTTTTCGCTGTAATATGTCCGAGAAGCGCATAGCGGCTTTGCATAGAATAAAATAATGGTCAATGGTCTCTGGAACATTGCACAGTGATTTCAATGTCCTTTAGTTTTCGCAGTAATATGTCGGAGAAGCGCATAGCGGCTTTGCATCGTATAAAAAAATGGTCAATGGTCTCTGGCTCATTGCACAGTGGTTTCAATGTCCTTTAGTTTTCGCTGTAATATGTCCGAGAAGCGCATAGCGGCTTTGCATAGAATAAAATAATGGTCAATGGTCTCTGGCACATTGCACAGTGATTTCAATGTCCTTTAGTTTTCGCTGTAATATGTCCGAGAAACGCATAGCGGCTTTGCATAGAATATAATAATGGTCAATGGTCTCTGGCACATTGCACAGTGCTTTCAATGTCCTTTAGTTTTCTCTGTAATATGTCCGAGAAGCGCATAGCGGCTTTGCATAGAATAAAATATTGGTCAGTGGTCTCTGGCACATTGTACAGTGATTTCAATGTCCTTTAGTTTTCGCTGTAATATGTCCGAGAAGCGCATAGCGGCTTTGCTTAGAATAAAATCATGGTCAATGGTCTCTGGCACATTGCACAGTGATTTCAATGTCCTTTAGTTTTCGCTGTAATATGTCCGAGAAGCGCATAGCGGCTTTGCATAGAATAAAATAATGGTCAGTGGTCTCTGGCACATTGTACAGTGATTCCAATGTCCTTTAGTTTTCGCTGTAATATGTCCGAGAAGCGCATGGCGGCTTTGCATAGAATAAAATCATGGTCTATGGTCTCTGGCACATGCACAGTGATTTCAATGTCCTTTAGGTTTCACTGTAATATGTCCGAGAAGCGCATAGCGGCTTCGCATAGAATAAAATTATGGTCAACGGTCTCTGGCACATAGCACAGTGATTTCAATGTCCTTTAGTTTTCGCTGTAATATGTGCGAGAAGCGCTTAGCGGCTTTGCATAGAATAAAATAATGGTCAATGGTCTCTGTAACATTGCACAGTGATTTCAATGTCCTTTAGTTTTCGCTGTAATATGTCCGAGAAGCGCATAGCGGCTTTGCATAGAATAAAATAATGGTCAATGGTCTCTGGAACATTGCACAGTGATTTCAATGTCCTTTAGTTTTCGCTGTAATATGTCCGAGAAGCGCATAGCGGCGTTGCATAGAATAAAATAATGGTCAATGGTCTCTGGCTCATTGCAAAGTGGTTTCAATGTCCTCTAGTTTTCGCTGTAATATGTCCGAGAAGCGCATAGCGGCTTTGCATAGAATAAAATAATGGTCAATGGTCTCTGGCAGATTGCACAGTGATTTCAATGTCCATTAGTTTTCGCTGTAATATGTCCGAGAAGCGCATAGCGGCTTTGCATAGAATAAAATAATGGTCAATGGTCTCTGGAACATTGCACAGTGATTTCAATGTCCTTTAGTTTTCGCTGTAATATGTCCGAGAAGCGCATAGCGGCGTTGCATAGAATAAAATAATGGTCAGTGGTCTCTGGCTCATTGCACAGTGGTTTCAATGTCCTCTAGTTTTCGCTGTAATATGTCCGACAAGCGCATAGCGGCTTTGCATAGAATAAAATAATGTTCTATGGTCTCTGGCACATGCACAGTGATTTCAATGTCCTCTAGTTTTCGCTGTAATATGTCCGAGAAGCGCATAGCGGCTTTGCATAGAATAAAATAATGGTCAATGGTCTCTGGAACATTGCACAGTGATTTCAATGTCCTTTAGTTTTCGCTTTAATATGTCCGAGAATCGCATAGCGGCGTTGCATAGAATAAAATAATGGTCAATGGTCTCTGGCTCATTGCACAGTGGTTTCAATGTCCTCTAGTTTTCGCTGTAATATGTCCGAGAAGCGCATAGCGGCTTTGCATAGAATAAAATAATGGTCAATGGTCTCTGGCACATTGCACAGTGATTTCAATGTCCCTTAGTTTTCGCTGTAATATGTCCGAGAATCGCATAGCGGCTTTGCATAGAATAAAATAATGGTCAATGGTCTCTGGCACATTGCACAGCGATTTAAATGACCTATAGTTTTCGCTGTAATATGTCCGAGAAGCGCATAGCGGCTTTGCATAGAATAAAATAACGGTCAATGGTCTCTGGCACATTGCACAGTGATTTCAATGTCCTTTAGTTTTCGCTGTAATATGTCCGAGAAGCGCATAGCGGCTTCGTATAGAATAAAATAATGGTCAATGGTCTCTGGCACATGCACAGTGATTTCAATGTCCTTTAGTTTTCGCTGTAATATGTCCGAGAAGCGCATAGCGGCTTTGCATAAAATAAAATAATGGTCAATGGTCTCTGGAACATTGCACAGTGATTTCAATGTCCTTTAGTTTTCGCAGTAATTTGTCCGAGAAGCGCATAGCGGCTTTGCATAAAATAAAATAATGGTCAATGGTCTCTGGCACATTGCACAGTGATTTCAATGTCCTTTACGTTTCGCCGTAATATGTCCGAGAAGCGCATGGCGGCTTTGCATAGAATAAAATAATGGTCAATGGTCTCTGGCACAATGCACAGTGATTTCAATCTCCTTTAGTTTTCGCTGTAATATGTCCGAGAAGCGCATAGCGGCTTCGCATAGAACAAAATAATGGTCAATGGTCTCTTGCACATTGCACAGTGATTTCAATGTCCTTTAGTTTTCGCAGTAATATGTCCGAGGAGCGCATAGCGGCTTTGAATAGATTAAAATAATGGTCTTTGGTCTCTGGCATATTGCACAGTGATATCAATGTCCTTAGTTTTCGCTGTAATATATCCGAGAAGCGCATAGCGGCTTTGCATAGAATAAAATAATGGTCAATGGTCTCTGGCTCATTGCACAGTGCTTTCAATGTCCTTTAGTTTTCGCTGTAATATGTCCGAGAAGCCCATAGCGGCTTTGCATAGAATAAAATAATGGTCAATGGTCTCTGGCACATGGCACAGTGATTTCAATGTCCTTTAGTTTTCGCTGTAATATATCCGAGAAGCGCATAGCGGCGTTGCATAGAATAAAATAATGGTCAATGGTCTCTGGCTCATTGCACAGTGGTTTCAATTTCCTCTAGTTTTCGCTGTAATATGTCCGAGAAGCGCATAGCGGCTTTGCATAGAATAAAATAATGGTCAATGGTCTCTGGCAGATTGCACAGTGATTTCAATGTCCATTAGTTTTCGCTGTAATATGTCCGAGAAGCGCATAGCGGCTTTGCATAGAATAAAATAATGGTCAATGGTCTCTGGAACATTGCACAGTGATTTCAATGTCCTTTAGTTTTCGCTGTAATATGTCCGAGAAGCGCATAGCGGCGTTGCATAGAATAAAATAATGGTCAATGGTCTCTGGCTCATTGCACAGTGGTTTCAATGTCCTCTAGGTTTCGCTGTAATATGTCCGAGAAGCGCATAGCGGCTTTGCATAGAATAAAATAATGGTCAATGGTCTCTGGCACATTGCACAGTGATTTCAATGTCCATTAGTTTTCGCTGTAATATGTCCGAGAAGCGCATAGCGGCTTTGCATAGAATAAAATAATGGTCAATGGTCTGTGGAACATTGCACAGTGATTTAAATGTCCTTTAGTTTTCGCTGTAATATGTCCGAGAAGCGCATAGCGGCGTTGCATAGAATAAAATAATGGTCAATGGTCTCTGGCTCATTGCACAGTGGTTTCAATGTCCTCTAGTTTTCGCTGTAATATGTCCGAGAAGCGCATAGCGGCTTTGCATAGAATAAAATAATGGTCTATGGTCTCTGGCACATGCACAGTGATTTCAATGTCCTCTAGTTTTCGCTGTAATATGTCCGAGAAGCGCATAGCGGCTTTGCATAGAATAAAATATTGGTCAATGGTCTCTGGAACATTGCACAGTGATTTCAATGTCCTTTAGTTTTCGCTTTAATATGTCCGAGTAGTGCATAGCGGCGTTGCATAGAATAAAATAATGGTCAATGGTCTCTGGCTCATTGCACAGTGGTTTCAATGTCCTCTAGTTTTCGCTGTAATATGTCCGAGAAGCGCATAGCGGCTTTGCATAGAATAAAATAATGGTCAATGGTCTCTGGCACATTGCACAGTGATTTCAATGTCCATTAGTTTTCGCTGTAATATGTCCGAGAATCGCATAGCGGCTTTGCATAGAATAAAATAATGGTCAATGGTCTCTGGCACATTGCACAGTGATTTCAATGACCTATAGTTTTCGCTGTAATATGTCCGAGAAGCGCATAGCGGCTTTGCATAGAATAAAATAACGGTCAATGGTCTCTGGCACATTGCACAGTGATTTCAAAGTCCTTTAGTTTTCGCTGTAATATGTCCGAGAAGCGCATAGCGGCTTTGCATAGAATAAAATAATGGTCAATGGTCTCTGGCACATTGCACAGTGATTTCAATGTCCTTTAGTTTTCTCTGTAATATGTCCGAGAAGCGCATAGCGGCTTCGCATAGAATAAAATAATGGTCTATGGTCTCTGGCACATGCACAGTGATTTCAATGTCCTTTAGTTTTCACTGTAATATGTCGGAGAAGCGCATAGCGGCTTCGCATAGAATAAAATTATGGTGAACGGTCTCTGGCACATAGCACAGTGATTTCAATGTCCTTTAGTTTTCGCTGTAATATGTCCGAGAAGCGCTTAGCGGCTTTGCATAGAATAAAATAATGGTCAATGGTCTCTGGAACATTGTACAGTGATTTCAATGTCCTTTAGTTTTCGCTGTAATATGTCCGAGAAGCGCATAGCGGCTTTGCATAGAATAAAATAATGGTCACTGGTCTCTGGAACATTGCACAGTGATTTCAATGTCCTTTAGTTTTCGCTGTAATATGTCCGAGAAGCGCATAGCGGCGTTGCATAGAATAAAATAATGGTCAATGGTCTCTGGCTCATTGCACAGTGGTTTCAATGTCCTCTAGGTTTCGCTGTAATATGTCCGAGAAGCGCATAGCGGCTTTGCATAGAATAAAATAATGGTCAATGGTCTCTGGCACATTGCACAGTGATTTCAATGTCCATTAGTTTTCGCTGTAATATGTCCGAGAAGCGCATAGCGGCTTTGCATAGAATAAAATAATGGTCAATGGTCTGTGGAACATTGCACAGTGATTTAAATGTCCTTTAGTTTTCGCTGTAATATGTCCGAGAAGCGCATAGCGGCGTTGCATAGAATAAAATAATGGTCAATGGTCTCTGGCTCATTGCACAGTGGTTTCAATGTCCTCTAGTTTTCGCTGTAATATGTCCGAGAAGCGCATAGCGGCTTTGCATAGAATAAAATAATGGTCTATGGTCTCTGGCACATGCACAGTGATTTCAATGTCCTCTAGTTTTCGCTGTAATATGTCCGAAAAGCGCATAGCGGCTTTGCATAGAATAAAATATTGGTCAATGGTCTCTGGAACATTGCACAGTGATTTCAATGTCCTTTAGTTTTCGCTTTAATATGTCCGAGTAGTGCATAGCGGCGTTGCATAGAATAAAATAATGGTCAATGGTCTCTGGCTCATTGCACAGTGGTTTCAATGTCCTCTAGTTTTCGCTGTAATATGTCCGAGAAGCGCATAGCGGCTTTGCATAGAATAAAATAATGGTCAATGGTCTCTGGCACATTGCACAGTGATTTCAATGTCCATTAGTTTTCGCTGTAATATGTCCGAGAATCGCATAGCGGCTTTGCATAGAATAAAATAATGGTCAATGGTCTCTGGCACATTGCACAGTGATTTCAATGACCTATAGTTTTCGCTGTAATATGTCCGAGAAGCGCATAGCGGCTTTGCATAGAATAAAATAACGGTCAATGGTCTCTGGCACATTGCACAGTGATTTCAATGTCCTTTAGTTTTCGCTGTAATATGTCCGAGAAGCGCATAGCGGCTTCGGATAGAATAAAATAATGGTCAATGGTCTCTGGCACATGCACAGTGATTTCAATGTCCTTTAGTTTTCGCTGTAATATGTCCGAGAAGCGCATAGCGGCTTTGCATAGAATAAAATAATGGTCAATGGTCTCTGGAACATTGCACAGTGATTTCAATGTCCTTTAGTTTTCGCAGTAATATGTCCGATAAGCGCATAGCGGCTTTGCATCGTATAAAAAAATGGTCAATGGTCTCTGGCTCATTGCACAGTGATTTCAATGTCCTTTAGTTTTCGCTGTAATATGTCCGAGAAGCGCATAGCGGCTTCGCATAGAATAAAATAATGGCGAATGGTCTCTGGGACATTGCACAGTGATTTCAATGTCCTTTAGTTTTCGCTGTAATATGTGCGAGAAGCGCATAGCGGATTTGCATAGAATAAAATAATGGTCAATGGTCTCTGGCACATTGCACAGTGATTTCAATGTCCTTTAGTTTTCGCTGTAATCTGTCCGAGAAGCGCATAGCGGCTTTGCATAGAATAAAATAATGGTAAATGGTCTCTGGCACATTGCTCAGTGATTTCAATGTCCTTTAGTTTTCGCTGTAATATGTCCAAGAAGCGCATAGTGGCTTTGCATAAAATAAAATAATGGTCAATGGTCACTGGCACATTCCACACTGATTTCAATGTCCTATGGCTTTCGCTGTATTATGTCCGAGAAGCGCATAGCGGCTTTGCATAGAATAAAATAATGGTCAATGGTCTCTGGCACATTGCACAGTGATTTCAATATCCATTATTTTTCGCTGTAATATGCCCCAGAAGCGCATAGAGGCTTCGCATAGAATAAAATAATGGTCAATGGTCTCTGGCACATTGCACAGTGATTTCAATGTCCTTTAGTTTTCGCTGTAATATGTCCGCTAAGCGCATAGCGGCTTTGCATAGAATAAAATAATGCTCAATGGTCTATGGCACATTGCACAGTGATTTCAATGTCCTTTAGTTTTCGCTGTAATATGTCCGAGAAGCGCACAGCGGCTTTGAATAGAACAAAATAATGGTCAATGGTCTCTGGCACATTGCACAGTGATTTCAAAGTCCTTTTTTTCGCTGTAATATGTCCGAGAAGCGCATAGCGGCTTCGCATAGAATAAAATAATGGTCAATGGTCTATGGCACATTGCACAGTGATTTCAATGTCCTTTAGTTTTCGCTGTAATATGTCCGAGATTCGCATAGCGGCTTTGCATAGAATAAAATAATGGTCAATGGTCTCTAGCACATTGCACACTGATTTCAATGTCCTTTAGTTTTCGCTGTAATATGTCCGAGAAGCGCATAGCGGCTTTGCATAGAATAAAATAATGGTCAATGGTCTCTGGCACATTGCACAGTGATTTCAATGTCCTTTAGTTTTCGCTGTAAAATGTTCGAGAAGCGCATAGCGGCTTCGCATATAATAAAATAATGGTCAATGGTCTCTGGCACATTCCACGGTGATTTCAATGTCCTTTAGTTTTCGCTGTAATATGTCCGAGAAGCCCATAGCGGCTTTGCATAGAATAAAATAATGGTCAATGGTCTCTGGCACATTGCACAGTGATTTCAATGTCCATTAGTTTTCGCTGTAATATGTCCGAGAAGCGCATAGCGGCTTTGCATAGAATAAAATATTGGTCAATGGTCTCTGGCACATTGCACAGTGATTTCAAAGTCCTTTAGTTTTCGCTGTAATATGTCCGAGAAGCGCATAGCGGCTTTGCATAGAATAAAATAATGGTCAATGGTCTCTGGCACATTGCACAGTGATTTCAATGTCCTTTAGTTTTCGCTGTAATATGTCCGAGAAGCGCATAGCGGCTTCGCATAGAATAAAATAATGGTCTATGGTCTCTGGCACATGCACAGTGATTTCAATGTCCTTTAGTTTTCACTGTAATATGTCCGAGAAGCGCATAGCGGCTTCGCATAGAATAAAATTATGGTCAACGGTCTCTGGCACATAGCACAGTGATTTCAATGTCCTTTAGTTTTCGCTGTAATATGTCCGAGAAGCGCTTAGCGGCTTTGCATAGAATAAAATAATGGTCAATGGTCTCTGGAACATTGTACAGTGATTTCAATGTCCTTTAGTTTTCGCTGTAATATGTCCGAGAAGCGCATAGCGGCTTTGCATAGAATAAAATAATGGTCAATGGTCTCTGGAACATTGCACAGTGATTTCAATGTCCTTTAGTTTTCGCTGTAATATGTCCGAGAAGCGCATAGCGGCGTTGCATAGAATAAAATAATGGTCAATGGTCTCTGGCTCATTGCACAGTGGTTTCAATGTCCTCTAGTTTTCGCTGTAATATGTCCGAGAAGCGCATAGCGGCTTTGCATAGAATAAAATAATGGTCAATGGTCTCTGGCACATTGCACAGTGATTTCAATGTCCATTAGTTTTCGCTGTAATATGTCCGAGAAGCGCATAGCGGCTTTGCATAGAATAAAATATTGGTCAATGGTCTCTGGAACATTGCACAGTGATTTCAATGTCCTTTAGTTTTCGCTTTAATATGTCCGAGTAGCGCATAGCGGCGTTGCATAGAATAAAATAATGGTCAATGGTCTCTGGCTCATTGCACAGTGGTTTCAATGTCCTCTAGTTTTCGCTGTAATATGTCCGAGAAGCGCATAGCGGCTTTGCATAGAATAAAATATTGGTCAATGGTCTCTGGCTCATTGCACAGTGATTTCAATGACCTATAGTTTTCGCTGTAATATGTCCGAGAAGCGCATAGCGGCTTTGCATAGAATAAAATAGCTGTCAATGGTCTATGGCACATTGCACAGTGATTTCAATGTCCTTTAGTTTTCGCTGTAATATGTCCGAGATTCGCATAGCGGCTTTGCATAGAATAAAATAATGGTCAGTGGTCTCTAGCACATTGCACACTGATTTCAATGTCCTTTAGTTCTCGCTGTAATATGTCCGAGAAGCGCATAGCGGCTTTGCATAGAATAAAATAATGGTCAATGGTCTCTGGCACATTGCACAGTGATTTCAATGTCCTTTAGTTTTCGCTGTAAAATGTTCGAGAAGCGCATAGCGGCTTCGCATATAATAAAATAATGGTCAATGGTCTCTGGCACATTCCACGGTGATTTCAATGTCCTTTAGTTTTCGCTGTAATATGTCCGAGAAGCCCATAGCGGCTTTGCATAGAATAAAATAATGGTCAATGGTCTCTGGCACATTGCACAGTGATTTCAATGTCCATTAGTTTTCGCTGTAATATGTCCGAGAAGCGCATAGCGGCTTTGCATAGAATAAAATATTGGTCAATGGTCTCTGGCACATTGCACAGTGATTTCAAAGTCCTTTAGTTTTCGCTGTAATATGTCCGAGAAGCGCATAGCGGCTTTGCATAGAATAAAATAATGGTCAATGGTCTCTGGCACATTGCACAGTGATTTCAATGTCCTTTAGTTTTCGCTGTAATATGTCCGAGAAGCGCATAGCGGCTTCGCATAGAATAAAATAATGGTCTATGGTCTCTGGCACATGCACAGTGATTTCAATGTCCTTTAGTTTTCACTGTAATATGTCCGAGAAGCGCATAGCGGCTTCGCATAGAATAAAATTATGGTCAACGGTCTCTGGCACATAGCACAGTGATTTCAATGTCCTTTAGTTTTCGCTGTAATATGTCCGAGAAGCGCTTAGCGGCTTTGCATAGAATAAAATAATGGTCAATGGTCTCTGGAACATTGTACAGTGATTTCAATGTCCTTTAGTTTTCGCTGTAATATGTCCGAAAAGCGCATAGCGGCTTTGCATAGAATAAAATATTGGTCAATGGTCTCTGGAACATTGCACAGTGATTTCAATGTCCTTTAGTTTTCGCTTTAATATGTCCGAGTAGCGCATAGCGGCGTTGCATAGAATAAAATAATGGTCAATGGTCTCTGGCTCATTGCACAGTGGTTTCAATGTCCTCTAGTTTTCGCTGTAATATGTCCGAGAAGCGCATAGCGGCTTTGCATAGAATAAAATAATGGTCAATGGTCTCTGGCACATTGCACAGTGATTTCAATGTCCATTAGTTTTCGCTGTAATATGTCCGAGAATCGCATAGCGGCTTTGCATAGAATAAAATAATGGTCAATGGTCTCTGGCACATTGCACAGTGATTTCAATGACCTATAGTTTTCGCTGTAATATGTCCGAGAAGCGCATAGCGGCTTTGCATAGAATAAAATAACGGTCAATGGTCTCTGGCACACTGCACAGTGATTTCAATGTCCTTTAGTTTTCGCTGTAATATGTCCGAGAAGCGCATAGCGGCTTCGGATAGAATAAAATAATGGTCAATGGTCTCTGGCACATGCACAGTGATTTCAATGTCCTATAGTTTTCGCTGTAATATGTCCGAGAAGCGCATAGCGGCTTTGCATAGAATAAAATAATGGTCAATGGTCTCTGGAACATTGCACAGTGATTTCAATGTCCTTTAGTTTTCGCAGTAATATGTCGGAGAAGCGCATAGCGGCTTTGCATCGTATAAAAAAATGGTCAATGGTCTCTGGCTCATTGCACAGTGGTTTCAATGTCCTTTAGTTTTCGCTGTAATATGTCCGAGAAGCGCATAGCGGCTTTGCATAGAATAAAATAATGGTCAATGGTCTCTGGCACATTGCACAGTGATTTCAATGTCCTTTAGTTTTCGCTGTAATATGTCCGAGAAACGCATAGCGGCTTTGCATAGAATATAATAATGGTCAATGGTCTCTGGCACATTGCACAGTGCTTTCAATGTCCTTTAGTTTTCTCTGTAATATGTCCGAGAAGCGCATAGCGGCTTTGCATAGAATAAAATATTGGTCAGTGGTCTCTGGCACATTGTACAGTGATTTCAATGTCCTTTAGTTTTCGCTGTAATATGTCCGAGAAGCGCATAGCGGCTTTGCTTAGAATAAAATCATGGTCAATGGTCTCTGGCACATTGCACAGTGATTTCAATGTCCTTTAGTTTTCGCTGTAATATGTCCGAGAAGCGCATAGCGGCTTTGCATAGAATAAAATAATGGTCAGTGGTCTCTGGCACATTGTACAGTGATTCCAATGTCCTTTAGTTTTCGCTGTAATATGTCCGAGAAGCGCATGGCGGCTTTGCATAGAATAAAATCATGGTCTATGGTCTCTGGCACATGCACAGTGATTTCAATGTCCTTTAGGTTTCACTGTAATATGTCCGAGAAGCGCATAGCGGCTTCGCATAGAATAAAATTATGGTCAACGGTCTCTGGCACATAGCACAGTGATTTCAATGTCCTTTAGTTTTCGCTGTAATATGTGCGAGAAGCGCTTAGCGGCTTTGCATAGAATAAAATAATGGTCAATGGTCTCTGTAACATTGCACAGTGATTTCAATGTCCTTTAGTTTTCGCTGTAATATGTCCGAGAAGCGCATAGCGGCTTTGCATAGAATAAAATAATGGTCAATGGTCTCTGGAACATTGCACAGTGATTTCAATGTCCTTTAGTTTTCGCTGTAATATGTCCGAGAAGCGCATAGCGGCGTTGCATAGAATAAAATAATGGTCAATGGTCTCTGGCTCATTGCAAAGTGGTTTCAATGTCCTCTAGTTTTCGCTGTAATATGTCCGAGAAGCGCATAGCGGCTTTGCATAGAATAAAATAATGGTCAATGGTCTCTGGCAGATTGCACAGTGATTTCAATGTCCATTAGTTTTCGCTGTAATATGTCCGAGAAGCGCATAGCGGCTTTGCATAGAATAAAATAATGGTCAATGGTCTCTGGAACATTGCACAGTGATTTCAATGTCCTTTAGTTTTCGCTGTAATATGTCCGAGAAGCGCATAGCGGCGTTGCATAGAATAAAATAATGGTCAGTGGTCTCTGGCTCATTGCACAGTGGTTTCAATGTCCTCTAGTTTTCGCTGTAATATGTCCGACAAGCGCATAGCGGCTTTGCATAGAATAAAATAATGTTCTATGGTCTCTGGCACATGCACAGTGATTTCAATGTCCTCTAGTTTTCGCTGTAATATGTCCGAGAAGCGCATAGCGGCTTTGCATAGAATAAAATAATGGTCAATGGTCTCTGGAACATTGCACAGTGATTTCAATGTCCTTTAGTTTTCGCTTTAATATGTCCGAGAATCGCATAGCGGCGTTGCATAGAATAAAATAATGGTCAATGGTCTCTGGCTCATTGCACAGTGGTTTCAATGTCCTCTAGTTTTCGCTGTAATATGTCCGAGAAGCGCATAGCGGCTTTGCATAGAATAAAATAATGGTCAATGGTCTCTGGCACATTGCACAGTGATTTCAATGTCCCTTAGTTTTCGCTGTAATATGTCCGAGAATCGCATAGCGGCTTTGCATAGAATAAAATAATGGTCAATGGTCTCTGGCACATTGCACAGCGATTTAAATGACCTATAGTTTTCGCTGTAATATGTCCGAGAAGCGCATAGCGGCTTTGCATAGAATAAAATAACGGTCAATGGTCTCTGGCACATTGCACAGTGATTTCAATGTCCTTTAGTTTTCGCTGTAATAAGTCCGAGAAGCGCATAGCGGCTTCGTATAGAATAAAATAATGGTCAATGGTCTCTGGCACATGCACAGTGATTTCAATGTCCTTTAGTTTTCGCTGTAATATGTCCGAGAAGCGCATAGCGGCTTTGCATAAAATAAAATAATGGTCAATGGTCTCTGGAACATTGCACAGTGATTTCAATGTCCTTTAGTTTTCGCAGTAATTTGTCCGAGAAGCGCATAGCGGCTTTGCATAAAATAAAATAATGGTCAATGGTCTCTGGCACATTGCACAGTGATTTCAATGTCCTTTACGTTTCGCCGTAATATGTCCGAGAAGCGCATGGCGGCTTTGCATAGAATAAAATAATGGTCAATGGTCTCTGGCACAATGCACAGTGATTTCAATCTCCTTTAGTTTTCGCTGTAATATGTCCGAGAAGCGCATAGCGGCTTCGCATAGAACAAAATAATGGTCAATGGTCTCTTGCACATTGCACAGTGATTTCAATGTCCTTTAGTTTTCGCAGTAATATGTCCGAGGAGCGCATAGCGGCTTTGAATAGATTAAAATAATGGTCATTGGTCTCTGGCATATTGCACAGTGATATCAATGTCCTTAGTTTTCGCTGTAATATATCCGAGAAGCGCATAGCGGCTTTGCATAGAATAAAATAATGGTCAATGGTCTCTGGCTCATTGCACAGTGCTTTCAATGTCCTTTAGTTTTCGCTGTAATATGTCCGAGAAGCCCATAGCGGCTTTGCATAGAATAAAATAATGGTCAATGGTCTCTGGCACATGGCACAGTGATTTCAATGTCCTTTAGTTTTCGCTGTAATATATCCGAGAAGCGCATAGCGGCGTTGCATAGAATAAAATAATGGTCAATGGTCTCTGGCTCATTGCACAGTGGTTTCAATGTCCTCTAGTTTTCGCTGTAATATGTCCGAGAAGCGCATAGCGGCTTTGCATAGAATAAAATAATGGTCAATGGTCTCTGGCAGATTGCACAGTGATTTCAATGTCCATTAGTTTTCGCTGTAATATGTCCGAGAAGCGCATAGCGGCTTTGCATAGAATAAAATAATGGTCAATGGTCTCTGGAACATTGCACAGTGATTTCAATGTCCTTTAGTTTTCGCTGTAATATGTCCGAGAAGCGCATAGCGGCGTTGCATAGAATAAAATAATGGTCAATGGTCTCTGGCTCATTGCACAGTGGTTTCAATGTCCTCTAGTTTTCGCTGTAATATGTCCGAGAAGCGCATAGCGGCTTTGCATAGAATAAAATAATGTTCTATGGTCTCTGGCACATGCACAGTGATTTCAATGTCCTCTAGTTTTCGCTGTAATATGTCCGAGAAGCGCATAGCGGCTTTGCATAGAATAAAATAATGGTCAATGGTCTCTGGCAGATTGCACAGTGATTTCAATGTCCATTAGTTTTCGCTGTAATATGTCCGAGAAGCGCATAGCGGCTTTGCATAGAATAAAATAATGGTCAATGGTCTCTGGAACATTGCACAGTGATTTCAATGTCCTTTAGATTTCGCTGTAATATGTCCGAGAAGCGCATAGCGGCTTTGCATAGAATAAAATAACGGTCAATGGTCTCTGGCACATTGCACAGTGATTTCAATGTCCTTTAGTTTTCGCTGTAATATGTCCGAGAAGCGCATAGCGGCTTCGTATAGAATAAAATAATGGTCAATGGTCTCTGGCACATGCACAGTGATTTCAATGTCCTTTAGTTTTCGCTGTAATATGTCCGAGAAGCGCATAGCGGCTTTGCATAAAATAAAATAATGGTCAATGGTCTCTGGAACATTGCACAGTGATTTCAATGTCCTTTAGTTTTCGCAGTAATTTGTCCGAGAAGCGCATAGCGGCTTTGCATAAAATAAAATAATGGTCAATGGTCTCTGGCACATTGCACAGTGATTTCAATGTCCTTTACGTTTCGCCGTAATATGTCCGAGAAGCGCATGGCGGCTTTGCATAGAATAAAATAATGGTCAATGGTCTCTGGCACATTGCACAGTGATTTCAATCTCCTTTAGTTTTCGCTGTAATACGTCCGAGAAGCGCATAGCGGCTTCGCATAGAACAAAATAATGGTCAATGGTCTCTTGCACATTGCACAGTGATTTCAATGTCCTTTAGTTTTCGCAGTAATATGTCCGAGGAGCGCATAGCGGCTTTGAATAGATTAAAATAATGGTCAATGGTCTCTGGCATATTGCACAGTGATATCAATGTCCTTAGTTTTCGCTGTAATATATCCGAGAAGCGCATAGCGGCTTTGCATAGAATAAAATAATGGTCAATGGTCTCTGGCTCATTGCACAGTGCTTTCAATGTCCTTTAGTTTTCGCTGTAATATGTCCGAGAAGCCCATAGCGGCTTTGCATAGAATAAAATAATGGTCAATGGTCTCTGGCACATGGCACAGTGATTTCAATGTCCTTTAGTTTTCGCTGTAATATATCCGAGAAGCGCATAGCGGCTTCGCATAAAATAAAATAATGGTCTATGGTCTCTGGCACATGCACAGTGATTTCAATGTCCTTTAGTTTTCGCTGTAATATGTCCGAGAAGCGCATAGGGGCTTCGCATAGAATAAAATTATGGTCAACGGTCTCTGGCACATTGCACAGTGATTTCAATGTCCTTTAGTTTTCGCTGTAATATGTCCGAGAAGCGCATAGCGGCTTTGCATAGAATAAAATAATGGTCAATGGTCTCTGGAACATTGCACAGTGATTTCAATGTCCTTTAGTTTTCGCTGTAATATGTCCGAGAAGCGCATAGCGGCGTTGCATAGAATAAAATAATGGTCAATGGTCTCTGGCTCATTGCACAGTGGTTTCAATGTCCTCTAGTTTTCGCTGTAATATGTCCGAGAAGCGCATAGCGGCTTTGCATAGAATAAAATAATGGTCAATGGTCTCTGGCAGATTGCACAGTGATTTCAATGTCCATTAGTTTTCGCTGTAATATGTCCGAGAAGCGCATAGCGGCTTTGCATAGAATAAAATAATGGTCAATGGTCTCTGGAACATTGCACAGTGATTTCAATGTCCTTTAGTTTTCGCTGTAATATGTCCGAGAAGCGCATAGCGGCGTTGCATAGAATAAAATAATGGTCAATGGTCTCTGGCTCATTGCACAGTGGTTTCAATGTCCTCTAGTTTTCGCTGTAATATGTCCGAGAAGCGCATAGCGGCTTTGCATAGAATAAAATAATGTTCTATGGTCTCTGGCACATGCACAGTGATTTCAATGTCCTCTAGTTTTCGCTGTAATATGTCCGAGAAGCGCATAGCGGCTTTGCATAGAATAAAATAATGGTCAATGGTCTCTGGAACATTACACAGTGATTTCAATGTCCTTTAGTTTTCGCTTTAATATGTCCGAGAAGCGCATAGCGGCGTTGCATAGAATAAAATAATGGTCAATGGTCTCTGGCACATTGCACAGTGATTTCAATGTCCTTTAGTTTTCGCTTTAATATGTCCGAGAAGCGCATAGCGGCTTTGCATAGAATAAAATAATGGTCAATGGTCTCTGGAACATTACACAGTGATTTCAATGTCCTTTAGTTTTCGCTTTAATATGTCCGAGAAGCGCATAGCGGCGTTGCATAGAATAAAATAATGGTCAATGGTCTCTGGCACATTGCACAGTGATTTCAATGTCCTTTAGTTTTCGCTTTAATATGTCCGAGAAGCGCATAGCGGCTTTGCATAGAATAAAATAATGGTCAATGGTCTCTGGCACATTGCACAGTGATTTCAATGTCCCTTAGTTTTCGCTGTAATATGTCCGAGAATCGCATAGCGGCTTTGCATAGAATAAAATAATGGTCAATGGTCTCTGGCACATTGCACAGTGATTTCAATGTCCTTTAGTTTTCGCTTTAATATGTCCGAGAAGCGCATAGCGGCTTTGCATAGAATAAAATAATGGTCAATGGTCTCTGGAACATTACACAGTGATTTCAATGTCCTTTAGTTTTCGCTTTAATATGTCCGAGAAGCGCATAGCGGCGTTGCATAGAATAAAATAATGGTCAATGGTCTCTGGCACATTGCACAGTGATTTCAATGTCCTTTAGTTTTCGCTTTAATATGTCCGAGAAGCGCATAGCGGCTTTGCATAGAATAAAATAATGGTCAATGGTCTCTGGAACATTACACAGTGATTTCAATGTCCTTTAGTTTTCGCTTTAATATGTCCGAGAAGCGCATAGCGGCGTTGCATAGAATAAAATAATGGTCAATGGTCTCTGGCACATTGCACAGTGATTTCAATGTCCTTTAGTTTTCGCTTTAATATGTCCGAGAAGCGCATAGCGGCTTTGCATAGAATAAAATAATGGTCAATGGTCTCTGGCACATTGCACAGTGATTTCAATGTCCCTTAGTTTTCGCTGTAATATGTCCGAGAATCGCATAGCGGCTTTGCATAGAATAAAATAATGGTCAATGGTCTCTGGCACATTGCACAGTGATTTCAATGACCTGTAGTTTTCGCTGTAATATGTCCGAGAAGCGCATAGCGGCTTTGCATAGAATAAAATAACGGTCAATGGTCTCTGGCACATTGCACAGTGATTTCAATGTCCTTTAGTTTTCGCTGTAATATGTCCGAGAAGCGCATAGCGGCTTCGCATAGAATAAAATAATGGTCAATGGTCTCTGGCACATGCACAGTGATTTTAATGTCCTTTAGTTTTCGCTGTAATATGTCCGAGAAGCGCATAGCGGCTTTGCATAGAATAAAATAATGGTCAATGGTCTCTGGAACATTGCGCAGTGATTTCAATGTCCTTTAGTTTTCGCAGTAATTTGTCCAAGAAGCGCATAGCGGCTTTGCATAAAATAAAATAATGGTCAATGGTCTCTGGCACATGGCACAGTGATTTCAATGTCCTTTAGTTTTCGCTGTAATATATCCGAGAAGCGCATAGCGGCTTCGCATAAAATAAAATAATGGTCTATGGTCTCTGGCACATGCACAGTGATTTCAATGTCCTTTAGTTTTCGCTGTAATATGTCCGAGAAGCGCATAGCGGCTTCGCATAGAATAAAATTATGGTCAACGGTCTCTGGAACATTGCACAGTGATTTCAATGTCCTTTAGTTTTCGCTGTAATATGTCCGAGAAGCGCATAGCAGCTTTGCATAGAATAAAATAATGGTCACTGGTCTCTGGAACATTGCACAGTGATTTCAATGTCCTTTAGTTTTCTCTGTAATATGTCCGAGAAGCGCATAGCGGCTTCGCAAAAAATAAAATAATGGTCAATGGTCTCTGGCACATTGCACAGTGATTTCAATGTCCTTTAGTTCTCGCTGTAATATATCCGAGAAGCGCATAGCGGCTTTGCATAGAATAAAATAATGGTCACTGGTCTCTGGAACATTGCACAGTGATTTCAATGTCCTTTAGTTTTCTCTGTAATATGTCCGAGAAGCGCATAGCGGCGTTGCATAGAATAAAATAATGTTCAATGGTCACTGGCTCATTGCACAGTGATTTCAATGTCCTTTAGTTTTCGCTGTAATATGTCTGAGAAGCGCGTAGCGGCTTTGTATAGAATAAAATAATGGTCAATGGTCTCTGGCACATTGCACACTGATTTCAATATCCTTTAGTTTTCGCTGTAATATGTCCGAGAAGCGCATAGCGGCTTTGCATAGAATAAAATAATGGTCAATGGTCTCTGGCACATTGCACAGTGATTTCAATGTCCTTTAGTTTTCGCTGTAATATGTCCGAGAAGCGCATAGCGGCGTTGCATAGAATAAAATATTGGTCAATGGTCTCTGGCTCATTGCACAGTGATTTCAATGTCCTTTAGGTTTAGCCGTAATATGTCCGAGAAGCGCATGGCGGCTTTGCATAGAATAAAATAATGGTCAATGGTCTCTGGCACATTGCACAGTGATTTCAATCTCCTTTAGTTTTCGCTGTAATATGTCCGAGAAGCGCATAGCGGCTTCACATAGAACAAAATAATGGTCAATGGTCTCTTGCACATTGCACAGTGATTTCAATGTCCTTTAGTTTCCGCAGTAATATGCCCGAGGAGCGCATAGCGGCTTTGAATAGATTAAAATAATGTTCAATGGTCTCTGGCATATTGCACAGTGATTTCAATGTCCTTAGTTTTCGCTGTAATATATCCGAGAAGCGCATAGCGGCTTTGCATAGAATAAAATAATGGTCAATGGTCTCTGGCTCATTGCACAGTGGTTTCAATGTCCTTTAGTTTTCGCTGTAATATGTCCGAGAAGCGCATAGCGGCTTTGCATAGAATAAAATAATGGTCAATGGTCTCTGGCACATTGCACAGTGATTTCAATGTCCATTAGTTTTCGCTGTAATATGTCCGAGAAGCGCATAGCGGCTTTGCATAGAATAAAATAATGGTCAATGGTCTCTGGCACATTGCACAGTGATTTCAATGTCCTTTAGTTTTCGCTGTAATATATCCGAGAAGCGCATAGCGGCTTCGCATAAAATAAAATAATGGTCTATGGTCTCTGGCACATGCACAGTTATTTCAATGTCCTTTAGTTTTCGCTGTAATATGTCCGAGAAGCGCATAGCGGCTTCGCATAGAATAAAATTATGGTCAACGGTCTCTGGCACATTGCACAGTGATTTCAATGTCCTTTAGTTTTCGCTGTAATATGTCCGAGAAGCGCATAGCGGCTTTGCATAGAATATAATAATGGTCAATGATCTCTGGAACATCGCACAGTGATTTCAATGTCCTTTAGTTTTCGCTGTATTATGTCCGAGAAGCGCATAGCGGCTTTGCATAGAATAAAATAATGGTCAATGGTCTCTGGAACATTGCCCAGTGATTTCAATGTCCTTTAGTTTTCTCTGTAATATGTCCGAGAAGCGCATAGCGGCGTTGCATAGAATAAAATAATGTTCAATGGTCTCTTGCACATTGCACAGTGATTTCAATGTCCTTTAGTTTTCGCACTAATATGTCCGAGGAGCGCATAGCGGCTTTGAATAGGTTAAAATAATGGTCAATGGTCTCTGGCATATTGTACAGTGATTTCAATGTCGTTAGTTTTCGCTGTAATATATCCGAGAAGCGCATAGCGGCTTTGCATAGAATAAAATAATGGTCAATGGTCTCTGGCTCATTGCACAGTGGTTTCAATGTCCTTTAGTTTTCGCTGTAATATGTCCGAGAAGCGCATAGCGGCTTTGCATAGAATAAAATAATGGTCAGTGGTCTCTGGCTCATTGCACAGTGCTTTCAATGTCCTTTAGTTTTCGCTGTAATATGTCCGAGAAGCCCATAGCGGCTTTGCATAGAATAAAATAATGGTCAATGGTCTCTGGCACATTGCACAGTGATTTCAGTGTCCATTAGTTTTCGCTGTAATATGTCCGAGAAGCGCATAGCGGCTTTGCATAGAATAAAATAATGGTCAATGGTCTCTGGCACATTGCACAGTGATTTCAAAGTCCTTTAGTGTTCGCTGTAATATGTCCGAGAAGCGCATAGCGGCTTTGCATAGAATAAAATAATGTTCAATGGTCTCTGGCTCATTGCACAGTGGTTTCAATGTCCTCTAGTTTTCGCTGTAATATGTCCGAGAAGCGCATAGCGGCTTTGCATAGAATAAAAGAATGGTCAATGGTCTCTGGCACATTGCACAGTGATTTCAATGTCCATTAGTTTTCGCTGTAATATGTCCGAGAAGCGCATAGCGGCTTTGCATAGAATAAAGTAATGGTCAATGGTCTCTGGCACATTGCACAGTGATTTCAATGTCCATTAGTTTTCGCTGTAATATGTCCGAGAAGCGCATAGCGGCTTTGCATAGAATAAAATAATGGTCAATGGTCTCTGGCACATTGCACAGTGATTTCAATGACCTATAGTTTTCGCTGTAATATGTCCAAGAAGCGCATAGCGGCTTTGCATAGAATAAAATAACGGTCAATGGTCTCTGGTACATTGCACAGTGATTTCAATGTCCTTTAGTTTTCGCTGTAATATGTCCGAGAAGCGCATAGCGGCTTCGCAAAGAAGAAAATAATGGTCAATGGTCTCTGGCACATGCACAGTGATTTCAATGTCCTTTAGTTTTCGCTGTAATATGTCCGAGAAGCGCATAGCGGCTTTGCATAGAATAAAATAATGGTCAATGGTCTCTGGAACATTGCACAGTGATTTCAATGTCCTTTAGTTTTCGCAGTAATATGTCCGAGAAGCGCATATCGGCTTTGCATCGTGTAAAATAATGGTCAATGGTCTCTGGCTCATTGCACAGTGGTTTCAATGTCCTTTAGTTTTCGCTGTAATATGTCCGAGAAGCGCATAGCGGCTTTGCATAGAATAAAATAATGGTCAATGGTCTCTGGCACATTGCACAGTGATTTCAATGTCCTTTAGTTTTCGCTGTAATATGTCCGAGAAGAGCATAGCGGCTTTGCATAGAATAAAATAATGGTCAATGGTCTCTGGCACATTGCACAGTGATTTCAATGTCCTTTAGTTTTCGCTGTAATATGTCCGAGAAACGCATAGCGGCTTTGCATAGAATATAATAATGGTCAATGGTCTCTGGCACATTGCACAGTGATTTCAATGTCCTTTAGTTTTCTCTGTAATATGTCCGAGAAGCGCATAGCGGCTTTGCATAGAATAAAATAATGGTCAGTGGTCTCTGGCACATTGCACAGTGATTTCAATGTCCTTTAGTTTTCGCTGTAATATGTCCGAGAAGCGCATAGCGGCTTTGCATAGAATAAAATAATGGTCAGTGGTCTCTGGCACATTGTACAGTGATTCCAATGTCCTTTAGTTTTCGCTGTAATATTTCCGAGAAGCGCATATCGGCTTTGCATAGAATAAAATCATGGTCAATGGTCTCTGGCGCATTGCACAGTGATTTCAATGTCCTTTAGTTTTCGCTGTAATATGTCCGAGAAGCGCATAGCGGCTTTGCGTAGAATAAAATAATGGTGAATGGTCTCTGGCACATTGCACAGTGATTTCAATGCCCTTTAGTTTTCGCTCTAATATGTCCGAGAAGCGCATAGCGGCTTTGCATAGAATAAAATAATGGTCAATGGTCTCTGGCACATTGCACAGTGATTTCAATGTCCTTTAGTTTTCGCTGTAATATGTCCAAGAAGCGCATAGCGGCTTTGCATAGAATAAAATAGTGGTAAATGGTCTCTGGCACATTGCACAGTGACTTCAATGTCCTTTAGTTTTCGCTGTAATATGTCCGAGAAGCGCATAGCAGCTTCGCATAGAATAAAATAATGGTCAATGGTCTCTGGCACATTGCGCAGTGATTTCAATGTCCTTTAGTTTTCGTTGTAATATGTCCGAGAAGCGCATAGCGGCTTTGCATAGAATAAAATAATGGTGAGTGGTCTCTGGCACATTGCACAGTGATTTCAATGTCCTTTAGTTTTCGCTGTAATATGTCCGAGAAGCGCATAGCGGCTTTGCATAGAATAAAATCATGGTCAATGGTCTCTGGCACATTGCACAGTGATTTCAATGTCCTTTAGTTTTCGCTGTAATATGTCCGAGAAGCGCATAGCGGCTTCGCATAGAATAAAATAATGATGAGTGAATGGTCTCTGGCACATTGCACAGTGATTTCAATGTCCTTTAGTTTTCGCTGTAATATGTCCGAGAAGCGCATAGCGGCTTTGCATAGAATAAAATAATGGTGAATGGTCTCTGGCACATTGCACAGTGATTTCAATGCCCTTTAGTTTTCGCTGTAATATGCCCGAGAAGCGCATAGCGGCTTCGCATAGAATAAAATAATGGTCAATGGTCTGTGGCACATTGCACAGTGATTTCAATGTCCTTTAGTTTTCGCTGTAATATGTCCGAGAAACGCATAGCGGCTTTGCATAGAATATAATAATGGTCAATGGTCTCTGGCACATTGCACAGTGATTTCAATGTCCATTAGTTTTCTCTGTAATATGTCCGAGAAGCGCATAGCGGCTTTGCATAGAATAAAATAATGGTCAGTGGTCTCTTGCACATTGTACAGTGATTTCAATGTCCTTTAGTTTTCGCTGTAATATGTCCGAGAAGCGCATAGCGGCTTTGCATGGAATAAAATCATGGTCAATGGTCTCTAGCACATTGCACACTGATTTCAATGTCCTTTAGTTTTCGCTGTAATATGTCCGAGAAGCGCATAGCGGCTTTGCATAGAATAAAATAATGGTCAACGGTCTCTGGCACATTGCACAGTGATTTCATGTCCTTTAGTTTTCGCTGTAATATGTCCCAGAAGAGCATAGCGGCTTTGCATAGAATAAAATAATGGTCAATGGTCTCTAGCACATTGCACACTGATTTCAATGTCCTTTAGTTTTCGCTGTAATATGTCCGAGAAGCGCATAGCGGCTTTGCATAGAATAAAATAATGGTCAATGGTCTCTGGCACATTGCACAGTGATTTCATGTCCTTTAGTTTTCGCTGTAATATGTCCGAGAAGCGCATAGCGGCTTCGCAAAGAATAAAATAATGGTCAATGGTCTCTGGCACATAGCACAGTGATTTCAATGTCCTTTAGTTTTCGCTGTAAAATGTCCGAGAAGCGCATAGCGGCTTCGCATAGAAGAAAATAATGGTCAATGGTCTCTGGAACATTGCACAGTGATTTCAATCTCCTTTAGTTTTCGCTGTAATATGTCCGAGAAGCGCATAGCGGCTTTGCATAGAATAAAATAATGGTCAATGGTCTCTGGCACATTCCACGGTGATTTCAATGTCCTTTAGCTTTCGCTGTAATATGTCCGAGAAGCGCATAGCGGCTTTGCATAGAATAAAATAATGGTCAATGGTCTCTGGCACATTGCACAGTGATTTCAATGTCCTTTAGTTTTCGCTGTAATATGTCCGAGAAACGCATAGCGGCTTTGCATAGAATATAATAATGGTCAATGGTCTCTGGCACATTGCACAGTGATTTCAATGTCCTTTAGTTTTCTCTGTAATATGTCCGAGAAGCGCATAGCGGCTTTGCATAGAATAAAATATTGGTCAGTGGTCTCTGGCACATTGTACAGTGATTTCAATTTCCTTTAGTTTTCGCTGTAATATGTCCGAGAAGCGCATAGCGGCTTTGCATAGAATAAAATCATGGTCAATGGTCTCTGGCACATTGCACAGTGATTTCAATGTCCTTTAGTTTTCGCTGTAATATGTCCGAGAAGCGCATAGCGGCTTTGCATAGAATAAAATAATGGTCAGTGGTCTCTGGCACATTGTACAGTGATTCCAATGTCCTTTAGATTTCGCTGTAATATTTCCGAGAAGCGCATATCGGCTTTGCATAGAATAAAATCATGGTCAATGGTCTCTGGCACATTGCACAGTGATTTCAATGTCCTTTAGTTTTCGCTGTAATATGTCCGAGAAGCGCATAGCGGCTTTGCATAGAATAAAATAATGGTGAATGGTCTCTGGCACATTGCACAGTGATTTCAATGCCCTTTAGTTTTCGCTCTAATATGTCCGAGAAGCGCATAGCGGCTTTGCATAGAATAAAATAATGGTCAATGGTCTCTGGCACATTGCACAGTGATTTCAATGTCCTTTAGTTTTCGCTGTAATATGTCCAAGAAGCGCATAGCGTCTTTGCATAGAATGAAATAGTGGTAAATGGTCTCTGGCACATTGCACAGTGACTTCAATGTCCTTTAGTTTTCGCTGTAATATGTCCGAGAAGCGCATAGCAGCTTCGCATAGAATAAAATAATGGTCAATGGTCTCTGGCACATTGCGCAGTGATTTCAATGTCCTTTAGTTTTCGTTGTAATATGTCCGAGAAGCGCATAGCGGCTTTGCATAGAATAAAATAATGGTGAGTGGTCTCTGGCACATTGCACAGTGATTTCAATGTCCTTTAGTTTTCGCTGTAATATGTCCGAGAAGCGCATAGCGGCTTTGCATAGAATAAAATCATGGTCAATGGTCTCTGGCACATTGCACAGTGATTTCAATGTCCTTTAGTTTTCGCTGTAATATGTCCGAGAAGCGCATAGCGGCTTCGCATAGAATGAAATAATGATGAGTGAATGGTCTCTGGCACATTGCACAGTGATTTCAATGTCCTTTAGTTTTCGCTGTAATATGTCCGAGAAGCGCATAGCGGCTTTGCATAGACTAAAATAATGGTCAATGGTCTCTGGCACATTGCACAGTGATTTAAATGTCCTCTAGTTTTCGCTGTAATATGTCCGAGAAGCGCATAGCGGCTTTGCATAGAATAAAATAATGGTCAATGGTCTCTGGCATATTGCACAGTGATTTCAATGTCCTTAAGTTTTCGCTGTAATTGTCCGCTAAGCGCATAGCGGCTTTGCATGGAATAAAATAATGGTCAATGGTCACTGGCACATTCCACACTGATTTCAATGTCCTATGGCTTTCGCTGTAATATGTCCGAGAAGCGCATAGCGGCTTTGCATAGAATAAAATAATGGTCAATGGTCTCTGGCACATTGCACAGTGATTTTAATATCCATTAGTTTTCGCTGTAATATGCCCGAGAAGCGCATTGCGGCTTCGCATAGAATAAAATAATGGTCAATGGTCTGTGGCACATTGCACAGTGATTTCAATGTCCTTTAGTTTTCGCTGTAATATGTCCGCTAAGCGCATAGCGGCTTTGCATAGAATAAAATAATGCTCAATGGTCTATGGCACATTGCACAGTGATTTCAATGTCCTTTAGTTTTCGCTGTAATATGTACGAGAAGCGCACAGCGGCTTTGAATAGAACAATATAATGGTCAATGGTCTCTGGCACATTGCACAGTGATTTCAATGTCCTTTAGTTTTCGCTGTAATATGTCCGAGAAGCGCATAGCGGCTTTGCATAGAATAAAATAATGGTCAATGGTCTCTAGCACATTGCACACTGATTTCAATGTCCTTTAGTTTTCGCTGTAATATGTCCGAGAAGCGCATAGCGGCTTTGCATAGAATAAAATAATGGTCAACGGTCTCTGGCACATTGCACAGTGATTTCATGTCCTTTAGTTTTCGCTGTAATATGTCCCAGAAGAGCATAGCGGCTTTGCATAGAATAAAATAATGGTCAATGGTCTCTAGCACATTGCACACTGATTTCAATGTCCTTTAGTTTTCGCTGTAATATGTCCGAGAAGCGCATAGCGGCTTTGCATAGAATAAAATAATGGTCAATGGTCTCTGGCACATTGCACAGTGATTTCATGTCCTTTAGTTTTCGCTGTAATATGTCCGAGAAGCGCATAGCGGCTTCGCAAAGAATAAAATAATGGTCAATGGTCTCTGGCACATAGCACAGTGATTTCAATGTCCTTTAGTTTTCGCTGTAAAATGTCCGAGAAGCGCATAGCGGCTTCGCATAGAAGAAAATAATGGTCAATGGTCTCTGGAACATTGCACAGTGATTTCAATCTCCTTTAGTTTTCGCTGTAATATGTCCGAGAAGCGCATAGCGGCTTTGCATAGAATAAAATAATGGTCAATGGTCTCTGGCACATTCCACGGTGATTTCAATGTCCTTTAGCTTTCGCTGTAATATGTCCGAGAAGCGCATAGCGGCTTTGCATAGAATAAAATAATGGTCAATGGTCTCTGGCACATTGCACAGTGATTTCAATGTCCTTTAGTTTTCGCTGTAATATGTCCGAGAAACGCATAGCGGCTTTGCATAGAATATAATAATGGTCAATGGTCTCTGGCACATTGCACAGTGATTTCAATGTCCTTTAGTTTTCTCTGTAATATGTCCGAGAAGCGCATAGCGGCTTTGCATAGAATAAAATATTGGTCAGTGGTCTCTGGCACATTGTACAGTGATTTCAATGTCCTTTAGTTTTCGCTGTAATATGTCCGAGAAGCGCATAGCGGCTTTGCATAGAATAAAATCATGGTCAATGGTCTCTGGCACATTGCACAGTGATTTCAATGTCCTTTAGTTTTCGCTGTAATATGTCCGAGAAGCGCATAGCGGCTTTGCATAGAATAAAATAATGGTCAGTGGTCTCTGGCACATTGTACAGTGATTCCAATGTCCTTTAGATTTCGCTGTAATATTTCCGAGAAGCGCATATCGGCTTTGCATAGAATAAAATCATGGTCAATGGTCTCTGGCACATTGCACAGTGATTTCAATGTCCTTTAGTTTTCGCTGTAATATGTCCGAGAAGCGCATAGCGGCTTTGCATAGAATAAAATAATGGTGAATGGTCTCTGGCACATTGCACAGTGATTTCAATGCCCTTTAGTTTTCGCTCTAATATGTCCGAGAAGCGCATAGCGGCTTTGCATAGAATAAAATAATGGTCAATGGTCTCTGGCACATTGCACAGTGATTTCAATGTCCTTTAGTTTTCGCTGTAATATGTCCAAGAAGCGCATAGCGTCTTTGCATAGAATGAAATAGTGGTAAATGGTCTCTGGCACATTGCACAGTGACTTCAATGTCCTTTAGTTTTCGCTGTAATATGTCCGAGAAGCGCATAGCAGCTTCGCATAGAATAAAATAATGGTCAATGGTCTCTGGCACATTGCGCAGTGATTTCAATGTCCTTTAGTTTTCGTTGTAATATGTCCGAGAAGCGCATAGCGGCTTTGCATAGAATAAAATAATGGTGAGTGGTCTCTGGCACATTGCACAGTGATTTCAATGTCCTTTAGTTTTCGCTGTAATATGTCCGAGAAGCGCATAGCGGCTTTGCATAGAATAAAATCATGGTCAATGGTCTCTGGCACATTGCACAGTGATTTCAATGTCCTTTAGTTTTCGCTGTAATATGTCCGAGAAGCGCATAGCGGCTTCGCATAGAATAAAATAATGATGAGTGAATGGTCTCTGGCACATTGCACAGTGATTTCAATGTCCTTTAGTTTTCGCTGTAATATGTCCGAGAAGCGCATAGCGGCTTTGCATAGACTAAAATAATGGTCAATGGTCTCTGGCACATTGCACAGTGATTTAAATGTCCTCTAGTTTTCGCTGTAATATGTCCGAGAAGCGCATAGCGGCTTTGCATAGAATAAAATAATGGTCAATGGTCTCTGGCATATTGCACAGTGATTTCAATGTCCTTAAGTTTTCGCTGTAATTGTCCGCTAAGCGCATAGCGGCTTTGCATGGAATAAAATAATGGTCAATGGTCACTGGCACATTCCACACTGATTTCAATGTCCTATGGCTTTCGCTGTAATATGTCCGAGAAGCGCATAGCGGCTTTGCATAGAATAAAATAATGGTCAATGGTCTCTGGCACATTGCACAGTGATTTTAATATCCATTAGTTTTCGCTGTAATATGCCCGAGAAGCGCATTGCGGCTTCGCATAGAATAAAATAATGGTCAATGGTCTGTGGCACATTGCACAGTGATTTCAATGTCCTTTAGTTTTCGCTGTAATATGTCCGCTAAGCGCATAGCGGCTTTGCATAGAATAAAATAATGCTCAATGGTCTATGGCACATTGCACAGTGATTTCAATGTCCTTTAGTTTTCGCTGTAATATGTACGAGAAGCGCACAGCGGCTTTGAATAGAACAATATAATGGTCAATGGTCTCTGGCACATTGCACAGTGATTTCAATGTCCTTTAGTTTTCGCTGTAATATGTCCGAGAAGCGCATAGCGGCTTTGCATAGAATAAAATAATGGTCAATGGTCTCTAGCACATTGCACACTGATTTCAATGTCCTTTAGTTTTCGCTGTAATATGTCCGAGAAGCGCATAGCGGCTTTGCATAGAATAAAATAATGGTCAACGGTCTCTGGCACATTGCACAGTGATTTCATGTCCTTTAGTTTTCGCTGTAATATGTCCCAGAAGAGCATAGCGGCTTTGCATAGAATAAAATAATGGTCAATGGTCTCTAGCACATTGCACACTGATTTCAATGTCCTTTAGTTTTCGCTGTAATATGTCCGAGAAGTGCATAGCGGCTTTGCATAGAATAAAATAATGGTCAATGGTCTCTGGCACATTGCACAGTGATTTCATGTCCTTTAGTTTTCGCTGTAATATGTCCGAGAAGCGCATAGCGGCTTCGCAAAGAATAAAATAATGGTCAATGGTCTCTGGCACATAGCACAGTGATTTCAATGTCCTTTAGTTTTCGCTGTAAAATGTCCGAGAAGCGCATAGCGGCTTCGCATAGAATAAAATAATGGTCAATGGTCTCTGGAACATTGCACAGTGATTTCAATCTCCTTTAGTTTTCGCTGTAATATGTCCGAGAAGCGCATAGCGGCTTTGCATAGAATAAAATAATGGTCAATGGTCTCTGGCACATTCCACGGTGATTTCAATGTCCTTTAGCTTTCGCTGTAATATGTCCTAGAAGCGCATAGCGGCTTTGCATAGAATAAAATAATGGTCAATGGTCTCTGAAACATTGCACAGTGATTTCAATGTCCTTTAGTTTTCGCTTTAATATGTCCGAGAAGCGCATAGCGGCGTTGCATAGAATAAAATAATGGTCAATGGTCTCTTGCACATTGCACAGTGATTTCAATGTCCATTAGTTTTCGCTGTAATATGTCCGAGAAGCGCATAGCGGCTTTGCATAGAATAAAATAATTGTCAATGGTCTCTGGCACATTGCACAGTGATTTCAATGACGTATAGTTTTCGCTGTAATATGTCCGAGAAGCGCATAGCGGCTTTGCATATAATAAAATAACGGTCAATGGTCTCTGGCACATTGCACAGTGATTTCAATGTCCTTTAGTTTTCGCTGTAATATGTCCGAGAAGCGCATAGCTGCTTCGTATAGAATAAAATAATGGTCAATGGTCTCTGGCACATGCGCAGTGATTTCAATGTCCTTTAGTTTTCGCTGTAATATGTCCGAGAAGCGCATAGCGGCTTTGCATAGAATAAAATAATGGTCAATGGTCTCTGGAACATTGCACAGTGATTTCAATGTCCTTTAGTTTTCGCAGTAATATGTCCGAGAAGCGCATAGCGGCTTTGCATCGTATAAAAAAATGGTCAATGGTCTCTGGCTCATTGCACAGTGGTTTCAATGTCCTTTAGTTTTCGCTGTAATATGTCCGAGAAGCGCATAGCGGCTTTGCATAGAATAAAATAATGGTCAATGGTCTCTGGCACATTGCACAGTGATTTCAATGTACTTTAGTTTTCGCTGTAATATGTCCGAGAAGCGCATAGCGGCTTTGCATAGAATAAAATAATGGTCAATGGTCTCTGGCACATTGCACAGTGATTTCAATGTCCTTTAGTTTTCGCTGTAATATGTCCGAGAAACGCATAGCGGCTTTGCATAGAATATAATAATGGTCAATGGTCTCTGGCACATTGCACAGTGATTTCAATGTCCTTTAGTTTTCTCTGTAATATGTCCGAGAAGCGCATAGCGGCTTTGCATAGAATAAAATAATGGTCAGTGGTCTCTGGCACATTGTACAGTGATTTCAATGTCCTTTAGTTTTCGCTGTAATATGTCCGAGAAGCGCATAGCGGCTTTGCATAGAATAAAATCATGGTCAATGGTCTCTGGCACATTGCACAGTGATTTCAATGTCCTTTAGTTTTCGCTGTAATATGTCCGAGAAGCGCATAGCGGCTTTTCATAGAATAAAATAATGGTCAGTGGTCTCTGGCACATTGTACAGTGATTCCAATGTCTTTTAGTTTTCGCTGTAATATGTCCGAGAAGCGCATAGCGGCTTTTCATATAATAAAATAATGGTCAGTGGTCTCTGGCACATTGTACAGTGATTCCAATGTCTTTTAGTTTTCGCTGTAATATGTCCGAGAAGCGCATAGCGGCTTTGCATAGAATAAAATCATGGTCAATGGTCTCTGGCACATTGCACAGTGATTTCAATGTCCTTTAGTTTTCGCTGTAATATGTCCGAGAAGCGCATAGCGGCTTTGCATAGAATAAAATAATGGTCAATGGTCTCTAGCACATTGCACACTGATTTCAATGTCCTTTAGTTTTCGCTGTAATATGTCCGAGAAGCGCATAGCGGCTTTGCATAGAATAAAATAATGGTCAATGTTCTCTGGCACATTGCACAGTGATTTCATGTCCTTTAGTTTTCGCTGTAATATGTCCGAGAAGCGCATAGCGGCTTTGCATAGAATAAAATAATGGTCAATGGTCTCTGGAACATTGCACAGTGATTTCAATCTCCTTTAGTTTTCGCTGTAATATGTCCGAGAAGCGCATAGCGGCTTTGCATAGAATAAAATAATGGTCAATGGTCTCTGGCACATTCCACGGGGATTTCAATGTCCTTTAGCTTTCGCTGTAATATGTCCGAGAAGCGCATAGCGGCTTTGCATAGAATAAAATAATGGTCAATGGTCTCTGAAACATTGCACAGTGATTTCAATGTCCTTTAGTTTTCGCTTTAATATGTCCGAGAAGCGCATAGCGGCGTTGCATAGAATAAAATAATGGTCAATGGTCTCTTGCACATTGCACAGTGATTTCAATGTCCATTAGTTTTCGCTGTAATATGTCCGAGAAGCGCATAGCGGCTTTGCATAGAATAAAATAATTGTCAATGGTCTCTGGCACATTGCACAGTGATTTCAATGACGTATAGTTTTCGCTGTAATATGTCCGAGAAGCGCATAGCGGCTTTGCATATAATAAAATAACGGTCAATGGTCTCTGGCACATTGCACAGTGATTTCAATGTCCCTTAGTTTTCGCTGTAATATGTCCGAGAAGCGCATAGCTGCTTCGTATAGAATAAAATAATGGTCAATGGTCTCTGGCACATGCGCAGTGATTTCAATGTCCTTTAGTTTTCGCTGTAATATGTCCGAGAAGCGCATAGCGGCTTTGCATAGAATAAAATAATGGTCAATGGTCTCTGGAACATTGCACAGTGATTTCAATGTCCTTTAGTTTTCGCAGTAATATGTCCGAGAAGCGCATAGCGGCTTTGCATCGTATAAAAAAATGGTCAATGGTCTCTGGCTCATTGCACAGTGGTTTCAATGTCCTTTAGTTTTCGCTGTAATATGTCCGAGAAGCGCATAGCGGCTTTGCATAGAATAAAATAATGGTCAATGGTCTCTGGCACATTGCACAGTGATTTCAATGTACTTTAGTTTTCGCTGTAATATGTCCGAGAAGCGCATAGCGGCTTTGCATAGAATAAAATAATGGTCAATGGTCTCTGGCACATTGCACAGTGATTTCAATGTCCTTTAGTTTTCGCTGTAATATGTCCGAGAAACGCATAGCGGCTTTGCATAGAATATAATAATGGTCAATGGTCTCTGGCACATTGCACAGTGATTTCAATGTCCTTTAGTTTTCTCTGTAATATGTCCGAGAAGCGCATAGCGGCTTTGCATAGAATAAAATAATGGTCAGTGGTCTCTGGCACATTGTACAGTGATTTCAATGTCCTTTAGTTTTCGCTGTAATATGTCCGAGAAGCGCATAGCGGCTTTGCATAGAATAAAATCATGGTCAATGGTCTCTGGCACATTGCACAGTGATTTCAATGTCCTTTAGTTTTCGCTGTAATATGTCCGAGAAGCGCATAGCGGCTTTTCATAGAATAAAATAATGGTCAGTGGTCTCTGGCACATTGTACAGTGATTCCAATGTCTTTTAGTTTTCGCTGTAATATGTCCGAGAAGCGCATAGCGGCTTTTCATATAATAAAATAATGGTCAGTGGTCTCTGGCACATTGTACAGTGATTCCAATGTCTTTTAGTTTTCGCTGTAATATGTCCGAGAAGCGCATAGCGGCTTTGCATAGAATAAAATCATGGTCAATGGTCTCTGGCACATTGCACAGTGATTTCAATGTCCTTTAGTTTTCGCTGTAATATGTCCGAGAAGCGCATAGCGGCTTTGCATAGAATAAAATAATGGTGAATGGTCTCTGGCACATTTCACAGTGATTTCAATGGCCTTTAGTTTTCGCTCTAATATGTCCGAGAAGCGCATAGCGGCTTTGCATAGAATAAAATAATGGTCAATGGTCTCTGGCACATTGCACAGTGACTTCAATGTCCTTGAGTTTTCGCTGTAATATGTCCGAGAAGCGCATAGCAGCTTCGCATAGAATAAAATAATGGTCAATGGTCTCTGGCACATTGCGCAGTGATTTCAATGTCCTTTAGTTTTCGCCGTAATATGTCCGAGAAGCGCATAGCGGCTTTGCATAGAATAAAATAATGGTCAATGGTCTCTGGCACATTGCACAGTGATTTCAATGACCTATAGTTTTCGCTGTAATATGTCCGAGAAGCGCATAGCGGCTTTGCATATAATGAAATAACGGTCAATGGTCTCTGGCACATTGCACAGTGATTTCAATGTCCTTTAGTTTTCGCTGTAATATGTCCGAGAAGCGCATAGCGGCTTCGTATAGAATAAAATAATGGTCAATGGTCTCTGGCACATGCGCAGTGATTTCAATGTCCTTTAGTTTTCGCTGTAATATGTCCGAGAAGCGCATAGCGGCTTTGCATAGAATAAAATAATGGTCAATGGTCTCTGGAACATTGCACAGTGATTTCAATGTCCTTTAGTTTTCGCAGTAATATGTCCGAGAAGCGCATAGCGGCTTTGCATCGTATAAAAAAATGGTCAATGGTCTCTGGCTCATTGCACAGTGGTTTCAATGTCCTTTAGTTTTCGCTGTAATATGTCCGAGAAGCGCATAGCGTCTTTGCATAGAATAAAATAATGGTCAATGGTCTCTGGCACATTGCACAGTGATTTCAATGTCCTTTAGTTTTCGCTGTAATATGTCCGAGAAGCGCATAGCGGCTTTGCATAGAATAAAATAATGGTCAATGGTCTCTGGCACATTGCACAGTGATTTCAATGTCCTTTAGTTTTCTCTGTAATATGTCCGAGAAGCGCATAGCGGCTTTGCATAGAATAAAATAATGGTCAGTGGTCTCTGGCACATTGTACAGTGATTTCAATGTCCTTTAGTTTTCGCTGTAATATGTCCGAGAAGCGCATAGCGGCTTTGCATAGAATAAAATCATGGTCAATGGTCTCTGGCACATTGCACAGTGATTTCAATGTCCTTTAGTTTTCGCTGTAATATGTCCGAGAAGCGCATAGCGGCTTTGCATAGAATAAAATAATGGTCAGTGGTCTCTGGCACATTGTACAGTGATTCCAATGTCTTTTAGTTTTCGCTGTAATATGTCCGAGAAGCGCACAGCGGCTTTGCATAGAATAAAATCATGGTCAATGGTCTCTGGCACATTGCACAGTGATTTCAATGTCCTTTAGTTTTCGCTGTAATATGTCCGAGAAGCGCATAGCGGCTTTGCATAGAATAAAATAATGGTGAATGGTCTCTGGCACATTGCACAGTGATTTCAATGGCCTTTAGTTTTCGCTCTAATATGTCCGAGAAGCGCATAGCGGCTTTGCATAGAATAAAATAATGGTCAATGGTCTCTGGCACATTGCACAGTGACTTCAATGTCCTTGAGTTTTCGCTGTAATATGTCCGAGAAGCGCATAGCAGCTTCGCATAGAATAAAATAATGGTCAATGGTCTCTGGCACATTGCGCAGTGATTTCAATGTCCTTTAGTTTTCGCCGTAATATGTCCGAGAAGCGCATAGCGGCTTTGCATAAAATAAAATAATGGTCAATGGTCTCTGGCACATTGCACAGTGATTTCAATGTCCTTTAGGTTTCGCCGTAATATGTCCTAGAAGCGCATGGCGGCTTTGCATAGAATAAAATATTGGTCAATGGTCTCTGGCACATTGCACAGTGATTTCAATCTCCTTTAGTTTTCGCTGTAAAATGTCCGAGAAGCGCATAGCGGCTTCGCATAGAATAAAATAATGGTCAATGGTCTCTGGAACATTGCACAGTGATTTCAATCTCCTTTAGTTTTCGCTGTAATATGTCCGAGAAGCGCATAGCGGCTTTGCATAGAATAAAATAATGGTCAATGGTCTCTGGCACATTCCACGGTGATTTCAATGTCCTTTAGCTTTCGCTGTAATATGTCCGAGAAGCGCATAGCGGCTTTGCATAGAATAAAATAATGGTCAATGGTCTCTGGCACATTGCACAGTTATTTCAATCTCCTTTAGTTTTCGCTGTAATATGTCCGAGAAGCGCACAGCGGCTTCGCATAGAATAAAATAATGGTCAGTGGTCTTGCACATTGCACAGTGATTTCAATGTCCTTTAGTTTTCGCTGTAATATGTCCGAGAAGCGCATAGCGGCTTTGCATAGAATAAAATAATTGTCAATGGTCTCTGGCACATTGCACAGCGATTTCAATGACCCTATAGTTTTCGCTGTAATATGTCCGAGAAGCGCATAGCGGCTTTGCATATAATAAAATAACGGTCAATGGTCTCTGGCACATTGCACAGTGATTTCAATGTCCATTAGTTTTCGCTGTAATATGTCCGAGAAGCGCATAGCGGCTTTGCATAGAATAAAATAATTGTCAATGGTCTCTGGCACATTGCACAGTGATTTCAATGACGTATAGTTTTCGCTGTAATATGTCCGAGAAGCGCATAGCGGCTTTGAATATAATAAAATAACGGTCAATGGTCTCTGGCACATTGCACAGTGATTTCAATGTCCTTTAGTTTTCGCTGTAATATGTCCGAGAAGCGCATAGCTGCTTCGTATAGAATAAAATAATGGTCAATGGTCTCTGGCACATGCGCAGTGATTTCAATGTCCTTTAGTTTTCGCTGTAATATGTCCGAGAAGCGCATAGCGGCTTTGCATAGAATAAAATAATGGTCAATGGTCTCTGGAACATTGCACAGTGATTTCAATGTCCTTTAGTTTTCGCAGTAATATGTCCGAGAAGCGCATAGCGGCTTTGCATCGTATAAAAAAATGGTCAATGGTCTCTGGCTCATTGCACAGTGGTTTCAATGTCCTTTAGTTTTCGCTGTAATATGTCCGAGAAGCGCATAGCGGCTTTGCATAGAATAAAATAATGGTCAATGGTCTCTGGCACATTGCACAGTGATTTCAATGTACTTTAGTTTTCGCTGTAATATGTCCGAGAAGCGCATAGCGGCTTTGCATAGAATAAAATAATGGTCAATGGTCTCTGGCACATTGCACAGTGATTTCAATGTCCTTTAGTTTTCGCTGTAATATGTCCGAGAAACGCATAGCGGCTTTGCATAGAATATAATAATGGTCAATGGTCTCTGGCACATTGCACAGTGATTTCAATGTCCTTTAGTTTTCTCTGTAATATGTCCGAGAAGCGCATAGCGGCTTTGCATAGAATAAAATAATGGTCAGTGGTCTCTGGCACATTGTACAGTGATTTCAATGTCCTTTAGTTTTCGCTGTAATATGTCCGAGAAGCGCATAGCGGCTTTGCATAGAATAAAATCATGGTCAATGGTCTCTGGCACATTGCACAGTGATTTCAATGTCCTTTAGTTTTCGCTGTAATATGTCCGAGAAGCGCATAGCGGCTTTTCATAGAATAAAATAATGGTCAGTGGTCTCTGGCACATTGTACAGTGATTCCAATGTCTTTTAGTTTTCGCTGTAATATGTCCGAGAAGCGCATAGCGGCTTTTCATATAATAAAATAATGGTCAGTGGTCTCTGGCACATTGTACAGTGATTCCAATGTCTTTTAGTTTTCGCTGTAATATGTCCGAGAAGCGCATAGCGGCTTTGCATAGAATAAAATCATGGTCAATGGTCTCTGGCACATTGCACAGTGATTTCAATGTCCTTTAGTTTTCGCTGTAATATGTCCGAGAAGCGCATAGCGGCTTTGCATAGAATAAAATAATGGTGAATGGTCTCTGGCACATTGCACAGTGATTTCAATGGCCTTTAGTTTTCGCTCTAATATGTCCGAGAAGCGCATAGCGGCTTTGCATAGAATAAAATAATGTCAATGGTCTCTGGCACATTGCACAGTGACTTCAATGTCCTTGAGTTTTCGCTGTAATATGTCCGAGAAGCGCATAGCAGCTTCGCATAGAATAAAATAATGGTCAATGGTCTCTGGCACATTGCGCAGTGATTTCAATGTCCTTTAGTTTTCGCCGTAATATGTCCGAGAAGCGCATAGCGGCTTTGCATAGAATAAAATAATGGTCAATGGTCTCTGGCACATTGCACAGTGATTTCAATGACCTATAGTTTTCGCTGTAATATGTCCGAGAAGCGCATAGCGGCTTTGCATATAATGAAATAACGGTCAATGGTCTCTGGCACATTGCACAGTGATTTCAATGTCCTTTAGTTTTCGCTGTAATATGTCCGAGAAGCGCATAGCGGCTTCGTATAGAATAAAATAATGGTCAATGGTCTCTGGCACATGCGCAGTGATTTCAATGTCCTTTAGTTTTCGCTGTAATATGTCCGAGAAGCGCATAGCGGCTTTGCATAGAATAAAATAATGGTCAATGGTCTCTGGAACATTGCACAGTGATTTCAATGTCCTTTAGTTTTCGCAGTAATATGTCCGAGAAGCGCATAGCGGCTTTGCATCGTATAAAAAAATGGTCAATGGTCTCTGGCTCATTGCACAGTGGTTTCAATGTCCTTTAGTTTTCGCTGTAATATGTCCGAGAAGCGCATAGCGTCTTTGCATAGAATAAAATAATGGTCAATGGTCTCTGGCACATTGCACAGTGATTTCAATGTCCTTTAGTTTTCGCTGTAATATGTCCGAGAAGCGCATAGCGGCTTTGCATAGAATAAAATAATGGTCAATGGTCTCTGGCACATTGCACAGTGATTTCAATGTCCTTTAGTTTTCTCTGTAATATGTCCCAGAAGCGCATAGCGGCTTTGCATAGAATAAAATAATGGTCAGTGGTCTCTGGCACATTGTACAGTGATTTCAATGTCCTTTAGTTTTCGCTGTAATATGTCCGAGAAGCGCATAGCGGCTTTGCATAGAATAAAATCATGGTCAATGGTCTCTGGCACATTGCACAGTGATTTCAATGTCCTTTAGTTTTCGCTGTAATATGTCCGAGAAGCGCATAGCGGCTTTGCATAGAATAAAATAATGGTCAGTGGTCTCTGGCACATTGTACAGTGATTCCAATGTCTTTTAGTTTTCGCTGTAATATGTCCGAGAAGCGCACAGCGGCTTTGCATAGAATAAAATCATGGTCAATGGTCTCTGGCACATTGCACAGTGATTTCAATGTCCTTTAGTTTTCGCTGTAATATGTCCGAGAAGCGCATAGCGGCTTTGCATAGAATAAAATAATGGTGAATGGTCTCTGGCACATTGCACAGTGATTTCAATGGCCTTTAGTTTTCGCTCTAATATGTCCGAGAAGCGCATAGCGGCTTTGCATAGAATAAAATAATGGTCAATGGTCTCTGGCACATTGCACAGTGACTTCAATGTCCTTGAGTTTTCGCTGTAATATGTCCGAGAAGCGCATAGCAGCTTCGCATAGAATAAAATAATGGTCAATGGTCTCTGGCACATTGCGCAGTGATTTCAATGTCCTTTAGTTTTCGCCGTAATATGTCCGAGAAGCGCATAGCGGCTTTGCATAAAATAAAATAATGGTCAATGGTCTCTGGCACATTGCACAGTGATTTCAATGTCCTTTAGGTTTCGCCGTAATATGTCCTAGAAGCGCATGGCGGCTTTGCATAGAATAAAATAATGGTCAATGGTCTCTGGCACATTGCACAGTGATTTCAATCTCCTTTAGTTTTCGCTGTAAAATGTCCGAGAAGTGCATAGCGGCTTCGCATAGAATAAAATAATGGTCAATGGTCTCTGGAACATTGCACAGTGATTTCAATCTCCTTTAGTTTTCGCTGTAATATGTCCGAGAAGCGCATAGCGGCTTTGCATAGAATAAAATAATGGTCAATGGTCTCTGGCACATTCCACGGTGATTTCAATGTCCTTTAGCTTTCGCTGTAATATGTCCGAGAAGCGCATAGCGGCTTTGCATAGAATAAAATAATGGTCAATGGTCTCTGGCACATTGCACAGTTATTTCAATCTCCTTTAGTTTTCGCTGTAATATGTCCGAGAAGCGCACAGCGGCTTCGCATAGAATAAAATAATGGTCAGTGGTCTTGCACATTGCACAGTGATTTCAATGTCCTTTAGTTTTCGCTGTAATATGTCCGAGAAGCGCATAGCGGCTTTGCATAGAATAAAATAATTGTCAATGGTCTCTGGCACATTGCACAGTGATTTCAATGACCTATATTTTTCGCTGTAATATGTCCGAGAAGCGCATAGCGGCTTTGCATATAATAAAATAACGGTCAATGGTCTCTGGCACATTGCACAGTGATTTCAATGTCCTTTAGTTTTCGCTGTAATATGTCCGAGAAGCGCATAGCTGCTTCGTATAGAATAAAATAATGGTCAATGGTCTCTGGCACATGCGCAGTGATTTCAATGTCCTTTAGTTTTCGCTGTAATATGTCCGAGAAGCGCATAGCGGCTTTGCATAGAATAAAATAATGGTCAATGGTCTCTGGAACATTGCACAGTGATTTCAATGTCCTTTAGTTTTCGCAGTAATATGTCCGAGAAGCGCATAGCGGCTTTGCATAGAATAAAATAATGGTCAATGGTCTCTGGCACATTGCACAGTGATTTCAATGTCCTTTAGTTTTCGCTGTAATATGTCCGAGAAACGCATAGCGGCTTTGCATAGAATAAAATAATGGTCAATGGTCTCTGGCACATTGTACAGTGATTTCAATGTCCTTTAGTTTTCGCTGTAATATGTCCGAGAAGCGCATAGCGGCTTTGCGTAGAATAAAATCATGGTCAATGGTCTCTGGCACATTGCACAGTGATTTCAATGTCCTTTAGTTTTCGCTGTAATATGTCCGAGAAGCGCATAGCGGCTTTTCATAGAATAAAATAATGGTCAGTGGTCTCTGGCACATTGTACAGTGATTCCAATGTCTTTTAGTTTTCGCTGTAATATGTCCGAGAAGCGCATAGCGGCTTTGCATAGAATAAAATCATGGTCAATGGTCTCTGGCACATTGCACAGTGATTTCAATGTCCTTTAATTTTCGCTGTAATATGTCCGAGAAGCGCATAGCGGCTTTGCATAGAATAAAATAATGGTGAATGGTCTCTGGCACATTGCACAGTGATTTCAATGGCCTTTAGTTTTCGCTCTAATATGTCCGAGAAGCGCATAGCGGCTTTGCATAGAATAAAATAATGGTCAATGGTCTCTGGCACATTGCACAGTGACTTCAATGTCCTTGAGTTTTCGCTGTAATATGTCCGAGAAGCGCATAGCAGCTTCGCATAGAATAAAATAATGGTCAATGGTCTCTGGCACATTCCGCAGTGATTTCAATGTCCTTTAGTTTTCGCAGTAATTTGTCCGAGAAGCGCATAGCGGCTTTGCATAAAATAAAATAATGGTCAATGGTCTCTGGCACATTGCACAGTGATTTCAATGTCCTTTACGTTTCGCCGTAATATGTCCGAGAAGCGCATGGCGGCTTTGCATAGAATAAAATAATGGTCAATAGTCTCTGGCACATTGCACAGTGATTTCAATCTCCTTTAGTTTTCGCTGTAATATGTCTGAGAAGCGCATAGCGGCTTCGCATAGAACAAAATAATGGTCAATGGTCTCTTGCACATTGCACAGTGATTTCAATGTCCTTTAGTTTTCGCAGTAATATGTCCGAGGAGCGCATAGCGGCTTTGAATAGATTAAAATAATGGTCAATGGTCTCTGGCATATTGCACAGTGATATCAATGTCCTTAGTTTTCGCTGTAATATATCCGAGAAGCGCATAGCGGCTTTGCATAGAATAAAATAATGGTCAATGGTCTCTGGCTCATTGCACAGTGGTTTCAATGTCCTTTAGTTTTCGCTGTATTATATCCGAGAAGCGCATAGCGGCTTCGCATAAAATAAAATAATGGTCTATGGTCTCTGGCACATGCACAGTGATTTCAATGTCCTTTAGTTTTCGCTGTAATATGTCCGAGAAGCGCATAGGGGCTTCGCATAGAATAAAATTATGGTCAACGGTCTCTGGCACATTGCACAGTGATTTCAATGTCCTTTAGTTTTCGCTGTAATATGTCCGAGAAGCGCATAGCGGCTTTGCATAGAATAAAATAATGGTCAATGGTCTCTGGAACATTGAACAGGGATTTCAATGTCCTTTAGTTTTCGCTGTAATATGTCCGAGAAGCGCATAGCGGCGTTGCATAGAATAAAATAATGGTCAATGGTCTCTGGCTCATTGCACAGTGGTTTCAATGTCCTCTAGTTTTCGCTGTAATATGTCCGAGAAGCGCATAGCGGCTTTGCATAGAATAAAATAATGGTCAATGGTCTCTGGCAGATTGCACAGTGATTTCAATGTCCATTAGTTTTCGCTGTAATATGTCCGAGAAGCGCATAGCGGCTTTGCATAGAATAAAATAATGGTCAATGGTCTCTGGAACATTGCACAGTGATTTCAATGTCCTTTAGTTTTCGCTGTAATATGTCCGAGAAGCGCATAGCGGCGTTGCATAGAATAAAATAATGGTCAATGGTCTCTGGCTCATTGCACAGTGGTTTCAATGTCCTCTAGTTTTCGCTGTAATATGTCCGAGAAGCGCATAGCGGCTTTGCATAGAATAAAATAATGTTCTATGGTCTCTGGCACATGCACAGTGATTTCAATGTCCTCTAGTTTTCGCTGTAATATGTCCGAGAAGCGCATAGCGGCTTTGCATAGAATAAAATAATGGTCAATGGTCTCTGGAACATTGCACAGTGATTTCAATGTCCTTTAGTTTTCGCTTTATATGTCCGAGAAGCGCATAGCGGCGTTGCATAGAATAAAATAATGGTCAATGGTCTCTGGCTCATTGCACAGTGGTTTCAATGTCCTCTAGTTTTCGCTGTAATATGTCCGAGAAGCGCATAGCGGCTTTGCATAGAATAAAATAATGGTCAATGGTCTCTGGCACATTGCACAGTGATTTCAATGTCCCTTAGTTTTCGCTGTAATATGTCCGAGAATCACATAGCGGCTTTGCATAGAATAAAATAATGGTCAATGGTCTCTGGCACATTGCACAGTGATTTCAATGACCTGTAGTTTTCGCTGTAATATGTCCGAGAAGCGCATAGCGGTTTGCATAGAATAAAATAACGGTCAATGGTCTCTGGCACATTGCACAGTGATTTCAATCTCCTTTAGTTTTCGCTGTAATATGTCCGAGAAGCGCATAGCGGCTTCGCATAGAATAAAATAATGGTCAATGGTCTCTGGCACATGCACAGTGATTTTAATGTCCTTTAGTTTTCGCTGTAATATGTCCGAGAAGCGCATAGCGGCTTTGCATAGAATAAAATAATGGTCAATGGTCTCTGGAACATTGCACAGTGATTTCAATGTCCTTTAGTTTTCGCAGTAATTTGTCCAAGAAGCGCATAGCGGCTTTGCATAAAATAAAATAATGGTCAATGGTCTCTGGCACATTGCACAGTGATTTCAATGTCCTTTAGGTTTCGCCGTAATATGTCCGAGTAGCGCATGGCGGCTTTGCATAGAATAAAATAATGGTCAATGGTCTCTGGCACATTGCACAGTGATTTCAAAGTCCTTTAGTGTTCGCTGTAATATGTCCGAGAAGCGCATAGCGGCTTTGCATAGAATAAAATAATGGTCAATGGTCTCTGGCACATGGCACAGTGATTTCAATGTCCTTTAGTTTTCGCTGTAATATATCCGAGAAGCGCATAGCGGCTTCGCATAAAATAAAATAATGGTCTATGGTCTCTGGCACATGCACAGTGATTTCAATGTCCTTTAGTTTTCGCTGTAATATGTCCGAGAAGCGCATAGCGGCTTCGCATAGAATAAAATTATGGTCAACGGTCTCTGGCACATTGCACAGTGATTTCAATGTCCTTTAGTTTTCGCTGTAATATGTCCGAGAAGCGCATAGCGGCTTTGCATATAATAAAATATTGGTCAATGGTCTCTGGAACATTGCACAGTGATTTCAATGTCCTTTAGTTTTCGCTGTAATATGTCCGAGAAGCGCATAGCGGCTTTGCATAGAATAAAGTAATGGTCACTGGTCTCTGGAACATTGCACAGTGATTTCAATGTCCTTTAGTTTTCTCTGTAATATGTCCGAGAAGCGCATAGCGGCGTTGCATAGAATAAAATAATGTTCAATGGTCACTGGATCATTGCGCAGTGGTTTCAATGTCCTCTAGTTTTCGCTGTAATATGTCCGAGAAGCGCATAGCGGCTTTGCATAGAATAAAATAATGGTCAATGGTCTCTGGCACATTGCACAGTGATTTCAATGTCCTTTAGTTTTCGCTGTATATGTCCGAGAAGCACATAGCGGCTTCGCAAAAAATAAAATAATGGTCAATGGTCTCTGGCACATTGCACAGTGATTTCAATGTCCTTTAGTTCTCGCTGTAATATATCCGAGAAGCGCATAGCGGCTTTGCATAGAATAAAATAATGGTCACTGGTCTCTGGAACATTGCACAGTGATTTCAATGTCCTTTAGTTTTCTCTGTAATATGTCCGAGAAGCGCATAGCGGCGTTGCATAGAATAAAATAATGTTCAATGGTCACTGGCTCATTGCACAGTGATTTCAATGTCCTTTAGTTTTCGCTGTAATATGTCCGAGAAGCGCATAGCGGCTTTGTATAGAATAAAATAATGGTCAATGGTCTCTGGCACATTGCACACTGTTTTCGCTGTAATATGTCCGAGAAGCGCATAGCGGCTTTGCATAGAATAAAATAATGGTCAATGGTCTCTGGCACATTGCACAGTGATTTCAATGTCCTTTAGTTTTCGCTGTAATATGTCCGAGAAGCGCATAGCGGCGTTGCATAGAATATAATAATGGTCAATGGTCTCTGGCTCATTGCACAGTGATTTCAATGTCCTTTAGGTTTAGCCGTAATATGTCCGAGAAGCGCATGGCGGCTTTGCATAGAATAAAATAATGGTCAATGGTCCCTGGCACATTGCACAGTGATTTCAATCTCCTTTAGTTTTCGCTGTAATATGTCCGAGAAGCGCATAGCGGCTTCGCATAGAACAAAATAATGGTCAATGGTCTCTTGCACATTGCACAGTGATTTCAATGTCCTTTAGTTTTCGCAGTAATATGCCCGAGGAGCGCATAGCGGCTTTGAATAGATTAAAATAATGGTCAATGGTCTCTGGCATATTGCACAGTGATTTCAATGTCCTTAGTTTTCGCTGTAATATATCCGAGAAGCGCATAGCGGCTTTGCATAGAATAAAATAATGGTCAATGGTCTCTGGCTCATTGCACAGTGGTTTCAATGTCCTTTAGTTTTCGCTGTAATATGTCCTAGAAGCGCATAGCGGCTTTGCATAGAATAAAATAATGGTCAATGGTCTCTGGCACATTGCACAGTGATTTCAATGTCCATTAGTTTTCGCTGTAATATGTCCGAGAAGCGCATAGCGGCTTTGCATAGAATAAAATAATGGTCAATGGTCTCTGGCACATTGCACAGTGATTTCAATGTCATTTAGTTTTCGCTGTAATATATCCGAGAAGCGCATAGCGGCTTCGCATAAAATAAAATAATGGTCTATGGTCTCTGGCACATGCACAGTTATTTCAATGTCCTTTAGTTTTCGCTGCAATATGTCCGAGAAGCGCATAGCGGCTTCGCATAGAATATAATTATGGTCAACGGTCTCTGGCACATTGCACAGTGATTTCAATGTCCTTTAGTTTTCGCTGTAATATGTCCGAGAAGCGCATAGCGGCTTTGCATAGAATAAAATAATGGTCAATGGTCTCTGGAACATCGCACAGTGATTTCAATGTCCTTTAGTTTTCGCTGTATTATGTCCGAGAAGCGCATAGCGGCTTTGCATAGAATAAAATAATGGTCAATGGTCTCTGGAACATTGCCCAGTGATTTCAATGTCCTTTAGTTTTCTCTGTAATATGTCCGAGAAGCGCATAGCGGCGTTGCATAGAATAAAATAATGTTCAATGGTCTCTTGCACATTGCACAGTGATTTCAATGTCCTTTAGTTTTCGCAGTAATATGTCCGAGGAGCGCATAGCGGCTTTGAATAGGTTAAAATAATGGTCAATGGTCTCTGGCATATTGTACAGTGATTTCAATGTCGTTAGTTTTCGCTGTAATATATCCGAGAAGCGCATAGCGGCTTTGCATAGAATAAAATAATGGTCAATGGTCTCTGGCTCATTGCACAGTGGTTTCAATGTCCTTTAGTTTTCGCTGTAATATGTCCGAGAAGCGCATAGCGGCTTTGCATAGAATAAAATAATGGTCAGTGGTCTCTGGCTCATTGCACAGTGATTTCAATGTCCATTAGTTTTCGCTGTAATATGTCCGAGAAGCGCATAGCGGCTTTGCATAGAATAAAGTAATGGTCAATGGTCTCTGGCACATTGCACAGTGATTTCAATGTCCATTAGTTTTCGCTGTAATATGTCCGAGAAGCGCATAGCGGCTTTGCATAGAATAAAATAATGGTCAATGGTCTCTGGCACATTGCACAGTGATTTCAATGACCTATAGTTTTCGCTGTAATATGTCCAAGAAGCGCATAGCGGCTTTGCATAGAATAAAATAACGGTCAATGGTCTCTGGCACATTGCACAGTGATTTCAATGTCCTTTAGTTTTCGCTGTAATATGTCCGAGAAGCGCATAGCGGCTTCGCAAAGAAGAAAATAATGGTCAATGGTCTCTGGCACATGCACAGTGATTTCAATGTCCTTTAGTTTTCGCTGTAATATGTCCGAGAAGCGCATAGCGGCTTTGCATAGAATAAAATAATGGTCAATGGTCTCTGGAACATTGCACAGTGATTTCAATGTCCTTTAGTTTTCGCAGTAATATGTCCGAGAAGCGCATATCGGCTTTGCATCGTGTAAAATAATGGTCAATGGTCTCTGGCTCATTGCACAGTGGTTTCAATGTCCTTTAGTTTTCGCTGTAATATGTCCGAGAAGCGCATAGCAGCTTTGCATAGAATAAAATAATGGTCAATGGTCTCTGGCACATTGCACAGTGATTTCAATGTCCTTTAGGTTTCGCCGTAATATGTCCGAGTAGCGCATGGCGGCTTTGCATAGAATAAAATAATGGTCAATGGTCTCTGGCACATTGCACAGTGATTTCAAAGTCCTTTAGTGTTCGCTGTAATATGTCCGAGAAGCGCATAGCGGCTTTGCATAGAATAAAATAATGGTCAATGGTCTCTGGCACATGGCACAGTGATTTCAATGTCCTTTAGTTTTCGCTGTAATATATCCGAGAAGCGCATAGCGGCTTCGCATAAAATAAAATAATGGTCTATGGTCTCTGGCACATGCACAGTGATTTCAATGTCCTTTAGTTTTCGCTGTAATATGTCCGAGAAGCGCATAGCGGCTTCGCATAGAATAAAATTATGGTCAACGGTCTCTGGCACATTGCACAGTGATTTCAATGTCCTTTAGTTTTCGCTGTAATATGTCCGAGAAGCGCATAGCGGCTTTGCATATAATAAAATAATGGTCAATGGTCTCTGGAACATTGCACAGTGATTTCAATGTCCTTTAGTTTTCGCTGTAATATGTCCGAGAAGCGCATAGCGGCTTTGCATAGAATAAAGTAATGGTCACTGGTCTCTGGAACATTGCACAGTGATTTCAATGTCCTTTAGTTTTCTCTGTAATATGTCCGAGAAGCGCATAGCGGCGTTGCATAGAATAAAATAATGTTCAATGGTCACTGGATCATTGCGCAGTGGTTTCAATGTCCTCTAGTTTTCGCTGTAATATGTCCGAGAAGCGCATAGCGGCTTTGCATAGAATAAAATAATGGTCAATGGTCTCTGGCACATTGCACAGTGATTTCAATGTCCTTTAGTTTTCGCTGTATATGTCCGAGAAGCACATAGCGGCTTCGCAAAAAATAAAATAATGGTCAATGGTCTCTGGCACATTGCACAGTGATTTCAATGTCCTTTAGTTCTCGCTGTAATATATCCGAGAAGCGCATAGCGGCTTTGCATAGAATAAAATAATGGTCACTGGTCTCTGGAACATTGCACAGTGATTTCAATGTCCTTTAGTTTTCTCTGTAATATGTCCGAGAAGCGCATAGCGGCGTTGCATAGAATAAAATAATGTTCAATGGTCACTGGCTCATTGCACAGTGATTTCAATGTCCTTTAGTTTTCGCTGTAATATGTCCGAGAAGCGCATAGCGGCTTTGTATAGAATAAAATAATGGTCAATGGTCTCTGGCACATTGCACACTGTTTTCGCTGTAATATGTCCGAGAAGCGCATAGCGGCTTTGCATAGAATAAAATAATGGTCAATGGTCTCTGGCACATTGCACAGTGATTTCAATGTCCTTTAGTTTTCGCTGTAATATGTCCGAGAAGCGCATAGCGGCGTTGCATAGAATATAATAATGGTCAATGGTCTCTGGCTCATTGCACAGTGATTTCAATGTCCTTTAGGTTTAGCCGTAATATGTCCGAGAAGCGCATGGCGGCTTTGCATAGAATAAAATAATGGTCAATGGTCTCTGGCACATTGCACAGTGATTTCAATCTCCTTTAGTTTTCGCTGTAATATGTCCGAGAAGCGCATAGCGGCTTCGCATAGAACAAAATAATGGTCAATGGTCTCTTGCACATTGCACAGTGATTTCAATGTCCTTTAGTTTTCGCAGTAATATGCCCGAGGAGCGCATAGCGGCTTTGAATAGATTAAAATAATGGTCAATGGTCTCTGGCATATTGCACAGTGATTTCAATGTCCTTAGTTTTCGCTGTAATATATCCGAGAAGCGCATAGCGGCTTTGCATAGAATAAAATAATGGTCAATGGTCTCTGGCTCATTGCACAGTGGTTTCAATGTCCTTTAGTTTTCGCTGTAATATGTCCTAGAAGCGCATAGCGGCTTTGCATAGAATAAAATAATGGTCAATGGTCTCTGGCACATTGCACAGTGATTTCAATGTCCATTAGTTTTCGCTGTAATATGTCCGAGAAGCGCATAGCGGCTTTGCATAGAATAAAATAATGGTCAATGGTCTCTGGCACATTGCACAGTGATTTCAATGTCCTTTAGTTTTCGCTGTAATATATCCGAGAAGCGCATAGCGGCTTCGCATAAAATAAAATAATGGTCTATGGTCTCTGGCACATGCACAGTTATTTCAATGTCCTTTAGTTTTCGCTGCAATATGTCCGAGAAGCGCATAGCGGCTTCGCATAGAATATAATTATGGTCAACGGTCTCTGGCACATTGCACAGTGATTTCAATGTCCTTTAGTTTTCGCTGTAATATGTCCGAGAAGCGCATAGCGGCTTTGCATAGAATAAAATAATGGTCAATGGTCTCTGGAACATCGCACAGTGATTTCAATGTCCTTTAGTTTTCGCTGTATTATGTCCGAGAAGCGCATAGCGGCTTTGCATAGAATAAAATAATGGTCAATGGTCTCTGGAACATTGCCCAGTGATTTCAATGTCCTTTAGTTTTCTCTGTAATATGTCCGAGAAGCGCATAGCGGCGTTGCATAGAATAAAATAATGTTCAATGGTCTCTTGCACATTGCACAGTGATTTCAATGTCCTTTAGTTTTCGCAGTAATATGTCCGAGGAGCGCATAGCGGCTTTGAATAGGTTAAAATAATGGTCAATGGTCTCTGGCATATTGTACAGTGATTTCAATGTCGTTAGTTTTCGCTGTAATATATCCGAGAAGCGCATAGCGGCTTTGCATAGAATAAAATAATGGTCAATGGTCTCTGGCTCATTGCACAGTGGTTTCAATGTCCTTTAGTTTTCGCTGTAATATGTCCGAGAAGCGCATAGCGGCTTTGCATAGAATAAAATAATGGTCAGTGGTCTCTGGCTCATTGCACAGTGCTTTCAATGTCCTTTAGTTTTCGCTGTAATATGTCCGAGAAGCCCATAGCGGCTTTGCATAGAATAAAATAATGGTCAATGGTCTCTGGCACATTGCACAGTGATTTCAGTGTCCATTAGTTTTCGCTGTAATATGTCCGAGAAGCGCATAGCGGCTTTGCATAGAATAAAATAATGGTCAATGGTCTCTGGCACATTGCACAGTGATTTCAAAGTCCTTTAGTGTTCGCTGTAATATGTCCGAGAAGCGCATAGCGGCTTTGCATAGAATAAAATAATGTTCAATGGTCTCTGGCTCATTGCACAGTGGTTTCAATGTCCTCTAGTTTTCGCTGTAATATGTCCGAGAAGCGCATAGCGGCTTTGCATAGAATAAAAGAATGGTCAATGGTCTCTGGCACATTGCACAGTGATTTCAATGTCCATTAGTTTTCGCTGTAATATGTCCGAGAAGCGCATAGCGGCTTTGCATAGAATAAAGTAATGGTCAATGGTCTCTGGCACATTGCACAGTGATTTCAATGTCCATTAGTTTTCGCTGTAATATGTCCGAGAAGCGCATAGCGGCTTTGCATAGAATAAAATAATGGTCAATGGTCTCTGGCACATTGCACAGTGATTTCAATGACCTATAGTTTTCGCTGTAATATGTCCAAGAAGCGCATAGCGGCTTTGCATAGAATAAAATAACGGTCAATGGTCTCTGGCACATTGCACAGTGATTTCAATGTCCTTTAGTTTTCGCTGTAATATGTCCGAGAAGCGCATAGCGGCTTCGCAAAGAAGAAAATAATGGTCAATGGTCTCTGGCACATGCACAGTGATTTCAATGTCCTTTAGTTTTCGCTGTAATATGTCCGAGAAGCGCATAGCGGCTTTGCATAGAATAAAATAATGGTCAATGGTCTCTGGAACATTGCACAGTGATTTCAATGTCCTTTAGTTTTCGCAGTAATATGTCCGAGAAGCGCATATCGGCTTTGCATCGTGTAAAATAATGGTCAATGGTCTCTGGCTCATTGCACAGTGGTTTCAATGTCCTTTAGTTTTCGCTGTAATATGTCCGAGAAGCGCATAGCAGCTTTGCATAGAATAAAATAATGGTCAATGGTCTCTGGCACATTGCACAGTGATTTCAATGTCCTTTAGTTTTCGCTGTAATATGTCCGAGAAGAGCATAGCGGCTTTGCATAGAATAAAATAATGGTCAATGGTCTCTGGCACATTGCACAGTGATTTCAATGTCCTTTAGTTTTCGCTGTAATATGTCCGAGAAACGCATAGCGGCTTTGCATAGAATATAATAATGGTCAATGGTCTCTGGCACATTGCACAGTGATTTCAATGTCCTTTAGTTTTCTCTGTAATATGTCCGAGAAGCGCATAGCGGCTTTGCATAGAATAAAATAATGGTCAGTGGTCTCTGGCACATTGTACAGTGATTTCAATGTCCTTTAGTTTTCGCTGTAATATGTCCGAGAAGCGCATAGCGGCTTTGCATAGAATAAAATCATGGTCAATGGTCTCTGGCACATTGCACAGTGATTTCAATGTCCTTTAGTTTTCGCTGTAATATTTCCGAGAAGCGCATATCGGCTTCGCATAGAATAAAATCATGGTCAATGGTCTCTGGCACATTGCACAGTGATTTTAATGTCCTTTAGTTTTCGCTGTAATATGTCCGAGAAGCGCATAGCGGCTTTGCATAGAATAAAATAATGGTGAATGGTCTCTGGCACATTGCACAGTGATTTCAATGCCCTTTAGTTTTCGCTCTAATATGTCCGAGATGCGCATAGCGGCTTTGCATAGAATAAATAATGGTCAATGGTCTCTGGCACATTGCACAGTGATTTCAATGTCCTTTAGTTTTCGCTGTAATATGTCCAAGAAGCGCATAGCGGCTTTGCATAGAATAAAATAGTGGTAAATGGTCTCTGGCAGATTGCACAGTGACTTCAATGTCCTTTAGTTTTCGCTGTAATATGTCCGAGAAGCGCATAGCAGCTTCGCATAGAATAAAATAATGGTCAATGGTCTCTGCACATTGCGCAGTGATTTCAATGTCCTTTAGTTTTCGTTGTAATATGTCCGAGAAGCGCATAGCGGCTTTGCATAGAATAAAATAATGGTGAGTGGTCTCTGGCACATTGCACAGTGATTTCAATGTCCTTTAGTTTTCGCTGTAATATGTCCGAGAAGCGCATAGCGGCTTTGCATAGAATAAAATCATGGTCAATGGTCTCTGGCACATTGCACAGTGATTTCAATGTCCTTTAGTTTTCGCTGTAATATGTCCGAGAAGCGCATAGCGGCTTCGCATAGAATAAAATAATGATGAGTGAATGGTCTCTGGCACATTGCACAGTGATTTCAATGTCCTTTAGTTTTCGCTGTAATATGTCCGAGAAGCGCATAGCGGCTTTGCATAGAATAAAATAATGGTCAATGGTCTCTGGCACATTGCACAGTGATTTAAATGTCCTCTAGTTTTCGCTGTAATATGTCCGAGAAGCGCATAGCGGCTTTGCATAGAATAAAATAATGGTCAATGGTCTCTGGCATATTGCACAGTGATTTCAATGTCCTTAAGTTTTCGCTGTAATATGTCCGAGAAGCGCATAGCGGCTTTGCATAGAATAAAATAATGGTGAATGGTCTCTGGCACATTGCACAGTGATTTCAATGCCCTTTAGTTTTCGCTGTAATATGCCCGAGAAGCGCATAGCGGCTTCGCATAGAATAAAATAATGGTCAATGGTCTGTGGCACATTGCACAGTGATTTCAATGTCCTTTAGTTTTCGCTGTAATATGTCCGAGAAACGCATAGCGGCTTTGCATAGAATATAATAATGGTCAATGGTCTCTGGCACATTGCACAGTGATTTCAATGTCCTTTAGTTTTCTCTGTAATATGTCCGAGAAGCGCATAGCGGCTTTGCATAGAATAAAATAATGGTCAGTGGTCTCTGGCACATTGTACAGTGATTTCAATGTCCTTTAGTTTTCGCTGTAATATGTCCGAGAAGCGCATAGCGGCTTTGCATAGAATATAATAATGGTCAATGGTCTCTGGCACATTGTACAGTGATTTCAATGTCCTTTAGTTTTCGCTGTAATATGTCCGAGAAGCGCATAGCGGCTTTGCATAGAATAAAATCATGGTCAATGGTCTCTGGCACATTGTACAGTGATTCCAATGTCCTTAAGTTTTCGCTGTAATATTTCCGAGAAGCGCATATCGGCTTTGCATAGAATAAAATCATGGTCAATGGTCTCTGGCACATTGCACAGTGATTTCAATGTCCTTTAGTTTTCGCTGTATTATGTCCGAGAAGCGCATAGCGGCTTTGCATAGAATAAAATCATGGTCAATGGTCTCTGGCACATTGCACAGTGATTTCAATGTCCTTTAGTTTTCCTTGTAATATGTCCGAGAAGCGCATAGCGGCTTTGCATAGAATAAAATAATGGTGAGTGGTCTCTGGCACATTGCACAGTGATTTCAATGTCCTTTAGTTTTCGCTGTAATATGTCCGAGAAGCGCATAGCGGCTTTGCATAGAATAAAATCATGGTCAATGGTCTCTGGCACATTGCACAGTGATTTCAATGTCCTTTAGTTTTCGCTGTAATATGTCCGAGAAGCGCATAGCGGCTTCGCATAGAATAAAATAATGATGAGTGAATGGTCTCTGGCACATTGCACAGTGATTTCAATGTCCTTTAGTTTTCGCTGTAATATGTCCAAGAAGCGCATAGCGGCTTTGCATAGAATAAAATAGTGGTAAATGGTCTCTGGCAGATTGCACAGTGACTTCAATGTCCTTTAGTTTTCGCTGTAATATGTCCGAGAAGCGCATAGCAGCTTCGCATAGAATAAAATAATGGTCAATGGTCTCTGCACATTGCGCAGTGATTTCAATGTCCTTTAGTTTTCGTTGTAATATGTCCGAGAAGCGCATAGCGGCTTTGCATAGAATAAAATAATGGTGAGTGGTCTCTGGCACATTGCACAGTGATTTCAATGTCCTTTAGTTTTCGCTGTAATATGTCCGAGAAGCGCATAGCGGCTTTGCATAGAATAAAATCATGGTCAATGGTCTCTGGCACATTGCACAGTGATTTCAATGTCCTTTAGTTTTCGCTGTAATATGTCCGAGAAGCGCATAGCGGCTTCGCATAGAATAAAATAATGATGAGTGAATGGTCTCTGGCACATTGCACAGTGATTTCAATGTCCTTTAGTTTTCGCTGTAATATGTCCGAGAAGCGCATAGCGGCTTTGCATAGAATAAAATAATGGTCAATGGTCTCTGGCACATTGCACAGTGATTTAAATGTCCTCTAGTTTTCGCTGTAATATGTCCGAGAAGCGCATAGCGGCTTTGCATAGAATAAAATAATGGTCAATGGTCTCTGGCATATTGCACAGTGATTTCAATGTCCTTAAGTTTTCGCTGTAATATGTCCGAGAAGCGCATAGCGGCTTTGCATAGAATAAAATAATGGTGAATGGTCTCTGGCACATTGCACAGTGATTTCAATGCCCTTTAGTTTTCGCTGTAATATGCCCGAGAAGCGCATAGCGGCTTCGCATAGAATAAAATAATGGTCAATGGTCTGTGGCACATTGCACAGTGATTTCAATGTCCTTTAGTTTTCGCTGTAATATGTCCGAGAAACGCATAGCGGCTTTGCATAGAATATAATAATGGTCAATGGTCTCTGGCACATTGCACAGTGATTTCAATGTCCTTTAGTTTTCTCTGTAATATGTCCGAGAAGCGCATAGCGGCTTTGCATAGAATAAAATAATGGTCAGTGGTCTCTGGCACATTGTACAGTGATTTCAATGTCCTTTAGTTTTCGCTGTAATATGTCCGAGAAGCGCATAGCGGCTTTGCATAGAATATAATAATGGTCAATGGTCTCTGGCACATTGTACAGTGATTTCAATGTCCTTTAGTTTTCGCTGTAATATGTCCGAGAAGCGCATAGCGGCTTTGCATAGAATAAAATCATGGTCAATGGTCTCTGGCACATTGTACAGTGATTCCAATGTCCTTAAGTTTTCGCTGTAATATTTCCGAGAAGCGCATATCGGCTTTGCATAGAATAAAATCATGGTCAATGGTCTCTGGCACATTGCACAGTGATTTCAATGTCCTTTAGTTTTCGCTGTATTATGTCCGAGAAGCGCATAGCGGCTTTGCATAGAATAAAATCATGGTCAATGGTCTCTGGCACATTGCACAGTGATTTCAATGTCCTTTAGTTTTCCTTGTAATATGTCCGAGAAGCGCATAGCGGCTTTGCATAGAATAAAATAATGGTGAGTGGTCTCTGGCACATTGCACAGTGATTTCAATGTCCTTTAGTTTTCGCTGTAATATGTCCGAGAAGCGCATAGCGGCTTTGCATAGAATAAAATCATGGTCAATGGTCTCTGGCACATTGCACAGTGATTTCAATGTCCTTTAGTTTTCGCTGTAATATGTCCGAGAAGCGCATAGCGGCTTCGCATAGAATAAAATAATGATGAGTGAATGGTCTCTGGCACATTGCACAGTGATTTCAATGTCCTTTAGTTTTCGCTGTAATATGTCCGAGAAGCGCATAGCGGCTTTGCATAGAATAAAATAATGGTCAATGGTCTCTGGCACATTGCACAGTGATTTAAATGTCCTCTAGTTTTCGCTGTAATATGTCCGAGAAGCGCATAGCGGCTTTGCATAGAATAAAATAATGGTCAATGGTCTCTGGCATATTGCACAGTGATTTCAATGTCCTTAAGTTTTCGCTGTAATATGTCCGAGAAGCGCATAGCGGCTTTGCATAGAATAAAATAATGGTGAATGGTCTCTGGCACATTGCACAGTGATTTCAATGCCCTTTAGTTTTCGCTGTAATATGCCCGAGAAGCGCATAGCGGCTTCGCATAGAATAAAATAATGGTCAATGGTCTGTGGCACATTGCACAGTGATTTCAATGTCCTTTAGTTTTCGCTGTAATATGTCCGAGAAACGCATAGCGGCTTTGCATAGAATATAATAATGGTCAATGGTCTCTGGCACATTGCACAGTGATTTCAATGTCCTTTAGTTTTCTCTGTAATATGTCCGAGAAGCGCATAGCGGCTTTGCATAGAATAAAATAATGGTCAGTGGTCTCTGGCACATTGTACAGTGATTTCAATGTCCTTTAGTTTTCGCTGTAATATGTCCGAGAAGCGCACAGCGGCTTTGCATAGAATATAATAATGGTCAATGGTCTCTGGTACATTGTACAGTGATTTCAATGTCCTTTAGTTTTCGCTGTAATATGTCCGAGAAGCGCATAGCGGCTTTGCATAGAATAAAATCATGGTCAATGGTCTCTGGCACATTGTACAGTGATTCCAATGTCCTTTAGTTTTCGCTGTAATATTTCCGAGAAGCGCATATCGGCTTTGCATAGAATAAAATCATGGTCAATGGTCTCTGGCACATTGCACAGTGATTTCAATGTCCTTTAGTTTTCTCTGTAATATGTCCGAGAAGCGCATAGCGGCTTTGCATAGAATAAAATAATGCTCAATGGTCTATGGCACATTGCACAGTGATTTCAATGTCCTTTAGTTTTCGCTGTAATATGTCCGAGAAGCGCATAGCGGCTTCGCATAGAATAAAATAATGGTCAATGGTCTATGACACATTGCACAGTGATTTCAATGTCCTTTAGTTTTCGCTGTAATATGTCCGAGAAGCGCATAGCGGCTTTGCATAGAATAAAATAATGGTCAATGGTCTCTGGCACATTGCACAGTGATTTCAATGTCCTTTAGTTTTCGCTGTAATATGTCCGAGAAGCGCATAGCGGCTTTGCATAGAATATAATAATGGTCAATGGTCTCTGGCACATTGTACAGTGATTTCAATGTCCTTTAGTTTTCGCTGTAATATATCCGAGAAGCGCATAGCGGCTTTGCATAGAATAAAATCATGGTCAATGGTCTCTGGCACATTGTACAGTGATTCCAATGTCCTTTAGTTTTCGCTGTAATATTTCCGAGAAGCGCATATCGGCTTTGCATAGAATAAAATCATGGTCAATGGTCTCTGGCACATTGCACAGTGATTTCAATGTCCTTTAGTTTTCGCTGTAATATGTCCGAGAAGCGCATAGCGGCTTTGCATAGAATAAAATAATGGTCAATGGTCTCTGGCACATTGCGCAGTGATTTCAATGTCCTTTAGTTTTCGTTGTAATATGTCCGAGAAGCGCATAGCGGCTTTGCATAGAATAAAATAATGGTGAGTGGTCTCTGGCACATTGCACAGTGATTTCAATGTCCTTTAGTTTTCGCTGTAATATGTCCGAGAAGCGCATAGCGGCTTTGCATAGAATAAAATCATGGTCAATGGTCTCTGGCACATTGCACAGTGATTTCAATGTCCTTTAGTTTTCGCTGTAATATGTCCGAGAAGCGCATAGCGGCTTCGCATAGAATAAAATAATGATGAGTGAATGGTCTCTGGCACATTGCACAGTGATTTAAATGTCCTCTAGTTTTCGCTGTAATATGTCCGAGAAGCGCATAGCGGCTTTGCATAGAATAAAATAATGGTCAATGGTCTCTGGCACATTGCACAGTGATTTAAATGTCCTCTAGTTTTCGCTGTAATATGTCCGAGAAGCGCATAGCGGCTTTGCATAGAATAAAATAATGGTGAATGGTCTCTGGCACATTGCACAGTGATTTCAATGTCCTTAAGTTTTCGCTGTAATATGTCCGAGAAGCGCATAGCGGCTTCGCATAGAATAAAATAATGGTGAATGGTCTCTGGCACATTGCACAGTGATTTCAATGCCCTTTAGTTTTCGCTGTAATATGCCCGAGAAGCGCATAGCGGCTTCGCATAGAATAAAATAATGGTCAATGGTCTGTGGCACATTGCACAGTGATTTCAATGTCCTTTAGTTTTCGCTGTAATATGTCCGAGAAACGCATAGCGGCTTTGCATAGAATATAATAATGGTCAATGGTCTCTGGCACATTGCACAGTGATTTCAATGTCCTTTAGTTTTCTCTGTAATATGTCCGAGAAGCGCATAGCGGCTTTGCATAGAATAAAATAATGGTCAGTGGTCACTGGCACATTGTACAGTGATTTCAATGTCCTTTAGTTTTCGCTGTAATATGTCCGAGAAGCGCATAGCGGCTTTGCATAGAATAAAATCATGGTCAATGGTCTCTGGCACATTGCACAGTGATTTCAATGTCCTTTAGTTTTCGCTGTAATATGTCCGGGAAGCGCATAGCGGCTTTGCATAGAATAAAATAATGGTCAGTGGTCTCTGGCACATTGTACAGTGATTCCAATGTCCTTTAGTTTTCGCTGTAATATTTCCGAGAAGCGCATATCGGCTTTGCATAGAATAAAATCATGATCAATGGTCTCTGGCACATTGCACAGTGATTTCAATGCCCTTTAGTTTTCGCTCTAATATGTCCGAGAAGCGCATAGCGGCTTTGCATAGAATAAAATAATGGTGAATGGTCTCTGGCACATTGCACAGTGATTTCAATGCCCTTTAGTTTTCGCTCTAATATGTCCGAGAAGCGCATAGGGGCTTTGCATAGAATAAAATAATGGTCAATGGTCTCTGGCACATTGCACAGTGATTTCAATGTCCTTTAGTTTTCGCTGTAATATGTCCAAGAAGCGCATAGCGGCTTTGCATAGAATAAAATAGTGGTAAATGGTCTCTGGCACATTGCACAGTGACTTCAATGTCCTTTAGTTTTCGTTGTAATATGTCCGAGAAGCACATAGCGGCTTTGCATAGAATAAAATAATGGTGAGTGGTCTCTGGCACATTGCGCAGTGATTTCAATGTCCTTTAGTTTTCGCTGTAATATGTCCGAGAAGCGCATAGCGGCTTTGCATAGAATAAAATAATGGTGAGTGGTCTCTGGCACATTGCACAGTGATTTCAATGTCCTTTAGTTTTCGCTGTAATATGTCCGAGAAGCGCATAGCGGCTTTGCATAGAATAAAATCATGGTCAATGGTCTCTGGCACATTGCACAGTGATTTCAATGTCCTTTAGTTTTCGCTGTAATATGTCCGAGAAGCGCATAGCGGCTTCGCATAGAATAAAATAATGATGAGTGAATGGTCTCTGGCACATTGCACAGTGATTTCAATGTCCTTTAGTTTTCGCTGTAATATGTCCGAGAAGCGCATAGCGGCTTTGCATAGAATAAAATAATGGTCAATGGTCTCTGGCACATTGCACAGTGATTTAAATGTCCTCTAGTTTTCGCTGTAATATGTCCGAGAAGCGCATAGCGGCTTTGCATAGAATAAAATAATGGTGAATGGTCTCTGGCACATTGCACAGTGATTTCAATGCCCTTTAGTTTTCGCTGTAATATGCCCGAGAAGCGCATAGCGGCTTCGCATAGAATAAAATAATGGTCAATGGTCTGTGGCACATTGCACAGTGATTTCAATGTCCTTTAGTTTTCGCTGTAATATGTCCGAGAAACGCATAGCGGCTTTGCATAGAATATAATAATGGTCAATGGTCTCTGGCACATTGCACAGTGATTTCAATGTCCTTTAGTTCTCTCTGTAATATGTCCGAGAAGCGCATAGCGGCTTTGCATAGAATAAAATAATGGTCAGTGGTCTCTGGCACATTGTACAGTGATTTCAATGTCCTTTAGTTTTCGCTGTAATATGTCCGAGAAGCGCATAGCTGCTTTGCATAGAATAAAATAATGATCAACGGTCTCTGGCACATTGCACAGTGATTTCATGTCCTTTAGTTTTCGCTGTAATATGTCCCAGAAGAGCATAGCGGCTTTGCATAGAATAAAATAATGGTCAATGGTCTCTAGCACATTGCACACTGATTTCAATGTCCTTTAGTTTTCGCTGTAATATGTCCGAGAAGCGCATAGCGGCTTTGCATAGAATAAAATAATGGTCAATGGTCTCTGGCACATTGCACAGTGATTTCATGTCCTTTAGTTTTCGCTGTAATATGTCCGAGAAGCGCATAGCGGCTTCGCAAAGAATAAAATAATGGTCAATGGTCTCTGGCACATAGCACAGTGATTTCAATGTCCTTTAGTTTTCGCTGTAAAATGTCCGAGAAGCGCATAGCGGCTTCGCATAGAAGAAAATAATGGTCAATGGTCTCTGGAACATTGCACAGTGATTTCAATCTCCTTTAGTTTTCGCTGTAATATGTCCGAGAAGCGCATAGCGGCTTTGCATAGAATAAAATAATGGTCAATGGTCTCTGGCACATTCCACGGTGATTTCAATGTCCTTTAGCTTTCGCTGTAATATGTCCGAGAAGCGCATAGCGGCTTTGCATAGAATAAAATAATGGTCAATGGTCTCTGGCACATTGCACAGTGATTTCAATGTCCTTTAGTTTTCGCTGTAATATGTCCGAGAAACGCATAGCGGCTTTGCATAGAATATAATAATGGTCAATGGTCTCTGGCACATTGCACAGTGATTTCAATGTCCTTTAGTTTTCTCTGTAATATGTCCGAGAAGCGCATAGCGGCTTTGCATAGAATAAAATAATGGTCAGTGGTCTCTGGCACATTGTACAGTGATTTCAATGTCCTTTAGTTTTCGCTGTAATATGTCCGAGAAGCGCATAGCGGCTTTGCATAGAATAAAATCATGGTCAATGGTCTCTGGCACATTGCACAGTGATTTCAATGTCCTTTAGTTTTCGCTGTAATATGTCCGAGAAGCGCATAGCGGCTTTGCATAGAATAAAATAATGGTCAGTGGTCTCTGGCACATTGTACAGTGATTCCAATGTCCTTTAGTTTTCGCTGTAATATTTCCGAGAAGCGCATATCGGCTTTGCATAGAATAAAATCATGGTCAATGGTCTCTGGCACATTGCACAGTGATTTCAATGTCCTTTAGTTTTCGCTGTAATATGTCCGAGAAGCGCATAGCGGCTTTGCATAGAATAAAATAATGGTGAATGGTCTCTGGCACATTGCACAGTGATTTCAATGCCCTTTAGTTTTCGCTCTAATATGTCCGAGAAGCGCATAGCGGCTTTGCATAGAATAAAATAATGGTCAATGGTCTCTGGCACATTGCACAGTGATTTCAATGTCCTTTAGTTTTCGCTGTAATATGTCCAAGAAGCGCATAGCGGCTTTGCATAGAATGAAATAGTGGTAAATGGTCTCTGGCACATTGCACAGTGACTTCAATGTCCTTTAGTTTTCGCTGTAATATGTCCGAGAAGCGCATAGCAGCTTCGCATAGAATAAAATAATGGTCAATGGTCTCTGGCACATTGCGCAGTGATTTCAATGTCCTTTAGTTTTCGTTGTAATATGTCCGAGAAGCGCATAGCGGCTTTGCATAGAATAAAATAATGGTGAGTGGTCTCTGGCACATTGCACAGTGATTTCAATGTCCTTTAGTTTTCGCTGTAATATGTCCGAGAAGCGCATAGCGGCTTTGCATAGAATAAAATCATGGTTAGTGGTCTCTGGCACATTGCACAGTGATTTCAATGTCCTTTAGTTTTCGCTGTAATATGTCCGAGAAGCGCATAGCGGCTTCGCTTAGAATAAAATAATGATGAGTGAATGGTCTCTGGCACATTGCACAGTGATTTCAATGTCCTTTAGTTTTCGCTGTAATATGTCCGAGAAGCGCATAGCGGCTTTGCATAGAATAAAATAATGGTCAATGGTCTCTGGCACATTGCACAGTGATTTAAATGTCCTCTAGTTTTCGCTGTAATATGTCCGAGAAGCGCATAGCGGCTTTGCATAGAATAAAATAATGGTCAATGGTCTCTGGCATATTGCACAGTGATTTCAATGTCCTTAAGTTTTCGCTGTAATTGTCCGCTAAGCGCATAGCGGCTTTGCATGGAATAAAATAATGGTCAATGGTCACTGGCACATTCCACACTGATTTCCATGTCCTATGGCTTTCGCTGTAATATGTCCGAGAAGCGCATAGCGGCTTTGCATAGAATAAAATAATGGTCAATGGTCTCTGGCACATTGCACAGTGATTTTAATATCCATTAGTTTTCGCTGTAATATGCCCGAGAAGCGCATAGCGGCTTCGCATAGAATAAAATAATGGTCAATGGTCTGTGGCACATTGCACAGTGATTTCAATGTCCTTTAGTTTTCGCTGTAATATGTCCGCTAAGCGCATAGCGGCTTTGCATAGAATAAAATAATGCTCAATGGTCTATGGCACATTGCACAGTGATTTCAATGTCCTTTAGTTTTCGCTGTAATATGTCCGAGAAGCGCACAGCGGCTTTGAATAGAACAATATAATGGTCAATGGTCTCTGGCACATTGCACAGTGATTTCAATGTCCTTTAGTTTTCGCTGTAATATGTCCGAGAAGCGCATAGCGGCTTTGCATAGAATAAAATAATGGTCAATGGTCTCTGGAACATTGCACAGTGATTTCAATGTCCTTTAGTTTTCGCAGTAATATGTCCGAGAAGCGCATATCGGCTTTGCATCGTGTAAAATAATGGTCAATGGTCTCTGGCTCATTGCACAGTGGTTTCAATGTCCTTTAGTTTTCGCTGTAATATGTCCGAGAAGCGCATAGCGGCTTTGCATAGAATAAAATAATGGTCAATGGTCTCTGGCACATTGCACAGTGATTTCAATGTCCTTTAGTTTTCGCTGTAATATGTCCGAGAAGAGCATAGCGGCTTTGCATAGAATAAAATAATGGTCAATGGTCTCTGGCACATTGCACAGTGATTTCAATGTCCTTTAGTTTTCGCTGTAATATGTCCGAGAAACGCATAGCGGCTTTGCATAGAATATAATAATGGTCAATGGTCTCTGGCACATTGCACAGTGATTTCAATGTCCTTTAGTTTTCTCTGTAATATGTCCGAGAAGCGCATAGCGGCTTTGCATAGAATAAAATAATGGTCAGTGGTCTCTGGCACATTGTACAGTGATTTCAATGTCCTTTAGTTTTCGCTGTAATATGTCCGAGAAGCGCATAGCGGCTTTGCATAGAATAAAATCATGGTCAATGGTCTCTGGCACATTGCACAGTGATTTCAATGTCCTTTAGTTTTCGCTGTAATATGTCCGAGAAGCGCATAGCGGCTTTGCATAGAATAAAATAATGGTCAGTGGTCTCTGGCACATTGTACAGTGATTCCAATGTCCTTTAGTTTTTGCTGTAATATTTCCGAGAAGCGCATATCGGCTTTGCATAGAATAAAATCATGGTCAATGGTCTCTGGCACATTGCACAGTGATTTCAATGTCCTTTAGTTTTCGCTGTAATATGTCCGAGAAGCGCATAGCGGCTTTGCATAGAATAACATAATGGTCAATGGTCTCAGGCACATTGCACAGTGATATCAATGTCCTTTAGTTTTCGCTGTAATATGTCCGAGAAGCGCATAGCGGCTTTGCATAGAATAAAATATTGCTCAATGGTCTCTGGCACATTGCACAGTGATTTCAATGTCCTTTAGTTTTCGCTGTAATATGTCCGAGAAGCGCATAGCGGCTTTGCAAAGAATAAAATAATGGTCAATGGTCTCTGGCACATAGCACAGTGATTTCAATGTCCTTTAGTTTTCGCTGTAATATGTCCGAGAAGCGCATAGCGGCTTCGCATAGAATAAAATAATGGTCAATGGTCTCTGGCACATTGCACAGTGATTTCAATGTCCTTTAGATTTCGCTGTAATATGTCCGAGAAGCGCATAGCGGCTTTGCATAGAATAACATAATGGTCAATGGTCTCTGGCACATTGCACAGTGATATCAATGTCCTTTAGTTTTCGCAGTAAAATGTCCGAGAAGCCCATAGCGGCTTCGCATAGAATAAAATAATGGTCAATGGTCTCTGGCACATTGTACAGTGATTTCAATGTCCTTTAGTTTTCGCTGTTATATGTCCGAGAAGCGCATAGCGGCTTTGCATAGAATAAAATAATGATCAATGGTCCCTGGCACATTGCACAGTGATTTCAATGTCCTTTTCTTTTCGCTGTAATATGTCCGAGATGCGCACAGCGGCTTCGCATAGAATAAAATAATGGTCAATGGCATCTGGCACATTGTACAGTGATTTCAATGTCCTTTAGTTTTCGCTGTAATATGTCCGAGAAGCGCATAGCGGCTTTGCATAGAATAAAATAATGGTCAATGGTCTCTGGCTCATTGCACAGTGATTTCAATGTCCTTTAGTTATCGCTGTAATATGTCCGAGAAGCACATAGCGGCTTTGCATAGAATAAAATAAGGGTCAATGGTCTCTGGCACATTGCACAGTGATTTCAATGTCCTTTAGTTTTCGCTGTAATATGTCCGAGAAGCGCATAGCGGCTTCGCATAGAATAAAATAATGGTGAATGGTCTCTGGCACATTGCACAGTGATTTCAATGTCCTTTAGTTTTCGCTGTAATATGTCCGAGAAGCGCATAGCGGCTTTGCATAGAATAAAATAATGGTCAATGGTCTCTGGCACATTGCACAGTGATTTCAATGTCCTTTAGTTTTCTCTGTAATATGTCCGAAAAGCGCATAGCGGCTGCGCATAGAATAAAATAATGGTCAATGGTCTCTGGCACATTGCACAGTGATTTCAATGTCCTTTAGTTTTCGCTGTAATATTTCCGAGAAGCGCATAGCGGCTTTGCATAGAATAAAATAATGGTCAATGGTCTCTGGCACATTGCACAGTGATATCAATGTCCTTTAGTTTTCGCTGTAATATGTCCGAGAAGCGCATAGCGGCTTTGCATAGAATAAAATAATGCTCATTGGTCTCTGGCACATTGCACAGTGATTTCATTGTCCTTTTCTTTTCGCTGTAATAAGTCCGAGAAGCGCATAGCGGCTTTGCATAGACTAAAATAATGGTCAGTGATCACACAGATTGCACAGTGATTTCAATGTCCTCTAGTTTTCGCTGTAATATGTCCGAGAAGCGCATAGCGGCTTTGCATAGAATAACATAATGGTCAATGGTCTCTGGCACATTGCACAGTGATTTCAATGTCCTTTAGTTTTCGCTGTAATATGTCCGAGAAGCGCATAGCGGCTTTGCATAGAATAAAATAATGGTCAATGGTCTCTGGCACATAGCACAGTGATTTCAATGTCCTTTAGTTTTCGCTGTAATATGTCCCAGAAGCGCATAGCGGCTTTGCATAGAATAACATAATGGTCAACGGTCTCTGGCACATAGCACAGTGATTTCAATGTCCTTTAGTTTTCGATGTAATATGTCCGAGAAGCGCATAGCGGCTTTGCATAGAATAAAATAATGGTCAATGGACTCTGGCACATTGCACAGTGATTTCAATGTCCTTTAGTTTTCGCTGTAATATGTCCGAGAAGCCCATAGCGGCTTTGCATAGAATAAAATAATGGTCAATGGTCTCTGGCACATTGCACAGTGATTTCAATGTCCTTTAGTTTTCGCTGTAATATGTCCGAGAAGCCCATAGCGGCTTTGCATAGAATAAAATAATGGTCAATGGTCTCTGGCACATTGCACAGTGATTTCAATGTCCTTAAGTTTTCGCTGTAATATGTCCGAGAAGCGCATAGCGGCTTTGCATAGAATAACATAATGGTCAATGGTCTCTGGCACATTGCACAGTGATATCAATGTCCTTTAGTTTTCGCTGTAATATGTCCGAGAAGCGCATAGCGGCTTTGCATAGAATAAAATAATGCTCAATGGTCTCTGGCACATTGCACAGTGATTTCAATGTCCTTTAGTTTTCGATGTAATATGTCCGAGAAGCGCATAGCGGCTTTGCATAGAATAAAATAATGGTCAATGGTCTCTGGCACATAGCACAGTGATTTCAATGTCCTTTAGTTTTCGCTGTAATATGTCCGAGAAGCGCATAGCGGCTTCGCATAGAATAAAATAATGGTCAATGGTCTCTGGCACATTGCACAGTGATTTCAATGTCCTTTAGTTTTCGCTGTAATATGTCCAAGAAGCCCATAGCGGCTTCGCATAGAATAAAATAATGGTCAATAGTCTCTGGCGCATTGCACAGTGATTTCAATGTCCTTTAGTTTTCGCTGTTATATGTCCGAGAAGCGCATAGCGGCTTTGCATAGAATAAAATAATGGTCAATGGTCCTTGGCACATTGCACAGTGATTTCAATGTCCTTTAGTTTTCGCTGTAATATGTCCGAGAAGCGCATAGCGGCTTTGCATAGACTAAAATAATGGTCAATGGTCTCTGGCACATTGCACAGTGATTTCAATGTACTTTAATATTCGCTGTAATATGTCCGAGAAACGCATAGCGGCTTCGCATAGAATAAAATAATGGTCAATGGTCTCTGGCACATTGCACAGTGATTTCAATGTCCTTTAGTTTTCGCTGTAATATGTCCGAGAAGCGCATAGCGGCTTTCCATAGAATAAAATAATGGTCAATGGTCTCTGGCACATTGCACAGTGATTTCAATGTCCTTTTGTTTTCGCTGTAAAATGTCCGAGAAGCGCATAGCGGCTTTGCATAGAATAAAATAATGATCAATGGTCTCTGGCACATTGCACAGTGATTTCAATGTACTTTAATTTTCGCTGTAATATGTCCGAGAAACGCATAGCGGCTTCGCATAGAATAAAATAATGGTCAATGGTCTATGGCACATTGCACAGTGATTTCAATGTCCTTTAGTTTTCGCTGTAATATGGCCGAGAAGCGCATAGCGGCCTTGCATAGAATAAAATAATGGTCAATGGTCTCTGGCACATTGCACAGTGATTTCAATTTCCTTTTCTTTTCGCTGTAATATGTCCGAGATGCGCACAGCGGCTTCGCATAGAATAAAATAATGGTCAATGGTCTCTGGCACATTGCACAGTGATTTCAATGTCCTTTAGTTTTCGCTGTAATATGTCCGAGAAGCGCATAGCGGCTTTGCATAGAATAAAATAATGGTCAATGGTCTCTGGCACATTGCACAGTGATTTCAATGTCCTTTAGTTATCGCTGTAATATGTCCGAGAAGCACATAGCGGCTTTGCATAGAATAAAATAATGGTCAACGGTCTCTGGCACATTGCACAGTGATTTCAATATCCTTTAGTTATCGCTGTAATATGTCCGAGAAGCGCATAGCTGCTTTGCATAGAATAAAATCATGGTCAATGGTCTCTGGCACATTGGACGGTGATTTCAATGTCCTTTAGTTTTCGCTGTAATATGTCCGAGAAGCGCATAGCGGCTTCGCATAGAATAAAATAATGGTGAATGGTCTCTGGCACATTGCACAGTGATTTCAATGTCCTTTAGTTTTCGCTGTAATATGTCCGAGAAGCGCATAGCGGCTTTGCATAGAATAAAATAATGGTCAATGGTCTCTGGCACATTGCACAGTGATTTCAATGTCCTTTAGTTTTCTATGTAATATGTCCGAAAAGCTCATAGCGGCTTCGCATCGAATAAAATAATGGTCAATGGTCTCTGGCACATTGCACAGTGATTTCAATGTCCTTTAGTTTTCGCTGTAATATTTCCGAGAAGCGCATAGCGGCTTTGCATAGAATAAAATAATGGTCAATGGTCTCTGGCACATTGCACAGTGATTTCAATGTCCTTTAGTTTTCGCTGTAATTTCTCCGAGAAGCGCGTAGCGGCTTTGCATAGACTAAAATAATGGTCAGTGATCACACAGATTGCACAGTGATTTCAATGTCCTTTTCTTTTCGCTGTAATATGTCCGAGATGCGCACAGCGGCTTCGCATAGAATAAAATAATGGTCAATGGTCTCTGGCACATTGCACAGTGATTTCAATGTCCTTTAGTTTTCTATGTAATATGTCCGAAAAGCTCATAGCGGCTTCGCATAGAATAAAATAATGGTCAATGGTCTCTGGCACATTGCACAGTGATTTCAATGTCCTTTAGTTTTCGCTGTAATATGTCCGAGAAGCGCATAGCGGCTTTGCATAGAATAAAATAATGGTCAATGGTCTCTGGCACATTGAACAGTTATTTCAATGTCCTTTAGTTTTCGATGTAATATGTCCGAGAAGCGCATAGCGGCTTTGCATAGAATAAAATAATGGTCAATGGTCTCTGGCACATTGCACAGTGATTTCAATGTCCTTTAGTTTTCGCTGTAATTTCTCCGAGAAGCGCATAGCGGCTTTGCATAGACTAAAATAATGGTCAGTGATCACACAGATTGCACAGTGATTTCAATGTCCTCTAGTTTTCGCTGTAATATGTCCGAGAAGCGCATAGCGGCTTTGCATAGAATAACATAATGGTCAATGGTCTCTGGCACATTGCACAGTGATTTCAATGTCCTTTAGTTTTCGCTGTAATATGTCCGAGAAGCGCATAGCGGCTTTGCATAGAATAAAATAATGGTCAATGGTCTCTGGCACATAGCACAGTGATTTCAATGTCCTTTAGTTTTCGCTGTAATATGTCCCAGAAGCGCATAGCGGCTTTGCATAGAATAACATAATGGTCAACGGTCTCTGGCACATAGCACAGTGATTTCAATGTCCTTTAGTTTTCGATGTAATATGTCCGAGAAGCGCATAGCGGCTTTGCATAGAATAAAATAATGGTCAATGGACTCTGGCACATTGCACAGTGATTTCAATGTCCTTTAGTTTTCGCTGTAATATGTCCGAGAAGCCCATAGCGGCTTTGCATAGAATAAAATAATGGTCAATGGTCTCTGGCACATTGCACAGTGATTTCAATGTCCTTTAGTTTTCGCTGTAATATGTCCGAGAAGCCCATAGCGGCTTTGCATAGAATAAAATAATGGTCAATGGTCTCTGGCACATTGCACAGTGATTTCAATGTCCTTAAGTTTTCGCTGTAATATGTCCGAGAAGCGCATAGCGGCTTTGCATAGAATAACATAATGGTCAATGGTCTCTGGCACATTGCACAGTGATATCAATGTCCTTTAGTTTTCGCTGTAATATGTCCGAGAAGCGCATAGCGGCTTTGCATAGAATAAAATAATGCTCAATGGTCTCTGGCACATTGCACAGTGATTTCAATGTCCTTTAGTTTTCGATGTAATATGTCCGAGAAGCGCATAGCGGCTTTGCATAGAATAAAATAATGGTCAATGGTCTCTGGCACATAGCACAGTGATTTCAATGTCCTTTAGTTTTCGCTGTAATATGTCCGAGAAGCGCATAGCGGCTTCGCATAGAATAAAATAATGGTCAATGGTCTCTGGCACATTGCACAGTGATTTCAATGTCCTTTAGTTTTCGCTGTAATATGTCCGAGAAGCCCATAGCGGCTTCGCATAGAATAAAATAATGGTCAATAGTCTCTGGCGCATTGCACAGTGATTTCAATGTCCTTTAGTTTTCGCTGTTATATGTCCGAGAAGCGCATAGCGGCTTTGCATAGAATAAAATAATGGTCAATGGTCCTTGGCACATTGCACAGTGATTTCAATGTCCTTTAGTTTTCGCTGTAATATGTCCGAGAAGCGCATAGCGGCTTTGCATAGACTAAAATAATGGTCAATGGTCTCTGGCACATTGCACAGTGATTTCAATGTACTTTAATATTCGCTGTAATATGTCCGAGAAACGCATAGCGGCTTCGCATAGAATAAAATAATGGTCAATGGTCTCTGGCACATTGCACAGTGATTTCAATGTCCTTTAGTTTTCGCTGTAATATGTCCGAGAAGCGCATAGCGGCTTTCCATAGAATAAAATAATGGTCAATGGTCTCTGGCACATTGCACAGTGATTTCAATGTCCTTTTGTTTTCGCTGTAAAATGTCCGAGAAGCGCATAGCGGCTTTGCATAGAATAAAATAATGATCAATGGTCTCTGGCACATTGCACAGTGATTTCAATGTACTTTAATTTTCGCTGTAATATGTCCGAGAAACGCATAGCGGCTTCGCATAGAATAAAATAATGGTCAATGGTCTATGGCACATTGCACAGTGATTTCAATGTCCTTTAGTTTTCGCTGTAATATGGCCGAGAAGCGCATAGCGGCCTTGCATAGAATAAAATAATGGTCAATGGTCTCTGGCACATTGCACAGTGATTTCAATTTCCTTTTCTTTTCGCTGTAATATGTCCGAGATGCGCACAGCGGCTTCGCATAGAATAAAATAATGGTCAATGGTCTCTGGCACATTGCACAGTGATTTCAATGTCCTTTAGTTTTCGCTGTAATATGTCCGAGAAGCGCATAGCGGCTTTGCATAGAATAAAATAATGGTCAATGGTCTCTGGCACATTGCACAGTGATTTCAATGTCCTTTAGTTATCGCTGTAATATGTCCGAGAAGCACATAGCGGCTTTGCATAGAATAAAATAATGGTCAACGGTCTCTGGCACATTGCACAGTGATTTCAATATCCTTTAGTTATCGCTGTAATATGTCCGAGAAGCGCATAGCTGCTTTGCATAGAATAAAATCATGGTCAATGGTCTCTGGCACATTGGACGGTGATTTCAATGTCCTTTAGTTTTCGCTGTAATATGTCCGAGAAGCGCATAGCGGCTTCGCATAGAATAAAATAATGGTGAATGGTCTCTGGCACATTGCACAGTGATTTCAATGTCCTTTAGTTTTCGCTGTAATATGTCCGAGAAGCGCATAGCGGCTTTGCATAGAATAAAATAATGGTCAATGGTCTCTGGCACATTGCACAGTGATTTCAATGTCCTTTAGTTTTCTATGTAATATGTCCGAAAAGCTCATAGCGGCTTCGCATCGAATAAAATAATGGTCAATGGTCTCTGGCACATTGCACAGTGATTTCAATGTCCTTTAGTTTTCGCTGTAATATTTCCGAGAAGCGCATAGCGGCTTTGCATAGAATAAAATAATGGTCAATGGTCTCTGGCACATTGCACAGTGATTTCAATGTCCTTTAGTTTTCGCTGTAATTTCTCCGAGAAGCGCGTAGCGGCTTTGCATAGACTAAAATAATGGTCAGTGATCACACAGATTGCACAGTGATTTCAATGTCCTTTTCTTTTCGCTGTAATATGTCCGAGATGCGCACAGCGGCTTCGCATAGAATAAAATAATGGTCAATGGTCTCTGGCACATTGCACAGTGATTTCAATGTCCTTTAGTTTTCTATGTAATATGTCCGAAAAGCTCATAGCGGCTTCGCATAGAATAAAATAATGGTCAATGGTCTCTGGCACATTGCACAGTGATTTCAATGTCCTTTAGTTTTCGCTGTAATATGTCCGAGAAGCGCATAGCGGCTTTGCATAGAATAACATAATGGTCAATGGTCTCTGGCACATTGCACAGTGATATCAATGTCCTTTAGTTTTCGCTGTAATATGTCCGAGAAGCGCATAGCGGCTTTGCATAGAATAAAATAATGCTCATTGGTCTCTGGCACATTGCACAGTGATTTCAATGTCCTTTTCTTTTCGCTGTAATATGTCCGAGATGCGCACAGCGGCTTCGCATAGAATAAAATAATGGTCAATGGTCTCTGGCACATTGCACAGTGATTTCAATGTCCTTTAGTTTTCGCAGTAATATGTCCGAGAAGCGCATAGCGGCTTTGCATAGAATAAAATAATGGTCAATGGTCTCTGGCACATTGCACAGTGATTTCAATGTCCTTTAGTTCTCGCTGTAATATGTCCGAGAAGCACATAGCGGCTTTGCATAGAATAAAATAATGGTCAATGGTCTCTGGCACATTGCACAGTGATTTCAATGTCCTTTAGTTATCGCTGTAATATGTCCGAGAAGCGCATAGCTGCTTTGCATAGAATAAAATCATGGTCAATGGTCTCTGGCACATTGGACGGTGATTTCAATGTCCTTTAGTTTTCGCTGTAATATGTCCGAGAAGCGCATAGCGGCTTCGCATAGAATAAAATAATGGTGAATGGTCTCTGGCACATTGCACGGTGATTTCAATGTCCTTTAGTTTTCGCTGTAATATGTCCGAGAAGCGCATAGCGGCTTTGCATAGAATAAAATAATGGTCAATGGTCTCTGGCACATTGCACAGTGATTTCAATGTCCTTTAGTTTTCTCTGTAATATGTCCGAAAAGCTCATAGCGGCTTCGCATAGAATAAAATAATGGTCAATGGTCTCTGGCACATTGCACAGTGATTTCAATGTCCTTTAGTTTTCGCTGTAATATTTCCGAGAAGCGCATAGCGGCTTTGCATAGAATAAAATAATGGTCAATGGTCTCTGGCACATTGAACAGGTATTTCAATGTCCTTTAGTTTTCGATGTAACATGTCTGAGAAGCGCATAGCGGCTTTGCATAGAATAAAATAATGGTCAATGGTCTCTGGCACATTGCACAGTGATTTCAATGTCCTTTAGTTTTCGCTGTAATTTCTCCGAGAAGCGCATAGCGGCTTTGCATAGACTAAAATAATGGTCAGTGATCACACAGATTGCACAGTGATTTCAATGTCCTTTAGTTTTCGCTGTAATATGTCCGAGAAGCGCATAGCGGCTTTGCATAGAATAAAATAATGCTCATTGGTCTCTGGCACATTGCACAGTGATTTCAATGTCCTTTAATTTTCGCTGTAATATGTCCGAGAAGCGCATAGCGGCTTTGCATAGAATAAAATAATGGTCAATAGTCTCTGGCACATAGCACAGTGATTTCAATGTCCTTTAGTTTTCGCTGTAATATGCCCGAGAAGCGCATAGCGGCTTCGCATAGAATAAAATGATGGTCAATGGTCTCTGGCACATTGCACAGTGATTTCAATGTCCTTTAGTTATCGCTGTAATATGTCCGAGAAGCGCATAGCTGCTTTGCGTAGAATAAAATCATGGTCAATGGTCTCTGGCACATTGGACGGTGATTTCAATGTCCTTTAGTTTTCGCTGTAATATGTCCGAGAAGCGCATAGCGGCTTCGCATAGAATAAAATAATGGTGAATGGTCTCTGGCACATTGCACAGTGATTTCAATGTCCTTTAGTTTTCGCTGTAATATGTCCGAGAAGCGCATAGCGGCTTTGCATAGAATAAAATAATGGTAAATGGTCTCTGGCACATTGCACAGTGATTTCAATGTCCTTTAGTTTTCTCTGTAATATGTCCGAAAAGCGCATAGCGGCTTCGCATAGAATAAAATAATGGTCAATGGTCTCTGGCACATTGCACAGTGATTTCAATGTCCTTTAGTTTTCGCTGTAATATTTCCGAGAAGCGCATAGCGGCTTTGCATAGAATAAAATAATGGTCAATGGTCTCTGGCACATTGAACAGTTATTTCAATGTCCTTTAGTTTTCGATGTAATATGTCCGAGAAGCGCATAGCGGCTTTGCATAGAATAAAATAATGGTCAATGGTCTCTGGCACATTGCACAGTGATTTCAATGTCCTTTAGTTCTCGCTGTAAATATCCGAGAAACGCATAGCGGCTTCGCATAGAATAAAATAATGGTCAATGGTCTCTGGCACATTGCACAGTGATTTCAATGTCCTTTAGTTTTCGCTGTAATTTCTCCGAGAAGCGCGTAGCGGCTTTGCATAGACTAAAATAATGGTCAGTGATCACACAGATTGCACAGTGATTTCAATGTCCTTTTCTTTTCGCTGTAATATGTCCGAGATGCGCACAGCGGCTTCGCATAGAATAAAATAATGGTCAATGGTCTCTGGCACATTGCACAGTGATTTCAATGTCCTTTAGTTTTCTATGTAATATGTCCGAAAAGCTCATAGCGGCTTCGCATAGAATAAAATAATGGTCAATGGTCTCTGGCACATTGCACAGTGATTTCAATGTCCTTTAGTTTTCGCTGTAATATGTCCGAGAAGCGCATAGCGGCTTTGCATAGAATAACATAATGGTCAATGGTCTCTGGCACATTGCACAGTGATATCAATGTCCTTTAGTTTTCGCTGTAATATGTCCGAGAAGCGCATAGCGGCTTTGCATAGAATAAAATAATGCTCATTGGTCTCTGGCACATTGCACAGTGATTTCAATGTCCTTTTCTTTTCGCTGTAATATGTCCGAGATGCGCACAGCGGCTTCGCATAGAATAAAATAATGGTCAATGGTCTCTGGCACATTGCACAGTGATTTCAATGTCCTTTAGTTTTCGCAGTAATATGTCCGAGAAGCGCATAGCGGCTTTGCATAGAATAAAATAATGGTCAATGGTCTCTGGCACATTGCACAGTGATTTCAATGTCCTTTAGTTCTCGCTGTAATATGTCCGAGAAGCACATAGCGGCTTTGCATAGAATAAAATAATGGTCAATGGTCTCTGGCACATTGCACAGTGATTTCAATGTCCTTTAGTTATCGCTGTAATATGTCCGAGAAGCGCATAGCTGCTTTGCATAGAATAAAATCATGGTCAATGGTCTCTGGCACATTGGACGGTGATTTCAATGTCCTTTAGTTTTCGCTGTAATATGTCCGAGAAGCGCATAGCGGCTTCGCATAGAATAAAATAATGGTGAATGGTCTCTGGCACATTGCACGGTGATTTCAATGTCCTTTAGTTTTCGCTGTAATATGTCCGAGAAGCGCATAGCGGCTTTGCATAGAATAAAATAATGGTCAATGGTCTCTGGCACATTGCACAGTGATTTCAATGTCCTTTAGTTTTCTCTGTAATATGTCCGAAAAGCTCATAGCGGCTTCGCATAGAATAAAATAATGGTCAATGGTCTCTGGCACATTGCACAGTGATTTCAATGTCCTTTAGTTTTCGCTGTAATATTTCCGAGAAGCGCATAGCGGCTTTGCATAGAATAAAATAATGGTCAATGGTCTCTGGCACATTGAACAGGTATTTCAATGTCCTTTAGTTTTCGATGTAACATGTCTGAGAAGCGCATAGCGGCTTTGCATAGAATAAAATAATGGTCAATGGTCTCTGGCACATTGCACAGTGATTTCAATGTCCTTTAGTTTTCGCTGTAATTTCTCCGAGAAGCGCATAGCGGCTTTGCATAGACTAAAATAATGGTCAGTGATCACACAGATTGCACAGTGATTTCAATGTCCTTTAGTTTTCGCTGTAATATGTCCGAGAAGCGCATAGCGGCTTTGCATAGAATAAAATAATGCTCATTGGTCTCTGGCACATTGCACAGTGATTTCAATGTCCTTTAATTTTCGCTGTAATATGTCCGAGAAGCGCATAGCGGCTTTGCATAGAATAAAATAATGGTCAATAGTCTCTGGCACATAGCACAGTGATTTCAATGTCCTTTAGTTTTCGCTGTAATATGCCCGAGAAGCGCATAGCGGCTTCGCATAGAATAAAATGATGGTCAATGGTCTCTGGCACATTGCACAGTGATTTCAATGTCCTTTAGTTATCGCTGTAATATGTCCGAGAAGCGCATAGCTGCTTTGCATAGAATAAAATCATGGTCAATGGTCTCTGGCACATTGGACGGTGATTTCAATGTCCTTTAGTTTTCGCTGTAATATGTCCGAGAAGCGCATAGCGGCTTCGCATAGAATAAAATAATGGTGAATGGTCTCTGGCACATTGCACAGTGATTTCAATGTCCTTTAGTTTTCGCTGTAATATGTCCGAGAAGCGCATAGCGGCTTTGCATAGAATAAAATAATGGTAAATGGTCTCTGGCACATTGCACAGTGATTTCAATGTCCTTTAGTTTTCTCTGTAATATGTCCGAAAAGCGCATAGCGGCTTCGCATAGAATAAAATAATGGTCAATGGTCTCTGGCACATTGCACAGTGATTTCAATGTCCTTTAGTTTTCGCTGTAATATTTCCGAGAAGCGCATAGCGGCTTTGCATAGAATAAAATAATGGTCAATGGTCTCTGGCACATTGAACAGTTATTTCAATGTCCTTTAGTTTTCGATGTAATATGTCCGAGAAGCGCATAGCGGCTTTGCATAGAATAAAATAATGGTCAATGGTCTCTGGCACATCGCACAGTGATTTCAATGTCCTTTAGTTTTCGCTGTAAATATCCGAGAAACGCATAGCGGCTTCGCATAGAATAAAATAATGGTCAATGGTCTCTGGCACATTGCACAGTGATTTCAATGTCCTTTAGTTTTCGCTGTAATATGTCCGAGAAGCGCATAGCGGCCTTGCATAGAATAAAATAATGGTCAATGGTCTCTGGCACATTGCACAGTGATTTCAATGTCCTTTTCTTTTCGCTGTAATATGTCCGAGATGCGCACAGCGGCTTCGCATAGAATAAAATAATGGTCAATGGTCTCTGGCACATTGCACAGTGATTTCAATGTCCTTTAGTTTTCGCTGTAATATGTCCGAGAAGCGCATAGCGGCTTTGCATAGAATAAAATAATGGTCAATGGTCTCTGGCACATTGAACAGGTATTTCAATGTCCTTTAGTTTTCGATGTAACATGTCTGAGAAGCGCATAGCGGCTTTGCATAGAATAAAATAATGGTCAATGGTCTCTGGCACATTGCACAGTGATTTCAATGTCCTTTAGTTTTCGCTGTAATTTCTCCGAGAAGCGCATAGCGGCTTTGCATAGACTAAAATAATGGTCAGTGATCACACAGATTGCACAGTGATTTCAATGTCCTTTAGTTTTCGCTGTAATATGTCCGAGAAGCGCATAGCGGCTTTGCATAGAATAAAATAATGCTCATTGGTCTCTGGCACATTGCACAGTGATTTCAATGTCCTTTAATTTTCGCTGTAATATGTCCGAGAAGCGCATAGCGGCTTTGCATAGAATAAAATAATGGTCAATAGTCTCTGGCACATAGCACAGTGATTTCAATGTCCTTTAGTTTTCGCTGTAATATGCCCGAGAAGCGCATAGCGGCTTCGCATAGAATAAAATGATGGTCAATGGTCTCTGGCACATTGCACAGTGATTTCAATGTCCTTTAGTTATCGCTGTAATATGTCCGAGAAGCGCATAGCTGCTTTGCATAGAATAAAATCATGGTCAATGGTCTCTGGCACATTGGACGGTGATTTCAATGTCCTTTAGTTTTCGCTGTAATATGTCCGAGAAGCGCATAGCGGCTTCGCATAGAATAAAATAATGGTGAATGGTCTCTGGCACATTGCACAGTGATTTCAATGTCCTTTAGTTTTCGCTGTAATATGTCCGAGAAGCGCATAGCGGCTTTGCATAGAATAAAATAATGGTAAATGGTCTCTGGCACATTGCACAGTGATTTCAATGTCCTTTAGTTTTCTCTGTAATATGTCCGAAAAGCGCATAGCGGCTTCGCATAGAATAAAATAATGGTCAATGGTCTCTGGCACATTGCACAGTGATTTCAATGTCCTTTAGTTTTCGCTGTAATATTTCCGAGAAGCGCATAGCGGCTTTGCATAGAATAAAATAATGGTCAATGGTCTCTGGCACATTGAACAGTTATTTCAATGTCCTTTAGTTTTCGATGTAATATGTCCGAGAAGCGCATAGCGGCTTTGCATAGAATAAAATAATGGTCAATGGTCTCTGGCACATTGCACAGTGATTTCAATGTCCTTTAGTTTTCGCTGTAAATATCCGAGAAACGCATAGCGGCTTCGCATAGAATAAAATAATGGTCAATGGTCTCTGGCACATTGCACAGTGATTTCAATGTCCTTTAGTTTTCGCTGTAATATGTCCGAGAAGCGCATAGCGGCCTTGCATAGAATAAAATAATGGTCAATGGTCTCTGGCACATTGCACAGTGATTTCAATGTCCTTTTCTTTTCGCTGTAATATGTCCGAGATGCGCACAGCGGCTTCGCATAGAATAAAATAATGGTCAATGGTCTCTGGCACATTGCACAGTGATTTCAATGTCCTTTAGTTTTCGCTGTAATATGTCCGAGAAGCGCATAGCGGCTTTGCATAGAATAAAATAATGGTCAATGGTCTCTGGCACATTGCACAGTGATTTCAATGTCCTTTAGTTATCGCTGTAATATGTCCGAAAAGCACATAGCGGCTTTGCATAGAATAAAATAATGGTCAATGGTCTCTGGCACATTGCACAGTGATTTCAATGTCCTTTAGTTATCGCTGTAATATGTCCGAGAAGCGCATAGCTGCTTTGCATAGAATAAAATCATGGTCAATGGTCTCTGGCACATTGGACGGTGATTTCAATGTCCTTTAGTTTTCGCTGTAATATGTCCGAGAAGCGCATAGCGGCTTCGCATAGAATAAAATAATGGTGAATGGTCTCTGGCACATTGCACAGTGATTTCAATGTCCTTTAGTTTTCGCTGTAATATGTCCGAGAAGCCCATAGCGGCTTTGCATAGAATAAAATAATGGTCAATGGTCTCTGGCACATTGCACAGTGATTTCAATGTCCTTTAGTTTTCTCTGTAATATGTCCGAAAAGCGCATAGCGGCTTCGCATAGAATAAAATAATGGTCAATGGCCTCTGGCACATTGCACAGTGATTTCAATGTCCTTTAGTTTTCGCTGTAATATTTCCGAGAAGCGCATAGCGGCTTTGCATAGAATAAAATAATGGTCAATGGTCTCTGGCACATTGAACAGTTATTTCAATGTCCTTTAGTTTTCGATGTAATATGTCCGAGAAGCGCATAGCGGCTTTGCATAGAATAAAATAATGGTCAATGGTCTCTGGCACATTGCACAGTGATTTCAATGTCCTTTAGTTTTCGCTGTAATTTCTCCGAGAAGCGCATAGCGGCTTTGCATAGACTAAAATAATGGTCAGTGATCACACAGATTGCACAGTGATTTCAATGTCCTTTAGTTTTCGCTGTAATATGTCCGAGAAGCGCATAGCGGCTTTGCATAGAATAACATAATGGTCAATGGTCTCTGGCACATTGCACAGTGATTTCAATGTCCTTTAGTTTTCGCTGTAATATGTCCGAGAAGCGCATAGCGGCTTTGCATAGAATAAAATGATGGTCAATGGTCTCTGGCACATAGCACAGTGATTTCAATGTCCTTTAGTTTTCGCTGTAATATGTCCGAGAAGCGCATAGCGGCTTTGCATAGAATAACATAATGGTCAATGGTCTCTCGCACATAGCACAGTGATTTCAATGTCCTTTAGTTTTCGATGTAATATGTCCGAGAAGCGCATAGCGGCTTTGCATAGAATAAAATAATGGTCAATGGTCTCTGGCACATTGCACAGTGATTTCAATGTCCTTTAGTTTTCGCTGTAATTTCTCCGAGAAGCGCATAGCGGCTTTGCATAGACTAAAATAATGGTCAGTGATCACGGAGATTGCACAATGATTCCAATGTCCTTTAGTTTTCGCTGTAATATGTCCGAGAAGCCCATAGCGGCTTTGCATAGAATAAAATAATGGTCAATGGTCTCTGGCACATTGCACAGTGATTTCAATGTCCTTTAGTTTTCGCTGTAATATGTCCGAGAAGCCCATAGCGGCTTTGCATAGAATAAAATAATGGTCAATGGTCTCTGGCACATTGCACAGTGATTTCAATGTCCTTTAGTTTTCGCTGTAATATGTCCGAGAAGCGCATAGCGGCTTTGCATAGAATAACATAATGGTCAATGGTCTCAGGCACATTGCACAGTGATATCAATGTCCTTTAGTTTTCGCTGTAATATGTCCGAGAAGCGCATAGCGGCTTTGCATAGAATAAAATATTGCTCAATGGTCTCTGGCACATTGCACAGTGATTTCAATGTCCTTTAGTTTTCGCTGTAATTTCTCCGAGAAGCGCATAGCGGCTTTGCATAGACTAAAATAATGGTCAGTGATCACACAGATTGCACAGTGATTTCAATGTCCTTTAGTTTTCGCTGTAATATGTCCGAGAAGCGCATAGCGGCTTTGCATAGAATAAAATAATGCTCATTGGTCTCTGGCACATTGCACAGTGATTTCAATGTCCTTTAATTTTCGCTGTAATATGTCCGAGAAGCGCATAGCGGCTTTGCATAGAATAAAATAATGGTCAATAGTCTCTGGCACATAGCACAGTGATTTCAATGTCCTTTAGTTTTCGCTGTAATATGCCCGAGAAGCGCATAGCGGCTTCGCATAGAATAAAATAATGGTCAATGGTCTCTGGCACATTGCACAGTGATTTCAATGTCCTTTAGTTATCGCTGTAATATGTCCGAGAAGCGCATAGCTGCTTTGCATAGAATAAAATCATGGTCAATGGTCTCTGGCACATTGGACGGTGATTTCAATGTCCTTTAGTTTTCGCTGTAATATGTCCGAGAAGCGCATAGCGGCTTCGCATAGAATAAAATAATGGTGAATGGTATCTGGCACTTTGCACAGTGATTTCAATGTCCTTTAGTTTTCGCTGTAATATGTCCGAGAAGCGCATAGCGGCTTTGCATAGAATAAAATAATGGTAAATGGTCTCTGGCACATTGCACAGTGATTTCAATGTCCTTTAGTTTTCTCTGTAATATGTCCGAAAAGCGCATAGCGGCTTCGCATAGAATAAAATAATGGTCAATGGTCTCTGGCACATTGCACAGTGATTTCAATGTCCTTTAGTTTTCGCTGTAATATTTCCGAGAAGCGCATAGCGGCTTTGCATAGAATAAAATAATGGTCAATGGTCTCTGGCACATTGAACAGTTATTTCAATGTCCTTTAGTTTTCGATGTAATATGTCCGAGAAGCGCATAGCGGCTTTGCATAGAATAAAATAATGGTCAATGGTCTCTGGCACATTGCACAGTGATTTCAATGTCCTTTAGTTTTCGCTGTAAATATCCGAGAAACGCATAGCGGCTTTGCATAGAATAAAATAATGGTCAATGGTCTCTGGCACATTGCACAGTGATTTCAATGTACTTTAATTTTCGCTGTATTATGTCCGAGAAACGCATAGCGGCTTCGCATAGAATAAAATAATGGTCAATGGTCTCTGGCACATTGCACAGTGATTTCAATGTCCTTTAGTTTTCGCTGTAATATGTCCGAGAAGCGCATAGCGGCCTTGCATAGAATAAAATAATGGTCAATGGTCTCTGGCACATTGCACAGTGATTTCAATGTCCTTTTCTTTTCGCTGTAATATGTCCGAGATGCGCACAGCGGCTTCGCATAGAATAAAATAATGGTCAATGGTCTCTGGCACATTGCACAGTGATTTCAATGTCCTTTAGTTTTCGCTGTAATATGTCCGAGAAGCGCATAGCGGCTTTGCATAGAATAAAATAATGGTCAATGGTCTCTGGCACATTGCACAGTGATTTCAATGTCCTTTAGTTATCGCTGTAATATGTCCGAGAAGCACATAGCGGCTTTGCATAGAATAAAATAATGGTCAATGGTCTCTGGCACATTGCACAGTGATTTCAATGTCCTTTAGTTATCGCTGTAATATGTCCGAGAAGCGCATAGCTGCTTTGCATAGAATAAAATCATGGTCCATGGTCTCTGGCACATTGGACGGTGATTTCAATGTCCTTTAGTTTTCGCTGTAATATGTCCGAGAAGCGCATAGCGGCTTCGCATAGAATAAAATAATGGTGAATGGTCTCTGGCACATTGCACAGTGATTTCAATGTCCTTTAGTTTTCGCTGTAATATGTCCGAGAAGCCCATAGCGGCTTTGCATAGAATAAAATAATGGTCAATGGTCTCTGGCACATTGCACAGTGATTTCAATGTCCTTTAGTTTTCTCTGTAATATGTCCGAAAAGCGCATAGCGGCTTCGCATAGAATAAAATAATGGTCAATGGCCTCTGGCACATTGCACAGTGATTTCAATGTCCTTTAGTTTTCACTGTAATATTTCCGAGAAGCGCATAGCGGCTTTGCATAGAATAAAATATTGGTCAATGGTCTCTGGCACATTGAACAGTTATTTCAATGTCCTTTAGTTTTCGATGTAATATGTCCGAGAAGCGCATAGCGGCTTTGCATAGAATAAAATAATGGTCAATGGTCTCTGGCACATTGCACAGTGATTTCAATGTCCTTTAGTTTTCGCTGTAATTTCTCCGAGAAGCGCATAGCGGCTTTGCATAGACTAAAATAATGGTCAGTGATCACACAGATTGCACAGTGATTTCAATGTCCTTTAGTTTTCGCTGTAATATGTCCGAGAAGCGCATAGCGGCTTTGCATAGAATAACATAATGGTCAATGGTCTCTGGCACATTGCACAGTGATTTCAATGTCCTTTAGTTTTCGCTGCAATATGTCCGAGAAGCGCATAGCGGCTTTGCATAGAATAAAATGATGGTCAATGGTCTCTGGCACATAGCACAGTGATTTCAATGTCCTTTAGTTTTCGCTGTAATATGTCCGAGAAGCGCATAGCGGCTTTGCATAGAATAACATAATGGTCAATGGTCTCAGGCACATTGCACAGTGATATCAATGTCCTTTAGTTTTCGCTGTAATATGTCCGAGAAGCGCATAGCGGCTTTGCATAGAATAAAATATTGCTCAATGGTCTCTGGCACATTGCACAGTGATTTCAATGTCCTTTAGTTTTCGCTGTAATATGTCCGAGAAGCGCATAGCGGCTTTGCAAAGAATAAAATAATGGTCAATGGTCTCTGGCACATAGCACAGTGATTTCAATGTCCTTTAGTTTTCGCTGTAATATGTCCGAGAAGCGCATAGCGGCTTTGCATAGAATAACATAATGGTCAATGGTCTCTCGCACATAGCACAGTGATTTCAATGTCCTTTAGTTTTCGATGTAATATGTCCGAGAAGCGCATAGCGGCTTTGCATAGAATAAAATAATGGTCAATGGTCTCTGGCACATTGCACAGTGATTTCAATGTCCTTTAGTTTTCGCTGTAATTTCTCCGAGAAGCGCATAGCGGCTTTGCATAGACTAAAATAATGGTCAGTGATCACGGAGATTGCACAATGATTCCAATGTCCTTTAGTTTTCGCTGTAATATGTCCGAGAAGCCCATAGCGGCTTTGCATAGAATAAAATAATGGTCAATGGTCTCTGGCACATTGCACAGTGATTTCAATGTCCTTTAGTTTTCGCTGTAATATGTCCGAGAAGCCCATAGCGGCTTTGCATAGAATAAAATATTGCTCAATGGTCTCTGGCACATTGCACAGTGATTTCAATGTCCTTTAGTTTTCGCTGTAATATGTCCGAGAAGCGCATAGCGGCTTTGCAAAGAATAAAATAATGGTCAATGGTCTCTGGCACATAGCACAGTGATTTCAATGTCCTTTACTTTTCGCTGTAATATGTCCGAGAAGCGCATAGCGGCTTCGCATAGAATAAAATAATGGTCAATGGTCTCTGGCACATTGCACAGTGATTTCAATGTCCTTTAGTTTTCGCTGTAATATGTCCGAGAAGCGCATAGCGGCTTTGCATAGAATAACATATTGGTCAATGGTCTCTGGCACATTGCACATTGATATCAATGTCCTTTAGTTTTCGCAGTAAAATGTCCGAGAAGCCCATAGCGGCTTCGCATAGAATAAAATAATGGTCAATGGTCTCTGGCACATTGTACAGTGATTTCAATGTCCTTTAGTTTTCGCTGTTATATGTCCGAGAAGCGCATAGCGGCTTTGTATAGAATAAAATAATGGTCAATGGTCCCTGGCACATTGCACAGTGATTTCAATGTCCTTTTCTTTTCGCTGTAATATGTCCGAGATGCGCACAGCGGCTTCGCATAGAATAAAATAATGGTCAATGGCATCTGGCACATTGCACAGTGATTTCAATGTCCTTTAGTTTTCGCTGTAATATGTCCGAGAAGCGCATAGCGGCTTTGCATAGAATAAAATAATGGTCAATGGTCTCTGGCTCATTGCACAGTGATTTCAATGTCCTTTAGTTATCGCTGTAATATGTCCGAGAAGCACATAGCGGCTTTGCATAGAATAAAATAATGGTCAATGGTCTCTGGCACATTGCACAGTGATTTCAATGTCCTTTAGTTATCGCTGTAATATGTCCGAGAAGCGCATAGCTGCTTTGCATAGAATAAAATCATGGTCAATGGTCTCTGGCACATTGACGGTGATTTCAATGTCCTTTAGTTTTCGCTGTAATATGTCCGAGAAGCGCATAGCGGCTTCGCATAGAATAAAATAATGGTGAATGGTCTCTGGCACATTGCACAGTGATTTCAATGTCCTTTAGTTTTCGCTGTAATATGTCCGAGAAGCGCATAGCGGCTTTGCATAGAATAAAATAATGGTCAATGGTCTCTGGCACATTGCACAGTGATTTCAATGTCCTTTAGTTTTCTCTGTAATATGTCCGAAAAGCGCATAGCGGCTTCGCATAGAATAAAATAATGGTCAATGGTCTCTGGCACATTGCACAGTGATTTCAATGTCCTTTAGTTTTCGCTGTAATATTTCCGAGAAGCGCATAGCGGCTTTGCATAGAATAAAATAATGGTCAATGGTCTCTGGCACATTGCACAGTGATATCAATGTCCTTTAGTTTTCGCTGTAATATGTCCGAGAAGCGCATAGCGGCTTTGCATAGAATAAAATAATGCTCATTGGTCTCTGGCACATTGCACAGTGATTTCAATGTCCTTTTCTTTTCGCTGTAATAAGTCCGAGATGCGCACAGCGGCTTCGCATAGAATAAAATAATGGTCAATGGTCTCTGGCACATTCCACAGTGATTTCAATGTCCTTTAGTTTTCGCTGTAATATGTCCGAGAAGCGCATAGCGGCTTTGCATAGAATAAAATAATGGTCAATGGTCTCTGGCACATTGCACAGTGATTTCAATGTCCCTTTGTTTTCGCTGTAAAATGTCCGAGAAGCGCATAGCGGCTTTGCATAGAATAAAATAATGGTCAATGGTCTCTGGCACATTGCACAGTGATTTCAATGTCCTTTAGTTTTCGCTGTAAAATGTCCGAGAAGCCCATAGCGGCTTCGCATAGAATAAAATAATGGTCAATGGTCTCTGGCACATTGCACAGTGATTTCAATGTCCTTTAGTTTTCGCTGTTATATGTCCGAGAAGCGCATAGCGGCTTTGCATAGAATAAAATAATGGTCAATGGTCCCTGGCACATTGCACAGTGATTTCAATGTCCTTTAGTTCTCGCTGTAATATGTCCGAGAAGCGCATAGCGGCTTTGCATTGAATAAAATAATGGTCAATGGTCTCTGGCACATTGCACAGTGATTTCAATGTACTTTATTATTCGCTGTAATATGTCCGAGAAACGCATAGCGGCTTCGCATAGAATAAAATAATGGTCAATGGTCTCTGGCACATTGCACAGTGATTTCAATGTCCTTTAGTTTTCGCTGTAATATGTCCGAGAAGCGCATAGCGGCTTTGCATAGAATAAAATAATGGTCAATGGTCTCTGGCACATTGCACAGTGATTTCAATGTCCTTTTGTTTTCGCTGTAAAATGTCCGAGAAGCGCATAGCGGCTTTGCATAGAATAAAGTAATGGTCAATGGTCTCTGGCACATTGCACAGTGATTTCAATGTACTTTAATTTTCGCTGTAATATGTCCGAGAAACGCATAGCGGCTTCGCATAGAATAAAATAATGGTCAATGGTCTCTGGCACATTGCACAGTGATTTCAATGTCCTTTTCTTTTCGCTGTAATATGTCCGAGATGCGCACAGCGGCTTCGCATAGAATAAAATAATGGTCAATGGTCTCTGGCACATTGCACAGTGATTTCAATGTCCTTTAGTTTTCGCTGTAATATGTCCGAGAAGCGCATAGCGGCTTTGCATAGAATAAAATAATGGTCAATGGTCTCTGGCACATTGCACAGTGATTTCAATGTCCTTTAGTTATCGCTGTAATATGTCCGAGAAGCGCATAGCTGCTTTGCATAGAATAAAATCATGGTCAATGGTCTCTGGCACATTGGACGGTGATTTCAATGTCCTTTAGTTTTCGCTGTAATATGTCCGAGAAGCGCATAGCGGCTTCGCATAGAATAAAATAATGGTGAATGGTCTCTGGCACATTGCACAGTGATTTCAATGTCCTTTAGTTTTCGCTGTAATATGTCCGAGAAGCGCATAGCGGCTTTGCATAGAATAAAATAATGGTCAATGGTCTCTGGCACATTGCACAGTGATTTCAATGTCCTTTAGTTTTCTCTGTAATATGTCCGAAAAGCGCATAGCGGATTCGCATAGAATAAAATAATGGTGAATGGTCTCTGGCACATTGCACAGTGATTTCAATGTCCTTTAGTTTTCGCTGTAATATTTCCGAGAAGCGCATAGCGGCTTTGCATAGAATAAAATAATGGTCAATGGTCTCTGGCACATTGAACAGTTATTTCAATGTCCTTTAGTTTTCGATGTAATATGTCCGAGAAGCGCATAGCGGCTTTGCATAGAATAAAATAATGGTCAATGGTCTCTGGCACATTGCACAGTGATTTCCATGTCCTTTAGTTTTCGCTGTAATTTCTCCGAGAAGCGCATAGCGGCTTTGCATAGACTAAAATAATGGTCAGTGATCACACAGATTGCACAGTGATTTCAATGTCCTTTAGTTTTCGCTGTAATATGTCCGAGAAGCGCATAGCGGCTTTGCATAGAATAACATAATGGTCAATGGTCTCTGGCACATTGCACAGTGATTTCAATGTCCTTTAGTTTTCGCTGTAATATGTCCGAGAAGCGCATAGCGGCTTTGCATAGAATAAAATAATGGTCAATGGTCTCTGGCACATAGCACAGTGATTTCAATGTCCTTTAGTTTTCGCTGTAATATGTCCCAGAAGCGCATAGCGGCTTTGCATAGAATAACATAATGGTCAACGGTCTCTGGCACATAGCACAGTGATTTCAATGTCCTTTAGTTTTCGATGTAATATGTCCGAGAAGCGCATTGCGGCTTTGCATAGAATAAAATAATGGTCAATGGACTCTGGCACATTGCACATTGATTTCAATGTCCTTTAGTTTTCGCTGTAATATGTCCGAGAAGCCCATAGCGGCTTTGCATAGAATAAAATAATGGTCAATGGTCTCTGGCACATTGCACAGTGATTTCAATGTCCTTTAGTTTTCGCTGTAATATGTCCGAGAAGCCCATAGCGGCTTTGCATAGAATAAAATAATGGTCAATGGTCTCTGGCGCATTGCACAGTGATTTCAATGTCCTTTAGTTTTCGCTGTTATATGTCCGAGAAGCGCATAGCGGCTTTGCATAGAATAAAATAATGGTCAATGGTCCCTGGCACATTGCACAGTGATTTCAATGTCCTTTAGTTTTCGCTGTAATATGTCCGAGAAGCGCATAGCGGCTTTGCATAGAATAAAATAATGGTCAATGGTCTCTGGCACATTGCACAGTGATTTCAATGTACTTTAATATTCGCTGTAATATGTCCGAGAAACGCATAGCGGCTTCGCATAGAATAAAATAATGGTCAATGGTCTCTGGCACATTGCACAGTGATTTCAATGTCCTTTAGTTTTCGCTGTAATATGTCCGAGAAGCGCATAGCGGCTTTCCATAGAATAAAATAATGGTCAGTGGTCTCTGGCACATTGCACAGTGATTTCAATGTCCTTTTGTTTTCGCTGTAAAATGTCCGAGAAGCGCATGGCGGCTTTGCATAGAATAAAATAATGATCAATGGTCTCTGGCACATTGCACAGTGATTTCAATGCATTTAATTTTCGCTGTAATATGTCCGAGAAACGCATAGCGGCTTCGCATAGAATAAAATAATGGTCAATGGTCTATGGCACATTGCACAGTGATTTCAATGTCCTTTAGTTTTCGCTGTAATATGTCCGAGAAGCGCATAGCGGCCTTGCATAGAATAAAATAATTGTCAAAGGTCTCTGGCACATTGCACAGTGATTTCAATGTCCTTTTCTTTTCGCTGTAATATGTCCGAGATGCGCACAGCGGCTTCGCATAGAATAAAATAATGGTCAATGGTCTCTGGCACATTGCACAGTGATTTCAATGTCCTTTAGTTTTCGCTGTAATATGTCCGAGAAGAGCATAGCGGCTTTGCATAGAATAAAATAATGGTCAATGGTCTCTGGCACATTGCACAGTGATTTCAATGTCCTTTAGTTATCGCTGTAATATGTCCGAGAAGCGCATAGCTGCTTTGCATAGAATAAAATCATGGTCAATGGTCTCTGGCACATTGGACGGTGATTTCAATGTCCTTTAGTTTTCGCTGTAATATGTCCGAGAAGCGCATAGCGGCTTCGCATAGAATAAAATAATGGTGAATGGTCTCTGGCACATTGCACAGTGATTTCAATGTCCTTTAGTTTTCGATGTAATATGTCCGAGAAGCGCATAGCGGCTTTGCATAGAATAAAATAATGGTCAATGGTCTCTGGCACATTGCACAGTGATTTCAATGTCCTTTAGTTTTCTCTGTAATATGTCCGAAAAGCGCATAGCGGATTCGCATAGAATAAAATAATGGTGAATGGTCTCTGGCACATTGCACAGTGATTTCAATGTCCTTTAGTTTTCGCTGTAATATTTCCGAGAAGCGCATAGCGGCTTTGCATAGAATAAAATAATGGTCAATGGTCTCTGGCACATTGAACAGTTATTTCAATGTCCTTTAGTTTTCGATGTAATATGTCCGAGAAGCGCATAGCGGCTTTGCATAGAATAAAATAATGGTCAATGGTCTCTGGCACATTGCACAGTGATTTCCATGTCCTTTAGTTTTCGCTGTAATTTCTCCGAGAAGCGCATAGCGGCTTTGCATAGACTAAAATAATGGTCAGTGATCACACAGATTGCACAGTGATTTCAATGTCCTTTAGTTTTCGCTGTAATATGTCCGAGAAGCGCATAGCGGCTTTGCATAGAATAACATAATGGTCAATGGTCTCTGGCACATTGCACAGTGATTTCAATGTCCTTTAGTTTTCGCTGTAATATGTCCGAGAAGCGCATAGCGGCTTTGCATAGAATAAAATAATGGTCAATGGTCTCTGGCACATAGCACAGTGATTTCAATGTCCTTTAGTTTTCGCTGTAATATGTCCCAGAAGCGCATAGCGGCTTTGCATAGAATAACATAATGGTCAACGGTCTCTGGCACATAGCACAGTGATTTCAATGTCCTTTAGTTTTCGATGTAATATGTCCGAGAAGCGCATTGCGGCTTTGCATAGAATAAAATAATGGTCAATGGACTCTGGCACATTGCACATTGATTTCAATGTCCTTTAGTTTTCGCTGTAATATGTCCGAGAAGCCCATAGCGGCTTTGCATAGAATAAAATAATGGTCAATGGTCTCTGGCACATTGCACAGTGATTTCAATGTCCTTTAGTTTTCGCTGTAATATGTCCGAGAAGCCCATAGCGGCTTTGCATAGAATAAAATAATGGTCAATGGTCTCTGGCGCATTGCACAGTGATTTCAATGTCCTTTAGTTTTCGCTGTTATATGTCCGAGAAGCGCATAGCGGCTTTGCATAGAATAAAATAATGGTCAATGGTCCCTGGCACATTGCACAGTGATTTCAATGTCCTTTAGTTTTCGCTGTAATATGTCCGAGAAGCGCATAGCGGCTTTGCATAGAATAAAATAATGGTCAATGGTCTCTGGCACATTGCACAGTGATTTCAATGTACTTTAATATTCGCTGTAATATGTCCGAGAAACGCATAGCAGCTTCGCATAGAATAAAATAATGGTCAATGGTCTCTGGCACATTGCACAGTGATTTCAATGTCCTTTAGTTTTCGCTGTAATATGTCCGAGAAGCGCATAGCGGCTTTCCATAGAATAAAATAATGGTCAGTGGTCTCTGGCACATTGCACAGTGATTTCAATGTCCTTTTGTTTTCGCTGTAAAATGTCCGAGAAGCGCATGGCGGCTTTGCATAGAATAAAATAATGATCAATGGTCTCTGGCACATTGCACAGTGATTTCAATGCATTTAATTTTCGCTGTAATATGTCCGAGAAACGCATAGCGGCTTCGCATAGAATAAAATAATGGTCAATGGTCTATGGCACATTGCACAGTGATTTCAATGTCCTTTAGTTTTCGCTGTAATATGTCCGAGAAGCGCATAGCGGCCTTGCATAGAATAAAATAATTGTCAATGGTCTCTGGCACATTGCACAGTGATTTCAATTTCCTTTTCTTTTCGCTGTAATATGTCCGAGATGCGCACAGCGGCTTCGCATAGAATAAAATAATGGTCAATGGTCTCTGGCACATTGCACAGTGATTTCAATGTCCTTTAGTTTTCGCTGTAATATGTCCGAGAAGCGCATAGCGGCTTTGCATAGAATAAAATAATGGTCAATGGTCTCTGGCACATTGCACAGTGATTTCAATGTCCTTTAGTTATCGCTGTAATATGTCCGAGAAGCACATAGCGGCTTTGCATAGAATAAAATAATGGTCAACGGTCTCTGGCACATTGCACAGTGATTTCAATGTCCTTTAGTTATCGCTGTAATATGTCCGAGAAGCGCATAGCTGCTTTGCATAGAATAAAATCATGGTCAATGGTCTCTGGCACATTGGACGGTGATTTCAATGTCCTTTAGTTTTCGCTGTAATATGTCCGAGAAGCGCATAGCGGCTTCGCATAGAATAAAATAATGGTGAATGGTCTCTGGCACATTGCACAGTGATTTCAATGTCCTTTAGTTTTCGCTGTAATATGTCCGAGAAGCGCATAGCGGCTTTGCATAGAATAAAATAATGGTCAATGGTCTCTGGCACATTGCACAGTGATTTCAATGTCCTTTAGTTTTCTATGTAATATGTCCGAAAAGCTCATAGCGGCTTCGCATCGAATAAAATAATGGTCAATGGTCTCTGGCACATTGCACAGTGATTTCAATGTCCTTTAGTTTTCGCTGTAATATTTCCGAGAAGCGCATAGCGGCTTTGCATAGAATAAAATAATGGTCAATGTTCTCTGGCACATTGCACAGTGATTTCAATGTCATTTAGTTTTCGCTGTAATTTCTCCGAGAAGCGCGTAGCGGCTTTGCATAGAATAAAATAATGCTCAATGGTCTCTGGCACATTGCACAGTGATTTCAATGTCCTTTAGTTTTCGCTGTAATATGTCCGAGAAGCGCATAGCGGCTTTGCATAGAATAAAATAATGGTCAATGGTCTCTGGCACATAGCACAGTGATTTCAATGTCCTTTAGTTTTCGCTGTAATATGTCAGAGAAGCGCATAGCGGCTTCGCATAGAATAACATAATGGTCAATGGTCTCTGGCACATTGCACAGTGATATCAATGTCCTTTAGTTTTCGCTGTAATATGTCCGAAAAGCGCATAGCGGCTTTGCATAGAATAAAATAATGCTCAATGGTCTCTGGCACATTGCACAGTGATTTCAATGTCCTTTAGTTTTCGCTCTAATATGTCCGAGAAGCGCATAGCGGCTTTGCATAGAATAAAATAATGGTCAATGGTCTCTGGCACATAGCACAGTGATTTCAATGTCCTTTAGTTTTCGCTGTAATATGTCCGAGAAGCGCATAGCGGCTTCGCATAGAATAAAATAATGGTCAATGGTCTCTGGCACATTGCACAGTGATTTCAATGTCCTTTAGTTTTCGCTGTAATATGTCCGAGAAGCCCATAGCGGCTTCGCATAGAATAAAATAATGGTCAATAGTCTCTGGCGCATTGCACAGTGATTTCAATGTCCTTTAGTTTTCGCTGTTATATGTCCGAGAAGCGCATAGCGGCTTTGCATAGAATAAAATAATGGTCAATGGTCCCTGGCACATTGCACAGTGATTTCAATGTCCTTTAGTTTTCGCTGTAATATGTCCGAGAAGCGCATAGCGGCTTTGCATAGAATAAAATAATGGTCAATGGTCTCTGGCACATTGCACAGTGATTTCAATGTCCTTTAGTTCTCGCTGTAATATGTCCGAGAAGCGCATAGCGGCTTTGCATTGAATAAAATAATGGTCAATGGTCTCTGGCACATTGCACAGTGATTTCAATGTACTTTATTATTCGCTGTAATATGTCCGAGAAACGCATAGCGGCTTCGCATAGAATAAAATAATGGTCAATGGTCTCTGGCACATTGCACAGTGATTTCAATGTCCTTTTGTTTTCGCTGTAAAATGTCCGAGAAGCGCATAGCGGCTTTGCATAGAATAAAATAATGATCAATGGTCTCTGGCACATTGCACAGTGATTTCAATGTACTTTAATTTTCGCTGTAATATGTCCGAGAAACGCATAGCGGCTTCGCATAGAATAAAATAATGGTCAATGGTCTATGGCACATTGCACAGTGATTTCAATGTCCTTTAGTTTTCGCTGTAATATGTCCGAGAAGCGCATAGCGGCCTTGCATAGAATAAAATAATGGTCAATGGTCTCTGGCACATTGCACAGTGATTTGAATTTCCTTTTCTTTTCGCTGTAATATGTCCGAGATGCGCACAGCGGCTTCGCATAGAATAAAATAATGGTCAATGGTCTCTGGCACATTGCACAGTGATTTCAATGTCCTTTAGTTTTCGCTGTAATATGTCCGAGAAGCGCATAGCGGCTTTGCATAGAATAAAATAATGGTCAATGGTCTCTGGCACATTGCACAGTGATTTCAATGTCCTTTAGTTATCGCTGTAATATGTCCGAGAAGCACATAGCGGCTTTGCATAGAATAAAATAATGGTCAACGGTCTCTGGCACATTGCACAGTGATTTCAATGTCCTTTAGTTATCGCTGTAATATGTCCGAGAAGCGCATAGCTGCTTTGCATAGAATAAAATCATGGTCAATGGTCTCTGGCACATTGGACGGTGATTTCAATGTCCTTTAGTTTTCGCTGTAATATGTCCGAGAAGCGCATAGCGGCTTCGCATAGAATAAAATAATGGTGAATGGTCACTGGCACATTGCACAGTGATTTCAATGTCCTTTAGTTTTCGCTGTAATATGTCCGAGAAGCGCATAGCGGCTTTGCATAGAATAAAATAATGGTCAATGGTCTCTGGCACATTGCACAGTGATTTCAATGTCCTTTAGTTTTCTATGTAATATGTCCGAAAAGCTCATAGCGGCTTCGCATCGAATAAAATAATGGTCAATGGTCTCTGGCACATTGCACAGTGATTTCAATGTCCTTTAGTTTTCGCTGTAATATTTCCGAGAAGCGCATAGCGGCTTTGCATAGAATAAAATAATGGTCAATGGTCTCTGGCACATTGCACAGTGATTTCAATGTCCTTTAGTTTTCGCTGTAATTTCTCCGAGAAGCGCGTAGCGGCTTTGCATAGACTAAAATAATGGTCAGTGATCACACAGATTGCACAGTGATTTCAATGTCCTTTTCTTTTCGCTGTAATATGTCCGAGATGCGCACAGCGGCTTCGCATAGAATAAAATAATGGTCAATGGTCTCTGGCACATTGCACAGTGATTTCAATGTCCTTTAGTTTTCTATGTAATATGTCCGAAAAGCTCATAGCGGCTTCGCATAGAATAAAATAATGGTCAATGGTCTCTGGCACATTGCACAGTGATTTCAATGTCCTTTAGTTTTCGCTGTAATATGTCCGAGAAGCGCATAGCGGCTTTGCATAGAATAACATAATGGTCAATGGTCTCTGGCACATTGCACAGTGATATCAATGTCCTTTAGTTTTCACTGTAATATGTCCGAGAAGCGCATAGCGGCTTTGCATAGAATAAAATAATGCTCATTGGTCTCTGGCACATTGCACAGTGATTTCAATGTCCTTTTCTTTTCGCTGTAATATGTCCGAGATGCGCACAGCGGCTTCGCATAGAATAAAATAATGGTCAATGGTCTCTGGCACATTGCACAGTGATTTCAATGTCCTTTAGTTTTCGCAGTAATATGTCCGAGAAGCGCATAGCGGCTTTGCATAGAATAAAATAATGGTCAATGGTCTCTGGCACATTGCACAGTGATTTCAATGTCCTTTAGTTATCGCTGTAATATGTCCGAGAAGCACATAGCGGCTTTGCATAGAATAAAATAATGGTCAATGGTCTCTGGCACATTGCACAGTGATTTCAATGTCCTTTAGTTATCGCTGTAATATGTCCGAGAAGCGCATAGCTGCTTTGCATAGAATAAAATCATGGTCAATGGTCTCTGGCACATTGGACGGTGATTTCAATGTCCTTTAGTTTGCGCTGTAATATGTCCGAGAAGCGCATAGCCGCTTCGCATAGAATAAAATAATGGTGAATGGTCTCTGCCACATTGCACGGTGATTTCAATGTCCTTTAGTTTTCGCTGTAATATGTCCGAGAAGCGCATAGCGGCTTTGCATAGAATAAAATAATGGTCAATGGTCTCTGGCACATTGCACAGTGATTTCAATGTCCTTTAGTTTTCTCTGTTATATGTCCGAAAAGCTCATAGCGGCTTCGCATAGAATAAAATAATGGTCAATGGTCTCTGGCACATTGCACAGTGATTTCAATGTCCTTTAGTTTTCGCTGTAATATTTCCGAGAAGCGCATAGCGGCTTTGAATAGAATAAAATAATGGTCAATGGTCTCTGGCACATTGAACAGTTATTTCAATGTCCTTTAGTTTTCGATGTAACATGTCTGAGAAGCGCATAGCGGCTTTGCATAGAATAAAATAATGGTCAATGGTCTCTGGCACATTGCACAGTGATTTCAATGTCCTTTAGTTTTCGCTGTAATTTCTCCGAGAAGCGCATAGCGGCTTTGCATAGACTAAAATAATGGTCAGTGATCACACAGATTGCACAGTGATTTCAATGTCCTTTAGTTTTCGCTGTAATATGTCCGAGAAGCGCATAGCGGCTTTGCATAGAATAAAATAATGCTCATTGGTCTCGGGCACATTGCACAGTGATTTCAATGTCCTTTAATTTTCGCTGTAATATGTCCGAGAAGCGCATAGCGGCTTTGCATAGAATAAAATAATGGTCAATGGCCTCTGGCACATAGCACAGTGATTTCAATGTCCTTTAGTTTTCGCTGTAATATGCCCGAGAAGCGCATAGCGGCTTCGCATAGAATAAAATAATGGTCAATGGCCTCTGGCACATTGCACAGTGATTTCAATGTCCTTTAGTTATCGCTGTAATATGTCCGAGAAGCGCATAGCTGCTTTGCATAGAATAAAATCATGGTCAATGGTCTCTGGCACATTGGACGGTGATTTCAATGTCCTTTAGTTTTCGCTGTAATATGTCCGAGAAGCGCATAGCGGCTTCGCATAGAATAAAATAATGGTGAATGGTCTCTGGCACATTGCACAGTGATTTCAATGTCCTTTAGTTTTCGCTGTAATATGTCCGAGAAGCGCATAGCGGCTTTGCATAGAATAAAATAATGGCCAATGGTCTCTGGCACATTGCACAGTGATTTCAATGTCCTTTAGTTTTCTCTGTAATATGTCCGAAAAGCGCATAGCGGCTTCGCATAGAATAAAATAATGGTCAATGGTCTCTGGCACATTGCACAGTGATTTCAATGTCCTTTAGTTTTCGCTGTAATATTTCCGAGAAGCGCATAGCGGCTTTGCATAGAATAAAATAATGGTCAATGGTCTCTGGCACATTGAACAGTTATTTCAATGTCCTTTAGTTTTCGATGTAATATGTCCGAGAAGCGCATAGCGGCTTTGCATAGAATAAAATAATGGTCAATGGTCTCTGGCACATTGCACAGTGATTTCAATGTCCTTTAGTTTTCGCTGTAAATATCCGAGAAACGCATAGCGGTTTTGCATAGAATAAAATAATGGTCAATGGTCTCTGGCACATTGCACAGTGATTTCAATGTACTTTAATTTTCGCTGTATTATGTCCGAGAAACGCATAGCGGCTTCGCATAGAATAAAATAATGGTCAATGGTCTCTGGCACATTGCACAGTGATTTCAATGTCCTTTAGTTTTAGCTGTAATATGTCCGAGAAGCGCATAGCGGCCTTGCATAGAATAAAATAATGGTCAATGGTCTCTGGCACATTGCACAGTGATTTCAGTGTCCTTTTCTTTTCGCTGTAATATGTCCGAGAAGCGCATAGCGGCTTTCCATAGAATAAAATAATGGTCAATGGTCTCTGGCACATTGCACAGTGATTTCAATGTCCTTTTGTTTTCGCTGTAAAATGTCCGAGAAGCGCATAGCGGCTTTGCATAGAATAAAATAATGATCAATGGTCTCTGGCACATTGCACAGTGATTTCAATGTACTTTAATTTTCGCTGTAATATGTCCGAGAAACGCATAGCGGCTTCGCATAGAATAAAATAATGGTCAATGGTCTATGGCACATTGCACAGTGATTTCAATGTCCTTTAGTTTTCGCTGTAATATGTCCGAGAAGCGTTGTGTGTTGTGTTGTGTTGGGTTTTATGGCACATAGGCAGCTAAGGCCATCATGCGCCAAGCACAAGGTATAGAATTGATTTTCTACAGAATGTTTTGGAGTATAAAAAAGAGGCGATGGTGCAGATGACTTAAAAAGATTGTACTGCCTAGTAATAAAAGGGAAGAAATTTGGAAATGGCTAATGGTAAAAGCCTTAAAGATGGTCAGGCAGCCAAAGCGACTTTCCTTGGCTAGCAAGGATCCTGAGGCTCCCAACCAATCAAATAAACAGCCTCAGCCTACTTCTCAAGAATGAGAAAGTGGCTGAGGTATATCATGTATAAAGGCGATCCAGTGGTTAAAAAAAATTACAGCTTTTCAAGTACGCCTGCTGCTTTTAAAAAGCTAAAAATGGCAGGTATGTTAACAATGGCATTATCAGCTAAAAGCAATGTAGGGTGGAAAGGAATGCATTCATGATAAAATTGAGTGAAGTACTTTTTTCTTAGTTTTTCTAGTTTTATACATGAGAATAAAATGTGGTTAATTGTAAGTTCACCTCCGCATTCTTCGCAAACAGGTTTATCTTGTTTTGTTAGCAGGAAGTTGTGCGTAAGGTGCGTGTGGCCTATTCTGAGACGGCATAAAATCACTTCTTTAAAACGTTCTTGGTGCACACATGACTTAAATTCACCTAAAATCGGCTTTATTAAGTGTAGTTTATTATTCAATTCGCTGTTCCAAGCCGATTGCCATTTTTTCCTTAACTTCCTTTGTACTAATTTCATGCAGTCATTCAAGGGTATATTTACTTTTTTTATTTCCTTGCCACGAGCTTGAGCAGCACAGAAATCTGCTCGCTCATTGCCTTTTATGCCGACATGACTCGGGACCCAGCAGAGTTTAATGTTTTGTCTTCTAGCTGTGGCTGTTACTATGTTGTGTATAATGTCACCAAGTATAGGAGTGATTGCGTTTCTTGAGTGGAGGGCTGTAAGTATACTTAAAGAGTCTGTGTAAATAATAGCGTTTTCGAGGTTCTCGCTGAGTATTTTTTCTACGGTCACATATACTGCGTAACATTCTGCAGTGAAGATGGATGCGCACTGTGGAAGTCGTATTGTTGTCTCCGAATTCCCTCGCACCACTGCACTTCCTACATAAGTATCCGTTTTCGAACCGTCAGTATAAAAGGCTGTGAAACCATTGTATTTTTCCTCAAGTGCCAGAAATTCTTGTACTATTTGGAGTTGTGGAGTTTGCTTTTTGCGGAACTGTGTGAGAGTGAAATCGCACAATGTAGGAAAATCATACCATGGAGGCAGTGGACCTCGTCTTTGCGCAATGCTGGGTAATGTGTTCAGTATGCCGAGATTCTGGCAGATCTCTTCAAAGCGCAAGAGCAGTGGCCTGATGGTTTGCGGTTTGTTGTTAAAGATTGTTCTGGATGGACACTTTGTAACTATTTCATAACAGATGTGTTTTGGAAGGGAACGGATTTTTAGGACGTATGAGCATGTAAGCATGCTTCTTCTATCTGTAAGTGATGGTTCGTTTGTTTCGACATAAAGACTGTTTATGGGCGACGTCCTGTAAGCGCCAGTGGAAAGACGCAACCCCAAATTATGCACTGGATCTAGACGTTTCAAGTAGGATGGCCTTGCAGAACCATACACCAGGCAGCCATAGTCTAAGCAGGACCGTACCACAGAGCGATAGATGTGTAGAAGGCTTGCCCTGTCAGAACCCCAGTGTTTGTGTGAAAGCACTTTGAGTATATTCAGCGATCGAGAAGCTTTCTTTTTCAAGGCATTTATGTGAGGTAGAAAAGTTAGTTTTCGATCAAATGTTATGCCTAAGAATTTGTGTTCAGTTTTTAAAGGTAACTGGCTTTCGTTTAGGTATAATGTGGGGTCTGTCTGTAGACCCCGTTTCAGTGAAAAAAGTAAGGCCACTGTTTTCTGTGGAGAGAACTGGAAACCATTCCTGTCTGCCCATGTTGCCAGTTTATTTATTGTTAGCTGTATTTGTCTTTCGCAAGTGGATATGTTTGAGGATGTACATGCTATCTGAAGATCGTCAACATAAACAGAATACATAATGGACCTTGGGATTATTTTCCTTATAGAATTCATTTTTACGACAAAGAGAGTTGTACTTAAAATACAGCCTTGGGGTACCCCATTTTCCTGAATAAAATTCTTTGAAAGCGTCGAGCCTAGGCGCACATGGAATGAGCGATTGGATAAAAAGTCTTTTATGCAATTTAACATCCTGCCGCGGACGCCAAGCTCGGCAAGGTCTTGCAGAATCCCAAACCTCCAGGTGGTGTCGTATGCCTTTTCTAAGTCAAAAAAGACTGCAAGACATTGTTGTCTGTGTATAAACGCATCTCTGACAGTATTTTCAAGGCGGACTAGGTGATCTGTGGTGCAGCATCCTTTTTTAAAACCACATTGATGGTTGTCGAGAAGTTCACGGAATTGAAGGACAAAAGTTAATCTTATGTTCAGGACACTTTCAAAGGACTTGGCGAGGCAGCTGGTAAGGGCTATGGGTCTATAACTGTTCGGAGCGGTTGGTGGCTTCCCGGGTTTAAGAAACGGCACAATAATAGCTTCCTTCCAAGCTTTGGGTATGCAGCCTGATACCCAAACTTTGTTAAAAAACTTTAGAAGCGCCTCTACGGCAGGTTCAGAAAGATGGGCTAGCATTTGGTAATGTATTTGGTCTGGGCCGGGGGCGGTATGTTTACCGGCAGAAAGTACTGTTTGGATTTCTTGTATTGTAATTAAACTATTGTACGGTTCGTTTGTACCGCAGTCTGTCGGCAGTCTTTGTTTCTCTGCTGTCTTTTTGTATTTTAAAAATGAATCGCTGTAGTGTGATGAGCTCTAAACTTCGGAAAAATATTCGCCTAAAATATCTGCCTGTTGTTCTAGACTAGTCTGTACACCGGGGGCGGTAAGAAGGGGGACTGTGAACGGAGAGTAGTTGCCTTTTAGCTTTCTGACCTTCTCCCACATTTGTTTTGATGTGGTTGAGTTGTTTATCGACGACACGTAATTTTTCCAAGAAGATTTTTCTGCACTACGACGGATATAACGAGCTTTTGCTCTCGCCTTTTTAAATTTTATAAAATTCTCCTGTGTGGGGTATCTGCGAAAAATGCCCCAGGCTTTGGTTTGTTTCTTTTTTGCTTCTTTACATTCTTTTGTGTACCAGTATTTGTGATTTTGTTTTACTATTCCAGAGGATTGAGGAATAGCTTGGCGTGCAGCGGCAATAATACAGTTTGTGAGACATTCGTTTAGTTCGTCTACACTCCCGTCGTCAAAAACTATTCTATCTAGGCTGGCTTTTTCACGGAACAGTGCCCAGTCGGCTAAGTGCCGTTTCCATCGTTGTGGTTTAGTTGGGATTACTTCGGGTGAATGTGCTAAGCTAATTAGTATGGGTAGATGATCACTTCCATATGGGTTATCTAAGACATCCCAATTAAAATCTGTAAAAATCGAGGACGAACTAAAAGACAAATCAATGCAACTGAATTTTCCTGAGCTAGGGGAACAATAGGTTTGTTTGCCAGTGTTCAGGAGGCAAAGGTTATTGGAGAGTATAAAATCCTCGATCAGTTGGCCTCTAGTGTCGGTTTTGTTACTGCCCCAAAAACTGGAGTGGGCGTTAAAATCTCCGACCATCAAAAACGGTTCTGGTAGTTGCACTAAAAGGTCTTGTAAGTCTTGGAGTGTTATTTTAAAATGTGGATCAATATAAACGCAGCACACTGTGAGTGTTTTAAATGTGTGCAGGATGGCCGCCACAGCTTCTAATTTGGTTTTAAGCTTGTGTTCTCGGGCTGCGATTCCACTGTTAACAATGATGGCTACGCCACCCGAAAGCCGGCTCACCTGCTCTCGGTCACGGCGGAAGACCTTATAGTGTTTTAGAATGTTTTCGTGTTTAAAGCCTAAATTTGTCTCCTGTAAACACAAGGCGACAGGTGAGTATGTGGCTAATATGTCTTTTATGTCGCTTAGGTTATGTAAGAGTCCCCTACAGTTCCAGTGTATAAAAGCCATGTTGTATTATGTGGATACTGAAAGGAACTAGGTTGGGTTTTCAGGCGCCCTTATTCGGGGCTTTTCTTTTTTGTTTCGGTCTATGGAGCCCCGCCGCCCTTTCGACGTCGACGCCTTAGGACTACTTTGACTTGTGTCCATCGTGTCCATCGCATCCTCCGACACGCTGGACGAACGTGCAAGCCGCACGTTTGTTTTCATGTTCGGCCTCTCCGTGTGGGGAGGGACCTTGGGGCCCGCGGACCTGGAGGTCCGCGCGTCCTGTTTTGTGGGTGGTGGCGCAGCGCTAGCTGCTGCCACCTTGGGCACGGGTGGCCCCACTACAGGCTCACTGCGTGTGGCCTGAGTGGGAGCCAAAAGCGGCTGTGGTGCTGTGCCCCTTTGCACCACATCGGAGAAAGTAGGTTTGTGTATTGAAGCTGCCCTCTTTCGCGCTTCCCTAAATGTTATGTTTTCTTTGACTTTGATTGTGACAATCTCCTTTTCTTGTTTCCAAACTGGACATGTGCGTGAGTATGCAGGATGGCTGCCCTCACAATTTACACATAGGTGTGGTTCAACTGCACAGTTTTCGGAATCGTGTTCATGGGAAGAGCATTTAGCACATGTGAGTTGGCCCCGGCAACTCTGAGAGCTGTGGCCGTAACGTTGGCATTTGAAGCAGCGTCGTGGGTTTGGTATGTACTGTCTTAGTTGGAGCTTTATGTAGCCTATTTCTACGGAGTCGGGGAGGATACTAGATGCAAATGTCAGGACAATGTGCTTTGTGGGGTTTTCTTTATTATCTCGTCTCATTTTTATCCTGTACACGTTGGTCACGTTTTGCTCCTTCAAACCTTCCAGAAGTTCTTCATCAGTTACATATTTGAGGTCATCATCTGAGATAACTCCCCTAACAGTATTCAACGATCGGTGTGTGCTGATTGTGACCGGTATATCTCCGAATGACTTCACTTCTGACAATTTCTCTTGTTGGTGGTTGTATAAAACTTCTAAAAGAAGGTCTCCGTTTGCTAGTTTTTTGATCTTGTACCCTTCTCCTATGGCACTTGTTAAAGTCCTGGTAACAATGAATGGTGACACTTGTCTAGCAGTTTGTTCCTCGTGTTCGCTGTGAACAACGTGGAATCGAGGGAAGCTTGTAGCGTTTTTTTTGAAGAATTTATCTGTCTCGGTGCGCCCTCTTTTTCGAGGGAGATCGGGTTGAAAAAAATGAGAAGCCATGGAATGTGTTCTTTGTTCGGCAATGGTGGCAGCCACCCACCATGGAGCCCTACATGGGGACGGGACAGGTGCCTTTAAAAGCCCTGTCTGCGCCATCTGTACACCATTACTATAACCAAATATGGCGTAACAAAGGTTTGTCAGCCACACAAGGTTAAACCTTGCCGCCAGGAAAAAGGAAAAAACCAAGAAGTGAGTGGGAGACAGGAGAGTTGTGAGAAAGGGGTAGGAAAGTGAAAGATGAAGTGGAGAATAGGAAAAGGCGACTGCCGATTTCCCCCGGTCGGGTCAGGCCGAAGGTGCCGTCTACAGGAAGCTGGGGCCAAAGTGGTGTGTTGCCTTTGCCAAGGGGCCTTAAGGGTCCAAACGCTCGGCATCGGCTCAACCACCAGGATCCCCTTTTCCCCGGACACGGCGATGCCACGCACGGCGAGGCGCGGGTGCTCGGGTCCGTGGTGATGCACAGTTCACCATCATCCCGTTGCGGGGATGTCCCTGCGGATGCTCGGGAACCCGCGGTGTCGCCACTCACCGTCGCGACGCCTGCAAGCTGCAGGCGCCCCCCTGCGGGGTTGTCCGAGAAGCGCATAGCGGCCTTGCATAGAATAAAATAATGGTCAATGGTCTCTGGCACATTGCACAGTGATTTCAATTTCCTTTTCTTTTCGCTGTAATATGTCCGAGATGCGCACAGCGGCTTCGCATAGAATAAAATAATGGTCAATGGTCTCTGGCACATTGCACAGTGATTTCAATGTCCTTTAGTTTTCGCTGTAATATGTCCGAGAAGCGCATAGCGGCTTTGCATAGAATAAAATAATGGTCAATGGTCTCTGGCACATTGCACAGTGATTTCAATGTCCTTTAGTTATCGCTGTAATATGTCCGAGAAGCACATAGCGGCTTTGCATAGAATAAAATAATGGTCAACGGTCTCTGGCACATTGCACAGTGATTTCAATGTCCTTTAGTTATCGCTGTAATATGTCCGAGAAGCGCATAGCTGCTTTGCATAGAATAAAATCATGGTCAATGGTCTCTGGCACATTGGACGGTAATTTCAATGTCCTTTAGTTTTCGCTGTAATATGTCCGAGAAGCGCATAGCGGCTTCGCATAGAATAAAATAATGGTGAATGGTCACTGGCACATTGCACAGTGATTTCAATGTCCTTTAGTTTTCGCTGTAATATGTCCGAGAAGCGCATAGCGGCTTTGCATAGAATAAAATAATGGTCAATGGTCTCTGGCACATTGCACAGTGATTTCAATGTCCTTTAGTTTTCTATGTAATATGTCCGAAAAGCTCATAGCGGCTTCGCATCGAATAAAATAATGGTCAATGGTCTCTGGCACATTGCACAGTGATTTCAATGTCCTTTAGTTTTCGCTGTAATATTTCCGAGAAGCGCATAGCGGCTTTGCATAGAATAAAATAATGGTCAATGGTCTCTGGCACATTGCACAGTGATTTCAATGTCCTTTAGTTTTCGCTGTAATTTCTCCGAGAAGCGCGTAGCGGCTTTGCATAGACTAAAATAATGGTCAGTGATCACACAGATTGCACAGTGATTTCAATGTCCTTTTCTTTTCGCTGTAATATGTCCGAGATGCGCACAGCGGCTTCGCATAGAATAAAATAATGGTCAATGGTCTCTGGCACATTGCACAGTGATTTCAATGTCCTTTAGTTTTCTATGTAATATGTCCGAAAAGCTCATAGCGGCTTCGCATAGAATAAAATAATGGTCAATGGTCTCTGGCACATTGCACAGTGATTTCAATGTCCTTTAGTTTTCGCTGTAATATGTCCGAGAAGCGCATAGCGGCTTTGCATAGAATAACATAATGGTCAATGGTCTCTGGCACATTGCACAGTGATATCAATGTCCTTTAGTTTTCGCTGTAATATGTCCGAGAAGCGCATAGCGGCTTTGCATAGAATAAAATAATGCTCATTGGTCTCTGGCACATTGCACAGTGATTTCAATGTCCTTTTCTTTTCGCTGTAATATGTCCGAGATGCGCACAGCGGCTTCGCATAGAATAAAATAATGGTCAATGGTCTCTGGCACATTGCACAGTGATTTCAATGTCCTTTAGTTTTCGCAGTAATATGTCCGAGAAGCGCATAGCGGCTTTGCATAGAATAAAATAATGGTCAATGGTCTCTGGCACATTGCACAGTGATTTCAATGTCCTTTAGTTATCGCTGTAATATGTCCGAGAAGCACATAGCGGCTTTGCATAGAATAAAATAATGGTCAATGGTCTCTGGCACATTGCACAGTGATTTCAATGTCCTTTAGTTATCGCTGTAATATGTCCGAGAAGCGCATAGCTGCTTTGCATAGAATAAAATCATGGTCAATGGTCTCTGGCACATTGGACGGTGATTTCAATGTCCTTTAGTTTTCGCTGTAATATGTCCGAGAAGCGCATAGCGGCTTCGCATAGAATAAAATAATGGTGAATGGTCTCTGGCACATTGCACGGTGATTTCAATGTCCTTTAGTTTTCGCTGTAATATGTCCGAGAAGCGCATAGCGGCTTTGCATAGAATAAAATAATGGTCAATGGTCTCTGGCACATTGCACAGTGATTTCAATGTCCTTTAGTTTTCTCTGTTATATGTCCGAAAAGCTCATAGCGGCTTCGCATAGAATAAAATAATGGTCAATGGTCTCTGGCACATTGCACAGTGATTTCAATGTCCTTTAGTTTTCGCTGTAATATTTCCGAGAAGCGCATAGCGGCTTTGAATAGAATAAAATAATGGTCAATGGTCTCTGGCACATTGAACAGTTATTTCAATGTCCTTTAGTTTTCGATGTAACATGTCTGAGAAGCGCATAGCGGCTTTGCATAGAATAAAATAATGGTCAATGGTCTCTGGCACATTGCACAGTGATTTCAATGTACTTTAATTTTCGCTGTATTATGTCCGAGAAACGCATAGCGGCTTCGCATAAAATAAAATAATGGTCAATGGTCTCTGGCACATTGCACAGTGATTTCAATGTCCTTTAGTTTTAGCTGTAATATGTCCGAGAAGCGCATAGCGGCCTTGCATAGAATAAAATAATGGTCAATGGTCTCTGGCACATTGCACAGTGATTTCAATGTCCTTTTCTTTTCGCTGTAATATGTCCGAGATGCGCACAGCGGCTTCGCATAGAATAAAATAATGGTCAATGGTCTCTGGAACATTGCACAGTGATTTCAATGTCCTTTAGTTTTCGCTGTAATATGTCCGAGAAGCGCATAGCGGCTTTGCTTAGAATAAAATAATGGTCAATGGTCTCTGGCACATTGCACAGTGATTTCAATGTCCTTTAGTTATCGCTGTAATATGTCCGAGAAGCACATAGCGGCTTTGCATAGAATAAAATAATGGTCAATGGTCTCTGGCACATTGCACAGTGATTTCAATGTCCTTTAGTTATCGCTGTAATATGTCCGAGAAGCGCATAGCTGCTTTGCATAGAATAAAATCATGGTCAATGGTCTCTGGCACATTGGACGGTGATTTCAATGTCCTTTAGTTTTCGCTGTAATATGTCCGAGAAGCGCATAGCGGCTTCGCATAGAATAAAATAATGGTGAATGGTCTCTGGCACATTGCACAGTGATTTCAATGTCCTTTAGTTTTCGCTGTAATATGTCCGAGAAGCGCATAGCGGCTTTGCATAGAATAAAATAATGGTCAATGGTCTCTGGCACATTGCACAGTGATTTCAATGTCCTTTAGTTTTCTCTGTAATATGTCCGAAAAGCGCATACCGGCTTCGCATAGAATAAAATAATGGTCAATGGTCTCTGGCACATTGCACAGTGATTTCAATGTCCTTTAGTTTTCGCTGTAATATTTCCGAGAAGCGCATAGCGGCTTTGCATAGAATAAAATAATGGTCAATGGTCTCTGGCACATTGAACAGTTATTTCAATGTCCTTTAGTTTTCGATGTAATATGTCCGAGAAGCGCATAGCGGCTTTGCATAGAATAAAATAATGGTCAATGGTCTCTGGCACATTGCACAGTGATTTCAATGTCCTTTAGTTTTCGCTGTAATTTCTCCGAGAAGCGCATAGCGGCTTTGCATAGACTAAAATAATGGTCAGTGATCACACAGATTGCACAGTGATTTCAATGTCCTTTAGTTTTCGCTGTAATATGTCCGAGAAGCGCATAGCGGCTTTGCATAGAATAACATAATGGTCAATGGTCTCTGGCACATTGCACAGTGATTTCAATGTCCTTTAGTTTTCGCTGTAATATGTCCGAGAAGCGCATAGCGGCTTTGCATAGAATAAAATGATGGTCAATGGTCTCTGGCACATAGCACAGTGATTTCAATGTCCTTTAGTTTTCGCTGTAATATGTCCGAGAAGCGCATAGCGGCTTTGCATAGAATAACATAATGGTCAATGGTCTCTCGCACATAGCACAGTGATTTCAATGTCCTTTAGTTTTCGATGTAATATGTCCGAGAAGCGCATAGCGGCTTTGCATAGAATAAAATAATGGTCAATGGTCTCTGGCACATTGCACAGTGATTTCAATGTCCTTTTTTTTCGCTGTAATTTCTCCGAGAAGCGCATAGCGGCTTTGCATAGACTAAAATAATGGTCAGTGATCACGGAGATTGCACAATGATTCCAATGTCCTTTAGTTTTCGCTGTAATATGTCCGAGAAGCCCATAGCGGCTTTGCATAGAATAAAATAATGGTCAATGGTCTCTGGCACATTGCACAGTGATTTCAATGTCCTTTAGTTTTCGCTGTAATATGTCCGAGAAGCCCATAGCGGCTTTGCATAGAATAAAATAATGGTCAATGGTCTCTGGCACATTGCACAGTGATTTCAATGTCCTTTAGTTTTCGCTGTAATATGTCCGAGAAGCGCATAGCGGCTTTGCATAGAATAAAATAATGGTCAATGGTCTCTGGCACATAGCACAGTGATTTCAATGTCCTTTAGTTTTCGCTGTAATATGTCCGAGAAGCGCATAGCGGCTTCGCATAGAATAAAATAATGGTCAATGGTCTCTGGCACATTGCACAGTGATTTCAATGTCCTTTAGTTTTCGCTGTAATATGTCCGAGAAGCGCATAGCGGCTTTGCATAGAATAACATAATGGTCAATGGTCTCTGGCACATTGCACAGTGATATCAATGTCCTTTAGTTTTCGCAGTAAAATGTCCGAGAAGCCCATAGCGGCTTCGCATAGAATAAAATAATGGTCAATGGTCTCTGGCACATTGTACAGTGATTTCAATGTCCTTTAGTTTTCGCTGTTATATGTCCGAGAAGCGCATAGCGGCTTTGCATAGAATAAAATAATGGTCAATGGTCCCTGGCACATTGCACAGTGATTTCAATGTCCTTTTCTTTTCGCTGTAATATGTCCGAGATGCGCACAGCGGCTTCGCATAGAATAAAATAATGGTCAATGGCATCTGGCACATTGCACAGTGATTTCAATGTCCTTTAGTTTTCGCTGTAATATGTCCGAGAAGCGCATAGCGGCTTTGCATAGAATAAAATAATGGTCAATAGTCTCTGGCTCATTGCACAGTGATTTCAATGTCCTTTAGTTATCGCTGTAATATGTCCGAGAAGCACATAGCGGCTTTGCATAGAATAAAATATAGGTCAATGGTCTCTGGCACATTGCACAGTGATTTCAATGTCCTTTAGTTATCGCTGTAATATGTCCGAGAAGCGCATAGCTGCTTTGCATAGAATAAAATCATGGTCAATGGTCTCTGGCACATTGGACGGTGATTTCAATGTCCTTTAGTTTTCGCTGTAATATGTCCGAGAAGCGCATAGCGGCTTCGCATAGAATAAAATAATGGTGAATGGTCTCTGGCACATTGCACAGTGATCTCAATGTCCTTTAGTTTTCGCTGTAATATGTCCGAGAAGCGCATAGCGGCTTTGCATAGAATAAAATAATGGTCAATGGTCTCTGGAACATTGCACAGTGATTTCAATGTCCTTTAGTTTTCTCTGTAATATGTCCGAAAAGCGAATAGCGGCTTCGCATAGAATAAAATAATGGTCAATGGTCTCTGGCACATTGCACAGTGATTTCAATGTCCTTCAGTTTTCGCTGTAATATTTCCGAGAAGCGCATAGCGGCTTTGCATAGAATAAAATAATGGTCAATGGTCTCTGGCACATTGCACAGTGATATCAATGTCCTTTAGTTTTCGCTGTAATATGTCCGAGAAGCGCATAGCGGCTTTGCATAGAATAAAATAATGCTCATTGGTCTCTGGCACATTGCACAGTGATTTCAATGTCCTTTTCTTTTCGCTGTAATAAGTCCGAGATGCGCACAGCGGCTTCGCATAGAATAAAATAATGGTCAATGGTCTCTGGCACATTCCACAGTGATTTCAATGTCCTTTAGTTTTCGCTGTAATATGTCCGAGAAGCGCATAGCGGCTTTGCATAGAATAAAATAATGGTCAATGGTCTCTGGCACATTGCACAGTGATTTCAATGTCCTTTAGTTATCGCTGTAATATGTCCGAGAAGCACATAGCGGCTTTGCATAGAATAAAATAATGGTCAATGGTCTCTGGCACATTGGACGGTGATTTCAATGTCCTTTAGTTTTCTCTGTAATATGTCCGAAAAGCTCATAGCGGCTTCGCATAGAATAAAATAATGGTCAGTCAATGGTCTCTGGCACATTGCACAGTGATTTCAATGTCCTTTAGTTTTCGCTGTAATATTTCCGAGAAGCGCATAGCGGCTTCGCATAGAATAAAATAATGGTCAATGGTCTCTGGCACATTGCACAGTGATTTCAATGTCCTTTAGTTTTCGCTGTGATATGTCCAAGAAGCGCATAGCGGCTTTGCATAGAATAAAATAATGGTCAATGGACTCTGGCACATTGAACAGGTATTTCAATGTCCTTTAGTTTTCGATGTAATATGTCCGAGAAGCGCATAGCGGCTTTGCATAGAATAAAATAATGGTCAATTGTCTCTGGCACATTGCACAGTGATTTCAATGTCCTTTAGTTTTCTCTGTAATTTCTCCCAGAAGCGCATAGCGGCTTTGCATAGATTAAAATAATGGTCAGTGATCACACAGATTGCACAGTGATTTCAATGTCCTTTAGTTTTCGCTGTAATATATCCGAGAAGCGCATAGCGGCTTTGCATAGAATAACATAATGGTGAATGGTCTCTGGCACACTGCACAGTGATATCAATGTCCTTTAGTTTTCGCTGTAATATGTCCGAGAAGCGCATAGCGGCTTTGCATAGAATAAAATAATGCTCATTGGTCTCTGGCACATTGCACAGTGATTTCAATGTCCTTTAGTTTTCGCTGTAATATGTCCGAGAAGCGCATAGCGGCTTTGCATAGAATAACATAATGGTCAATGGTCTCTGGCACATAGCACAGTGATTTCAATGTCCTTTAGTTTTCGCTGTAATATGCCCGAGAAGCGCATAGCGGCTTCGCATTGAATAAAATAATGGTCAATGGTCTCTGGCACATTGCACAGTGATTTCAATGTCCTTTAGTTTTCGCTGTGATATGTCCAAGAAGCGCATAGCGGCTTTGCATAGAATAAAATAATGGTCAATGGTCTCTGGCACATTGCACAGTGATTTCAATGTCCTTTAGTTTTCACTGTAATATGTCCGAGAAGCGCATAGCGGCTTTGCATAGAATAAAATAATGGTCAATGGTCTCTGGCACATTTCACAGTGATTTCAATGTCCTTTAGGTATCGCAGTAATATATCCGAGAAGAACATAACGGCTTTGGATAGAATAAAATAATGGTCAATGGTCTCTGGCACATTGCACAGTGATTTCAATGTCCTTTATTTATCGCTGTAATATGTCCGAGAAGCGCATAGCGGCTTTGCATAGACTAAAATAATGGTCAGTGATCACACAGATTGCACAGTGATTTCAATGTCCTTTAGTTTTCGCTGTAATATGTCCGAGAGGCGCATAGCGGCTTTGCATAGAATAACATAATGGTCAATGGTCTCTGGCACATTGCACAGTGATATCAATGTCCTTTAGTTTTCGCTGTAATATGTCCGAGAAGCGCATAGCGGCTTTGCATAGAATAAAATAATGCTCATTGGTCTCTGGCACATTGCACAGTGATTTCAATGTCCTTTTCTTTTCGCTGTAATATGTCCGAGATGCGCACAGCGGCTTCGCATAGAATAAAATAATGGTCAATGGTCTCTGGCACATTGCACAGTGATTTCAATGTCCTTTAGTTTTCGCTGTAATATGTCCGAGAAGCGCATAGCGGCTTTGCATAGAATAAAATAATGGTCAATGGTCTCTGGCACATTGCACAGTGATTTCAATGTCCTTTAGTTATCGCTGTAATATGTCCGAGAAGCACATAGCGGCTTTGCATAGAATAAAATAATGGTCAATGGTCTCTGGCACATTGCACAGTGATTTCAATGTCCTTTAGTTATCACTGTAATATGTCCGAGAAGCGCATAGCTGCTTTGCATAGAATAAAATCATGGTCAATGGTCTCTGGCACATTGGACGGTGATTTCAATGTCCTTTAGTTTTCTCTGTAATATGTCCGAAAAGCCCATAGCGGCTTCGCATAGAATAAAATAATGGTCAGTCAATGGTCTCTGGCACATTGCACAGTGATTTCAATGTCCTTTAGTTTTCGCTGTAATATTTCCGAGAAGCGCATAGCGGCTTTGCATAGAGTAAAATAATGGTCAATGGTCTCTGGCACATTGAACAGTTATTTCAATGTCCTTTAGTTTTCGATGTAATATGTCCGAGAAGCGCATAGCGGCTTTGCATAGAATAAAATAATGGTCAATGGTCTCTGGCACATTGCACAGTGATTTCAATGTCCTTTAGTTTTCGCTGTAATTTCTCCGAGAAGCGCATAGCGGCTTTCCATAGACTAAAATAATTGTCAGTGATCACACAGATTGCACAGTGATTTCAATGTCCTTTAGTTTTCGCTGTAATATGTCCGAGAAGCGCATAGCGGCTTTGCATAGAATAACATAATGGTGAATGGTCTCTGGCACACTGCACAGTGATATCAATGTCCTTTAGTTTTCGCTGTAATATGTCCGAGAAGCGCATAGCGGCTTTGCATAGAATAAAATAATGGTCAATGGTCTCTGGCACATAGAACAGTGATTTCAATGTCCTTTAGTTTTCGCTGTAATATGCCCGAGAAGCGCATAGCGGCTTCGCATAGAATAAAATAATGGTCAATGGTCTCTGGCACATTGCACAGTGATTTCAATGTCCTTTAGTTTTCGCTGTGATATGTCCAAGAAGCGCATAGCGGCTTTGCATAGAATAAAATAATGGTCAATGGTCTCTGGCACATTGCACAGTGATTTCAATGTCCTTTAGTTTTCACTGTAATATGTCCGAGAAGCGCATAGCGGCTTTGCATAGAATAAAATAATGGTCAATGGTCTCTGGCACATTGCACAGGGATTTCAATGTCCTTTAGGTATCGCAGTAATATATCCGAGAGGCACATAGCGGCTTTGGATAGAATAAAATAATGGTCAATGGTCTCTGGCACATTGCACAGTGATTTCAATGTCCTTTATTTATCGCTGTAATATGTCCGAGAAGCGCATAGCTGCTTTGCATAGAGTAAAATCATGGTCAATGGTCTCTGGCACATTGGACGGTGATTTCAATATCTTTTAGTTTTCGCTGTAATATGTCCGAGAAGCGCATAGCGGCTTCGCATAGAATAAAATAATGGTGAATGGTCTCTGGCACATTGCGCAGTGATTTCAATGTCCTTTAGTTTTCGCTGTAATTTGTCCGAGAAGCGCATAGCGGCTTTGCATAGAATAAAATAATGGTCAATGGTCTCTGGCACATTGCACAGTGATTTCAATGTCCTTTAGTTTTCTCTGTAATATGTCCGAAAAGCGCATAGCGGCTTCGCATAGAATAAAATAATGGTCAATGGTCTCTGGCACATTGCACAAAGATTTCAATGTCCTTTTGTTTTCGCTGTAATATGCCCGAGAAGCGCATAGCGGCTTCGCATAGAATAAAATAATGGTCAATGGTCTCTGGCACATTGCACAGTGATTTCAATGTCCTTTAGTTTTCACTGTAATATGTCTGAGAAGCGCATAGCGGCTTTGCATAGAATAAAATAATGGTCAATGGTCTCTGGCACATTGCACAGTGATTTCAATGTCCTCTAGTTTTCACTGTAATATGTCCGAGAAGCGCATAGCGGCTTCGCATAGAATAAAATAATGGTCAATGGTCTCTGGCACATTGCACAGTGATTTCAATGTCTTTTAGTTTTCGCTGTAATATGCCCGAGAAGCGCATAGCGGCTTCGCATAGAATAAAATAATGGTCAATGGTCTCTGGCACAATGCACAGCGATGTCAATGTCCTTTAGTTTTCGCTGTGATATGTCCGAGAAGCGCATAGCGGCTTTGCATAGAATAAAATAATGGTCAATGGTCTCTGGCACATTGCACAGTGATTTCAATGTCCTTTAGTTTTCACTGTAATATTTCCGAGAAGCGCATAGCGGCTTTGCATAGAATAAAATAATGGTCAATGGTCTCTGGCACATTGCACAGTGATTTCAATGTCCTTTAGTTATCGCTGTAATATGTCCGAGAAGCGCATAGCGGCTTTGTATAGAATAAAATAATGGTCAATGGTCTCTGGCACATTGCACAGTGATTTCAATGTCCTTTATTTATCGCTGTATTATGTCCGAGAAGCGCATAGCTGCTTTGCATAGAATTAAATCATGGTCAATGGTCTCTGGCACATTGGACGGTGATTTCAATGTCCTTTAGTTTTCGCAGTAATATGTCCGAGAAGCGCATAGCGGCTTCGCATAGAATAAAATAATGGTGAATGGTCTCTGGCACATTGCACAGTGATTTCAATGTCCTTTAGTTTTCGCTGTAATATGTCCGAGAAGCGCATAGCGGCTTTCCATAGAATAAAATAATGGTCAATGGTATCTGGCACATTGCACAGTGATTTCAATGTCCTTTAGTTTTCTCTGTAATATGTCCGAAAAGCGCATAGCGGCTTCGCATAGAATAAAATAATGGTCAATGGTCTCTGGCACATTGCACAGTTATTTCAATGTCCTTTAGTTTTCGCTGTAATATGCCCGAGAAGCGCATAGCGGCTTCGCATAGAATAAAATAATGGTCAATGGTCTCTGGCACATTGCACAGTGATTTCAATGTCCTTTAGTTTTCGCTGTGATATGTCCAAGAAGCGCATAGCGGCTTTGCATAGAATAAAATAATGGTCAATGGTCTCTGGCACATTGCACAGTGCTTTCAATGTCCTTTAGTTTTCACTGCAATATGTCCGAGAAGCGCATAGCGGCTTTGCATAGAATAAAATAATGGTCAATGGTCTCTGGCACATTGCACAGTGATTTCAATGTCCTTTAGGTATCGCTGTAATATATCCGAGAAGCACATAGCGGCTTTGGATAGAATAAAATAATGGTCAATGGTCTCTGGCACATTGCACAGTGATTTCAATGTCCTTTATTTATCGCTGTAATATGTCCGAGAAGCGCATAGCTGCTTTGCATAGAGTAAAATCATGGTCAATGGTCTCTGGCACATTGGACGGTGATTTCAATGTCTTTTAGTTTTCGCTGTAATATGTCCGAGAAGCGCATAGCGGTTTCGCATAGAATAAAATAATGGTGAATGGTCTCTGGCACATTGCACAGTGATTTCAATGTCCTTTAGTTTTCGCTGTAATATGTCCGAGAAGCGCATAGCGGCTTTGCATAGAATAAAATAATGGCCAATGGTCTCTGGCACATTGCACAGTGATTTCAATGTCCTTTAGTTTTCTCTGTAATATGTCCGAAAAGCGCATAGCGGCTTCGCATAGAATAAAATAATGGTCAATGGTCTCTGGCACATTGCACAGTGATTTCAATGTCCTTTAGTTTTCGATGTAATATGTCCGAGAAGCGCATAGCGGCTTTGCATAGAATAAAATAATGGTCAATGGTCTGGCACATTGCACAGTGATTTCAATGTCCTTTAGTTTTCGCTGTAATTTCTCCGAGAAGCGCATAGCGGCTTTGCATAGACTAAAATTATGGTCAGTGATCACACAGATTGCACATTGATTCCAATGTCCTTTAGTTTTCGCTGTAATATGTCCGAGAAGCCCATAGCGGCTTTGCATAGAATAAAATAATGGTCAATGGTCTCTGGCACATTGCACAGTGATTTCAATGTCCTTTAGTTTTCGCTGTTATATGTCCGAGAAGCGCATAGCGGCTTTGCATAGAATAACATAATGGTCAATGGTCTCTGGCACATTGCACAGTGATATCAATGTCCTTTAGTTTTCGCTGTAATATGTCCGAGAAGCGCATAGCGGCTTTGCATAGAATAAAATATTGCTCAATGGTCTCTGGCACATTGCACAGTGATTTCAATGTCCTTTAGTTTTCGCTGTAATATGTCCGAGAAGCGCATAGCGGCTTTGCATAGAATAAAATAATGGTCAATGGTCTCTGGCACATAGCACAGTGATTTCAATGTCCTTTAGTTTTCGCTGTAATATGTCCGAGAAGCGCATAGCGGCTTCGCATAGAATAAAATAATGGTCACTGGTCTCTGGCACATTGCACAGTGATTTCAATGTCCTTTAGTTTTCGCTGTAATATGTCCGAGAAGCGCAAAGCGGCTTTGCATAGAATAACATAATGGTCAATGGTCTCTGGCACATTGCACAGTGATATCAATGTCCTTTAGTTTTCGCAGTAAAATGTCCGAGAAGCCCATCGCGGCTTTGCATAGAATAAAATAATGGTCAATGGTCTCTGGCACATTGCACAGTGATTTCAATGTCCTTTAGTTTTCGCTGTTATATGTCCGAGAAGCGCATAGCGGCTTTGCATAGAATAAAATAATGGTCAATGGTCCCTGGCACATTGCACAGTGATTTCAATGTCCTTTTCTTTTCGCTGTAATATGTCCGAGATGCGCACAGCGGCTTCGCATAGAATAAAATAATGGTCAATGGCATCTGGCACATTGCACAGTGATTTCAATGTCCTTTAGTTTTCGCTGTAATATGTCCGAGAAGCGCATAGCGGCTTTGCATAGAATAAAATAATGGTCAATGGTCTCTGGCTCATTGCACAGTGATTTCAATGTCCTTTAGTTATCGCTGTAATATGTCCGAGAAGCACATAGCGGCTTTGCATAGAATACAATAATGGTCAATGGTCTCTGGCACATTGCACAGTGATTTCAATGTCCTTTAGTTATCGCTGTAATATGTCCGAGAAGCGCATAGCTGCTTTGCATAGAATAAAATCATGGTCAATGGTCTCTGGCACATTGGACGGTGATTTCAATGTCCTTTAGTTTTCGCTGTAATATGTCCTAGAAGCGCATAGCGGCTTCGCATAGAATAAAATAATGGTGAATGGTCTCTGGCACATTGCACAGTGATTTCAATGTCCTTTAGTTTTCGCTGTAATATGTCCGAGAAGCGCATAGCGGCTTTGCATAGAATAAAATAATGGTCAATGGTCTCTGGCACATTGCACAGTGATTTCAATGTCCTTTAGTTTTCTCTGTAATATGTCCGAAAGGCGCATAGCAGCTTCGCATAGAATAAAATAATGGTCAATGGTCTCTGGCACATTGCACAGTGATTTCAATGTCCTTTAGTTTTCGCTGTAATATTTCCGAGAAGCGCATAGCGGCTTTGCATAGAATAAAATAATGGTCAATGGTCTCTGGCACATTGCACAGTGATTTCAATGTCCTTTAGTTTTCGCTGTAATATTTCCGAGAAGCGCATAGCGGCTTTGCATAAAATAAAATAATGGTCAATGGTCTCTGGCACATTGCACAGTGATTTCAATGTCCTTTAGTTTTCGCTGTAATTTCTCCGAGAAGCGCATAGCGGCTTTGAATAGACTAAAATAATGGTCAGTGATCACACAGATTGCACAGTGATTTCAATGTCCTTTAGTTTTCGCTGTAATATGTCCGAGGAGCGCATAGCGGCTTTGCATAGAATAACATAATGGTCAATGGTCTCTGGCACATTGCACAGTGATATCAATGTCCTTTAGTTTTCGCTGTAATATGTCCGAGAAGCGCATAGCGGCTTTGCATAGAATAAAATAATGCTCATTGGTCTCAGGCACATTGCACAGTGATTTCAATGTCCTTTTCTTTTCGCTGTAATAAGTCCGAGATGCGCACAGCGGCTTCGCATAGAATAAAATAATGGTCAATGGTCTCTGGCACATTCCACAGTGATTTAAATGTCCTTTAGTTTTCGCTGTAATATGTCCGAGAAGCGCATAGCGGCTTTGCATAGAATAAAATAATGGTCAATGGTCTCTGGCACATTGCACAGTGATTTCAATGTCCTTTAGTTATCGCTGTAATATGTCCGAGAAGCACATAGCGGCTTTGCATAGAATAAAATAATGGTCAATGGTCTCTGGCACATTGGACGGTGATTTCAATGTCCTTTAGTTTTCGCTGTAATATGTCCGAGAAGCGCATAGCGGCTTCCCATAGAATAAAATAATGGTGAATGGTCTCTGGCACATTGCACAGTGATTTCAATGTCCTTTAGTTTTCGCTGTAATATGTCCGAGAAGCGCATAGCGGCTTTGCATAGAATAAAATAATGGTCAATGGTCTCTGGCACATTGCACAGTGATTTCAATGTCCTTTAGTTTTCTCTGTAATATGTCCGAAAAGCTCATAGCGGCTTCGCATAGAATAAAATAATGGTCAGTCAATGGTCTCTGGCACATTGCACAGTGATTTCAATGTCCTTTAGTTTTCGCTGTAATATTTCCGAGAAGCGCATAGCGGCTTCGCATAGAATAAAATAATGGTCAATGGTCTCTGGCACATTGCACAGTGATTTCAATGTCCTTTAGTTTTCGCTGTGATATGTCCAAGAAGCGCATAGCGGCTTTGCATAGAATAAAATAATGGTCAATGGACTCTGGCACATTGAACAGGTATTTCAATGTCCTTTAGTTTTCGATGTAATATGTCCGAGAAGCGCATAGCGGCTTTGCATAGAATAAAATAATGGTCAATGGTCTCTGGCACATTGCACAGTGATTTCAATGTCCTTTAGTTTTCTCTGTAATTTCTCCCAGAAGCGCATAGCGGCTTTGCATAGACTAAAATAATGGTCAGTGATCACACAGATTGCACAGTGATTTCAATGTCCTTTAGTTTTCGCTGTAATATGTCCGAGAGGCGCATAGCGGCTTTGCATAGAATAACATAATGGTCAATGGTCTCTGGCACATTGCACAGTGATATCAATGTCCTTTAGTTTTCGCTGTAATATGTCCGAGAAGCGCATAGCGGCTTTGCATAGAATAAAATAATGCTCATTGGTCTCTGGCACATTGCACAGTGATTTCAATGTCCTTTTCTTTTCGCTGTAATATGTCCGAGATGCGCACAGCGGCTTCGCATAGAATAAAATAATGGTCAATGGTCTCTGGCACATTGCACAGTGATTTCAATGTCCTTTAGTTTTCGCTGTAATATGTCCGAGAAGCGCATAGCGGCTTTGCATAGAATAAAATAATGGTCAATGGTCTCTGGCACATTGCACAGTGATTTCAATGTCCTTTAGTTATCGCTGTAATATGTCCGAGAAGCACATAGCGGCTTTGCATAGAATAAAATAATGGTCAATGGTCTCTGGCACATTGCACAGTGATTTCAATGTCCTTTAGTTATCACTGTAATATGTCCGAGAAGCGCATAGCTGCTTTGCATAGAATAAAATCATGGTCAATGGTCTCTGGCACATTGGACGGTGATTTCAATGTCCTTTAGTTTTCTCTGTAATATGTCCGAAAAGCCCATAGCGGCTTCGCATAGAATAAAATAATGGTCAGTCAATGGTCTCTGGCACATTGCACAGTGATTTCAATGTCCTTTAGTTTTCGCTGTAATATTTCCGAGAAGCGCATAGCGGCTTTGCATAGAGTAAAATAATGGTCAATGGTCTCTGGCACATTGAACAGTTATTTCAATGTCCTTTAGTTTTCGATGTAATATGTCCGAGAAGCGCATAGCGGCTTTGCATAGAATAAAATAATGGTCAATGGTCTCTGGCACATTGCACAGTGATTTCAATGTCCTTTAGTTTTCGCTGTAATTTCTCCGAGAAGCGCATAGCGGCTTTCCATAGACTAAAATAATTGTCAGTGATCACACAGATTGCACAGTGATTTCAATGTCCTTTAGTTTTCGCTGTAATATGTCCGAGAAGCGCATAGCGGCTTTGCATAGAATAACATAATGGTGAATGGTCTCTGGCACACTGCACAGTGATATCAATGTCCTTTAGTTTTCGCTGTAATATGTCCGAGAAGCGCATAGCGGCTTTGCATAGAATAAAATAATGGTCAATGGTCTCTGGCACATAGAACAGTGATTTCAATGTCCTTTAGTTTTCGCTGTAATATGCCCGAGAAGCGCATAGCGGCTTCGCATAGAATAAAATAATGGTCAATGGTCTCTGGCACATTGCACAGTGATTTCAATGTCCTTTAGTTTTCGCTGTGATATGTCCAAGAAGCGCATAGCGGCTTTGCATAGAATAAAATAATGGTCAATGGTCTCTGGCACATTGCACAGTGATTTCAATGTCCTTTAGTTTTCACTGTAATATGTCCGAGAAGCGCATAGCGGCTTTGCATAGAATAAAATAATGGTCAATGGTCTCTGGCACATTGCACAGGGATTTCAATGTCCTTTAGGTATCGCAGTAATATATCCGAGAGGCACATAGCGGCTTTGGATAGAATAAAATAATGGTCAATGGTCTCTGGCACATTGCACAGTGATTTCAATGTCCTTTATTTATCGCTGTAATATGTCCGAGAAGCGCATAGCTGCTTTGCATAGAGTAAAATCATGGTCAATGGTCTCTGGCACATTGGACGGTGATTTCAATATCTTTTAGTTTTCGCTGTAATATGTCCGAGAAGCGCATAGCGGCTTCGCATAGAATAAAATAATGGTGAATGGTCTCTGGCACATTGCACAGTGATTTCAATGTCCTTTAGTTTTCGCTGTAATTTGTCCGAGAAGCGCATAGCGGCTTTGCATAGAATAAAATAATGGTCAATGGTCTCTGGCACATTGCACAGTGATTTCAATGTCCTTTAGTTTTCTCTGTAATATGTCCGAAAAGCGCATAGCGGCTTCGCATAGAATAAAATAATGGTCAATGGTCTCTGGCACATTGCACAAAGATTTCAATGTCCTTTTGTTTTCGCTGTAATATGCCCGAGAAGCGCATAGCGGCTTCGCATAGAATAAAATAATGGTCAATGGTCTCTGGCACATTGCACAGTGATTTCAATGTCCTTTAGTTTTCACTGTAATATGTCTGAGAAGCGCATAGCGGCTTTGCATAGAATAAAATAATGGTCAATGGTCTCTGGCACATTGCACAGTGATTTCAATGTCCTCTAGTTTTCACTGTAATATGTCCGAGAAGCGCATAGCGGCTTCGCATAGAATAAAATAATGGTCAATGGTCTCTGGCACATTGCACAGTGATTTCAATGTCTTTTAGTTTTCGCTGTAATATGCCCGAGAAGCGCATAGCGGCTTCGCATAGAATAAAATAATGGTCAATGGTCTCTGGCACAATGCACAGCGATGTCAATGTCCTTTAGTTTTCGCTGTGATATGTCCGAGAAGCGCATAGCGGCTTTGCATAGAATAAAATAATGGTCAATGGTCTCTGGCACATTGCACAGTGATTTCAATGTCCTTTAGTTTTCACTGTAATATTTCCGAGAAGCGCATAGCGGCTTTGCATAGAATAAAATAATGGTCAATGGTCTCTGGCACATTGCACAGTGATTTCAATGTCCTTTAGTTATCGCTGTAATATGTCCGAGAAGCGCATAGCGGCTTTGTATAGAATAAAATAATGGTCAATGGTCTCTGGCACATTGCACAGTGATTTCAATGTCCTTTATTTATCGCTGTATTATGTCCGAGAAGCGCATAGCTGCTTTGCATAGAATTAAATCATGGTCAATGGTCTCTGGCACATTGGACGGTGATTTCAATGTCCTTTAGTTTTCGCAGTAATATGTCCGAGAAGCGCATAGCGGCTTCGCATAGAATAAAATAATGGTGAATGGTCTCTGGCACATTGCACAGTGATTTCAATGTCCTTTAGTTTTCGCTGTAATATGTCCGAGAAGCGCATAGCGGCTTTCCATAGAATAAAATAATGGTCAATGGTATCTGGCACATTGCACAGTGATTTCAATGTCCTTTAGTTTTCTCTGTAATATGTCCGAAAAGCGCATAGCGGCTTCGCATAGAATAAAATAATGGTCAATGGTCTCTGGCACATTGCACAGTTATTTCAATGTCCTTTAGTTTTCGCTGTAATATGCCCGAGAAGCGCATAGCGGCTTCGCATAGAATAAAATAATGGTCAATGGTCTCTGGCACATTGCACAGTGATTTCAATGTCCTTTAGTTTTCGCTGTGATATGTCCAAGAAGCGCATAGCGGCTTTGCATAGAATAAAATAATGGTCAATGGTCTCTGGCACATTGCACAGTGCTTTCAATGTCCTTTAGTTTTCACTGCAATATGTCCGAGAAGCGCATTGCGGCTTTGCATAGAATAAAATAATGGTCAATGGTCTCTGGCACATTGCACAGTGATTTCAATGTCCTTTAGGTATCGCTGTAATATATCCGAGAAGCACATAGCGGCTTTGGATAGAATAAAATAATGGTCAATGGTCTCTGGCACATTGCACAGTGATTTCAATGTCCTTTATTTATCGCTGTAATATGTCCGAGAAGCGCATAGCTGCTTTGCATAGAGTAAAATCATGGTCAATGGTCTCTGGCACATTGGACGGTGATTTCAATGTCTTTTAGTTTTCGCTGTAATATGTCCGAGAAGCGCATAGCGGTTTCGCATAGAATAAAATAATGGTGAATGGTCTCTGGCACATTGCACAGTGATTTCAATGTCCTTTAGTTTTCGCTGTAATATGTCCGAGAAGCGCATAGCGGCTTTGCATAGAATAAAATAATGGCCAATGGTCTCTGGCACATTGCACAGTGATTTCAATGTCCTTTAGTTTTCTCTGTAATATGTCCGAAAAGCGCATAGCGGCTTCGCATAGAATAAAATAATGGTCAATGGTCTCTGGCACATTGCACAGTGATTTCAATGTCCTTTAGTTTTCGATGTAATATGTCCGAGAAGCGCATAGCGGCTTTGCATAGAATAAAATAATGGTCAATGGTCTGGTACATTGCACAGTGATTTCAATGTCCTTTAGTTTTCGCTGTAATTTCTCCGAGAAGCGCATAGCGGCTTTGCATAGACTAAAATTATGGTCAGTGATCACACAGATTGCACATTGATTCCAATGTCCTTTAGTTTTCGCTGTAATATGTCCGAGAAGCCCATAGCGGCTTTGCATAGAATAAAATAATGGTCAATGGTCTCTGGCACATTGCACAGTGATTTCAATGTCCTTTAGTTTTCGCTGTTATATGTCCGAGAAGCGCATAGCGGCTTTGCATAGAATAACATAATGGTCAATGGTCTCTGGCACATTGCACAGTGATATCAATGTCCTTTAGTTTTCGCTGTAATATGTCCGAGAAGCGCATAGCGGCTTTGCATAGAATAAAATATTGCTCAATGGTCTCTGGCACATTGCACAGTGATTTCAATGTCCTTTAGTTTTCGCTGTAATATGTCCGAGAAGCGCATAGCGGCTTTGCATAGAATAAAATAATGGTCAATGGTCTCTGGCACATAGCACAGTGATTTCAATGTCCTTTAGTTTTCGCTGTAATATGTCCGAGAAGCGCATAGCGGCTTCGCATAGAATAAAATAATGGTCACTGGTCTCTGGCACATTGCACAGTGATTTCAATGTCCTTTAGTTTTCGCTGTAATATGTCCGAGAAGCGCAAAGCGGCTTTGCATAGAATAACATAATGGTCAATGGTCTCTGGCACATTGCACAGTGATATCAATGTCCTTTAGTTTTCGCAGTAAAATGTCCGAGAAGCCCATCGCGGCTTTGCATAGAATAAAATAATGGTCAATGGTCTCTGGCACATTGCACAGTGATTTCAATGTCCTTTAGTTTTCGCTGTTATATGTCCGAGAAGCGCATAGCGGCTTTGCATAGAATAAAATAATGGTCAATGGTCCCTGGCACATTGCACAGTGATTTCAATGTCCTTTTCTTTTCGCTGTAATATGTCCGAGATGCGCACAGCGGCTTCGCATAGAATAAAATAATGGTCAATGGCATCTGGCACATTGCACAGTGATTTCAATGTCCTTTAGTTTTCGCTGTAATATGTCCGAGAAGCGCATAGCGGCTTTGCATAGAATAAAATAATGGTCAATGGTCTCTGGCTCATTGCACAGTGATTTCAATGTCCTTTAGTTATCGCTGTAATATGTCCGAGAAGCACATAGCGGCTTTGCATAGAATACAATAATGGTCAATGGTCTCTGGCACATTGCACAGTGATTTCAATGTCCTTTAGTTATCGCTGTAATATGTCCGAGAAGCGCATAGCTGCTTTGCAGAGAATAAAATCATGGTCAATGGTATCTGGCACATTGGACGGTGATTTCAATGTCCTTTAGTTTTCGCTGTAATATGTCCTAGAAGCGCATAGCGGCTTCGCATAGAATAAAATAATGGTGAATGGTCTCTGGCACATTGCACAGTGATTTCAATGTCCTTTAGTTTTCGCTGTAATATGTCCGAGAAGCGCATAGTGGCTTTGCATAGAATAAAATAATGGTCAATGGTCTCTGGCACATTGCACAGTGATTTCAATGTCCTTTAGTTTTCTCTGTAATATGTCCGAAAAGCGCATAGCGGCTTCGCATAGAATAAAATAATGGTCAATGGTCTCTGGCACATTGCACAGTGATTTCAATGTCCTTTAGTTTTCGCTGTAATATTTCCGAGAAGCGCATAGCGGCTTTGCATAGAATAAAATAATGGTCAATGGTCTCTGGCACATTGCACAGTGATTTCAATGTCCTTTAGTTTTCGCTGTAATATTTCCGAGAAGCGCATAGCGGCTTTGCATAAAATAAAATAATGGTCAATGGTCTCTGGCACATTGCACAGTGATTTCAATGTCCTTTAGTTTTCGCTGTAATTTCTCCGAGAAGCGCATAGCGGCTTTGAATAGACTAAAATAATGGTCAGTGATCACACAGATTGCACAGTGATTTCTATGTCCTTTAGTTTTCGCTGTAATATGTCCGAGGAGCGCATAGCGGCTTTGCATAGAATAACATAATGGTCAATGGTCTCTGGCACATTGCACAGTGATATCAATGTCCTTTAGTTTTCGCTGTAATATGTCCGAGAAGCGCATAGCGGCTTTGCATAGAATAAAATAATGCTCATTGGTCTCAGGCACATTGCACAGTGATTTCAATGTCCTTTTCTTTTCGCTGTAATAAGTCCGAGATGCGCACAGCGGCTTCGCATAGAATAAAATAATGGTCAATGGTCTCTGGCACATTCCACAGTGATTTAAATGTCCTTTAGTTTTCGCTGTAATATGTCCGAGAAGCGCATAGCGGCTTTGCATAGAATAAAATAATGGTCAATGGTCTCTGGCACATTGCACAGTGATTTCAATGTCCTTTAGTTATCGCTGTAATATGTCCGAGAAGCACATAGCGGCTTTGCATAGAATAAAATAATGGTCAATGGTCTCTGGCACATTGGACGGTGATTTCAATGTCCTTTAGTTTTCGCTGTAATATGTCCGAGAAGCGCATAGCGGCTTCGCATAGAATAAAATAATGGTGAATGGTCTCTGGCACATTGCACAGTGATCTCAATGTCCTTTAGTTTTCGCTGTAATATGTCCGAGAAGCGCATAGCGGCTTTGCATAGAATAAAATAATGGTCAATGGTCTCTGGAACATTGCACAGTGATTTCAATGTCCTTTAGTTTTCTCTGTAATATGTCCGAAAAGCGAATAGCGGCTTCGCATAGAATAAAATAATGGTCAATGGTCTCTGGCACATTGCACAGTGATTTCAATGTCCTTCAGTTTTCGCTGTAATATTTCCGAGAAGCGCATAGCGGCTTTGCATAGAATAAAATAATGGTCAATGGTCTCTGGCACATTGCACAGTGATTTCAATGTCCTTTAGTTTTCGCTGTGATATGTCCAAGAAGCGCATAGCGGCTTTGCATAGAATAAAATAATGGTCAATGGTCTCTGGCACATTGCACAGTGCTTTCAATGTCCTTTAGTTTTCACTGCAATATGTCCGAGAAGCGCATAGCGGCTTTGCATAGAATAAAATAATGGTCAATGGTCTCTGGCACATTGCACAGTGATTTCAATGTCCTTTAGGTATCGCTGTAATATATCCGAGAAGCACATAGCGGCTTTGGATAGAATAAAATAATGGTCAATGGTCTCTGGCACATTGCACAGTGATTTCAATGTCCTTTATTTATCGCTGTAATATGTCCGAGAAGCGCATAGCTGCTTTGCATAGAGTAAAATCATGGTCAATGGTCTCTGGCACATTGGACGGTGATTTCAATGTCTTTTAGTTTTCGCTGTAATATGTCCGAGAAGCGCATAGCGGTTTCGCATAGAATAAAATAATGGTGAATGGTCTCTGGCACATTGCACAGTGATTTCAATGTCCTTTAGTTTTCGCTGTAATATGTCCGAGAAGCGCATAGCGGCTTTGCATAGAATAAAATAATGGCCAATGGTCTCTGGCACATTGCACAGTGATTTCAATGTCCTTTAGTTTTCTCTGTAATATGTCCGAAAAGCGCATAGCGGCTTCGCATAGAATAAAATAATGGTCAATGGTCTCTGGCACATTGCACAGTGATTTCAATGTCCTTTAGTTTTCAATGTAATATGTCCGAGAAGCGCATAGCGGCTTTGCATAGAATAAAATAATGGTCAATGGTCTGGCACATTGCACAGTGATTTCAATGTCCTTTAGTTTTCGCTGTAATTTCTCCGAGAAGCGCATAGCGGCTTTGCATAGACTAAAATTATGGTCAGTGATCACACAGATTGCACATTGATTCCAATGTCCTTTAGTTTTCGCTGTAATATGTCCGAGAAGCCCATAGCGGCTTTGCATAGAATAAAATAATCGTCAATGGTCTCTGGCACATTGCACAGTGATTTCAATGTCCTTTAGTTTTCGCTGTTATATGTCCGAGAAGCGCATAGCGGCTTTGCATAGAATAACATAATGGTCAATGGTCTCTGGCACATTGCACAGTGATATCAATGTCCTTTAGTTTTCGCTGTAATATGTCCGAGAAGCGCATAGCGGCTTTGCATAGAATAAAATATTGCTCAATGGTCTCTGGCACATTGCACAGTGATTTCAATGTCCTTTAGTTTTCGCTGTAATATGTCCGAGAAGCGCATAGCGGCTTTGCATAGAATAAAATAATGGTCAATGGTCTCTGGCACATAGCACAGTGATTTCAATGTCCTTTAGTTTTCGCTGTAATATGTCCGAGAAGCGCATAGCGGCTTCGCATAGAATAAAATAATGGTCACTGGTCTCTGGCACATTGCACAGTGATTTCAATGTCCTTTAGTTTTCGCTGTAATATGTCCGAGAAGCGCAAAGCGGCTTTGCATAGAATAACATAATGGTCAATGGTCTCTGGCACATTGCACAGTGATATCAATGTCCTTTAGTTTTCGCAGTAAAATGTCCGAGAAGCCCATCGCGGCTTTGCATAGAATAAAATAATGGTCAATGGTCTCTGGCACATTGCACAGTGATTTCAATGTCCTTTAGTTTTCGCTGTTATATGTCCGAGAAGCGCATAGCGGCTTTGCATAGAATAAAATAATGGTCAATGGTCCCTGGCACATTGCACAGTGATTTCAATGTCCTTTTCTTTTCGCTGTAATATGTCCGAGATGCGCACAGCGGCTTCGCATAGAATAAAATAATGGTCAATGGCATCTGGCACATTGCACAGTGATTTCAATGTCCTTTAGTTTTCGCTGTAATATGTCCGAGAAGCGCATAGCGGCTTTGCATAGAATAAAATAATGGTCAATGGTCTCTGGCTCATTGCACAGTGATTTCAATGTCCTTTAGTTATCGCTGTAATATGTCCGAGAAGCACATAGCGGCTTTGCATAGAATACAATAATGGTCAATGGTCTCTGGCACATTGCACAGTGATTTCAATGTCCTTTAGTTATCGCTGTAATATGTCCGAGAAGCGCATAGCTGCTTTGCATAGAATAAAATCATGGTCAATGGTCTCTGGCACATTGGACGGTGATTTCAATGTCCTTTAGTTTTCGCTGTAATATGTCCTAGAAGCGCATAGCGGCTTCGCATAGAATAAAATAATGGTGAATGGTCTCTGGCACATTGCACAGTGATTTCAATGTCCTTTAGTTTTCGCTGTAATATGTCCGAGAAGCGCATAGCGGCTTTGCATAGAATAAAATAATGGTCAATGGTCTCTGGCACATTGCACAGTGATTTCAATGTCCTTTAGTTTTCTCTGTAATATGTCCGAAAAGCGCATAGCGGCTTCGCATAGAATAAAATAATGGTCAATGGTCTCTGGCACATTGCACAGTGATTTCAATGTCCTTTAGTTTTCGCTGTAATATTTCCGAGAAGCGCATAGCGGCTTTGCATAGAATAAAATAATGGTCAATGGTCTCTGGCACATTGCACAGTGATTTCAATGTCCTTTAGTTTTCGCTGTAATATTTCCGAGAAGCGCATAGCGGCTTTGCATAAAATAAAATAATGGTCAATGGTCTCTGGCACATTGCACAGTGATTTCAATGTCCTTTAGTTTTCGCTGTAATTTCTCCGAGAAGCGCATAGCGGCTTTGAATAGACTAAAATAATGGTCAGTGATCACACAGATTGCACAGTGATTTCAATGTGCTTTAGTTTTCGCTGTAATATGTCCGAGGAGCGCATAGCGGCTTTGCATAGAATAACATAATGGTCAATGGTCTCTGGCACATTGCACAGTGATATCAATGTCCTTTAGTTTTCGCTGTAATATGTCCGAGAAGCGCATAGCGGCTTTGCATAGAATAAAATAATGCTCATTGGTCTCAGGCACATTGCACAGTGATTTCAATGTCCTTTTCTTTTCGCTGTAATAAGTCCGAGATGCGCACAGCGGCTTCGCATAGAATAAAATAATGGTCAATGGTCTCTGGCACATTCCACAGTGATTTAAATGTCCTTTAGTTTTCGCTGTAATATGTCCGAGAAGCGCATAGCGGCTTTGCATAGAATAAAATAATGGTCAATGGTCTCTGGCACATTGCACAGTGATTTCAATGTCCTTTAGTTATCGCTGTAATATGTCCGAGAAGCACATAGCGGCTTTGCATAGAATAAAATAATGGTCAATGGTCTCTGGCACATTGGACGGTGATTTCAATGTCCTTTAGTTTTCGCTGTAATATGTCCGAGAAGCGCATAGCGGCTTCGCATAGAATAAAATAATGGTGAATGGTCTCTGGCACATTGCACAGTGATCTCAATGTCCTTTAGTTTTCGCTGTAATATGTCCGAGAAGCGCATAGCGGCTTTGCATAGAATAAAATAATGGTCAATGGTCTCTGGAACATTGCACAGTGATTTCAATGTCCTTTAGTTTTCTCTGTAATATGTCCGAAAAGCGAATAGCGGCTTCGCATAGAATAAAATAATGGTCAATGGTCTCTGGCACATTGCACAGTGATTTCAATGTCCTTCAGTTTTCGCTGTAATATTTCCGAGAAGCGCATAGCGGCTTTGCATAGAATAAAATAATGGTCAATGGTCTCTGGCACATTGCACAGTGATATCAATGTCCTTTAGTTTTCGCTGTAATATGTCCGAGAAGCGCATAGCGGCTTTGCATAGAATAAAATAATGCTCATTGGTCTCTGGCACATTGCACAGTGATTTCAATGTCCTTTTCTTTTCGCTGTAATAAGTCCGAGATGCGCACAGCGGCTTCGCATAGAATAAAATAATGGTCAATGGTCTCTGGCACATTCCACAGTGATTTCAATGTCCTTTAGTTTTCGCTGTAATATGTCCGAGAAGCGCATAGCGGCTTTGCATAGAATAAAATAATGGTCAATGGTCTCTGGCACATTGCACAGTGATTTCAATGTCCTTTAGTTATCGCTGTAATATGTCCGAGAAGCACATAGCGGCTTTGCATAGAATAAAATAATGGTCAATGGTCTCTGGCACATTGGACGGTGATTTCAATGTCCTTTAGTTTTCTCTGTAATATGTCCGAAAAGCTCATAGCGGCTTCGCATAGAATAAAATAATGGTCAGTCAATGGTCTCTGGCACATTGCACAGTGATTTCAATGTCCTTTAGTTTTCGCTGTAATATTTCCGAGAAGCGCATAGCGGCTTCGCATAGAATAAAATAATGGTCAATGGTCTCTGGCACATTGCACAGTGATTTCAATGTCCTTTAGTTTTCGCTGTGATATGTCCAAGAAGCGCATAGCGGCTTTGCATAGAATAAAATAATGGTCAATGGACTCTGGCACATTGAACAGGTATTTCAATGTCCTTTAGTTTTCGATGTAATATGTCCGAGAAGCGCATAGCGGCTTTGCATAGAATAAAATAATGGTCAATGGTCTCTGGCACATTGCACAGTGATTTCAATGTCCTTTAGTTTTCTCTGTAATTTCTCCCAGAAGCGCATAGCGGCTTTGCATAGATTAAAATAATGGTCAGTGATCACACAGATTGCACAGTGATTTCAATGTCCTTTAGTTTTCGCTGTAATATATCCGAGAAGCGCATAGCGGCTTTGCATAGAATAACATAATGGTGAATGGTCTCTGGCACACTGCACAGTGATATCAATGTCCTTTAGTTTTCGCTGTAATATGTCCGAGAAGCGCATAGCGGCTTTGCATAGAATAAAATAATGCTCATTGGTCTCTGGCACATTGCACAGTGATTTCAATGTCCTTTAGTTTTCGCTGTAATATGTCCGAGAAGCGCATAGCGGCTTTGCATAGAATAACATAATGGTCAATGGTCTCTGGCACATAGCACAGTGATTTCAATGTCCTTTAGTTTTCGCTGTAATATGCCCGAGAAGCGCATAGCGGCTTCGCATAGAATAAAATAATGGTCAATGGTCTCTGGCACATTGCACAGTGATTTCAATGTCCTTTAGTTTTCGCTGTGATATGTCCAAGAAGCGCATAGCGGCTTTGCATAGAATAAAATAATGGTCAATGGTCTCTGGCACATTGCACAGTGATTTCAATGTCCTTTAGTTTTCACTGTAATATGTCCGAGAAGCGCATAGCGGCTTTGCATAGAATAAAATAATGGTCAATGGTCTCTGGCACATTTCACAGTGATTTCAATGTCCTTTAGGTATCGCAGTAAAATATCCGAGAAGAACATAACGGCTTTGGATAGAATAAAATAATGGTCAATGGTCTCTGGCACATTGCACAGTGATTTCAATGTCCTTTATTTATCGCTGTAATATGTCCGAGAAGCGCATAGCGGCTTTGCATAGACTAAAATAATGGTCAGTGATCACACAGATTGCACAGTGATTTCAATGTCCTTTAGTTTTCGCTGTAATATGTCCGAGAGGCGCATAGCGGCTTTGCATAGAATAACATAATGGTCAATGGTCTCTGGCACATTGCACAGTGATATCAATGTCCTTTAGTTTTCGCTGTAATATGTCCGAGAAGCGCATAGCGGCTTTGCATAGAATAAAATAATGCTCATTGGTCTCTGGCACATTGCACAGTGATTTCAATGTCCTTTTCTTTTCGCTGTAATATGTCCGAGATGCGCACAGCGGCTTCGCATAGAATAAAATAATGGTCAATGGTCTCTGGCACATTGCACAGTGATTTCAATGTCCTTTAGTTTTCGCTGTAATATGTCCGAGAAGCGCATAGCGGCTTTGCATAGAATAAAATAATGGTCAATGGTCTCTGGCACATTGCACAGTGATTTCAATGTCCTTTAGTTATCGCTGTAATATGTCCGAGAAGCACATAGCGGCTTTGCATAGAATAAAATAATGGTCAATGGTCTCTGGCACATTGCACAGTGATTTCAATGTCCTTTAGTTATCACTGTAATATGTCCGAGAAGCGCATAGCTGCTTTGCATAGAATAAAATCATGGTCAATGGTCTCTGGCACATTGGACGGTGATTTCAATGTCCTTTAGGTTTTCTCTGTAATATGTCCGAAAAAGCCCATAGCGGCTTCGCATAGAATAAAATAATGGTCAGTCAATGGTCTCTGGGCACATTGCACAGTGATTTCAATGTCCTTTAGTTTCGCTGTAATATTTCCGAGAAGCGCATAGCGGCTTTGCATAGAGTAAAATAATGGTCAATGGTCTCTGGCACATTGCCACAGTGATTTCAATGTCCTTTAGTTATCGCTGTAATATGTCCGAGAAGCACATAGCGGCTTTGCATAGAATAAAATAATGGTCAATGGTCTCCTGGCACATTGGACCGGTGATTTCAATGTCCTTTAGTTTTCGCTGTAATATGTCCGAGAAGCGCATAGCGGCTTCGCATAGAATAAAATAATGGTGAATGTCTCTGGCACATTGCACAGTGATCTCAATGTCCTTTAGTTTTCGCTGTAATATGTCCGAGAAGCGCATAGCGGCTTTGCATAGAATAAAATAATGGTCAATGGTCTCTGGAACATTGCACAGTGATTTCAATGTCCTTTAGTTTTTCTCTGTAATATGTCCGAAAAGCGAATAGCGGGCTTCGCATAGAATAAAATAATGGTCAATGGTCTCTGGCACATTGCACAGTGATTTCAATGTCCTTCAGTTTTCGCTGTAATATTTCCGAGAAGCGCATAGGCGGCTTTGCCATAGAATAAAATAATGGTCAATGGTCTCTGGCACATTGCACAGTGATATCAATGTCTCTTTAGTTTTCGCTGTAATATGTCCGAGAAGCGGCATAGCGGCTTTGCATAGAATAAAAATAATGCTCATTGGTCTCTGGCACATTGCACAGTGATTTCAATGTCCTTTTCTTTTCGCTGTAATAAGTCCGAGATGCGCACAGCGGCTTCGCATAGAATAAAATAGTGGTCAATGGTCTCTGGCACATTCCACAGTGATTTCAATGTCCTTTAGTTTTCGCTGTAATATGTCCGAGAAGCGCATAGCGGCTTTGCATAGAATAAAATAATGGTCAATGGTCTCTGGCACATTGCACAGTGATTTCAATGTCCTTTAGTTATCGCTGTAATATGTCCGAGAAGCACATAGCGGCTTTGCATAGAATAAAATAATGGTCAATGGTCTCTGGCACATTGGACGGTGATTTCAATGTCCTTTAGTTTTCTCTGTAATATGTCCGAAAAGCTCATAGCGGCTTCGCATAGAATAAAATAATGGTCAGTCAATGGTCTCTGGCACATTGCACAGTGATTTCAATGTCCTTTAGTTTTCGCTTGTAATATTTCCGAGAAGCGCATAGCGGCTTCGCATAGAATAAAATAATGGTCAATGGTCTCTGGCACATTGCCACAGTGATTTCAATGTCCTTTAGTTTTCGCTGTGATATGTCCAAGAAGCGCATAGCGGCTTTGCATAGAAAAAAATAATGGTCAATGGACTCTGGCACATTGAACAGGTATTTCAATGTCCTTTAGTTTTCGATGTAATATGTCCGAGAAGCGCATAGCGGCTTTGCAATAGAATAAAATAATGGGTCAATGGTCCTCTGGCACATTGCACAGTGATTTCAATGTCCTTTAGTTTTCTCTGTAATTTCTCCCAGAAGCGCATAGCGGCTGCTTGCATAGATTAAAATAATGGTCAGTGATCACACAGATTGCACAGTGATTTCAATGTCCTTTAGTTTTCGCTGTAATATATCCGAGAAGCGCATAGCGGCTTTGCATAGAATAACATAATGGTGAATGGGTCTCTGCGCACACTGCACAGTGATATCAATGTCCTTTAGTTTTCGCTGTAATATGTCCGAGAGAGCGCATAGCGGCTTTGCATAGAATAAAATAATGCTCATTGGTCTCTGGCACATTGCACAGTGATTTAAATGTCCTTTAGTTTTCGCTGTAAATATGTCCGAGAAGCGCATAGCGGCTTTGCATAGAATAACATAATGGTCAATGGTCTCTGTCAATGTCCTTTAGTTTTCGCTGTAATATGCCCGAGAAGCGCATAGCGGCTTCGCATAGAATAAAATAATGGTCAATGGTCTCTGGCACATTGCACAGTGATTTCAATGTCCTTTAGTTTTCGCTGTGATATGTCCAAGAAGCGCATAGCGGCTTTGCATAGAATAAAATAATGGTCAATGGTCTCTGGCACATTGCACAGTGATTTCAATGTCCTTTAGTTTTCACTGTAATATGTCCGAGAAGCGCATAGCGGCTTTGCATAGAATAAAATAATGGTCAATGGTCTCTGGCACATTTCACAGTGATTTCAATGTCCTTTAGGTATCGCAGTAATATATCCGAGAAGAACATAACGGCTTTGGATAGAATAAAATAATGGTCAATGGTCTCTGGCACATTGCACAGTGATTTCAATGTCCTTTATTTATCGCTGTAATATGTCCGAGAAGCGCATAGCGGCTTTGCATAGACTAAAATAATGGTCAGTGATCACACAGATTGCACAGTGATTTCAATGTCCTTTAGTTTTCGCTGTAATATGTCCGAGAGGCGCATAGCGGCTTTGCATAGAATAACATAATGGTCAATGGTCTCTGGCACATTGCACAGTGATATCAATGTCCTTTAGTTTTCGCTGTAATATGTCCGAGAAGCGCATAGCGGCTTTGCATAGAATAAAATAATGCTCATTGGTCTCTGGCACATTGCACAGTGATTTCAATGTCCTTTTCTTTTCGCTGTAATATGTCCGAAAAGCCCATAGCGGCTTCGCATAGAATAAAATAATGGTCAGTCAATGGTCTCTGGCACATTGCACAGTGATTTCAATGTCCTTTAGTTTTCGCTGTAATATTTCCGAGAAGCGCATAGCGGCTTTGCATAGAGTAAAATAATGGTCAATGGTCTCTGGCACATTGAACAGTTATTTCAATGTCCTTTAGTTTTCGATGTAATATGTCCGAGAAGCGCATAGCGGCTTTGCATAGAATAAAATAATGGTCAATGGTCTCTGGCACATTGCACAGTGATTTCAATGTCCTTTAGTTTTCGCTGTAATTTCTCCGAGAAGCGCATAGCGGCTTTCCATAGACTAAAATAATGGTCAATGGTATCTGGCACATTGCACAGTGATTTCAATGTCCTTTAGTTTTCTCTGTAATATGTCCGAAAAGCGCATAGCGGCTTCGCATAGAATAAAATAATGGTCAATGGTCTCTGGCACATTGCACAGTTATTTCAATGTCCTTTAGTTTTCGCTGTAATATGCCCGAGAAGCGCATAGCGGCTTCGCATAGAATAAAATAATGGTCAATGGTCTCTGGCACATTGCACAGTGATTTCAATGTCCTTTAGTTTTCGCTGTGATATGTCCAAGAAGCGCATAGCGGCTTTGCATAGAATAAAATAATGGTCAATGGTCTCTGGCACATTGCACAGTGCTTTCAATGTCCTTTAGTTTTCACTGCAATATGTCCGAGAAGCGCATAGCGGCTTTGCATAGAATAAAATAATGGTCAATGGTCTCTGGCACATTGCACAGTGATTTCAATGTCCTTTAGGTATCGCTGTAATATATCCGAGAAGCACATAGCGGCTTTGGATAGAATAAAATAATGGTCAATGGTCTCTGGCACATTGCACAGTGATTTCAATGTCCTTTATTTATCGCTGTAATATGTCCGAGAAGCGCATAGCTGCTTTGCATAGAGTAAAATCATGGTCAATGGTCTCTGGCACATTGGACGGTGATTTCAATGTCTTTTAGTTTTCGCTGTAATATGTCCGAGAAGCGCATAGCGGTTTCGCATAGAATAAAATAATGGTGAATGGTCTCTGGCACATTGCACAGTGATTTCAATGTCCTTTAGTTTTCGCTGTAATATGTCCGAGAAGCGCATAGCGGCTTTGCATAGAATAAAATAATGGCCAATGGTCTCTGGCACATTGCACAGTGATTTCAATGTCCTTTAGTTTTCTCTGTAATATGTCCGAAAAGCGCATAGCGGCTTCGCATAGAATAAAATAATGGTCAATGGTCTCTGGCACATTGCACAGTGATTTCAATGTCCTTTAGTTTTCGATGTAATATGTCCGAGAAGCGCATAGCGGCTTTGCATAGAATAAAATAATGGTCAATGGTCTGGCACATTGCACAGTGATTTCAATGTCCTTTAGTTTTCGCTGTAATTTCTCCGAGAAGCGCATAGCGGCTTTGCATAGACTAAAATTATGGTCAGTGATCACACAGATTGCACATTGATTCCAATGTCCTTTAGTTTTCGCTGTAATATGTCCGAGAAGCCCATAGCGGCTTTGCATAGAATAAAATAATGGTCAATGGTCTCTGGCACATTGCACAGTGATTTCAATGTCCTTTAGTTTTCGCTGTTATATGTCCGAGAAGCGCATAGCGGCTTTGCATAGAATAACATAATGGTCAATGGTCTCTGGCACATTGCACAGTGATATCAATGTCCTTTAGTTTTCGCTGTAATATGTCCGAGAAGCGCATAGCGGCTTTGCATAGAATAAAATATTGCTCAATGGTCTCTGGAACATTGCACAGTGATTTCAATGTCCTTTAGTTTTCGCTGTAATATGTCCGAGAAGCGCATAGCGGCTTTGCATAGAATAAAATAATGGTCAATGGTCTCTGGCACATAGCACAGTGATTTCAATGTCCTTTAGTTTTCGCTGTAATATGTCCGAGAAGCGCATAGCGGCTTCGCATAGAATAAAATAATGGTCACTGGTCTCTGGCACATTGCACAGTGATTTCAATGTCCTTTAGTTTTCGCTGTAATATGTCCGAGAAGCGCAAAGCGGCTTTGCATAGAATAACATAATGGTCAATGGTCTCTGGCACATTGCACAGTGATATCAATGTCCTTTAGTTTTCGCAGTAAAATGTCCGAGAAGCCCATCGCGGCTTTGCATAGAATAAAATAATGGTCAATGGTCTCTGGCACATTGCACAGTGATTTCAATGTCCTTTAGTTTTCGCTGTTATATGTCCGAGAAGCGCATAGCGGCTTTGCATAGAATAAAATAATGGTCAATGGTCCCTGGCACATTGCACAGTGATTTCAATGTCCTTTTCTTTTCGCTGTAATATGTCCGAGATGCGCACAGCGGCTTCGCATAGAATAAAATAATGGTCAATGGCATCTGGCACATTGCACAGTGATTTCAATGTCCTTTAGTTTTCGCTGTAATATGTCCGAGAAGCGCATAGCGGCTTTGCATAGAATAAAATAATGGTCAATGGTCTCTGGCTCATTGCACAGTGATTTCAATGTCCTTTAGTTATCGCTGTAATATGTCCGAGAAGCACATAGCGGCTTTGCATAGAATACAATAATGGTCAATGGTCTCTGGCACATTGCACAGTGATTTCAATGTCCTTTAGTTATCGCTGTAATATGTCCGAGAAGCGCATAGCTGCTTTGCATAGAATAAAATCATGGTCAATGGTCTCTGGCGCATTGGACGGTGATTTCAATGTCCTTTAGTTTTCGCTGTAATATGTCCTAGAAGCGCATAGCGGCTTCGCATAGAATAAAATAATGGTGAATGGTCTCTGGCACATTGCACAGTGATTTCAATGTCCTTTAGTTTTCGCTGTAATATGTCCGAGAAGCGCATAGCGGCTTTGCATAGAATAAAATAATGGTCAATGGTCTCTGGCACATTGCACAGTGATTTCAATGTCCTTTAGTTTTCTCTGTAATATGTCCGAAAAGCGCATAGCGGCTTCGCATAGAATAAAATAATGGTCAATGGTCTCTGGCACATTGCACAGTGATTTCAATGTCCTTTAGTTTTCGCTGTAATATTTCCGAGAAGCGCATAGCGGCTTTGCATAGAATAAAATAATGGTCAATGGTCTCTGGCACATTGCACAGTGATTTCAATGTCCTTTAGTTTTCGCTGTAATATTTCCGAGAAGCGCATAGCGCCTTTGCATAAAATAAAATAATGGTCAATGGTCTCTGGCACATTGCACAGTGATTTCAATGTCCTTTAGTTTACGCTGTACTTTCTCCGAGAAGCGCATAGCGGCTTTGAATAGACTAAAATAATGGTCAGTGATCACACAGATTGCACAGTGATTTCAATGTCCTTTAGTTTTCGCTGTAATATGTCCGAGGAGCGCATAGCGGCTTTGCATAGAATAACATAATGGTCAATGGTCTCTGGCACATTGCACAGTGATATCAATGTCCTTTAGTTTTCGCTGTAATATGTCCGAGAAGCGCATAGCGGCTTTGCATAGAATAAAATAATGCTCATTGGTCTCAGGCACATTGCACAGTGATTTCAATGTCCTTTTCTTTTCGCTGTAATAAGTCCGAGATGCGCACAGCGGCTTCGCATAGAATAAAATAATGGTCAATGGTCTCTGGCACATTCCACAGTGATTTAAATGTCCTTTAGTTTTCGCTGTAATATGTCCGAGAAGCGCATAGCGGCTTTGCATAGAATAAAATAATGGTCAATGGTCTCTGGCACATTGCACAGTGATTTCAATGTCCTTTAGTTTTCGCTGTAATATGTCCGAGAAGCGCATAGCGGCTTCGCATAGAATAAAATAATGGTGAATGGTCTCTGGCACATTGCACAGTGATTTCAATGTCCTTTAGTTTTCGCTGTAATATGTCCGAGAAGCGCATAGCGGCTTTGCATAGAATAAAATAATGGTCAATGGTCTCTGGCACATTGCACAGTGATTTCAATGTCCTTTAGTTTTCTCTGTAATATGTCCGAAAAGCTCATAGCGGCTTCGCATAGAATAAAATAATGGTCAGTCAATGGTCTCTGGCACATTGCACAGTGATTTCAATGTCCTTTAGTTTTCGCTGTAATATTTCCGAGAAGCGCATAGCGGCTTCGCATAGAATAAAATAATGGTCAATGGTCTCTGGCACATTGCACAGTGATTTCAATGTCCTTTAGTTTTCGCTGTGATATGTCCAAGAAGCGCATAGCGGCTTTGCATAGAATAAAATAATGGTCAATGGACTCTGGCACATTGAACAGGTATTTCAATGTCCTTTAGTTTTCGATGTAATATGTCCGAGAAGCGCATAGCGGCTTTGCATAGAATAAAATAATGGTCAATGGTCTCTGGCACATTGCACAGTGATTTCAATGTCCTTTAGTTTTCTCTGTAATTTCTCCCAGAAGCGCATAGCGGCTTTGCATAGACCAAAATAATGGTCAGTGATCACACAGATTGCACAGTGATTTCAATGTCCTTTAGTTTTCGCTGTAATATATCCGAGAAGCGCATAGCGGCTTTGCATAGAATAACATAATGGTGAATGGTCTCTGGCACACTGCACAGTGATATCAATGTCCTTTAGTTTTCGCTGTAATATGTCCGAGAAGCGCATAGCGGCTTTGCATAGAATAAAATAATGCTCATTGGTCTCTGGCACATTGCACAGTGATTTCAATGTCCTTTAGTTTTCGCTGTAATATGTCCGAGAAGCGCATAACGGCTTTGCATAGAATAAAATAATGGTCAATGGTCTCTGGCACATAGCACAGTGATTTCAATGTCCTTTAGTTTTCGCTGTAATATGCCCGAGAAGCGCATAGCGGCTTCGCATAGAATAAAATAATGGTCAATGGTCTCTGGCACATTGCACAGTGATTTCAATGTCCTTTAGTTTTCGCTGTGATATGTCCAAGAAGCGCATAGCGGCTTTGCATAGAATAAAATAATGGTCAATGGTCTCTGGCACATTGCACAGTGATTTCAATGTCCTTTAGTTTTCACTGTAATATGTCCGAGAAGCGCATAGCGGCTTTGCATAGAATAAAATAATGGTCAATGGTCTCTGGCACATTTCACAGTGATTTCAATGTCCTTTAGGTATCGCAGTAATATATCCGAGAAGAACATAGCGGCTTTTGATAGAATAAAATAATGGTCAATAGTCTCTGGCACATTGCACGGTGATTTCAATGTCCTTTATTTATCGCTGTAATATGTCCGAGAAGCGCATAGCGGCTTTGCATAGACTAAAATAATGGTCAGTGATCACACAGATTGCACAGTGATTTCAATGTCCTTTAGTTTTCGCTGTAATATGTCCGAGAAGCGCATAGCGGCTTTGCATAGAATAACATAATGGTCAATGGTCTCTGGCACATTGCACAGTGATATCAATGTCCTTTAGTTTTCGCTGTAATATGTCCGAGAAGCGCATGGCAGCTTTGCATAGAATAAAATAATGCTCATTGGTCTCTGGCACATTGCACAGTGATTTCAATGTCCTTTTCTTTTCGCTGTAATATGTCCGAGATGCGCACAGCGGCTTCGCATAGAATAAAATAATGGTCAATGGTCTCTGGCACATTGCACAGTGATTTCAATGTCCTTTAGTTTTCGCTGTAATATGTCCGAGAAGCGCATAGCGGCTTTGCATAGAATAAAATAATGGTCAATGGTCTCTGGCACATTGCACAGTGATTTCAATGTCCTTTAGTTATCGCTGTAAAAGCACATAGCGGCTTTGCATAGAATAAAATAATGGTCAATGGTCTCTGGCACATTGCACAGTGATTTCAATGTCCTTTAGTTATCACTGTAATATGTCCGAGAAGCGCATAGCTGCTTTGCATAGAATAAAATCATGGTCAATGGTCTCTGGCACATTGGACGGTGATTTCAATGTCCTTTAGTTTTCGCTGTAATATGTCCGAGAAGCGCATAGCGGCTTCGCATAGAATAAAATAATGGTGAATGGTCTCTGGCACATTGCACAGTGATTTCAATGTCCTTTAGTTTTCGCTGTAATATGTCCGAGAAGCGCATAGCGGCTTTGCATAGAATAAAATGATGGTCAATGGTCTCTGCACATTGCACAGTGATTTCAATGTCCTTTAGTTTTCTCTGTTTTATGTCCGAAAAGCCCATAGCGGCTTCGCATAGAATAAAATAATGGTCAGTCAATGGTCTCTGGCACATTGCACAGTGATTTCAATGTCCTTTAGTTTTCGCTGTAATATTTCCGAGAAGCGCATAGCGGCTTTGCATAGAATAAAATAATGGTCAATGGTCTCTGGCACATTGAACAGTTATTTCAATGTCCTTTAGTTTTCGATGTAATATGTCCGAGAAGCGCATAGCGGCTTTGCATAGAATAAAATAATGGTCAATGGTCTCTGGCACATTGCACAGTGATTTCAATGTCCTTTAGTTTTCGCTGTAATTTCTCCGAGAAGCGCATAGCGGCTTTCCATAGACTAAAATAATGGTCAGTGATCACACAGATTGCACAGTGATTTCAATGTCCTTTAGTTTTCGCTGTAATATGTCCGAGAAGCGCATAGCGGCTTTGCATAGAATAACATAATGGTGAATGGTCTCTGGCACACTGCACAGTGATATCAATGTCCTTTAGTTTTCGCTGTAATATGTCCGAGAAGCGCATAGCGGCTTTGCATAGAATAAAATAATGGTCAATGGTCTCTGGCACATAGCACAGTGATTTCAATGTCCTTTAGTTTTCGCTGTAATATGCCCGAGAAGCGCATAGCGGCTTCGCATAGAATAAAATAATGGTCAATGGTCTCTGGCACATTGCACAGTGATTTCAATGTCCTTTAGTTTTCGCTGTGATATGTCCAAGAAGCGCATAGCGGCTTTGCATAGAATAAAATAATGGTCAATGGTCTCTGGCACATTGCACAGTGATTTAAATGTCCTTTAGTTTTCACTGTAATATGTCCGAGAAGCGCATAGCGGCTTTGCATAGAATAAAATAATGGTCAATGGTCTCTGGCACATTGCACAGTGATTTCAATGTCCTTTAGGTATCGCAGTAATATATCCGAGAGGCACATAGCGGCTTTGGATAGAATAAAATAATGGTCAATGGTCTCTGGCACATTGCACAGTGATTTCAATGTCCTTTATTTATCGCTGTAATATGTCCGAGAAGCGCATAGCTGCTTTGCATAGAGTAAAATCATGGTCAATGGTCTCTGGCACATTGGACGGTGATTTCAATATCTTTTAGTTTTCGCTGTAATATGTCCGAGAAGCGCATAGCGGCTTCGCATAGAATAAAATAATGGTGAATGGTCTCTGGCATATTGCACAGTGATTTCAATGTGCTTTAGTTTTCGCTGTAATTTGTCTGAGAAGCGCATAGCGGCTTTGCATAGAATAAAATAATGGTCAATGGTCTCTGGCACATTGCACAGTGATTTCAATGTCCTTTAGTTTTCTCTGTAATATGTCCGAAAAGCGCATAGCGGCTTCGCATAGAATAAAATAATGGTCAATGGTCTCTGGCACATTGCACAAAGATTTCAATGTCCTTTTGTTTTCGCTGTAATATGCCCGAGAAGCGCATAGCGGCTTCGCATAGAATAAAATAATGGTCAATGGTCTTTGCCACATTGCACAGTGATTTCAATGTCCTTTAGTTTTCACTGTAATATGTCTGAGAAGCGCATAGCGGCTTTGCATAGAATAAAATAATGGTCAATGGTCTCTGGCACATTGCACAGTGATTTCAATGTCCTTTAGTTTTCACTGTAATATGTCCGAGAAGCGCATAGCGGCTTCGCATAGAATAAAATAATGGTCAATGGTCTCTGGCACATTGCACAGTGATTTCAATGTCTTTTAGTTTTCGCTGTAATATGCCCGAGAAGCGCATAGCGGCTTCGCATAGAATAAAATAATGGTCAATGGTCTCTGGCACAATGCACAGTGATGTCAATGTCCTTTAGTTTTCGCTGTGATATGTCCGAGAAGCGCATAGCGGCTTTGCATAGAATAAAATAATGGTCAATGGTCTCTGGCACATTGCACAGTGATTTCAATGTCCTTTAGTTTTCACTGTAATATGTCCGAGAAGCGCATAGCGGCTTTGCATAGAATAAAATAATGGTCAATGGTCTCTGGCACATTGCACAGTGATTTCAATGTCCTTTAGTTATCGCTGTAATATGTCCGAGAAGCGCATAGCGGCTTTGTATAGAATAAAATAATGGTCAATGGTCTCTGGCACATTGCACAGTGATTTCAATGTCCTTTATTTATCGCTGTAATATGTCCGAGAAGCGCATAGCTGCTTTGCATAGAATTAAATCATGGTCAATGGTCTCTGGCACATTGGACGGTGATTTCAATGTCCTTTAGTTTTCGCAGTAATATGTCCGAGAAGCGCATAGCGGCTTCGCATAGAATAAAATAATGGTGAATGGTCTCTGGCACATTGCACAGTGATTTCAATGTCCTTTAGTTTTCGCTGTAATATGTCCGAGAAGCGCATAGCGGCTTTCCATAGAATAAAATAATGGTCAATGGTCTCTGGCACATTGCACAGTGATTTCAATGTCCTTTAGTTTTCTCTGTAATATGTCCGAAAAGCGCATAGCGGCTTCGCATAGAATAAAATAATGGTCAATGGTCTCTGGCACATTGCACAGTTATTTCAATGTCCTTTAGTTTTCGCTGTAATATGCCCGAGAAGCGCATAGCGGCTTCGCATAGAATAAAATAATGGTCAATGGTCTCTGGCACATTGCACAGTGATTTCAATGTCCTTTAGTTTTCGCTGTGATATGTCGAAGAAGCGCATAGCGGCTTTGCATAGAATAAAATAATGGTCAATGGTCTCTGGCACATTGCACAGTGATTTCAATGTCCTTTAGTTTTCACTGTAATATGTCCGAGAAGCGCATTGCGGCTTTGCATAGAATAAAATAATGGTCAATGGTCTCTGGCACATTGCACAGTGATTTCAATGTCCTTTAGGTATCGCTGCAATATATCCGAGAAGCACATAGCGGCTTTGGATAGAATAAAATAATGGTCAATGGTCTCTGGCACATTGCACAGTGATTTCAATGTCCTTTATTTATCGCTGTAATATGTCCGAGAAGCGCATAGCGGCTTTGCATAGAATAAAATAATGGCCAATGGTCTCTGGCACATTGCACAGTGATTTCAATGTCCTTTAGTTTTCTCTGTAATATGTCCGAAAAGCGCATAGCGGCTTCGCATAGAATAAAATAATGGTCAATGGTCTCTGGCACATTGCACAGTGATTTCAATGTCCTTTAGTTTTCGATGTAATATGTCCGAGAAGCGCATAGCGGCTTTGCATAGAATAAAATAATGGTCAATGGTCTCTGGCACATTGCACAGTGATTTCAATGTCCTTTAGTTTTCGCTGTAATTTCTCCGAGAAGCGCATAGCGGCTTTGCATAGACTAAAATTATGGTCAGTGATCACACAGATTGCACATTGATTCCAATGTCCTTTAGTTTTCGCTGTAATATGTCCGAGAAGCCCATAGCGGCTTTGCATAGAATAAAATAATGGTCAATGGTCTCTGGCACATTGCACAGTGATTTCAATGTCCTTTAGTTTTCGCTGTTATATGTCCGAGAAGCGCATAGCGGCTTTGCATAGAATAACATAATGGTCAATGGTCTCTGGCACATTGCACAGTGATATCAATGTCCTTTAGTTTTCGCTGTAATATGTCCGAGAAGCGCATAGCGGCTTTGCATAGAATAAAATAATGCTCAATGGTCTCTGGCACATTGCACAATGATTTCAATGTCCTTTAGTTTTCGCTGTAATATGTCCGAGAAGCGCATAGCGGCTTTGCATAGAATAAAATAATGGTCAATGGTCTCTGGCACATAGCACAGTGATTTCAATGTCCTTTAGTTTTCGCTGTTATATGTCCGAGAAGCGCATAGCGGCTTTGCATAGAATAAAATAATGGTCAATGGTCCCTGGAACATTGCACAGTGATTTCAATGTCCTTTAGTTTTCGCAGTAATATGCCCGAGAAGCGCATAGCGTCTTCGCATAGAATAAAATAATGGTCAATGGTCTCTTTCACAATGCACAGTGTTTTCAATGTCCTTTAGTTTTCGCTGTGATATGTCCGAGAAGCGCATAGCGGCTTTGCATAGAATAAAATAATGGTCAATGGTCTCTGGCACATTGCACAGTGATTTCAATGTCCTTTAGTTTTCACTGTAATATGTCCGAGAAGCGCATAGCGGCTTTGCATAGAATAAAATAATGGTCAATGGTCTCTGGCACATTGCACAGTGATTTCAATGTCCTTTAGTTATCGCTGTAATATGTCCGAGAAGCACATAGCGGCTTTGCATAGAATAAAATAATGGTCAATGGTCTCTGGCACATTGCACAGTGATTTCAATGTCCTTTAGTTTTCGCTGTAATATGTCCGAGAAGCGCATAGCGGCTTTGCATAGAATAAAATAATGGTCAATGGTCTCTGGCACATTGCACAGTGATTTCAATGTCCTTTAGTTTTCTCTGCAATATGTCCGAAAAGCGCATAGCGGCTTCGCATAGAATAAAATAATGGTCAATGGTCTCTGGCACATTGCACAGTGATTTCAATGTCCTTTAGTTTTCGCTGTAATATTTCCGAGAAGCGCATAGCGGCTTTGCATAGAATAAAATAATGGTCAATGGTCTCTGGCACATTGCACAGTGATTTCAATGTCCTTTAGTTTTCGCTGTAATATTTCCGAGAAGCGCATAGCGGCTTTGCATAAAATAAAATAATGGTCAATGGTCTCTGGCACATTGCACAGTGATTTCAATGTCCTTTAGTTTTCGCTGTAATTTCTCCGAGAAGCGCATAGCGGCTTTGAATAGACTAAAATAATGGTCAGTGATCACACAGATTGCACAGTGATTTCAATGTCCTTTAGTTTTCGCTGTAATATGTCCGAGGAGCGCATAGCGGCTTTGCATAGAATAACATAATGGTCAATGGTCTCTGGCACATTGCACAGTGATATCAATGTCCTTTAGTTTTCGCTGTAATATGTCCGAGAAGCGCATAGCGGCTTTGCATAGAATAAAATAATGCTCATTGGTCTCAGGCACATTGCACAGTGATTTCAATGTCCTTTTCTTTTCGCTGTAATAAGTCCGAGATGCGCACAGCGGCTTCGCATAGAATAAAATAATGGTCAATGGTCTCTGGCACATTCCACAGTGATTTAAATGTCCTTTAGTTTTCGCTGTAATATGTCCGAGAAGCGCATAGCGGCTTTGCATAGAATAAAATAATGGTCAATGGTCTCTGGCACATTGCACAGTGATTTCAATGTCCTTTAGTTATCGCTGTAATATGTCCGAGAAGCACATAGCGGCTTTGCATAGAATAAAATAATGGTCAATGGTCTCTGGCACATTGGACGGTGATTTCAATGTCCTTTAGTTTTCGCTGTAATATGTCCGAGAAGCGCATAGCGGCTTCGCATAGAATAAAATAATGGTGAATGGTCTCTGGCACATTGCACAGTGATTTCAATGTCCTTTAGTTTTCGCTGTAATATGTCCGAGAAGCGCATAGCGGCTTTGCATAGAATAAAATAATGGTCAATGGTCTCTGGCACATTGCACAGTGATTTCAATGTCCTTTAGTTTTCTCTGTAATATGTCCGAAAAGCTCATAGCGGCTTCGCATAGAATAAAATAATGGTCAGTCAATGGTCTCTGGCACATTGCACAGTGATTTCAATGTCCTTTAGTTTTCGCTGTAATATTTCCGAGAAGCGCATAGCGGCTTCGCATAGAATAAAATAATGGTCAATGGTCTCTGGCACATTGCACAGTGATTTCAATGTCCTTTAGTTTTCGCTGTGATATGTCCAAGAAGCGCATAGCGGCTTTGCATAGAATAAAATAATGGTCAATGGACTCTGGCACATTGAACAGGTATTTCAATGTCCTTTAGTTTTCGATGTAATATGTCCGAGAAGCGCATAGCGGCTTTGCATAGAATAAAATAATGGTCAATGGTCTCTGGCACATTGCACAGTGATTTCAATGTCCTTTAGTTTTCTCTGTAATTTCTCCCAGAAGCGCATAGCGGCTTTGCATAGACCAAAATAATGGTCAGTGATCACACAGATTGCACAGTGATTTCAATGTCCTTTAGTTTTCGCTGTAATATATCCGAGAAGCGCATAGCGGCTTTGCATAGAATAACATAATGGTGAATGGTCTCTGGCACACTGCACAGTGATATCAATGTCCTTTAGTTTTCGCTGTAATATGTCCGAGAAGCGCATAGCGGCTTTGCATAGAATAAAATAATGCTCATTGGTCTCTGGCACATTGCACAGTGATTTCAATGTCCTTTAGTTTTCGCTGTAATATGTCCGAGAAGCGCATAACGGCTTTGCATAGAATAAAATAATGGTCAATGGTCTCTGGCACATAGCACAGTGATTTCAATGTCCTTTAGTTTTCGCTGTAATATGCCCGAGAAGCGCATAGCGGCTTCGCATAGAATAAAATAATGGTCAATGGTCTCTGGCACATTGCACAGTGATTTCAATGTCCTTTAGTTTTCGCTGTGATATGTCCAAGAAGCGCATAGCGGCTTTGCATAGAATAAAATAATGGTCAATGGTCTCTGGCACATTGCACAGTGATTTCAATGTCCTTTAGTTTTCACTGTAATATGTCCGAGAAGCGCATAGCGGCTTTGCATAGAATAAAATAATGGTCAATGGTCTCTGGCACATTTCACAGTGATTTCAATGTCCTTTAGTTATCGCAGTAATATATCCGAGAAGAACATAGCGGCTTTTGATAGAATAAAATAATGGTCAATAGTCTCTGGCACATTGCACAGTGATTTCAATGTCCTTTATTTATCGCTGTAATATGTCCGAGAAGCGCATAGCGGCTTTGCATAGACTAAAATAATGGTCAGTGATCACACAGATTGCACAGTGATTTCAATGTCCTTTAGTTTTCGCTGTAATATGTCCGAGAAGCGCATAGCGGCTTTGCATAGAATAACATAATGGTCAATGGTCTCTGGCACATTGCACAGTGATATCAATGTCCTTTAGTTTTCGCTGTAATATGTCCGAGAAGCGCATAGCGGCTTTGCATAGAATAAAATAATGCTCATTGGTCTCTGGCACATTGCACAGTTATTTCAATGTCCTTTTCTTTTCGCTGTAATATGTCCGAGATGCGCACAGCGGCTTCGCATAGAATAAAATAATGGTCAATGGTCTCTGGCACATTGCACAGTGATTTCAATGTCCTTTAGTTTTCGCTGTAATATGTCCGAGAAGCGCATAGCGGCTTTGCATAGAATAAAATAATGGTCAATGGTCTCTGGCACATTGCACAGTGATTTCAATGTCCTTTAGTTATCGCTGTAAAAGCACATAGCGGCTTTGCATAGAATAAAATAATGGTCAATGGTCTCTGGCACATTGCACAGTGATTTCAATGTCCTTTAGTTATCACTGTAATATGTCCGAGAAGCGCATAGCTGCTTTGCATAGAATAAAATCATGGTCAATGGTCTCTGGCACATTGGACGGTGATTTCAATGTCCTTTAGTTTTCGCTGTAATATGTCCGAGAAGCGCATAGCGGCTTCGCATAGAATAAAATAATGGTGAATGGTCTCTGGCACATTGCACAGTGATTTCAATGTCCTTTAGTTTTCGCTGTAATATGTCCGAGAAGCGCATAGCGGCTTTGCATAGAATAAAATGATGGTCAATGGTCTCTGGCACATTGCACAGTGATTTCAATGTCCTTTAGTTTTCTCTGTTTTATGTCCGAAAAGCCCATAGCGGCTTCGCATAGAATAAAATAATGGTCAGTCAATGGTCTCTGGCACATTGCACAGTGATTTCAATGTCCTTTAGTTTTCGCTGTAATATTTCCGAGAAGCGCATAGCGGCTTTGCATAGAATAAAATAATGGTCAATGGTCTCTGGCACATTGAACAGTTATTTCAATGTCCTTTTCTTTTCGCTGTAATAAGTCCGAGATGCGCACAGCGGCTTCGCATAGAATAAAATAATGGTCAATGGTCTCTGGCACATTCCACAGTGATTTAAATGTCCTTTAGTTTTCGCTGTAATATGTCCGAGAAGCGCATAGCGGCTTTGCATAGAATAAAATAATGGTCAATGGTCTCTGGCACATTGCACAGTGATTTCAATGTCCTTTAGTTATCGCTGTAATATGTCCGAGAAGCACATAGCGGCTTTGCATAGAATAAAATAATGGTCAATGGTCTCTGGCACATTGGACGGTGATTTCAATGTCCTTTAGTTTTCGCTGTAATATGTCCGAGAAGCGCATAGCGGCTTCGCATAGAATAAAATAATGGTGAATGGTCTCTGGCACATTGCACAGTGATTTCAATGTCCTTTAGTTTTCGCTGTAATATGTCCGAGAAGCGCATAGCGGCTTTGCATAGAATAAAATAATGGTCAATGGTCTCTGGCACATTGCACAGTGATTTCAATGTCCTTTAGTTTTCTCTGTAATATGTCCGAAAAGCTCATAGCGGCTTCGCATAGAATAAAATAATGGTCAGTCAATGGTCTCTGGCACATTGCACAGTGATTTCAATGTCCTTTAGTTTTCGCTGTAATATTTCCGAGAAGCGCATAGCGGCTTCGCATAGAATAAAATAATGGTCAATGGTCTCTGGCACATTGCACAGTGATTTCAATGTCCTTTAGTTTTCGCTGTGATATGTCCAAGAAGCGCATAGCGGCTTTGCATAGAATAAAATAATGGTCAATGGACTCTGGCACATTGAACAGGTATTTCAATGTCCTTTAGTTTTCGATGTAATATGTCCGAGAAGCGCATAGCGGCTTTGCATAGAATAAAATAATGGTCAATGGTCTCTGGCACATTGCACAGTGATTTCAATGTCCTTTAGTTTTCTCTGTAATTTCTCCCAGAAGCGCATAGCGGCTTTGCATAGACCAAAATAATGGTCAGTGATCACACAGATTGCACAGTGATTTCAATGTCCTTTAGTTTTCGCTGTAATATATCCGAGAAGCGCATAGCGGCTTTGCATAGAATAACATAATGGTGAATGGTCTCTGGCACACTGCACAGTGATATCAATGTCCTTTAGTTTTCGCTGTAATATGTCCGAGAAGCGCATAGCGGCTTTGCATAGAATAAAATAATGCTCATTGGTCTCTGGCACATTGCACAGTGATTTCAATGTCCTTTAGTTTTCGCTGTAATATGTCCGAGAAGCGCATAACGGCTTTGCATAGAATAAAATAATGGTCAATGGTCTCTGGCACATAGCACAGTGATTTCAATGTCCTTTAGTTTTCGCTGTAATATGCCCGAGAAGCGCATAGCGGCTTCGCATAGAATAAAATAATGGTCAATGGTCTCTGGCACATTGCACAGTGATTTCAATGTCCTTTAGTTTTCGCTGTGATATGTCCAAGAAGCGCATAGCGGCTTTGCATAGAATAAAATAATGGTCAATGGTCTCTGGCACATTGCACAGTGATTTCAATGTCCTTTAGTTTTCACTGTAATATGTCCGAGAAGCGCATAGCGGCTTTGCATAGAATAAAATAATGGTCAATGGTCTCTGGCACATTTCACAGTGATTTCAATGTCCTTTAGTTATCGCAGTAATATATCCGAGAAGAACATAGCGGCTTTTGATAGAATAAAATAATGGTCAATAGTCTCTGGCACATTGCACAGTGATTTCAATGTCCTTTATTTATCGCTGTAATATGTCCGAGAAGCGCATAGCGGCTTTGCATAGACTAAAATAATGGTCAGTGATCACACAGATTGCACAGTGATTTCAATGTCCTTTAGTTTTCGCTGTAATATGTCCGAGAAGCGCATAGCGGCTTTGCATAGAATAACATAATGGTCAATGGTCTCTGGCACATTGCACAGTGATATCAATGTCCTTTAGTTTTCGCTGTAATATGTCCGAGAAGCGCATAGCGGCTTTGCATAGAATAAAATAATGCTCATTGGTCTCTGGCACATTGCACAGTTATTTCAATGTCCTTTTCTTTTCGCTGTAATATGTCCGAGATGCGCACAGCGGCTTCGCATAGAATAAAATAATGGTCAATGGTCTCTGGCACATTGCACAGTGATTTCAATGTCCTTTAGTTTTCGCTGTAATATGTCCGAGAAGCGCATAGCGGCTTTGCATAGAATAAAATAATGGTCAATGGTCTCTGGCACATTGCACAGTGATTTCAATGTCCTTTAGTTATCGCTGTAAAAGCACATAGCGGCTTTGCATAGAATAAAATAATGGTCAATGGTCTCTGGCACATTGCACAGTGATTTCAATGTCCTTTAGTTATCACTGTAATATGTCCGAGAAGCGCATAGCTGCTTTGCATAGAATAAAATCATGGTCAATGGTCTCTGGCACATTGGACGGTGATTTCAATGTCCTTTAGTTTTCGCTGTAATATGTCCGAGAAGCGCATAGCGGCTTCGCATAGAATAAAATAATGGTGAATGGTCTCTGGCACATTGCACAGTGATTTCAATGTCCTTTAGTTTTCGCTGTAATATGTCCGAGAAGCGCATAGCGGCTTTGCATAGAATAAAATGATGGTCAATGGTCTCTGGCACATTGCACAGTGATTTCAATGTCCTTTAGTTTTCTCTGTTTTATGTCCGAAAAGCCCATAGCGGCTTCGCATAGAATAAAATAATGGTCAGTCAATGGTCTCTGGCACATTGCACAGTGATTTCAATGTCCTTTAGTTTTCGCTGTAATATTTCCGAGAAGCGCATAGCGGCTTTGCATAGAATAAAATAATGGTCAATGGTCTCTGGCACATTGAACAGTTATTTCAATGTCCTTTAGTTTTCGATGTAATATGTCCGAGAAGCGCATAGCGGCTTTGCATAGAATAAAATAATGGTCAATGGTCTCTGGCACATTGCACAGTGATTTCAATGTCCTTTAGTTTTCGCTGTAATTTCTCCGAGAAGCGCATAGCGGCTTTCCATAGACTAAAATAATGGTCAGTGATCACACAGATTGCACAGTGATTTCAATGTCCTTTAGTTTTCGCTGTAATATGTCCGAGAAGCGCATAGCGGCTTTGCATAGAATAACATAATGGTGAATGGTCTCTGGCACACTGCACAGTGATATCAATGTCCTTTAGTTTTCGCTGTAATATGTCCGAGAAGCGCATAGCGGCTTTGCATAGAATAAAATAATGGTCAATGGTCTCTGGCACATAGCACAGTGATTTCAATGTCCTTTAGTTTTCGCTGTAATATGCCCGAGAAGCGCATAGCGGCTTCGCATAGAATAAAATAATGGTCAATGGTCTCTGGCACATTGCACAGTGATTTCAATGTCCTTTAGTTTTCGCTGTGATATGTCCAAGAAGCGCATAGCGGCTTTGCATAGAATAAAATAATGGTCAATGGTCTCTGGCACATTGCACAGTGATTTAAATGTCCTTTAGTTTTCACTGTAATATGTCCGAGAAGCGCATAGCGGCTTTGCATAGAATAAAATAATGGTCAATGGTCTCTGGCACATTGCACAGTGATTTCAATGTCCTTTAGGTATCGCAGTAATATATCCGAGAGGCACATAGCGGCTTTGGATAGAATAAAATAATGGTCAATGGTCTCTGGCACATTGCACAGTGATTTCAATGTCCTTTATTTATCGCTGTAATATGTCCGAGAAGCGCATAGCTGCTTTGCATAGAGTAAAATCATGGTCAATGGTCTCTGGCACATTGGACGGTGATTTCAATATCTTTTAGTTTTCGCTGTAATATGTCCGAGAAGCGCATAGCGGCTTCGCATAGAATAAAATAATGGTGAATGGTCTCTGGCATATTGCACAGTGATTTCAATGTGCTTTAGTTTTCGCTGTAATTTGTCCGAGAAGCGCATAGCGGCTTTGCATAGAATAAAATAATGGTCAATGGTCTCTGGCACATTGCACAGTGATTTCAATGTCCTTTAGATTTCTCTGTAATATGTCCGAAAAGCGCATAGCGGCTTCGCATAGAATAAAATCATGGTCAATGGTCTCTGGCACATTGCACAAAGATTTCAATGTCCTTTTGTTTTCGCTGTAATATGCCCGAGAAGCGCATAGCGGCTTCGCATAGAATAAAATAATGGTCAATGGTCTCTGCCACATTGCACAGTGATTTCAATGTCCTTTAGTTTTCACTGTAATATGTCTGAGAAGCGCATAGCGGCTTTGCATAGAATAAAATAATGGTCAATGGTCTCTGGCACATTGCACAGTGATTTCAATGTCCTTTAGTTTTCACTGTAATATGTCCGAGAAGCGCATAGCGGCTTCGCATAGAATAAAATAATGGTCAATGGTCTCTGGCACATTGCACAGTGATTTCAATGTCTTTTAGTTTTCGCTGTAATATGCCCGAGAAGCGCATAGCGGCTTCGCATAGAATAAAATAATGGTCAATGGTCTCTGGCACAATGCACAGTGATGTCAATGTCCTTTAGTTTTCGCTGTGATATGTCCGAGAAGCGCATAGCGGCTTTGCATAGAATAAAATAATGGTCAATGGTCTCTGGCACATTGCACAGTGATTTCAATGTCCTTTAGTTTTCACTGTAATATGTCCGAGAAGCGCATAGCGGCTTTGCATAGAATAAAATAATGGTCAATGGTCTCTGGCACATTGCACAGTGATTTCAATGTCCTTTAGTTATCGCTGTAATATGTCCGAGAAGCGCATAGCGGCTTTGTATAGAATAAAATAATGGTCAATGGTCTCTGGCACATTGCACAGTGATTTCAATGTCCTTTATTTATCGCTGTAATATGTGCGAGAAGCGCATAGCTGCTTTGCATAGAATTAAATCATGGTCAATGGTCTCTGGCACATTGGACGGTGATTTCAATGTCCTTTAGTTTTCGCAGTAATATGTCCGAGAAGCGCATAGCGGCTTCGCATAGAATAAAATAATGGTGAATGGTCTCTGGCACATTGCACAGTGATTTCAATGTCCTTTAGTTTTCGCTGTAATATGTCCGAGAAGCGCATAGCGGCTTTCCATAGAATAAAATAATGGTCAATGGTCTCTGGCACATTGCACAGTGATTTCAATGTCCTTTAGTTTTCTCTGTAATATGTCCGAAAAGCGCATAGCGGCTTCGCATAGAATAAAATAATGGTCAATGGTCTCTGGCACATTGCACAGTTATTTCAATGTCCTTTAGTTTTCGCTGTAATATGCCCGAGAAGCGCATAGCGGCTTCGCATAGAATAAAATAATGGTCAATGGTCTCTGGCACATTGCACAGTGATTTCAATGTCCTTTAGTTTTCGCTGTGATATGTCCAAGAAGCGCATAGCGGCTTTGCATAGAATAAAATAATGGTCAATGGTCTCTGGCACATTGCACAGTGATTTCAATGTCCTTTAGTTTTCACTGTAATATGTCCGAGAAGCGCATTGCGGCTTTGCATAGAATAAAATAATGGTCAATGGTCTCTGGCACATTGCACAGTGATTTCAATGTCCTTTAGGTATCGCTGCAATATATCCGAGAAGCACATAGCGGCTTTGGATAGAATAAAATAATGGTCAATGGTCTCTGGCACATTGCACAGTGATTTCAATGTCCTTTATTTATCGCTGTAATATGTCCGAGAAGCGCATAGCGGCTTTGCATAGAATAAAATAATGGCCAATGGTCTCTGGCACATTGCACAGTGATTTCAATGTCCTTTAGTTTTCTCTGTAATATGTCCGAAAAGCGCATAGCGGCTTCGCATAGAATAAAATAATGGTCAATGGTCTCTGGCACATTGCACAGTGATTTCAATGTCCTTTAGTTTTCGATGTAATATGTCCGAGAAGCGCATAGCGGCTTTGCATAGAATAAAATAATGGTCAATGGTCTCTGGCACATTGCACAGTGATTTCAATGTCCTTTAGTTTTCGCTGTAATTTCTCCGAGAAGCGCATAGCGGCTTTGCATAGACTAAAATTATGGTCAGTGATCACACAGATTGCACATTGATTCCAATGTCCTTTAGTTTTCGCTGTAATATGTCCGAGAAGCCCATAGCGGCTTTGCATAGAATAAAATAATGGTCAATGGTCTCTGGCACATTGCACAGTGATTTCAATGTCCTTTAGTTTTCGCTGTTATATGTCCGAGAAGCGCATAGCGGCTTTGCATAGAATAACATAATGGTCAATGGTCTCTGGCACATTGCACAGTGATATCAATGTCCTTTAGTTTTCGCTGTAATATGTCCGAGAAGCGCATAGCGGCTTTGCATAGAATAAAATAATGCTCAATGGTCTCTGGCACATTGCACAATGATTTCAATGTCCTTTAGTTTTCGCTGTAATATGTCAGAGAAGCGCATAGCGGCTTTGCATAGAATAAAATAATGGTCAATGGTCTCTGGCACATAGCACAGTGATTTCAATGTCCTTTAGTTTTCGCTGTTATATGTCCGAGAAGCGCATAGCGGCTTTGCATAGAATAAAATAATGGTCAATGGTCCCTGGAACATTGCACAGTGATTTCAATGTCCTTTAGTTTTCGCTGTAATATGCCCGAGAAGCGCATAGCGGCTTCGCATAGAATAAAATAATGGTCAATGGTCTCTGGCACAATGCACAGTGATTTCAATGTCCTTTAGTTTTCGCTGTGATATGTCCGAGAAGCGCATAGCGGCTTTGCATAGAATAAAATAATGGTCAATGGTCTCTGGCACATTGCACAGTGATTTCAATGTCCTTTAGTTTTCACTGTAATATGTCCGAGAAGCGCATAGCGGCTTTGCATAGAATAAAATAATGGTCAATGGTCTCTGGCACATTGCACAGTGATTTCAATGTCCTTTAGTTATCGCTGTAATATGTCCGAGAAGCACATAGCGGCTTTGCATAGAATAAAATAATGGTCAATGGTCTCTGGCACATTGCACAGTGATTTCAATGTCCTTTAGTTTTCGCTGTAATATTTCCGAGAAGCGCATAGCGGCTTTGCATAGAATAAAATAATGGTCAATGGTCTCTGGCACATTGAACAGTTATTTCAATGTCCTTTAGTTTTCGATGTAATATGTCCGAGAAGCGCATAGCGGCTTTGCATAGAATAAAATAATGGTCAATGGTCTCTGGCACATTGCACAGTGATTTCAATGTCCTTTAGTTTTCGCTGTAATTTCTCCGAGAAGCGCATAGCGGCTTTCCATAGACTAAAATAATGGTCAGTGATCACACAGATTGCACAGTGATTTCAATGTCCTTTAGTTTTCGCTGTAATATGTCCGAGAAGCGCATAGCGGCTTTGCATAGAATAACATAATGGTGAATGGTCTCTGGCACACTGCACAGTGATATCAATGTCCTTTAGTTTTCGCTGTAATATGTCCGAGAAGCGCATAGCGGCTTTGCATAGAATAAAATAATGGTCAATGGTCTCTGGCACATAGCACAGTGATTTCAATGTCCTTTAGTTTTCGCTGTAATATGCCCGAGAAGCGCATAGCGGCTTCGCATAGAATAAAATAATGGTCAATGGTCTCTGGCACATTGCACAGTGATTTCAATGTCCTTTATTTTTCGCTGTGATATGTCCAAGAAGCGCATAGCGGCTTTGCATAGAATAAAATAATGGTCAATGGTCTCTGGCACATTGCACAGTGATTTAAATGTCCTTTAGTTTTCACTGTAATATGTCCGAGAAGCGCATAGCGGCTTTGCATAGAATAAAATAATGGTCAATGGTCTCTGGCACATTGCACAGTGATTTCAATGTCCTTTAGGTATCGCAGTAATATATCCGAGAGGCACATAGCGGCTTTGGATAGAATAAAATAATGGTCAATGGTCTCTGGCACATTGCACAGTGATTTCAATGTCCTTTATTTATCGCTGTAATATGTCCGAGAAGCGCATAGCTGCTTTGCATAGAGTAAAATCATGGTCAATGGTCTCTGGCACATTGGACGGTGATTTCAATATTTTTTAGTTTTCGCTGTAATATGTCCGAGAAGCGCATAGCGGCTTCGCATAGAATAAAATAATGGTGAATGGTCTCTGGCACATTGCACAGTGATTTCAATGTGCTTTAGTTTTCGCTGTAATTTGTCCGAGAAGCGCATAGCGGCTTTGCATAGAATAAAATAATGGTCAATGGTCTCTGGCACATTGCACAGTGATTTCAATGTCCTTTAGTTTTCTCTGTAATATGTCCGAAAAGCGCATAGCGGCTTCGCATAGAATAAAATAATGGTCAATGGTCTCTGGCACATTGCACAAAGATTTCAATGTCCTTTTGTTTTCGCTGTAATATGCCCGAGAAGCGCATAGTGGCTTCGCATAGAATAAAATAATGGTCAATGGTCTCTGCCACATTGCACAGTGATTTCAATGTCCTTTAGTTTTCACTGTAATATGTCTGAGAAGCGCATAGCGGCTTTGCATAGAATAAAATAATGGTCAATGGTCTCTGGCACATTGCACAGTGATTTCAATGTCCTTTAGTTTTCACTGTAATATGTCCGAGAAGCGCATAGCGGCTTCGCATAGAATAAAATAATGGTCAATGGTCTCTGGCACATTGCACAGTGATTTCAATGTCTTTTAGTTTTCGCTGTAATATGCCCGAGAAGCGCATAGCGGCTTCGCATAGAATAAAATAATGGTCAATGGTCTCTGGCACAATGCACAGTGATGTCAATGTCCTTTAGTTTTCGCTGTGATATGTCCGAGAAGCGCATAGCGGCTTTGCATAGAATAAAATCATGGTCAATGGTCTCTGGCACATTGCACAGTGATTTCAATGTCCTTTAGTTTTCACTGTAATATGTCCGAGAAGCGCATAGCGGCTTTGCATAGAATAAAATAATGGTCAATGGTCTCTGGCACATTGCACAGTGATTTCAATGTCCTTTAGTTATCGCTGTAATATGTCCGAGAAGCGCATAGCGGCTTTGTATAGAATAAAATAATGGTCAATGGTCTCTGGCACATTGGACGGTGATTTCAATGTCCTTTAGTTTTCGCAGTAATATGTCCGAGAAGCGCATAGCGGCTTCGCATAGAATAAAATAATGGTGAATGGTCTCTGGCACATTGCACAGTGATTTCGATGTCCTTTAGTTTTCGCTGTAATATGTCCGAGAAGCGCATAGCGGCTTTCCATAGAATAAAATAATGGTCAATGGTCTCTGGCACATTGCACAGTGATTTCAATGTCCTTTAGTTTTCTCTGTAATATGTCCGAAAAGCGCATAGCGGCTTCGCATAGAATAAAATAATGGTCAATGGTCTCTGGCACATTGCACAGTTATTTCAATGTCCTTTAGTTTTCGCTGTAATATGCCCGAGAAGCGCATAGCGGCTTCGCATAGAATAAAATAATGGTCAATGGTCTCTGGCACATTGCACAGTGATTTCAATGTCCTTTAGTTTTCGCTGTGATATGTCCAAGAAGCGCATAGCGGCTTTGCATAGAATAAAATAATGGTCAATGGTCTCTGGCACATTGCACAGTGATTTCAATGTCCTTTAGTTTTCACTGTAATATGTCCGAGAAGCGCATAGCGGCTTTGCATAGAATAAAATAATGGTCAATGGTCTCTGGCACATTGCACAGTGATTTAAATGTCCTTTAGTTTTCACTGTAATATGTCCGAGAAGCGCATAGCGGCTTTGCATAGAATAAAATAATGGTCAATGGTCTCTGGCACATTGCACAGTGATTTCAATGTCCTTTAGGTATCGCAGTAATATATCCGAGAGGCACATAGCGGCTTTGGATAGAATAAAATAATGGTCAATGGTCTCTGGCACATTGCACAGTGATTTCAATGTCCTTTATTTATCGCTGTAATATGTCCGAGAAGCGCATAGCTGCTTTGCATAGAGTAAAATCATGGTCAATGGTCTCTGGCACATTGGACGGTGATTTCAATATCTTTTAGTTTTCGCTGTAATATGTCCGAGAAGCGCATAGCGGCTTCGCATAGAATAAAATAATGGTGAATGGTCTCTGGCATATTGCACAGTGATTTCAATGTGCTTTAGTTTTCGCTGTAATTTGTCCGAGAAGCGCATAGCGGCTTTGCATAGAATAAAATAATGGTCAATGGTCTCTGGCACATTGCACAGTGATTTCAATGTCCTTTAGATTTCTCTGTAATATGTCCGAAAAGCGCATAGCGGCTTCGCATAGAATAAAATAATGGTCAATGGTCTCTGGCACATTGCACAAAGATTTCAATGTCCTTTTGTTTTCGCTGTAATATGCCCGAGAAGCGCATAGCGGCTTCGCATAGAATAAAATAATGGTCAATGGTCTCTGCCACATTGCACAGTGATTTCAATGTCCTTTAGTTTTCACTGTAATATGTCTGAGAAGCGCATAGCGGCTTTGCATAGAATAAAATAATGGTCAATGGTCTCTGGCACATTGCACAGTGATTTCAATGTCCTTTAGTTTTCACTGTAATATGTCCGAGAAGCGCATAGCGGCTTCGCATAGAATAAAATAATGGTCAATGGTCTCTGGCACATTGCACAGTGATTTCAATGTCTTTTAGTTTTCGCTGTAATATGCCCGAGAAGCGCATAGCGGCTTCGCATAGAATAAAATAATGGTCAATGGTCTCTGGCACAATGCACAGTGATGTCAATGTCCTTTAGTTTTCGCTGTGATATGTCCGAGAAGCGCATAGCGGCTTTGCATAGAATAAAATAATGGTCAATGGTCTCTGGCACATTGCACAGTGATTTCAATGTCCTTTAGTTTTCACTGTAATATGTCCGAGAAGCGCATAGCGGCTTTGCATAGAATAAAATAATGGTCAATGGTCTCTGGCACATTGCACAGTGATTTCAATGTCCTTTAGTTATCGCTGTAATATGTCCGAGAAGCGCATAGCGGCTTTGTATAGAATAAAATAATGGTCAATGGTCTCTGGCACATTGCACAGTGATTTCAATGTCCTTTATTTATCGCTGTAATATGTGCGAGAAGCGCATAGCTGCTTTGCATAGAATTAAATCATGGTCAATGGTCTCTGGCACATTGGACGGTGATTTCAATGTCCTTTAGTTTTCGCAGTAATATGTCCGAGAAGCGCATAGCGGCTTCGCATAGAATAAAATAATGGTGAATGGTCTCTGGCACATTGCACAGTGATTTCAATGTCCTTTAGTTTTCGCTGTAATATGTCCGAGAAGCGCATAGCGGCTTTCCATAGAATAAAATAATGGTCAATGGTCTCTGGCACATTGCACAGTGATTTCAATGTCCTTTAGTTTTCTCTGTAATATGTCCGAAAAGCGCATAGCGGCTTCGCATAGAATAAAATAATGGTCAATGGTCTCTGGCACATTGCACAGTTATTTCAATGTCCTTTAGTTTTCGCTGTAATATGCCCGAGAAGCGCATAGCGGCTTCGCATAGAATAAAATAATGGTCAATGGTCTCTGGCACATTGCACAGTGATTTCAATGTCCTTTAGTTTTCGCTGTGATATGTCCAAGAAGCGCATAGCGGCTTTGCATAGAATAAAATAATGGTCAATGGTCTCTGGCACATTGCACAGTGATTTCAATGTCCTTTAGTTTTCACTGTAATATGTCCGAGAAGCGCATTGCGGCTTTGCATAGAATAAAATAATGGTCAATGGTCTCTGGCACATTGCACAGTGATTTCAATGTCCTTTAGGTATCGCTGCAATATATCCGAGAAGCACATAGCGGCTTTGGATAGAATAAAATAATGGTCAATGGTCTCTGGCACATTGCACAGTGATTTCAATGTCCTTTATTTATCGCTGTAATATGTCCGAGAAGCGCATAGCGGCTTTGCATAGAATAAAATAATGGCCAATGGTCTCTGGCACATTGCACAGTGATTTCAATGTCCTTTAGTTTTCTCTGTAATATGTCCGAAAAGCGCATAGCGGCTTCGCATAGAATAAAATAATGGTCAATGGTCTCTGGCACATTGCACAGTGATTTCAATGTCCTTTAGTTTTCGATGTAATATGTCCGAGAAGCGCATAGCGGCTTTGCATAGAATAAAATAATGGTCAATGGTCTCTGGCACATTGCACAGTGATTTCAATGTCCTTTAGTTTTCGCTGTAATTTCTCCGAGAAGCGCATAGCGGCTTTGCATAGACTAAAATTATGGTCAGTGATCACACAGATTGCACATTGATTCCAATGTCCTTTAGTTTTCGCTGTAATATGTCCGAGAAGCCCATAGCGGCTTTGCATAGAATAAAATAATGGTCAATGGTCTCTGGCACATTGCACAGTGATTTCAATGTCCTTTAGTTTTCGCTGTTATATGTCCGAGAAGCGCATAGCGGCTTTGCATAGAATAACATAATGGTCAATGGTCTCTGGCACATTGCACAGTGATATCAATGTCCTTTAGTTTTCGCTGTAATATGTCCGAGAAGCGCATAGCGGCTTTGCATAGAATAAAATAATGCTCAATGGTCTCTGGCACATTGCACAATGATTTCAATGTCCTTTAGTTTTCGCTGTAATATGTCCGAGAAGCGCATAGCGGCTTTGCATAGAATAAAATAATGGTCAATGGTCTCTGGCACATAGCACAGTGATTTCAATGTCCTTTAGTTTTCGCTGTTATATGTCCGAGAAGCGCATAGCGGCTTTGCATAGAATAAAATAATGGTCAATGGTCCCTGGAACATTGCACAGTGATTTCAATGTCCTTTAGTTTTCGCTGTAATATGCCCGAGAAGCGCATAGCGGCTTCGCATAGAATAAAATAATGGTCAATGGTCTCTGGCACAATGCACAGTGATTTCAATGTCCTTTAGTTTTCGCTGTGATATGTCCGAGAAGCGCATAGCGGCTTTGCATAGAATAAAATAATGGTCAATGGTCTCTGGCACATTGCACAGTGATTTCAATGTCCTTTAGTTTTCACTGTAATATGTCCGAGAAGCGCATAGCGGCTTTGCATAGAATAAAATAATGGTCAATGGTCTCTGGCACATTGCACAGTGATTTCAATGTCCTTTAGTTATCGCTGTAATATGTCCGAGAAGCACATAGCGGCTTTGCATAGAATAAAATAATGGTCAATGGTCTCTGGCACATTGCACAGTGATTTCAATGTCCTTTAGTTTTCGCTGTAATATTTCCGAGAAGCGCATAGCGGCTTTGCATAGAATAAAATAATGGTCAATGGTCTCTGGCACATTGAACAGTTATTTCAATGTCCTTTAGTTTTCGATGTAATATGTCCGAGAAGCGCATAGCGGCTTTGCATAGAATAAAATAATGGTCAATGGTCTCTGGCACATTGCACAGTGATTTCAATGTCCTTTAGTTTTCGCTGTAATTTCTCCGAGAAGCGCATAGCGGCTTTCCATAGACTAAAATAATGGTCAGTGATCACACAGATTGCACAGTGATTTCAATGTCCTTTAGTTTTCGCTGTAATATGTCCGAGAAGCGCATAGCGGCTTTGCATAGAATAACATAATGGTGAATGGTCTCTGGCACACTGCACAGTGATATCAATGTCCTTTAGTTTTCGCTGTAATATGTCCGAGAAGCGCATAGCGGCTTTGCATAGAATAAAATAATGGTCAATGGTCTCTGGCACATAGCACAGTGATTTCAATGTCCTTTAGTTTTCGCTGTAATATGCCCGAGAAGCGCATAGCGGCTTCGCATAGAATAAAATAATGGTCAATGGTCTCTGGCACATTGCACAGTGATTTCAATGTCCTTTATTTTTCGCTGTGATATGTCCATGAAGCGCATAGCGGCTTTGCATAGAATAAAATAATGGTCAATGGTCTCTGGCACATTGCACAGTGATTTAAATGTCCTTTAGTTTTCACTGTAATATGTCCGAGAAGCGCATAGCGGCTTTGCATAGAATAAAATAATGGTCAATGGTCTCTGGCACATTGCACAGTGATTTCAATGTCCTTTAGGTATCGCAGTAATATATCCGAGAGGCACATAGCGGCTTTGGATAGAATAAAATAATGGTCAATGGTCTCTGGCACATTGCACAGTGATTTCAATGTCCTTTATTTATCGCTGTAATATGTCCGAGAAGCGCATAGCTGCTTTGCATAGAGTAAAATCATGGTCAATGGTCTCTGGCACATTGGACGGTGATTTCAATATCTTTTAGTTTTCGCTGTAATATGTCCGAGAAGCGCATAGCGGCTTCGCATAGAATAAAATAATGGTGAATGGTCTCTGGCACATTGCACAGTGATTTCAATGTGCTTTAGTTTTCGCTGTAATTTGTCCGAGAAGCGCATAGCGGCTTTGCATAGAATAAAATAATGGTCAATGGTCTCTGGCACATTGCACAGTGATTTCAATGTCCTTTAGTTTTCTCTGTAATATGTCCGAAAAGCGCATAGCGGCTTCGCATAGAATAAAATAATGGTCAATGGTCTCTGGCACATTGCACAAAGATTTCAATGTCCTTTTGTTTTCGCTGTAATATGCCCGAGAAGCGCATAGTGGCTTCGCATAGAATAAAATAATGGTCAATGGTCTCTGCCACATTGCACAGTGATTTCAATGTCCTTTAGTTTTCACTGTAATATGTCTGAGAAGCGCATAGCGGCTTTGCATAGAATAAAATAATGGTCAATGGTCTCTGGCACATTGCACAGTGATTTCAATGTCCTTTAGTTTTCACTGTAATATGTCCGAGAAGCGCATAGCGGCTTCGCATAGAATAAAATAATGGTCAATGGTCTCTGGCACATTGCACAGTGATTTCAATGTCTTTTAGTTTTCGCTGTAATATGCCCGAGAAGCGCATAGCGGCTTCGCATAGAATAAAATAATGGTCAATGGTCTCTGGCACAATGCACAGTGATGTCAATGTCCTTTAGTTTTCGCTGTGATATGTCCGAGAAGCGCATAGCGGCTTTGCATAGAATAAAATCATGGTCAATGGTCTCTGGCACATTGCACAGTGATTTCAATGTCCTTTAGTTTTCACTGTAATATGTCCGAGAAGCGCATAGCGGCTTTGCATAGAATAAAATAATGGTCAATGGTCTCTGGCACATTGCACAGTGATTTCAATGTCCTTTAGTTATCGCTGTAATATGTCCGAGAAGCGCATAGCGGCTTTGTATAGAATAAAATAATGGTCAATGGTCTCTGGCACATTGGACGGTGATTTCAATGTCCTTTAGTTTTCGCAGTAATATGTCCGAGAAGCGCATAGCGGCTTCGCATAGAATAAAATAATGGTGAATGGTCTCTGGCACATTGCACAGTGATTTCGATGTCCTTTAGTTTTCGCTGTAATATGTCCGAGAAGCGCATAGCGGCTTTCCATAGAATAAAATAATGGTCAATGGTCTCTGGCACATTGCACAGTGATTTCAATGTCCTTTAGTTTTCTCTGTAATATGTCCGAAAAGCGCATAGCGGCTTCGCATAGAATAAAATAATGGTCAATGGTCTCTGGCACATTGCACAGTTATTTCAATGTCCTTTAGTTTTCGCTGTAATATGCCCGAGAAGCGCATAGCGGCTTCGCATAGAATAAAATAATGGTCAATGGTCTCTGGCACATTGCACAGTGATTTCAATGTCCTTTAGTTTTCGCTGTGATATGTCCAAGAAGCGCATAGCGGCTTTGCATAGAATAAAATAATGGTCAATGGTCTCTGGCACATTGCACAGTGATTTCAATGTCCTTTAGTTTTCACTGTAATATGTCCGAGAAGCGCATAGCGGCTTTGCATAGAATAAAATAATGGTCAATGGTCTCTGGCACATTGCACAGTGATTTCAATGTCCTTTAGGTATCGCTGCAATATATCCGAGAAGCACATAGCGGCTTTGGATAGAATAAAATAATGGTCAATGGTCTCTGGCACATTGCACAGTGATTTCAATGTCCTTTATTTATCGCTGTAATATGTCCGAGAAGCGCATAGCGGCTTTGCATAGAATAAAATAATGGCCAATGGTCTCTGGCACATTGCACAGTGATTTCAATGTCCTTTAGTTTTCTCTGTAATATGTCCGAAAAGCGCATAGCGGCTTCGCATTGAATAAAATAATGGTCAATGGTCTCTGGCACATTGCACAGTGATTTCAATGTCCTTTAGTTTTCGATGTAATATGTCCGAGAAGCGCACAGCGGCTTTGCATAGAATAAAATAACGGTCAATGGTCTCTGGCACATTGCACAGTGATTTCAATGTCCTTTAGTTTTCGCTGTAATTTCTCCGAGAAGCGCATAGCGGCTTTGCATAGACTAAAATTATGGTCAGTGATCACACAGATTGCACATTGATTCCAATGTCCTTTAGTTTTCGCTGTAATATGTCCGAGAAGCCCATAGCGGCTTTGCATAGAATAAAATAATGGTCAATGGTCTCTGGCACATTGCACAGTGATTTCAATGTCCTTTAGTTTTCGCTGTTATATGTCCGAGAAGCGCATAGCGGCTTTGCATAGAATAACATAATGGTCAATGGTCTCTGGCACATTGCACAGTGATATCAATGTCCTTTAGTTTTCGCTGTAATATGTCCGAGAAGCGCATAGCGGCTTTGCATAGAATAAAATAATGCTCAATGGTCTCTGGCACATTGCACAATGATTTCAATGTCCTTTAGTTTTCGCTGTAATATGTCCGAGAAGCGCATAGCGGCTTTGCATAGAATAAAATAATGGTCAATGGTCTCTGGCACATAGCACAGTGATTTCAATGTCCTTTAGTTTTCGCTGTTATATGTCCGAGAAGCGCATAGCGGCTTTGCATAGAATAAAATAATGGTCAATGGTCCCTGGAACATTGCACAGTGATTTCAATGTCCTTTAGTTTTCGCTGTAATATGCCCGAGAAGCGCATAGCGGCTTCGCATAGAATAAAATAATGGTCAATGGTCTCTGGCACAATGCACAGTGATTTCAATGTCCTTTAGTTTTCGCTGTGATATGTCCGAGAAGCGCATAGCGGCTTTGCATAGAATAAAATAATGGTCAATGGTCTCTGGCACATTGCACAGTGATTTCAATGTCCTTTAGTTTTCACTGTAATATGTCCGAGAAGCGCATAGCGGCTTTGCATAGAATAAAATAATGGTCAATGGTCTCTGGCACATTGCACAGTGATTTCAATGTCCTTTAGTTATCGCTGTAATATGTCCGAGAAGCACATAGCGGCTTTGCATAGAATAAAATAATGGTCAATGGTCTCTGGCACATTGCACAGTGATTTCAATGTCCTTTATTTATCGCTGTAATATGTCCGAGAAGCGCATAGCTGCTTTGCATAGAATAAAATCATGGTCAATGGTCTCTGGCACATTGGACGGTGATTTCAATGTCCTTTAGTTTTCGCTGTAATATGTCCGAGAAGCGCATAGCGGCTTCGCATAGAATAAAATAATGGTGAATGGTCTCTGGCACATTGCACAGTGATTTCAATGTCCTTTAGTTTTCGCTGTGATATGTCCGAGAAGCGCATAGCGGTTTTGCATAGAATAAAATAATGGTCAATGGTCTCTGGCACATTGAACAGTGATTTCAATGTCCTTTAGTTTTCGATGTAATATGTCCGAGAAGCGCATAGCGGATTTGCATAGAATAAATTAATGGTCAATGGTCTCTGGCACGTTGCACAGGGATTTCAATGTCCTTTAGTTTTCGATGTAATATGTCCGAGAACCGCATAGCGGCTTTGCATAGAATAAAATAATGGTCAATGGTCTCTGGCACATTGCACAGTGATTTCAATGTCCTTTAGTTATCGCTGTAATATGTCCGAGAAGCACATAGCGGCTTTGCATAGAATAAAATAATGGTCAATGGTCTCTGGCACATTGCACAGTGATTTCAATGTCCTTTAGTTTTCGCTGTAATATGTCCGAGAAGCGCATAGCGGCTTTGCATAGAATAAAATATTGGTCAATGGTCTCTGGCACATTGCACAGTGATTTCAATGTCCTTTAGTTTTCTCTGTAATATGTCCGAAAAGCGCATAGCGGCTTCGCATAGAATAAAATAATGGTCAATGGTCTCTGGCACATTGCACAGTGATTTCAATGTCCTTTAGTTTTCGCTGTAATATGTCCGAGAAGCGCATAGCGGCTTTGCATAGAATAAAATAATGGTCAATGGTCTCTGGCACGTTGCACAGTGATTTCAATGTCCTTTAGTTTTCGCTGTAATTTCTCCGAGAAGCGCATAGCGGCTTTGCATAGATTAAATAATGGTCAGTGATCACACAGATTGCACAGTGATTCCAATGTCCTTTAGTTTTCGCTGTAATATGTCCGAGAAGCCCATAGCGGCTTTGCATAGAATAAAATAATGGTCAATGGTCTCTGGCACATTGCACAGTGATTTCAATGTCCTTTAGTTTTCACTGTAATATTTCCGAGAAGCGCATAGCGGCTTCGCATAGAATAAAATAATGGTCAATGGTCTCTGGCACATTGCACAGTGATTTCAATGTCCTTTAGTTTTCGCTGTTATATGTCCGAGAAGCGCATAGCGGCTTTGCATAGAATAAAATAATGGTCAATGGTCCCTGGCACATTGCACAGTGATTTCAATGTCCTTTAGTTTTCGCCGTAATATGTCCGAGAAGCGCATAGCGGCTTTGCATAGAATAAAATAATGGTCAATGGTCTCTGGCACATTGCACAGTGATTTCAATGTCCTTCAGTTTTCACTGTAATATGTCCGAGAAGCGCATAGCGGTTTGCATAGAATAAAATAACGGTCAATGGTCTCTGGCACATTGCACAGTGATTTCAATTTCCGGTAGTTTTCGCTGTAATGTGTCCGAGAACCGCATAGTGGCTTTGCATAGAATAAAATAATGGTCAATGGTCTCTGGCACATTGCACAGGCGGCAATTCACCGCCCATGGCACAAATGTCTCCTTAGCATGAAACCATGTCTTCCAAGGCAGCGTCGATGTGTGCAGTTTAACGAAGAACGTTTGTGCAGCAGAAGAAATACACATTCGCCTAACACGTTTTAAAACACTGGTGTCAAGGAACTCTACAAAAGGTTACCGATGCAACGGTACAGGAATACAGGTAGCCTAAATACAGGTATACAGGTAGCCTAAATAAAATCGCACAGTGAGGAAAATGAAGGTGCCAGCAGCTTCCTTAAGGAATCCCATATAAAGGCCCCTCTCGAGTTTGTCCCGTCAGTGCTAACATTAATGAAAAATGAGGGCACTAAGACGCCTAATAAGCAGAGCTACTAAAAAGGATAGTTTGCCAATTTGAAAAAAAAACGCGAAACAAGCTGATGCACGAATGAGTGAAGAAGGCCCATTCCACCAGACTATAGAGGAAGAAATAGGTTGTCGCGACGCATGGGTTCCCATTGGAAGCGCCATACGAAGTAGCAAATAATTTGTGCATCACTGCACTTTCTTCTTCGCAAAGTGGATTACCTGCAGCACATAGGAAAGTTTTGGAAGTCAAAAATGTTGCAGACTTGACACGCACGAACAAGCACTGACAGTTCCCTACCCATTCAAGCCTGGGTTTGTCGCCTTTTGGTGATGATCTGTAAATACCAGTAGGCTCCACTGTTGCAAATTTGGTGCAGAGGAACGCCAAGGTACCGAAGGGTCCCGCAGTCGCACCTTAGGCCACCAAAATGACTTGGCTTTGTACCCCTATGACCCAACTAAAATCTCTTGGATTTATCTAAATTAAGAGCCACACATGATACCTCACAAACTGTGCAGTTAAATGTGATGCCACACGTACGCTTTTCTTGTCAGAACAAAAGAGGCCGTCATCATCTGCATAGGCTAAAATCTCAATGTCACATTGCGCCAGCGAGAAACCGCGGATAGCAGCGCCGTTAATAATACTGAGGTAAAGGGGGAACCCCTAAGCTGTCGCCGCAGCCGATCACGTCTCGTGTTGTTACCTCAGAAGCGATGGCACATACCACGGGTGGGAGATTGGCCAGGGTTTGATGGAGATCCATAGAGGAGAAAAAGTTATCCAGACTTACCTCAAGCTGCTCTTAAATAAAAAAATGAGGTATCTGGGAAAACAAATAACTAAGTTTTAGAGGTCTTGAGGAGATTACAGTTTAAATTGAGGAAACAAAGAGGCGAGGGTTAACTGCAACGCACGCACGCGCTGTGCATTGCAGTGCATATCGCAATCTTCTTCATCAACTTCCATCAGCGGCGCGAACAGATCGGATCAGCTTAACCTCGATCAGGGCTTAACCTGAGCCTAATATCGTCGCCAGATGTGCTGATAACCGAGCAAAGCAAAACCATGAGCCAACCAGGGAAAACACATGATTACACAAATCTGCTCATTTTAAATGCCTTAAAGGGACACTGAGGAGAAATTGAAGTTGGCTTGTATCGATAAAATACCAGCTCCTGATCACAAAAACGCCGCTCTTACTGAAAACAAAGCTGTTGTAAGGTAGAAAATAGCAAGAACCAAAATACAGGTATCGCCACCACATGCCAATCTCGCAAGTACAAGCGTGGTGACGCCATAGGACAAGAGACGCCACCTTGGAGGAATTTTCCATCCTACTTGGTTTCGCGAATCTCTGAGGCCGACAAAGGTAGGTTGCGCAGATCAATATTGAAGTAAGTTTTGTTTTAAAACCAATAGTGCACTTTTATCACACAAGGCAGGCAAAAGGCAACCTGAATGTTGGAAGCAAAGAAAACGGATGCTTGGCGGCGCCACAGGCGGCCAGGAGAGTTTCGATTTGTTATGGCGCTTCGCGTCTATGAGCTTTGCGTGCCCCGTGGTTTTGTTTTTGACGCGCTTCGATTCACAAGCGCCGAACAGCAGAGGAACTCCAAGTGCCGCTTCAAGTGCTAGTTAACCTTTGAAGGAGCCTGTTAAGGCTTGTCAGATGATCGGAACGGTCGATGAAAAGCTATGATGGCACGATGTTCGGTGATCGTACAAGGCGGCACTTGTGTATTCGCACGCTTGCCCGGCGAAACATTCCCGGCTGTGCCAGTCAACTTCAAACTACTTAACGGAAATCGTTTATTAGGGACGGGAGACAAGGTACAAGGCAGTTCAGAAAAATTGCTGACGGCCTAGCTCTGTTAGGCCAGGATATACCTATCGAAAGCGCGGAGATTTCTGCATCAGAAGAGTGCATTCACTAGATGCGCCTTTATTGAAGGCTGTAACTTGAGCCGTCGTTGCGGAGCGGTAGCGTTTCCGCCTCAAACGCCGAAGGCCCTGGTTCGATTCCGAACCTCGGCACCGGACTTCTTTTCTTTTATTTAGTGAGTGGGCGGGGGGCTTCAGGGGCTCCCTGTGCCAGTTAACTTCAAACTACTTAACGGAAATCGTTTCTTAGGGACAGGAGACAAGGTACAAGGCAGCTCAGAAAAATTGCTGACGGCCTAGCTCTGTTAGGCCAGGATATACCTAGCGAAAGCGCGGAGATTTCTGCATCAGAAGAGTGCATTCACTTGATGCGCCTTTATTGAAGGCTGTAACTTGAGCCGTCGTTGCGGAGCGGTAGCGTTTCCGCCTCAAACGCCGAAGGCCCTGGTTCGATTCCGAACCTCGGCACCGGACTTCTTTAATTTAGTGAGTGGGCAGGGGGTTTCAGGGGCTCCCATGGATGCCGCCGCTGAATACATTGGTTAGCGGTTAAGCGCAGGCTCTGTTAAGGCAGCATTTACGCTGAGGCGAGGCGCGCGCGCGCGTGCCCTGCACGGCGAAGTCACGTCGGTCAAAGCGAGACCCTCTATACTCCAACTGCACTTGACCGCCGACGCGTTCGGCGGCTTCTGCGCACTCTGACCGCATTGGCGGGGAGATTGGAGCATGTATCAATTTCGCGCCGAGTGCGCCAGCCGCCGCCGGCCCGGCCAGACTGATTTGGCTCCGCGGCGAGGTGCGCGTTATATTCAATAGCTGCGGCAGTTCGGCGGAGCTGTTCTTTTCGAGCTCGGCTATTTTATTCCATTCACATTACATATCTGAAGGTACATGCAAGTTGGCGAGAGAGCCAGATCCAGTGAACCCGTTGGATCAAGGGGAAGCGTCGTGCGGCGGGTTTGGTTTCAAGCCGCCGATTTTAAACGGGACCGCCCTCGAGTAGCCATATGTTTTTTGTGGCAAAAAATAAATAAATAACTTGGCCCATGCAACCGTGGGAGACCTCGACGCTGCCTGCTGCGCCGTGCAACCGCTCCGTTCAAGGAATCACAATCCGCTGGCCCCAAAGCCCCGGCCAGCCTCCGAAGGGCGCAACGCACCCCTCGCGACTCCCCGCACTGCGGTTATGATATTTAGTTTGCAACGGCTGCTCTCTGAGGAAGGGGGAAACCACCCGCCGGCGCCTAACCTAACCGTGCTCCCTCAAAAGCATCGCACGCTCTGTGGGGCTGAGGTCGCTGAAATGCAGGCCAGAGTTTTTGCGAGAACTACGTCGTCGGGTTCGGAAACGGGATCCATCGTAACGCTGCAAGACGCCGGTGCAAACGTAAACGAAGCGACGGTGGCGACCCCAAATAGATACCTTCAACGTGTGGCGGCGGTAGCTTCCATTTCGGCAGCTGCTAGACCGCACCGCTAGCTGCCAGAAATCACGGAGTCTCCGTTTACGTCACGTTTCACGTCACTCCGTTCTGTGTCGTCATAAGAGTTCTCCGTGTCGTCATAAGAGTTCTCGAGTTTCAATCTGAGCGGCGGGAAAAAATGTTTCAACTTCGAATCCAAATTTCTTTAAAATAAAGGCATCTTTCTCTCCCGTACAAGCGTCAACAAAGCCATGAAATGCCGAACTATCAGATATTGCTTACAAAAAAAATTTGATAGGGTTCTCCTCAGTGTCCCTTTAAAACCCTACCAATTTTTATTTGTTACGACTTCCGCCCATATGATGTTCTGACGCCCCTTGCTACGTTTGCCTTCTCCGGTAGCGATGTTGATAATGCCGCAGCTTCCCAGCTCCACTGGTGGTGATGGGTATTGAAATTTGACTGCATCATGTGATTGGTTCCTTGATGTCACGTGACCTTTAAGACAAGAAAAATTCAAAGCGCTAAGGAAGGGACAAAGTGAAAGGATACACACGCCAGCGCTACTAACAACTGAAAGAATCTTGTTGGGACAAGAGCCATATATACCCATAGGCAACGCCCACTACGTAAAAACATAAAAAGATAAAAGCAGTTGCAAGGTTCTGTGCATGCTCAGTCTTCGAGGAATCTAATCTCTCTTCTTTTCAGCGTAAGGAGGGCGCGCTGATACAATTTTTCCTGCACTGAATAAGATAGGCTTCGTACATTTCGCGCACACGCTGATGATGGTATTTTCTTAGAACCGTTTTTTTGTCATTGTTTGCCGTGTTCTTGCATGTGGTCACGTGGTCAGGTAAGTTTTTTCTTGCGCATTCTTTTAAGTCTTTGTTATGCTCCAGCGTTTTTTCAGCCCCAGAAAAGCTCGGAAGCCTTTGCTCTCGTATTGAAGGAGAACGAAAAGAAGAGAGAGGGTGTGGCACCAATCATGTGCGATCGTTCATGAAGGGCGCCGAAGGTGTTGTCCATAATAATAATAATAATAAATACTTTATTCACTCCAAAGAAACAATACAAGACGCGGACGCGCCAAAGCCACAATTGGGCTTGTAGGGCGCCGTCCGGCAGCAGCAACAACCTCTGTTACCAAATCAATTCTTTGTTTTGTGTACATTAAAACATATGCACTAGAGCTGTTCAAGCTCGGCAATAGCATCTCGTAACTGTCTGCGAGTGTTCAAGTTGAAAACATTATCAGGCATCTCATTGAATATACATGGGATATATTATGACCTCATAGACATACCAAAATGAGTTCGCACTGCAGGGACAATATATCGAGAAACTTTTCTTAATGGGATTGGTTTAACGTTGTGGAACCGAAAGTCAGAGTTCCAGAAATATCTGAGTACAGTGATTTGTTTGAACACAATGTCAAAGGAAGGCAGACCTGAAGAAAGGAATACACTTTGCTGTTTATGGGGTATTGAATAGATGACACTCTTAGCCATATTCTTGAGAATACGATTTATCCTATTTTTTCATGTTGCAGAACAGTTGAAGAAACAGCACATGCCATATCTCAGCAGAGAATACCCCAAAGACTGTGCAATTAAACGTCTTATGGCAAATGGCAGGTAGGCCCTTAGAGCATAGAGCAAGCATGCGACGCCTCTAAGCTTCTTACTGAGGTGTGCCATGTGCGTGTTCCAGGATAAATCACTGTCAAAGTAAATGCCAAGGTATTTCACGGACGGAACACATGTAATGGGGTAGCAAGAACATGCAGTGCAACTGGAGCTGTGCAAAAAAACCTCAGCGTTTTTCGGGACTGGCTTGTGTGCATTTCTAAAGCACACTAGATGAGTTTTTTGGGGGTTTATATCAATCAGGTTACATAGAAACCAATCATATAGATTAGTAGCGTCCTGTTGAAGTTGACGGAGTGCGCAAGAAAAATTTGTATTAGATGAGATGAGGAGGGTGTCATCTGCATATTGGTAAATCTGTGATGAAGTTATAATGCCGGGGAGGTCATTAACATAGAGATTAAATAAGAGGCGTGATAAGATGTATCCCTGGGGAACACCACTATATAAGTCTATAATTCTGCTTTGCACAGGTCCAAGTTCCACCACTTGAGATCGCTGAGACACATAATTTCTTAGTAACATTTGAAAAGGACCATGAAAACCATAGCAAAACAACTTTTCACAGAGAATATCATGGTGAACAGTATTAAATGCCTTCCTGACATCAAGAAAGAGACCAAATGCCACTTCATTTTTATCAAAACTAGAATGAACGGAATCCGACATCTTTTCTAATAACGTTTGGGTACCAAAACCAGCAACAAATCCGTATTGATGTGGGCTAAGCACGTTATGCCTCAGCAAAAATGCTGACATTGTACATAAGACGTGTTTTTCTAGAATTTGTGATATACACGAAACGATAGATATTGGGCGATAATTCGAGATATCATTTCTTTTGCCACCCTTGTAAAGTGGTATAACACGTGCTTGTTTAAGAGAGCATGGTAAGAAGCCACTTTCAATCATATCATTTAGCATAAAAAGAAGGACACACTTCAAGCTTTGGAAGTTTCTGGAAAGGTCGCTGATAAATATTCCATCAATTCCAGCTGATTTGTTATGCCGTAGACTGGAGATTATGCTGAAAAGATCTGGCTCTGTTATGTGTGGAAGAAATGCTGAGTCAATCACAGAAGAGGGAAGTAACGGCGAACGTGATGTGGCACGGGCAAGGCGCTGTTCTTTAGAAAAAAAGTTATTAAAATCATTTGCCAAAGAGGATGTCAAGTGACCAAAACTATGCTCGATTGCGTCCTTGACCGGTCTACGCTGACGCCCACGTAGTTCATTCACGATAGCCCAAGTTTTGGCCACGTCATGGTGGCAACTGCGAAACTGGCTAGCATTGTAACGCCTTTTAGAGGACCGAAGAAGAGCGGTTACTTTGTTCCTAGCAGCCCGAAATTCATTTCGTAAGTTTGCATTTTTTGGTGAAGCGCGACATTTTGACCACAGCGCTTCTTTGCATCTAATGGCTGCGAGAATGTCAGCTGTAAGCCGGAAGCATTTATTATTTCGTTTTTTGACAATGATACTTTTTTTGCAGGATTCTTTTAAATTTTTAAGAACCAAAACAAAGTTATCGTAGGCGGTATCTTTGTTATTTCGTGATATACATGAGTTCCAGTCGAAGGATGACACCTTACTGTCAAATAGTTTTCGATCTAGTAAAGTCATAACACACCTGCTATCATTAGGTTTCTGTGCAGAATCGACCTTAGCAAGGTGGCATAGTGTAAAGTAATGATCCGCTAATTTCTTTCGAATGACAGCTGCCATAACATAAGACAAGTCCGACGCGCGTACGTTAACGTGGTCTATGCAAGTTTTACACAAACTGTTATTTACGATCTCTTCTCTAGTAGGATCTGAAAGTAGTGTTTCTATACCATGATCCGCAAGGGCATTTAGGTAGTTTTGCGCAGATGCTTTCTCAGGTTTTAACAGATCAATATTCAAGTCACCCATTATGCATAGGTTACCATGGCTAAACCTTTGCTTACAAACGTCATGCAATGCTGTGATAAAATTAGCCACGTTTCCAGACGGTGGTCGGTATATGATAAGGAGATGACTCGAAATGTTGCTGTACGAAATTTCAAATCCCATTGCCTCTGCAGCGTTGATGGAGATATTGATATTGGAAACCGATAAAGAATCCTTGAAGAAAACAGCAATTCCTCCACCCTTACCCATTTGGCGGGTAAGGAAATGCTCCGTATAACCCGGAAGCTTGAACGTGCAGGTAATATGGTCAGCAATATTTACCTCTGTGAAAGCAAATACGTCTACTACTTGGTAAAGGTCTTGTGCGATTACCAGAAATTGATTCCAATGTTTTCGAATACTTCTAATGTTAATGTGAAGAATTGTAAGAGAACTCAATGAAACTGGATGGAACGATTGGAAACAGACGTCAAAACTTGAAAAAGAAGCCATAGCAGTAATAGTGAATTTCCCTACGTCATTTTGTCAATGTCTGAAAGAGACGCGATTTTGATAACGGAAGCCCCCACTTCTTTTCTGGCGAAAACTTTGCCATTCTTGACCCAGACAAATTTGAAAGATTTTTCCTTTCCTCGGATTCGAGCTTTCCAGAACAGCTCACTGTTCATACGGGTCAAGTTTTCATTGACGAAAACTGAGGAGAGCTTGTGGGACTCATTTAGCGTTCTAAGTTTGCTTTTTACCTGCAGCCATTTCTCCCGTAGGCTCGGGGACGAAAACCTGACCAATACGACCGGAATCTTCCCTTGTCTCGATGATAGACGGTGCAAGGAGGCTATCTCAGATTGGTTGAAGTCACGCACTTCAAGTGTTTCAGCCATCTGCGCAACTTCAGCCCGCAGGTCTTCCTGTGGCTGAACTGGCAGTCCGCTTATCTCTAGATTGGACAGACGGCTGTACTGTTCACTTTCATTGAGTTCCCACTGAATTCGGTCAATCATCGAAGCCTGTTCATCAATAGTCCCTTCTAGAAATGCAACCTTTTGCTCAAGCGTCTTTGTTGCCTGCACGGCATCGTTGCAAGTCGCAAGGAGCGTGTCGTATTTGGATGCAAAGAATTCTACTGATGTTTGAACCTCAGTAACTGTCATTTGCAGGCCTTGAATTGTCATGACAAGCTTATCGAGCTGTGCCCGCAGAGCCAGGAGGCTATCTATGCTTATCTTCAGTTCAGAAACAACCATCAATTTTTCTTCCAACGCAGCCACTTTTTTAAAAACGTCCGATGGTTCTTCAGTTGGCTTATCATTGGGTTTCACGGGAAGTGACTCCCCGCGACACACGCGACATCGCCATTTTTCACGTTTTCCTGGTCCCATGGATGTAAATGTATTCTCGGAAAGACCGGAGCAGTCACCGAGATGGTGCCCAATGCTACATTCGCAGCAAACAATTCGTTTTCCATCTGTAGGTAGAGCCTCATTACAAACCCCACAACGTGCCATTTTGAACAGTCGAGAATAATATTAGCAGGCGTAGCAAAGCACACAATATGACAAGGTACAAATTGCACAGGTTGCAGTCGGCGGCATAACGAGACAAAAGGCTAGTGATGAGTTTTCAGCAATGCTCACCTGTCGTACACAAAGATTGCAGTCAGTTCGCAGCAAAAGGTTGCCGCCGACTGCGAAGGTGAACCAGGTGAACCACGGTTTTATAGCTGTCTAGCGGCAGCAGTGCCGCCTCCAGGAAGCCTGGCAGTGATGGTCCTTCCGGTCACGCTGTCCCGAAGTGGACTGATTTGCTGCGCCGAGCTGTCCAGTTCTTCCACGATATGCGCAGATTAATGGTATCAGGTGGTCGTCGGAAGCAGTTACCTGTCGTACACAAAGATTGCAGTCAGTTCGCAGCAAAAGGTTGCCGCCGACTGCGAAGGTGAACCAGGTGAACCACGGTTTTATAGCTGTCTAGCGGCAGCAGTGCCGCCTCCAGGAAGCCTGGCAGTGATGGTCCTTCCCCCTCTCGTGCGGCCGCTCCCATATAGGGCAACCTGGCCCCTGCATTAACGAGCGAATCAGGGAACACGAAAGAAACGTTGAGCAAGCAAAAGATGTCCAAATATGCCTCAGCATGTAAGGCCCTGCCCGTCAGGCACTTGTGAGCCACGTTTTTTCGGTGCGCGAATTCTATCAAAAAGTAAAGATACAAAAGCCAGGGAATTAATAGAAGCTTTTTGCATTGAAAGGAAAGGAAGCATGTGCGTCAGCGCCACGTCCATATCTTTGCATCAGGCTGAGAACAACTTTTTCTCTCGTTGCTTATCATATAAATTTTGAAGATGATAGTATTCCTTGCGTGTAAGATGGTATATATTTGTCCATGTTGCCTTCAAATAAATCAGTTGCGAGTGGCGCTCCGTCCCGTCTTTCTGCCTTGTGTCTGTTTTCGCGCCTGTAACCAAAGATGTACAGTTACCAACTTGCCCACCAAGACGTTCTTTTAAGCTAACAGTGCTGAGTGAAAATGATAAGTGAGCTAAGCCAGTCCAGTCATGATTTCGCGCAAGCAGCTTTCGTGCGCTATTTAAGTTTGCGGCCGACAGCTCAATTCAGTAGATACTGCGCCCTACACCGCATATGGACAACCAGTATGCACGAGCGGTAATGGCCTCCGAAGTCGAAGCTTGTCGTGACGCGGCACTAACAGTCAGCGGTGAAGAGTGGAGAGTCGGGCTTGTTCGTTCTTCACGCTATCCGCAATCCTTCTCTGTGTACCACGATCACGATGCTTGTGTCGGCCTTATGCCGTGCTCGGCGCTTCACGTTTGGCATGAAGAAATACTATCAGTCAGGGATACGACGAAAATGTAACGGTAACACCATCATCCCCCGCCATTCCCCGGCCGTTTCTGCGGCGTGCCGCGTGCGCGAATAATTAATGACAGGGCACTATTTGCACGCAGTATTTTTATTCTGTGTATATATGCACAGTGATCACATGCGCGCAGTCATATTTCCGACAATGCGTGTTCAATCGCGCGCGAGTAGCGCATATCGGTTTCCTTTTTCTACTCTGTAAATAGCATGCATAGCTCTCCCATTTCCTTTCTCGCTGTCGCTCCCCTCTGTGCTTCTTTCTGTCTCGTTGACTTCCGCCGAGAGAAACTCGGGTGAATACGATATCCCATAACAACTACCCGACGCATAGCGTCGCCACTCGCACTCAAAGCCTCCGCAGAGCGCGCACACCCTTGCACGTTTTCGTACTTCGCGACGGGAATGTCAACGCGGCAAGCGGAACTACTTTTCAGGCAGCAACTCCCCCCCCCCCCCTTTTTTTTTCGCACGTTTAGGTGAATTTGTACACCTACCTCTAGTATTCTTCTTTTGGCAAAAGATTGTCGTGATGGTGGTGACGCGCATTGGAGTTGCGTGCGAAGACAGAAGGGACGGCGCCGGGCTTGAGCAGTGCGGACTACTTCACTGATATGCCCATGTCGCACATGAGCGATAAACTCTGGAAATAGTCCATGCCCCGAAAATGGTGCGAACAGACCATGCTTGACAGCAACCGTCCACTGAGTTGCCAGTCTCCTTTCGGTGGGCAACCGATGGTAAATAGCGTAATCGCGTCCGCTCGTGTTTGAGCACTCGTACCCCGAACAGAAGGACGGCATGGTACTCATAAAGCATTCGAGATAAACTACTCGGCAGCTTTTGTGCAGTTACAGCTGAAAACCTGCTCGCAACTGCAAGGAAATGAGCACCGAAATAGATCACGACGGCAGGAAAACCAACCAAAACTATAGAGCGGAAGTGTAAAGCGGGCCCTGCATACAGAAGATGACGTAATTTTCGCTTCGCTACTTTCTTTCTTCTTTTCTTTGCCGACGCTCCTCCCACCGTTGTCGCGCAGAGACGGGGTAGCGGCCGATATATATATATATATATATATATATATACACCTAGTCATTCCAGGGAATCCACTTAGTCATTCCAGATGATTCCCTACCAGCGACCCTGGATGTCGCTTCACTGTACACCAATATACCGCATGCTGATGGCATCAACGCAGTCGTCTATGCTTATGAGCACTTAGAATCTAAACAACCGGTTGACGGCAGCACACTTGCACAGATGTTAAAACTGATTCTTGAGTTAAATAACTTCGAGTTTAATGGCCAGCACTACGTGCAATTAGGTGGAACGTCAATGGGAACCAAAATTGGACCAAATTACGCTAATATATTCATGGCTGTGCTTGAGACGAAATTCCTCAACAACTTTCCTTTTAAACCAATATTTTACAGAAGATTCATCGATGACATATTTATGGTCTGGACACATGGTGAAGAAAAACTCACTAAGTTTATTTCAGATTTGAACAGCACTCATCCTAACATCTCGTTTTCCTCGTCGCATTCAGCCTCGACATTGAATTTTCTTGACGTCCAGGTGACCATCACGAAGAACAAACTTGAGACAACAGTCTACAGAAAACCCACCGGCCGTCACCAGTACCTACACTATCAGAGCAGTCACACTCGGCATTGTAAAACATCCATCGCTTACAGTCAGTACCTACGTTTCCGTAGGATTTGCTCTAAAGAAGGCGACTTTGAATCAAACTGCGAGCAACTTCGTGTCGACCTAGCACGACAGAGGCACCCATTGTCAGTCATCGACGATTCAGTCAAGAAAGCTTCAAAGCATGACCGGCGCGAACTCATAAATGGCAAAAAGCAGCCACGCCCGGACTATCAAGTCAATCTGGTCCTTACACATTCGGCTTCAATTCCCAATGTTAGCACAATTCTTAAAAAACACCACAACATCCTTCAACAGAGTGATAAGATGAAAGAAGTTATCCCTGATCCCCCACGTGTTGTGTATAGGCGCGCAAGGAACATGCGGGATATGATAACATCGTCTACAATCGGCAACCGTAGCTTCAGAGGATCCGTGCCATGCAATAAACCTAGGTGCAAACTCTGTCCGATGATGACAACAACCAGTGCTAAAAGCACAGCGTCATTTTTTTCATTTAAGATAAAAGGTAACTTTTCATGCGACAGCGCTAATGTTGTCTACCTCCTGAAATGTGGCACCTGTAAAGCTCAGTACGTAGGGCCAACAGTTACACCGTTCAGAATTCGCATCAACAACCACAGATCACATGTGCGGACGCAGCCAAATCTCCCACTTTCAAAACACATCAACAACCTTGGGAACCCATTCGATAACTTTACAACTATTGTACTCCAATCGGGGTTCAACTCAAATTATGACCGCGAGAGCTGTGAATCGTACCTGATTATCAAATTTAACACAGTCTCGAGCGGCATTAACAAAACAGTAGGCCGGCTATCATGCTTACACACTCAATAGATGTAACAAATAGTTATCCCAGACTTCTAGAATAATAATTATCCCAGACTATCCCAAATAATTATCCCAGACTCATAGAACGGGCGGCAGCATGCATAACAAGCATAGCTTCCGATGTGTTTTCCTTTTTTCACTTGCATTGTCCCCATTGTTTTCACTTGCATTGTCCCACATTTACTGCTATTTTCTTTCCCCTTTTTATTATTATTCTAATCTTGTATTGTCGCGCATTGTATTATATTGTCACCTATTTGCTGTTATCCCCCCTCATTTTTTTGCTGTCATGTCGGTCTTCGCTTCATACATTGATGAACTGCCGTGGTGACCATTACATTGTTTACTCTGAATGGTCATTTGTCTTGCGGTAGATTGTACTTCCGACTCATTGCAGTTCGTTTCTGGTGTTGGATTTATTGTTAGCCTCGTCTTTTGTCTGTATGTATGCGTGTGTACGGAGTGCCCTTCTAAGGATTGATTAGGAACTTGTATTATTTGATTTCTCTCGTGGTGCCACAACCACTGTCTGAATGGATATTTCCAAGTCTTGTACAATGGCTCTTCTTTCCTTTTTTCCCTTGATTTTCTTTCTTTTTCTTATTTTTTTTGTCTTTGTGTTTTTGTTTCTTTTTTTTCTCTTCTTTTTTTAGAAGCCTCGTTGACATTCCTCTTTACCCCCCTCCCTTCCCCCCGAACAGTTCCTCTGGAATGTTGTCTTCTGCATGCACAGGGGTCAAGCCCTTCACGCTTGTCACCAAACTGCGCCCTTCACGCCTTTCCAAGGCAGCCCGAGGTGTTGGAAAAGAATCACCCCCCTTTTTTTTAATGTCCTATTTTGTATTCTCTCGTGTTGCCACCACCCTTCTCTGAATGAATACTATTACCAAGCCTTGTACAGTGGCTCTTCTTTCCTTTTTTCACTACTTTCTTTCTTTTTTCGTTTTTTTTTCTTTATTAGAGGCCTTGTTTGCATTCCTCTTTACTCCCCTCACCCCCGCCCCCCCTCTACCAGTTTCTCTGGAACGTAGCTTTCTCCTTGTACAGGGGTCGAGCCCTTCACGCGTGTCACCAAAATGCTGAGAGGAGCGACACCTCGAGGGCCTTTCCAAGGCAGCTCTGAGGTGGTGGGAAAGAATCTCCCCCTTTCTTATATTTTTATTATCTTAATCTTTTTATTCTTTTTGTTATTAAAAAAAAATTTCGGCCCCTTGGGAACACCTGCATTCAGGTTAGGAGACGCCTTCTTAGATTGTCACCGATTCTCTCTCTTCCTTTGTTCAAAAAAATGTTCTTCCTGGTCTCTTCTCTCCCCCCCCCCTCCCCTAGTGTTTTGAACTCGTGCTTTGCTGTAAACTTGTAAACTTTGTACCTCGCGCACGCTCTGTAAAAACTGCGTGTTTCAAACGCTGTACTACACTCGAAAAAGGCTGGTCCTTCAGCCAAAACGTCGTGAATTAAATCCTGTTATGTTTCTTCAATTTTTGGTGATTATATATATATATATATATATATATATATATATATATATATATATATATATATATATATATATATATATATATATATATATATATATATATATAATCGAGCATTTCGAACCTACTGCTACCGCAGCGGTGGCCAAGTGGTTGAGCATCCGCCTCGTATGCGGGAGGTGCGGGGTTCGATCCCCAGTGCCGCCGGGTACCCACCGGTGATATAATGGGTACAAGCTTTCCCCTGGTCTGGTGCTCGGCTTATTTAGGGTGAAATGCCTGGGAAATGGGTCTCTGACCCCACCTTGAGAAAAAAAAAATACCTTGTGACATGGCGCTCTTTGGCCATAGCTGCCCTTGCGCCATAAAAATCCATCATCATCATCATCGAAGCTGCTACTGGAGCATAAATTCCGGAAAAAACTATAGCGTTACTTATTGTCCAGAAGATTATTTCAGTTAGCGAACATCCTTTCAATTCGGTAACCGTTTCAGCATGCCTGTAAAGGGACACTGAAGCGTTTTTTGTGAAAATCGGGCTTGCAGGGGCGTTCTACAGTTTTTCATGCTGCGTAGTCGAATATCGAGCCCATACTTAGCAGAAACAAGCGCGAGTTCTCTTTTTCAGCAGAAATATGCGGCCGGCGCCGCGGGGCACACCGTGCTTCGCGCCGCCTTCTCTCATTGGTCAAGAGGTTATGACGTCACATTGACGACCGGAGATTCTGCCGAAATCGGTCCGGCGCTGCGTTCCGTGCAGATAGCAGCTTTCCTCGGTGTTGTAAAAGAGATTATGGCGTCTATTTTTTCGGTGACGTCCAGACAAAAGGATACCCCAGTTCGCTCATTCCACGCATAGTCTGAAATCAAAAAGACGCAACCAAAAAAATTCTACGCCTAGCAAAAGCATACAAAGGCGGGAGAGATGCTTATGAATTCCACGCTTAAAAGGCGTTAGTTGAAATTCGGCTTTTACTCTCGGAAAATAAGCTGTGCGAACAATACTCAAGCCATTTACCACTATCGGATGCCTCTTGCCTTTCCTGAAAGAGCGGCTTCTAAAGAAAAGGCCCTAGGTGATGTGTGCAAAATACCTTGTTCTGAGTGCCCAGCGTTGTTATTTAAGGAAAAGAATGAAACAGCACAAAGGTGACGTCAATGTGAGCGAAGCGTAGTGGCTAAGCACTGCGAGGCATGTGACCACAGGATAGACATAGAAGGAACTATTGTGCCGGAGACCAAGCCAAATCCACGCACATGGCGGCTGTTTTAGTCAAGGCATGTTCAGCAGACGACGGGAAATATTAATCGCGCCCTCGGAACCACTCCCTTTTTAAAACCAAAGCGGCAACTCGCCCGCAATAACACCTTGACAAATAAACCGAGTAAGGCTTCGAAACGTCGTGTTTTCTTGCAAGAACTTGGTTGGCGTTCATTTATCTCTTGAATTGGCAGCCGAAATCAGAGAGGCCCCTGACGAACGTTTTGATTATAATCGCGTAGCTGTTATTAGTGGGCAGCAATGGGTGGAAAGAATGCTGCATATCAACAACTTCGAGGCTTGCTTGCTTGCTTGGGCGCGTCGAACCGAACATTGCTCAGAAAGCCCCACGAGCACTGGTCGCGCCTGTGCTGAGGAGCGCAACATATGCTTGAGCCTCTATAAAACTTCTACAGAGGCTCCAAGAGCATCTCAGGCACATACCATGCGGGAAAGCTTCTCGCAGAGCCGCCACGGCCTCCGAGTCTCCGACACATCAGTGGGCTCTTTTAATAGCCGGTACGCACGCTCGCTAAATTCAGGGGGCGCGATATCGCATCGGCCATGTGCTTACCACTGTTTTTCGCCCAGGTCCTGTCCCACGGCCTTTTTTCTTGGCCGTTCGTGTATATATCATCGCTGGATAAAGCGCCCAAGCATGCGCCTGTCCAGTTCAACCTCAGCTCGACTGCTGTCGTCGATGCCTTGATGACAAGCTGCAGCGTGCCACCTGCGAATCTGCCGCCCAGTTTGGCTTCGACCTCACTGTTGATCTGGCAACAAGGACGCACAAGCAGCAGTATCTCCGAGGGTTTATTCGCCATTTTCAAGCCAGCCAGCTGGGGCGCGACATTGCTTTGGCCATGCGCTTACCACTGTTTTTCGCCCAGGTTAGTTACCGGTTTCCCACGGCATGCTATTGTAGTTCCAATCGATGTATTATTGCGGTGTCATGCCCCGACGACTTGTTTTGCGTTATGAAATGTGCGTTGCTAAGTCTTAGTATGGTCGTGGTCTATTATGTCAGATTTTACAGCTAATATGCGATGATGTTGAGAGGAACCCCGGTCCCTGTTTTGAAACACAGAAGATGAATTCGAATAGTGAAGCCATTGATGGCATTTACGCTGCAATAGAACGACTAGAACTTCGCCAGTCGCAGTTCCTTCAGGAACTGCATATGCTTAAATAGCAGCAAGACGCTACAAGTACCTCCTTAAAATGTTTACTGGGCAGGATCGCTACTCTACAGACCGACATGAATTCCTTACGACTTGCCGCAAAGGCTGGTGATTCAAACGCATCATGTTGTGTTGACACCCTGACCAGGGACGTTGCCCATCTTAAGGCCTGTTTTGAAGATGTTTCCAATAGGTCCGGCAGGAATAATTTCCTTATTCTAGGTCTAAATGACTCCGCAACAGAGAGTTGGTCGATGCAGACGAAGACCGAATGCTAAACACTTAATGGACCAAATAATGTTTATCTCTCTCTCTCTTTCTCTCTGGTCTGAATCTGAAAAAATCGTGCGCGAACTCTTCTCGCCTCATCTTAACCAAAATGTTCCACCTGAAAGCATCGACAAGGCTCATCTAATAGCTCGCTTTGCTGAAGGGAAACATCGACCGTTTGTTGATAAATTTTGCAGTTATAAAGTCAAAGACGATATCTAATCGTGCGGCCCTAAGCTAATGGACAATAAGTTTGCCATACGCGAATACTTCACGCCCGCAGTTACAAAAGCACGCTTCAGGCTTTCACAATACGCACGTGACCTGGCTTTTCCTTCCACGTTGTGATTTTAAAAGTTCGTTGCCAACAAAAAGTGTTTTGTCTATAATTTTCAACATGACCGAGTCGTCGAGCTTCGAGAAGGACAAAAAGAGAGGCAACTGTCCGCTCCGCTGCTCGTGCCCACCTTTCATTCCACGCCCTTGGCGTCATCAATTTTTGAATATATAACTCTCGTCCTGAAATGCTGGAGTATCACATATAACAATGATGAATTTGCTACTCTTGTTTCCTCTGTAAAACCTCATGTTATAATTGGCACTGAATCGTGGCTGCATAATTCCGTTCTCAACTCTGAAAAATTTCCCACCGGTTATTACGCGTACCGTAGCGATCGACACTTTCATGGCAGAGGGGCCTTTTAATTGTTGACCAGTGTTTTAACTCTTCATTAATAACAGCGCCCCTAGTTGGTTGCGAGTCAGTATGGTGCAACCTTCGCCTAAGCAATGGAAAGAATTTGGCTATTGGTTCAGTCTACCGTCCTCCTTCCGCTACCAACCTTGACGCTTTCAGATCGCTGTCTCAATTTCTACTCAGCTCAAAAAATGACTTCCTTTTTGGTGAGGACTTCAACACGCCGGATTTCAAATGGGTAGACTACAGACCTCTTCGCACGAACCTTTCTTCATTGTCTTCATCCTGTTGTGAATTAATTACTACTAATGACCTATATCAGTACGTCACTGAGCCTACACGGGAAACTGAGCGCTCACCTTTAGTGTTAGATTTACTGTTCTTCAACCGGCCTTCAGTAGTGCGTGAAACTGTGATCATACCAGGAATAAGCGGCCACAGTTGTGTTGTCGCAAATCTTCGGCATTTTCCATAATTAATTATAAGATGTCGACCTCGAAAGGTTTTATTTTTTAATAAGGGCGACTATACATCAATGGTGAACAAACTTGCCTCTTTCCTTCCTGAATTTATTAATCTTAGAATTTAGAATGCAGTTCCCTTTGGGAAGTTTTCAAGAATAAGCGGGAATGCCTAGTTGATCAGTATATCCCATCCAAATGTCTTTCTGGGAAGCGCCGCCGCAACAAACCGTGGATCACGCGGCAGACCAGACGGCTTATCAGGAAAAAACATCGCCGTCTAGAATCATAGAAAAAAATCGGTGCCCTGCAATATTGCATTCGATTCGTGCTCTAGGCAGTACACTAAGAACTGAAATTGAAGCTCGTAATGATAGCTTTTTAAATGATTTGGGATCAGAACTGCGTAAAAATCTCAAGGAATTGTGGACGTTTTTGAAACAGAACGGACGTGAACCTGTTGGAATGCCGAATTTAAACCTCGACGGCGAAGTTATTACTAAGGATGGTGATAAGGCATGCTGCTTTAATGCTTTTTGTCAGTCTGCTTTTGCGCCAAGGTACATCGAAGAACTTCCGTTAACTCATGAATCTGTCACTGAAACCATGTCTGAATTGGTTTTTACTCACCAAGGTGTGTTAAATGTGCTTAGTGATATCAATTCATCTTCTGCCGGTGGTCCTGATGGTGTTCCTAAATTTGTTTTGAAGTCATGCGCAAATGAAATCTTTCATCACTTAGTGATCTTGTTCCGAGCATCTCTGCGCCTCTTCCAAATGACTGTAAAAATGCTAATGTGGTACCAGTGCATAAAAGTGGTTCAAAAAGCTCCGTTGTTAATTATCGACCAATTTCTTTAACCAGTGTGCGATGTAAAACGTTGAAGCCCATAATATCTAGCGCTGTCATAAAACACCTTGACTGTCATGAGTATTTTACAGAACTTCTGCGTAGATTTAGGTCAGGTTGTTCCTGTACTACTCAGTTGCTTGAGTTTAGTAATTATCAGTTTTCTTCCTTTGACCATGGCTCTCGAATAGATGGCGTATTTTGTGGGGACCTGCCTTGCAGCCCCCTGAGTTTGCTACCCCGCGAGGCACCGTGCAGCGGCAGTCTCACCTCGAGGCTGAGCGCAATCCCTTGTCAGTTACATTAACTGGCAAGAGAGGGCGCCAGCATCGCTGCGCGCGAGACTGCCAAAGCCCGCGCGCAGGAGAGGGTCTGGGGCTGGGATGATCGGCGCGAGCGGACGCATCGCCCTCGGCTCCGCTCTTCGCCGGCGGGGCGAGGAAGCGACAGGGAGACAGGCTCCCGTACTCGTCCCGTCCGGCCTTCGGAGGATATATCCCTTGCCCTAGCGCGGGCGAACATTCGCTCGGAACCTTGCTGGTGAGTCGGACGTCCTCGATTCATTAGCGTACCTTGTTGCTAGCTGGCGTTATTGTTTCTGTAGCAATAAATGCCTGTTTGTGTCAGCCAATGTATCGTTCCTTTGTTCCCCCAGAGCAAGGCCCGCCGTGGTCGGCGAGCGCTCGGTAGCGTACGCGATCACGGGGTGGGGTCCGGGCGGCTTTGAACCGTGTCAGCCGCGATTGAGTGGGGAGAACCTACTTATCTCCCCATTCAACCTCACAATTTCTAGATTTTAAGAAAGCCTCTGACTCTGTACCTCATTTACTATTATTGCATAAGTTGTCTTGGTCTGCACCCCTGTCATCGATTGGCTCCATTCGTATCTTCAGGTCCGCATGCAGCTTGTTTTGATTAATGGTTCGCACTCAGATTATGTGAATGTTTCCTCAGGTGTACCGCAGGGGTCTGTTCTTTGACCCCTTATTTTTCTGATTTTTATCAACGATGTTTTTGGATCTTACCTGCAAAGCTCGGCTATATGCTGACGACTGTGTCGTTTACCATGTTGTGAAAAGTTCCTCTGATGCTTTAAAACTTCAGCGAAACTTGGATTCTATCCAGTGCTGGTGCTCAAAACGACAAATGTCTTTGAACGCTACAAAATGCAAATTTATCTCTTTTATTCGAAAGAGTTCCCCTTTACAAACAAGCTACTCATTACATAATGTTCCCTTGCAAACAGTACTTGAATATAAGTGTCTCGGTGTTTATTTTACGTATAACCTAAAGTGGACGAGGCAAATTGAGTATATTACATCCAAAGCTGCAAAATGCTTAATTTATTGAAACGAAATTTTAATAAAGCGCAGTCTAATGTCATACCAATCCTGTATTTCACATACATACGACCAATTCTTGAATAAGCCTGCACTGTATGGGGCCCCCAGTTTACTTACTTATGTGACATGCTCGAGTCCGTCCAGAATAATGCTGCGAGATTTGTGTTCAATAATTACACCTTTCTCAACTAGTATCTCATCTCTTAAAAACACCTTGCTTTGGGTCTCTTTAGCTAACCGTAGGAAGCATCTGAGGTTGCAAATCATGCATCGCATCTATTTTGGAAAGCTGAGCATTGCAAAAGACCGGTACCTGCTTCAACCTCACTTTTTTGCTAGACGACTTGATCATCAGTGGAAGATCCGAGAGATTAAATGTAGGACCGATATTTACAAAACCTCGTACTTTCCACGGACGATCAATGAGTGGAACAGGCTGCCAGCCGACGTCACTGAGTGCTGCACGGAATGTCAATTCCGCGCATTCTTATCTGATGTGTGACGTGGCGTGCAGTTCTCTTGTGCGTGTCTTTTCATTTTATTAGTATCGTTGTTTTTATGGAGCGCGGTTGTTCTCCTTTGGTGTATGCTTTTCCTCATCTATTATTAGTTGTAATTTCGTATTTTTTGTAGTTGTATATGTATTGTATGTTGCTATCCTCTGTACTTTCGGCCGAACGAGCAGAAGTAATTGTGTTTCCCCCCTGCAATAATGTTTTCGGGCGCTGCAGGTATCTGTAATAAATAAATAAATTAAAATAAAAAATAAAATAAATAGTCGTCCCGCTAATGGGTCACGAAACGATTAGCTCAGAGGAATGTAGTGTGTTCCCTTGCTTTAAAAAAAGGAGGCACGCAAATGCACCCACGCGCTCAAGCTGCCTGTGCGTCCTATCGTGGGGTCACTCTCCGAGGTCTGATCGCTGTCAACAGTTCACGCAAACCTGCACACACGAAGGGAGCTGAACTGTCATAAAGCAATGAAATTACAATCGGAAGTAGCAGGCTTTACCTCCCTTTACCTCTTTTAGCAGAGGCGCTTCTTGGAGATGTTGACACGCATCACAAACACGAGAAAATCCAAGGAGCGGTGTCATGTTTCAGACGTGCCTGCTTGGCAGAAAGCCCTATAGATCGCATTGGAGACAAGCTCTGCAATGCAGCCGCTCTGACAAAAGTGCTTCGAGCACAGTACGCTTGCTTTGGCCGGCTCGAAATTCTCCCTCTTGAGAGCAGCGACCTACTGCGCTGGGAGCTTTTGAACTTGCGGGAAACAGTAGACGGCGACACAGTCACCGCATTAGTTGTCTGTGCACCCGAACGCAGAGCAGTACCTCGTGTTTAACTTTGTGCTTTAACTCAAATGTAACATTTTGTACGTCCGCAACGCATGCAACACGAGTAACAACGCGCACAGCGCAAGAAATAAGCTCGCCGAAAGCTCGCTCGGGCGGTTCGAAGTATCCCCGGCTCCTCAACGTGACGTCACGTTGGACGATATGGACGAGGTTTCCCTCTCGGCTTTTGTTCTCCTCTGCGCACGCGCGGGCGCGAGAGAGATTTGGACGCCACGCTTTCAGCCAAAATCAGGAAAATAACTTGACAGAAATGATCAGCATTTACTGTACTTATGAACCCTAGGAGGTTAGCAGATACGTAAACTGCCTCAGTATCACTTTAAGCAGCATCCAATGCAGCGGAAATGACCCTACGAAAATGAAGAACCGCCAAGGAGGTATCCCTCAAAGCATGCCGCTTCGCGCGGAGACGAGTTGCTCCTATTCTTCAGCACTTCACTCTTCTGTCAGCAGCGCGAGTACTGCCGTTCAGATACGAACACAACTACGGAAAAACGGCTGATGGTTTAGCCCCAGTTAAACCTAGTGTGTACGCGATAGCCGACCCGGAGAAGACGTGGCATCGCTCGCGGCTTGTCGCTGTCGTTTCTCCGCTTCTTGACAGCGTCTTGGCGAGCCGTTCCTCTCGTTGTTCCGGCGTATGGGCCGCGCGCTTGGCATTTCTGGCTTCTTGGGCTCGCTGTCGACTCGCCTTATACCGCGCCACAACTTCGGGATCCGTCGACGTGGCTTCCCGCAGTCGCCGTTGATCCCGGTCGCAGTATACACGCGGACATTCTTCTTTACCCATCGTTCATCTGAAGAACGAGCGCTTCAAACCCTGTATTTATGAGTGGCCGAGCAATGACGCGCATCTGTTGCCCAAATACGCATGCGCAGCGCACCTGTACCTACTGCGGATGCGCGCAGCGAGTCTGCGGAGTTGGCAGCGGCGCAACTCTGACGTCATGCGCGGCGCAACTGTTGCTCGACGCATGCGCATTAATGACTCTGGCTCGGCCCGGCGACCTTGGCTTTAGGCCGCATTGTGAAGCTGTCGCTTCAAAACACGCGGCACGCAGCTGCCGCAGAACCTCCGCTGTGAAATGGACGGACATACCGGCAGCTAGGTGTACCCAGGAAAGCGCCGCCCCTCAAAGCTTTGTCCATGCCATACATGGCAAAATTATGGTTGAAAAGTTATTGAAATATATTAACAATTACTTTTATGGAAATCTCTGAAATGTATTGAAATTACAATAAAAATTACTGCTGTCCCAAAGTATTGACATTATATTCCAAAGTTTTGCTTCCCAAAGTAACGAAAATTACATTTAACTTACTTTTTTAGTTTAGGCGCATTGTTCTTACTTCCTGCTCAATATTCAAATTTTTTTGCAACACTACTGGCCTTCAAAATTGGCGTCGGAAATTTTGCCCTTCTCTGATGAAAGGTGGCCATAATCCATTAAACAGCCGCTTCGCTGAAATAGACGAGGTCAACTTAATCGCGAAACATGTTTAATTGCTCGCATCATTCTTGAATCAGGAGTTCAATGTTCACTGCGGAATATGATCCCGCCCTCTTGATTTGGAAGAATTTCTCGTCCACGTAAGCCTCTTGAGTGCACCGACTGCTTGTATGCACGCTCATCGTACTGGAAATGCACCGGAGCGCAGACAAGCTGAGAATTCTGCTGTTCAATTGAATCGTTCTAGAGCCATGTTGGCGGATATAAATTGCGTGTCGCGTGGACGCTGTTGCCTGTGTTGCCCTTGAGGTAAAGGTAGGGCTTCAGATGCGGCCACACAAGGTAGATTTCCCGAAAACTAAACCAGGCTTGTTAGATGTCAATTGAGACCATGTCAGTGTGGCGACATGATATATATATATATATATATATATATATATATATATATATATATATATATATATATATATATATATATATATATATATAGATTTAAGAGAAGTGGGCACTTCTCTTAAATCTTTATTCTGCGGAGCCAACGCAACCTACGCTCGTAATATATATATATATATATATATATATATATATGTAAAGCCATCTAGAGGGAAGTGCTCGCTCTAGCACTCGCAGTACGTCTCTGCGTAGGTGCAATACGGCACACCATGGCCAGGGAGCTCTCCAGGTGACCCTGCGGCGCGTCTGTGTGTACGACCATACTCAGTGCTGAAATAGCACTCGTACAGGTTCTTCACCAAAGGCAATGCTGATGCCTATCGCCTCTAGCCCGCGTGCGTCGGTTCGCTGCAGGCGAGTGCTGGCTGTTGCCGGTGGCGCGTTCCTCTTGCTTCCTAGAAGCGCGACCCCGCAAACGCCAGGCCAAAGCGAGGCCGATACGAGAAACCGCATGGACTTGTCATTCAGAAAAAGCAATTTCACTAGTAATTACTTTTGCCTGAAATTACGGTTTTACAATAACTCATTACATTACTAAATTACCAGCCCGGAAAAGTAACAGATTACACTTCTAATTACAGAGAAAATGATTTAATTTCTGAAATTTAGTTGCGGCCAAGTCTGCTCCATGCCAAACCGGTCGAAGTCCGTGATTCTGCAGGAGCGCGGGCGGTTCCGCCGCGGCCGCTCGCATGTAACTCTATCACGAGCCAAGAGGTGGCGGCACAGACGCTCCCCACGTGACTAAGCCGGGCGCCCCTCATTGGTCTCCCCGCTCCGCGGCAGGCCGCCGAAATGGGCTTCTCGACCCATTCGCTGCGCGGCAGGTTCCCGGAGAGCGCCTTGCAGCTGCCGGCGCGCTGCGCGTGGTTTTTCGCCAGTGTGTTCGTGCTTTTACAAGGCCCTTGGACCAAGCCAGAAGACCACCCTAGTCGGCTTCCTGTGCAGCCATCTGCTCCTGATTAACAAAAGTCAGCTGCGTTTGGTTAACTTCGCACCCACTTCTCGTTGAGGAGGTCACAGAGAAAAGGACACACACGGGAGAATTATCTTCTTACAAGACGAGAGGAAGACGAGGAGCTCCGCAAATGAATGCCAGACATCGCTAAGCTGGAGAAACTAGCCAGTGACCGTTGTTGACTCCACACAAAGACGGCGCCCAGGATGAAGTCCCTTTGATTGGGCGGAACAGGCGGGAAGACATCGAGAGATGCTTAAGCGCCCAATACTTTCATCTAGAAGCATATCCCTGAGCTGTCTTCTCAGCCTTCAATTTGTTTGCAACCCTTCAATGTTGTAAATGATGTAAAATGTACTTGTTTTGCTGTTTCTCCCTCAGCCTCTCGATCTCCTCGTCATTTCTGCTGCGGGGCGCACCACCGGTGGGAAAGCAGCCAAGTCCCAACAACGCCTGAAAGCCGCGCGCATATCTCATTGACCAATGACAGAGGACCAGACGGGCGCGAAATGGCCATTTTAAAAAAGACTGCTTATAGAATATGGCCCCTGGTACTCGAAAAAGAATTTGCTATGATGCGAACGGTTTTTCCCAATTTTGTGGGGTGTGTGGGTGAAGGGGGGGGGGACATTCGTTATTTCAGACTTGTTTATTTTTTGTTTATTTCATTCTGCAGTTCATGTTACAGATTCAACCAGAATAAATACAAATATAAACATATTACAGATCCAAAGGCAACAAGTAAAACGATAAACTAAAAAGAAAGCATGCAGAATCACCATGAGCTGACAGTCGTGTCGGTGAATTGCGCTCGTTAATGGTACGTGCAGTACAGTAAAATCTAAAGGTGTCAGTTTGAGCAAAGTACGAGGTAAGTGAACTTGGATGATGGTGATGTGTGGTGCGTCTAACTAGAAATAATAAGTAGGGTGCAGGATCAAGCGCCATTTTGTTACTTCTGAGAAAGGAAAGAAATTCTCATCGAATATTTTTGCTATAGACTCAAGGAGTTGGATACAGGTAGATTTCATTGGCTCAGACGGATACTCAAAGAGTGAAAATTTATAATAAATAACTCGTAGGGTGTTTCATTGGATTCTTTCAAATTTCTTAATATTAGATTTAGTGCGCGGATTCCACACCATGCATGCATATTCGAGCTTAGGCCAGATTAGTGAGTTATGCGCGACTAGTTAAACCTGAGCGGGGGCTTTGGAAAGTTAATTCCGTAAAAACCATAGTTTACATAAGGCGGACGAGCAGATATTTTCCACATCTAAATTCCAGGACAGAGTGTTAGTTAATGTAACATCTCTGCTGGAGACTTAATGTAATGCTGATTGTCCAGGGAGATCTCTGTGATCAAACATGTTTTCTTACGTGTCGCACGAAGAAAGTTGGTTTTTTCTTTGTTTATGGTCATGTCCCATTTCTGGCACCATGCAAGGGTGTTACTTTCTAGGTGAAACGGGTGATTAGAACATGTAATATCAAGGTGCAGCAAGCAAACAAACGAACCTCTACTCCACGAACAGTTGTGTCAACGATGTCATTAATATAGAGCAGAAATAGTAAAAGTCTGAGTACGCTCCTCTGAGGCACTCGATAAGTGACTGCAAGAGCGTCTGATTCCTCTCCATCGATTGAGGCACACCGCTTAGAGTTAGTTAAACAGCCTGAAATCCATATAAATAATACTCAAGAAGGCCAATAGATTTGAGCTTTAGAATTATTTTATCATGAGGAACTTTATCAAAATCTAAGAATATTATATCAACAGGGCCAGTAATGTCAAGGGTCAGTGAAAGCGAGTAAGCGACTGTTACTAATTGGGTTACTGCTGAATACCATTAACAAAAACCATGCTGAAATATGGATAGAAGGGAATGCCTATTTAAGAATTCATTTATGCGAATAGCAAAAACGTGGATAAATCGAACGTTTTTCCGGTCCTTTGAGGTGCGCATTAGATTTTACTGTAGAGCGCACTTAAAGAGCATCGATCCTGCGCTTTGGAATGTATAGCTTGAAACATCGTAAAAGAAGGCCATATCTGAAGCATTTCCATTTAGCACTGCCTGTTGCTGATGTGTTCCACTCAAAATACAAAAAAAATAAAATATTTGACCGGGGCAATCGGGGCTTTGTTATGAGCCCTGTCCTTATTAACGCGACAAAAATGCATGGGCCACGATTGTATGTACGCATTTTCATCCTGTCCAATATCCGGAAAGATAGTCTCGATCATATATAATTAGGGGCAGATACATTGATAAATCTTCATTCCCAAAAAAGTTCCTCATAATCCGAGTCGTTCATTTTAATGGGATGGCGATAACGAGGTACGATTCTAATCTTGTAGAAGAGAACTGCCCTTTCATAGCAGTACCTGGTGTGTTAAGACCCACTTGCTTTTAGTATCTGTGATAACGCTAGCTTGCCAAGCTTTAATTTGTATTTGCCTGCTTCTAGTAATGTCACAGAGGTCGACTGAGTTACGACGCCCAGTTCATAAGCGTATGAAAACGACCGACTAGAAGTTACATGTGAACCTACGCCCCTCATCTCTCTTAATTCCACAACAGCGGCCGAGAGCCGTCCCTCCCTTGCAGAAAAGGATTCATTCGTTCGTTCGTTCGCTCGCTCGCTCGTTCGTTCGTTCCTTCGCTCGTTCGTTCGTTCGTTCGTTCCTTCACTCGTTCGTTCGCTCGCTCGCTCGCTCCTTCGTTCGCTCCCTCGCTCGCTCGTTCGTTTGTTCGTTAGCTCATTGGTTCGTTCGCTGGTTCGTTCGTTTGTTCGTTCGATCGCTCGTTCATTCTTTCGTTCGCTGGTTCGTTCGTTCGTTTTACGGAAGCTTGCAACCTTCGCCTCGCCTTCTTACCACAGCCTTATCGCAGAAAAATGCCTTTGCCCAGTGCTTTCCGTTCTGACTCCGTATACCACTTCACACCATGCTATGGCATTCCGGTAAAACGACTTAACCAGTGAAGGCAAAGTACACCACGTCAATCTCCCCCGAGATGCTGCAAGGTGATCGTTATAACTGATTTCATTGAATGCAGTATTAATACTATAATTTATACAGCCGATCAACTGACTAACTATACTTCATTAAATATGTTACTTTCATTAGAACGTTTAATCACATGCAGTATGACGTAACGTCCACTGCCATCTAGCACACAGTAATGCCCGAAAAGCGGCAGCTTGTCTCCACACATTACATAAAAGTCGAGAAACTGTGACTTAATTCTTTATTTCATATTTTTCGCTAAGCATGCCGATCTATAGAGAAATCTTGGCAGAAACCTATCAGATTCAAATAAAGTCGGCCCATTCGTTGTGCACTCGCAGAAGTCATCCCTGATGTCAGGGCAGTCCAAAATGCGTTGAGCAGTCTTGAGTGTGAATCAAGTGCTCTTGGCCGATGGCAGCTGCTTGGATGCACTGTACAGAACCCGACTGCCTCCGTGCCCTGCGGGTGGCAGAGGTAATGCTAAATGTTAAAGCGGTAAATAGATCAACGAGACAACTAACTTTCCGTGTGAGAACTCGGGAGGTTCTACGTCTATAAGCCACCACCAACATTGGAAATGGTGAAGAGCTCATTCCTTCTTACCTTGGTCACAGAGGAGTGCATGACAGGCACTTTAAGTTTTGCGTGAAAATGGTATATGTCAATAAGTATTAACACAACGTTCTGGTGTAAAGATCCCCGCGGAGAATTTAAAAGAAACTTAAATCTTTCGTACTCAAATAAACCAGCGCGAAAAACAACCACTTAGAGAGCAGAGGACAAACACGGCGCTGTCTCAAAAACGAAACGTTTAATAAACGACCGCAGCACATGTATAATCTCGAGGTGTGGGCTTGCAGGAAGGGTGGGGTTAACCACAAACCACAACTAGACGAGTGTTCACCGATAGTGCCAAGCCAAGAATGCAGAATCCTTATCATACAGCTAAACAGAGGAAATGCTGACTCAATAATCCCACTTATGCAGCTATGAAAGGTTTCAGAAACATCCTGTGTGAACTGAGCAGGATGACAAAAATAAAATCCATGTATCAGGAAGAGCGGCGTACAGACTGATTTCCTTTCCTTTCTACTTTTATTTCTTTCCTTCTGTCCACATGTGGCGTAATGTGCTGGAAGAAGAGAGCTTGCCTAGACACCAAAAAAAAAAAAAAATCTCGCCGCCTCATATTGACGCAAGGGCCTTTCTGGTCGATATGGGAGCTACAACGCGACAACGGCGCCTTGAAAACAGCCCCTAACTTAAAAGACACATAGCCTGTCCTGTGCCTTACACCACATCTATGGGGTCGTCCGTGACGGGGCTTTGCGAGCATCACCGACAGCGACGCAGCAACATGCCGAGTCCTTCCCCGGCCTGGCGGTCATATTCGCTGACAATTCGTTTATTTTGCACAGACTGTCACAGGGTGCCCATCTTGCACTCGCACAACTTCGCCTACTGCTTTGGTGTAATACAGAGACGATTGAGACGAGACATCCGTCTACAAAGCGACGAGGTACGTCCAGGAAACGAACAGGAGCTACATTGGACATATTTGGCTAGAGACGCTGTCATGGCAAAATGTGTCGGTTGTACAATTCCCTGCGGAAATTCTGTGAGAAAATAAGCCATGAGAGAGAGCTACGCGACGCAATCGCGGAGCGCTTGAGGCGAAACCTATGACGGAAGTTGCTGCTGTCACCTGCCATCAATCTTCTCGCTCGAGCGTGTGCTTGTGCCGCGCATCTATGGAGACGCGAGGAAATATCTGAAAGCGGTGATAACCGAAGATTCCGAAAGACGTGCCATCACTGCCCCTTCATTTGAGGCATGTGTGCGCAGGGGTCTCCTCACAGGGTTACTGACATCTGTACTGCCGTTGCTGCTACCGTTAAAGATATGTGCTGCGATTAGAAAATACTCGCAGTGTGAGAAATCGAGCGCAATAGATCCGCAGCATTGGAGCCGCCGTAAGCGTGGTTTTTCGGCTAAAAACGTCTTATTCCAAACAGCAGTGTCCTTTGAGTGCATAGAGTTTCTAAATATTAACTAAACGGAAAGTTGGCAAGTTGGCGCTGCCAACTGTGCGGTTTTCTTAAAGAGCACTTCATCCACCATGAGAATTGCGGGAGGGCGACGTTTCCACTTCGAGGTACTGCTGCGCTCAAACACAACTACGACTGCACAAAAACAAATTTTCGCAAAAAAAAAGATATTATAAGGAAACGTCATTTTACAATCGAAATGTGTTATAATAAAACTACTTAGTGTATATTGCTCTATAAACGAGCAGCAAACCGGCCCACGGTAATAGAGGGCTTTCTCTTCATGACGCCAACTATAGTTAACGGTCGAAACCAACTCTTTTGAGTTTAACACACTTTTCAGAGTAAATATTAGTTCAAAAACAGTTTATGCTTAAACTAGAGCATTTTAGGAGTTTCCGTTTTGGCACTGTGGAAAATAGAAACATTGCATTGTTGTCTGCTATTGCTGGTGCGCGCCCTGTGTATCTGCGATCAGAGCCTTCCCAACCCTCACCCTTCAATGACTGTTTTCGCTTCTGCAAGCCCGGCTCTAGCGTGTACTGGTGCTGCGCTGGCGGATTTTGCAAACAAAAACAAACTATAGGGTCCTACCGCAGCCATGTGACGACCGCGTTCGCTTGCTGACGCATGTAGCCTTTCTACTTACCGAGGTATTCCTGTAGGCCACTGTTCGACCCATACTGAAAAAGGGATTTGGCGCGACTAACATGGGCCTTCCTTTTCCGACCCAGGCTGAAATGAACACGCCGAGAAGTTCACAAATCAATCGCGGATATCGCTTACCATTCCGAACAGCTCATCAATCCGTCTTCAATGTCACAGCGTGTCGGTGCACATACGCATGAAGAAAGAGTGGATTGGCGAAGTCGCTCTTCAATTTTCGTTTGCAGCCTCGATTTACAAAACACGCACACTTTCTCCAAAATGCAACAACTCGATCTCTTCTGTGCAGCCATCATTATTTGCGACCTAAACAATATGTAGTTTTGTCACCTTCACTAGTCTCTCACGATGGCGCGCGAAAAAGGGAAGAAAAGATGACTCCCGTTTCTCAACCGCACAGCCAGAAACACAACAAAGGCGGATAAGCTCATGCACAACTTCACGTGAAATGATCGTCGCTCTTGACGGCGCAAAGAAGTTATATCTGTGCATTTTGGAACACAGACGCGCTGTTACTGCATATACGTATATTTATCCCAAAGTAACTGCCGGCTTAGATGGGTATACCTACACCACCACAAAGCGCGAGAGGAATTAATGAGAATCAACTTTACTTTTTTTACTGCCGGAGCGCCAGCATAAATAACTGCTCTTTTAAGTGAAAAATAACTATGGAAAAATACAACTTAAAGATTCGCTTAGGAGACAGCATGAATTCTTCTGCAAACAGTCTCACTACGCGGTTGTGACTTATAATACCTCGGGCGCTCCCACAGAAATGGAGTCTGCTAGTATACATTTTTCGGAATGGACAGCTTGCACTAAAATATGCATGTCAGTGAGCGTACCTGGTCTCCGAAGACCGGTGACTGAGGAGTCTTGCGGGGAGGTCGACGAGCAGGGAAGTCGACGGTGCACATCGTCCGGCGTAGAAGCCTTGCGGACTTTCTTCTGGCGCCCGGCCTTGAAACCTGCAGAAAGACCGCTAGTGGGAACACTGTTCACCTTCTTCAGCCGCTTTTATGCCGGAGACGTCTTTTCTGTTTTTTAATCTAATGAATATCAAGGCCTTTACTCAACAAAACGATCCTCTACAGGTCTACATGTACATGACATGGCATTTTATCAGGCGAACCACATCGACCACTGGGTACATGAAAGATAAAATATCGCAGTTGTTGGCGCGGCAACCCACTCAAGCTTTGTTCCTGAATTCTCTATGCTTCGGAAATCTTGACTGCCAAGTGAGAATGAAAAGTTCGGTGGGTCATCGCCGAGCGTTAGATTGCAGCATTTATACCGTGAGTATGCACTTCGTCGCAACGTTATAAGTGTTCAAAACACACTATGCCTCGCTGATCAGCTGGTCCGAATGATGGGGGCGGCGTGGTTCTGCCCGAGTTAAATTGAACTGCAAATGGTTCATTATGTTATTACACAAAAGAATGCAGAAGATAATTCCATAGTGATAAAAGGCGACAACACAGAGGAAATAGGCTCCTGGAAAGTTGTTCCGTAGTTCCTGCAACTGTGCGCCTTATTGTATTCCTCCTCCTAGCGCGTTAACAATATTACTGTACTCAACGGCTCCGAAGCAGCGCTCAGCGCATATCCGCCACGACCTTAACGCACCTACCCCCTTTCCCGGCCTCTCTTGTTGGGCACGCGCCGATAGTTTAATGCGCATTTCTGCCCTTTTCCCCGCACACAAGGAAACTTAAAATTCGCTGCCACGTTCCCCCCGGCTGCCTCTGCCTGGTGCCTTCCAGTCGGCTGTTGTGCGGGCGGCGGTGCGAGAGTTCCATTGAGCATGATGCTCGGAATGGAAAAGCTCAGGAGGAATGGAAATTACATGCTTTGGCGGGGATCTAAGACACGAGGCAGTGAGACGTCGAAAACACGTCGAAAGGGGACGTCGAAAAGACGTCGAAAGGGGACGCGACACGAGTCGTTGGGACCCATTTATTTATAAAGCCGGAATGTACGAAGTTTTCGCACAGCAGAAAGTGTAGTTTGTCACTTGAACCGAGGATTTCACTGCCGAAGGACGGTGTCGCGCCATAAACTCATCGCTGCTCGAGAAGAAGTGGGAAGAGAAATTCTTTGGAATCTGACCCTAGACCTGTCAATGTTGGTAGAAGCTGCGAGTGTGAGGAGACGCTTTCGATAACGAGCTGTTCTCGCCCGCTCACGAGCATACTACAAATGTCTGGATGCGCAGGACTCTAGGTCACAGTTCCTGTTGCACTGCCACAGACAGCCCCTTTGTACGGTAATGTGCATGCATATGACTGACTGGCCAATGAACTGAAGACTTGAAAACATTTTGGACGGAGATAGAACGCTTAAAATTTCGCAACCTTTGGCTAATCGTTCTGAAGCATTAGAGCAGCGTTGACAACGAGGAATGCGGGGCGTCGCTGTGCTGGCCAGTGTGCGTGCTGCGGGTCCCATTCATTTCTGAAACGGTGAGAAATTTTTGTAAATCGAGGCATTTTCGGCGTGTCATTCTTTGGTCGCGAATGCTCGAATGCTGTGCGGCATGTCCGCATACTTAGAAGGGAGGGATATTCGAAGCGTCAAAAATATAAAAAAATGCGCCCTCTTCTTAGCATCGAATAACCTCCTGAAGCTGGGGAGCCACTCGACGGTTGTCCGCTGTCTTGATGTCGAAGAAGGCACGCGACTTTTTACGATGCCAGACTCCAGCGCAGGTGTCGTGGGCACTTTCGCGGTTGTGATTGAAGTAAGTCCGCGAGCAGAACAGGAAAGGGGGCCAGACTGTTTTTGACAACAAAACCTCTGAGCTTTCTTCACTACTTTCTTTTCTCACTCAGTGGGCAGTGCCCTTCCAGGGCAAACGATCGTAATTTAAGTAGGCTTCTAAAGCGCCAAAATAAAATTAATATACGATTCAGGTACGCAAGGAAAACGCGGACAGCTGTGGCTGCAAGCGCTGACCATTTGTCGAACACTACAACGCATACATGTCACTAAACAAACGCGTAATGCCAAAATACTATTCATGTTTCCGTTTCAGTTCCAGTTTATATCTGCCTGTACGCCTGTGATTGAAGTCCTGGCCTGCATATCCATGCCTTCGCTAGCTCTGCAGCGTCCCCGTGCCAGTGTTCCTATAGGCCCGACGGCACCGTTTGTGAGGGGCACTCACCGAAGCCAGGCCTCGTGGAATGCATCCATGGAACGCGCAGGAGGATGCACTCCAGCCGGAGAGTCGGGAGGTTCCTCCTCGCGGTAGCTTGTCGTCTCCCACAAGGTACGAGTCGAGGCCCCTCCCGAGTGCCGGCTGGCCGAGAGGTCCAGAGCGCCACGGTGACGGACGCAACTCGCGCTTTTTCTCCTCACGTGCCACGTTCTTCTCGCCCGGTGACGCTTCTTTTTCGTTGTCGTTTCTTGGTGCTGCTTCGTTGTGTTGCTGTATACACTTTTTTGCCTGTGATATTTCATGGCGCTTGTTACTTGAAGCCAAATTCAGCTCGGGCGAGCAGAACGGCGACATGTGGTGGACGAACAGCGTTAGTGTTATTAGTTTATCACTTTTTCTTCGTTTTCGCACCCTGGTTCGCTCGCCCTCTACATTCCCTGTTTTCTTTGTCGCCTTCCTACGGTATTGCCGCCTTCTTCCAGTATGGCGGCAAACAGGCACAAGCTGAATGAGCGGGCAAATAGAGCAGGGGCTCAAGCTCGGCCAGGAAGCCATGCGGGGGTCGTTCAAAAGAGAGGCTTCGTATCGTAATTGAATATTTGGCAAGTTGTGGATGCTCTCTTTTTCCCAGATTACACACGAGTGTTGTGGGTCCACTCTGGGTTGGGTGAAGTGTGCGTGTGACATTGAACAGCATTTTTGCGCTACAGAAGCACGCAGGAAGGACGTCCAAAGTGCGTGAAGTGGCGCAGTACAGAAACGACACAATACTGCAACGCTAGAGGCGAAATGCATTACGCAGGTCGGCCAGGAGGTGGCATACAACGCGACACAGGACACAGGAAAGAAGCATGTACAAACCGCGCGCGCGGCACCTGTCCTGTCACAAGAAAATTGGGCAAAAGTTTAACCCAGCTAAACCTCATGCAGTAACCAAACCGAAAGCTTGAAAGTTAAGCCTGGCAAAGCTTGACTAGAGTTCGTTGTTGCTTGGTGGTAATGACTGACATTTAGCCAAGGTTTATCAGGCTTCACTTTAGAGCTTTCGCTTTAGTTTCTCTCTTCGTGTCTGTGCGAAGGCGGGCTCGACGAGCTACATCCACTGAATGGTCCGATTCGGCCTGTACTCTTCGCAACCTCTGAGACGAAGACCGTTCACGAAGCGTCATGCCTGCATCATGCATGACGACTGCTGCCGTTCAATTGTCGAGAACTGTGGCAATCCGTTGGCACCGGCTGAGAGGCCGCGGGGGCTATCTATTGACAGAGCGAACGCACGGCTCCGGCGTAGCTGCGGTTCAGTGACGTCATGGTTGTCACGTGACTAGGCAGATGTGAGCGCTCGCTTTCGGCGGTGGCGGCGGCTGAGTGACGTCATAGCTCTCACGTGGTTTCTCCTCAGTTCAAGGTCAAACTCGCCCACAGGGTGCACACAGCGAAGGAGGTAGGGGGGGGGGGGAGTTGTAAAAGCTTTCCCTTTTGAAAATAAATACAGACGCGCGGTGCACGACTCATAACAGCCGAGGGGGGGGGGGGGGGGGGGGGTGCGCCCCCGGCGGAAATCGTCCTAGGTAGCACACTAGCACACGCGATGCGTCCAGCCACTCCACATAACTACCCGGTGAAAACCGACGAGATGCCGAGCCCGTTTGCTTGAAGAACACGCAGAGGCTCATGTGAGTTCGTGCGGCGGGTGCGCGCACTGCCTTGCGGCCACAGGAGCGCCGTGAGGTTGTCCGGGAATCAGTGGCGTCGCTAGGGTCAACCGCACCCGGTGCGGAGGCGCAGCGCGTCACCCCACCCCTCCCGCCGCCTTTCAAGCACCAAATAACCACGCCCTATATCCTCATGGCTGGCTTTGAAGCCGAGTTCGTTCTGCATCCAACGACTTGGTGCAAGTGAAGACAATTTTTTTTCTATTTTTTTAACACCTAGACGTAGTGAACGTGCACCACGACTTATAGTTCAGCAAAACGTGTCATCAAAACCGCACATTTCTGAAACAGCTAGGCATAAAATGAAGCGCGCGCCGTTTTATTATTTCTTCTTTAAAAAAGCATTTGTAAGTTCTGAAGAAATAAACAGATCAAGAGGTTTGGGACAGGTGAATGTCCAGAATGAGACCACAAGAATTAGCGGGCCACGAGATATGTAAACATTAAGTGTTTGCAGTAAGTTGTATCCATATGAGCACGAATATAGCTAAAAAGACGTGAAGTGGCCGACGCCACAAGGATTATAATGGAGTGGCAGTGCGAGACGTGAGAACACGCAGACGCGCCTACCTGTGTTCTTACTGCTAATTGGGTTTGTGTTTCTTTCGCTCGTTCCACCAACTCAGCGCAAGAAATAATGAAAATTTTTAGCATTAAAAAAAACCCACTGCATTTATAGCCGTAGGAATGACTTAGAGTAAACGGATGCCGACACAAACTTCGTCAAATCATGGACATTATAACGCGTGCAGGGATATGCATAGGAATCACAAGGGAAAACTAAAGACACAAATCTATAGCCCAATAACAATTCGAACATGCAGGAAAGAGCTAAGTCAAGAAACGAGCCGTGAACCAATACTTTTATTGGCCATATCAGAAATCAGAAAACTTGCAAAAGCCACAAGGGAAAACTTAAGTCGGCCGCACATACTGAATAGGCTAGCATATATCACTCGATGCATCCTTTAAAAGATCATGAACCCACTGATATACAATAAATGCGAACACTTAGAAGATAATTTTCTTCATGTAACTTATAAAAAAAATCACGGTTATTTTAAAAGCGGAATCCAGGCAATGAGTGCAAAGAAAAAATGCAGACTTAAATTAAAACTTTTTCTTTGGCCTTGAGAACTGCAAAGATGCTGATCGCTTGATAAAAATCGGTTCTTTTTGCCAGTTCACTTTAAAATGATAATAATGCAAGATCGGAAAGCCTAAACTATACCATTGGTGATCCCAAGTAGTTTGTGATTAGTTTCTGCTCTGAAAAACGATGCCATAGACACACATATCGTGAGAAATACATGCAGTTCTAGTGGAAGGAAGTCTACAAAATCCGCAATGAATGTTAGGAAGTCCAACGCTGCCCAATTGTTGGCGTCTTCGAGGCCGATGCCGGCTGCTTTGAGGTGTCTCCTCATCCTAGGAATATCGGAAAAGAGTGCGCTGTCAGACAGCTCACCGTAGATGAAGTCAGATTCGGAGTGGAAACTTTGGCCTCCTACTCAGTTGAATAAAGAAGGCTTTTCGCACAATAGGTTCAATGTTGTCAGTTCTAGAAATGCTTTTGATCTTATGCAGAGGTCGGCATAAAATCTATCAGTGCAATGCAGCATCGCCCTCTTCTTTTATTCCTGCAATGAAGGTCCCGAATCTCTTGCTTGTTCACCTGCCATCATCATCTTTAACCTGGGGTGTCTCTAGGATGCAATTCCGAGTTCATTTGATTTTAAGAGCGCCTGCTCACTTACATCGTGCACTAAGTGACCGCGTTCCTCTTTGAGGAAAAGCTTTAGGGCTTCCAACTTTGCCACCACTTTGTCAAGAAATTGTCCTTTTGTCGGCAAATACAGCTGCGCAGCATTGACTTCGTGAAGTACTACACGCCACAGGTACAAGTAACATAGAGAAGTAAAGTAAAAAAACAGTAACTTTATTGTATGTACTCTTTGGGTTCATATTTTCCTATGCTCACATAGGTCTTTCATGGCTGCTGTCAGTTCGTCATATTGTTCCTTCACTGGTTTTACTGCAGCGCAATGGCCGCTCCAGCGTGTTTCTGACAGCCTTTGCAGAGCCACACCGGCGTGGCTGATCAGCAAGTTGCATCGGTGAGTAAACGCCGCGAAGAAAGAAAAGTGTGTCTCAACAGATCCAAAAAATTTCATCCAAGATGAATTCTGAGCAATGAAATGGTGACCACACAGGTGAAGAGAATGGTCTACGCAACCACTGAGAATAGCTTTTTTGTTTTTCTCCTTAATAATGAATGACTTGTACGCCCACTTGGGTACCAGCCATATTGGCAGCGTTGTCGTAGCCTTGTGAACGGCACATAGTTATGTCTAGCCTGTTACGTTCTAGACATTGCAGTATTGACGAAGCTAGATCAGAAGCTTTTTCCCCTTTAGTAGAGTCACTCTCAAGGACACCTCTTTCACTTCCACCTTCCTGATTTCTATTTTTACGTACCTGGTCACTTCCGCCATTTGGTCGCAATGAGATATGTCTGGCGTGCTGTAAAACATGATCCCGTAGCGGCACTGCGCTGATTTGATCTCCTAAACAAGCTTCTCTTTCACATGTCTTGCGAACACGCCAATTATTTTGTTTCGTGTTACTGGAGAAAGATAAGAGACGACCGCGCCTTTTATATCGTCCTTGGTTTATTTTATTCAAATTATCTCCTCTTCCAGCACTGGATCATGTTTAGACAGCATATAAACCATTTCCTTGAAGTTTCCTTTGCTCACCGCCAATCCATCTTCATAGGGTCCGCGGAATGCCAGATTCTGTATTGAAAAACAAAACAAAACAGTGTAATATCAAGCAGTCGATGAAAGATATCCCCCCACTTCCTTTGTTCAGTTTCCATAGAATGGATGCTTTCAGGGTCGATGCTTTTCTGCTGTCTCAACCTTGTCTGTAAAGTTTTACACTGTTCCAGTCAACGCAGGTCCCCAGAACTTTCATGATATTAAACTTTTGAGCTAAGCTTCCGCCACGTCTGAAACCCACTCATAAATTTACACCTCGTTCCTGTAGCATGACTGGCGAACAGGCAGCAGCAAATATAGTAAAACTTATCGCTGACAGGTTAGTATGCCATCCGCAATAGCAAGTTCCTGTGGCCATTAGGCATTGCTTTGTAAAACCAGTCCTTGGAAAGCTGGCAAAACCCCCCTTGGCTTTCGGCCCTCTTCTCGACACCGAGCCAGACGGCCCCTTTTGTTTTGAAAAGAATCACCGCCCATTTTCGTGATTTCAATCCGAAAGCTATCTGTTAGTGGTATCTGCCAGAAAGAGACATCAAAAAACATTTCAGAATTTTCTGCGTGAACCTCACTTATACGATGCGTAGTGGCATCACTGAATTCACTCTCAGCCGTCTCTCCAGCTACCTCCATTCTTTGCAGTTGCTCCTGATCTTCCAGAAGACTCATCAGCTAGAGAGCGTCGAGTACAGGCTTTCGATGAGCCCGGTGTACCACTCGCTCCCTTTTTCACGTAGTCAAGCGTGGCTCCAGCTTGTTTTTGGATTCCCTTCCATTTCGCCTCTCGTGCTTTCCGCTGCTGAGCTCCACTTGGCCTCTTTGGTTTGCGCACTCTTCCCCGCTGCAGCATGACTGAGCGTCACTACAAAATGAAAAATTAAAATGTTTTCCTTCCTCCGTACCTCCAGCATCATGCCTCAGAAACACAGTAAACAGCGAAACGCATGCATGCTCACTGATACATCGCTACCAGCTACGGCTATAGTCGTTAATGCTTGCATTTATGCCTGTCAGTTCTTCTGTTGATATTCTTTTTGCCTGGTCTCTTGAGATAATTCGCGCACCAGATCTCAGGTCCCTCTTTCAGCATTACCTCATCAATTCATGGACGTGGCCCTTCCTGCTGAGGCGTTCAGCTCTTGCGATGGAGTAGGAGCAGCAAGCGCAGGCCAAGTTCAAACTGCTCTCTGCTTTTTTGCCAATACTGGCTGTGGTCTTCACGACGCGCTCACAGGTCTCCGTGACGATGTCAAGGCGGTGGGTAAACATTTTACCTGGATCTGTGGTACGTGGGCGTCTCTAGGCTATGTTTCTTTAACGCATTCAGTTGTATTTTCGGTTTTACCAAAGAATTCGTCTTGTTCGGAGAAAAAAAGACGTAAGAACCGCATAATGCATTACGTGAATACCCTTGAGTATATATCTTCTGAATTTCCCGTTCTAAAGCACGCGACCATGCTAAGGGCACCTTCCTATTTATCGTTTTTTTTTCAACGAAAACAGTGCCTGAAAGACCATACCGACCAAAAGGAGACATGCACACACACAGCGCTGTGTGTGTACGTGTCTCCTTTTCTCGGTCTGGTCTTTCGCACGCTAATTTCGTTGAAATCGTGTACCAACTGGCCCGACAGCTTTCCGTAATGCAGTTATTTTTGTTGTCAGCACGTAGTGAGTAGTGACGAGCCATTCTTCCAGTAAGCTACAGCCATTTCTCTCGCAAGCGATAAATATACTAGAAAGACGCATAAATCTCGTGGAGAGATACTGCAAGCGGGCCTCGCTCGGGAAAGGAGAGTGGATTGCACATAGATACACAAGCAATGCGGCAGCGCGGGACGCTCCCGCGGAAGGGGTCTCCGATTAGTATCGGGTTAATGCTCGCGTTTCCAGGGTATACACAAGAACATGTGCCCATGCTGACGTTAATACAATGGTGTAGTGTCTCTGGCTGAGGCATGCGTTCTACAGCCGTCCTCATAACAGAATATTTCTTTCTATGTAAAGATCAGACTTGCCACTCTGCGTCTCAGCGATACCATCCTGCGCCTTTTCCCGTTTTCACACAATAATTCAGTTCGGCCCAGCGCTCCCCCTCCCTTCTCACTGCCCTGCTGTACTCCTCTGTGCGCTGCGCCCGGTGCGCACCGCATTCCCTGCACCCCCCCCCCCTCGCGACGCCAGTGCCGGGAATGCACCCTGAAGAGCCCTGTAGACCGCGGGCATTTCATGACGCGGTTGGGTGAGCGCACTACTGTGAAGGAACAAGTGCAGGAGCGTTTCCACTGCCCCGCAGCCCGCACGTCGCTTGTCGCGAGTACGTGGTGCACCCGTATTTCCCCGGGCCACACTCATCCAACACGCGCTGCTGTCGCACTTGTAGCCGCGGACCAAGCCTGCCGAGTCATTATCACTGACTTAAGGGGAGCTTGCCGTGCTTTTGAACAGGGACAAATTCCTGATCGTGCCTTCCAAATTTTACACAGATGTAAATACCGGGGTTTCCCAACCCGGCGAACCATCCTCTGGGCCCCAGCACATGCGGAGATAGAGGGAAATAAGGCAGCGGACTCTACCGCCCGCGCCCTTAAACACCGGGCATCGCCTCTCCCACTGCCTGATCCGGCTCCTGATTTCAATCCGGCTATTACTTTCCGGCAGATCTCTCTCCTGTATCAAACCGCTCACGGCCAATACTCAGCCCCTGTAGAGGCCTCAAGAGGGCGGAGGAGCGTTGGCCTCTTCGCCTCTACATTAGGACGGTACTGTGCCCGGCAATGCTTAAACATTTCAATTCGGCCTTTTCGGGCGAGTGTCCACGCTGTGGTGAAGCGTTTGCGGAGACGTATCACATAGTGTGGGCTTGCCCTGCTAAGCCTGCTTTCCCACCCCACCCGAGAGGACTGGGACTGCTCGGCTGGCTGCTCAACTCTCCAGACCCAACGAGCCTTGGTGACAAGAACCAGGGCCGCCGCGGAGGCCACAGGGGTCCCGGACTAGAGATCCCTCCTAGTGATTGTGAGGGCCGGGCCCTTCAGGCCCGGTCCAAGCAATACGTCTTTTGATAATAGCATTAATAAGTGTTTTAGGCCACCACCAGAAACGATGATCGCGCGCGGCAGCCGTATCAGCGAATGGCCGCTGACGCTGCGTATATGCTCTCACCTCGCGCGGTGCATGGGTCGGCGTCCTGAGTACAGAGTTTGTCTTCGATGACCGCACGCACGTCCTCCATGCCGACAGACTCGTCGCTGGGAGAAAGCTGGTGTGCTGCGGTCGGGAGTTCCTCGGCACTTTCGTTGCCCTTGATGCCGCCGCGATCGTAAAATCCCTGTGCGCGAGTACCGCACTGCGCCAGGCACTCGAAGTGCGCGGATCCGGCAAAACAGCGGGTTCCACGGCCAGTTGTCCAAAGGCTGCCGATTGCGGTGCGGGAGTCGCACAGCGAAAACACAAACGGGCGGCGGTGGAACAAGCGTGAGCAGCAGGCCAAGACGCAGGCCCAGTAGTGCCACAGTACTGGACAAGCCCAGGTAGGAAACACGCGGTTGGCTGTGCAGTCGCAGGCTAGCAGCGGCGGCTACCGCCGCTGCTAGCAAGTAGCTTTCACTAGTCACCAAGCCGTCTGTGTAAACGATTAGGTGATCGCGTAGCTCCCCGCACATGACTGCTCCAGCCATCTGCTGCACAGCGTAGAGCGGAGGACTTCGTTTTCCCGCCATGCCTAGGAGTTCTCGCTGAGCGTCCGTAGCAGCTGGCCAGGGCGAGCAGCAGTCATAGGGGGCAGGCGCTGGTGAGCGACTTGCACTCCAGCAGCGTCGCTCCTACACGCGTGCGGGGACGGTTGCGCAATCGCTGCTGTAGCGCGCTGCCGTCCGGTAAGCGATGGAGCCTGCCAATGCGTTGTCTGGAGTTGCAGGCGCCACGCGCCAGGCTCAGCCAGGGCCGCAGCGCGCCGCTAGTTTTTGGGCAACCCAGGCGCAATCGTGGGTCCTTTCGGAAGGGTAGAAGTATGGAAAGTTTTTTCTGCTCCCACTCCACTGGACGGGAAATTTCGGAGCGTTCAGGATAATTTCGGCTTCATGTTCTCCAGGTTCCGTGGCATTCGGTATAATTTAGGCTTCATGTTCTTCTACAGATTCGGTAGCATTCCCTCCTTTAAATTCTGATTATGTTCAGCTGAGCTTGCACAGAATGCGACCTAAAAGCATTGCTTACTTTAAAAAGAAAAAAAAGATCTAGGCTAAGATCTGACATCCGGCCGCACCGCGGCACACATTCCGGGGCGCCGTACCACTAATGCGACACGCGGGAGCTCTTGCCTGCTACGTCTCCGCCCTGGGCCGGTTCTCTCCTCCTTAGGCGACCTGGTCTGCGTCGGCCTCTGGCGGGGTACCATATGGACGCCCCGTTTAGCGCGGACGCCCCGTCAACATGGGCGACCACGGCCCAGTACTCCCAGCGCCAGCAAATCCCCCAGATCCCGCCTCCAAGTAGCAACATTAGAGGGGTACGCCACGACCCCCGGCCGGCAGATAGTCGTGTTTTCTACCTACTTGTTCACAACTTTTTTTTGTGTGACATTTTCATACAACCAATCGTAGTGCCAGCGCCACGAATGCGAACGTGAGATCATAAGAACCCGAAGCATGGGCGCTTGACGAAACCAACCATATGCTCGAAGCCTGTCGCCGCCAGGGCTGCCACGGAAAGTGCGCCTCACGTTAGCTAAACTGACACGCGGAGGCGCCACACTGCTGCAGGTACAGCAGAATGCCGTACGGTGGGACATTCAAGTGTTTCTTTTTTCTGTGTGTGGTGCTGCTGCATGTCCGTGCATGCATTTCTTGCGGCTTGTATGTCGCCTACCCTTGTGTCAATTATTGCACCCTTCTGACACTCACGTTTCAAACGACGAATACAGTTTCCCTCCAGCGAATAATTTGGTTTTCAGTTAATGCACGGGTGGCTTCTTCCATGTCCTCGTTGCTTGTGGCGCTAATTTGTTCAGAATAAGAAAAATAAACGAAACGCCACTGCAGAATGCACCATCTATGACCTCCGGTCGGCACAACATTTGACGCTCGTTGTCTCGTCTTTTCGCCGGGCCTGCGTGCACTCCTCGTTTGGTCACCCATTAAGGTAACCAACGCTGTCGAGAAGCAGAGCGCGCATTCCGAATCTTTTTTAGTTCCCGATAGGAATGTCTTTGGCATATCTCTTTCTCTGAAATTATTTTTGTACTTTTAGCACATCTATTATACCATCACTCTACAGCCCTGCAACCCGCCGCAGTTACTCAGTGGCTTTTGTGTTCGGCTGCTTCTCTCAAGGTCGTCAGATAGAGTCCCGTGGTTGCGGTGGCCGCATTTCGATGGAAGCTAAGTGCAAAAACGCCCGTGTGTTGTGCGATGTCAGGGCACAATAAAGAACCCCAGGGGGTCCAAGTTAATTAGGGTCCCTCCACGTCGTCGTTCTCATCGCCCGTGTGTCGCTTCGGGGCGACAATTTGTAGCTTTTCAGCAGCTCTACGCTGAAGTGAAGACACACACACACACGCACACACACACAAGTACAAACACACACACAAACACGAACACAAACGCAAAGGCGAACGACGCGAACGCACTGATTAAGCAGAAAGCTGGGCGAGTTGGTTCAGCTGCATGGTGGAAAAAAACGCCCGCCCTTGTTTCTTCGTTCTGTCTTCGTCTTTGCGCTCTTTTTCAACGCCCCCCCCCCCCCCTCCCCCAACACACACATATATATAGCCACACCACTAACTCCTCTAGTGGCGCCGTATCGCGGTAAACTCTTTTACCTGGCAGTTGGCAAGCCTTGAGCCATATCGCCCCCCCCCCTCCCCCTTGGATGCTTTGTTGTCTTCCAAATCCACTTTATTTCCAACCTACAAGTTTGGGGTCGCCCAGGCAAAAAGCCGTCACAGACAGCTTGACTGGGCCCTAGGGGCCTACAGGCAGCATCACGCAGTAGACTTCACAGCACAGTTTAAATAATATGAACATGAAGCTTATACCTAGAGCAAATGCAGTGCTCACACTTCCTAAAGAATGATACACCTAGCAGATGTCAAAAATCAATATGAATTTGAAGCTTATACAAATAGCAAATGTAGTGTTTACACTTCCTGAAGAGTTAAATGTAATATTTCAATATATTATACTTCATTTCAATACAATTAAAAAAACGAAAACGCGCTAGCCCATTATGATGCAAACAAAAGTTAATCTATTATAAACCAACCAGTGGCCCGTCGGTCTAGTATTGGTGTCAGTTCTTACTGTCAGTGCAATTTATTTGGGTCACAGTAATATTCATTGCCTCATCAGAAAATTTGTAAATTTGTAAAAACGGGGCAGTAAAGTCAATGTTCTTTTTAATTTTATTATACAGTGATGGTATGCGGCAGTCAAGAGTGGACCGGCCATAAGTTGTTCGTGTACGCGGCACTGGTTTTAGTTCCCTACGTAAGCTGTAAGCATACAAAGGAGGGTGCGTATTATTTGGAAGGTTGTTTATGCATATAGAGAGACAGTTTGTAATCATATCATTTAGTTGCTTTAAGCATATTATGTTTAGTAAACAAGTGATCAGTAGATAGCAGGCTAGGGTTTCCATAAAAGTTCTCAAGAATTCGTAAGACATTTTTCTTGTAGTCGCTCCAATTTGTTGTAATTATTCATGGCTGTAACTCCCCAACCTAAAATGCAATATAAAAGACGAGAGGATAAACTAGCAAAATATATTGCTTTTTGAGCCTCACTGGAAGTAATTCTCTCAGCTTATAGAGACAGTCAACTGTTCTACTTAATTCTATCGCTAGCTTGCTAACATGCGTGTTCTAAGACATCGTTTCTTCGAACCAGACGAGTAAAAAATTTTCTTTTGTCACACGCTGCAAAGCTGTACCTTGCAAATTTATAACTAGCTCAGTGTCACAGGCTTGAAAATAATATACTTAGTCTTTTTAACGTTCAAGGTTAATCTGTTTTTATGCAACCACTCCCGAGTTAAGTGCAAGGGGCAACACTTGTGTAAACTGTTGCCCTTTGCAAGAAAAATCGCTAATATACAAATGCACAAATATATGGTTTATATGGGTTTAACGTCCCAAAGCGACGCAGGCTATGAGAGACGCCGTAGTGAAGGGATTCTGAAATTTCGACCACCTGGGGTTCTTTAACGTGCACTGACATCGCACAGTACACGGGCCTCTAGAATTTCGCCTCCATCGAAATGCGACTGCCGCGGCCGGAATAGAACCCGCGTCTTTCGGGCCGGCAGCCGAGCGCCATAACCACTCAGCCACCGCGGCGGCTATATATATATATATATATATATATATATATATATATATATATATATATATATATATATATATATTGTGTATTTGTATATCAGCGATTTTTCTTGCAAGGGGCAACACTTAACACAAGTTTTATAAATGCTACCAGCCTGTCTCAGCCAGCTCACATCTGAAACGTTGCATTGTCCTCTCTGCGTCGAGATTAAAACATTTGTATTGCATAGTGTAGCATAGCCGCGCCCGATAGGCCACGACAGGAACAGAACGAGCTTACACGCCTGTGAACGAGACAGGTAACAACCAACGTTTATTGTCAACCGGGGGTGGTTATATAGCAAGCAATAGGAGGGAGAGGGAATGGAGAGGAGACACGGCGAGTTGGAAAGAAACTTCACACTTGCGCAGTGTGTAGCCCGCACAATGACACAGCGGCCGACAACACTTCTTCCTCCTAAAATCGGTCAACTGGTGTATCGGTCAACTGGTGTCCTCGTCCTCGTCGAACGTCGTAGGACTTGAGCGGGCTCGCTTGGCACTACTGCTCCGGCTAGTGCAAGTGCTGGTGAGGCGCTGTCAGAATGATGGTCCTCAACTGCAGGCGGCAAAGCAGATGCTTCCAGTCTCATATCGACCTGCGATACGGATTCCTCTGGCCTGAATCTAGCGCCGTCCGGGCGCGCGTCTTCCGCAGCGTCGGGTGACTGTTTCTGTAGGCTGAAGACGTACCTGGTCCACGTGCCGCCGGACAATTGCTCCAGGTGTTTCTACTGTAACCATTCTGGTTCCAGATGTAGATGTCACATGTCCTGGTATCCATTTGTCTCCTGTCCCATAGTTGCGAACGTGCACATGACTCTTCAGTTGGGGCAGCCACTCCTGGCTATCAAACGGTGCGTCTCCACATTCCTTCGGGAAACACGTATCCAGGCGCGATCTAATCTGGTATCCTAGAAGCATCTCTGATGGCGACTTCCCGCCCTTCTGGGGCGTCCTTCTGTAATTGAGCAGTAGACGGGTAAGTTTGTGCTCCAATTTGCCGCCCCTCAACTTCCGGAGACCATCTTTCACCGTTCGGACAGCTCTTTCAGCAGCCCCATTAGATTGCGGGTGGAAGGGGGCGGTCCTAATGTGCGACATGTTGTTGTTCTGGACAAATTCTGCAAATTCACGACTAGTGAATTGTGTTCTGTTATCGGAAACTATCGTTCTGGGCACGCCAAACCGGCTGAATATATCCCGCAAACAATGGATTGTAGCTGACGTGGTAGCTTGCTTCAGAGGAAGCGCTTCTATCCACTTGGCGTGCGAATCGATTAGCACAAGGACCATCTTGCCTTCTATCGGTCCGGCAAAATCCACATGGATGCGCGACCACTTCTCAAATGTTTGTGGCCAGCTTGCGGGTGGAGCGGCTGGCGGCATAGGCAAATTGTCTATGCAATTCTTGCACTGAGCCGACATTCTCTCAATCTCTCGGTCTAGGCCTTGCCACCAAAACAACGATCGCGCAATGGATTTCATCGGCGAAGACCCTTGGTGGGTTTCATGCAGCAGCTGCAGCAATCTTTTTCGCGCACCGGCAGGTATAACCACTCGATGGCCCCAATAAATTAACCCATGTGCCAAGGACAACTCAAGTCGACGGTCAAAAAATACCGCCAAGCACGGCTCAAGGCCTTTCGAGCTTCTAGGCCAACCATGTGGCACGTAATGCTTGACGCGATCTAGTGTCGAGTCGACGGCTGTAAGGTCCTTCAGCTCTCGTGTCGTGACTGTGCCTTCCTCTAGGCGTTCCAAAGAAAAAAACGTACTCTTGCGGCTCTTGGGGCTCTATACTAGGACCGCGTGATGGCAGCGGAAGCCTTCTGAGGGCGTCCGAGTTCAGCAGTTGCCTTCCGGGAGTGTACTGAAGTTTGTAACGATATCCTCCGAGATAGAGTGCCCAACGCTGAATGCGGGCTGCAGCCATAGAGGGTGTCGGGCGGTCGGGCCTTAGCAATCCGAGGAGCGGCTGGTGGTCTGTAACCAAGGTGAATTCACGGCCCAACAGATAGTCTCGGAACCTCGTGACACCAAAAACTAGTGCCAGCGCCTCACGCTCCAGCTGCGAGTAATTCCGCTCGGCTTCGTGAGAGTCCTTGAACGGAATCCGATCGGTCTGTGTACGCTTCCTACTGTAAGAAACAGTACTGCGCCAATGCCGTGTGGGGAAGCGTCGCACTCTAGTTTCAGCTCCTTTGACGGGTCAAAATGGGCAAGCACTCCGGCATCCTTCAGACACTGCTTGGCCTTGACGAACGCAGTTTCCTGGGCGTGGTTCCACTGCCATCGCGCATTCTTTTCTAGTAACTGATATAACGGGGACAACACTGTTGACATGTTCGGCAGAAACCTTGAATAAAATGTTAGCATTCCGACAAATGAACGCAGCTCGCTCACGTTACGAGGGCTCGGTGTGTTCATGATAGCTTCCACGTTCTTTTCCGTCGGGTGAAGACCGAGGCGATTGATACGGTGTCCCAGATAAGTAACCGATAGCTGGCTGAAACTGCATTTGTCGTATCGCAGCTTTACGCCGTGCTCTCGAAATTGCTGCAACACTGTTTTCAGCCGAGCTCCTTTGTGTGCCGCCTTTTCAGACACAAGCACGTCATCTAAGTATGCCTGCACTCCAGGCAGGCCCGCTAGTATGGTATCCATCTTCCTTTGAAAGATAGCAGGAGCAGAGGAAATGCCAAACGGTAGCCTGTTGTAACAGAAGAGCCCTTGGTGCGTATTAATCACGCACATCTTGCGTGAAGCTTCGTCTAGTGCCACCTGGTTGTAGGCATCTTTCAGGTCGAGTGTACTGAAGACTTCACCACCGCTTAACGACGCGAACATGTCTTCAATCGCCGGAAGGGGATACTGCTTAACTGCACAAACCTGATTCAAGGTGGCCTTAAAATCCCCGCAAATCCGGACTGTGCCATCTTTTTTAAGCACTGGTACTTTGGGGGTCGCCCAGTCCGAATGTTTTATGGGCGAAATTATGCCTAGTGACACTAGGCGGTCCAACTCTTTAGCCACTTTGTCGCGGAGCGCGTACGGAAGCGGTCGCGCCTTGCAAAATTTGCTAACCGCTCCGTCCCTCAGCACCAAGCTGGCTGGGGTCTCTTCATCAGGCTCAATTCCTCCGAGAAAACATCCTCGTAGTTACTGCGTAAGTCGTTGATGTGGTTGATGGCTTCTCCCGCCTCCGGCGCTTCTCTTTTACCGACTTGCAGTACCGGAACACCAGCCCTATCCAGCAGGGTCAACAAGTCTCGCCCGCACAGGCTTGGTCTGGTGCAGTCTAGTACTATGAGTGTGCATTCAACTGACACACCTTGGTGCGCCACAGTTAGCTTAAGCTCGCCTAAAACAGGCAGCCGTCCAGCGTAGCACGAAAGTTTTAGAGGCTTCAAATTTGGCCAGTGTTTGCAATGCCTATCGAAAACCTGTCGCGCTATGACGCATACTGGTGATCCTGTGTCAACATCCATTGCCAGTTCTACACCGCCCCAATTGAATGTGCGGCGAATTGGCGGCTCGAGACACCTTCTTCGGGCCGACAGCAAAGTCCAGATATGAGCATTTTTATAGCAATCTTCCGATGTGGTTTCTTGAACTGTTAATGTTTGGCCATGAGGCGCAGGTGCAGCAGGCCCGAGTTGCTTGCCGCGGCGATTGGGACACATTTTTGCGAGATGTCCTCGTTGACCACAGCGATAACAGTGCGATTTGGCCCAGCTGCAGCTGTTAGCGTCATGTTTCAAGCTTCCACATCTGCCGCATTGCCGACACGCTGCATTTTCGACGCTGTCTCTCGGTGTTGGCCGGTGGCGCGCTTGCATTTTCAATAGCGGTGTTACTTCTGACGAAATTTCTTGCGCATCGTTTTCCGCGGATTCAGCAGCTATTGCTATCGCTTCGGCTTCTTCTAGCGTAAGATTTTTCTTTGCCAGAAGTTGGTTCCGTACGGCACTTGAGCGTACACCGCACACAATCCCATCTCGGATCATCCTGTCAAGGTAACTGTCGAAGTTGCAGTTGTCTCCGATGCGGCGGATCTCGACGAGGAAATCCCGAATAGATTCTCCTTCCAGTTGGCAACGACTGTTGAATTTGTAGCTCTCCGAAACTTCGTTCCGTTTAGGGTCATAGTATTCACTCAAAGCTTTGACAACTTCGTCATAACCCAAAGCGTTTGGTGCGCGGGGAGCCACTCTTCCGGCAAGGATTTGAATAGTCTGCGTGCTCAATGCAGCCACAAGAAGTGCTCTCTTCTTACTTGACTCAGCGATGCCATTTGCTTCGAAATATGCCTACACTTTGATCAAGTACGGCTTCCACTTATCTGTGCTTTCGTCGAAACTCGGAAGCATCTGGGCGGCCATGGAAGTTGCTGGCAGGGCTGTCTTCAGGACCGGAGTGTCTGGGTCTGCCTTGACGGCGTGGGTGTCGTTTTGACTCATCGCCACTTTAGCATAGCCGCGCCCGATAGGCCACGACAGGAACAGATCGAGCTTACACGCCTGTGAACGAGACAGGTAACAACCAACGTTTATTGTCAACCGGGGGTGGTTATATAGCAAGCAATAGGAGGGAGAGGGAATGGAGAGGAGACACGGCGAGATGGAAAGAAACTTCACGCTTGCGCAGTGTGTAGCCCGCACAATGACACAGCGGCCGACACAACACATAGGAAATTTGGACGCCTGAAATATGGCTCCTAATTCAACAATGAAGTTTTTTGATATTTTGTGGTCGCTTAAAAGGACACCTCGCTGCGTTTCATACTGAAAAGTGTGGCGGGAAAAGCAAAAGGAGCTTTAGACGAGTGTAAGGGTTTTGTGCACCGTCCTTGTAATCGCCGATCCACACGGTCGAACACACTCCCAGTGACCGACATCATTTCAAAGGCAGTCGGTCATAAACCATTTCTCTGGTCAATCATGCTTGACTCTAACTCACGCAGTGTCTTCTCGACACCAAACAGCGCTGACAGCATACGTAATAGTTTTATTTACATTCTCTACAAACCTAAACAATTCCTGGCATATTTCGCCTGTTCAAGTAGGGGGGTGATCATTATTCCCTCGTTAATCCCTGCCAACGGCGACATGGTGACTTCGAAAGCTGTATGACATATAGTGTTTTCAGTAAAAAAAAAGATCAGTATTAAATGGCAGATAAGGTAATAAAGCGGGCAGTGTTTGTGGTGGGGTGCAAAAATCTCAGTGTGTGCGTTGGGATTAGCCCATCCCAAAACGCAAAGAATTCCATATCTGACGACCTGCATGGGCACCTTTTACGCCGTATAAAGTTGATGTCTTTAGCACTACGGTGTGCATTTTGAGAAATCACAAGCTAAAGTTAAGATTTTACTTCTGCTTCCAGCTCACCTCGTCTACGTCGCATCTCAACGGCCTTCGGCGCCCATGGCTCCTGCATCAAGACTGGCTTCGCGACACTGCACATGTTCCCCTTCTCACGTTCCTTGCTTTATCATCTATCCTGTACGTCTGTAGTTTGTACGCCTCCTCCTACCTAGATATTTCTATATAGCAATGTAAGACCCCACCACTTCAAAAGGCTGACGTAAGGGACTTGCGCTTAGGCACTAAAGGTAGAGAACTGGAAAAGTGACTCCGCCAACACTGCCTCAGTGTTCGACTTAAGAGCAGTGCCTACGGGAGCTTAAACTGTTTATATCGGCGTGCTCGGAAAACGTGGAGAAGACCAAATCAAAATGTTTGCTTTCCAGGAACATCCCTTCTAAAACACAAGCATCGCCATCTACCTCATGCCTTTTCCACTACTGTTGCGACTTACAGCCACCATCACTATATCTGGTATGTTTCCTCGTTATATCAGGTAATAAATTCTATAAACGTGTGCATCATAACACGTCGAATCGTTTGATACCATCGGGAACCCCCTGCGACAAACGGTTCGGCCGTAATGGCCGTATGAAGGTCCTCGTAATGCATGGTTTGGGAGAGTAAAAGTCTTAGGTTCGAATCCGACACATATTGTGAGCTTCTACTTACCCATTAACTTTATACTCAGTACATGCAAAGTCATTTGGAACCACTTCAGTCATTGTGCTTCTATCGTGTGGCCCCCAAATTTTACGCAAATATGGTGGTTCGGGGGGGGGGGGGGGGTGCTATACGGGCACATATATAACGGATCGAAAGTATAGGCACCAACTGAAGCGCTACGTGCCCACTGTTGCTATGTGATATGATGTGGTCACGTGGTTACTGTTCGGTCATTATTACCTTCATTGCAAACAGACGCGTGCTTGACAAACGTAAATATAGTAAGAGCTGACGCTCTTATAACGCTTTCGCTGTGCTGAGCAATACGAGAACCGATCGGCATGTGTGCCCTTCTGCGTCGTACCATGGCGCCTCATCCTGTTTCCCAGCGCTGCCTAACGCTGTTTTGTAGCTGCAAACCCTCAGACTCGCCGCAGGGCTCCGCGGCTGCCAGATCCCTCGCCCTACGCTCTGCGCCTCTTAGAGCAAGACTTTGCCTTAACCCATAAATTGCCATCAGAACATAACTCCCACTAACGTCGTTCTGCCAAGCTGTGTGGTTGAAAAGATTGAAAAAACTTTTCCGGCCCTGCAGTACACAGCTTTAATTTGTTCTAGATGAATACAGCAATGTAATCATCACATAAATATTTGTTCCTTTGCAACCGGTAAATATTTTGTAACGAACAGTGGCTTGCCCGGCCTAGGCGCGCAAAGATGAACAAGCCATGCAACGTCACCACATTGATGGCACATACCTCGAAGAGAAAAATATATATTTAATTTGTAACAACAAATTTTGCTTCCGGTACATTCTTTCGCTTTGCTCTACGCTTAATTCTCTAGAGCTCCTTTTTTTCACATCAAACTGGTTTTGTTGGTTTGCCTCGCGTTCACTACACCTGCTCCAAGTTCTTATCCAAAGCAGGAATATTTCCACAGCGGAGAAAAATGAGAAGATGAAGGAGAAGACGTCATTTTTTTATCCAGACAATGACAATATTGCACGCACAGCTCAGCGCACATGTGCTGCTGGCACACGTGCTCGCTCCAAAATGCAGACTTGATAATACATGCACTTTTGTAGCGGCAGCTACATTACGGTAGCATTTCGAGCCTTCAGCGTGGCCGCGCCACCCTATGGCTGCGCTGCCACGCTGTCACGTGATTGGTCACCTTGTGCGGAGCAGCTGCCAGCGGCGCGGCGCGTGGCTGATCACGTGGTTCGTCACGTGGTTGGTCACGTGACCTAATTCCGCTCGACCAGCTGTAGCTATCGCGTCACTCCAGGTTTAACCGGAGCTAAAGCACCCACAATTTTTTCTACTTGTCCTCCATTTTAATACGCCTCCTAACTTCGCAATGTCCGAACTTTTCACAAGCTGTAATCCAATATTGCAAGGCAACCAACGCTCACCAGCACAGCGTCAGGGTCATCTTCGCTGAGGTTGCGCGAGGAGTTATCTAGTCTACCACAGGAAGCAAAACGCGTTTGAAACTTTTTCTGTGGCGTTTCATTCCTTTTCACATGCGTGTTTTATGATTTAATATATTTTTTTTCATGTATAGGGGAATTTATTGACCAAAGTACTGCACGCACTATACATGGTTTGCATGTGACGTCACGTCCGGCGGCGCGCGCTGCGGCGGACATGTTGGTGCAGTCTGTGCGGAGTCGGTGGAGTGCGGGTCGCACGCGTTTCCTCGCTAGTGGTAACACGTGCAATTTTGTTGCCTTTTGTGTGGCATGCCGCCGCTTCTCAGTAAGCAGCCTTTAGACGCTACCTACTGCTTAGATCTTACGGGGTCGGAGCGCGTTCGGTATGCGGAAAGAGTGCGTCTCTGCGATAATATCGACCCGTACATGCTGCGGCCAGGAACGGACACGAGCGATGTCGACATATTTCCAGAGATTTGTTACGGTGACATCGTCAATTACCTTGTTTTTTCTGCACGCTTTCTGACCCTTGAAGAAATGAAGGCGTTTAAGTCCACCGAGGCGCATAATTATTTCACTAGCGGCTGCGTGAAGGGACTGTCGGCAAAACAGCTGCAAGGGGACAAGGTGCTTCTACTTGGAGAGGTAAGCCGCAGGACATTGATCTTTGTAAGGATTAAAGAAATAATGGTTATTAAATCCACAAGTGACTGAGTGTAAGCAATCACGCAGTAAAGTTTTAAAAAGAACTGTTTACAAAGTGTCAGGCTAGTGATTCATTTCTTCAAATGTACTGAACCTGGACGACTTCAGATTAAATCACGAGTTATTCTATTTTTATGGGCATATGAAAGGAACCGTTGCTGGTTTATCTTAGTTTGGAAACCCAACAAAGTATTGCGCAAAAAAGAAACGGTCATGCGTGGAGAGATTGTTATCGCTCGCTACAGATTTGTCGACCAACAATTTAGGTCTCGCCTGTCGCGTCGCGCAGTTTTTATGGCCCGCATTAACTGATCAAGCTCATCGCTGTTGCCGTTTTCGACGGTCCGGTAGCGCGACAAGATCTACAGTGACGTGTGCCTTCGCAGAGATGTGCCCAATGTTAATTTGGATTCGTAGCCTCCATTGTTCCCGACTCCTCAGCCTGACACTCCGCTTGAGCCGCGCGTTTCTGGGTCCGTCGTCTTGCCGCGCGAGCGTGGCGACCGGGATCACCATTTTTGCGCTGTAGCCGAGCAAAAGCGTAGGGGCCCAGTCCGGGTCCGTCTCCTCCCAGAGTCTTGATGGTCTGCCTACAAAATGCAAGAAAAATTTGTTTAAAATGAGATATTCCGCTATGCTTGTACGTCATGCGCCTAAATAAACATTGTGCATATGCAACGGACTTACCTTTTACGAAGTGGGCGCCGCAAACACGTATGCCCGTCCTTTCGGTGTTGAGATCAGGCACGTTTTATACGAGCCAATATCCAATCTCTCCACGCGGAATGTTTGCGGCAAAATCTCTTAACACACTTTCTGAAGACTGTTAAAAGGAGTAAAATAAACTGATGATTATTCACAAGTTACACAGTGCCGAGCTTGGCTACATCGAAATAGACGATGACCGTTTCCGTGCCGGAAGGGTCTACAGAAGGTTTAGGCAGATTGTAGCGCAGCGTAACAGGTATGCCGCTACGGCTCACCTTGAAGTCAATGTATAAGTAGAAGTGGACGTGCGATATGCTAAGCTCTTATTGTTCGATTTCTACGTATCGACACTACATCGGCATCAATTGAGCACGCACAAAGTTACTTATTGCCAAAATACTCCAGACGTCATGAATGACTCGAATACGAAGAACTGGAGAATCAAAATTTAATTCGCTAAGCTTGAAGTCGATGACCAAGAGGAACTAGTTCCAGACGGTGTCATGCGTATAAGAACGACAGCCGTCTGGATCGCCTAATGTGCATGCTGCATCTGCCGGGTGGGTCGTTTCCTCAGGATACTCCGCAGGTATCTTAGGTTGGAGGTGAACTCGTACATGGCGGACATTCTCCGGTACAAAAAGCAACCGGGCGGCAGTAAAAAACCCGTTAGTGTTCACTTCGCGAACCCGTGAAGAACAAAAAATTGTGTTTAGTTTATTGCATTGGTTATATCGTTTTCTATCATTTGGAACTCCTGCCTCCTTCTTGTCAGAAATTATGTTATACTCCGGTCGTTTTAAATTATTGCGCACACAAATCACTTCTACAAAATTAGCTCTCTCTCAAGAATTCGGTAAAAGTCAAACTGAATCTGTCCAGTTACTGATTTTGTGCGCGCGTACCGAGGACGACACTGCGATTAAAATTATCTAAGGCTGTAAATCACAGAAAAGCGGGAGCACCAGATCAGTGCGAGAAAAAGTGACCCATAAACCTCTCAATTACGGAGTGAAAATTAGGCACAGTGCAGAGATTTGAACGAACCGCACAGCGGCTAGAAATGAAAGCAAGAAATTGCTGGGAACAGCAGACAATTACCTGCGAAGAAACATTATCCCATAATATTTCACTTGATCAATGACTACAACGTTTTGTTTGTGTTACGATGTTTGACGAGACGAACTTTCGCCAAACGCTCTATTATCTAAAGTGAAGCTATAGCTTTTCACTCTTCGCTGTATACTAAAGGTGAGTTAATGTAGAATATTTTCAGCCAGGCTCGAATATTCTAGATGTAATTTATATTCGATTCCAAAGCTGCATCTTATATGTATTTCAAAAGTTTTATTGTACCTGAATATTTCAAAGAAACAGAATCTGCACAACTGCTTTTACTAACATTACTTTCCCTTTTCTCGCGCAAGGCTTCGAAAGCTTCCCTGTCAGCGGTGAAGCAACTTGGTGAGTTCGTGCACAGCTATGGCGGCCATGCGTTAGCTACCATTTTGTTTTTTTCGTGCAGACTGTGAGCGTGTGCGCCTTTGCACTGCTACAACTTCGCCCACTGGAGAAATGGAGTGTAGGAACGACTGAGATGATACGCCCGTCTACAAAGAGACGGGGTATGTGCAGGAAGCAAACAGAACCTATATTTGATATGTTTTGCTGGGGCCGCCGCTACGAATGGCAGAGTGTATTGGGTCCTTGCGGAGATCATGTGAAAAAAAAAGGGCATGACAACTACGTGGCACAATCTCGGCTATAAAGGCGCTTGATGTGAAGTTTTATGGCGCACTAAAGCACCGCCCTTTTACGAAACCTACGACGGAAGCTCCTCCTGTCACCTGCGAGCGATGTTCTATCTCGAGAGTGTGTGCTTCCTCCGCGAATCTACGGTAATGCGGGAAACTTCTGAAAGCGGTGACAAGAGCAGCTTCTGAAGGCAGCACTATCAGTGCCTCTTCACCTGCAGGATGTTAGACGCTGACGCCAGCAAAACTTCTGAAGGTTTCACCTGCCCTCTTCTTACTCCACACTTGGGAACCTAAGCACGCTCATGTATCGTCATATGGCTGCTAACCATTCTTTTGGAATCGCCGCTATCATTGAAGAGATGTGCAGTGTTTGGAAAATAGAATGTGAGCAGTCGAACGCGACACAACCGCAGCAGCGGAGAGTTCGTATGGGGGATTTTCATGACTAAACAATGTCCTCGTTGCAAAGCAGCGTCCTTGAGTGCATTGTTTATGAAAATTAGCTAAAAGGGAAACTGGCGCCACCGTCCGTGCGAGTTTCTTAAAGGGCACTCATCCACCGCGGAAATGCCGGCAAGACAAAGTTTCTTGGCTTGGCCAGTGTTATCCCTAAAATTTAACTGCGGCTGCAGAAGAAGAAATTTACGCGAGAAAAAATATTGTAAGCAAACGTTGGTTCATCATCAAGATGTCCTATATTAGAATCTGTTTACTGTAAACTGCAATAATCAAGCAGCAAAGCAGATAGTGTAAACAAGCAGCGAATTGGCCCACGCTGAGAGAGGGCTTTCCCTTCATGAGGCCAAATTTAGAGCTGTCGACACGAATTTTTTTTGTGCTTTGCAGCTGCACTTTTCGAAGGAAATGTAGTTCAGAATATCGCGCATGCTTTATTAGTGCAATTGGTGAGATACTAATAATGGAAGGTTGCTTTGGTGTCGTCAGCTAATGCGGGTTCGCGCACTAGGTTCATGCCGAAAGAAAGTTTTCTCAACCCTCACCCTTCTCTGAGAAAGTTCATTTCGCATGCACAGTGCCGGCTCTCACCATGTCCTGGTGCTGTCCGTACGGATTTCGCAAACTAAAACATGATCTAGTAAGCAGAAACCTGTCCTACTGTAACAATCGTTTGAGGTCACTGCGGTAACCCGCATTGGAGGAATGCGAAAGCATTGGCGCCTCCTCGTTTCTCTTTGCCCCTCTTTGCTTCACTCGTCGCCTCTTTTCCTTCTGCTCATATTTACTCGATAAAGCACTGATGTAAATTCATGCAATTTCCAAATTGCCACAATTAATTGTCTGACTTAATCAAGTTCTATCAATTACTCAATTGAGTTTCAAAACTTGGCGCCATTCTTCGGTTTCAAATTTGGCGCCATGCGTTGGCTCCGCCCACTTTTTGGAGATTTTCGGCTCTAATAAATGACTAATGAACTTTTGAACATAATTTTTTCGACATCAACCTAACATTATCTTCTTTCGATTACAACCATTCGTTTGGCGCTACCTCTTCCAAGTTCCTCGCAACTGCTGCGGACACGTTTTGCGTACACGACCATGTCGACGTAGCCTAGTAATGCTTTCGCATTATTAACTGACAGCTATGTTCATGCTGACGCAGGCGACATTTTTGCTTAGCAAGGTTTGTGGCGGGCCAGTTGGTGATCAATACAGAAAAAATTATTCACATCACAGTGGCAAAGAGGCATGAGACTATGGAAGAAAACACGTTCTGTGATGTGTTTCCTTCCTACGTCAGGACCCCTGTTTGCAGCGCCGAAGCACTCTTGTAACGTTTTCTGATCTAGGCTGAAATAAACCACGCCTTAAGGAGTTAACGAATCAACCGCGGACTGGCGCTTATCACCGAAAGGAGCTAAAAATTGTGCTGTTCACTAAAACGGCAAATCCAAGCACACACGCTGAAAGAAAAACAGATTGGCGAAGGCTTTTTCTAATTTTCGTTTATGTTTCGATATACAAAACATGTGCACAGTTTTCGAAAATGTGGAAACTTGAAGTTTTCACCTGCAGCCATCATTACTTACGACGTAAACAATGTAAATGTAGGTCACCGTCAGCAGTCTCAAAGGGAAGAACACGCCAAGGCGAAGCAAAAGATCACGAGTTTCTTGATCGTACAGCCATAAACACGAGCCAGGCAATTGAGCTCATGCGCGACTTCTCGTTAAATGATCGACGTTCTTCACAGCGAAAACAGGTTACATGTGTGAGCCTTCCTGCACATAAGCACAGATACTGTACCTGTGCCTTCTTAACGGCGACCACATTCCTTTCGGTTCTATTATTGCAGCCTCCGGTCCGTTCGGATCTCAAATGAACTTCCTGCGTAGCTCAATAACTACATCATCAAAAATTGCACAAAACATGAATGAAAACGAAACTGAAGAAGCAAAAAATGTGCTCCGTGGAGCAGTCGAAACGCCAGCAGCTGTCAGACAGAAGAAACGCCTTCCGGCATGCATAGCGCGTCCCTGGTACATAAAGTGCGGAGCCGCCAGCTTTCCCTCTGATGATATTTAGAAACTCAATGCTTCACTGCTCTTCGGGTGGCGATAAACAAAGAACAAAGAAAAATGAACATGACAGTGCTTCGCGGCAATATGAAGCAGACCCACGTGCGCCCACGTGCCTGTCGTTCCACGTGCGCCCACGTCGACCCATGTCGACCCACGTGCGCCCACGTGACCCACGTGCCTGTCGTTCACTTTGTCGCGGTTGTCTTGAGTTTACTTGGCATGGCCGGGTTATGAGGCGGCACAAATCCACCGCCCGCTTCTATATGTAGAAGCCGAGCAAAACAGCGCGATTCGCATTCATCTTCAGCACAGCCAGCGACCGCAGCGCCACCAGCCAACACCACCGTGCATGTCAAGGTAAGCGCGAGCGACTTCATGTTCCGGCACTTTAGCGCGACAGACTGGTACCAGCTCTAGGACGCTCAATTCTTTGGTCTCAAGGTACATTTAGTCGGGATATATTTTTTCAAATATGCGGTATGAGCGCTTCTTATTCGTTACTGTGCACCCAAATGCCTATACGTGCACATTTCAGGGTGTCTACTATTCTATTTTATTTCTCCAGATAATATTGGTTATTGGTTATTTTCTCCTAGAGTTCAAGTGGCATGAGAAAACTGGAAGTTGCTGAGAAGATGGGTGTACTTGGTATTGGTGGTAATTACTCGGTCTTCAAGTCCTTGGTGACAACTCCAACACTGAAGCCAGCCCATGGCCGAGAACTTATTTTAAAATGCCCTATATATCAGTTTGGAGGCCGTTGTCCGGTAGACCCTCCGTTGTCCGGTAGAATTTGTGGGAAGCTGTCAGCGAAACCATCCCCGAGGAACTACGACGACTGCTGCCAACTTGCCCACAGCCTCAAGCAGCGACCCTCATGGATGTGGTGCGAGAAGTGCAACAGGCACTTGAATATACGCGACTTCGACGGCCACACACACCCAGACCATGATTTGCGCCGTTGCCTTGCGCAGCCAGAGGCGTCCTCCCACTCAGCGCCAGGAATCGTATACACCACACCAAAGATCCCAATCGCCCGCCCTCCTAACTCAGTTGCAAGATCACGCAGGATTAGCCGACCTCCAAAGGACCCATGACCAGCGCCTCCCGCTCTGTATCCATTGCGGCGAACCCGGCCACATTCTTCGGCACAGCCCCTACAAAAGAATGGGCTTACGTGGCTTCTCAACTGATGCCCCACGACCCCGTCCTGGTCAAAGACCGCGGGATATCCACGAGTACCTGCGTCGAAAGGCGTACGTGTCATCTAGCCGTCAGTGGCGTAGCCAGAAATTTTGTTCGGGGGGGGGGGGGGGGGCTCATGGGGCAGCTCGGCCTCCTCATAGAATTTGTGGAGGAATGAAACGCAAGAATAATAACTGCATTGCCATTGGCAATGCCATTGTGTATTAGATAACGCTACGCACTGTCTAGACAAGTGAAATATGTGTTCTTTGAACAAAATAATTCATTCGTATGCCTTTAAAATTGTGGCTGGCAGACATAACTGATACCAATGCTTCTATGTTTTTGTGTATATTAGTAAAGAGAACATCACGCGATGTCTAAAACTATATTAATCCGAAATCAGCAAAGCAGTGCATGCCGCTGATGTGAAAAACGATAAGGACATGAAATGAGCAAGCAGAGGACAAACATTTTAATGAATCTTTGTAGTTCAAGAGCTTTTAGATTTTTGTACATATCCAACGGCCAGGGAAAAGTCTCAATGACACTGTCCTTCGTTCCAGTGTACTGCGCAGCAGCAGCTGTCACCGGCCATGTATTGCGAGTAATTGCAGCGAAATTTTATTCGTAACAGCAAGCACACGAATAAACAAGGAGTTCTGCAAAATATACATTAGAAGTGCGAAGATTAAATGTAGTATTAGAAATGCAAAGATACAACTTGATAAAGGAGAAAAAGTGTAACTGGAAACAAAGCCACTGTATGTGTGCACAAAATCTCGCCACAAGGTATTTAAATACACGTATGTCTCCATTAAATCTCCATTAAATCTAAGCAAAAGTCACTGCATACAATGCGTGAAACAAGACAAATAAACATTTTGTGCAATCGCAGATAGTAAACTTTACACACAGAAAGACAGACGATCGAGGCAAGAACAAAACTATGATAGCAGAAGTCGCGATATGTACTTGAGTCATGCTGTGGTCGCGGCAGCATCATATGGTTAGAATAATAGAAGAACAATGCAGAAATCAATACGAAAGGAATTGCCTGCCCGGCGACAATTATTCTGCACCCATATTTAGAGAAGGTTATTCATTTGAGTGAAAGAAAAAGTTAAAGCATTTTCAATTCAATTCAATTTTTAATGAAAATTTATCATGGGATGAACACGTTGAAAAAGTCAGGGATAAGCTGTCCAAGGCTGCTGGTATGGTGTCCCGCCTGCGATACCTCTTTCCAAAGCATATTAAGCTGATGCTGTACAACGCACTGTTTTCCTCTCTTGCTAACTATTGTATTTTGGTCTGGGGAACAACATCATATACGAATAACAAACGGTTGCATTTACTTCAAAAGAAAATTGTTCGAAATATTGTTAACGCTTCACGTTTTGAACATACGGAACCGATCTTTGCAACGCTTCGCATCACACCCCTTCCCCAAGTCTTTGAATCTGTACTGCTGAGGCGGTATAAAACAAGTATTAGAAAAAATAATCTATTTATGGTGAACCTGCCGAACTTAAAATGTAAAGAACGGATGTATGCCACCCGTACTGGTTTCACATGGTTCGTGCCGAAAGCTCGTACGAATTATGGTCGCCATATGCTTTCACACACTCTTCCGTCCTCATTAAATAAGGCATCTAAATGTGTGTGCACTTAGGTACCGTGAGAGTGGTACTTATTACCAACTGAGAGTCGTATTTATTATTTGTATTTTCTTTCCTGTATGATTATTTGCCGTTTTATTTTATTTTCACATTCATCTAATTATCCTGTTATTAACTTATATGACACTCTGTATACCATCCTGATGCTGCTGTAAAGTCATTGTATGGGTGCGTCGACTCCTGTCAAGCCTTCTCTCTGGCTTTTTGTCGACGCACCCAACATCCTCAAGATGTTGAATAAATTGAATTGAATTGAATAAATCTATTTATTTTCTATAGAATGGTCTAAATGATTTGTTTATAGAAAGTCTATAGACTTCATAGACTAAAGTTCTTAGACAGTTTATGGACAGTCTAAACAAATTTTTATAAGGGCACAACGCCAAGGTTACTCGCGTATTCAAAATTCTAAAAACTGATGTGGCTATTCCAAAAGACTAGCTAAAATTTCTAATTGCGACTAGGCGCGCCTATCTCTGCTAGTAAAAAAGTTGATATAAAAATTGTTGAACAGCTTACTACTCAAGACCATTCTGAGGTTTTCTGAGGTCCGCCAAACTTGGTAATACTATGCCGCAAAAGCCAAATTTTACCATACAAAGACTACTTTTGAAAAGTTTTGAAACTGTTCGCTGAAAAACCTGGTATAAGCGTCGGAGCCTAAATTAATTTTAAGAGCAGCTTTATCAGCTCGCACATGCCGATTGTGCCTATATCCAATTTCTTAATTTGCTAAACTGAATAGTATGCAAAGCTTCGACGCAGTGGCAGACTTGTTAAGAACCAGACATGCTTCACATATTGAGAGAAATCCCCAAAACGCCACTCGAGCAGCCAAAGGTATGGTGACTGTTTTATGCGAGAAAGTAGAAAAGCAAATCACATGCATTTGTTTGTGCAGAAGTGATGCTGTTAGCTTGTGCGAATTAAAAGAAAAAAACTAGGAATGATTGAGAGTGTTTGCGTTTTTTGGCCTCCAGTCTTGGCACCAGTGGCAGCTATCCAAGTCATTGAAAACACCGACTTCTCCGTTTAATGCATTGCGACTGCTCAGTTTACCTTGCCAGATAATGCAAGTGCGCACAGGCTTACCGCCCACATAAATCAGTGTCAAATGTGTATCCCAATAAAATTTTCCTATTAAAACCCAGAAAAACAATCTTCCCCTAAAGGGACCCCCTGGGAACAAGTAGAAATGTATGTATCGATAGAGTCCCGTGTTTTATTCATAAAGAGACCACTTTCACTGGAAACGAAGCTGTTATGGGCAAGAAAGCACCAATACGTGAAATGCAAGTATCCGAGCTAAGGTGAGGAAAAACTGGCTTTGACAACAATGGGTTTCGAACTGAGCTTTTATTGCGCTGCACGTGCTGTGGCGCCTAAGCCAACTTGTTCTTCATTGACCGGCGCCGCACACGGCACGAGTTCTTGCCTGCGCGACCAGAGCGCGACGCGAGGGGCGCCACGCAGGTGTCGCCACCATTGGCTGAACTCACAAGTACAGTGGGTGCGTCAACACTTTAAAGCACGGATCCCAGAAGCTATGCTGTACCGCCATTCAATTAAAAATGGCGGGAACTCCTCAGTTAAGTCACCTTCTTCTTTCACTCTTCTCTCCTCCAGATAAATCCAGACTGATCACTCCTAATGCAGAACACACAGAGTTTATTCTACACTATGTATACAAATGCAGTAACAACGTCTTCGTCTGGGGCCGCCACTCAGCTCGACAACCGGTTCTGTTCTCTGAAATGTCTCACGCTTGTCTCTTACCGTCAGGCGCCTAGCCTAACAGCACGGGTGACCTCCCGCCGCTCTTGATACAGGCCGTCGCTGGGCCTCCGCGGTCAATTTTTCTCAGTTATAAATGCGCTATTTTCTGCTGGACAAATAACGTAGCCAGAGAGAGCCAGATAATCAATTTTACAGCGAAAGCTCGATTAGCTTTGTCATAATCTATTTTGGGGGTACAAGGGCAGCCGTAACGCGTTGCGCGTAGCGTTAGGCCTGCTGCTTTTCCATTTTCTCGCTGCACGCTTAAAAGATCCACCTACAAAGGGAGCCAGGAATACCCCTTTCCTTTCCTCAAATCCAAGGTGGAGTTTAGGCTGTGAATAGATTACCGGTCTAGCCATATTCATAGTGTAATAATAATAATAATAATTGGTTTTTGGTGGAAAGGAAATGGCGCAGTATCTGTCTCATATATCGTTGGACACCTGAACCGCGCCGTAAGGGAAGGGATAGAGGAGGGAGTGAAAGAAGAGAGGAACAAATAGGTCCGTAGTGGAGGGCTCCGGAATAATTTCGACCACCTGGGGATCTTTAACGTGCACTGACATCGCACAGCACACGGACGCCTTAGCGTTTTTCCTCCATAAAAACGCAGCCGCCGCGTTCGGGTTCGAACCCGGGAACTGCGGATCAGTAGTCGAGCGCCCTAACCACTGAGCCACCGCGGCGGGGCATGTAAGCGCGCAGCTAGATTTGAGGAAAGGAAAGACGCATAACTGGCTCACTTTGATGGTGGACACCTCAACCGCGCCGTGAGAGAGAAACACGAACGCCGACTAAAAGCTTGTTTCCAGCTAGCGCTCGTTTTTTTCTGAGACGGCATGGTTGAGCTGTTCACAGGAAAAGTGAACTGGTTATGCGCCTTTATACCATCCTCAAATCAAGCGCGAAGGGTTTAAACCACTTCTTACAACGTGGTCAAAACTCCGAATAATGCTTGATTGGAAACTAGACTGCCTAATTTACTTCAAACAAGCGGGCCCTGGACAGTGCCGGGAAGGATTGCAAGAAGTAGTTCATTAGGCGGACCAACGCTCTGAATCACGCATGCGGGTCTGGTCATGCACGGCGCTTTATATAGTACCGTCTTGCACACCACCCGTAAGCAACGCTATTTCAGTCCAGGCCACGGCAGCCGCCTTTCAACCTTCCCGTCTTTTGTAGCGGGTGCTACTCTAGACTACCAATCGAGCATTTCGCGGTACACGCGAGAGGCCAGTTGTGTGCATGCGCCGTTACCATGGCAACCGGGGAGGAGGAGTAGGTGCGCCGCGCGCTTCGCCGCCGCCGTCACCGCTTTCTTCCGGATGGTCTCCTTAATCCCTTCCCTTTATTATGGCGCAGTTCAGGTGTCCGCCGATATCTTAGATACTGCGCCAGTTCCTTTCCCCAAAAACAAATCTGATTGGAAAAAAAATTATTTACATTGGTACACATGCCAAGATTACCGGATACATTCACATTCACAAGTAGACATGACGCTAAGCATGTAAGGCGAGCCAATAAAAGAGGTATCATAAGCACCTTTGAGCAACTAACAGGATTGACTTGTGAGCGATTTAACACGGGATAGAATGCCTATTCACGGAATAGTGAAACAGTAATAATCAATTGACCTTACTGCCGTGGTCCGCGGTGTCGGTCTCCATGGCAGGCGCCGCATGGATCACACCTACCGTTCCGCTGAACGCATCAAAGTGCACCGGCGTTTTATGAAAATTTGGTTTTGGGGGAAAGGAAATGGGGCATTATGTCTCACAGTACTGGCGGACACCTGAATCGCGCCATTAGGGCAGGGATAAAGGAGGGGCTGAGAAAAGAAAGGAAGAAAGCAGTGTCGTAGTGGAGGGCTCCGGAATAATTTCGACCACCTGGGTGTCTTTAGCGTGCATTGACCGCATAGCGCACGAGCGCCTTAGCGTTTCGCCTCAATCGAAACGCAGCCGCCGCGGTCGGGTTCGAACTTGGGCACTCTGGATCCTGGACAGAAAGGATTGACCTTGTGTATCTGAGAGAAAGCAACTAGTCTAAATACTGTGTAGGCAGCATTGATACAACTGCGTGTTACTTTACCGATCACCGGGCAGTGTTTATCTCCGTCAAAACAATTGAATAAATAAACAACGTGTCTCTCCGAATACTTCTTCAATGCTTAACATTTAGTCACAACAACAAACTCGACAACACGCGTAACCAGCGGAGAACTACAGCTCTCGCTACCTATATCCTGGCATAGCTGAGCTAATCCACTGCCAATTTTTTTGTCACTGCGTGGTTCAAGTGTCCATCTAAAAAAAAGCTGTTATGCGCCATTACTTTACTCAAACCTAGGGGAGATCCTCGACAGCGAATAACGTTAGGCTGTGAACAGTACAGTCTAATCTGCTTCGTGCAAGTGGGCCCTCGAGTCCATGACGTTTGCGGGAAATAGAGTCGAACCGAGACAGCAAGCGGAAGGAACCCGAGTATACACGCGAGCGTAGAGACGCCCAACCATACAGTCGCCTGCGAAACGTTAAAATGGACCCGCAGCTCCGGGCGTCTCGCCCGCTACTGTCAATCAGCTTTCGCTGATTAATGCGCTAGGCGTCTGAGCTAAGGTCCGGAAATTTTTTTTATGGAGAACAATAACTGGATAGAATTTTTCGCATTATCCGGTTAATGACGTATTCTGTCGCCCGTCTTTTGAATTAATGCACAGCTGAAAGCATTTATTTCTTTACTTAACCGGCAACTCATATTATGCAATAGAAAATAAAGCTGCGAGTTGTCTCCATAGCTGTATAGTCCTCTTCAGAGCTTTTGTACCTTATAAACCTGGCATTATTATGCAACCTGTTTTTAATAAATAGAAATGTCATATAATGCACAATATCTGGACAGACTATATAACAGCCAAAATATTTTTAGTGACTGTTATATTTGTGTCCGTCTCTGCTCCTTCGAAGGAGTAGAGTTTAAGCCATAAACACGCAGTACATATGCTTATCCCCAAAATACGAGTAGGGGAATTTTATCTTATTCAGAAAGTAAATTTTGGTTAAACGCAGCGTAAATTATTTGTGGGTGAAGTGTTTTGTCTTCGAAGATGAATACCTAACAGTTATAGCACAATTCCTCCCCGCTAAGTCCGAGAAATCCTAGAAAAAAATGAAAAAGTTTCAGAAACCTTGAAGAAAAAATTTCTGGTGGTTTAGCATTGCTAAGTATGAAATGCTGTGCGAACTGCACGGTTTTTTTCTCAGGTGGGCACCACCGCCACGTACATCAAAACTCGATTGCAGTGTCCACTGACATAGAGAGTCACTTATGCGCCTTTCTTTTCCTCAAAATCAACGCCGCCTAAGCCTTCTAATGGGTTTAAGAAAAGCAAAGGCGCATTACTCTGTCAGCTTGCTGGTGGACACCATGGCCTACTCACAGCGAGATTGAACTTTCCACTGACGCAGTGAGAGAGTTACACTTTCTACACTGAGGCTTCATTGAGACACACACACACCGCTGACATCCGAGGAGTGCGGCTAGAAGTGCTTGCGCGCTAATAACTGTTCGCGGTCTGTATACGGCCTTCTAAACATTCGCTCAATGTATTATCAGGCATTTCCTCGCGATATATTGGAAGTTATTCAGGAACAAGTTTGGCAAACACAGGATTAAGTGTAAGCACTGCAGTCCACCTTTCTGCAATCGCAAACGTTTGGGGCTTTGAAAGTTTTTATCGACAAAACTAAATGTAAATCCGTTAGTACCAGTCATCAGGAAATGATGTATAGGAATATCAGGCTGGTGGAAGACGTCTAACCACACCTTTGTATGATCTCTGAAATTAGCGAGCTCGTTAAAGCTACCGCCTTTAATGGCTCATACTTGCGGTCATGACCTTCTCCGGTCTCAAGTCATGTCACACCGATGACTAAATTAAATCCTTCTCATAAGTTGAATGTTGGAAACAGAGGCGCGGTGGCAAAACCGCGTCCGCCGAAGCGCCGATACTGGCTTCAGGAACAGGTAACGGAAGCGCACATGAAATCCCAGCGATTTCGTCACTGGCTAACTTCGATGTGGAGGCAACATTCCGGAATGCAACTATATTAACCAAACTATTCAGCGACCGTTCGTCGCACTGCATTAAAAATCAAAATTGGTTTTTGCGGAAAGGAAATGGTGCAGTGTGTGTGTCTCACATGTCCGCGGACACCTGAACCGCGTCGTAAGGTAAGGAATAAAGGAGGGTGTGAAAGAAGTGAGTGGTGTCTTAACATTTCTCCTTGCATATAGCTTACATGTTTTAGTCAAGCTGGAGGCTAGCTTGCGACAGTAGTTCGGAACAATGACATATGAACCTTCAGATGCATGCTTTAAGGCGCGGTTGAGGTGTCCATCGAGATGTCGAAATCTGAGAGCTACTGCATCCTTTCCTAAAACCCCTTCCCTTTCCTCAGAACACATGCTTTCTCATTCCTCCATGTAAGCAGACTAATGCACCTGCGCTTCTGCTTACTGCGCATGCGTGTGACATCATTGATTGGCGCCACGATCGTTCGAGGGGCCCAGGCAATCTCGCCAGACGCCTCCTGAGCGCAGATCACGAAGATTACCCGCCGCGGTGGCAGAGTGGTTAGCGCACTCGCCTATTGAGCAGGAGTACCCATGCTCGATCCCGGCCGCGGCGGCCGCGTTTCGATGGGGCCGAAACGCAAAGGCGCCCGTGTGCTGTGCGATGTTAGTGCACGTTAAAGATCCCCAGGCGGTCGAAAATATTACGGAGCCCTCCACTACGACACCTCTTCCTTCTTTTCTTCCTTCACTCCTTCTTTTATCCCTTCTCTTACGGCGCGGTTCAGGTGTCAGCCGATATGCAAGACAGATACTGTGCCATTTCCTTTCCCCAAAAACCAATTTTCATATTCAAGGTTGCCGCATAAACGCTATCCTGTGCCCCCAGTAACAAAGCGTGCGCGCGCTAATGAACGAACGCGGCACAAGCATCAACTTCGCGACAAAAGCTTTCGACTCACCGCACTTTATGTCAACAAAGTGTCCTCCCGAGTTTTTTGAACGGCGTCTCAGTTCTTGTTCGTATTTTGAATAAATTAAAATAACCGTTTGATAAACAACCATGCACAGATTCAGTAACGCAATGCACTGGGCTCAACATGGTAACTTTTTTAGCAAACCGGGCGCTGCCCCTTGTTGAATTGTTTAGATTTGCTCCGTTGAAGCTTGGGCGCTGTATGATATAACTTCTTGTGGCATTGCATAATGCAGTAGCCCCCAGCAGCATTCAGTCCAGGTCATCACCTTTAGAAAAAGGTTGAAGCTATCTTCAAAGCTATGTTCAACTGGTTCGATTATCTAGGTTTATTCACCAACGGTTTCAGACGGTGGACCGTCCTTCATCAGGATTAAGTCGAATGAATACACAGATGTGCGCATTTACGGTCCTAAATGCAGAGGGAGAGGAGGCACTTTCTCTCTCTCTCTCTGTGTGTCGGCGTCCACTAAGGGGAAAGGAGAATGGATGTGAAACAACTTAAAAAAATTTAGTTAAAATACAGAGTTGAGACATGCAGCAGAGCTGAGAGGGTTGCATTTCCGCCGAGAAGACTTCAGCAAGAAAGGTTTCCTTCTGCGGACTTTTTTTCTTTCTTCTCGACTTTTTACTCAAGGACATTATACCAACTATCCCCGCCTACGTTCAAGACACTGATCACTTCCTCAGAGTGGTGTCGAACATTGAAATTCCCGATGAAAGCTTATTGGTCACAATGGACGTGGCGTCTTTATATACAAATATCCCCCACTCAGACGGCATACGCGCGGCGGTGGATGCACACCTGCGGACGGATCCTCCAGTTCACCTGGATGGGGAAACTCACGCAACTATTCTGGTTTTCGTACTAAATTACAACCACTTTGAATTTGAGGGAAGGCACTTTCTTCAGGTGAAAGGTACGGCGATGGGGACCAAGATGGCACCTGCCTATGCCAATATATTCACGGCGGCACTCGAAACACAATTTCTGGACACTCAACCTTCGAAGCCACTCCTCAGCAAGCGTTTTCTGGACGATATCTTCCTCATCTGGCCTTACGATGATGCAAGCCTATTAACATTTATAGGAAACTACAACAAATTTCGCCCATCGATATCGTTCACCCACAGCATCTACAAAACATCTATAAACTTCTTGGACGTGATAATACAGAAAAAAAGGAAAAGTACTTAAGACAACGCTCTACAGAAAGCCCACCGACCGCCCGCAGTATCTACATTTTAAGAGCAGCCACCCGCACCACTGCAAGACGAGCATACCTTACTCTCAGGCTCATAGATACCGACAGATATGCTCTGAGCTCGATGACTTTGACCGCCATGCTCAACAACTAAAGACAAATCTCTTACTGAAAAAATATCCCGCTTCCATCGTGGAAGACGCTATTCGGAAAGCTCGCCGTCTAGACAGAAATAAAATACTGAGTCCCCAAAACTTCCAGCAAGGTGAAAGGCAAACCAACCTCGTTCTCACACATTCATCAAACATGCCACGCGTGAACAATATCCTCTCAAAACATTTTAACATTATCGAGCAAAGCAGTCATCTATCCCGCATTTTTAAGCAGCCACCAAGAGCGGTATACCGGCGCAGCAAGAACCTCAAGGACATTTTAGTTTAATCCAGAACATAGCCCAACGCTAACCGAAAATCCGGGTGTCAACCCTGCCGAAAACCACGCTGCAAGGTTTGCTGTCACATGCTGACAACAGGTATTGCAAAAAGTACCCTTCTCTGGCTTTACTTTCACAATCAAAGAAACTCTAAATTACGACAGTGCAAATGTGGTCTACATGCTTCAATGCGGCGTGTGCGGCATGCTGTACATCGGCCAGACAGAAACTAGTCAACAACCACAAGGCCCACATTCACATACTGTCAAACCTACTCTTTTCTAAGCACCTATGTCTGCCACAGCACTCATTTGAATGCATCCGGGTCATCCTCCTACAGTCGGTTTTCAAACTGGCCGCCAAAGAGAACAAAGGGAATCGTATTTCATACATAAATTTCGGACATTAGCCCACGGCGTTAATGAGAACTTGGGCAATTTTGCCTTCCTCAAAAACCATTTCAATTGAGAAAGAAGCTCCCATCTGTTATTTTCCATTTGTTTTCCTTTTATCCTGCTCACCATGCGCCCCCCCCCCCCCCCCTCTTCTTTGCTCCATGCCGGTTTCCCTTTTTCCTCCTTGTCCTCCTAACCCCCTTCTCAGAATTGTCAGCTGTGGGACGCGCTGCGCAGGCGCCCTCTGACGAACGGCCGGTGGTTGCTGTCTGCAGCGGTTAGTTGCGGGATAGGGTTTCCACACGGCGTCTGGACGACCGCTTTTCCGCCACTGAGGCGACACGCCGCCCTCGTAACGATCACTGGTGCCTCTTGAACAGGGCGAAATGATGCGGTCTTGACAGTAAATTGCATTACAAGAGTTCTTAACGTCTGCACCGCTGGGGAGCGGGTCATGCTATGTGCGCCTTTGTGTTTTGTTTCAGTGTATTCGGATGTTTTACTTTTTGTTCTCATCTTGTTTTCCGTGTTTTCGTTATTTTCCTCTTGTGCTCAAACTTCTCGCTTCCGCAGAAGGAAACCTTTCTTGCTTAAGTCTTCTCGGCGAAAATCCAACCCACTCAGCTCTGCTGCATCTTTGTCGCCTCTGTATTTTAACTAGCATTTTTTAACTTGTTTCGCATCCATTCTCCTTTCCCCTTAGTGGACACCGACACAGAGAGAGAGAAATTGCCTCCTCTCCCTCTGCATTTAGGACCGTAAATGCGCACATCTGTGTATGCATTCGACTTAACCCGGATGAAGGACGGTCAACCGTCTGAAACCGTTGGTGAATAAACCTAGATAATCGAACCAGTTGTGACCTTTTCACTGTGCAAGTTGTCACTGGCCCGTTGAGCAACACTGACTGCTTCCACTATATAAATATATATATATATATATATATATATATATATATATATATATATATATATATATATATATATATATATATATATATATATATATATATATATATATATATATATATATATATAGGAAGCCAACAGTCACAGAAACCAAGGTGCATAGGAGAATTTTTTTGATTTTTTTTTAATTTGTAGTGGCACTCAGTCGGTGTAAAGAAAATTACTTATAAAGCAGCAGAAAAAACAACCATGCCGCCGGTGGGATCCGAACCCACGACCTCCGAATATCGCGTCCGTTGCTCTAACCAACTGAGCTACGGCGACGGCTGTCCAATCTGCTGCTTTCGTGGGTATTTATGTTTACAGGGTGTAAGCGAACCTTGAGAGTGCTCACCAGCGCCACCCTCGACCATAGCGGTGGACGTAGCACGTCCTGTAATACCGCGAGTGTGCCGTAGAACGTCATCTAACGGCGAGGGCGGAAACTGTGCGAGAGCCCTCTTATGCTACCTATGGCAACAAGACTGCCAGAACCGAGACCCCCGTTAAGCTATTAGCAGACAAGGTAAAGGAAATGAGGGGCTCGTTTGACAAACATATTAAGGAAGCCAACAGTCACCGAAACCAAAGCGCATAGGGGAATGTTTTTATGTTATTTTTTAATTTGTAGTGCCAATCAGTCGGTTTAAAGAAAATTACTTATAAAGCAGCAGAAAAAACAACCATGTCGCCGGTGGGATCCGAACCCGAACTCTGTCAGTTGGTAAGAGCACCGGACTCGATATTCGGAGGTCGTGAGTTCGGATCCCACCGGCGGCATGGTTGTTTTTTCTGCTGCTTTATAAGTAATTTTCTGTAAGCGATTTTTTCATCTAAGTAATATTATCCCAATGATAAGCACAACACATTAAAATAATAATAATAATAACGTTCCCCTATGCACCTTGGTTTCGGTGACTGTTCGCTTCCTTAATATTGTTACGCCGCGGAGTTCGAGGAAGAAGAGGAGAGAGACGCACACAGTCTGATCTGGGTTCTGGGCATTGTGTACTATTATGCACATTAAGCAATTGTCCCGTCTTCGATCTCCAAGTTAACTGGACCCCTTTCCTTCCCTCTTCCAATCTATCAGACTACATACTATTTCCACTGCTTTTCCCGTCAAAAATTTCCTGTATCCAGTAATTAACCGCCTGTGTCTTGGCCACTCCCCCGTAGTGGGTATGTGCCAGCAACGTCTGAGGCCTTCCTTCCTTCCTTCCTTCTGGGCCGTCGGCGACCAGCTTTCATCCACCGAGCTTTCACCTGTATTAAAGCCATTTCATCCGCTACATTTGGTGCTAGGTGCTGGGTAAATACGTCCTGGATTCGCCAGTCCCTCGTCACAGCCGCCGTGTAGCAGGTTTTCCACCTTTCTCTCCTCAACTGTTCCTCCCAATGCCTACCATGCAAGCGACGCAGACTCGGTTACAGCGACCCGACAAGAGACGGCCTTGCTCCATCATCGAGAGCTGCGTACGTTCCATGGCGAGACCGAAGAGGACGTTGAAGAATGGCTTCGGCATTATGAAAGGTGCAGCAAGTACAACCGTTGGGACTCTACCGCCCTCCTGTACAATGTCGTTTTCTTCCTTGCTGGCACGGCTCTGACTTGGTTTGACAACCACGTGGAAATTCTCACTACCTGGAGCCGATTTTTCGAAGAAATCAGTAAGTCCTTCGGAGACACTCTTGCGAAGAAGGAACGCGCTGAGCAGCAACTTTCTCAGAGAGCCCAGCTGCCCGGCGAAACATGCACGCGGTACATCGAAGAAGTCTTGAAACTTTGCCGCACTGTCAACCGGCAAACGCTAGAAGATGATAAGGTCGGACACCTTCTCAAGGGGATTGCTGAGGACGTGTATCACTTCCTTATTTCACGCGACACCTTTGATACGGTTGCAGATGTCACAAATCAGTGTCGTGCATTTGAGGCGCTTAAACCACGCCGGATAGCGCCCAAATTCGGCCGCCTCTCGAATGTCACAACCGTCGCCAGCATCGACGTCCCCGACCCCGAAGACATCGCTTCTATAGTCAGGAGGATCGTACGCGAGGAGTTGGCTGCTCAGCGGCCACGTACGAATTTTGATGTAGATTACCAAGAGCCATCGAGGTCCGTGCTATCATGGGAACAGCCTACGCCATGGACTGCTGCCCCAAATGGCAACGGACCATGTTACACCACCGGCTCCGAGCGGACCCGGCAATCGACGTCGCACCCTTATTTCCAGCAGCGTCCGTCCCATCCTGGTGAGGTGCCTCGTGGTGCGCCCCGTCGCGTGTCTGTCGCCTCTCCTCAACCTCCAACGGATCCTGCTATGAGCTACCAGAGCCGCCAGCCGCCCATATGTTACGGCTGTGGATGCAGCGGACACATCTACCGCTTTTGCCCGCGTCGACAACTTTCTCGACCCCCTGCACAACGCGCACCACGCTTCAGGAATGACGCCCAGTGGGAGCGACCACCCGCTAGCTTCTATCGGCCTCCTTCTCCCCCCCCCCCCCCCCCCCCCCCGAGGTGCACGCAATGACTCCCCTGTCTCCGATCGCAGTATCACCCCGCCGCCGCAGCGGCAAGGCCGTTCACCATCCCCACGTCGCCGCTGCGTTTCTCCACCGCTGGGAAACTAGGTGGTGCGACTGATGGAGGTAAGATCGCCGGACGGTCAATTTCGAGAGCACCTTTGCCTATCATCATGTTAAAGAACAAAGTGTCAGTGTTTGTTGACAATGTTGAGATGGATGCTTTGGTTGATACTGGTGCCGCTGTGTCAGTTATGAGTCTTTCATTTAAGAACCGCCTTGGACACAAAGTTATGCTTGTGTGGGACAGAACTGGTACGTTTTGTGGAGTTGGGGGTGAAACTCTAGTTCCGGTTGGCCTGTGCTCGGCTTCAGTTGTACTAGGTGACGAGTGCTACAGAACAGAATTCGTTGTGCTGAGACGTACCACACACGACGTTATTTTGGGTGTTGACTTTTTGCGCGAGTGTGGTGCAACGCTTGACTTTGGTAGCGGTGAGATTTCTTTGAAGTCGAACACCATTCCGGCATTAGTGGATAACCTGTCCCGTTATCATGAAGGAGTTCTCTCCCTGACAGATGTGCTGCTGCCTCCGATGACAGCAACATTTGTGCCCGTGAAATCATCGGATCATTTCTTGGGAAGACACTCAATAGTCGTCGAGCCAGATGTTCAGAACGGGGCGAAGAAAAATGTGTTGGTGCCACGTGCCATCCTGGAGGCAGTGGGTGGTAATGCACACCTCTGGACTGTGAATGTGTCAGAAGAGCCTGCTCGTGTTCCTTCTGGTCTAGTACGCGCGAGATATGAGAACCATGTGATCCCCACCATTGAAACTTTCTCATTGCAGCGGCGCCGCGCAAGCAAAGTCTGAATATGGTGCTGCGCTTGAGCGCATGGTCAACAAATCGCTCCCGTCTAGTGAACGCCATACCCTGAAAGACATTTTGACGGCTCATATCCAAGTATTCGACTTTGCCTCCAACGGATCTGGTAGCCATTTCCCTGCATCTCGACTGCAGCATAAAACTGACACTGGAAGCGCACCCCCTATTCGCCAGAAACCTTATAGAGTATCTCGGGATGAGCGCAAGTTAATTCAAGAACAGGGTGAACGACATGCTGCAGAAAGGAGTTATCTGCGAGTCTTGTAGTCCGTGGGCCGCACCTGTGATCCTAGTCCGGAAAAAAGACAATTCTTGGCGATTTTGCGTTGACTACCGTCGTTTAAATGCGTTGGCCAAGAAAGACGTGTACCCTCTACCTCGCAGTGACGACGCCGTCGATTGTCTGCACTCCGCGTCATATTTCTCTTCCGTTGGTTTGCGATCTGGCTATTGGAAAATTCCCCTGCGTCCACCCGACCGTGAGAAGACAGCGTTCGTAACCCCAGATGGCTTGTACGAATTTAATGTGATGCCGTTTGGTTTGTGCAACGCCCCCGCGACATTCGAGTGCTTTATGGACTCTATCCTTCGCGGGTTAAAATGGGAAATATGCATGTGTTATCTGGATCATGTCATCATTTTCGGCAAGACCTTCCAGGAGCACAATGCCAGACTGCGTGTTGTTCTCGAATGCATCGGCAAAGCGGGACTCATTTTGAACTCTAAGAAGTGCCATTTTGGGGGCCGGCAAGCTCTAGTTCTTGGCTTCCTCATCGACAAGGATGGCATCAGGCCTGATCAGCAGAAGATCGCTGCAGTCCGCGATTTCGAAACTCCACGCACCCTGAAAAGCCTTCGGAGCTTCGTGGGACTCTCTTCTTATTTTCGTCGTTTCATTGCTGGCTTTGCGCAAATTGCCCACCCCCTCACATCTCTTCTGCATAAGGATTCGCAGTTTGTGTGGACCCCTGAGTGCGAGTCCTCGTTCCATCTCCTCAAATCTTCTCTCATTTCAGCACCCCTCCTGCGGCACTTCGACCCTTCTGCTGTGACGGAGGTTCACACTGACGCCAGCGGCGTCGGTCTTGGGGCAGTACTTGTCCAGCTGCATAGTGGGGCTGAGAACGTTGTTGCCTACGCCAGCCGCACGTTAACAAAATGTGAGCGTAACTACACTGTCGCCGAATTGGAGTGTCTCACAGTTGTGTTTGCTGTGCACAAGTTCCGACCCTACTTATATGGACGCCACTTCACTATTGTCACAGGCCATCATTCTCTATGCTGGCTCATCGGACTTCGCGATCCATCTGGTCGTCTCGCGCGCTGGGCACTGCGCTTGTAAGAATGTAACTTTGCTGTCTCGTACAAAAGTGGCCGCCGTCACGCTGATCCAGACTGCTTGTCCCGCCACCCATTGCCGACTTCAGTCGCCGATGACGACTGTTTCGACGGGTGTTTAGCCTCGCTCGCGACGACCTTCCCCAGTGAGGCGACCTTTCGGCGCGAGCAACGTCGCGACCACTCACTGCAGCCCTTTATAGCAGCGGTAGAAGAAGGAGTAAACTCAACGCCCTTTACTGTCAAAGATGGCATTTGGTTCAAGAACTACTACTCCGTTGATGGCGCTGCCCTTCTTTTGGTCGTTCCGAAAAGTCTCCATCGGCAAGTTTTGCACGCTATGCACGACGACATCACATCTGGACATCTAGGTTTCTCTCGCACTCTGCACCGACTTCGCCAGCGTTTTTATTGGCCGCAAGTTTATAAGAGCACCAAGCAGTACGTTGCAACATGTGAAGAATGCCAACGATTTAAGATACGCACCATCCCGCCGCCCGTTCCTTTGCAGCCCGTCAAACCACCCACTTCCCCTTTTGAAAAAGTTGGAATTGACCTTCTAGGTCCTTTCGCAAAGTCTTTTGAGGGACGCCGCTGGGTGATTGTGTGTGTAGACTATCTCACCAGATACGTGGAAACCGCCGCTCTCGTTACCGCAAAGGCTGATGCTGTTTCGACGTTTCTCCTACACACTGTTATTCTTCGCCATGGCGCACCCCGTGTTATAATAAGTGATCATGGAAAGCAATTTACTGCTGATGTCATGGAAGAAATACTCCGGCTTTGTGGATCGGACTACCGACCCTCCACACCCTACCACCCGCAGACCAAAGGTCTTACCGAACGCACCAACCGCACTCTGACGACAATGTTGTCCATGTACGTCTCGTCTGATCATCGAAACTGGGACGCAGTGCTGCTTATGTGACGTACGCTTACAACACTGCCAATCACCGGATATTCTCCCTTCTATTTGCTTTATGCCAGAACTCCCCGCGTTTTTCTCGACACGATCTTCCCGTTTTCCCCCAACGAAAACGAGTCGGTTGGCCAGATACTATGCCGTGCCGAAGCCCGTCGTATAGCCCGTTTACGTACCCTGGCCTCACAACGCCGTTCGAAAGAACATTACGACCTCCGTCATCGTGCCGTGACTTACTCTCCAGGAGACTTTGTCTGGCTGTGGACGCCAATCCGCAAAAGCGGGTTGTGTGAGAAGTTCCTGTACAAGTACGATGACCCCTTCGTCGTGTTGGACCAACTGACTGACGTGAATTACGTCGTCGCCAATGTGACGACGGATAAACGCCGTTCCCGCAAGACACAAGTTGTTCATGTGGCTCGCTTGAAGCGCTGCCATCGCCGATCTATCTTTCTCGGGGACGAGAATCATCTGCACCCGGGGAAATTGTTACGCCGCGGAGTTCGAGGAAGAAGAGGAGAGAGGCGCACACAGTCTGATCTGGGCTCTGGGCCGACGGCGACCAGCTTTCATCCACCGAGCTTTCACCTGTATTAAAGCCATTTCATCCGCTACAAAATGTTTGTCAATCTAGCCCCTCATTTCCTTTACCTTGTCTGCTCTCTCTCTCTCTCTCTCTCTCTCTCTCTATATATATATATATATATATATATATATATATATATATATATATATATATATATATATATATATATATATTAGCCCATGTAAGAAACCAGTGGGGTGATGATTCTTAGGTTCAACGAAATGTTGCTGTTCTAGCTGTTTGCAATGTCTTTCAGTGCTGTCACATAATGCGATTACAGCATTTGTTAAAGTTTAGAGCCCAAGGAATTCGCTTCCGAGGCTTGTTGTCCACCGCTAGCATTCCAGATCTCTTGAAGGTACAGAAAATCTTGCCCTGACCACTGCGATTGTTGGACATCCATGGATGCTCAGAGGCCTTATTACATGGTCTAGAAGCCAAACCCTTTGGCTCTGTACTTTTTGACAAAGGCTATACATCAGTTTTCTCACAGATTCATGCTGACATTGTCTTCCTTTTTCTTCACTCTGGCCCGCGGTATCATGTTAACATTGATAAGTTATAGCAGCACAGTTTGTGTTCCACTACCAGTGTTCCAAACAGTGCTAAAAAACTATACATGTAAAACATGTACAGGCGGATAGAAGAGGCAGCTGCGAAGGAAAGACGAAGTGGTTTTTAAGAACTGATGAGCTCAATATCATCGAAGCGTGGTTTATTTTAAGTCAAGTCTCTAAAAGCACTCTCAAGACAGGACAGCAGACAGAGTGCCTTTTTAGATTTTCCAAGCGGAACACCCAGAAGGCTACAAACTGCAGAATCTCAACAGAAGCGATGAGGTTTTCACTAAAAGGTGATGGCCAATGAACAGGAAAACTGCGCCTTGGTAGGTGAGGAGGCATGCTGTAAGTGCTTGCTCCTGCAATATTAAAAACTAAATATCACTGACATTTCTAGCACTTGCAGAAGTGCAAAAAATACGGTCGTATTTCAGTATAATGCACTATATGACTACTCTATACTAGGGATGAATTCTTGAGGGGGTTGTCTCTCCTAATCAAAGTGAGAAATTTTACATAGAAAAACCAAGCTAAACCCAAATTTTTTAAAGATTCAAATCAGAAATGCAAGGTTCAAACATGTCACTGACCGATTTTTAAAGATAATGGTAACCAGGCTTATGTACTTGGAGATATCAACACTGTCTAGCTTCCATTTTATTGCCCACCACTATGTGCAGGAGACCTTGGCGACAAGTTTTGTATCAAAACTTTTTCATTCATGATTCGTTAGTATGGACGAATCACTTTACGAGAACTTTGCCCGGAAACCAAAGTGTCCATATTACAGAGGCGCGACTGTACATATGATTTGTTCATTCATGATCACATTTAGTGGGCCACCACAACTATGCAAAAGTTAAACAATATGCTGCGATTGCCTCCCTACCAAAGATTTGAAAACCATATTCTAGCTCTAATACAACTGAGCTACTCAATCTCATTTAATTGCAGGCAGTGCAACAACAGCCTAACTGTAATCGAACTAGAGGCTAAAGAAACAATGGTTAGCCACTGATCATGATGGAGAGTGATACAAAGTGCGTATTCGTAAGGTACAGCTGCACACGAAAGCTACAACTCTTGCTTTATCAGTGACATTTGATACATATGGCGACTACAGGAATTTTTGCTGAGCATCGAAGAAGCAAATGTTCTCTAGGGAATTACATTTTCAGCAACGATAACAGCTCGGGAAGCAACAATCAGTACTGCCCATGAATCATATTTGCGTGTGTATAATGAAGCCCTAAAATGCAAAACTGTTATGGTATTGTTCAAAGTGTATGTCGCCATTATACACAGATTGCGAAGTAGCACTCCACAATGATTGGAGGCCATCGAAGACTACAACACAAAACACTCTTTTCCAACTGAAAATCAGAAATAGCTGCACCGTATCCAGACCTCATTACCATTTGTCAATAAAATGACAAAACCACAGTCGCAAAAGCAAATAATGATGATCGCCTCTCCATAGTTTCATGCAAGTCTAAAGAAACCACAACCGTCTCAACATTGGATTATTGGTTATTTGAAAAGAGTGGTAGTGAACACGCGTGAAATTGAGACAGTAGCAATGCAAATCTCAAAATAGCAGCGTGTCAGTCCGCTGTATCTGGTTTAGTCATGAAAGTACTCTATTTTCAGAACTGAGCGTAGTTGCAGCAGTTACACTGGCTCCTTATTCCTACTATTGTCTTTTTTTTAATTGCACAAGTAACTACGCATGAATTTTAAAGAAAATTCTTTGGGGGTCAGCAGCTCCTCACTGTCACTGTTTGCATTCCGCCTCTTTGGAAGATAACGAAACACCAGGGCTTTGTGCAGCCCCATTCTAAAATAGTCACAAAACCCAAGCTTTGTTAAAGCTCGTGACATCAATGCCTAAATTTGAGTAAATTTCGCGCCTAAAAGGTAGTCATCAGATGCTCAGATAAATACTGAGCTGCTATTTTCGTACAAAAATTTCAGTTCCGGCCTATGTCCATCAATCATTTGCACGAAAATACATACAAGTGTTGCAGGGGGCATCTTTCTTTGCGACTTCACTCTGAACTGTTTGGTACTGCTTGTAGATTAAACTGATGCAACCTTGGAGTTCTTCATAGATTAGAACCTGGATAAAACAATGTCCAGTCAGGTTTGATTCCAAACAAATCATTATGAATAAAATATATGTCGTACGAATTACTGACTCCAATAGTGATAGGTGAACAAGGCAATGAAGTATGTGATGCTTTGAAATTAAAGCAGCTGTTATATTTTCACAAATAGTGACAGCACGTTTAAACTGCACCCATCGAAGTTATGCCTTAACGAACCGCAGAACATAAGGCAAGAACTGACAGCCGTTGCATGCTTGCTTTCACTCGTGTTCCAGTGACAAATTTTGCGCCTTTGTGCTGAAAGCAACAAATAACCAGATTGGAATTCTAAATGAGGCGGCCGAATCTATGACGACAGAATGCAAGTATGCACTTCAGAAGCTTTGAGCAGATTCATTTGCTGCGACGCGCACGATAAGGAAAATTATGCTTTTGTGGGGAACCATGGCATTTTATAAAAAGCAACCTGATTTTTTTGTTAATAGATGCCGCATACCTCGTTCTGCGAACATTAATGAAATTAAGAGTGGCCAAAAATGCTGCACATATCCAAACTAAAATGACACAAATGCTTCGGAGAGCACTAAAATAAAAATTCCGAAAACCTACAGCCGCTTGCAAGGAGCACTTCAGTGCTGACGCAAGCAGACTTGTACAGAGCGCTCGTGCGGTGCTTTGCGGAATGAAGGCGAGCTTATAACGCAGGCAGTGGGATTGACTGACAATCCAGGCGCTCAAGCAATGGCGCAGTCATATAAAACAACCCATGCACTAGCAGCGCATCGTTAAGAAAACTGCACTAATGATTTTCTCCATTCAGCAGCACAGTGCTCCCACGCTCCACAAAAGCCTGCTCACGTCTTTATCGTACAGCGATATTTAAGACGCAAAATCACTTACCATGACGGCGAGACCGATGTGAGACGGCAGGGATTCAAGAATATCCTTCCGGGCAGCAGTGTCGAGGTAGAAATTTCTCTCCCGCTGGCCAAGGGCGCGGCAAAGCCAGCGCTTGTCTCAATTCGCTCACAACGGCGCCATACCGCCATTCGCAAACCAGAGCGAGGGGCAAGCTCAGCCCTCGTTTACGATATCCACTTCAGTGAACTCGGTTAAGCATCCATCTTTCCTTTTGTCCGTCGCGCATCGAAAAGCAGCAGTGTCAAGCGCGAAGTCACCACGCACGATATCCGTTCCAAGAGAGGTTCCAGACAACCCGCTGTGCTCAATTCTGCGACGAAATCCAAGACGGCCCCGCTGGTGCTGCTAGGCCTAGCGCCTACGCCGCGCGCAGTCGCAGCATCCGCACTCACGACTCTCTCACCGTGTTCTGATCCTTTGCGCCGCCTGCTATCGATTGCATCTCTACCGAAACCAAAATTTGCTGCTTCGTTCCGGAACTAAGCGAACAGATAAAGGTACACAGTTCCACTGGCGCGTTCTTTTGAACAGCAGCAGCAAGTCGACCTCGCTCCGTCTCAGTGGCTGTACGTTTTTTTTTTCTACACCGTTCGGAAGGTTTGGAAATGGCGACAACCACTCCGTTAGAGACGGCTGAAGAACGATTGCGGACCTCGTTAGCACGCCCTCAGTTGTAGCTGGTGTTGCTTTGGCGTTCATGATATCATGTGCTCCGTTTTTCCGGTGTTCTCGTCTGGCCATGCGTAGTTTTAAAGCGGACGAACACCGATAAACCTCCCTTGTCGTGTCATTCGTGTTTAGTGTGCAGGGAGAGCAGAGAACACATTTTGCATGTTTTTATTGACACATCCTTCGCGTTACTGTCAGTCGAAAAGAGGAAGTGCTTATTTAAATATTTTACCTGCGTACGTTAGAGCATTCCGAGCTATACAGATATCAACGTATGCCGCGCACCAGAGCTGTGAAGAAAGTCTGAAATGGTGCAGCTCCCATTTTCAGAATATCATTTCGTGCACACTGAGTTCGGGACAATTAACTAAGGATCATACCCTGCATACCGTGTGTACACCATTTAATGCATACACGATGTTGCTTGAATCGCAGAAATTTGTAAAAATTGTCTACTATTTATGCAAACACATGAAAACAGACCAATATCACGCAAGGCCTACAGTGACCATGCTAATAATATGCGAAACCAATAGAATTGAGACAACGTGCAGTTTCATAATCGATTCGCACAATGCGCCGACTTTTATTCAGGGCAAAAGCAGATTACTGTTTAATCAACAGCAGTGGCTAAATTACATTTAATGACCGCTGCAACTAATGGGGGTGCCAGAGAAAGCGTACGCAGGTAGCAGTGCTCGCTGCATCAGTGAGGGTGTCGCGTAGCGAGCTTCGCAGGTTTCGTGCGCCAGTTTTTCCAACAAGCTGAATGTGTTCTCCCCGCGGTGCGACTGTTGCTGTCTTTGTGCTCGCTGCTGTGCGGGCAGCCATTAGAGGGGCTCACACCCCGACATTTGGCAGAGCCGTTTTCTCTCTGGCTCTTTGTGAGCAGGCGTTGTGCGGCCCCCTCCCCGGCTTTGTTCGAATGCTTAGTTAGAGTAAAACGCACCGAGACGCACGGTTAGCTGCCTGCAGAGGGACAATGTCTCCCAAGGCCGTGTCCCAGACACCAGAGCGGGCGCGCGGACCCCCCGTGGTTTCCAGGAGAGTCGCGCGAAGTGATTGCTTCGGGCAGCAGACTGTCCGGCGGACCAGATGCGTCGGAGACGAGCCGCGAGGGCTGAGAGCGCGGACGGCGGGTCGCGTGGTGCACCGACTGGGAGGTTTGCATTCCCTGTGTTTCGGATGTTGTTTTGTGTGTTTGTATCTGTACGCCAAGCGGAAATGCGCGCGTCTTCGTGGAATTTACGCGGTGCTCTCGAGTAAACAACCTCGTGGGCACCGGCGTGCTATTGGCTGCTTTCGTTTTAAAGAAATCGTTCTCATTGGCCACGAGAACAGCATTTCCGATTGGTAACTGAAAGTGTCCCCAGGATCCTGGGCAAACGTATTTAAGAGGGGGTTTTGGCGCGAAGGGCGGAGAGGAACGGCTGCGGTCCTGCTGCTCGGGACCTCTGCTCGGAAGATGTTGCGCGCCCCTTGGTATGACTGACGGCGTTATTATTTACTCTTAGAGCTTTGTATCAGTTTGTTAAGTTTAAATGATGTTTTGCACCCATTTTAAATAAACCAAGTTAATTCATGCTACCCATCGGCACCTGCTGGTCAACTTCTTCGAGGCGGCGGAGCGACCGTTCCGTCCCGACGTACGCTTCGTTACAAGTGGTGGAGGTTGCGGGGTAGCGACGACCCCGCTTTACTGGAAATGCGCCCCAACCTTAGAAGTGAGCCAAGCCAGACTTTAGCAGACTTCGCTACAATGACGAGCCCTCAATCGAGACCGTCCATCGCCCCGCCGGTATTCAAGGGAACCCCGGACGAGTCCGCTGCGGAATGGCTGACCTGCTACGAACACGTCGCATCTTTGAACTGCTGGGACAGCGACACTAAGGTAAAGTTCCTTTACCTTGCTCTTGACGGGGACGCGAAGAAGTGGTACACAACGCAACTACTTACCGCTGCGCCAAGTTCGTGGAGTGATTGGGCGGCGAAGCTCAAGGCCTGCTTCAGCAGCCGCCACGCTGCGGAGATCGCCTATCTCCGGCTACAGAATCAAATGCAGCTTCCTACAGAATCCTCAGAGCAGTACTTCTACGATGTGATGCAGCTGTGCGCCAGGGTCGACCCAAAGATGCCGGAAGAAGACCGATTGCGTCATTTGCTGCGGGGCCTCCAACCAGCGACTATGGAGAAAATGATAATTTCCAACCCGACCACCTGCGCAGACTTCTTACAAATACTGCAGCGTCTCAGTCAGGCCACGCTGATGGGTCTTGCTTCTCGGCTGCTGCCGACCCCAGCGAGCACCACCTACCTGCCAACAGGTGCCTGGAATTCGAACATCCATGCAACACCCAACAGCGCTACCACCGAGCCTGTTCCTGCGCCTGGGCAGCCCCACCTACTTCCCGCCTGCACTGCTGCATCCCACCGTCAGCAACAAAGACTCGAAGGTGAGCAAGATTTCAAGGCGATCGCCGCATCCCTTGAGTCAATATCCGGGCGCCTAAAGGCAATTGAAGAAGATATATTTCGAAACCGTGTGCCATGGCCGCCGAGAACGACGCGTGCCGACGACGGACGACCGCGATGCCACTACTGCAACCGAAACGGCCACATTTCTCGACAGTGTCGCCAGCGATGGAGAGACGAGGACCGCGAGCAAAGAAATGTACGCGACGAGGAAGCTCCCAACTTGGGAAACGGGAACGGCAGGGCCTAGGTGGTCAGCCCTGCCGACCTGTGTGCGTGATGAGCGAGAACCAGCTCCTCACAGTGCAAGTCGAGGCAAATAACTCGAAGGCCACCCTTATCATTGACACAGGCGCCTCCGTAAACATAATGTCTTCTAAATTCGCTGCTAAAATTTGTTCAGAAGTCAAACCAACTGAGAGCACCGCCTTCGTCAAAGCAATCGGCGGAGACTTGTTGTCACCGGCGGGAGAAACAGAAGTACTACTCCAATTCGGATCAGCCAAATTCGGCGTAAAATTCATCGTTCTCAAGGACTGCCCGTACGAATTGTTGGGTGGGCTCCCATTTTGCCGGCAGGCGAACTTGCTCATTGACTTTCGCCAAAAAGAACTAAAGATCGGGAGCGACGTATACCGGCTGCAACTCGACGCTGGCGTGCAATCGCAGACAAACATCGTCACGGCACGAAGTGAGGACCAAGTTCGCATCGAGCCTCGTACGGAAGCCATTCTGAGGGTACGCGTTCCCAGAAATGGAATTCAACTCGTCGAGCCGAACTCAACCCTTAGGAGTGGACTGCAGGTGGCGCGGACGGTAATGAACGTGGTCGGTGGGATTGGAATTGTCCGTGTTGCTAATCCTACCTTGTCGCCGATAGTGGTGCATCACGAGACGAAAATTGGCTGGGCCACATCCCTACATGAGGCGCAACTCGGACTCGCCGTGCCGCACGACCCCTCCACGACGGAGGACTTCGACGTCGAGACTGGGCCACACCTGACGCCCTCTGAGAGGGGTGAGCTCTTGTCCCTTATTCGTAAATTCAGTCATCTGTTTACCGGCGAGCACAACCCGATTCAACGCACTCACGTAGCGGAGCATGCTATCGACACGGGAAATTCGACACCCATTCGTCAGCACCCGTACCGCCACTCACCGTTCGAGAGAAAAGTAATTCAAACGCAAGTAGAGGAAATGCTTCAGGGTGGTGTGATCAGAGAGTCACACAGCCCTTGGTCGTCGCCCGTCGTTCTCGTAAAGAAGCCGCAGGGAGGTTGGCGTTTCTGGGTCGATTTCCGAAGAGTTAACGCGGTGACCAAGAAAGATGTGCACCCACTGCCGCGGATCGATGACATCCTGGATCTGCTGCAAGGGTCTCGATATTTCACAACACTCGACCTCACCTCAGGCTATTGGCAGGTAGGAATCCGCGAAGAGGACAAGCCGAAGACAGCATTTGCATGCGGCTCTGGTCTATACGAGTTTAATGGCGTTCCGTTCGGCCTCTGCAACGCCCCCGCGACCTTCCAGAGGATGATAAACAAAGTTTTGAGCGGCCTTCTCTGGAAGGTGTGTCTGGCTTACTTGGATGACATTGTCATTTTTTCAAAGACCATGGAAAAGCATCTAGAGGACTTGGAGAAGGTGCCTAGCGCTCTAGATGAAGCCAACCTGCGTCTGAAACCTGGAAAATGTAGCTTTGCTCACGAAGAAATTAGATATCTCGGGCACGTGCTGACTGGCGACAACATCAGGCCAGATCCAGAGAAAATAGCCGCGATTGAAAAGCTCCAAGCTCCGAAAAACAAGAGGTGTACAGAGTTTCCTGGGAATCTGCATTTATTATAGGCGTTTCATCAAAGACTTCTCCCTAATCTCCCGACCTTTGACTAATCTGACCAGAAAAAATGTTTCTTTTGAGTGGGACACGGCATGCGAGGTGGCAATGCAGACGCTCAAAGAAAAACTTACTACAGCGCCAGTTCTGCGTCAATTCCAGCCAGGCAAGACCATCGAAATCCATACGGATGCCTCCGACTACGGTATTGGTGCCGTGCTGGTGCAGAAAGACGACGGTATGGAACATGTCATCGCATACACCAGTCGTCATCTCAACAACGCCGAGGCTAATTACAGCACAACAGAAAAGGAATGTCTGGCTGTTATGTACGCCTGTAAGCAGTTCCGGCCGTACATCTTTGGAAGCAACTTCACCGTGGTCACCGACCAGGTCAGCCTCGCATGGCTGATGCACGTCAAAAATCCGAACGGACGCCTCATGCGATGGTCCCTGCTATTACAGGAGTTCGACATGACCCTAAAACACCGCCCCGGTTTGAAGAACGCAAATGCCGACACCCTTTCTCGCCTGCCACACGAGCCGGCACCGGTTAGTGAAGTCAACTTTACACCGCTGCTTGTGCTGGGTCGCGTGGATATAGGTGGGAAGCAGAGGGAAGACCCTTGGATGAAAGAGATGATACATCTCGAGAACCCGAATTCTCCCGTTGCCAGAACACTGCGAAGAACGGCCCGGTGCTTTCGGATAATCGATGGTGTATTGCACAGGCGGGCAAAGGGATACCAGGAAGACTACTACGCTCTGGTCTACCAAAAGGCTTGCGGACTGAGGTATTAAGGAGTTGCCACGACGATCTCACGGCAGGCCACCTCGGAGTCAAGCGCACATGGGAGAAGGTACGGAGGCGCTACTTCTGGCCTAAGATGTTCGCACAGGTGACAAACTATGTGCTCTCTTGCCCCGACTGCCAGACGCGGAAAGCCCTACCTGGCAGACCAGTCGGATTTCTCCAGCCTATTCCGCCGGTGGGAAGGCCATTTCAGCAAGTGGGAATGGATTTCTTGGGGCCGTTTACAAAGAGTCACTCCGGGAATCGCTATATCCTCGTGATGACCGATTACCACACGAAGTTGGTTGAAGCAGTAGCATGCCCAGCAGCCACAGCTGCTGAAGCCGCGCAGGGCTTTGTGCGAGAGATCGTGCTACGCCACGGAGCTACAGACCGCATCATTACGGACCGCGGACAGCACTTTGTCGCTTCCGTAATTGGGGAGATATTTAAAGCCATGGGTACGGACCACGCCAAAACAACAGCGTACCACCCACAAACCAACGGCTTGTGCGAACGTTTCAACCGCACACTCGCCGACATGCTCAGCATGTATGTCTCCTCTCACCACCGGGACTGGGACGAATTCCTGCCTTATGTCATTTTCGCCTATAATTCATCGCAGCACGAAACGACAGGCTTTTCTCCATTTTACCTTCTGCACGGACAAGAGCCAACACTTCCTGTTGAGGTAGCCTTGGGATCCCCACAGACTGACGGGGGCGGAATGGATGCTCACAAAGTTTTACACCGGCTCCGCCGGGCGCGCGAGGTAGTATCTCAGCGCGAGAAGGAGCAGCAGCAAAAGAACAAAAAAGCGTACGATTCCAGGCGACGCGAAGCTGTATTCTACCCTTGACACCTCGTGTACCTATAGACGCCTTCTCGAGCGAAAGGAAAGACCACCAAACTGCTCCACCGGTACCACGGGCCGTTCCGTCTGCTTCGGAAAGTATCCGAGAACAACTGGGAGGTCGTCGATCGCACCGGCCGCAAGCGAGACATCGTTAACGTTGAACGTCTGAAGCTCTGCCCCACTCGTGTTGGTTCCGATGAGGACGCCGACGACGAGTCAGCAAACAGTGATTGTGGTGTGGATGGTGTGCATGAGTTAGGAGGCAGTGTTCGTGTCTCCGCGAAGCCGAAACGGGCAGTGGCGTCGACAGTGACGAACAACGATCACGAAACCTCCGGTGAAAGTGCGACTGAGGCATACTCCTACTCAGAGTCGGCACATCAGAGTAGCCATGCGGGACCTCAAACTGAGACCAAAGCAGTGAGGACCGATTACGATAGTGAGACTGAGATCTACTACAGTGCAGACGGAAGTGTGGATTAATCACCTATGACTGTTCTCCAGAACCCATTTTTTGTGTGCTTTGTGGGAACGTGTACATGTAAACGTTTTGAGTGTGCCATGTAACATTTGACTGCGTTGCTAATATTTTCATGTTTGTACGTATTTTCTCTATCTTGTAATTTGTTTGACCTGCCTGTAATTTGTTTGAGCTGATATTAAGTTACTCCCATCTCCGTGCCTTGTTTTAGTATTCCGCACGTATTTTATTGGGTTTAGTATTGTTGTACCTTCATGTCAAGCTGACCCGATTCCATTTTCGAACTCTTTACTGAGTTATTGGCATCATTTCGTTTGGTTTAATTTCTACAGACGGAACTGTAATCGAGTAGGACACTCTTTTTTCGTAGGAGGGAGGTGTCGCGTAGCGAGCTTCGCAGGTTTCGTGCGCCAGTTTTTCCAACAAGCTTAATATGTTCTTCTCCCCGCGGTGCGACTGTTGCTGTCTTTGTGCTCGCTGCTGTGCGGGCAGCCATTAGAGGGGCTCACACCCCGACATTTGGCAGAGCCGTTTTCTCTCTGGCTCTTTGTGAGCAGGCGTTGTGCGGCCCCCTCCCCGGCCATGTTCGAATGCTTAGTTAGAGTAAAACGCACCGAGACGCACGGTTAGCTGCCTGCAGAGGGACAATGTCTCCCAAGGCCGTGTCCCAGACACCAGAGCGGGTGCGCGGACCCCCCGTGGTTTCCAGGAGAGTCGCGCGAAGTGATTGCTTCGGGCAGCAGACTGTCCGGCGGACCAGATGCGTCGGAGACGAGCCGCGAGGGCTGAGAGCGCGGACGGCGGGTCGCGTGGTGCACCGACTGGGAGGTTTGCATTCCCTGTGTTTCGGATGTTGTTTTGTGTGTTTGTATCTGTGCGCCAAGCGGAAATGCGCACGTCTTCGTGGAATTTACGCGGTGCTCTCGAGTAAACAACCTCGTGGGCACCGGCGTGCTATTGGCTGCTTTCGTTTTAAAGAAATCGTTCTCATTGGCCTCGAGAACAGCATTTCCGATTGGTTACTGAAAGTGTCCCCAGGATCCTGGGCAAACGTATTTAAGAGGGGGTTTTGGCGCGAAGGGCGGAGAGGAACGGCTGCGGTCCTGCTGCTCGGGACTTCTGCTCGGAAGATGTAGCGCGCCCCTTGGTAAGACTGACGGCGTTATTATTTACTCTTAGAGCTTTGTATCAGTTTGTTGAGTTTAAATGATGTTTTGCACCCATTTTAAATAAAACAAGTTAATTCATGCTACCCATCGGCACCTGCTGGTCAACTTCATCGAGGCGGCGGAGCGACCGTTCCGTCCCGACGTACGCTTCGTTACAAGGGTGTCGCTGCATTCTTCGCCATTTAGGAGGTCAGGAGGCCAGAACCAAACACCACCGTAGCTTCTGCCGCTGCATCGACATCACTAACACACAAAGGAACACGATGCCAAAGTGACCGGCATCGCAAAGCAGGTGACGGCGCCCGAGATAACGCCACTGGCGCCGCTCAGAAAATACCCAAAGGACCCGCGGCGGTTGTAACGGTCACGCAAGTCGAAAATTAAAAAGGAATAGAGTGAGAGCCCTTCCCTCCTTTAAGAACCCTCTCGCTCTGTATCCATCCGCCTAATGTGAGGAGGTTCTTCCAATTAGCCGGAACGGAAGGGGCTCGGGCTTTCCTCCCCTTGGGCTGCATGCGCATATTTTTATCGTTTCCACAGAGCAGACAGATACACTGTGGTCTGTAAAATACAAACTTTGAAAATTAGAACGGTAGGGTATTCTGGGGATTAGGCAACTCGGTAGTGATATTTCCTGCAGTGGAGATGCGATGACTAGAATTGCAACAGACAACGACTGGTGCCTATGGTGCTTACACGCGCAGCCAGCGACGACTTGCACAAAGAGCACCCAACTTGCACAAACAATCATCCACAATTTTTCTTGCATAAACGGCTCGATGCAAACATTTTCGCGAGCACTGGGCTTGCAGTGCGTCAACAATTAAGTCCTGGCCACAGTTCGCGTGTTGCTGCTCATATCGGGAGCGAAAATAAGGCTGCTTTCAATTCGGCCCCATCAGGATGTGTGTTGGGGATCACGTCCGTGACAGCGAGCACAGTGGGCCGCGATCTGCACTCGGAACCCACAAATATTCCCAGCAATGCTACCAAGAAGCTAGGTCGGATTTGTCTAGCGCCAGTGAATAAACGTGGCAGTTGATTTCCGTCACTGGTGCGTAAAAAAAAACTTATCTGAGCCCTCATTGCTGACATCGCTGAAGGTGACGATTGCCTACATCAGCCTACCAACGAACACCTACCAGACAGAGCACAAGACGACGCCTTTGTCCTGTTTCCGGAAGGACCAGCAGCGAAAGATTACGGGACACACGTTTTTGAAAAAAAAAGTTATTGTCGCTTTGCCTCGCAACCGAGCCTCGTGCTATTTCAATACACATTTCAGGCGAGTGGATTACGTGAGTGCTCCGAAAAATAATTTGTTTCCCGTCCAATCGCGTCCCGTAAACTTCTAATCGCGTTAGCACGTTGGTAACTCTCAACCTTGATGAAAAGATAACGTTGCATGGATGTAAACTGAGGAGGTCTTACTGTTTCCTTCAACATCGCAGCGCTTTTCTACCCGTGTCATAGTGCATCTAGCCGTTTCAACGGTCGAGGACGTTTCGAAGAGAGTCTGGTAGGTCGCGCTTCTTTTGACGCTCCTTAACTGAGCGCACTGGTGCGGTACTGCCAGAGCGACACACCTGTAAAGGAACATGGCAAAAAAAAACAGATACAAACACATCGCGCGGCTGTGTTCTTCCCCTCGTCACGGGATGCAGCCTGGCGAGAACTCGCGGCTCCATTCACAAGTGGCCTCGAACGCGAAGGGTATCTCCTTACACGGAGGGAACAAAAGCGAGTCTCTGCATGGAAACCACACGGCCGTGCAAGTCACGTCCGCTGCGAATACGAGATGGCTCCGGCGCTAGGTGATCTGAGCTGAAGAGGCAGGCGTCGACGGCAAGAGAAAAAAGCAAGACAGCTTACAAGCGTCGAATAAGAGCAGAAGAGAATTGTTTACCATCCTCTAAGCAAGTTTCATACACTCAGTTCTGTATTGCATTCGCTTATTTGTTTTGTTTTCCCTTAAAAAGAGTCCCTTCTCTGCTTCAGAAGCAGCCCAAAGTTAAGATATTTCACAACACCCTTTCTGTCGTACTCGCGGAGCCTCATGGGTGCCGTTCCTATGACGCGAACCGACACCATGCATCCCGTGTTCGATTGAAAGACGAGACCCAAGGTCTGCTTCCGCGTGCAAAAAAAGCTCGTCTTCATCGGGCTCCGCCAGAGAACATGACACTCAGACAGTGGCTGCGTTCCAATACTCTAGACGTCTAACAAGACGTCTAGTGTGACGTCTAGGAAGCCGTCTACATGTCCATGTATTGGAACTTCTCTACTGCTCACGCCGCCTCGCGGCATAATAATTTAACTAAAGCTTATGAACAGTTGTACTACAATTTTTCTCAAACTGAGCAATAACGATGATTAAAAACGTGTTTTCAACAAGTTTGCACATTTTTTCCTCAATGACTTTGCGCGTAAACCGGACTGGCGGATGTGCCTATCGGTCAGCCTACTTGAAGCAGACGGGGCCGCTCTCCGAAGACGACGCTAAAGATATATGCGATTATTCTTTTATTATTGATGATAAACTGTACATGCTCCTCGAACGTGCTCGTCCAGACGGTCCTGTAAACATAAGAAAGAATACGAAAGACAGTAATCAATATGCGCGAAATGCGATACGGCTAATATACAGTGCAACAGGAAAACACATGCGTGCCGTTAAACCTGCTGTCTGCCGTACGTGGTACTCGGAGAGGGCGAGAAACCTAAAGACTGCCGCGAGCTTTAATCCTGCAAAGAATAAAATCAATTCGCAACATGCCGGTGTGTTTGTTCTGAGAGTGTAGAGATAAAAAAGAATGTACGCGAAAGAGTTGATACAACTAATACAGCAACAGAACACATTTTTTAACCGTCACGCCAGCCGCCTTAACGCCCGTCGAGGAACCCAACGACAGCGACGAGTATTAATCTCTAAATTCAAGGTGCTAATTAAGATCCGGTATCGTAAGATGCCGGATCACGTAAACAGACCACGTAAACAGACCTACAGCGTCCGCTGCTGTAGCAAACCTCTCAACTGCACGATTTTCTCCTGCGTGATTCAGTGCTAGGAATCGCACGTCCACGAAGATTAACTAGCCACTAGTTTGCGTACCAAATAACATAATGAAATGACTCACATTTTTCCTTTCGTATACTCCGTGTACAGTCCGACGCCCGCAAGAGCAGGGCTCGCTCATCCGCGTACATCAGCTCCGCCATCTTTAGACAGCAAGTTAGCCTGCATCGATGTGGACTTCGGCTAAGCAGTCTTATTGAGAAATGGAACGCGTCCCAAGATGGCGGCTGTCCGGCTAGACGTCTAAGTAGCCGTCTACTTGGGAGTATTGGAACGCACCCAGTACAAGACCGCGTGTCACGTGCGGCCGCCGATCGGCTTCTGCCTATCGCGGCACGCAGCCCACAAGAAGAGGCTTGCGGCCCATATCTCCCTTTGCCAGCATCCATGGAGACAACAGTTTTCAGCTGCTTGCGGTAATTGCCTTTTTGACCAGAGGTGGGTAAATGCCTTCATTTTATTTTTCCTTCCTCATCCTCACTATTTAATAAATCGTTTACCCTCAGTCTCCCTCTCATTTTGAAAAATTGTACGGCCCTCCCTAGCCTTCACTTCGCGAAATTTACTAGCCCTCCCTCGACCTCATCCTCACATCATCGACCCACCTTCACCCCCGCTAAACGTTTTTTTTTTCTAACAATTTTCTCTAGTCGGCAACTTCTACCGATATTACTGAATAAAACGGAGAACTCCTGTTCTGCGCTTACGACCTGACGCGACACCGTACGCCATTTGGTGCGTCATCTGATGCAGGTGCAACTCTTTTGGTTCTTTGACTCGTTGCCTGCTTTCCAATCTGAGCCCTCTGACACCGTTGAACGCATTTTAAATTTTTTAAATTTTTTCAGTTCATTCATTGATCGATTGCACAGTCTGAATTTTCTTAATTAGCATCATCAAGCATTCGCTTTTCATTCCGAGCATTTTGACACCTTGTTAGAGCACCGTACAGGGTGTCTCACCTAAGCCTTTGCACCATTATTAAAAATGGGCCTTTAAATCGAAAGCCCCACTACTCCGCTCCGTGCCTTCGCCGAGTGCGCGACTTTGACCTTGAATCTGAGAGAAACCGCAAAACAGCTGTGACGTCACCCAGCCGCCGCCGAAACCGAACGCTCGCCTCTGTTTCTATCGGCCGTCGGCATTCATTGTGTTCATCGGCGTTGACAACGTTCCAGGCTCCGATGATTTTGAGCAAAGGAAGGACGCATAACTGGCTGCCCGGGTCAGTGGACGCCTCAATCGCGATTTGAGGCACGTGGCGTTGGTGAGAGAGATGTGGGCGACATGCATTAGAGCTTACAACGTTGTGGCAGACACGCAGCACTGCAGCAATAGGCCGCAGCGTTCATTGGGTGACCAACCTCTTGCGATCAACCATGAACTGCCGTCTGCCTGGGTGGCAGGGTGGGCGCGCTGCCTGTTCAGTTTGCGGAACGCACTCAACGTTGCAGATGCCAAGCCGCGTCTACTTGCCCAATACACAAAAGCTTTCGCTCCCTAACCGGGTTCAGCAGTAGTTAAACCGCAGCAATTTTTTTTCAGAATTGTGAAACTATTTCAGCAATAATTTGCCAGCTTTTCAAGAACTGTGTGACAACATGGACACCTTAAAGGGGTCATGACACGGTAAATCAACAAATCGTGCTTTTACATTGAAGCTTCAAGCCACAACGTTTTGTGTATTCAAAAACAAGAAAGGTTCTTCGTGTGCATTTCAGCTAGAAATTGTAATTTGAAGCCATCAGCTCTAAGCCGCCGACCCTGGCAGCGACTGCAATTTTGAATCAGCCTGAGTGACGTCGTAGCACTGCAGCGATGGCGTAGAGGTAGAACATCCGCCTCGCGTGCAAGAGGACCGGGGTTCAAATCCTGGTGCCGCGCAATTCTCCACCGGGTTTACAAAAAAAAAATCCGCGTGTCGATGGAATTGCATAACCAGGCCTGGAGTGCGGCCTTATCTCGGTGACCAGAACCGACAACGCACTCTCTCACCAGAGCAGGATTTGGCCACCCTGGTGCAGTACTTGGCCACAACCTTCTATGATTAAACCAATTAACCCTCGGCCCTCAGTCCCCAGCGGCTGCAGAGCAACTGACCACGGCGGCGGTCAGACCTGTGACGCAGCGGAGGGTGCTAAGAATCTCTGGCTCCGGACAGGCCGCCATTGGAATCTGAACCTGGCAACGTTTAACGCTAGAACTTTAGCTAGTGAGGCTAGCCTAGCAGTGCTGTTCGAGGAACTAGCGGGAATTAAATGGGATGTGATAGGGCTTAGCGAAGTTAGGAGGACAGGTGAGGCGTATACAGTACTAAAGGACGGACACATACTGTGCTATCGCGGGTTAGAGGATAGACGAGAACTAGGTGTGGGATTCCTCATTAATGAGGATATAGCTGGCAACGTAGAGGAGTTCTACAGAATTAACGAGAGGGTAGCAGCTATAGTAATTAGGCTGAATAGGAGGTACAAGCTGAAAGTGGTGCAGGCCTACGCACCCACATCCAGCCATGATGACCAGACCGTTGAAAGCTTCTATGAGGACGTAGAATCGGCAATGAATAAAGTAAAATCGCAGTACACTGTACTGATGGGCGACTTTAATGCGAAGGTGGGCAAGAAGCAGGCTGACGACCACGCGATAGGTGACTATGGGATAGGCTCTAGAAATAGCAGGGGAGAGTTATTAGTCGAGTTCGCGGATAGAAATAATTTACGGATCATGAATACCTTCTTCCGCAATCTAGAAAACAGGAAGTGGAGCTGGAAGAGCCCCAATGGTGAGATTAAAAATGAAATCGACTTCATACTATGCGCTAAACCTGGCATCATTCAGGATGTGGCCGTCCTCGGAAGGGTGCGTTGCAGCGACCATAGAATGGTAAGGTCTAGAATTAGCTTAGACCTGAAGAGGGAACGGAAGAAGCTAGCGAAGAAGACCATTAACGAGTTAGCCGTAAGAGGGAAAGCACAGGAGTTTAGGATAGCGCTGCAAAACAGATACTCGGCTTTACCTGAGGAAGATGATCTTGATGTTCATTCAATGCACGATAACCTGACATCAATAATTACGGAGTGCGCAGTAGAAGTAGGCGGTAGGACAGTTCGAAAAGATACCGGGAAGCTATCTCAGGTGACGAAAGATCTGATTAAGAAGCGCCAAAACATGAAGGCATCTAACACTACCGATAGAATAGAACTGACGGAGCTATCAAAGTTAATAAATAAGCGCAAGGTAGCCGACATAAGGAAGTTTAATATGGAGAGAATCGAGCATGCTATAAAGAACGGAGGTAGCCTAAAAACAGTGAAGAGGAAACTGGGCATAGGTAAAAACCAGATGTATGCATTAAGAGACAAGCAGGGCAATGTCATTACCAATATGGATAAGATAGTTAACGTAGCCGAAGAGTTCTACACAGACCTGTACAGTAGCCAATGTAATCAGAGCGCTAATGAAAAAGACAGCAGTGCACAGCAATGCGTCATCCCGCCAGTAACGAAAGATGAAGTAAAGAAAGCCTTAGAAGCAATGAATAGGGGAAAAGCAGCTGGGGAGGATCAGGTAACAGCAGATCTGTTGAAGGATGGAGGGGACATCGTGATAGAAAAACTAGCCACCCTGTATACGCAATGCCTTATGACCTCGACTGTACCAGAAGCTTGGAAGAATGCAAACATTATCTTAATTCATAAGAAGGGCGACGCCAAGGACTTGAATAATTACAGGCCGATCAGCTTACTATCCGTTGCCTACAAAGTATTTACTAAGGTAATCGCTAATAGAGTCAGGGCAACGTTAGACTTTAATCAACCAAATGATCAGGCAGGCTTTCGTAAAGGATATTCCACAATAGATCATATTCACACTATCAATCAGGTGATAGAGAAATGCGCAGAATATAGCCAACCTCTATATATAGCTTTCATTGATTACGAGAAAACGTTCGACTCAGTGGAAACCTCAGCAGTCATACAGGCATTGCGTAATCAGGGGGTAGAAGAGCCTTATGTCAAAATACTGGAAGATATATATAGCAACTGCACAGCTACTATAGTCCTCCATAAAGTCAGCAATAAAATTCCAATAAAGAAGGGCGTCAGGCAAGGAGACACGATCTCGCCAATGCTGTTCACCGCATGTTTGCAGGAGGTATTTCGAGGCCTGAATTGGGAACAGTTGGGAATAAGAATAAATGGAGAATACCTAAATAATCTGAGATTTGCTGATAACATTGCCTTGCTGAGTCACTCAGGAGGTGAACTGCAAATCATGATCAACGAGTTAGACAGGCAGAGCAGATCGATGGGTCTAAAAATTAACATGCAGAAAACCAAGGTAACGTTCAACAGCCTAGCAAGGGAACAACAGTTCACAATTGGCAGCGAGAGCCTAGAAATTGTGCCGGAATACGTCTACTTAGGGCAGGTAGTGACAGCTGATCCGGATCATGAGAGGGAGATAACTAGAAGGATAAGAATGGGGTGGAGCGCATATGGCAAATTCTCGCAGATCATGAGTGGCAGTTTACCAATTTCCCTCAAGAGGAAAGTGTACAACAGCATAATCTTACCGGTACTCACCTACGGGGCAGAAACGTGGAGGCTAACGAAAAGAGTTCAGATTTAGTTAAGGACAACGCAGCGAGCCATGGAAAGAAAAATGATAGGTGTAACGTTAAGAGATCGGAAGCGGGCAGAGTGGGTGAGGGAAAAAACACGGGTTAATGACATCCTAGTAGAAATCAAGAGAAAGAAATGGGCTTGGGCAGGGCATGTAATGCGAAGGCAAGATAACCGCTGGTCTTTAAGGGTAACGGAGTGGGTTCCAAGAGAAAGTAAACGTAGCAGGGGGCGGCAGAAGGTTAGATGGGCGGATGAGATTAAGAAGTTTGCAGGCAAAGGGTAGATGCAGCTGGCAAAGGATAGGGTTAATTGGAGAGACATGGGAGAGGCCTTTGCCCTGCAGTGGGTGTAATAAGGCTGATGATGATGATGATGATGATGATGATGATGATGATGAGTGACGTCGTAGACTGGCAGCGTCTTCCGCTACAAAACTGAGTGGCTGCGCCTACTCGAGTCCTTCCGTGGCACAGTACGGTGAAGTCGCTGAGGCGGGGCAGAAGCTGCTCTGAAAAGGGAAGGACAGTTGTTTGTTGCCTTTGTCCCTCTGCAACTTGCCCCCTTCTCTCCACCGTCCCCCAAGCCTGAACAAAGATCAACTCATTCCCCTACTCTAATTAACTGCAGTTAAGTTCACTCGCCACCAAGCACGCGACTCTCATTCTATGTCGTCATGAACCACGAACGTGCCAGTGTTGCCTGACTTCCAAAGTGTTCAGGATAATTTTAAAAGCTCGATTACAAATTTCTCGCTGCACCAAACGAGTCCATCTTTTGCCCATTTGTTGGGAGATGGATAGCGAACATGCAACATGCAGTTTGAGTCTGAAAAATGGTGTCATGTCTCCTTTAAGTAGCCTTACAAATTGGCCTGTCTAAATCAGTTTCTCGCGGCCAGTGCCAAAATAATCGATTGTGAACTTTTATGGTGCAAGGGCATCTAGCAAAAACTTCGGGGGATGACATCCTCCTAAGTAAATCAGTTATATTTTGTCAGAAAGCAACGCCGGTTCACTTCTTTTCACTGCCCCCAGGCGGCACTGGGGATTGAACGCGACACCTTCTGCATGCGAGGCAGGGGCTCAAACCAATAAGCCATAGCTGCGATGGCCAAAATACTTTCTTGTACTTTAGCATTGCAATAATATGTAACTGTATTTAAACACGCATTTGGTCAGGCATGTGTAGTAATGCAGATCATGGAGAAACTTGTAGCCGAAGAAACATTGAGCCTACAGCTGCAAATTAGGTCAGAAAAATGCACACAATTCAGAAATAACCTTGAATGTTGGTAATCCGAAGTCAGCTGTCATCAGAATGTACATCAGTCTCATCGCTTTAAAATCTGTTGTCTGACGGTCACGTTTATGGTGTACGTGTTACATCCTTGCTTGTACAGTCTTAGCAAGTGTCTTTCTCATTTGTATTGTTTGACATCCTTTCGCATTTCGCTCTAATGATTTGTCATGGTTTTTCCTTTCTGTAATATTTTTTTTGTGAATGCGTTCTACACCTCGAGATGGTGCTTAAGCACATGTAGCAATAAAATATTTTTATGCGACTTTGTTTCATTACTGTATACTCAAGGTGATCAAGCGCAATACTTTGCAGACGCAGGGTGTTTAAATTTAAGAAAAAACAAATGTCTCCAAGATTATCTTAACTTGCTTAACAGCGGAACTTCAAAACAGAAGCCTATTCAAAGTCTAGAATGCATCCCGGTTTTGAATTTTGAATTATCGCATTTGCCCAAACGATCTTCACGTAAGTGCTGTTCTCCACTGAAGCCCAGTTCATTTCGAGGGCGCCATCGAATAGCCCTATGTTTGCGCCTAGTAATTAGCCCCCTTCCTTTGGCCGCTTGTCGAAAACACCCTTAAGGGATACAAATATATGACTGGATAAATAAACATGTCATTCCAAGTCACACATAGGCCGCGAACTCGATAAAAAAGGCCAAGTGATAGGACCGCAGAATGTAACACAATACATGTTGAGAACAAATTGTAAATTATTTTTTTTTACTCGGGCCACAAATTGGAACCATGCAGCTCTGTGAAACCAGCCACAATCATGATTCCTTACTCAAACGTCTATTATGGATGAGTCAATTTCACTGATTTGCATTTTTGTTCATGCATAGCGTGTACTTTTTTACTATTTCATGACGACCTCTTTGGCCAGGGCCTTTCACAGAGCCTTCAGAGTTTCAATAATGAATCAAGCGCATACATCGCGGCAGGCACGGATCCAAAGGGGTGCCCGAGTAAGCCCGCCCGCCCTCCCCCATTTCCCTTCCCAGCAATGTTCTCGTTAGGCATGGGCCCTGCAGATTCCTTCCCCCTCCAGGCTTCGCTCTATACAACTGCTCCATGCCCTTCCCGAAAAAAAATTTCTGGCTACGTGTCTGACTCGCTGGTTTGTTCACGAAGACCAATCGAGTGATAAATGTACTATTATTGTTTCACTGCACACTAGCAAAAACTTCGGGGGCTTACACCCTCCTACGTAAATCAGTTATATCTTGTCAGTAAGCAATGCCAACTCACTTCTTTTCAGTGCCCAGCAGGAAAAGCCTTGAATAAACCAAAAAAACTCACGGCCATACTTTGCGGTGTTGTCAAGTGAGACATGCGAGAGATGAGACGACACTTAATTTGAACGAATAAATAATTCCTTCAAATCACTTTAACATCAAAGATTATATGTCTCCGACATAACGAAATGCCACATGTTCGATACCTCAGGGTCTAGATGACGAGTTTTATTTGGTTTATGCTGGTAATAGAAAATAAATTGTGACCCAAAACAAAGCTGGAGCAGAGCGAGTTGCAGGGCACAACTGCAGATCTACAGCTGACCGGAACTGCAACACACAGTGCATTTGCACTTGTCTATGCAGTCCTTCCTTAGACGCATGTTAAACTGTGCTTCTCTAAAACTACCTTTCTGTGAACTTTCAAATATGCACGTTATTTGTGGCTATTTAATTCGACGAAAGCTCGCCGCAGACACAGCGCTAGCACACCCTCCAAGGCGAGCTTCGGCTGCCTTGGCACAAAATGTCAGACAGCGCCGTAGGTAAATTTGGATCACTGTTGGCCCCTGCCTTCCTCTCGACTTTCCCGAACAGAATGTACAGCCACCGTGGAAAGTATGCAGCCCAAAGAGTTTAATTCTAAGCTATTTAGCAGGGATCCTTAGCATATCTAGTAGTCCAAAGCTTGGGATGATTGAGAACGTGATGCCGTTCCTCTCTCCAGAGGTCACGGTCGCTGAGGATGCATAACGGGGCATGAAGCAGGCCTGACAAGCACGCGCTTTTCTTACGGAGGGAGGGAGGGTGCAAATGTCTGTGTGATACTAGCCCTAAAGCACCGCTGCAAGGACTCAGTGGTTATTGTGCTCGGCTGCTGACCTGAAAGACGCAGGTTGGATCCAAGCCGCATTTCGATGCAGCCGAAATGCTGGAGCTCCGTGTATTGTGAGATAGCAGTGCACGTTAAAAAGAACCGCCGGTGGTCAAAATTATCCGAAGCATTCCGCCCTGGCTTGCCTCATACCCTGAGTTACTTTGGGATGTTATACTCAATAAAACACACAAAAAATTAGCCCCAAAGCGCATACAACCCTTATCAATGGCGCAGCAGTTGAAAAGATTTGCACTGGTGCAGATGACTCCTGCCAGGCTGGTTTTGATAAGGCAGCACGGCGAGCGAAGAAGGCGCCGGTGATAAGGCGCAGGTGACACGCAAGCTTCGTTGCTTATTTTTCCCTTGGGGTTATTACCTGATCCTGTCTGTCAAAATTCTTCAAACAGGAAGTGTTCTGGGGTTAAATCGCAGTGCTGCCAGAGCAAAAAAATGCGTTCGACAATGCCGCATATACACGGTTTTACCGAAAGTTTTTTTCTTATGGAAACACTGTGATTTAGACCGATAACACTTCCTGTTTGAAGATGGCGCATTTCTGAGCAAGCACTAACCCCAGGGATAAAGAATTGCATCGAAAGCTGGTGTACCACCTGCCCGGGCGCCTTATCAAACACGTCGGGGGAATGCTTCGCATGCCGCGCTTCGTTTTAAAAGGTGGAAACATTTTAAAATGCTTCGCCATTGATCCTGGAAACGCTTTGAGGCCATTACAAAGTGTCACACCATCAGTACCAATGTTTGGTTCTAAACGAGACAACGTGTATACAATGCCCTTTTCTGTTCCACAGGTCCTACCATCCGGTCACTTAACTGTTTAGATTTATAGATACTGATGAAGCGGGTGTCAGAAGCAAATTCTTCTCGGGAACCGCCCTAACATCATCGCGCGGCTCGTTGCCTCGAATTGCCGCTATCGCCACATGCAGCGACTCCGTTCTTGCGATATGAGATTAGCGCCACAGAGAGAAGAACAGACAGTGAAACGACTGGCTGTCGGCAGTTGTATCCTCACCGCATCACTGGCATTTGAAAATGGCACCCTGCAGCAGCCCAGTTTTCTAAGCGCCATGCTTTTGCCATCATGTCAGCAAGCCAAAGCTTGTCCTCTACGTGCCGGCTTGCACGGTGTAGTGCGCGTACTAGAGCGGTGTACTGTGTGCGATAGATCTCCACAAGCGGGGCCGTAGACAGCGAGTGTTGGCTGCGAAACATCATGCTTAGCACGGCAATCCGTTGTACATTTTGGGCATCGAAGTGCATCAAATTTAACGCAGTCCTTGGTTACGTTTGCAAGTGCCGGCACACAAAACGTGACTGTGAAACGCGTCAGGTACAGCGCTCTGAAGCGTGTAATGCCTTGTTGTCAAAAATACCGAATGAAAAAGCAAAACAGGGAGGTGATTTTGGCAGTTATGAACGATAAAAAACACGCAAAGCTAAATGCGCACTGAGAGCAGGAGTGCATCTTTCACTGTGCTGGCATTTCCTTAATCTCAATAAGACACACCTCATTAAAATTCTCTGAAGTGCTCCTTTGCTCTGTGAACATTAAATATGAAAATACGAAGTGTGCCTGCATGCATACTGCACGGAAATTGAGCTAAGAGTTGCGCTTATATGGCCATGGTTTTGGTGAGAAAAAAAACAGTTCACGGCTGAACAACAAAGATTAAAGGGGATTAAAGGACATCTGTGAAAGGCAGGAAATAAGTGTTCAGCAGATCATCTAAAAGGCAAGTAAGACAAAATGCAGTTGCGAGTAGTTAGCGTAGCTAATACAAAAGAATGCTGTGTAAAAAATGCGTCCAGCTGAATTTCAGATGTAAACAGGTATTCATAAAGTACAGAAATAGCTAATATCTACATAGAACTCTGAAAAAATGTACAGCATGCCGCCCTTCACGACTGCTGTTTAATGACCTCCTAGCATATGCCATAGGCACCTGCAACGCAGAACACATGAAGCAGATCGACAATACATATCATAAATGCTTGGTAATCCGCCAAGAGAAACTTCTCAGGGAACAAACTGAAGGTCTTCTCAAAACCCAAATAATTTACAATAATAACTGGTAGTTTGGGACAAACACCTATAACATCTTTGTATTACAGTCCTTAAATAACACTATGCTAGTGCACAAGAGGGTGAAAAGCATAAAAATGCTTAAAAACTGTATGCTTGTGAAGTCTTCTGTTGTCAATGATAAGAAGTGTTAGCTTCGTGCTTTGCAGATTATGCCTTTATAGAAAGTGCGTGAAATAATAATAAAAACCTTGAATATGCCTGCAACAACGATATTTCTTTTCATTTTGTTCCTACGGGCATGTTTGTGCTCACGTTTCAACTCTGTTTCACCTCTGGAATCGCTTTGTGCTACTGGATCCATGTTTGTTGTACTGCGTCTGTATCGTGAGAAACTTTTTTTTCATAGGATCAGTTCGAAAAGTGGCTCCGGAGTGACAGGCCCGTTCTGTCGCCTCCTCAATCTCAGGGACGCGAGCTCCATCTGTCGGGTAGTGATAGTACTGCTCTAGTTTTGTTATTTTTTTCTTAGCCGCGACGCTCATTAGCTAGCTGCTCGGATAGCAGCGTATCCATCACTCTTGATTCTCCGCAACGACCTCTCGTCCTACCCATATAGTGCAGGAGCAAGACTTTTTCCCATTCAATCTCCTGACTGATGCCTTCGCTTGTGGCGGAGCGCCAAAATGTAGTCTGCCAGGGTCACCTTATCTTCGATGTAGATAAGTGAGCCGGTGAATTCAAAATGCGACACAATGTCGTCCTATACCACGTCCCTCAGATCATTTCCATTAGTGTCCATAGAAGTATCCCTGTCACTGCTCGCTTCAATCGACGCAAAGTCTGACACACTGCTCGGGCGTGGCGTGTTCTCCTCCGGAACCGTTGAGATCTTGTTCAGCCCAACAGTTTCTCGTGCCATCGGCATTAGGGGGCGGTCTGACTATGGAAGGCTCTGGTCGACTGCAGCGTCTGGCGTCGCACCATTTGGCGGTTCCGCGATTCTGATTCCTCGTACAGGATACGCTCGATTTGTTTGCGAAGGGTACCCTCATTGTGGATGTTGCCGCTACTGTGTCGCCGCACCACTCCGAGCCCACTCCCGAGGCTCGGCAGCATTCTCACTCTCCGAGAATTGACTGAATTCTCCGAAATCCGTGGAATCCGACTCGTGCAGATGCTCCTGCTCGCAAAAGCGTCGTGACACATTCCCACTCCAAGCTATGGCCAAACGAATCTTCCGCCAGCCTATCGCTGCCCGACTCCTGGGACTTTCAAAAGTCACTGCGGCTGTCCGGATGAACATCAGTGTCCCAGACATCGCAGCGGCTGGCGGGAACATGTAAGTTTTTTCTTGTTCATTCTTCCAGCTCCACGTCGTAGTTTGCCGGAAGCTTTCGGAACACACGGAGGCTGACCAAATTGGCGTCAAGGTTGAGCAGTTCCTGCTGAATGTCGTGAACGATAGTCTCCAACTTATCAGTTGTCTCAAACGCTTCACAGGGAACCTCAAGAGGTGCCTGAGTCCGCTCAAAGATGCTCAGGTCTGACGCCTCAATGTCAGCATAGAGTTGCCGAGAGTGCGAATTGCGAAGCCGCAGCAGGACAGTGTCGGAGACCATGCCACCACCCAGGGAGAAGTCGTCGGTCTCTTCGCCCTGGCTGTCAACACGAGACGAGCTAAGCTCCTCCGTTAGGTGGTCTCGCTCGCACAGGGATCCAATGCAGAAATTGGCAAGGAGAGAAACAGTGTCATTCGCCCACGGTGTCGAGGCCTCGCCGCCGCTCTTTTAGTTATACAGCGCACAGAACAAAGTGGGCATGCAGTGCAATGATGGACTGGATGTTTCAATAGCTAGCAGCCACCATATATAGTCGAAGATGCCAAAACCACTACAATTTCGCGCACTAAAATACTCGAGGACAACGTTTTGGCAATGAAGCAGAGGCTAGGCAAGAAAGAGAAGACGACGGACCTTTGTCTCCATGTTGTGGGGAAGGGCCTCCTGAGCCGCAGTGACCCTGTACCATCTCTCCAAACCCTTCCTTTTCACCCTTCTGCCCAACATCAATAAACCCACCATTCATGGCACGCGGATAATGCCCATCTCTCCCTTTTTCTTACCTAGCTGTATTTCCAAAAAAAGTTGTCTGTTAATATAGCTCCCTCTGTTAGGCACACATGGCCAGGCAAATTTTCACTGGCTCATTGCTGCAAAAGATTGGACTATCCAGTGAATCGCAGAGCAATGATATTTGAATTTCTGATTGTTTTCTGCTCCTGAAGCGAGTTCCACCCATAGAACTAATGTCAAAACATCTCACAACCCACTGAACAGATGGTGCGCAAAAAAAAAGATATGGAAACGTGTATGAAAACTTCAAGGATGCCACTGCAGAAAAAAAGCAGCAATTGGCCCTTAGTGGAGACCCCTTACAACAAATGGCATTCACCTATTGCCACGACAAGGCCAACTATCCACTCTCACTACCTGCTAGCCTAGCGCTGCAGGTGGCTAGCAGGAACGAAGTAGTTGACCGCAGTGTCGTACATAAAACTAACATCATTGGTTGCAGGGCCTCCTGTGAGGGCCAATTCCTGCTTCATTCTCGAGGCGCATCTTACTATATTCTGAATGCAAATTTTCTGTTAAGCTCGACAGGAGTGGATGAGTATTACAGATCAGATGTTTAGCAATCTTGTATACCTATATCCCTAGAGGTAGTTAACGAGTGTTGTGCAGAAAAAGTAAAGATTGCATGTTTTAATCAGCGACATGTCAAAATAACATCGCTGCAGCTGAAATCACGAAAGAGGCCACGTCGGGCATAAATACGGCATGGTGCTTTATAAAGACTGGTAGTACACACACAGACACAGCGCCCTTTGGCTAACCCTAAGGGGCCGATATAATTATTTAACCATGGTCAACACAGGTGACCATAAGCATCATGATTATGGATTTTTATGGCGCAAGGGCAGCTATGGCCAAAGAGCGCCATGTCACAAGGTATTTTTTTTTCTTTTTCTCAAGGTGGGGTCAAAGACCCATTTCCCAAGCATTTCACCCTAAATAAGCCGAGCACCAGACCAGGGGAAAGCCTGTACCCATTGTATCACCGGTGGGTACCCGGCGGCACTGGGGATCGAACCCCGCACCTCCCGCATACGAGGCGGATGCTCAACCACTTGGCCACCGCTGCGGTACTGTGACCATAAGCAGTGGAATCTAGTGAATAATCAGAAGTTGCTTAGCAATGCATCTTTCAAATGTAGAGTTTCAGAGCTTAAAAAGATGGAATGGACCACTTCACGCTGCAACCTAATTCCTAATTCCACATTAGAAACACTCCCTTTAGACGACACTACCTTAATACCTCTACTTCAGTCTCAGGGACCCTAAAGGCTAAGCGCTGACAACACCTCCGTTATTATTTGATGCAAAATCCAAGTGTTAATGAACTAGGCAAGTAAAGGTATCGCCGAGTGAACCGCCTAAAGCTGGTTGGCACTTAAACCAGGCGAAGCATAGAGAGACTGCAATGCAAAGGCAATGGCGGCTCTGCTTACTCTGCTCCAATGATGGCAGATGGCTTCAGATGTACTGGAGGTCTTGATGTAAGCATTTCATAACAGCCGTAGTCTGTGTCAGCACGCCCCGCTGTAAGAAATGAGTCAGCCGCACTTGATGTCACTGATGCCAACAAACTTTTGTTGAGCCAAGCACATAAAATCAAGATTAGCCAAATGCACACTTATAGTGCACAAATATTATGCTCCCTTCTTTCTTGAAGCAGAAAGAAGACAGACGACTGAACAAAGGCTTTTCAATTTTCTCCAGGGCAAAGCTAGCATCAGTGCTCTCTCCACAACCCAGAACCTACAGGATGCGGAAGCCACAGCTGTGGCATACTGCATTTACACCAAATTAGCCATAGGTTTTATTACAACGTGATCTGTGTTTGTCAAGGATTATGAGGGGCGTCGGGTGGTCCCTAAGGGAACCTTATCAGTACCAGCGTGCAGATGGCTTGACGTTACCAGTCAAGCGCGCATGACGTCACACCGCAGGAGCAATAGATGTGAAACAGGCAGCCTCTGCTAAAGCCCTCAAAAAACTAAAAGTAACATCTCCTCCCCCCTCCTTCTATGCTGGTGCTCCTTCTCTCGGTTCTTCCCGGACACCAACAGTGACGGCACCTAGGCCGGGTGCACCTAGCAGACGCTCCCAACACTCGCACCCGCGAGTGAGCCCGCTACAGTGGATACGCTCGAAGTGTTTTTAAGGTGTGCCTTCTGCCCAGTCCCACTTGGAACTTAACGCTGTAAAAAAGAATTGGAACGGCACGCAATCTGGGTGCGAAATTTAGCTTTTACTTTTGTTAGAGACACATGTGCGGTCTAGATTTTATATGAACTGATGGCGCTGTAATGTTTCTGTAAAATATTATACTCTCAAGGGCGCGTTTTAAAGTGTAATCTCTTCTGCCTTTCAGAATGCAGCTGCCACAAGTTTTAATTTTTATTTCTATTTTAGTGCTGCAAAGCTTGGCAATTGTTTTCAAGTGATCATTCCCCAGATACATGAGAGGCTAAGGTTGAAAGGATGTGACTGGCTGTAGTTGTGTTTTTATGTAGACTAGTAAACACAATGTCTTACTCGCCCATTGTTACACGGTTGTCATCCAAATAATTTCGATGTAAGACCAATTAACTTTGTTGACTAGCAGCAACCACAAAAGTCTATAAAAACTGTTACGCGCAAGGCTGCAGCACTGCGTGACCCAACAAAATGTTGTTCGTTTCGGTGACCGCATCTTGAGTCCGCTCAAGCAATATTAGCTGATAAGGGAACACTTGGCTTCCTTCGTGTATTTGTCATTGATAACGTGGAGCAGCTAATCAATTTTGCACGTGTAATCTGTGACCGCTACAATGACCGTGAAGATGTTTGCAAGTATGTTTAACGAAGGAGGTACTCGCTTACATACTCAGATATTCGGTCCGGTGCATTGAAGAATGAGCTGCCGTTATTGTGAATTGGCTCAGTAACGGCCGACTTTCATAACTATGCCAGAGGAAATACATTCTGCATTAATCGCAACATCATAGCTAGACCTTCACTTTGAGCAGCATGATAAGTGGGCGATTTAATATTAAAACCGCCGCTTTAGTTGCCAATTCGTGAGTGAAAGAATCCAACTGCAACAAAAGAAATATGTCTAGCAATGCGCGCAACATCACAGCTAGACCTGCACAGTGAGCACAGCGTGAACGGTGAAGCTTAAACATGAAACGCAACTTTTGAGACGAGCCCGCCAAGGAGTCTAACTACAACCAAATGAATATGCCAAACAATCCCTGCAACATGAATCCTTGACCTGCAGAGCTAGCAGCGGGAACTGCGGGGCTCAGACAACACGACGCGTGGTTTTCGTCGTCAGCCCATCATCATCAGCCTGACTACCCCCACTGCAGGGCAAAGGCCTCTCCCATGTAACCCAAGCCCTCTCACTGTAACAAAAGCCTCTGCCAATTAACCCTCTTCTTTGCGAGCTGCGCCCACCCTATGTCTGCAAACTTCGAAATCTCACCCCAACTTAACCTTCTGCCGCCCCCTGCTGCACTTTCCTTCTCTTGGAATCCACTCCCTTAAGGACCAGCGGTTATCTTCCCTTCACATTATATGCCTTACCGAAGCCCATTTCTTGATTTCAATTCGGTCTCATTAACTCGAATTTGTTCCCTCTCACTCCGCCCGCTTCCGGTCTCTTAACGTTACTGCTACCATTTTTCTTTCCATGGCTCGCTGCGTTGTCCTCAACTCAAGCTGAACCTTTTTTGTTAGCCTCCACGTCTCTGCCCTCACGGTGAGTACCGGTAAGATATAGCTGTTGTACATTTTTCTCTTGAGGCAGATGAGTAAACTGCTAATCACGATCTGAGAGAACATGTCATATGCGCTACACCCTATTCTTAATCTTTTGTGTTCTGTTGCGTTCAGTTTTATGACTCATTGGAAACTCAGGCCGTCATGCGCCAAACTCAAGGTAAGAGAAATTGTTCTCTGCCGATTTTTTTAGACCTTAATTATCGGTGGTGTAGAGGACGTAAAACAGTTTTCTATTACCTCATGCTAAAAGACGAACGAAATTATGAATGGCCATAATTAAAAGCTTTAAAAAGGGTCGGAAAACCTCATCAGGCATCCTTGGCTACGGAAGGATGCTGAGCCCCCAAACCAGTAAAACAATACCTTTCTGCCTTCTTCTCGGGTATGAGAAGGCATTGTTATTCTTCTAGTTAGTTGCCTCTCGTGATCCGAATCAGCGGTCACTATCTGCCCTAAGTAGACATATTCCACCTCTGCTTCCAGCACCTCACTACCATTTGTGAACTGCTGTTTCCTTGCTAGACTGTTGAACACATACTTTCGGTTTCTGAATGTTAATTTTTAGACGCACCGTTCTGCTATTCCTGTCTATCTTATTGATCATGCTTTCTAATTCATCTGAGTAACTCAGCAAGGCAATGTCATCAGCGAATAGCAGAATAAAAATGTATTCTTTATTAACTCTTATCCCCAACAGTTCACAATTAAGGCCTTGGTATACCTCTTGTAACCAGGCGGTGAATAGTATTGGTGACATCCTGTCTCCTTGCCTTATGCCCTTCCTTATTGGAATTTTATTGCTGCCTTTATTGAGGACTATGGTAGCTGTGGTGTTACTATATATATCTTCCAGTAATTTGACATGAGGTTTTTCTGTACCCTGATAGCACAATGCCTGTATAAATGCTGAGGTTTCCACTGTGTCAAATGTTTTCTCGTAATTCATTGTAAAGAAAGACTGCATTCGCCCGCGCTTCACACCAAATCTGCCTAAAAAACACTAATGAGCAATGAAGAACGGTCACAGAGCTCACAAAGGCACATTATCTAAGTTTTCCCGGCCTGTACTGTGGAACCGAACCACTCAGTGACGCACAGGGTTTCTCCCTGATGGCCTAACGAAAAGTACTTTGCCGTTTACTCCTAGGCAGCTGCGCCCTTAAGCACAACGAAAGCTCGGAAAGCTCGGTGTCATCGGAACACGCAAATGGCGTCAACTCTGGCAAAACCCTTCCCGCTAAAACTCCGTTGCGCAAAAACAAAAAGAAGCATGCCCGGAACTGGCGCCGGCGTCTGATGCGGAGCAAAAAAGCGCGCTTTAATATGTGATGATGGTGCTCCGACCAATAGGAGGTTAAGCTCTCCAGGGGCGTGGTAGGTAACTGGGAAAGCAGCAATGTTCAAAGGTCATCCTTGATTTTGGTACATTCAATGGTTTAAGCAGCTGCACGCTTGGCGCGACGTTATTCCACCTGTATTTTAACTAGCACGGAGTGCGCATCAGCCACTACTGTTGAGTGCAAGTATACATGGAGAAGAAACTCATGTGCATTACCGCGAGCGAAAGTGTCGATGGAGACTAAACTGAGCTGTGCTCTGCTAAACGGGAAACAAATCGACGCTGATCTCGAACTGAACATTGTGACACAATGAAAACGAAGTATCAATATCAGAGAACAAGCCACCCAGCAGAGCATACAAGATCCAGCAGATGGACATTATATTGAAGCCACTCACCAGTGGTCGACATCTAAGCAGAATAATCCAACTGCAGTTTCATTTCATTGCAGTAGCTTGTGTCTATGCGCTGTCACTACTGTATGTGCACTAAGTGCAGCCCATTATTTTTTATTTACTCCCAGGATCACTGTTTAAGACTGCATCTCATGCTAATGGTAAGCTAGCACTCGCCAGCACTAGCTAGTATTAGCACGAGCCAGCTCCAGTTGACCACCAGCAGACAACACTTCTCCACCGTTATCACGACGTCACCGCTACATCACCGCTACGTCAGCTCAAGACCACTACAAACAGCACGCACACCGACAGCAGGTTTCCACACACTCTCAGCCGAACCGGTGCAGAATGTTCCTGGTGCTCGTCGGAGCCAGGCCTTCATCTTTCATATGTTACTGGTTGGTTCCTTGTAACTTGTACTTATCGGCTGTGTGGCCAGCGCTTCTGATGAGCGATCATGTTCCTTAGAATTATGTCTGACTGCCTTGTCGGCGGCAACTCGTTTAGCGACAGCGAAATACACTTGTCTTGTTCTGAATGCCAATTCAGCTATAATGTGGGTGCCCCTTCGGGGCTAACGCTATGTGCACACCGAAAAATATCGGAGGCTGCCCTAAAACCCTGGAAATTTTATAACCGATGAAGACTTAGCTGAACTTAGCCTACCGGATGAAATATCAGAGATTCACCACAAACCTGGCATCCTGCTAGAAATGTAGGTTAAGGTAGATGCACTAGAAGAAATCAAGGAAACAGTGTCAAAAGTTGAACCGTCCAACAAGAAATGGCTCCAAAATATGATGAGGTCTTCATTCAGATGAAGCAACAAAATGCAGATATTGCCCGTCTAAGCAAGCTTCTGGAAAAGTGGGAGGTCAACGTAAATTATCATGAAATTGAAGAGCTTTGGCATCAAGTTAACGACCTTGATCAGTACACCAGGCGGCTGAATCTAGAAGTGCTTGGACGGCCAGTATAGGAAAATGAAAACCTGCTAGAAAATCTTAACCCTTTTGCAGACGACCTGCAACTTCCGCATCTCTCTGGAGACAAGACATTGAAGCCGCCCACCACCTTTTGCTAAAATCACGAGCTGAAACGACAGATGTCGAAACCGTAAAACCTAATACATATAGGAATGTAAAGTCTCCGCCTTTCCTAGTTCGATTTACGTCCCGTACAACAATAGATGCATGGCTTGAGAAAAAGACTGAACTGAAAGAATTAAGGAAAAGTATTTACCTGAATGAATATAGCAAAGTGCAAAGCAAAAAGCTTTCCCCGCACATAAGTCACGAGCTGATGAAAAAGGGTACCAGGTTGCGTAGCACAAGAATGATAAACTGTTTGTACGCCGTGCTCCCCACACTCGGGTTATCAGGATTGTCCAGATGAAAGAGCTTGATAAAATAATAGAAAGGCATTCAACAGTTTTGATTTTTTGTTTACTCATCTGTGAAAACGACAGCCCCTTTCCACGGATGTAAGTACTAGCATAAGCATTGCTTTAAAGAAAGCACAACCTTACGTCACAACAACCGGTTTTTTGTTTGATTTCAATGCCTAAAGTTTAAAAAGTAAACACGAGTCTGTCTGCATGTTCCTAGATGATTTGGACTAAACATTTGATATTTTGGCTTTTTCTGAGGCATGATTTTGGGATGATTGTGATGCGGTACACTTCCCAGGATGCAGATGCGCCTCGCTACCTCGAAAAATTAAAAAAGGGGATATGTAGCCTTTTGTGCTAAATGGGATTTCTCCTCTGATGTCATTTGTAATTTCTGTGTTATGCATGAACACTAAGAATCTCTCATGATTGAATGCGCTAGCACTATATTTGTAGTTATTTACAGGCCACCTACTGGAATTTTATTTAAGTTGTTAAAATTCATTGAACGCATATTTGTTTACTGCTAACAATTTGCTAAATGTCTGGTTGTCACGGGTGATTTTAATAACAACATGCTTTATTTAGAGCCCTACACACCAAAATTTTTGGACGTATTCTTTTTCTTTGGCTGTGAAAATTTCACTACTGTTCCGGCGAGACTGAGGAGTGCATCTGAAAGCCTGCTTGATTTCTGTTTTACGGCGCAAACAACCAGTCTAGAATCAGGTGCCCTGATCTACGAAGTAAGTAATCATAAGCCGATATTCCTAATTTTTACACTTGAAAAAAAAATACGCCGACAAAGTAAACTTGATGTGCGACCACCATACAGAGCGATAAATAAAAACACGATTGAAGATTTTGTAAGATCAGTAAGCAAAATAGGCTGGTCTTTCATCTACAACTTTACAGATCCTGTAAAGGCGTTCCGCCATTTTGCTACAATCAAAAAGCTTATAACGGAGCTTATAATTTAAGACAGATTAAACGCAATAAGAAATGGAGGAAACCATAGATTGACAACGAGCTGTTAAGAACATAAAAAGAAAGAGAAAGACTGTTTTCTGCTTTTATAAAGTCAACGCAACCGGAGCACTTAATTCCTGAAAAGTGAGAAACACACTGAGCCGATATATTAAGTGAGCAGACGAAAATCATATGAATAACCTCAATAATATTCTTTATGAACCAATCAGTCTGGAAAGCATTAAATTAACTGCTTCCTACCATTAAAAAAAGCTCTGTTTGAGAGATATGTGATTACGAAACAATATGCAAAGGAGATTCACTCGCAAAAAAGTTTATTCAAGATTTTCTATAAAGCCGATCATCAAGCGCTTTGGACACTTGCAACCCTCCTTATTGATCTTATCTTTCAATTAGTATAAGCATATCTTTATTTGTCTCAACTACAAATGACGCGGAAACAGGTAGGCAACTACTCAGATTAAAAAACTCAACAGCTTGTGGTGTTGACGGCATTAAAGCAGGGCCTATAAAAACAGTCGCAGTGTACATTACGAAACCACTGTCTTAAATCTGCAATCACATATTCTTTACTGATATTGTTCCTGATGAATTAAAAATTTCAAAGTTGTCGATAATATTTAAAGGTGGTGACAGGAATTATACAAACTAGAGACCAATTTCAATCCTGCCAATATTTTTTTCAAAATTAGTTCAACAAGTGATTAATGAAAGAATTCTGAATTTCTGCGCTGTAAATAATATTTTAAACGAGAAACAATAAGGGTTTTGAAAGCAACAGTGCATGGAAACGCCACTGCTAAACATTAAAGAAAAAATAGCCAGCAACTTGGAGACTAGGGAATACAATGGGAATATTTCTTGACTTTAAAAAGACATTTGACTCCATGAAGCATGGTATTTTATTGCAAAGGGTAAATGAATATAGGATCAGAGGAATTGCTCTTAACCTGTACTTCAAAGTTATTCAATTAACAGACTAGCGTACACCAAAATACTTAGTTCGCAATCCGTACTGTGAGAAATAAAATTTGGTGTAACACAAGGGTCCATTGTAGGTCCAGTTCTCTTCCTTTTATACATCAATGATATCATTAGCGTGCGTCTTACTACAGACACAACCATATATAACACTAACTTTTTTTTCTGGTGAAAACTTATGCTGTGTTCAAAGAGAAGCTAATATCTGCCGAAGGAAAGTTTATGAGTGGGTTAGAATAAACAAATTAGAATTGAACACTAGGAAAATGTAATACATTATTTTTCGTCCTCGTGGTAGGCACATCGATGACACCATAGTATTAAAGTACAATTATGAAGCCATCCAGCGCAGCTCATTTCATAGATTTCTTGGAGTTGTGTTTAAAGAACATCAGAACTGGTGAAATCATATCTACAACATAAAAAACCATTATTGTGAGATCCAAACTAAGGAATCTATTACCTCCTCAACTTAGAAAACAACTACATATAGTACTGTGCCTTCACGCTTTTACTACTTCTTATCCGTTTGGGGAGTGACAAAAACCAATATAGATAAGTTATTTGTTTTAAGGAACCAGATATTAGCACTACTGAGAACGTATCCTTCAAGAGTCATTCCGCTTCGCTCTTCGAGAAGAACAATGTATTAACAATCGGAAACCTCATAAACATAAAAAACAGCAATTGCCATATTCCACGCAAACAATCTTAATGAAATAGAATTTCTCCGAAAATACCTCCTGAATGAACACGAAAATAACACAAGGTACACAACTTACAACAAGAATAAAACTAATTATGGTATGCAACATCAATCATCCGTTATACCAGATTTTTAAATTACCCCCCTGCTATTATGACCTTAGTAAATAAATCATCTTCATTAGCAGTCTTCAGAAAAAGTTGAATGCATACTTGTTTTCACTTTAGGAGGAATTTGACTTTTTTTCAATTCAGTATAGTTTATTCTCTATCCATGGAATGTAGGAAGCTGAGGCAAAAGGCTCACTTCCCTGACGAAGGCCTCAGCATCCATATACAGTTGGCAAAGCAGTGGCAAAAATAAAACATTTGAAAAAAATCTTATTTATAGTACAAGTTCTGAAGAAAAGAGGACGTATATGCAGGTTGTAACACAATAATGCACACAAAACAATTTGCAACACACACTTTTCTACCGAAAGTTCACAGAACAGGCAACACAACGCATCAAACATTCTAGCATGATTCATAGAATGCACACAGTAACTCTAAGAAAATCTTGAGTGAAATATGAAAAATTAATGTAACTGCTTTTAAGTAATGTTTAAGGTTCTTATTGGAGCACGATATGGAAGAATTTAAGTCAAGAGGTGCGGGTAAATTATATATGGCTGTAGGAACTTGGTAGCGTAGTGTCTGTATACCGTAATTTGATCGAATTTTGGGAACCAGTTTTCTTTGCGTTCTGAAGTTGTATGTTGTAAAAAAATTGTCAGGAATGGAAACATGTAGTCGGTTTTTGTGAATGTGTTGAAATAGTCGGAAGAATTATATCTGATCTGCCTTCAAAATTCCGTGTTTGATGAACAGTGGCATTGATCGGAGGTTTTGTGGGCGGCCGTGATATCTTTCAAGTGCTCTCAGTGCTTTCTTTTGCATCGTAATTAATTTTTGTATACTTAGCGGAAGTTGTAGTTCCTGGACGATAATGCAGTAACAAATTTTGGAGTAAAAAGTGCATAATACATTGATATATTTGGCAACGTAGGTATGATGCCAGCCAGTCGGTAAACGCAGCCAACTGTTCTGCTCAGACTGGAAGCAAGTTTTAAAATATGTGTATTCCAAGAGAGTGTCTCATTAAACCAAACACCAAGAAATTTGTGACTGGAAACTCTTTCAATCGTAGTGTTAGCACAAAAAAATATTAAGCAGATGTCGTTCTGTAGTGTTCATAGGCCTGAAAATTATGTAGTGCGTCTTAGAAAGATTTAATGACAGTCTGTTGGCCTGCAACTAGGAGTGAAGTTTATTTAGGCATGCATTTGCCTTGCCTTCAAGTGTGCACAGAGCGATCTGAAAAAAAAATGTTTGTGTCATCAGACTAAATTACCTTGTCTGTTGAATCTGTTATATTACATATATCATTAATGTAGGTTATAAATAGGAGCGAGCCTAAGATTGAGCCCTGTGGCACACCTTGTATGATGGGGAGCTTCTCTGAAATTTTAGTTAATGTGGACATACTGAAAACGGTTATCTAAAATAACTAGCAAACAGGGCTGAAGAAATTCCACGCACACCGTAACAATTTGATTGAGAAAAATATTATGAATAACGCAGTGAAAAGTTTTTCCAAAATATAAGAACAAACCAAGCGTGCAGTTTCTCTATTCTACGTTATCAATAATTTTGTATAATTATTAGCAGCGCTTTTTCTGCAGACCTGTTCTTCAAACACCCGTACTGCGCATCATTTATGATGTTATATTTACGAAGAAATTTTGTAGCCTGCGGTTAATGGCGCCTTCAAATATTTTAGATAAAGTAGGCAAAACAGAGATGGCTCCGTAAAGTGTAATTTCATTTCTGTCGCTACTTTTGTAAATCGGAAAAACTCCTGCAACCTTCAGGTCATCTGGAAATACACCGGTTGTGAACATGACTTTTCTGATATGAGCTAGAAATTGTGATGCGGACGCGGACACATACTTTAAGGCGATAGGTTTTGTATCGTTGTCTCCAGGTGATACGTTATTTTTAATGTTATGTATTAACAGGGTCACCTCATTAGGCGTCGTTGAGGTAAGCGCTAACGAATTCGGCATGGGCGTTATGAGTTTTTCATATGGAGTATAATAGTCATGTTCATCAAGTATAGAATCGGCTACATTCACAAAAAAACTGATTCATAGCTGTTGCTAAGACAAAACCAGTGAGTTTTCTATTGGGCGTGATTATTTCATCAATATCACACGGCAGCTTGTTATCAAGTAGCCGCGTTCTTTCCATGCTTTACTGTAATTATCGCGTATTTTGGAGAAACGCTGGACATAGTAATTGGTTTTGGTGTATTTATGGTCAGTGTTAAGCTTCTTTCTGAAAGCCTTGAATTTATTAAACAATTTTATATCACGGATTTCGAAAAATTTGCGACAAAAATTTATTTTTATTGCGGGTACCTTCATAGAGAGATTTGCTCATCCAAGTTTTCCTAAATTTCTTGGGATTATTTTCTTCATGGAGAGGAAAGGCTTCATTATAGCATTTTAGAAAGCTCTTGATAAATACAGCATAAGCACTATTTACATCCTGGATTTCGTTTATATCGTCCCTGCATTGAATGTCAATTACCGCTTTAAAGTTGGATAGTGTGACGCCCTGAATTTCTCTACATGTGTAACTGACTCTATTAGTAGAATGTGTGTTTTGTTTAACAGGGATAAAACAGAATACGCGAAAATGGTCGCTAATATCACTACTGAGTACACCAGACAAAGGTCCTGAAGATATCTGGCTAGCAATACAAACGTCCAATAATGTGTCTGTCTGAGTAGTCAGTCTGGTAGGCAGAGTTATGTTGTTACAACATGCACGAGAAAAAACAATCCTGTTGAATTCACGGCTGCTTCAGTCGTCGCAGATTAAGTTGGTGTTCACATCGCCCATGACCGCAAACGGAAGTTTCGCGGGAATAAGGTGTTCAAACAAACTTTCTAAAAATGTGAAATAATGTGACATCTTGCCGGCGGGGGGAATATATATGAAAACAGCTATAACGTTTGATAAAACCACAGACAATGATTCAACATCAGGGGTTACGACCGAAAAGTCGTCTAATACTATATGTGGATGACAATTTTTCACATAAATTGCCAGACCACCAACACGTCCATGACGTCTTGTTATGCCATTACGTTTATAACCACAAATATGAGCATATTCGCCTCCAGTGGACAGCCATGTTTCTATGAACAAATTGACATCAAAGTATCTTCAACGACGAAATCAATGCATCAATATGATGACCTTTGTGATGCATACTGCGAATGTTCCGATGTATAGCCGGAAATAGATTAGAGGTTGTTCCAAACCAAGAGTTAGATTTATCGTACTCCTAATAAGAACATGCTCCCGAAAGATCCATGGAAGAACTGTAAGAGGAAATAAAAGTCGATAAACAGTATTTTGATTTAAGTCATCTTCTTCAAGTCGTCGTGGTCAATGATCCTCAAGATGTCAGTTGTTTCGTTTTGCCTGGCAAAAATTTTCCCTCCTCGAGTCCGAACAATCTTCCATTTAACTTCCTTCTTCCGCGTGATAGCGGTTCCGAGCAACCGTTTGTTGGCTGGTGTTAGACGCTCGTTCACATAGATAGTACTAGTCCCCGTGTGCCCAACTGTCTCGTTGGAGAGCTTCAGTTTTCGTGCTTTGGAGAGAAAAGCATTTCTCTTATTTCGGTGAAGGAAGCGAACTGTAATATTCTGCTCGTCGGACATTTGGGTGGGAACCGTGTGACATGTGTGAACATCTTCGTCAGGCAATTGCTCTTTAATGACCTCCCCAATTTTTTTCACTGCCTCAAGTGGGTGCTCGACATGTTCCACACACTTTATTTCCAGATTGCTGATGTGGCTACCATGTTCTAACTCTTCCACTTTCTGCGTAGGCGTTTATCACTTCTTACTTCCTCATTAAACTTCAGCACCTCACTTAAATCATGTCCGGTTGGTTTGAATGCCTGCATTATATTTAGTGGTTTAACCCTCAAATGTCGCTCTTTGTCAAAGCCTGTAATATGTTTACTATATTTTTTCTGCTGCTCAATGCATGTAATCTATTCATTTTTTTCTTTCTCACCCTCTGCTGTGGTGTTATGTGCATTGGCAGACCGACACTCATCAGTCATACGTGCCTGTTGTCAGCCTCTTAGACAGACGTGTACTTTTTGTGCCTTTTGTGCCTGAAATAAACAAAGATGGGTCACTTTTAAAAAAGGCGTTCCATGTGAAGCCTCCACCTTCCAACCGGGGCAGGTGGTGTTTAGGGGGATTACTCATCTCCACCTGCATCTGCAAACAGAGAAAAGGAATTCTAGCCCTCCAATAGTAGGCAAGAGGATAGACAATGTCTGAGACGGACTGAACCAAGATTGACTGAGTAAAACACTGGAGAGGACACTAAAGTTCCGCCTTAACGGTGTGACATGATAGCGTTAATGTGTTAATACCCATACATGCGGGAATGGTAATCATTGACTTTCGATTCACAGATCGCTAGTAGTCCTCACACCACTCCCGGTGTAATGGTGTAGCGGTTAACCGCTGGACTACTTTGTCAGTAGTAGTATGAGGACTCTTAGCGTCAGTGAATGTGAAGTCAAAAATTATAAACGATGTGGCACTGCCCGGCGATGGCAGGTAGTGCCACCCGCAGGGCTTGTACGATTCAGGTTGCTCTTCCCAAGCAACCTATTGCGACCAATGATTAATTGAACGGCTACCTGCCACAGTGCTCTGTTTGCTCGGAATCCAATGGTCAGGTTGGGAGGACGTCACAAGGTCGCATGGCCTAGGTGGCCCACCTAGGTCGCCAGAGCGTCCAGTTGCTCCGGGCGCTCTGGCTGCGAGACTTGAAACGGTCGCCGACGCAGATGCCGGAAAATGTTTACCGGCATGGCGGTACAACGCTCTCGAGTTAACTAACAATAACTCATATTGGGTGAGCAAAATAAATGCGTCTGAAACAGGCGGCTAAAATTGCTGAGCAGAAGCAGCGACGTGCGGCCCTACACTCTAGCTACACTCTAGAAGGCTTCCGCATCAGCCCAGCTTATCGCCCTAAACAAGGGCAAAAATGCTAGCGCACCTAAGCCACTCACTTAGTGCGACCTGGTAAATGGCCATTGTTGTTTTCCAAACCAAGGTAAGAATTAAAAGATCCTTTTTTCGCTGCCCCTCAAGATAGCTACAGCGACTTTGAGCGCACAACTCTTAAGATGCCGGCAGAAGCCACGTTTTATAAAACTTTGAAGCCAAGCAGCACTCGTCGTTAAGAGAATGAACTGAGTGAAGCGGGGAAAGAAAAGAAGGGAGAACGGGCATAGGAATAGGCCGCACGAAAGAGAAAGCAACGCTGACAAGGTGGTGACAACGTCCACTGCTGCATGAAATGACGCATGCATTAAAGTGGCTGTGAAATACCTTCCGAGGAGAGCACATCAACTCACTCAATATCTGCATTGTTTTGTCATGAGCACACCAGTCGAATAATACACTTCTACACACAGAAGAGTACCCACAATCATGCGCGAAAGTTGGCAAGCCCTTTCCTACGGCTTTTTCATGCTCGCACCATACTCCATCGCAACGCTTCAACATATATCAGTTCAGAGACGGCTATTGGTTAAAATCTTCCAGACGTCACGCAGCTACCATGAATGCGGCCAACAAGTGGCATAGTTCCGGCGGATCAAGAAGCTCCATCCCCGGCTATGGGGTCGGTGGCGGAGCTCCAACCTTTCAGTGTGCCCCAAGTGACAAGAGGTGAGGGAAAGACGCGAAGAAACTGAAATTCAAATTTTGACTAGATAATAATGCTTCTACAAAGGACATCAAAAAAATTTCTGCTGGAGTACATTAATGAAGTAGCATCTTTTCACATCACAGACACACCAAAACTTTATTAGAGCACGTTTCAGAGCCCCTTTAAAACGTGAAAAACTGCTTCGCCCAATGATACCACATGAATTTTTGTGCCTCACAAATATGAACGTGTCTATTGGTTGCGTATTTTTTAGCAATCTCATTTTCGTTTGGTTTCATGGTTTTATGGTGGTTTAACGTCCCAAAGCGACTCAGGCTATGAGAGACGCCGTAGGGAAGGGCTCCGCGAATTTCGACCACCTGGGGTTCTTTAACGTGCACTGACATCGCACAGTACACGGGCCTCTAGAATTTCGCCTCTATCGAAATTCGACCGCCGCGGCCGAGATCGAACCCTCGTCTTTCGGGCCAGCAGCCGAGCGCCATAACCATTCAATCACCGCGGCGGCCTAAATCTAAGTTTTCTTTTTTCGAAATGATTGGCTGTATTGGTTTGAACATGTTAAGATTGCATTATAACTTATAATCAACTTGATTTTTTTGCGAGATCTCGAACTACCTCATCCTGTTACATTTTATGGTAACGTCGTACTTGTGTAAACAAGTTAACGCCAGTGCCGTTATCCCCCAGAGAATCGCAGCTTCCTGGAACAGTTGGTTCCTGTTTAGCACGGAAGAAAGCAGAGGCCGAAAGAATGCGCAAAAAGCTCAGTGGCTATTTGTATAAGTGAATTTGTGTTCCTGAAGAGCAATCTCTATTCCCACACACGCAATGGTACGAATTTTTCGCAGGAGTCGCAAGAGAAGTTTGTGCTCTTCATAATGATCCGCACACGCCTGCTCTGCGATATTTCACGAATAATCCATTGTGCTCCAGCTCTCTCCTGGTGTCGCTTTTTTTTCTTGCATATGCATTCTTTGTCGCACTACTTTTTGCTCACGCAATCGGTTATTGTAAATGACTACACAAAGCAGATGGAGATGGAACGCAGCACCTTAACAGTTATTTCAGAACACATCATGCACTTATCAGCTTTTGGTGTGGCGTCATCAGCACATGTCGCCTGCAACAAAAAAAATGTACGGACATCAAAACTACACTAATGATTGCAGGGCACCGCTTTTCTGCTCATCCACAACGATGGAAAGAGCATGAATGCAGAGCCTATACTGCATCCAATAACTAACTTGTAGCACTACCAAAGGCAGAGACCTCCTCAGCTAATCTAGAGGGTGCATTAAATGTGCTCTTGCGTGTTTAGTATATATAAAAAAGATATGTTAAGGGGTATAAATCGACGCTATGTATGTATCATAAGCATAACCACGCTTACATCACCTAACCACAAGCATTTTGCAGAGCGTTATGCCATTTGTCACATTTGCCATTTTAATTCATTGCATGCAAACGGAGACTCAACGATAAGTCCAACCAAGTGGTGCCATCTGGTTCTTAAAACACCAAGCATTTTTGCCAAAAAACCGATTCTTCTTTTTAGGATTACGAACAGCAAAATTGTCGCTCTAAAAAACAGAGCCAATTTATCGCTCATAAGTTTTGTTATAGGCGAGATGAAATAAAGAGAAAGCTTGGTGCTTGGTGTCCTATTTATGGCTAGGGAAGTAGAGAAAACCACAGTAACAATGATGAATTTATTCCAGGCAAACGATCCTGCTTCGAAGGGTATCGCCATTTTGAAAACAATGTTTTAGAGCACGTGAGAGCCGCGCACGTTAAACTCTGAAAAAAGTATATGTAACTTGAGCGTACGACAAGTCTCAGTACGAGAGTGTTTGGGACATGCCCACTTAAAGAATGCCATCCCATATGCCCATACGCTTACATTACACTAGTGCTGCATTCCACAGCATCAGAACGTTGCCTGTACCGATCATAGCAGCTTTGGTAGTGCTGCAAGGAACTATTTTCATGGAGTACATTTTGTGGTCAGGTGGAGCGAGAAAAGAAATTGAGTCACCCCGAAATGACCCCCAAACTCTGCCAACATAACACGCAGCTGCTGGTGCATTGCATCTTGCTTGCGCCAGATAAGAAATTTTGCAATTCAGACACCTGTTGATGACTGCTCTTAATCTTCCATTCAAGATGAAATGAACGGCGGCGCAAACAAGGGCACTAACAAGAAAGAGACACCACATGCGCACACTGCCAACTGTTTTGTGCGCTTAAAGGTGGCATATTTAAACATTCAGCACAAGCATGTGACTTCGCATTATCGCTCCGAACCCAGCACGTGGAAAAAAGCAGCATAATCAGGAAAACGAACAAGAAAATTTAACCTCTGCAGAAAAAAGTAACAGATTCTGATAAAAGGAATTAAAAAACTAAAAGGACGGGGTCATCTCTTAGCAGAAGCAGTGTCACACAATCATAGCAATAGCAGAGTCATACATTAGAAGCAAAAGCAGTCAGACAGTAAAAAACCAAAAAGCAAATGACTATCGTAGCGAAAGCAGAAACAAATAAATGAAGCAAAAGCAGTAAGAAACCGAAAAACAACAAACACTAAAAAGATAATACCATCAACGAAAATTCTCCTAAAACAACACAAGTGACGGCAGCTAGAAAAGGAGGGCTGAAAAGTTGCACTGAACATGATGTCACATTCCAGAATCGGTAGAATGCATTGTTTTGTGTGCCGAGATGCTTATTGCCTCACGTGCTATTCTGGGTTATTACCCAACAAAGAAAAGTTCATGATTCTACTTCTGCAAGAGGTCGACGTCACGATGCGCTACCAAACCCCATTCCATAACTACTGCAAGAGTGACATGACGATGCGCTACCAAACCCCATTCCATCACAGCTCAAGAAGAAAAATATCACTTCTTGTAAGCAGCAGCATTTTGCATGCATCTGGTTTTGAATAAAAATTGAACCAGACAGTAAACTAAAGCAAGAAAAAAGCAAGCAGGAGGATATCGCGCTTTTTGCCATACCTCCCATCTCGTTTACAAGCTATTCGAAAGAGGGAAGCGATATGATCACGAGAGAAATGGCGCCATCATGATGATTCACGAAATGATGCATGATGTATAGAAGATACAGCAACACTGGCTGACGATTCCTCAATGCCCTGCTGCGCCAGTACCCAAAATGCTATAACGGGATAATGCGGTTTGGAAACAATTCTGAATTTGGAAACAGGCAGACAAGAAATGTTCAGTGACACCAGTCAGAAGCTGAGAGAGACGCAGAATGCAGGAGGCAAACTGAAGGGTCAGATGATATAATGGTGAAATTTTAACGCAGTTTCTGGAACCAAAGAAACAAGATTTCAAGGCACCGCAGCAAAGACGGGAGGCAGGACCTGAAATATCCCCAGTAGCACAAATGGGGCTCTGAATTGGGGGCCCTTGTGGGCCCGGCACGGGCTGCCCATTCGGGCCCGACGTGGGATATGTGCGGGATTTGCAACTCGGCATCGGGGGGGGGGGGGGGGACCCACAAGGGCAGCCCAGTGTGCTTACTACATAGCACCACGCAGCTCCGCGCTGGATCCTCTTGGGCTAGCCCGTTCCGGGTCAACTTGGGCTAGCCCATTCCGGGCCCCCTTGGGCTAGCCCATTCCGGGACCCCTTGGGCTAGCCCATTCCGGGCCCCCTTGGGCAAGGCCGTCCTGGGCTCTTGGGCGAGCCCGTTCTAATCCCACTTGGGCTAACCTATTAGGGCCCCGCTTCAGCTACCCGTGCATGGTCCACCTATGCTGTCCCCACAGGGTCTACCAGAACAGCCCAGTGGGCTTCTTAGGAGACACTTGTGGGAAGTCAACAATGGTAACCCATGTAGAACACATAGCTGTATGTCTTTGGGCTCACCAACCCAACTGGACTTAAGGCCCACCTTGCCAACACAGAGAGGCTTTCTTCACATTAGTATTTTTAGTGTACATGTTACTACTGAAATTACATTCCGCATATCTGACATTAAAATGCAAGTAAGAATGCTTCTTATTTATTTATTTGTTTTTTCAAGACATTCAGAGTCCATTTTTGGGCATTCTTGTTTACGAAGCCCTAATTACTAGGGTGAAGGGTCCACCGCCGGCATTCCAGCTTTTCGACTGTCATCCATTTCTCTTGCCCACCGCCGGAATGCAGCCACTCTGTTGTCATTACCTTCCATGGTGGCTGTTGGAACTCTGCGCAGTACAGCAGCTGTATAAGTGACAAAATAAACACACATATCAAATTGATAATTAGTATGGTGGATAAAAATCTGTTTGCACAGTACTAGTCACATCTTTAAGGAAATGCTTCATAACCGTACGCATGCTACAATGTGCAATGCTTGAAATATCAGCAAAGTTGTTTTGCTATTAATATCCATAACCATAATAGGCATCAATATCCATAATAAGTATAACCGAAAGGTGCATGAGCCATTAAAGGACTATAGACACCTAAAGTTTTTATTGCGCGTTTTCTTCGGTCAAACGATGCGTTAGATAATAAATAGATTATTACCGAAGGGAATTTGCATACAACCGTTAAAGAATTTGTAATTGAGTTCCTTCTCTCATGCGGTTTTGGTTTCATCGACCGAACGACGACTGTCGTCAAGTTGATGTTTTGGTCACATTATCCAACTAGAAAAACTATAATACAATCTCTGATATGTAGTTTTAATTCACTACGACATTTAATCCAGCCTCTTCCAGGACGTGGAATGAAAAAAATGGACCTGTCGGCAATTCTATAACCGATTTTTTATGCCTCATGTGACTATAAAGGGCCAAGACATGGTCGTTCTTCATATTGCAGTTTTGGGCTTCAGTAACTAATACAAGAGCTTATGATTCAGTTTCTGAAATTTGGGTGCCCTAGACGCGCTGTATATTCCAAAAAAAATGTGATCGAAATTGAGAACCGGGAACTCCTCCCACCGGCTGCGATCGCAATATTTAATGCTATCCTGACGTCACTAGGGAATACACGGAACAACGTCGTTCTGCTCTCGTTGCTGCAATGTGCGCAGCGAGGTCCCATTCCCCTTTGTACTTTCGCGGGCGATCAAAGTAGCAGTCGTCCCCCATATATGAGTGACTGGTGCCGCAAAAGCGTTAATAACAGTCACGCAGTTATTCTTCGGTATAGGTAGGGTCCGGTTACACTGGGGCGATGCAATGGCGATCGACGGTCGGTTGGCTGGTAGGTATGGAAATGCCGTCGTTGACGCACCGGTCTCTCACGCTAGACCGACTACGATGCGAGCGCGAGCAACGAGCCCGTATCACAGTAGCGTAAAGAGTAAACTTAGTGGGAACTGGCAGTGTGTGGTGGGGGACTACTTGGTATGGCATTCTATAAACTTCATAGTATTAAAACTTATTGGACCTGACCATGCTGGCTACGGAGACATACGTGATGTGCGTGCACCAGCGAAGATGTGCTTCCATTCGGTGCCTGCGCATAGAACCTATCGGCGAGACAAGCGACGCGGGCAGAAAACACCGCACGACGTTGCCGTGCCGCTCGTCGCTAGCCTCCGTCGCCTGAGCTTGTGTGGCCGAGCGAAATCTTCACGCTCGGTGTACGGACGGCACGAAAAACTGCGCTTGTGTACCTTATCTCTATCGAAAAAACCGAAACAAGCGGCTGCATTTCATACCTTCACACTTTCTTACTAATCAGCGGGGAACTCTTGCCAGATTCTTGAATTTCGGTCGACGGTGGACCGCCGGCCCCTTTCGTGACGAGGCCTAACCAGTACGCGTGATTCGTGTGTGCGATTTCGGCGATTGTGGAGAGCGAATTCGCAAGTTTTATTGCCTGAAGATAGCTGTTGAGCGTAGTTTTGGCTATAGTGTCATCAAATCGACGACTGCCTATATCGCAGGACGCGAGTACACTAAGGGGAAAGTGTCGATATGTGACCCGGTCTTCACAGCATGTGCAGAAGGCAGCCGGCAGCAGCCGTCGACGTCGACTGTGGACAACAAATATGGTTGTTTTAATTATTTCATGTAATGTCCGAACGTATTTTTAGCTACAGTGATCTAAAATTAATTTTGGCGACATAAGAGAAAGCAGATGCAATTAGCGGGAGGCGCCGGTCTACGTACGCGAAGCGCTTCCCAAGCAGGCGATATATCATCAGCGGCGCTTATTTATTGCAGTGTTATCGCAGTGTGTAAATGAGTAAAACCACAATTTGTGAGCAACACTATGTAATTTTTAAGATAAGGAGAGCCCACCTTGCGTTTTATTCCACGCAAACGAGCAGTACTGTTTGCGAACAGCTATGTAAACAACCCCAGCGCGGGGCTGCAGTTGCAATCGGCGCATTCTTGGGACACACTGCGCACGCACAGTAAACGCTAATTGACGTACTATTATTTTCAAGCACTGATGTAGACGGCGGCGACTATTCTTCGGTGCGAGCAGTGAAAGCATTCGAGTCGCGTAGTGTTTTGCAAGCGGCTTGGTTCCTGCAAAAGGGTTTTACGAGAAGAAGGGAATGTAAGTTCGACTCACAAATGCACACGTGCAGCGGGGAATTCGTCTCATTCGGCACTTTACCCTCCTACTTTCGTGTTTCAAGGTTACTCGAATGCAACCTTGTGATAACTTGAGTTTAATAATCGAGCCGATGAGTAGCGGACATGAAATTGGTAGCGAGCTACTAAACGCCGCGGCTTTCACGGCGCACATCGGCGAAGGCATGTGCGGCACGTGCCGCTTTTCACATACGGGAGCACTTGAGTGCTCAAAAGAGACCCCACTCATTACACAAAATAACATGTTTCTGAGCGTAAATAATAAAGCACGTGTCCATCGATTTCTGTTTCCTCAACATTAAGAAAAGGGGCATCAGGAGCAAGTCCGCTTTCCCAATGATCACCCAGCTCGCGTACTATGCTGAAGGCTTCCGAAAAGAAAACACGGAAATACATTTTATTTCGATAAGCTAAAAAAAGAAATCTTTTCGAGCGACCGGCATCTATGGTTTACATGCAAGCACTTCAACAGCGCGCAGCAGACGACGTGGGGCGGGTATGTCCCTGTGACGTTAGCGATATCAGGTTACCAGACCGGCAAGCAGTTAGCAGAAGAAACAGATAAAACTCGTTTCAAAAATGTTCACCGCACAAAATCCACTGAAACTTTGCGGAATTTGAATTTAATGTATTGACAATTAAATGCGATAAGCAGGGTATGCGTGAAAATAGGCTGTCATGGCCCCTTTAAACACCAACTACCGTTCGCAGACATCGTTCGACTGATGAAACCGAAACAGCGTCAAGAAGAAATTCAATTATAAATTATTTAGTGATCGTACATGTATAGAATGTCTAGCGCATGGCTTGAAAGAACGAAACACACAAGCAAAAATTTGGTACCTCTAGTCTTTTAAATTTGGATGCCTACTCAGTAATTGATAAAGGAAGTACTGAACACCACACCACGTGGATTGAAAGTAGCTTTTCCTGCAATCAGATGGTGTGCTCAAAAATTGTCTATAACCTTCAGAAGATTCACATGTATTCACCAATAATTGCGCTGTAGAGCCGTAGGTTCTTAAATGCTTGTTTTTTGCCCCGCCCCTCCAATGTGTACCTGAGGGTCACAGCAGTCTTCACTACAGTCTTCATAATGAGTTTTGTAGCCTCATCAGCTGTCTCACCCCCAATGAGTGCTACCATTTTGATCTGAAATAGATTATACAGATTATACAAAGCGCACTATGCTATGAAAACCATACAACGAATCTTAAATAAAACTCCGTTTTCGAGGAACCGTGTGCAAGTCAACAAAAAATTAGAAGCATGTAGAACAGGATCATACAGAGCACTCAAACTTACCTATGATCACAGTGGTGTGACTAAGCCTAACGATAACAGAATTCTGTTTTCTTCTATACGCCCATCTTTGCATCATCATATTAACTTCATTTTATGCATGACTCAATGGCCTATGCTCCCCAAACAATAAGAGAAAAGGGAAAAAGTGAAGCCATTATTTAAGGCCACCTTGAACCGTGACAAAATTGCAGTCTGGAGCTGCATGAGTGATGTAAGCAAATAACCGTCACCTGCCACTAGGCACAGTAAGGCTAATACTTGTGCTAATTTTTTGTAGTAGGCTAGATATTATCTGCAGAAAATCCTCAATCAACTACACTTGTACAAGATGAAGCTTTCAGGTCTACAAATCCAAATGCAACACGAGGCAATTTCGAAGTCCCAACTTAATCTGAAGTGGACTCACCATACGTAGAGGGTTGAAATTAAATTACACCTGAACAAACCACTATGCATCAAAATTATATTAAACGTAATCAATACGTTGCCAGTAGTTCACAGCCACTATTGAAAGAAATGTAATATACCCAGCAGAAGAGAAAACGAGCCCGTTTCTGGTGTTTACACAAAACCGGCATTTCATAAACGGGTTCTGGTGTGACCCGATGTAGTGTTTTCTGGTGTGACCGTGTCTGGTGCTCCAACCATACTGGGATTTCAGACACGGGTCCTGATGTGGCGTAGTGTGGTATTTTTTAGTGTGTTCTGGTCTGGTGTTCTGTGCTGTGACCCAGTTGTCTGATACCGGCTCTGGTGTGCTTTGGTTTAGTGTTTCCTGGTGTGATCGGTGTACCATTCGGTTTGGTGTGGTTGGTGTACCATACAATGTCTTAATAGAGATGCTGTGAGTTTGGACATACTATTGTGAGCAAAATTAAGAGATCCCTGCGAACGCACGCCAAATGATGTAAAACGGCAAGCACTCCAGATGTCGAGACAGGTGCACTAACATTCACCAATCTCGCTGCGCCGGTCTTGATCCACGAGCATTTCATCAGGTGGCACCTGCACGCTGTTAGGCATAGTGTGGCACACACTCGCAGTGTCATAATTTTTCACATGATTGTACACTGCAGCATGCACATAACCACATCATTTCTGTTCTTGCCGAAGATGAAGAGAAAGCACGTATCATAAAGAAAGAAAAAATGCTCACATTTGCTCAAAAGCACCCTTAGCTTTATTAGTAGACAGAATTTGCAGTATAGTCAAGATGGAGGCCCCTTGCATCATAACGTGCATCTTTTCTGACAAAGTCGAACGTGCTGAAATTCCGTGATAGAAGCGTGACTCCAGCTGTGTAGCCACAATACCTAAAGAGCAAAAGAACAAAATCACGAATTTGTGTGCAATACACTAAAATAATCACAGTGCAAAGACAACTAGCATATACTGCCACTAAATTTAGCTCAGTGGTGCACACATATACTACACATTCAATATGACTCGTAATGCCTCTGCAGTAAATCAACTGTTTTCTGCTTTATAGTAAATCAATGCTACTCACATAAAGCACCCCACTGCAGTTATTTGCTTGAAATCAGTTGCTAGATGAGCTAGTATTTCATACTTTCATTCACATGGTGTGACGATGAACACGGACAAGGGGCAAGACGCCGAAAAACGCTTTGAGGTGCCTGTTCCTTGCCCCTGTTTGTCATCATGCTGTGTAAATGAAAGTGGGAATTCTGGCGTTAAGTGTTTTCTTTTGTATTCATAGCTAACTGCATATATTTACCCCTCAGCTGGGTACGCCATCATAATCTGAATTCCTACCATATTTTGGCGTTGCAGCTGATATTGAGCATGACAGTCCTAACACAAAGTCAAGCTTTCTGAGACAACAGCACTCTAGCACCTCGAGTAATTTCATTCATTACAAAGTTTAGAGATTCTAATACTTTTTAACATACATATATAAATTGATATGAAAATTCTACTGCTGAAGAAAACAAAAAATTAAGAGGAATTAAGGAATTACAGAAATGAGTAGAAACGCCCAGAAAGGAGGGAACAAAAAGGAAATAAGATGTAGTTCCATTAAAAAAATATTTCATTCGAGTACATTTCAGGGTGACAAAATCCATATATTGAGACTTTTAATGCGCACCAGGTGCAAAACAGTAAAGCACTGGTTGGCAGCATCCATTTAAAATACCATTCCTCTTCATTTCTTCTTATTTTGGCAGCTAGGCGTAAAAAGCCTACTTTTAAGCTGAATGCCGCATACCAAACGACAAAGCTGGAATGTTGATTGAATCATTAAAGGAAACCTAACAAGATTCTCTGAACCCTGGCACTGGTAAAACAGCAACAGATGTGCAAAAAAGTTGCCAGATTATTTTTCTTCCTGAATGTACTGAAACCAATGCTGCCTGAGCGCACATCAGTTTAGTTTAGGTATAGCTTGCTATACACATCCTGAGTCTCTGATGCAGTTCACCGCACAGTACCTGCAGACACTTGCACATATACAAAGCCCACAGTAGATTCTGCGTACTGTGCACTACCCATTATGGTGCCTAGCACTCCCTGTCTTTCAGTGAAATGCAGTTCTTTCGGTGCATCGACGCATTAGGGTTCCAGTTACGAAAAATGTCCGAGTTGATCACGAGTTAAGTGAATAAGCTTAACCAGTTGATTGGATCTAAGCAGGCATATTACTTGCAAGAGACGCTTCTCACAGCAAGACAGATAACAATAACGGCTTCAGGACACTGTAGTGGAGGGCTCCAAATTAGTTTAGGTCAAGTGTGGTTCGTTAAGCTTCGCTGACATTGAATGGTAGACCGGCGCCTTTTCCAAAGTATCAATGTTTACTGCCACACATATACACAACACACAAGTCGCATGATCCCTCCCAACATGTATGCAACAAAGTATTGCAACCGCTTCTATCTCTATAGACCCCTCTGGGCTGTCCCTGTTAAGTGTGAAAAAAGTGGCTAAGATATGCTGTCATATTCAATGCCACAAAATATTTTTACAAAGCATGCAGCTAAACCAGCAAAAGAGAGCTCATGCACACCTATGTTTGAGTAAAAAGTAGCCAAATTTTTTTTTACATGTAAACTGAAGTAGCCAAAGTTAGAACGTGATTTGCAAAACTGTATACATAACAGCTAGACAAGAGAGCAGAGAAGGTAAGAGAAAAGTGGGGTTCATTATGGGCTACATGATGGAATCTAAGTCACTTCCATCATGGCATCTGTCAGCTAAACAAGAGGCCAGCTAGCATTCAATTCATGCTTATTTTCACGCAAAATGCCTTAAGTGATGACTACAAGTTACACAAATTTTCTTCGTTAAGTAGAGACAACCAGAGGATTCATGGACGATGGTAAATGTGGTGGCACCCACGAATGCCTATACTGAATCAGCATCACTTAGGCCTCAGCACTTAATATCCAAGCTTCCGGGCAAATGACTGCTAAGTACGTCAGTCTTCTGTTTTCATTGCAAGAGAACTATTCACTAAAGGTTGTTCACCATGGGTTATTTCACTGATCATGCACTGCCGCACTGCACATAGAGCCTAGGCCTTTAAGCTGCTTTTATCCTCACACGAGCTAACTGCACCCATCAAATATCCTCCTATAAATAAACTTTCACATGAAAACAATATCTACAATTATTTGGTCACGTCTTGTATGTTTGCCATTATCCTTTGTTTGGCGCTCTTATATTATAAGGCAATAACAAACCTGAGTCCTAATTCTCACGTGCACTGATGGAGTGAGTATATGCCTCTGAGATAAATCCAGCTAAAGCTAGCAATTACCTCTCAGTGCATCATTTATCACTTCAGTGAATTTTTAAACATAACTCCAGCGCACAAAAACACACGAACAAAGAGAATAGACACCACAGAAACCAGACATATTTTTTGTGCGCTGGAATGATCTCATAATTCTGCCTAGAACCAACTATCCCAGCCTTCTATGCTTAGCCTTGTGAAGAACCTTTTCCTTGCCTTCCGCTGTCACCTCCTGTGCACTTTCCACTGGAACTGCATTTTACAACTGCTTCTGTTGACCAGATGGTAGTAGCAGTCTTCTTGTGAAATGCTGCATCCTTCGTGATTCCCTTCATAGTGTCATACATTGTCTTCTCTACCTTAAATTCAGATACACCTACAGAATACAGAAAAAGAACACGCGTATAAAAATTCTTAGCCATATTCGCAGCCAGGAATATGATAATAATTGTATTTGTACACTGCACAGCGGCAATGTGCTTTATTGCATGTTGAAGCAAGAAAGTAAGAAATCATTTTGTTTATTACCAACACAAGACTTACACCTTGATGTTACCATGTAGTAGTGGTGAGTTCTGATAGCAATGGGAAGTACAAGAGGAAACTGCTTGCTTGGTATTTCAGAATTTGCAATTTTAGCTGCACAATTATTGAAAAAAATTGACTTCATCTTTCAAAAGCACAGATTAGTATGTATGGCAGCAAATACTGAAAATAAAATAGGAGCACCACCAGTGTTTAAATTATTACGCAGTGGCTGCTCAGAGCAATTTTCTAATTGCAGTTCTTGCCCATGGCCTTTTCAATCAAAGCACTAATGTCGGTTGACCTGCAATAAAGCTAATGAGTCCTCCACATGCTACTTAGTTACCAAATTTCTTGTAGTCAAAATTGAACAAAACATTACTTAACATATTTTGAGCTAGAAGCGCATGAGCTATTGATTTAGTCCAAGGCGAACAACTTAGTGCCTTAGTATAGTGTTCAACGAGGGACCCACACGCAGAGACGCTGGACATGCCACAGTTTCCTTATACAAAGTAATACAGGAGTGCATGGCCTGTGTTGTTCATGCTAATACAAAATATAAATAGAAACAAAACTGAAGTGCATAAAAAAAATGAGACAAGTTTCGTCATTACACCTTATGTGTCACTAGAGAGTACATGTTCATAAAGAAGTAGTAAAATGGTCATTTTTGAAATTTTTCACAATCATCAAATTGTCATGAGCAGTCAGTATGCCTTTTCTTCACACAAAAGGTCTCCAGCGGCTCCTGGGCAGTTTAGTTTCATTTTAGTACAGTGCCTTTAACAGACAGAAATTGGTCAAGGACCACAAACTGTTAATAAGTGTGCATCATCAATTTCCTTTCCATGCTTCATTACTTCTTAACACAACTTCCCATATGACTAACATGATTTGCTGCTGGAGCAGAATTCCGGTGTTTACCATTCACATTCCATGAAGGACCTCCGCCTTCTCCAAGAGTTATGCTCATTTTCACAATGAAAGTGCCGTTGGGCGAGTTTGACAGCAAGCAAAAACATGATTTGAACCAAACAGCTTAAGGAAATTTTCAAGTGGTTCGTAACGTTATGATTGTAAAAAGACAACTTCAGGTGTCAATACTGATCAAGGTTGCCTTCAGATCTCAGCTTTGGTCTGCTCATAAAGTGAGCGTGGGGTGCTTAGCTGTGATGACCAATTGCCTAGGCAGGTACATTGTGCTACCTATTTCAATGATGAAGCCTCTGACAAACTATCCTCCAAAATCTGACATCTGGCAAAAAGGCTGAAAAGCAAAAGAAGGACCACTGAGACCTGAAATTATTCTCTACTTGCTCAGTTATGCACATCATTAAGAATTCATTCTTTAATTGTCAGGGCTAAAAACACGAACAGAAGACATAAAAGACGACGTCACAGGCGCTGAACTTAAACTTTATTCAAGAACGCGAAAACAAACACTGCATATATAACGAAAACACAGGCGCCGACAAGCGGCAAAACTTTTATGAACTCGAGGCAACGGAAATGATATCACAAGTAGTGGTAAACTGACAAGGGCTAAAAACCAAAGAATTGAACAGGGCAGGATAAAACTACAACAAGATGAGACAAAAAATATGTTTTACCTAGCCATATAAGTAAGAAAAACCTCCGGCACGTGAAACAGTGGTGCGGTTTCACTAAATAAATTTGCAAATAGGTGTCCGATAACATTGAAGCAAAACATACGCACCAACAAATCAAACTTGGTGAAAAATGAGAAAGGCTAGTGGCAAGAAAAAAACACGCAATGAAAACACAATAGTGATTGATTACGCAAACGAAAATTTAACAAAACAGATGACGCCAACTAATAACGCAACTAAACACAAAAGATGAAGTGCGCTAGATATATAAAAGATAAAAAACAGGTATGAGCAAGAAAGTTATGGCTTATGTGGTTTATGTGGGTTTAACGTCCCAAAGCGACTCAGGCTATGAGAAACGCCGTAGTGAAGGGCTCCGGAAATTTCGACCACCTGGGGTTCTTTAACATGCACTGATATCGCATAGTACACAGGCCTCTAGAATTTCGCCTCCATCGAAATTCTACCGCCGCGGCCAGAATCGAACCAGCGTCTTTAGGGCTAGTAGCCGAGCGCCATGACCACTCAGCCACCGCGGCGGCTCTATGAGCAAGAAAGGTGAAGCCAACAAAAACACTGATGAAGGTATGAGAGAAAGACAAAATATCAAAAAATGAAATTCAACAAAAGTAAGTCTAAAATCAAGAAAAAGATTAATAAAGTCAATAAAAGGGAGATTGGCGAAAAAAAGCAGAGAATGGAACTCCTTTGTAAAACCAAGATTAAGTCAAACAGATCCAGAAAGAAAGGCAAACTCTTTTTCCGACAGTGAAACTGACGGTGCGCTTACACATTTACCCTCGTGCCTCAAATCTCGGTGGGAGGTTGTTCTGGTTTTATCCTGTCCGGTTCAATTCTTTGCTTTTTAACCCGTGTCATTTTACCACTACTTGTATCATTTCTGTTGCCACGAGTGCATTAATTTTCGCCGCTTGTCGGCGCCTGTGTTTTGGGTATATATGCAGCGTTTCGGTGTTCTTGAATCAAGCTATAGTTCAGCGCCTGTAACGTCGTATTCTATGTTTTCGTCCGTGTTTTTTAAGCGCTGTCAACAAAAGAATGGATTACCACCAACTAGCCCTACAACTTGTCCTATCATAAAGAAAGCTGACAAACGGCACGAAGTTATACTGGTATTTTGGCCCTGGATGCTCGCTGACTTGAGCCTCAGTATCCTAACTGAAGCAACTAAAAAGACATGAAAAGCTCCCGAAAAAAAGAAAGTGTAATAAGCTCCCATAAACACTTATCAGCTGTGAGAAATACAAATTCTAACCCCTCATAATAATACAAAAGTCAGCCAATGAGGCCACTGTGTCAGTAACCAACTAAGAGACCATGTACAAACTATACACTGTTATTGCAAGAACTCTACATGTGAGCAAAGCATGCCCTGGACCTGTGAAACAAATTTGTGTCAATGTAAGATTGTTGGCAACAGTAGGCATCACCATTAATTGCATATGCTAAAACAGAAAAGGGCACCTAAATGATGCTGTAAAAGTTAGAATTCAGCCTTTCAGTAAACTATATTTTGTCTAGTACCTTGAGAACCGTCAGAGGAGAAGGCAAAAATGAAAAAAAAGGAAAGCTGCCAGCTGTCATGAGGCCTGTCACAAAAAGAAAGCACTGAAGAGAAGTGATGCACAAGCAAAACAAAGGGATGCACTACGCGATGACACAACAAAAAAAATAACAAAGGAAAACAGGGCACTACCAATGAATGAAAAGAGAACAAGAAAAATAAGGCAAGCAGTACTAAACACTGCGACCTCTGCAAATTGAGAACAATGAAATGTTAAACACCTAAACTATTTGTTTCTAGGACTATGACACGTAATTTTGGTCACACATTTCTTTAATGCAGCAATACACATTAGAATACATGAATCCCCAAGTGCTGTTTGCCTACCATGAAATAATTTATAATTTCATTTCCTTCCCTCGTGTTGTTTAGCCTTGATCAGCTGAATGATGGCTGTGATGCCTAATTAGCCTTTAGGTCTGCTGAGGCATGAAAAAGGCTGCAATATAAACGTTGATATGCAGTTTTAATTCACTGCAACACCTATAACAGCCTGTTTCAAAAGATGGAATGACAACAAATGCCATAGCAGCAGTTATATTACCAGTTTTCTTGCTTTTGACATGTCCTGAAAACCAACTACACGTCGCAGCCATCGTTCGGTTCATAATACTGAAACAACAAGGAGAAAGAGAATTATATATATTTACCAGTCATAGAGCAAAGATGACGGGTTTGTACATGTACATTAATGTTTAAGGCATCATTTGAAAGAAGAAGCAAGCAGACATCTGGTGCCCATAGCATATGCAGTTTATTCAGGCTTTGTTTAAATATGATATCAGGTAGCATGCCAATTGCCAGAGTCAAACAGGTCACTACAAGCTCCCAATTTTCTGTAAGTGTATTAGAGCAAGTATATTCACTTAACTTGCACGGTGTGATCACCAAGCAAGTGAAATGACAAAAAATAACACGAAGATAATAACAGAGCTAAAACTTTATGGTGAACATTCACCTTTTAATCATTTAGCACTTTTAGCTTTTTTGTGCACAGGATCTAATTGAACACACTCTGAAGTAGCTTGCAGTAGACGGTGCTTATTTTCCACTCAGATCTAGAGGCAGTAAAAATAGTGCAACTACAGTGAGAGATTCGTTTAACAGTACCTCTTGCTGGGCTAGTTGGTTAACATTGTGCAACAAAAGTAAAAACAACGCTCATTTTTACAAAAACCACACAAAGAACAGAAAGGACGGGCGCTGTCCTGTCTTTTCTTTCTGTGTGGTTTGTGTAAAAATTAGTGCTGTTTTTGCATTTGTTATACAGTCAGAGGCCGCAGAAGAGAAGCTTACAAGAGCAGCTGTCAAGTCCAATTAATCTTTCATCTTTGAGACGCATTCACAGCTGCACTATATACCACCATTCATATTCTCTTCACCAAGTGAAATATCGTTTGGTTTAAGGGGGTTTAACGTCCCAAAGCGACTCAGGCTATGAGAGACGCCGTAGTGAAGGGCTCCGGAAATTTCGACCACCTCGAGTTCTTTAACATGCACTGATGTCGCACAGTACACAGGCCTCTAGAATTTCGCCTCCATCGAAATTTTACCGCCGCGGCCGGGATCGAACTCGCGTCTTTCGGGCCAGCAGCCGAGCGCCATAACCACTCAGCCACTGCGGCGTCTCTCCAAGTGAAATAAGACGCCTTTGCTGGCGCAGTGTCTGAGGAGTGCCATGTGCCACCGGCATTACTGGAGAAGGATGACATGGTTGTCCTTCTGCTATAATTGTCTATGAGGAGTGCCATGTGAGATGGGTGCTGGAGAAAAAAAAGAATAAAAGCACTGTTCTCATGCTGTAATATCACCTAAAATGCTGCCCTGTAGCCCATTACTTCGTAATGGTGTTTTTTAAAGCCTGGCTGCATTAAAGGGGGTGTCTAGTGACTTGAGAGCAGGTGGGGAGGAAACTAGAGAGGGAGAGAGAAAAAAGTGGGTGAGTTGAGGCTATGCCAGTGTGCTCGTTGTTGCTGTGTAGCCTTGGAGCTGAGCGGCCAGCTCTGGACTCACTCTTGGTGTGAGGGTGCGGGTTTTCCTTTCTCTTCCACCCTGTGTGTTGTGCTGTAAACTTTGCATTATTTCCGTCTCGGCTTTAGGAAAATATGTTAATCATTTTGCTAAAAATCACCAAGAAATTTTAGAAATGACAGGAGAAATGTTCCAGCCACCACTAACCAGAAAAAGAATATTGGTTGCTTGCTTCGGATTAATACACTTCCTACATTCTAGTGTGGGGAGTCTCAGATTCCTCGTAAGTCTTGGTAGGGGTTGTGAGGCCAGCCGAGACCCCCATGAATTTAAGCACTGCTTCTTTCTGAGCATGAAAGTGGCACTATCTGATGATGACCTACTGAGAAGAGACACACACGTTATTTTGAATAGGGGGAATGCCGATACACGCCATCAACTTTGTGGTCCAAAGCAGACATTGCAACACACTGATCTCAACATAGAGTTGAAAAAAAAGATCTTTGAAAACTCGATACATACTTGTGCTCTGCTATGTACGCCGAACAGCCACAGACAAGAACAGCCCCAAATCCGGACAGTGAGAACATCCTCTCGAATGAAGCTCTTTTCAGACCTGTTCATTACTGAAGAGCAGGCACTTCACCTGCATAACATCATATCCTGATAATTATTTGTATTGCTGGCATTTCACACAACCACAAGAAAATTTTTGAACAGCCAAACTTCAAATACATGACGCCACTTGCTCACACTAGTTTTCTAATAAGCTTTGTACAACTTTGGTTATTCAAAACCACTTAATTAGAAAGGGCTGCAAAGCCTCCTTTTCTAGGGCCCTTCTTTGTCAACATTTAGCAAGGATTGTTATTCACTGCCGCTTGCAACTAAAATAAATTTACAACTGCAGGCAACGTTACCATTGTTACAAGAGTGATCGAGCAGGCAGCTCCCTGTTTGTTGGGGTATCGCAGCGACGCGTCGCTCAATTCACTCAGTCGCTTGCACGCCTTGACGCGTCACACCCCTCCCACTCTGAGCTTGACAGCTGGTGTAATCGGCTCGTAGAAGTGTGTTCTAACTTTAAGACGCCACATCAGATCACTATAGAGACGCACATACGCGTAGCGAATAACACAGCGCTAAACAGACCGAGCGGCGCACGGTATCGGCAGTCCGCAACAGGCCGATAGTGGCGTAAAAAACACGCATCCAGGCAGTGCAGGATCACTTCCCACGTCGAATAATGAACAGGGTCGGGGAAACCCTCTTAGCGAAAGCCCAAAACATAGTCACGCGCCTTGCTGGCGGTATACAATTGCCACATTTATATTTAGGACTTCTACGCGTGTCTGCCATTTAGCAAACACATCTATGCATACACCTCGGCGCTCGCGTCGCAAGGCATACACTGTGAACACTGACAGACCGGCAGGTTGATAATTCGATGTAGAATGCACTTTGCTGCCGCGAAAACAGCCAGTGACTCACGTGCCATGCCGAATGGAAACGAACAGCATGGAGCTGACCGAGCCTCGTCCATTCCGTTTCTTATCGCCTTTGTGCTCGCTCATTTATTTTCGCGGTCGCAAATTGCAAGCACTCCTGCGCTGCACTATGTGTCTCACCTGGAAACGAAGACTCGACGCCTTGCAGTAACCGCTTTCTTCTCTTGCTTCGCGGCTGCGGTAAGAAAAAGGCTGCAGCGGCTGCTATGGTTGAAGTCAAACGTGTTGTCGAGATGAAACGGCTCGATGCTTCTCGGCGTGGTCACTTTTTCACAAAATACGCGAACGGATGCATTGCTGACACGCGGCGCAAGCTACGATAAGCAGGAATCCCAAACGCAAGTTTGAAGCAACGATTTTGAATTCAGACACAAACAGCACACGAACAACAGCAGAATGGACCATGGCACGGCGCCGCGTAGGCCTAGCCGGATATCATGCCGGGATGCACCGAGGGAGAGGAGGAGAGGGAGGGTCTGCTGTGTCCTGCCACGTGACCTGGCAGCTAGCGCGCAGGATTTGAGTGGCGTTGGGAAGCACGCTAATCGCATGCGCATGGCTATTAGTGTTGCGCGTGTCATGGCAAATAATTACTGCGAACTGTTACCAAATTGCAGCTAGACAAAGGCGCTTCGCGCCCCGGTAACATAGCCATGCAGTTTTCATGTATAAAGCAGGCGACAATGTTTCAGCTTCTTGCAGAACAACTTTGCAAATTTTTTCGTAGCTTTTCTCTTTTCTTTCTGGTCTTTTGCAGACCGGATTATAGAGCTTTCGCTGCATATTTTTTAGCACAGCACCAAGTTTTTCCTAAACCGCATTTCGGTTTATGCTACAACGGTATATCTGCAGAACAAGTCTGCTTTACTGAACTTCAAAAAAGTTAATCTCAAAGCTTCTATTGTAGCTTTCAACAAAATGTGTATTACTGCAAAATCTCATTAAATCGAACATCAAGGAACTGTAAAAAAATTCAAATTATCAAATGACCCACAACAAAACTGACAAGAGCCACTTCTACCAGAGTATAGGACGTGAAAGGGGACCATCTCAGTTATTGCTGGAGGCCAGAATTCGTCTACTTATATGCTTTGTCATTTTGAAGCGCATATAACTTAGATTACATGCATAATTGCATATTCTATGCAGGACCTGTTTAGATTGAACGCGGGAATGCAAGCTATTTGCCCACATCCGTATGGCTTCAACAACGTGCTGAGTGGGCAGCCCATATACTGAGCTCATGCGCTCATGCTACATCGCTGTGGCGCCCTTGCAGCCCTTTTACAGGTTATGTAGGATATGCACCTAGGCCAATGTAAGTGGGACTTCATGTCAATGGGTGTCGCCGGGCAACGATCGCTAAAATTACGCGTGATGTTTCGCACTGAAAACTCCAGAATAATCGACGCAGGATCTACGAAGGCTGCAGGAAGAAATATAGTACCTGTTTCCACACACAGTGTTGTCAGAGTGATGCACGGGAAGCCCCCATCGCGGTTGCCCGCAATTCACCGTCGTATAGCCCAGGTTCACGCACACACATTTTGCCACTGCATAGTCCACACATAGCCCTTTTCTACCAGATATGTAGGCGGGGAAGGTGTGGGAATGGCTGATATATGCCCATGCGCCACCCACGTATTTTCTACGCAGTGCCTTTTGTAGGCTGTAGGCGGGAATATTTTATGTTTGCCCACACGCAGCTAGCCTCCTTGGATTCTTGAGGGGGCTGCAGGGGCAGCCCCTATTGGGATTGCCCGCACTTCACCATCATGTAGCCTCATCTTTTATGCACACGAACTGCATGCACCCCATGCGTAGCCCTTTCATACCCTGTTTACGATAGAGGCGGGGAAGATGTGCGGGAATTATACAATGCGCCCACGCCTAGCCCATGCGGGACCAACGTAGGTGTTGCTCAGACAGCCCAAACTGCATGCCTACAAAGCGTCGCCACTGTGAAGCCCATGGTTTAGCCCCTGTATTTTCCACAAAGGACCCATGTAGGCCGAAGGCGGGAATACTATCTCTTTGCCCATACAAAACCACCGTGGCTCCCTCAAGGTGCTGTACGGGCAGCCCCAAGAGGGGCTGCGCACACTTCATGATAGAGCCCGCACTTTTTCCCGCATGTATCCGCGGTGGGACCCAGTTGGGCTGCCCGCTCCTTTTAAGGCCATGCATAGCTGACGAGGGGCCCACTCAGGCATAAAATTGCAGCCCAAGCGTATTTTGCCAGCAATGCGTCTACGAGGGACTCATGTAGGTTTATTGCTAGCAGCCACCAGCCCTCATTGCCTAAGTCGGACTCGCATGGGCCCGGCACCTTGTGCTACTGGGGATGGCTTGCTCGAGAGGCAATTTAAGTGGTGTACACTCTAGCACGAACAGCAGTACATAGTAGCCATCGTGTTATGTATGTGCTTTTGAAATGCAATTAAATGGGCTCCTTAAATTTTATTTTTACCCTTTGTTTGTTCATTCATATTGGTTTTTAATTATAGACGGCCAATTCTACCAACAGAAAAACATTTAATGCGTCCACAGGCATCACCATACTGACAGTACACGGAAGATGATATTGTCACGTAGTGGTGACGGCAGTCGAAGCAGCGATGAAGACGGACAAAAGGGTCTTCTAAAAGAAAACTGTTTATTGGGCTGCCTTGCACCCAAAATGGACTGAATCACTCGGCGGCGGCGTAGCGACAAGCGTGCTCGGCGGTCGTCGAACAGAATGCCCGCCGCTGTCGGCCCTGCTCAATTTAAAGCTGATAGCGAACTTTCGAGATAAAGCGTGTAAAGTTACTAGAACATTCCGGAACAACGTAGAATCAGCTCTGCCTGGCTGCGATCAGTCGAGATAAATCTAGTCGCGTCTTGCGTCGCAAACAAAGCGATAAACTGGTGTGGCGGCAGATTTGAAAAACGAACAAATACTGCAAACATTCGCGGCAATATGATATTGGGTATGGTTCCCGTTCCTGTTGGAAACAGCTGGGCACAACACAGGCCCAAATTTGCTGCGAAACTAGCATTTGTGGCAACGTGCCAAGTGCAGATTTTGTGGTGCAGTTAGGCACTATGCAGCAGGTGCAGTATACCACCACTGTTTCCTACATCTGGAAGCAAGTGAGCAAACGATACCTGTCTTAATTTTCTGTATAAATCAAGGAAGAGAGCTCGAACAATCAACGAGCGGAGGCCAAGTGCAAGCAACTTACAGGCACTGGGACACGGAAAGAAGCGACAAACCTCTGAGTTCTCCTGGCCTCGTGGTGAAGGTGGTGGTGCGGCAGGACTCTGCAAAACCTGGCCGCACAACTGCGGCAAAGAAAGAAAGAAAAACATTTCTTGCCTGCAAGTGAATGTTAATCTTAAAGAAGAGGTGCATAAACTGCACAATACAGACAGAGTCAGTCATGTGGGAGCATAGAAAAAACATCTACCAACGTTTCAAATGAACCAGTTGCCCACCAAAGGGTAAGTGACTACCGGCTCTATGAAGTCCAACAAGAACTTTAAAGCAAATGTGCATTGGTGGCATCAAAGTCTCGCTTCAAAAATATGACACAACCTTATTTCTGGCGCAGAAACACTCATCACAAAAATTGTTTGGTTTTGGTTAGGAGGCTTGACATCCCAAAGCGAATCAGGCTATGAGGGACGTCGTAGATGAGAGCTCCCGAGAGTCTCGACCAACTCGGGTTCTTTAATGCGCACCGACAGGCCCGCAGCGTTTCGCCTTCGTCTAAATGCGACCACCGCGGCAAGGATTCATGGTGCGTCTTTTCAGATCAGCAGCCAAGCACCATAATTACTCAGCGACAGCGGCAGCTTAACACAATGAAAAAGAAACAGTGCCTTAGGTACACCTGATACAAAAACATCTTTCCCGCTTTCCCATTCCTGACAAGTCAGCTACAGTCTTGATAAAGCTACAAAGGCAGGCAAGCTATCTAGTGCTAAATTCGACCAGATAAAAAAAATCAAGGTTTCCTTTAAGCAACTCATGCCACCATGCAGACACCCAATTTCTACCCGAGCGCAAGGATTCTCAGGAGATTTTGAGCCTTTCTTATTTAAGCAGATTTCGTGCAAGTTGCTGACTGTCTCAAGTATAAAATACTGTCAAGTATTCTAGAAGAGCTAAAAAAGGTTTCAAGACCCCTTGAAATTGCTTTGTTACGCTTTAGGACCGGGCTGACAAGGGGAAATCAAGTTGCGTTGGCGCTCTATTTGTCATATTCTGCTCTTTCCTGTGTATGTATTTTCGTGTACGCAACGCTATTCCAAGAAGGCTATGCACCAACTCGCCCAGCAAGAAGTTTATCTTCATTACTTCACAAGCAGTGAGGGTCTTTTTTTTAATGTTTCTCTTTCACCTCTCCAACTCAACGGCTGACTGGACCTCAATGTCAGCACAACGTGCCGCACCAGGTACCTCGCCTTCTGTTTACGGAAGGGCCTCATACCTGAAGGTGTAAGTGCAATGTTCGGCCTCCTCAAACCAAGAGTCGGCCTTTTGAAGCCCATTTGCTCGTACATTAGATCAGAACTTTGGCGTCAACTACGCAGGTATCAAGACCTTTTGCGATCGCTTTGTTACACTTTAGACCCTGGCTGGCTAGAGGAAATCAAGTTGCGTTTGCGCTCTATCTGCCATCTTCTTCTCTTTGCTGTGTACGTCTCTTCGTGCGGGCAACGCCATCAGAAGAAAGCTATGCGCCAATTCGCCCAGCAAGAAGTTTTTCTACATTACTTAATTGCAATCACTTGCTTTGAATTTGTTCGCGCTTCAATTCTGTAGGGGGTCACTTTTTTCTACATAGGTTCTGGGTGTATTTCGATCAGCTGGTGACACAAATTAAGCGGCAATATTAATTTTGTGCACTTCTTTTCAATGCAACGTCAGCATAATGTCATTCAATAATACCCAAATGTCACGCTAACGTTTGTTTGTAACGTTACCTGGTGATCAAACATTGTGACATTAGCAACAATTAGGCAACATATCACTATGGTGTTTGTGGCCATTCAGATGTTTCAGCAACATTTTGCATTACGTTGGATGTATGTCCTGTCTGTAAATGATGTATGGCTGTATGGCTGTAAATGATGTTTAATATTATACGGAACTGTTTCCATATCACGAAGTATGCTGAAAACTTTAGCCAGGCTTGTATTAGTACCATGTGCTGGTTTTCCTGAATGACTGATAACCACGCGTGTTCAAGGATTTTTTTAGAACAGAAATGGCTTAGTAACTGTCTCACTTCTCAACCGCCCCGTAAAAGAAGGAAGGAAGGTGGCAGTAATTGAAGAGAAAGGGGTGCCATAGTGGAGGGCTCTGGTGTAATTTGACCACCTTAGGATATTTCGTGCTCTGACACTGTACAGCCCACAGGCGCCTTTTGCCTCCATCGAATGCGTTGCGCGTAACGTTACGTGCACTCCTTTTGTATTTTTCACTGTGTGGTTCAAGTGTCCACCTACAAAGTGAGCCACTTATGCGTCTTTTCTTCCCTCAAATCCAGCGGGGAGACTAGATTGCGAATAAGGCTGGCGCCACGAGATAGAAACAAGAACTCCGACTAAAACCTTGTTTCCAACCAGAGTTCGTGTTTTTCACTCACGGCGTGTTTGAGGTGTCCACCGGCAAAGTGAGTTAGTTAAGTGCCTTTCCTTCACTCAAATCCAGCGGAATATGTAATCTAGCCCGCTTGTAGCAGCGTGGTCAAGACTGCGAATATGGCTGCAGCTGGTAACTAGACTGTCTAATTTTCTTCAAGCGAGTGCGCCGTAGACTGTGCCAAGGACGATTGAAAGGGGAAGTCCATGATGCAGAAACAGGCATGCATCTCTGGTCGTGCACAGTGCTTTCTATTCCCGTCCTGCAATGCAGCCGCAAGCAACGCTATTTCAGCCCCGTCCGCGGAAGCCGCGTTTCAACCTTCCCATCTTTTTTGGTGCTGCGCGCTTGAGGCATTCCACCGAAAAATTTGCCAGTTTTGTTCTTTTCCTATGCTCAAGTCCAGAAGAGGATCTGTACTGCGAATAAGGATAGACTGGGAATGTGATAGTCTTAATTGCTTCGTGCAAGCGGACCCTCTAGACCATGAAGTGCGCAGAGAACGCAATCGATCTGAGACTGCTATCACAAGAATGCAGAGCATGCACGTTAGCATAGAGGTGCCCAACAAGACAGTCGCCCGTGAAACGTCAAAAGTGGCCTGCAGCTTCAGGTATCTCTACCGCTAATGCCAGTCTGCTTTCACTGCTTAGTGCTGTTAGCAGGTTAGCTTAGCTCTAGTAATTATTTCACCTTTCTTTAAAAACTTCTTGAAATAAGTTTCCCGCTACTACCTCTCTTTCCCCATTTTCCCGCTTACATCAACCTAGTAACTTCCACAGAGAAACATTGTTATAGCGAAAAAGTAAAAAGTCGTAAAAGAGTTCGCTATAGCCGAAATTTGTAATATAAAATTTCGTCAAAAACACTCCTAACAGCAGAGCAATTTAGTCATTGAAGAGTCAGCAAACCTGGCGATCCTTACTAGAGAAACAGAGAGACGTTTTTCCAGGTTTTGGCGGCATTTCGAAAGCGCTCGCGGATCCTATGAACGCATAAAGCCGAGCTCCAGTTATGTTGGCTTCCACGCACAGCCCCACGAGTGAATGTTGAGCACCTGTTACGGTGGCTTCCCGGCATCAGAAAAGTAAGGCAGCAATGTGTGCTAGTTGGTTGTACATTTTGGTTTGAATAACGCGCTACACACTAACAAAACGACACCGGAACGAAGGACACAGGACAAGTGCGCACTAACAACTAAAATTTATTCTGGTACGAGGGTACATAAATACATTCCACGAACATGCTGAAACAATCAATTCATTGCCAACGCCTGTGTCGCACGCTCCTTCGTTTTTTGATTACATGCACCTCCTCACTTGATAACAAAACCCAGGGTGTGCTTACGCACTCTTCTCCGGCCTCCAATATCTCAAAGGCTTCTTTTATTTCCCTTTCTTTCCTTTCCTTTGCCCGACCTAAAATTGCTGTCTGATCAAAGTACGGTGAACATTTGTGATTTGCGCAATGGGAACGAGATTTCCAGGATTCGTTATTTTTCCTAAGTTATTACTGTGCTCTTTCAACCTGGTGTTTAGACATCTGCCTGATTGACCTATGTAGCTCATGCCACATGGCAGGGGAATTTTGTACACTATACCGGTGGCACATTCTACGAACTTTTCTTGGAGTGCGATACCACAAGTGTTAGCCAATTTTTTCTTCGACTTATTCATTTCGTGACAAAGGCTCACTAATTTTCTGGGCGCGGTAAACACCACGGGAACACCATATCTGTCTGCTACTTTCTTTAAGCCGTGCGAAACATTATGTACATAAGGGATGACAACAACACCAGAACCCTGCTCTGCATGCTTTTTCTGCGGTATTTTTCTCTTCAGCAGCTTTTGTAGATTCTTTTCAGCCACTGACGTAATTAGCGCGTCAGGGTAACCACTCAACCTTAGCCTACTAATTTGCCACTTGATGCTACGCTCTACCTGATGGGAACATGATTTCTTAAGACACTGCGCCAAACTGTTACTTGCTACACTTCTTTTCACCAATTTAGAGTGCGCGGAATGATAACATAAGAAACGTTTTCCCGTTTTCGTCAGGTACATCCAACACGTGTGCTTGCCACCTTCTTTTATCTCTATGTCCAAGAATCTAATCACAGAGTTCTGTGGCAGCTCGAACGTGAATTCCAGCCCGGCGAAAACCTGTCGGAAAACATCTAATATGCTGCTTACTGACAATCGGTTCACAATCGCAAAAGCGAAACAAAGCAGAAAATCATCAACAAAACGAAATGCCTTTAGTAATTCAAACTGTGCCAATCTTGATTTCAAGGCCCGGTTTCCCTTTGCCATGTAGATATCCGGAATGACCGGAGCAATGCACGACCCAATGCTAATGCCACTTTTTTGAACATACAATTTCGAGCCAAATTCCACAACCAAAGAACTGAGGTATTTTTCCATTAAATTTAGGAAACCTGAAACACTACTGCCACACACATTTTGCAACCTGACTGCCCCAAAGTGACCAACACATTCTTCAACTGCAGTTAATGCAGCCGCGACTGGAATACTAAAGTACATGTCCTTAACATCCACTGATACACAGGTCACTGGCGTGCTTTTCTTCAAGAAGGCGATGACTTCTTCAGAACCCCGGATTTTACGGATTTTAAACGGATCGTCCACCTGCAGTCTCGACAGGTTCCTTGTAGAAACCTCGCGACACACCTCTGCCACGTCTGTGTCATCAATGATTGTCCGGAACGGATTTCCTTCCTTGTGTGTTTTCACGGTGAACATTGGCGTGAGGCTCAGCTGTTTTTAGTCTTTGACTTGTTTAGCTAGGTGTCCCAGATCTAGACTTGCACATAAGTCTGCTGCTTGCTTCTTTACTCGTTTTAGGTGTATTTCCTTCAAGTTGGTTTCACCAAAGTTCTTCTCCAGCGCTGTCAACGACATTTCCTTAGAGTAAACGTCTTTCATCACCACGAACTTCCCTGTTTTATCCGACAGCAGTAACGCTAAGTTGTTTGACTTCAAAAAGTCCAGCGTCCCTTTGGTGGCGCACCTTCTCATGTTTGGAGGAGAGTACCTCATGACACACCGCTCACGTTCAGCCGCACAGGCAGCTTTCTGTTGTTTGGACACCTTCGCGGTAACGGCATGAGCCATGCTGAGAAGTTGTTCTGTTGAGAGGCAAAGGTCGGTAGCGAACTTAGGCCCTCTGGTAGTTGCTGGCCAGACAGGTTCAGATGGTCATCAGATGGTCATCGTTGTTATCAAGTGAGGAAGTGCTCTAATCAAAAACGAAGGAGCGTGCGACACAGCCGTTGGTAATGAATTGATTGTTTCAGCATGTTCGTGGAATGTATTTATGTACCCTCGTACCAGAATAAATTTTAGTTGTTAGTGCGCACTTGTCCTGTGTCCTTCGTTCCGGTGTCGTTTTGTTAGTGTGTAGCGCGTTATTCAAACCAAAATGTACCACCAACTAGCCCACATTTCTGCCTTGCTTACGCTTATTTCCAGTTCAACGGGCTTAAACATTCCTAACCTTCCGCACCTTCCTCGTGTGTATTTTCTTGTGAATTGCATTGCTCAGGAGAGATACCGCACCCGTACCCTCACCTACGCCTTGTCTCATGGCCTTTCGACCCCCGTGCTGAACTCTTTACTGGGAAGTATGGCTCCGACGGAAAAAAGAGCGCGACGTCTGTGCAAGATTTTAAGAGCGGAAAGTTGGAGGAAAATTCGGCTGTTTCGGCTAGAGATACAAGTGACCTGCAGTGCCGTACTTGACGAGGAGGAAGCGCGCTTCATGGGCCGCTACTTCAGTGGTGTGGCAGAGTCGTTTGGGGAGGACCTTTGGAAGACAACGTTCTCAAGGCTACCAAAGAAAAGGCAGCGCACCAAAGTAGATGACCATCTGAACCTGTCTGGCCAGCAACCACCAGAGAAGGTGAGAGATACGCTCGACAAAGGGCCCAAGTTCGCTACCGACATTTGCCCCTCGACAGAACAACTTCTCAGCATGGCACATGCCGTTACCGCGAAGATGTTCAAACAACAGTAAGCTGCTTGTGCGGCTGAAGGTGAGCGGTGTGTCATGAGGTACTCTCCTCCAAACATGAGAAGGTGCGCCACCAAAGAGACGCTGGACTTTTTTAAGTCAAACAACTTAGCGTTACTGCTATCGGATAAAACAGGGAAGTTCGTGGTGATAAAAGACGTTTACTCTAAGGAAATGTCGTTGACAGCGCTGGAGAAGAACTTTGCTGAAACCAACTTGAAGGGAATACACATAAAACGAGTAAAGAAGCAAGCAGCAGACTTATGTGCAAGTCTAGATCTGGGACACCTAGCTAAACAAGTCAAGGACTGCAAACAGCTGAGCCTCACGCCAATGTTCACCGTGAAAACACACAAGGAAGGAAATCCGTTCCGGACAATCATTGATGACAGAAAGACGTGGCAGAGGTGTGTCGCGAGGTTTCTACAAGAGAACCTGTCGAGACTGCAGGTGGACGATCCGTTTAAAATCCGGGGTTCTGAAGAAGTCATCGCCTTCTTGAAGAAAACACGCCAGTGGCCTGTGTATCAGTGGATGTTAAGGACATGTATTTTAGTATTCCAGTCGCGGCTGCATTAACTGCAGTTGAAGAATGTGTTGGTCACTTTGGGGCAGTCACGTTCCAAAATGAGTGTTGCAGTAGTGTTTCAGGTTTCCTAAAGTTAATGGAAAAATACCTCAGTTCTTTGGTTGTGGAGTTTGGCTCGAAATTGTATGTTCAAAAAAGTGGCATTAGCATTAGATCGTGCATTGCTCCGATCATTTCGGATATCTACATGGCAAAGGGAAACCGGGCCTTGAAATCAAGATTGGCACAGTTTGAATTACTAAAGGCATTTCGTTTTGTTGATGATTTTCTGCTTTGTTTCCCTTTGCGATTGCGAACCGATTGTCAGTAAGCGGCATATTAGATGTTTTCCGACAGGTTTTCGCCGGGCTGGAATTCACGTTCGAGCTGCCACAGAACTCTGTGATTAGATTCTTGGACATAGAGATAAAAGAAGGTGGCAAGCACACGTGTTGGATGTACCTGACGAAAACGGGAAAAAGTTTCTTATGTTATCATTCCGCGCACTCTAAATTGGTGAAAAGAAGTGTAGCAAGTAACAGTTTGGCGCAGTGTCTTAAGAAATCATGTTCCCATCAGGTAGAGCGTAGCATCAAGTGGCAATTTTGTAGGCTAAGGATGAGTGGGTACCCTGACGCGCTAATTACGTCAGTGGCAGAAAAGAAGCTACAAAAGTTACTGAAGAGAAAAATACCGCAGCAAACGCATGCAGAGCAGGGTGCTGGTGTTGTTGTCATCCCTTATGTACATAATGTTTCGTACGGCTTAAAGAAAGTAGCAGACAGATATGGTGTTCCCGTGGTGTTTACTGCGCCCAGAAAATTAGTGAGCCTTTGTGACCAAATGAATAAGTCGAAGAAAAAATTGGCTAACACTTGTGGTATCGCACACCAGGAAAAGTTCGTAGAATGTGCCACCGGTATAATGTTTAAAATTCCCCTGTCATGTGGAATGAGCTACATAGGTCAATCAGGCAGATGTCTAAACACCAGGTTGAAAGAGCACAGTAATAACTTAGGAAAAATAACGAATCCTGGAAATCTCGCCCCCCATTGCGCAAATCACAAATGTTCATCGTACTTTGATCAGACAGCAATTTTAGGTCGGACAAAGGAAATGAAAGAAAGGGAAGTAAAAGAAGCCTTTGAGATAGTGGAGGCCGGAGAAGAGTGCATAAGCACACCCTCGGTGTTGTTATCAAGAGAGGAGGTGCGAGTGCATAAGCACACCCTCGGTGTTGTTATCAAGTGAGGAGGTGCATCTAATCAGAAAACCAAGGAGCGTGCGACACAGCCGTTGGCAATGAATTGATTGTTTCAGCATGTTCGTGGAATATATTTATGTACCCTTGTACCAAAATAAATTTTAGTTGTTAGTGCGCATTTGTCCTGTGTCCTTCGTTGCGGTGTCGTTTTGTTAGTGTGTAGCGCGTTATTCAAACCAAACTCAGAGAAGTGTCGCGTGGAAAGCGGTATAACTTTCAAACTACTATCCTCAACGTGAATACTTCGTTGAATTTCCTGTTCACCTTTTTGAGAAAGCTTAACCACTCCTCAAAAGGCAGTACCAAAAACCTTTGCCACCAATAGGCAAAACAGCACAAATAGCCGGAAGTATTAGTTACATGGCTACTCGACTATGAATTGACCCCAACATTTTCTCATTTGCCGAAAGTTAAAAATACAACTTCCTTTGTTCCTTGTCTGTGATTGTATTGCACATAACCCACTCACCGCTGTCAGTGCGTGCTGCAATCAGAGCTGTGTGTACCTCACGGCTGATGGCAATGGCCCAATGTGCGGTCCAAAGTGCTGCTCATTGCTGTGAAAACAAGGATGCAATTACTTGCAACAGCGTACTACTCTGCGTGCTCGATCTCGACCTTCTGCAAGAGTCCGCTTCGCGAATCTGCATTCCGAAAAAATGGGTGGGACAGTTCAATTAATGGGTGGGACCGTTCAATTACACAAAGTTGTTGCTGAGCGTTGTGGAATGTTTTTGTGTTTTTGAATGCTAACACAAAATAATAATCTTGGGAGTGGCATAATTCTACAAAAAATGCGTTCTTCGATACCTAAGTTTCACGAATAGGCCAGGTGTTATCAGGAATGAATGTAGCAAACCAAAAGCGATAGGAAATATCGAGTCCTTCGCACCTGCGAACAAGCTCCGGCCTGCAGCGCGTAGCATATAGCAGCGGGCCCATGGAGCGAACAATGGGAGACGGTGAAAACGCGAGCAATACAAGCACCCGCGCTGCAGAGAACTAAACGCGACAATGCACACCCGCTGAACCAACGTTACGAGTGGCTAACTTGCACTATTTCGCAAACGGAGCATACAGCCGTCAAGCCGCCATTTCTGCTACAATTCATTCTTTGTGTGAGTTTTCCTGTATTTATACATGCGCAAATAATTCAAAATTTTGAAAAAAAGCAAACCAAATATTCTTCTATTCAATTCTTTGAATGAAACGAAGAATCCAATTTTGGTATCATTCGAAATGAATCTAATTCATTTTCAAGATTTTGGATAGTTTTCAGATAATTGGCATGAAATTCAAATATTACACACTGTTGTTTTTTCTACGATAGTTTCAAAAACAGGGCACACTCCCTCGTCACACGGTGTGCTCCCGCGGTTGGTTCTGTGCATGCTGGAAAAAGTCGTCCAGCGGGATGAAAGGCTCCGCATGAGCACTCGGTCCATTCGTATGACGTTCAGAATTCTCATACATAAGATCTTTAAGATTCAGCAACGCATATGCGTTCAGCCAGATTTAGCAAACCTTGCCTCCATGCCCAATATTCGGGGCATAAGGTTGAAACTCAACTATCTCAGCAAATCGAAATTTCCACTAGTCGGTTGGAAAATTGCCTTCTGTAGCCAACAGTAATTTTCTTATGCGTACAACAAATACCGTCACAGAGTGAAACCTCACTTCACTATTTGTGTAAGCTCTGGGATATCAATGTTGAGTCTTCTGACAGCTATAGCTTCATGCCCATCACATATTGCGCCACCTATAGCGCTTCGTTGTTTCGCGCGAATATTCCATTTGTTTTACAATCACTCAAGCACCGCATATACAGAGATACATTCAAATTTTATTAGTTTCGCTTACTTTACTAACCCAATTCGTACAGGATTCAGTTTTTAAATAAAATGTTTCCTTAGCTCCTCTATTCGAGTGCAAAATATTGGAAATAAACCAGTCTGAAAGCGGAACCCATCGCATGTGCATCTTTCATAAGGGCCTCTCCATGCAGTCTTGATGGCAATAATATTATCTCTGGTTCCACGCGGCAGGCCTAAAGAGACAAATACTCTATAGATTATGGAGTTTATCATCCCAAAGAGACTCGAGCTGTGAGGAACGCTGTAGTGGAGGGTTCTGGATATAATTTCAACTGACTGGGGCTCCTCTAACGTGATCTGCCATCACACAGTACACGGGTCTCTGGCATTTTGCCTCCATCGAAAGGCAACTGCCGCTGACAGAATCGAACCAGTGTCCTACGCGTCCGCAGCCGAGCACCATCACCAGTGAGGCACAGCGGCGGCTAATCATACAAATGTCATTTTCAACGCGTCATTTCATTATCTCTGGCGTTACTACTGTACTGAACTCACCAGTACCAGGGGCTCCTATGTCTGGAATAACGACTTTTGATCCGGTAACTGCAGAAGACAGATCGAGCGTGCACCAAGGTGCATAGCTCTGTTACCTTGTCACCTTGCAGTCTCCTCTTCAGGAGGTGCTTGCCACGTCATTTTTTTGCACACAGAGCTGCCTATCTCACACCAAGCACATGACGCTTTTCTTTCTCGAAATTTCATGCGAGTGGGAACGTTATATGATGACGATGCTTCGTGCTGGTAGCAAAACAAAACAGATTCCACGAATGTGGCTCCAAGCGCGAAACCTTGAGGGACTCTCAGCATATGTCGTTATAGGGGCCAGCTTCAAGGGATATAGGTGCGGTACCGAAGAGTCATTTTTCTTATAAAATCAGTGAGCAAGAAAGTCGTCGTTGAGCGTGCATTACGTGGACGTGCCAAAAACGGTCTCGGCAGCACGTTGCCTAGCCACTTTAAAAAGAGCACTTTTTCGGTCCAGCATTGTCACCTGTGTAATACGTCAGAATTCAACTAAGACATGCTAACTAGCAGGCTGGACAACTAAAATTTAAAAGTTCAACCTTTTATTTACAGTTATGCTGATTATTTATTGAGAGGCATGCAGCCCACTATAAGCAATATTCATATCAGTGTTTATAATCTGGAAAATGCGGTTACTGTTGGCACTATGGGTCAGCAAATTTTGGTGCATAACGAGAAAATATATGCGCATTCGAGAAGCTTGTAGGCAAAGCAACCTCTCCTGTGCATGTAACTTGTCGAAATATACAAAATTTGTTGGGCCACAGCATCGAGGGTAAAAAAGTTTTGGAGATTCTAAAAACTGATATGGATATTACATAAATTGGGCCACACGCCTCTCAATGATTAAGGAACCTGACAGCAATAGTTAACAGCTAACTATTCAATATCTTTAAACATCCTGCTAGTTAGCACGTCTTAGCTGTATTCTGATGCACTATGCCGGAAAAAGGCGCTCTTTGACTTCAAAAGCCTATTTTCAAAATTGGAGAGTCTTAAGTGAAGCCTCTGTATACAGGCCACATATAACGATTCAGCTAATACACGCGTAGTGCGGTTGTTCTCGGAGGTCGCTGTAGAGCATGCGAGCGCTATGGGGCTTCAAACAGCGAAATGAACCTTACGAATACGCCAAGCAACGTTGCACGATCCGCCTTCACGAAGAAGAAGCGGTTGCACCCTGCGGCACTTATAGCACCTGTAGCGACCCTCGTGGCTAGCGCTGGATACGTGCCGGAGAAGAGCAGATTGCGCCCACACGCGGTAAGGTTGCTTCGACGTTTGCGTCCACTGAACGGCGGAAGCGGTGTCCGGCCGAGGGGAAGGCCCCACCGTTCTGCGCAGCGTGTGCTGTCGCCACCTCTTCGGCACGCGACGCTCGTCACGCGGGCCGCTACACGCAAAGACCACTGAAGGAAGCCGAGAGCGCGGTCCGGCTTACAAACATGGCTGATGACAGAACTTCCTCAAAACCCGAGTGCGGCTAACACGATTTATCAGACGTCCTAAAATGAGCTACTCCCTCCCAGCGTAAAGCATTTAATGCTTACACCTGCTATTGACGACGAGTTAATTTATTTCCGGACCTGTCCAATGAAGCACAGAATAAACGATGCATGTGTCATTACTGAAAAATATGAGACACTTTGCCTGTTAGGGTTGAAAATCTCTCCACGCATGTAGTCGGCGTGGACGCAAATCCCCTGGATCGTCGCCTTGCAGGGTAATTGAATGCTGATGGGAGGCAGCCGCAGTCGACTCGATTGCCAGCGAGCGTCGAGGCAGTTCTCTCAGAGCCGACCGAGGCCAGACACTAAGAATATATGCACGCGAACAGGTTTCAGAACAGCCCAGCCAGAAGCTAAGGCCACTTGGATTCACGGCTTACCTGGCTGCTGGGACGAGGCCGACCAGACGGCTGGGGCTCCCACTTCAGAGACTCTTCCCTTTGTCTCCGATCTCGAGGGATGCCAAACATAGCCGGAGCTCGTGGTAGTAGCAGAACAGGGCTGAACGAAATGCCTTAGCGCACCTTAAACAGAAGGCATAATAAGGCATCATGCCACTGTGCAAAGCCGCCACCATCACACTGTGGCGGCGACAAAAAGGTTTACCTGACGTGCAGGTGGGTACGCCTTGCATCCAAGACGACCACTTCTGGCGACTCCGGGAGCTCGTGATTTTTTTCTTCCTCGGAGCTTTGATGACACGATGATGAGAGTCGTTCGCTGAAATCTGATTGTGCGGCTCCCACATTCGGCGCTGGCCGAAATTAATCCCAAAACGACACTTTTGCGCTCGACTCGTTCTTGGGGTGACGCAGCTGTTTCGACTGCGAAAGAGTAGCAGTTATCAGCGTCATAGTTTGCGTTGCGTCGTTAGCAGACGAAAAGAGCTGCGAAACGGATGTGTTGTTGTTGGCCCCATAAAATGGCACATGCCCACAAGGGGGATTGGCCAGGGGTAGGAAACTCCGACTACTTTCGGTTTCAGCTACTTGACTGCACCTGGCAACTGGAGATGAACTGATACTTAAAAGTGAATGATTCCTGCCAACGCACGTAGAGCGCGAAGGCTGCAAGCGTCGCCGTGTGGCCTGAGTGGCCGTTGTATGCGGCTGCAGTTTTTTTATGCTGGTGGATCTAATCCCCCCCGGAGATGTTTTTTTTTCTGCTGGATACCATTCATGACCACGATACACATGTAGCACCGAACATTAGAACAGTGTGTTAAAATTGCATTAGGGTTACAGTAATGTTGCATGTCCCATTATATGTTACATTAACCTTAAGATTAACAAGTAACGTGTGTCAAATAGAAAGAGCTTTTTAACGCTGTAAATAAACATTGTTTTAATATAATCTTCCGAACGTTATTGTAATGTTCAAGGCCAAACTATAGAACATTGCAAATATATTTCCAGCACTAATTTTCACTTTTCGCACCGTTTTTTCAGTAAAGATGTTTATCAACTAGCAATACTTTGCAACCACATCTCTTAGATAGTGCTCGCCATAGAATGCATGCACAGCCTCATTATTTTGTCCGAAAACTGGTTATTACTGATTCGCCACTATCATTCATGGGACATCCTTCAGTAACGGGGAAAGAGCTTGACTCCATAATATCCGTTCGGAGGGGAGTAAGCATACGAGTTCCATGTTGCGCTGCATAGTAGAACTGAAGTGTTGCCCTCATTGGTGGCTCTTGGAAAGCGTTGTAAGTTGAGTACCAGCACAACTGGCAAGCGTGCATGCTTGTGCAGGACGACTTCATCATTTTCGAGAAGATATAGTTAGGTTACATTTATGTTGTTTACTCGTTTTATTAATGTTCGGGGAAGGTTATTGTGAACTTTATATGTTACGTTACAATAAGATTAGAAAAAAGGACATTAAGCACATTAAAATAACAATTGACGATAGCAAAAATGCAACACTATCGTAATGTTTCAGTGCTACCTGGGTATATACAGCTATAGTTGGCTTCATTCGTTCTCACCTTTGTATATTTGCTGGACAATGGTCTATATGTAAGTTTCCCACTCCTGACTTGACCATGACCAGGTGGTGACAACCATGTTTGCAGATTGCATAGGACAAACATAGCATGCATGATATAAATATTTGAGCAACTCAGTTTTCGTGACACAGGCTGTTGAGGGTGGTAACAACACCCGCTAGAGTTGAAGGCCAATGCGGTCCTACTGATCACGTGATGCGGGTCATCATCTAGGCCGGCCGAGGGAAGGATGGGTTGTTGACATGTTTGACAGCTTTTGTAGCACGGAAGGCAAGAGGGGGAGGATATTCATCAGCGCCCGAACCAAATGGCGATCGTGGGTTCTCATTACAAGAAAAACGCTTGCGAAATGCCAGGATTGACTGAGACAGCACTATAGTTTGTTTATTAGGTTATTGGGCTTAATGGCCCAAAGTAACTCAGGCACGAGGGGCGCTGTAGTGAAGGGCTCCGGAAATTTCGACCACCTGAGATTCATTAACGTGCACTGACATCGCACATTACAGGGGTGTCTACAATTTCGCCTCCATCGAAATTCGACCGCCGAGGCCGGGATCGAACCCGCGTCTTTGGGGCCAGCAGCCGAGCGTAATAACTATTGAACCAGCGCGGCGGCGTGAGGCAGCATTTTGTCTGCTCAATGAAAAAGGGCAGTTACAAACAAAACTTTTTGTTTCAACTCCGAAGGAAGGTAGCCAAAGGGAGGTAACATACGTGGACGCTGCAAAGCATTATGAGAGGAAGGGCCACGTGATAGCCGCTGTAAACCAGGATGACGAAATAACAACACCTGCCTTGTCCTCACAAACAACATCGAGGAAGCAGAAAAGGCAGCAGTTGCCCTGGCGATACCCAACACACAACGTAGAACCATAATGATTGACTCAAAAAGTACTGTAAAGAACTTTGCACAAGGAAAAATACACAAAATTGCACACCAAATCCTCGACAGCGCAAAAGATATTCAAATTCGCTAGATTAAACAGATCTGGGTCCCCGCACACTCCTTTCATCCAGGGAATGAAATGGCTCATGAAAAAGCTCGAAGTCTCATTAACCGGGCCATGAGCTCTCATCTCTGGGAGATAGCTGGGGAGCGTATGACTACGTACCAGGAGATTACAAACTATTACAAAGAACAGAGAATAATATACCGGGCCCCGCGTAAATCACTAAATAAACAGAAACAGGTTGTTTGGAGGCAACTTCAAACAGGCACATTCCCTAGCCAATACAGAATAGGCCTAATGTACACCGGTAATTTTAAACCACAGTGCCCTATGTCTAAGGTTCAATAGGGAACCTTGCACATATGATGTACGGATGCCCCGGCATAGGCCTAGGCATATTGCAAAAAAGAACAGTGGGGGACTGCGGTAATCAGCTCGGAACCTGAAGTTCAGAGGCTGGTGGTAGATTGTGCACTGAAGGTCGCCTGCAGCCTCGAAACCACGAGCATCGCCTGAAGCCTGGACCCAACACCGCATCCACGGCGGTTAAAACGCAACCTTTTTGGTTCATTAAAGGTTTCAATGAAAAATAAAATGTTTCAACGAGTTCTGGTCACTACTGTGTCACGCGGATGACAGTTGTGCGGCGGCGCCCGCCGAACTTTATTTTTTTTTAAGTATTTAGGTTTTCCTTGTCACCACAGGGCTTACGAGCCACGTGTCGTGTAGGCGTACGTGCTGCTGTTGTGGGAATTTGTGTGTCATGGATAACTATGTTCTTGATTTAATAATTGAAATCAACTAATTTCTCGAAGTGGGCAGAAGGCTTTTTTGTAAAAAATTGTCATTGATGCGATCGTGTCTAGCATGGGTATCTTCGTTCCGAGCCCGCTCCAACTGAAAAACAGCAGTTAACTCATGATTCCGTTTTTTCCGGGAGTTTAATTCCTTGATAAAAGTGATTGTAAAAGGTCTGACAAAAACATTCATTAAGTAATGTGCTTGCATCCTTCTTTCGTGCACCTAGGAAGGTGTTTATTTTTACAGGATGTAATTGACAGAAATTGTTTATTGATTTATCGCTGCACTTTAATACTATATTTTTATATTATACTGGCCCTATGCCACCAAATCAAATTTTTGCATGCAATAAGGAAAGAGTTAAGAAAAGTGCTAATTTTAGGAAAACTTCCGCTTGAGAAATTTGCATTTGTGGTGCATTAAAAAGTGCAATTACTCATCAGGGGTGATATTTTTTTCTTACGAATGGCACATTTCTGCACAGAGTAAACTTCATACCTGGATGATGCATCAAGGACATCAGCCATGGGTCCTCTCCCATATCCGGGTCTTCGTGAAGGCGCAGAGCCATCGAAATTTCCAGACTGTGCGATGTATTTGTCGAGTAAGAAATAACAGTCAGTGTAGAGAAGCACTTATTAGAAAGATGGATCAAGGAGGTCTGGGGCATCTAACGATGTTTTTTTGTGAATGCTGTCGCCTACAGATATATACGCTGAAGTTGAGCAGCTATCCAGGAAGTGATTTGGTCAGCATGCCTTACCAGCGCAAAGCTGTGAGAGACCTGACGAAGGAGCTTCTCACGAGTGAAGACGGCCAATATTTAGACACCTGTGACCACTGCCACACGAGTGAACTGGTGCTCAAGCCTGCGTGCTGTGGTGCAGCACCAATATCCTAATAAAAAAAATGCCCTCGGTTGGAGGATAATAGCGCTGATGGTGGCTCAAAAGCAAGAGATGGAAAATTCAAAACACCAAGCAGAAACTAGCTGGTCGGGCCCAATGATCAAGTAAAGTTTCATTTTTGGAGTGCTCTACATGCGTATTTTGTGCCATAAATTCCAGCACATGAACATCGGCGCTTGAACAGCAATGAAAACCAGCCTGAAAAGGGCACACTTCATATAAGGCCATCAGATTAAAAAGTGTCCAGAGAATCCACAGAACAATCCTTTGAGTCATTTGCTCTTAGCAGTAATATTTGTAGCAGGTATCATGAAAGCCAATATGCTCAAACGCCTTGCGCAAATATGGCGAAGATTTCGTGCGCGCTTCATTTCCTGCTCCAATACCGACGACGCGCACCCGCCTCCCCTTCGAGACGTCACGGAGCAAGCACGACGGCATTGAAAGTCTGTGGGGTGTTGGTGGCAAGGGGGCCTAATAAGCTTACATTTGTGAGAGGTAGGGAAAAAGAACAAAAATAAATACATAGAGGAAAAGCAAAAAAGAAGACCAAAATTAATGGATAAAAAGGCGCATTACGAAGCTTATGATGGTAGACGTTTCAATTCTAGAAGAAAATTTTGAACGGCAGAGCAAACATTCCCACTCTATGTCCAAGCACAGAAGCGCCAAGAGATGGAACAACCGCAAAAGACAGGCGCTAACCGACTTTCTGAAACGGAACTTCTAACAGTCGCCTTTTCAGCTATGAGTAACGACTACAATAGAGAACCAAGTCATCTTCTGTTTCCGTCTCAGCACAATGCGGACACAATAGTGAGATCGCAAGTCTAGGCCTGTAGAGGTAAAAAGTTTAGTGGCGGCACAGGGTAACGTAGTCACGTGAAGGAAACATCACGTTTTCGAGATGTTTGGCGAAGAGGAAGTTTGCGATATCGCTCAGGTTTAAGGCGGGTTATCTCTGACGAGTCGCAAACGTCGAGTGACCGATTTCAGGCAATTAGTTACGGTTTCTGAGGTACTGCAAAGCGGCGACGAAGCGTAGCAAACTGATTTAAACCTGTCGCGCGACCTCTGCGACTCGCCAGTGTGAATCCGCCTTTACTTCTACAAGTGAATAGGAGATGCTAAAAATCGTCCAAGTAAATAAGCACTGATGCGCCATATTCTCACATTAAAGTGTATTTACGAAACCGAGCCACCGTCATAAACGCACATATTGGAATTAGGGGGTAAGCGATTGGATCATTCAAGACTGCCTTCGATAAAGCATCAGCTGATTCATTTAAATGAAGGCCTCTGTGTCCAGGAACCCAAACGAACCGAATTATTTGGGCATGCGGAGGAATCAGAAATTTGAGTATTCGAAATGGCTGCGATTAAGTAGCCGCAGATAGGCAAGTGCATAAAGATAATGAGTCAATAGTTATTATCACCGCAGAAAAAGAATTGGGCAACAGAGCGAGAATTACCGCTAGAAACTCAGGTAAATAAATAAGCGTAAATTATGGAAGGCGAGAGAAAAAAACATCAGCCAAGGGACTGGGATAAAATGCCCACGCCTGCCTTTTCTTCGAACACCGAACGAGGCATCAGTCGCAATTGTAACATGCGTGCGGAAGGTCACCAGGTGGTCTTGCATTTTAACAAAGGGACGTGCAATAATTTGGCATTGTGTGGATAATATAAACAATTTCCAGTATTCGCACATTTAGTGCTACTAGCAAGGATTCAACCAAACAGAGTTAGGAATTTGAAAACGAGAAAATCCGGCACTTAGGCACTCCGCCAACTGACCAAAAAATTGAACTGGGACATATGCTGCTCCGAGTCGCATAACTTTATTAACGTTTGTACCGTCGGCAGGTGACACCCTGCGTATACAGATCGCACTCGCGCTTTAAAATACAAAACATTTTTGGCCACATATTTAAGGAGTACCAAACCGAGACACAGTGGTTTTCGCTCTAAGAGTAGAAGAGGACGCAGTTGGTATGCAGCCTCTCCAGAAAAAAGAACGCAGCCAAATCCCTAGATAGCGCAGATATACATTTTATCAGTCATCAGTGGAGCGTGTCCGTGCATACCCATACCACAGCGGGGGATAAGTACTCATCCTGCGCAGCAGATCGACCGGTCGAGCCCCTTTCGCAGCAGCCTGATCTATGTGTGTCCGTCAAGAGAGATTTAGGGATGTCATATGTTACCCCTAGAAACTTTACGGGACATACTTGTGGAAACAGATGTGTCTCAACGGAAGGAGTAACAGTACTGAGTCATAGCGATCGACATCACCTTTTATACGTAATTACGGTAACTGAGCCAGGAATTTAGAAGCGAATATCCGGAAACATGGGTTTACAACGAGTATTCTATTAGATGAAATGGCCTCTAAAAATTCGACAGCCACTATTTTGCCGTCATGAACATATATCACTGCATTGACTAAAAGGTTTTCTAAAATATTTTTATAAATTAGGTGATTAGTGACAGTGATTCGCTAACTATAGGAGTCCGCATGGTGCCATTAGCTGCGGGAAGAAACGGATTTCTTGTTTGTTTTAAAATCGTTTGCTTCTGAATATCTAAAGAGCCTATATATTGTCACGTGGTGGTGACGTTGAAGAACACAGTAGCAATACTGTGAAAGACAAAACTAACTTTTATTGGGAGAACCTGTGCCCACAAAAAGAGGCTACACTTACAGCACAACGATAGCGGCGAACACGGTCGGCGATCGTCGAAAATCCGATCCGCGGGTCAAGCGCGTCGGCTGTTATATAGCAGTCGTCGAATGTTCCAGACTAATCGATGGGACCCGCGTGCCTTCCACAAAGTTCTATACCATTCGCGTCAGGCGATGAAATCAGATATCATAAGGTTCGGCTACAACAGACAGCGAATAGAAGCATCGATGACTTGCCAGAAACTTCGGATAGATGCAGGCGCATCCCGCACTGTGCGATAACAGTTGTTAGGCGGCAAAACGTGGGCGCCCGATAAAGATAAGTACACGTGTCAATATCGAGCGTCCTGTATATATCTCTGCTTTTGAAGTAAAGAGGAATTTTAAGTGACAGCTGTGCTTCTGTCAGGATATTTTAGGCGGCATCATGGTTGGATGGCGCCGAAATCATAACTAATTAAGCCAACCTGCCCAGCACTGCATTGTCCATAAGTTTGCAGAGGTTTGGAGCGAAAAATGTCTCCACTTCGCGTGCGAAAGATGAGATTCGACTGCTTACTGGCGATAGGGGCCGCCGTTGACCGTAGACATGAGGCGTATAAAAGTTCGGTAAAAACATTTAACTCAGTTGAACAACAACAATGAAATGTTACAGAACAAAGCCTAGCAAAATTGTGTCGGTAAGCAGGCGCGACGCAAATAATTAACACAATGAGGACGCAGACAAACTATTAACACGAAGAAGGAGACACGAGGAGCGATAACTGTAGAGCAACGTTACAAGATTAAAGAAATACTGTACAAAAGATTAGGACGAGAAACATTGCGAGCGACAAGACAAAGAAAAGTGTTCAAGCGAGTGGGGAGAAACGGTGGCTTAACTGCGGGGTGGCAAGGTCCGGTCACAGGGAGCGTCGGGTTGCGGATGCTCGTCGTGGGGCTGATGGGGTGTTGCGAACTTGAGCCACGAGTCTTCGGGGCCGCCGTCACCGTAGGCGACCGACCCCCGCCTATGCTCGCTTGCAGACCAGTTCCCTGGCTGACCTCACTCGATCACGTCCGCACGTAACGAAATCTCCAAGCCATCTGCTCGGTTAGCGGTTTTCGCGCCGCCGCGTTCTCGCGTCAAACAAACAAACAAGCATCCAAACAAACAAAGCTTTAGGCACAGCGCGCCAACGATTCGCATACGTGAGAAAGAAAAAAAAATCGGAAAGAAACGCAGAAGAAACGCGAGAGAAAGCCACGGTCCTAACAAGGAGCGTATACGCAAACTTCCGAAGGTCGCAAAGGGTGCGGGGCATTGAACCCACAGCTCTCCACTCCTACAACGTACAAGTGCTTGCATCCAGGCGACAATATGAGGAGGAGGGGGAGTGGCCTTTACTGACTCTTCAGGATTGTGAGCGGTTAGCCGTTCACGCAAGGGGGCAAATTCTTATCCGCCGCGTCGGGACATGTTTGCGAAAAACAGGGTCGCCTTAGTACCTCGGCCACAAAACTAAAAGAAGGCAGGCAGACATAAACTTTGTGAGTGTTTCTTTCCTTTTATTCAATTGGTCTGCAAGAACTGCAATGTTGATAAAAATTAGCTGCGGTTTAACTACTGCTGAACCTGGTTAGAGAGTGAAAGCTGTGGTGTATCGGGCAACGAGACGCGGCTTGGTGCCTGCAATGTTGAGTGCGTTCCGCACACAGGATAGGCAGCACGTTCACCCGGCCACCGTGGCAGTTAAATTAATGGTTGATCGCGAGAGGTTGGTCACCCAATGAACGCTACGGCCTATTGCTGCAGTGTCGCGTGTCTGCCAGAACGTTGTCAGCGCTAATGCATGCAGAGCACATCTCATTCTCACCATAGCCACGTACCTCAAAGCGCGATTAATGCGTCCACTGACCCAGGGAGCCAGTTATGCGCTCTTCCTTTCCTCGAAATCATTCTAAAACGTTGTCAATGCCTACGCCAATGAACACAAGGAATTCTGACGGCCTATAGCTTCAGTGGCGCGTTTCTGCCACACCATTGTCAATTCCAAGGCATGGAGCACACATCTTTCACTACCGCCACATAGCTTGAAGCGCGACTGAGATGTCCACTTCCCCAGAGGGCCTGTTATGTGCTTTTCCTTCGCTTTAGAATCTCCCTTTATTCATCGGTGTCAGCGCAGCTTCCCATGTCACGCGCTGAAGTTCGCTTCAGGTCAAAGCGACGAGGTCGCCGAAACTCGCCTAACGTGCCCTAGTAAAGCTTTCGCTTGAAAACATCTAGCTCAGCAAAGTACGATTCACACAAAAGAGCATCAGCTGGACTCTAATCCGAGTGCTCATAATCCTAGAACTTCATACATTTTTAGTGCCTCCGCTAACGAAGTAAAAAACGAAGATGTAAGCCGACCGACTGGACCGTTAAAAATATGTGTGATGAGTTTTTTGTCTAAAGGAAACAATTTTGGGCATCACATTTATCATGTAATTCTTATTACTTCGGAGTTCAGTTTCTTATGCATTGCTGATGAAAATTTAATTGCCACCGAGTTTCATAGTAAATGCGTGAGGTGTTTCCTTCTTGTTGAGATCCTTATGTATTTCGGATCTCTACATGCTCTCTACATGTTAAGTTCGATGAGAATTTCTAAGGGTGAATTTCTGTAAGGGTGAATATATGGCAGAATGCCATCTATTCACCCTTACAGCACGAAGGTTTTTTTGTGAAAGGGTGTTTTCTTATGGTAACACTCATTTTGCACCCCGCTTTAAGATCCGGGATGTTAAATGGTTAGGTTTTCTCAGTTGTGTCCCTGGATATCGTTGGGGTGCAAGGGTATATAACGAGAATTGCATTAGTCGAATAACCTCAGGGTACGAGCAGTGATCGCTTCCCGTAGCGTTTGATACAGTGATGACGACAAGCACCACTCTCACTGACCTCCCCCCTCCCCTTAACGGCCTCTGAACAAACACAAGTATAGGAGAAGTGTGTACTCTGCGCCGTGCTCGGTCTGGTTTACAGCCTTCGGTTTTAATTCGTCTGCCCAAGTTCGCTTTCGCCCAAGAGCGGAGACCAGGGCATAGAGGTCATGCTCCCGATTCGACACTTTGTAGATTGCATTTTAGTTGACTTCAACAATGCGTTCCTCAATGATGCCGTCCTGTGTGGGACGAGGTTTGTCATTCGGTTGGTCACTGAGTGCCTACAACAGGCACAACAAACTGTGGACGACCAGTGGTGGGTCGAATGTCAACGCAACAATCCGTGTACCACACCCGATAAAGCCACCACCGCACTGGGTGGAATGACCGTAGTCTTTGTGTTCAAGCGGACCATGGCTCAGGACCGTCGCCTAAGCACCAGTGACCAAAACACATTTAGGTATGCGTTCCATGACGTGAAATGAGTCATTGACCAGGTCAGCATGATGCGCGCCTCCATTCTCGATTTCTTCAACAAACATTTGCCGGTAATAACCAACCTGGCGCAGGGACCTGCTTTGGCTGCCTCGATCCTGTCACGACTTAGCGCTGCGAGCGGCCGAAGAGTAAGCGACGCAGAAAATATTCGAAGACACAGCTGTGCGAGCAGCAGAACGGAAAGCAAGCCATAGAAAATGCGAAGCGCAAGCGGAGGCGAGGCGGTCGATAATTGGTCCTGTCGCACGTTTGTTTCATCACATTATGGTGATCGCCTGTCAGTATTTGCGCCATGTCCCCGTCTCACGAACTAGCCAAACAACGCAATGTTATGCGACACAGATATTCGCACGGCTGTATCTTCACCTACCTAAGATGTCCCCAAGTAACGATTATTTATTTTACAAAGTTCCTGCTATACATCGCGCTGGTGGTACGCCTCCTAATGCAACACGAAGGGGAAAGCGGGTCCCTTGGAAAGAAAATGAGAAATAAAAGCAGAAATGAATGCACCGCGTAGCACGGCTTATAGAGATAGGCATTCAGCATGACTGTAGCCTACGCAAAGGAATGTATACTCTTCCTTTCGTGCTTTTGCGATTCTGTTTCGCTCCCATTCACTGTGGCATTGTGCCTGGTTCCTCAGTGGGCCCTTTCCAAGCAGCGCCCCCTCTGGTAGCAGCCAGCCGCTACCACAAATATTTTCCTGCGGAAAAGAAATGCCAATGGGAGTGGCCATTAAAATGCATTACAATTGCCCCTTGAGATATTTCTTTAGTAAAGAGCAGTGTTGGCTCCGTCTAGCAGAGCAGTTGAGCGTGACCGCCCCATAAACACGGCTGTCGTACAGTGCATTGTCAGCACTACATTTTAACCCCTGACTAAAGGACACGCATGGGCAGGATATTAGTGGACAAAGGTCCACTGCTTCCCGACGCGTTGCCTGCAATGGTAGAGGCAAACGACTCCACAGCTTTCTCTCTCTCTCTGCTGTCCCTGCCTCGTCGCGCGCCAAACTAGCACCCTCACCGTCAGGAGAGGATCGCCAAACCTCCATTTATATTACCCGTGCGAGAGCGCGGGCATAATCTCGGAGGCCATGGTTTGGCCAAACCGCGTCTGCGCATGCTTATAGAACATGAGTCAGAAGCGCCGCAGTTTCGACTTCTTTGTTGCCGGCTTTGCCGGCTCTTGCTCACAGTGAAATTATACATCAAAAAGAATGTTTAAAAACCTAAATTCAAAGTGTAATTTGTTATTAGTCAAGAAATCGTGTAAAAAAAAGTTTTGTAACCACTGCGGCATCTAGGCATGGCTTGTCTCGTTTTCAACAAAATAGACTCATCTGCATCTATATCCGGTTGTGCGAAGTTCGCGCGCACTGACAGCTGCACATGTAGCCGGTGCGACCGAATGTGTGTGTTCCCTCGTGCTGCCAGCGCGGATACTGCCCTGTCTCAACAAACAATGCCGGCAAATGACATCGACGACGTGCCTGTTCGCAACACTTGGCCCGAAGGAAGTTGAATGCGAACGAGTCCAAACTGCGGAGATTGATTGCCGCCGCCAGTGCTTGCACTCTGCCATGTGTTGAAATGCACTTTGGGAGCGACACGTTTCAGGTGAGTTGTGATATAGAAATGCATTATGGCCTTTATTTCACAGTGCCGCAGTGCGCAGTATTTGCTTTCGTTACTCATTCGTCACTGCAGTGCTTAAAATGCATGTGCACGAATCTTAATCCGTAATGGCGGCGTCCCGCCGCCGCTACCGGTGCCGCTGATCTCCTTTATCATAAACAACATCCCCGCCATTGCTCCGTGCAGCTGACTCGTTCACCGGCTCCGCCTGCCGTCGGCGCCCCGCTAATCCCCTCCCCACGGTCGGCGTGCGAAGACACGGTCTTGCCACGCCTGTAGCCGTCGGTCGTTTGCGCCGCTCGGTCACTTTGGCGTTGCATAATGTGCTACGCGGAGTCTGCCATTCACATGACACGAAGCAGTGGAAGTAGTCTGTGCCAGAGTGCTTTGCCGTGTTATGTGTGCGAGCTGTGTCATCTGCGACTGCTTTGTGGCTGTTACATTTAAATTTTCACGTTTATTTTTCTTTTAGGCTTCGCCAACGTATTTGTATGTCTCTGAAAACCTTCTGTTACAGTGTAATTTTCATGAGATTCTAATTTTCTGTGCAGGTTCCCGGACAATAATTTTGATGAATATGTCAAATTTCAAGAACGCCGAATTCCTGATTTTGCGTATCCACCGTGTGCTTTGAGGCCTTATCCGCCAATTATTCCAAGTGATGATGTTTGTCCGGGGCTCAGTAATTTTAGTTTGTTTTCCTTAGCAGTTTCCCATTGCTGCTACAGGTATGAAAGTTGCTTACTGAGAGTCACCACTGAGAACTTCATGCAGCAGGCTACGTTAGAATTGATTACTGCTGAAAGCAATCACCATAACACAAATGCATGAGAAAGAGATCAGAATGTTGTGCATTTACAAAAGGCGCACAAGGTAGTCTACAAAATAAAATGATACATATTTCCAGGTTACGACCGATCACACATCACGTGCTTTCCAGAAATGCAAATTAATTTTACTATGAATGAGGTGTTCCAGGCTGTTACACATATTTTTTGTTTTAAATGGAGACCTACAGGCCTGACTTTCTGTGTTTTTATTTAATTGTAATTTCTAATAATTGCCTTTATGTGTCTGGCGCACATTTTGTAATTTTGATTTCTTACCATCATTAAAAATAGTTTGGGCCATCTGTTAGGGTGCAGTGTCAGTGTTGCTAGAAAAACGAATCTACAGCTCACAATTTTCCTCTCCCCCTTTTTTGACGCAGAAGTAGTATTGTTCAACTCCGAAGAATTCATTTTGAAAGCAAAAAAAAACACTTTTCATGATCCTAATGCATCCCATAAATCTGCATCAGTGCCATTTGCTAATGTTGCAGTATTAAAAGAATTTTGCTGCATTTGACTGCTTTTCTTTAACTTATGAATATTTCTTTTCAGTGCATGTCATGGCAAATATTTCCCTCTACCCGAACGTGGATGGTTTGCATGAGGTTATGGTGAGGAACAACCCCAATTAATTCAACACAGGATGAGTCGTGAACATTCTCTTACACAATGCGAAAACTTTCCAGGCAGATGTGCATTCAGAACTACAGCTTCTCAGGTAGTTTTTACTGCATTGTGTTAAAAATACAGCATAAAAAGAAGATGGGACCATGGAATTCTGAAACATTTTTAAGTATATGATTGGCGCCGAAAAATTAAAGAGCACTACAGAATGCTACTGCGGTAAAATTTTTCTCCCATTCCTTTTTGGTGTCTCTTACACTTTATTTTTTGCATTCTGCAGTGGACTCCTTGTTCGCTCACCTACTACACTAATGCCATCACATCAGTTGAGTAGTACTGGCTGCCATGACTATGCACGCTAAACAAAAAGGTAGTTGTAGTTGCTAACTTTCAGAGTAGTAACTGCTTGTCGCATACGTTACTACCTAGGTAGTAACTTTAGGTAGTAACTGCAACGTAGTAACGATTACTACCTCTGAGGGGTAGCAACAGAAACTACCCTTACTAGCATATGCTACCTTTGAAGGTAGTAGCAGCGACTATACATTAATTTAATTTACAACCTTCGAAGGCAGAGACAGGAACTGCCATTGCCCACGTTTGCCTCAAGATAGCAGCAAATGCAACCTCTAATCTGAATGCTGTGTAAGACGCAGGCACTGCCTCATCGCTGCAATTCATTGCTTTCCAAAAATATGACTCCAGAGCTAGAAGCAGAGCTCTTATAAGGCTTCGACAAAACCAAAAGTAATGCAAAAAATTGCACTCGAACTAGCCCATTACTAACGTTTAGGTGGTCGCCACACATGTGACCAGGAGAGCGAGGAGTGGGAGCGCACCACTCGTGCACGTGCATGTGGCGGCAATTTTTCTAGACATTCGTATTGAAATATTGCCGTAACTGTTTATTGTACATCGCTGCTGGTAGTGTCATACGACTTCCCACTGCATATACCATATGCCTCTAGGTTGTTGGCTAGCTCTTGACAGGGTCGAACCGTCGACATATATACCTCCAATTATGCCCATTTCGCTGACTTTCGTTCCGGATGGTGTCTTACGAATAGCACCCGCATCTACTACCTCTGCTTTTGACGAGGTGGTAATGAGGTAGTACAAAGGTATTAACAGCCATACTTACTGCATTTTTACTACCTCCTTTATCATCGAGGTCGTAAAAAGGTAGCATAAAGGTATCAACTGTTGAAAAAAGGTAGTAACAGCAGCCGTTACTACCTTTTTACTACCTTTTTTCTAAGAGTGTCTGGCTATGCCAGTTGCTCTAGTACCAATAACTTTTTTGAATTAGAGCTGTGCCTTTCAGTGCAGTTCGAACAAAATTCTGAAAGTACCTACATTCCAGAGCATGTGTTTGAAAGGCCTATATGCATGTTGTACAATGGCATTGTTACAACCCTGCTGGAGGCACGTCTTTTGACCCCTTCTTTGCCCCCGCGAAAAAAAGGATGTCTCTGGGAACCTACCTGCGGAATCTTTCCCACGCTCCTATGGAGAGGGGGGGAGATGGCTTTCCCTTTGTTTGGTTCGCCGCGAGACGTTATTGACGATGGACAAGACGACAGAGGGAACAGGGTACGATGCCTTCCAGTGATTAGCTGGACTGACAGGAGCCGACCTACGGCCCACCGCAGGAGTGACGGCGGCATCCGCCCGAAGCACCTGTTTTCGGTACAGACGTGCCGCTCACCTACGGCCCACCGCAGGAGTGACGGCGGCATCCGCCAAAATCACCTGTTTTCGATAGAGACATGCCGCTCTACTGTGCGAGGTAGCAGAGGACCCCCATTCCTCCTCGCCCATTCCCACGAGTGCCTCCGCGTGCTATGTGCTGTATCATTCTTCCGATCTGTGCAACGTGTTGAATTGGCCGCCGACTGGGGGAGGGGCGGAGCCTTGAGATATTAAACAAGCGACCTGAGTAAGAACGATTGCTCTGAGCCCTGACGACAAAACTCATCCAGTCGCTCGACGCTATGAATTTTTACCCTTGACTGTTTGCTCTTTTCTAAATTATGTAAATAAGTTTCTTCAAAGTGCCAGTAAACGCGCTTGTTTTTCCTTTTCCCAAACTTCAAGTTCTATATTTCCTCAGCCCGAAGGCTCGGACACGCTACCCAAAGGCGTCCGGGTTCGAGTTAGTCCCTGCACCACGACAACTGGTGACCAGCGGTGAGATCGGAACCTACAAGCGGCAACAACAGTCAGCCAGCGAGAGAGCAGCTGTCTCAGAACGTGATCACTTGTGTGGGTGAGAGCTTGGCTTTCCTGTGATGTAGACCAGATTCTAAAAGAGGGTTAAAATTTAGAACTAGTAGAAACCTGTGCTTAAATCCTCGAGGGTTGGTATTTTTGCATAGTTGTTTTGGAAATAGCCTAGACTCAGAACTATCGTGGACCAACAGAAGCGGCAGAAGCCGGATCTGTTGCTGTTGTATGAGGAATTGGGGATCGATACAAAGGGTTTGGCACGAAAACCCATGATTATTCAGGCAATCACTGATTTGGGGGCAGATGATGAGGCGCTCAGTGAGGCGTGGGACATCATGGAACAAAAAAAGGAAGAACAGCTCAGACAGCAGAAAAGGCGGGAGCGTGAAAGTGAGAATGAAGGAAAAAAATCATCAGCGGTCGCTAGAGCTCCGTACGTTAGAAGTGGAGTTGAGAAAGAGGTCTGGCAATTGTCCCCAGCAAATGGTACCTCTTCTCAACGAGGAGGCAGAGTTCAAGATGTCTAGGAACATGCAGTCATATGTGGTGTCATGGGATATCGGTCTGTATCTAGCAAATTTTGGACGACCGTGCGAGAAACTGTCCTTCAGTCGATAGACTTGATCTCAAAGGCTTCTGACTGTTCTGGCCTGTGAGGCATCGGAGGCTGTCGCACGGCTCAGCAAAGATGACGCGGAAAACTACGATAAGGTCAAGGCTTGCCTTCTACGAAAGTAGACATAGCGCTGAAGCGTTGGCGCAGTGATTTCGGGGAGCTAAGAAGTCGAGGAACAAGAGCTATTATGATTTTTTTGTACAAGCTGCAAGATAACTTGGTCGAATGGTTAAAGAGCACTAATTCCTGTAGTGACCGGGACTCTATAGTGGAGAGGATTTTGTTGGAGCAGTTTTACAACTGCGTCCGTGAAGAGGAAAGAAAATGGCTACAGGACCGGGACAATGTAAGGTCTTCGACTAAAGCTGCCCAACTCATTGAGGAGTACGCTTCACGCTAGCAGTTTAACAACACTAGAGTTGATAGGCTAGGAGGCCGCTCACATGCTACAGATGCAATGGGCTGGGTCACATAGCAGTGAACTGTCACAAAGAAAAGGTTGCGTTCTCCTATGTCAGAAACTGCGATGAAAACATGAAGCTGTTGCAACCTCACATGCATGACCTGCTAATGAACGGGAAGCAAATCATCTGCAACGATGGAAGTTGTCCAGCTGTCGTATGTGTCACCATCTGATTGCATAGGCGAATGTGTATGCATCCGAAAGGTAGTGGAAGAACATAGCGTGTGCTTGCCTATCGCGATAGTGAGGGCTCTTTCGGTACGCTTACAACGGAAGCCGCAGTTTCAGAAAAACTACCTAAATGCTACAAGGATAAGTGTGGAGTGGAGCGAGACCATTTAGTCGTTTCCTAGAAGTACCGGCAAGACTTACTGCGACCTTCCCATGTCAATTCGTGGTCATGCCACCTGGGAATCAGGAAAAAAAGCAGAGGCTTTTACAGGTATACTATTGGTCTGGATGTTTTAAGGACATCGAGCGTTTTGTAAGGTTGTGCAACACATGTCAACGGGTCGGAAAGGTGCGAGATAAGTTGAAAGCGCCGGTGGTTTTAGTACCGATCATTACTGAGCCATTTCACCGCTTGGTGATACAGTTGGGTCACTTCCTTTGACAGAGTCAAGGTGTCGTTATATCCTCACCATGCCTGCCACAAAGTTTCCAGAGGCTGTAGCGCTGCGCAAGGTGACGTCACAGAGTGTTGTGAAATCACTGTTATCAGTCTTTGCCCGAGTTGGATTCCCTTCCGAGATCCACAGTGATCAGGGTAGTGTATTCACTAGTGTCATCACCACCTCATTTCTAGAGTGGTGCGGCATTAAGAAAGTGCACAACTCAATCCATCATCCGCAGAGCAACAGCGTACAAAGGTGGCATTCCGTTCTAAAGCGCTTGCTTAGGGGATTGTGCTATGAAAATAGGCGCGACTGGGACGCATGCCTACCTGCGGCACTTTTCGCTTTGCGGTCAGTGCCTCTTGAATCCACTGAATTTAGCCCCGTCAAGTTGGTGTACGGAAGGTCACTGCACTCACCTCAACGAATGGTAAGCGAAGCCTGGGAAGACCGCGGAGAGGACCCGACAGTAGTGGAGTTCGTGTTGAGTCTACTAGACCGTCTACATACAAAGAACTCGTGGAGGCCAGAATGAAGTCATCCCAGGCTCGTTCTAAGGTCTACTATGATCGGACAGCCCGCCAACGGATGTTTCGTATCGATGAAAAGGTAATGTTGGTGAGAGCTTCAAGGCAGAATAGGCTCGAAGTACAGTGGGAAGGGACTGCTGAAGTAACTGTCAAGCTCTCCAGCACCATCTACGTGGTGAAAACCCCGGGAAGGTGTAAAGAAGTGGGCATTTACCATTGGAACTTAATGAAGCCTTATGTGCAGAGAGACGCCGCGATAAATCTAACGCTGAACCTTCCTGAGGAAATGGAAGACAACCCTATCTGTCTAAGCGGAGAGGAAAGCAGCCCGGAGGAACTCCTCACGAGGACTGAGGGGGGAGAACTAAAAGAATCTCAGTTCTCTGATCTCGGAGAACTAATAGCAGAGTGTGATGACTGCTTCGTGGACAGGTCAGGCAGAACTGATATGATTGATCATGATATTGAGCTAACTTCCGAGGAGCCCGTGCGGTAAAGGTGGTATCGACTCTCTCCAAGGCAGATTAATATCAGATAGAGAGGTAAAACGCACGCTAGAATTAGGAGTAATCAAGCTATTCGAAAGCGAACACGCTTCGCGTATGATTTTGGTGAAAGCTACGGATAAAGACTCAAGGCCTGTAGTAGATTACCGGAAGTGAAATGCTGTCACCAAGGATTAAGTGTATCCTATCCCCAATATCGAGGAGGGAGTGGAACATGTCAGTCGAACAGTCTATGTAACTACACTAGACCTTACTCGAGGGTGATGGCAAGTACCGCTCACTGAGCACGCCAGTAGATACGCAGCTTTTGTTACTCGAACGGGAAGCTATCAACCAACAATGACGAGCTTCTGGTTCAAAAATGCTTCATTTTGTTTCTCCTGTGTAATGGACAGGGTTCTAAACGGCTGTGAAGCATTTGCGGTGCCCTACTCCCCCCCCCCCCTCGTCTACAGAGACGGATGTTCAGGCATTCTTAGGGCTTACGGGATATTACAATCACTTTTGAAACAAATAAAGCGAAAGAAAAAAATGTTCTTTCATTTTTTGGAAACACAATGCCCGGATGATTTATTTATCTTAAGAAGATTCGTTAGAAACTAAATTCAAATTTAAAGAATTCTAAACCTTTTTTTTATATTATTAAGTTCTCGTCCCTTTTGCACAACCCTAAAGTACTTTGGCAAGGTATTAATGCCATCATAGGGAACAAGAAAAATGACCTTCTATCTGAGCTAAAAATCAATGGAGTGAATTATGCCGGTTTGTCACTTGCAAATAAGCTCAACGAACATTTTTTAGCTGCCGGAGCATACCAGCCTTCAGTTAGCTGCCATTTAACTTGTACTGTAGACACTTGTTTGCCCTCCTGCAGCACTTATTCTATATTTCTGCCCCCCACTTCTGCAGATGAAGTTGTTTCTATCACTAATGCTTTTAGAAACACGTGCTCACCTGGAGACGACAAAGTAGCTGTTTTTCCTATCAAATGTGCAGTTAATATTATAACTGGTCCTCTTACGAGTTTCTGTAATAGAATGCTGCTCTCTGGTGTATTCCCTAGCAAATTAAAAGTCCCATGTGTTGCCGCGCTATTCAAAGGTGGCAACAAAAATGACCCGAACAATTATCGTCCCATTTTGGTATTGCCTCTTTTTTCAAAATTAGCTGAGCGCGTTCTCTTCAGGTGAATAAATAACTTCTTACAAACTGAGCATCTAATCTGTCCCCAACAGTACGGTTTTCAGGCCGGTAAATCAACCCAATCAGCTCTGTTAGATATTAAAAACTCTATAATCAACAATTTTGAGAATAGGCTTTTTTCTGTTGGAATTTTTCTTCATTTCTGCAAAGCCTTCGATTCTGTGAAGCATTCAATACTACTTCATAAATTAGACACTTATGGGATCCGTGGAGTTGCAAATGCCCTATTGGAGATTTACCTAACTGCACGTATCCAGTACACTCAGATTCATGATGCAAAATCTACTTTTGTTACGATAAATGTCGGTGTCCTTCAGGGTTCAATTTCAGGACCACTTTTATTCATTTTATACATTAATTACATTGTCAACATTCCATTAACTCCTAATATTATGATATATCCCGATGATACTAATGTCTTTTTTTCTGGCTCCAATCTTCAAGTACTTGAACAGCAATCTAATGCCTGGCTTAACGAGTTAGCGATTTGGTTCTCTGTTAATCAACTTCAGTTAAACTTCAGCTAAACAAAGTTTATGCTCTTTCATCCTAAAAACAAACCATTAGATCATTGCGTCAAACTAGCTTTTAATGACTTGAACATCGAGTAAAGTTTATAGTTGCCGCTTTCTAGGTGTGTATTTTCACAGTGATGTGGGGTGTACAGATCATGTAAACTGCATTAAACTAAATATGGCCAGGTCTATTTGTGTTATCTATCGTATTAGGCATCTACTTCCGCTACAGGTTAGAGGACAATTATGCTTTGCCCTTGTTCATTCCCATCTTGTATACTGCAACCTGGTGTGGGGAACTTGCAACAAAACCGATTCGTATAAATTGCTTTCTCTTCAGAAATGAGCTCTACGCTCATTATGTTCAAGCCCAGTTGTTGAAAATAATCTATTCGAAACATTTCATGTTCGCAATTTCTTTCATTCCTACAATTTGACTTTGGCTGTTCACATTTTTTATAAAGGAAAGCATAATTTCAGGTCTTTCCAAAATGCTTGTAATTCAAGAAATGTTACGTATGGTTTACGTGCGGTCGCCCAGCGGAGACCTTCATGCCGCCTTCGGAACACCGCGGAAGTCTGCGTGGACGCTGTCGGCGTGACTTCCGCTGCAAGACGTGCCTCAAGGACATGAAGACGAAGAGACTCCTTCATAGCATGTACTTTCAGGCGTGTGGGTGTATCTAAGGTTGGGGGGATGTGGGGACCTGCCCTGCAGGCCCCTGTGTTTGCTTTCCCGCGAGGCACCGTGCAGCAGCATCCTCACCTCGAGGAGGAACGCTTTCCCTTGTCAGTTAGATTAACTGGAAAGGGAGGGCGCCAGCGTCGCTGCGCGTGAGACTGCTTGAAGCCCGTGCGCGGGAGAGGGGCATCATGCTCTTCGGCCGGGATCGTCTGCGCGACCGGACGCGCCGCTCGCGGCTCCGCTCTTCCCCGGCGGAGCGAGGAAGCGGCGGAGAGACTGGCTCCCGTACTCGTCCCGTCCAGGGGTTCGGAATATCCCTTGCCCTAGCGCGGGTGAACATTCGCTCGGAACCTTGCTGGTGAGTCGGACGACCTCTATTCATTAGCGTACCTTGTTGCTAGCTGGCGTTATTGTTGCTGTAGCAATAAATGCCTGTTTGTGTCAGCCAATGTGTCGTTCGTTTGTTCCCTCAGAGCAAGGCCCGCTGTGGTTGGCATGCGCTCGGTAGCGTACGCGATCACGGGGTGGGGTCCGGGCGGCTTTGAACCGTGTCAGCCGCGATTGAGTGGGGAGAACGTGCTTATCTCCCCAATTGAACACCACAACCCATGGGAAGAGGACCCGCCACAGGAGTGACTGCGGCACCCACACGAATCACATTTTTTTGATAGAGACATGCCGCTCTACTGTGCGAGGTATCAGTGGACCCCCGAATCCTCCTCGCCCATTCCTACGAGTGCCTCCGCCTGCAATGTGCTGTGTCATTCATCCAATCTGTACCACGTGTTGAATTGGCCGCCGACTGGTGGAGGGACGGAACCTTGGGATATTTAACAGGTGACCTGAGTGAAAACGATTGCTCTGGGCCCTGACAACAAGGCTCATCGAGTTACTCAATGCTATGAATTTTTAATATTTTGTGTTTGCTCTTTTCTAAAGTATGTTAATTAGTTTCTTCAAAGTGCCAATAAACCCGCTTGTTTTTCGTTTAGCCAAAATTCAAGATCCATATTTTCTATGACTGAAGTCTCGGACACGCTACCTGGAGGAGCCCGGGTTCGAGTGAACCCCTGCACCACGATAGCATGTATATATTGAAAAAAATTATTTCACACTTTGTAACGTAAGAGCGCACCTACTGATGCACATATATTTTGTGCAGAAAGCACTCAATTTATTTCAACGTATTGTAGGCCATAGCCCCATAAAACTCAAGGAAAAAGCCACAAATCCTCTAGAAGGGGCCCACCCCCGTCCCCTGCCAGTGGCATCAACTGACTCTCATGAACTTGAAGATGGAAATTCTAGCACGACATTGTACGGCAGATGAAAAAGGACTTACCACATCTGGCTTTATGACTTCACGTAAACTGATATGACTGACGCCAGACGTGGACGACGAGCGAAGAACGTTTATTCAAACGCACACAGGATATATATACAGGCCCGAGCGGCGTGATAACAGAGCACGGAATCATGGTTCGTCATAGGCCGCGATAACGTCACAGCACAGCGTCGCGCTATCACATTTCTTCCCCCCCCCCACAGGCTCTACTTAAAATTCTCATGTGTGAACCAGTCCGGTTGCTTGCGCAAACGAGTGCCTCTACGAAGTGGTGGCTCCTCCCTCGCAGTGGATGGCGTCGGCTCCGATGCTGGTAGCCGCCCTGGGCTTTGCTGCGGTGGCAGGTCTGCACTAGCAGAGGTTGGCACTGCGTCATCCACTAGAGGCGGTGGAAGAGGGGTCGGATTCTGTTCTCCTGCTGACAGTTGAGATGATTGTGCCCCCTCATCAAGCAGAGGACCGCTGAGTGGCGACCGTCCATTCAGTGTTTCTGTTGCAAATGGTCGCTCTGAGGCTGCCGCAGGGTCCGCATGGTGTGGCCGTAGATGGTCAGCGTGGGTGAATCGAAGGTGCCCGTGCACTTCCACAATATACGTCACAGCACTCACAACTTGGTGCACCACACCTGCCTCCCAAGAGGCATGTTCCCCGCGCACCGTTTTCACGTACACGCGATCACCTTCGCAAAACACGCGCTCAGCACCACGCGCCACGTCACGCTTCTTTTTCATGTCAATTTGTTTTTGCTGCATGTCCCCGACAAAGCTGGGCTTGAGCAAAGAAAGCTTCGTGCGCGGTTGACGCTTTAGAAACAACTGCGCCGGTGTTTGCCCCGTCACACAACTAGGCGTATTTCTGTAGGCAAACTATCAATACACTCCTGAAGCGAACGCACGCGAGTGACGTCGCGTTCCAGGACCTCAATTTCTCAATTGTCTTCGTGGTAGACGATGATAACATCGGCCAAACTTCCACCCATTTGGAAAAAGAATCAACTAAAACAAGGAACACACTAGAATGTTTGCAAGCAAAATCAACGTGAACCCGCTCCCAACACCTCGACGGGTAGCTCCACGGATGGAGCGGCACGGGTTGAGCAGCTGGTTGAACTGCCTGACAGATTTTGCACTTTCGGACGTACATCTCGACAGCTTGATCCATACCAGGCCACCATACAAAGCTTCTAGCTAGCATTTTCATGCGTGTGCTGCCTGGATGTTCGTCATGAAGCAAGTCCAATACACGTTCCCGCAGCTGATCCGGTATTACTACTCGAGTGCCCCATGTTAAGCACCCTTGCTCAAGAGACAACTCATAACGGCGCACGTGATATACCTTCATTTCTTCAGGGTATTGATTTGGCCAACCATTCAGTGTGTACTCAGACACACGGCTCAATGTCAGGTTCCGCTTTGTGGCCTTAGCAACTTCCGCAGCATTTAACGGCAGGCTCTCGAATACTGCTAAGCATTCTTCCGAGACATCAGTTGCCTTCTCTGCCTGCGGTAATCTGGACAGCGCGTCCGCTACTTCCAGGTTCTTGCCCTTGCGATACCTGAGCCGATAATTGTAGGCAACGAGTATCATGGCCCAACGCTGCATGCGCAGTGCGGCCAAAGTAGGCGTTGGTTTATCCTGGCCAAGGATTCCCAGCAAGGGCTGATGGTCAGTATAGAGTGTAAATTCCCCTCCCGTATAAATATCGGTGGAATTTCTTTAACCCGAAAATCAAAGCCAAGGCTTCGCGTTCAAATTGCGGGTACTTCTTTTCTGCGGCTGTCAGCGTTCGAGAGGCAAAAGCTATGGGACGTTCGCTGCCGTCTGCTGTCTCATGAAAAATAACAGCTCCCAAGCCATACGATGATGCGTCGCAGAGCATGCCGATAGGCTTATTGACATCATAGAAGGTTAGCACTTTGCTGCTTGTGAGCAGCTTTTTGGTGGAGTGGAAAGAGTCGCTGCATTCTTTGGACCATGACCATTTTTGATCCTTCTTTAGAAGTTGGTAAAGTGGCTGTGCTACTGTGGACACGTTATCCAAAAATTTTGAATAAAAATTTAGCATTCCCAGATATGCCTTCAGTTCGGAAACTGAACTTGGCTCCGGTGCTTCCATAATCGCCTTAACTTTGGCGTCAGTAGGATAAATGCCCTCCGCAGTCACTTTGTGACCCAAGTAGGTCACCCAGCCTTGGAAAAAACGGCACTTGTCGACATTTAGTGTGATGTCCTAGGCACACAATCGCTGCAAGACACGCTCAAGTGTCTTTTGACAGTCATCCATGTCCGAGCCTGCCATATCACCCCGCGTCCAATGGCGCGGCTGCGCACCGTGCAGACGGTCAAACGAGCGCTGTTGAAGCAGGTCATGGAACGCGACGTCACTCGCCACACCGCACGGAAGGCGTTGAAATTCAAAAAGCCCCAAACTAGTGTTAATGGTCAAGAGTGGTCTGGCTTCTGGAGCGAGCGGCACTTGCTGGTAGGCAGCAGACATGTGCAGCACACAAAAAATCTTTCCGCCTGCTAGTGTTGAATACAAGTCCTCTGGTCTTGGTAGCGGGTAGTGTTCGGTTTTCAACACTGGGTTTACCGTAAATTTATAATCTCCGCATAGCCGGAAGCTACCGTCTTTCTTCTGGACCACAACAATTGGCGTTGCCCAGTCACTGTGTGAAACTTGGCGAAGCATGCCCGTTTCTACCATATGGCCTAGTTGTTTTTCTACTCTTTCACGTAGCGCGAAGGGAACTGACCGTGCGCGACTGAAAACCGGAGCAGCATTCTGTTTTAGCACCATCTTCGCCTCAAAGTTGCGTACTGTGCCCAGCGTGCTCGAGAACACTGAAGGAAATTTTTCACGCAGTGCGTCAACGCGGCTTTCGCCTGAAATTTGGCCTATCTGTCGCCACTCCAACTGAAGGCGTTCAAGCCAGTTGCGACCTAACAGTGCTGGTAGCCGCCTCCCGTTATCGCGCGTTACGAAAACAGGCAGTTTTACATGCTGATTGCCGTACACGACTGAAACGTCACACTGTCCTTTCAAAGACAGCTGCTCTCCCGTGTATGTGCGCAGCGACATGCTAGTTGGCACACACTTTACATGCGAAAAGACAGAATTGTACACACTCTCTGGAACAATTGAAACAGCCGCGCCGGTGTCGATCTGCATTTTCATTGGCTTCCCTTCCACATTCACTTCGTAACTTGATCGCGTCAAGTTTTTAAAATGGTACACGTCTAACTCCTCTTCCTCGTTCTCAGTATCATCCATTGCATTCACGCGCTTTGCCTTCGGGCACATTTTCTGCAAGTGACCAACTTTTGAACACTTATGGCACTTAAAATTTTTCTACCAGCACTTCTGTGATTCATGCTTCCTGCCGCATCTTTCACAGGACGAATTCACTGGCACTTGGTCAGGAGTCGATCTCGGCAATCTTTAGTTCCTTGCGCTCTTGCTCTTAGCCTGCAAGGAATGCAAAGATAAGTTTGCTTCCTTCGCTTGCATTGTCGCGGCGTCTTTTGCAGCCAGTTCCCGATCCAATGCAATTTTGCACGCCTCCTCGAACGTTATATTCTCGGCAGCGAACAATGCGCGCTGGCTTTCCTCGTTCCGCAATCCTGCAACTAACCTGTCCCGCAGCGCATCTTGCAAGAATGTGCCAAAGTCGCACTTCCAGGCCAAGTGTTTCAATTCAACAATAAACTCTTCCACACCTTCATGCTCTAGTTGCACGCGGCGATTGAATTTGCAACGTTCGGCAATCACAGAGCTTTTCGGGCAGTAATGGGTTTGAAGCAAGCGCTTTACCTCAGTATGCGTGTGTTCAGCGGGCGTTTTCGGAACACTAAGACTCTTTAGCACCTCATAAGCTTCCGCGCCAATAACAGTCAAAAACACAGACAGTTTTTTCTCCTCAGCGATTTCGTTTGCTCCAACAAAAACTTCAAAACGTTCCACGTATGATTCAAAGTTCTGCGTCTTAGCATCAAACTCCGCTATCTTTCCGTACGAAGGCATTTTTGGCAATACTCATCACACGTTGCGTCCGTTGTCACTTTCCTCCGTCGGCAGTTCCGCTGGGCGTCTGTCGATGCTTTCGCTCGCTGTCGTGCTCCTTGAGCACGTACTACATACTGCTTAGTCCACGGTCAGGCTCTCGACAACGTGCCGGTTCCTTCCGCTGGTCTTCTTCGTGCAGAACGTTGCTGCCGCCGTGCCGAGCCGGCCTCCCCCGCGTGGCCGAAGTGCCTCGTCGCCAGATGATATGACTGACGCCAGACGTGGACGACGAGCGAAGAACGTTTATTCAAACGCACACAGGATATATATATATATATATATATAGGCCCGAGTGGCGTGATAACAGAGCACGGAATCATGGTTCGTCATAGGCCGCGATAACGTCACAGCACAGCGTCGCGCTATCACAGAAACCATCGCTTTACGAAAATCAGTCTATGCCATGAGGGCCTCCTCTGAAGGGCGTCTGCCCACTCATTCTTGAGTCATATTCTACTATAGTATGTCCACCCAAGCAGGTGTGGCTGCATTTACCTCTTAGCCCCTTTCTCTCTTTGTCTAGGTAAAAAATCAAAGGAGTGCAATGGAAAGAAAACAGGCAAGGGAATTCACAGAAAAGTTGAACAATAGTCATATGTAAAGCAGAAATAACTACTTACAAAAACAAACGTGAGGCACCAGTTTGACATCCGTTTGCCATGTTTTTTTTTTCTTCTTTTTTCTGGCACATCATGAGGTCAAGAATTTTTTTTATTTTTAAGGGGTTGTTTTCTAGTATTATGACATTCTGCTTTACAAATATGGCATAGGAAATTGAACTAAATTTGGCAAGGAGAACTCTAGAATACCTTTAGTGCTTTTGAAATGTCTAAAAAGTTTTTGAGGCCCGTGGCGACAGCTTTCACTGCCCTAAATTTGAAATCTAGTACATGGCACCAGTGCTATCATTTGTAGAAAGTGCAAATTTTACTCTCTTCTATTTTGTTTTTTACAGAAGAAGACATGTCGCTGATGCTTTCAAGAGTGCAAATGCATTGACGGGTGCGTACTGCGAGTTCGACAGCAGCTAGGAACCAGGAGCCTGCAACTTTTGTTCCATATTCGAACTCCAATTTCTGGATGTTTATGTGACTGAGCAAAGTGCATTGTATGATGGTTTGTAAGAATGCACCAAGTTGCATTTACTGGTTAACATCAATAAATGTTTGCCGGAGCATGCAGTGTAATGTGCCTGACCCCTTTGAATGCTCTTTGCATGTTCAGGGCATTCATAATGCAAAACAAAAGCCGAGCTATTGTCTCTAGCACATATTATATGTGTGGGTGGCTACAGCATCAACTGATACAATGCAATTTATCAAAGAGCTTCACATTGCTACAGGAAATATCGTGGAAAGTCTAAAATGACTGACACGGCTTAAAAGTGAGAAATTAAAAATGATGTAAAAGGTGAAATGTGGCTGCTACACCCATTATAAAAGGGTGTAAGTTACGTAAAAAACATTTGACTGCTTCGGGTAATGAAGGGTGAAATTTTGATAAAAGTGCCCTTATAAGGAGGCTTTTGCTACCTAAAGTTACCCTCTTTCAGGGGTGTAAGGGTGTTAGTTATAGGCACCGTAATGCACCCGTAAAGGTGTAACTTGGTTTACAGTGAATAGTTTGTGGTTAAAAAGAAAAAAACCTTGAATGCCATTTTTTGAAACGCTTCTTTAAGCACACATAGGGAGGCTGCGGAAATGCTCTCTTAGACGTATTGTGAACGTGCTCTAAAAATTAAATATGCAGCTTTGGCTAATGTGTGGCACAGTCCTGTCCAAGTCCGGCGCAGTCATTTATGCGAACCGCTCTCACTAACAATCTGCAAGGAGCAAGTAACAAAATCAGGAGCGCACTAGGCCCAGCGTAAGATTATTGAAGCAAAGGACATTGTGCCGAAAAAATGCACATGCGCATTGGTTTTTCCATGCGCCATTTAAATAAGCTTTAAGGTAATGGGACTGCTCTTCAGATATAACGAACAACCAAGACGGCGTAACTCGGTTAGTACGAACGAGGGGGCGCCGTAAACTCTGTGCCGCAGTCTAAAAACTCACGCAGAATAGAAAAGCACCTTCGGGCGTCCGTGACACCCTCTCATGAACAGAACCTGGGAACCTAGAAACTCAATTAAAAAAAATGTCGTTCCCGGCAGTCCAGCTTAAAACACGGTGCCTTCCACACCGGAGCCGTCAACTCTGCGCCTGTATAGGCAGTCAGACCACTCCGCCACACAGCCACATCGGCCACCGAACCCCCCGTCGCAACAGACGGCTCTGCTGCAAGCGCTGCTGAAGCTTGCTGTCAGGACTCCTCCATTGGCGAGCCAGACACACCCGGCCTCGCCCCCCAGCCGAGGGCTCAGTGCAGCTGCAAAGAACAGCTCCAAACAAACAAGCCCTCCGGCCACAGCTCCTCCAGCGAGCACCATACAGCACAGCCACAGCGACAATGCCTCTGCTACCTGTGCCGTTCTCACCACGTCCAATCAAAGCGCCGCAAATTCTGCCGTGATCCCCGATCGCGACGCACAGCCAGAAAACGAGAGCGCAAATTCTTCGATAATCGTAGCCGCTCCCTCTCCGTCATCCCAAAGAGCATCTAGCCCCTCCCAAATCGTTACAGAAGCATTCAGTGAAGCTGACTACGCGCGCGCCGGGCACGCTCATGCAGACAAAAAGCCAAGCTCAACGCCCCGCAGCAGCGCCCCCTCCCCTCACAGGAGAGGGACAGCTGGGCATGCTCCAACAAGCCCCTTCCGCCTGTGAAACCGCAGCGACGGAACCGCCTCCGCTCCACCCCTGCCGCGTCGTCTGCTACGCGCTCGCCCAACTTCGGCCCGTCTGCTGCACGCTTCTCTGGACAGCCGCCCCAAATCATAACTAACCCCCGCACTGCTACCATACTGTTCTACCTTGTAGGCAGGAGGGCAAATTTTCTAGCCAGCTCTAAGGACGCAGGTGCGGCAGCCCTCTGCAAAGGCCTCGCTGTTACAGCACTCAGAGTCAACCAACGACGCAGTGCCATTGAAGTTTACATCGGTGCCGCGGCTGATCTCCAGACCCTCGAAGGTACTACGTGCCAAGGAGGCTGGTGCTGGCACATGCTCTGTTGAGAGTATATGTGACCTTCTGTTCAGAGTAGACAGCGCATTTATTGAAGAATACATCGTGGCAGGCATCGCGAGTAAAGTGCCCGTCCTCGGCTGTTCCCGAAGATGCAATGATGTCATATTTTTCTTCGCTGGCAGCGAAGCACCTCAAAATGTAGATCTTTTTGAGCTCCATCGACGAGTTCGGGCCCGACTGCCTCGGCCACTACAATACCTACAGTGCGGCGTTTATGGCCACGCTACTGCAACCTACACCACTAAACCCCGTTGCCTTTGTTGCGGGGGCGATCACCACGCGTCGCGCTGCGACGCAGAGAATTCTCGGTGCGTCAACTGCCGGGGCAACACATTTCGACAGAGCCATGCTGCATGCCCCCTTTGCAGGAAGAGGGAGCGATTGCGATTGATCTCATGAGCTCCGAAAAGCCCATGACAAGGGAATAGGCTGGATCTGCCGTCTTCAGCTCAAAGAAGACGCACACCCATGCTGAAAACCAGGCAAGTGCCGAGCCAGCCAACGTCGACGTTGCACCCAACTCCGCTCACTCGTCCAGTGGCTGAACGCGGGAGCCCTGCAGCGCTGCTGCACACAAATATTCTGCGCCTGCCAGCCACGGCCCCCGCTCCTACCGCGACATCACCGCTGGTCACCCACCACCTGTGTCCAATGCACAGAACGAACCTCATCAGCGGAATGCAGTATCACTTCCCTCACTGCTGCCGTTCGCGCCCTTATGGAGCAGCTTGCGCCGTCATCACCAGAACGAGAACTGTGCGTCGCGGCCCTCGCCGCTCAGCAAGCACTGATTCATCATAGCTAGAGGCCTTCGCGAGTGCCGGCCGTGAGCGCTACAGTGGAACTGTCGCTCCCTCCGCCGCTGACAAGCCGTACTAGTCTCCTTTTTTCCGCTCTGGTCGTTTCGTGTGCTCAGTGCCAGAGGTGGGCAAATACCCTCATTTTTACTTTTCCTCCCTAACCCTCACTTTTTAATTCTTGGGCCTCCCTCACCCTAACCCTGAGTTTGAAAAATTTGCTGGCCCTTCCTCGCTCACATCCTCAAATTTTTGTCGGCCCTCCCTCACGCTCACCCTCACTAACAGTGGTTTTAAAACGGGGTATTTTTGCAATTGGCAACTTCTGCCGATATTACTGAGCAATAAACATATCAGACAAGCTATCAAGGTGCTATTGGGCGAGAGGCTAGACGCTTATATTTTTGTGGGCGCGTGTACGTGTGTGCGTGCGTGCGTGCGTGTGTGTGTGTGTTTGAGCTAATACGTGAGACAAAACAGAGACAGTTACGAATTTAGCCTCAAAATATCACTCTGTCCTTACTTCTGGCTCGCACTGCTTGCGTACATGTGCCTTGCTTGCACTTATAACATTTCACTGTTATCAATATGAACTCCTAAAATGATTCATCGCGTTGTTGCGTATGTGTACAAAAACTAATGTACGCCAAGAATATTTAGAGAACAATGCAATAGCGTTTACCACGAAAATTACAATAGGTGCTAAGCACAGAATAGGCCGAGAACAAGGAATGTTCGTAGGTCACTCAATTACCATTACCTGATGACATTGCGATAGCGCTGATTGATTGATTGCGCCAATTCTTTCGTCAAAAAATGTAAATGGAGATTATCTGTACTAGGTGGCTACCAGCCCACAGCTGACAGCGATCTGAGTATCGCATTCAATGGCCCGGATTTGAACGCGGCCAGGACTGAGCTGAAAAAACGGCCTCCCTTTCCTCGAGAATAGCAAATTGTACTAGAGATTCCGGTGGCGGCTCCTCTTTACTGTTCCACAATATGTGATCGTAAATGGCTATTTCTCCACATAGTGTACATTCCGGGTCGTAGCCACCGGTATAGAATTTATTAAGGAGCCATGAAGGATCGCGTCCGGAGTCGCCTCCAGGTGGTCTCCTGGTCCTTATCCATGGTTTAGTCTGGAGGGAAGAATATCCTCCTTGCTAGTTTAAAATGATTAGTAGTGCACTGGGCCTTATGAGTTTCACTGCTTCTAATCTCCTGCCCTTTCGTGCGGGATAGAATTTAACCACTTAACCACTCCCAGTGTGAATAAAAAAATCCACACCTATGCCACGAACAGGCTTTGAATTTACAGTGGAATTTTATAGAAGCATTTTTTTTTGCGTGGCAGCCAATTCTTTTAAAACTCTCTGAGCTAAATTCTGACCGTTCCGTGAACAAGGCTTAGAACAACACAGGCTTAGAACGACCGTTCGGTCCCTCGTGTTCCTTTTGCGCTATTTACCGTAATGAACTTCATCCAACTCGCCCAACTTTCGGCTTTGCTTAACAAGGCTTAGAACTTTTAAATTTATCAGCCTTACTAGGTATAATTTGTAAATGTTTTCCTGTACACTCTGATCGTCTAAGATACGCTGGGCTGATAGGCACCACGGTTCCCGTTGAACTGGCGACCACCCGCACGTCTCGGCCATTGCCCCCTTGTTAGCGCACTATAGAGGGAGTTTAACCTTAGATTTCTGCACAATATTTAAAAATAGGCTTCTTAAGTTTGAAGAGCGCTTTTTTTTTTCGGAATAGCACTGTCAGCGGTGTAGTACATCACGGCGACGGAGATGGCTTGCGGCTACCCGTCTTCGGGGTTTGCCTCGTGGGCGTCCAGAATGCAGAAACTATGTCTTCTCTAGAAACTTCAGCATAAGAAGTAGCGCTTTAAAACGAGAATTCATAACTGGCTGCGCAGACATAAACACGTTAGCACAGAGTATGTTTCGGGCCGCCACCCTCGCCCTCAGACAGTGCATCTTGCCCTCTCTCAACCTCACCTCATCATATCTTTTCTCCCTCGCCCTCACCTCATCTTGTCTCCCCTTCCTCGCCCTCACCTCACCATGCCTTTCCTCCCTCACCCTCGTCCTCACGAAGTTTCATGCGCCTATCCACCCTAGCCCTTATCTCACCGAGTGAGAAATCTTCATGAGGTGAGGGTGAGGACGCCCTCTTGAAGGTTCGCCTTCGTGAGGATGGTGCTATCAGTTCAAGAGACACGCCCGCGCGAAGTGAGCCTACCTGGGTATATAGGCTACAGCAGTGCAACTGACTGTGGCCTCGACGCCTGCGCTGATTCCCTGTGCCTCGACACTGCTCACTCCCCAGGTACCCCGCACGCCGCAATTTATGTGCACGCGTCTGTTCCGCACTCTGTGCTCTTAGCGGGACACATTACCAGTGCGCGCGTCGAGTGTGTTGCCGCTACTGTGCGCGTGGGCGGATTTGATACATCCACAGCGTCGGTGTATGTCAGGCCCCATCACCCGTCGTGGGGTATGCGGTTCTTCCCTTTACTCACGGCTCTTCTCGCTGCTGACCATGTCGTGTGTGGAAACTTTAACGCCCATCGCGCCGAGTGGGGATGCCGCAAGTCCACGCGCCTGGGCTCTGAGGTGCGCGGTGCTATCTACGCTGACGGTCTTGTTATGCTCAACGACGGTAGCCCCACGCGAGTTGCCCCACGCCAGGAGCCTTCGGCAATCGACCTTACGCTAGCATCGCCTCGCTGCGACTAAAGGTGGAAGACGCCCCCGATACTCAGGGCTCCGACCACTAATACTCATAGAGGTGCTGCCTAACTCTAATCCCCCCCCCCTTTCCAGAGAAGAAATTCGAAGTGTGGTGGGTACGCTTTCGCGAACTGTTCAGCGCCGAGTGCAGCGATGAGAGATTCTTTACCCATATCGCGAACTGCGTGCGTGCCGCGGCTGGAAAATGCGTGGTGCCCATTGGCAGTAGTAATAAGTGGTTTTTTAAAGTAATAAAAAAAAGGACGTAAAAGATTTTTGCTAGCCACGGCATCTGCCATGGATACTGAAGCACCTGAGCTGGGGCAGTGTAAATAACGGATAGCAGGCAGAATGGAGAAATGAAATTGAAGAGCTGATGGGACAGGAAGAGAGGATGCTTGTATTCTGCAGATTTCGCTCTGCACAAACTCGCTGCATGCCTTGATCGTAGAAAACAAAGGAGAGTGCCTCAGGGCCTGACGGTATTACCAAGCAGTAAGGAACTTAAATTCTGACCAACGCTATGACCTCCTGAATGTTTTAGCGAAGTATTCAGTCCTAGCATAGTCCCTGACATATGGTGCACAGCCACAGTATTCCCCATTCGCAAAAAGAGGCAAGCAGCCTCTAACATCAATTCTTATCGTCCAGTTTCCCTGACCATGGTACCTGGGAAGATAATAGAGGCTCTCGCTCGTAAACGCTTACAATGAATAGCCGATGCCATGGATGCTCTTTCTTCTGCACAAAATGGATTCCGCAGCTGTCTTTCGACAGCTGATAGTATCGCTGAAATTTTTGCCTTTCTCAAACAGGCAAAATTCAACGGGGAATGCGCCTACCTCCTCCTTTTGGTTATGAAAAACGCCTTCGACTCATTTTCACACGTCCATCCTTGCCTCTTTCCGATCACTTGGCGTTCCGGGTTACCTCGTCCAGTACATCCAATCCTTCCTTAGTGGTCACACCGTGTGCGGGATGTCTGTGCATTCAGTTCTCCCCGCACTATCCTAGCTGGCGTCCAACAGGGCAGTGTATTGAGCCCCTTCCTATTTAACCTGTTAACTGCTCAGCTCCCCCGCCGCATTTCTTCCCTTAACTCTTTCGTGCGTATCTGCGTAGGCGCGAACGATATCGCTTCATTCTGCAGCGGCCCCACACTCGGTGGTCGCTGTGTTCGCAGTGAACTCCAGTTCACCCTGGAAACATTTAATTCCTTCCTGATCTCTGCTGGCATCTCGATTTTTTGTTTATTTTATTTTACAACCTTAATATACACGGTGACAGGGTGCCCATAGTTAAAGCGGCCTCTTGGACCGCCTGACTTAGCCATGGACACCTAGCTGCGGAAATTTGGCAACAAAACAGTGGCACACTTTCAAAATACAATTACAATACAATGTTGCAAATCATTGCGTAAGGAAAAGAAAATGACAAAAAAAGCAATGAAGAGCACAATACAGTCAATATGTTGGACAAATTCAATGCAGTGTCTGTAAATAAAAAAAAATATTCTAAAAGCTTTCTGTGTGAGGTGGTTTTTAGGTCTATGTTCCTGAAACAAAGAGCATTTAGTAGACGCGGTAATAGATTTTCAAGTGTTTGGCAGCCATGTGTTCTTTCGTATGTTTTAATACGCCACTGATCGATGTTTCTTGTGTTCTGTACTTTATAGCTTACTTCAATGTTGGACAGTTTATGAAGGAAGGACGTGTGAATAATAATTTAGCGCTTCAGAGCGTGGCTTAAGCAAAATGTGTACAATTTAGTTACCGGAAGAGTTTTATATTTAGAAAAACGTTCTTGCGTATGGAATGATCTAGGAACATTTTCAATTATTCTCAGGAATTTTTTCAGTAATACGAGCAGCTTATTGATGTTTTCTTGCGACGTTTTTTACCACACCAAATTACTGTAATTGAGGCGAGAAGTAAAGAGCGAATGATATACGGCCATCAATGCTCTTGTTGGAAGTAGTTGGCGACATCTGCAAATTAAACCAATAACTTCCGCCAGTTTTAACCGCAGCGGTGGCCTAGTGGTTGAGCATCCGCCTCGCAAGCGGGAGGTGCGGGGTTCAATCCCCAGTGCCGCCGGGTACCCACCGGTGATACAACAGATACAAACTTTCATGGCGCTCTTTGGCCGTAGATGCCCTTGCACCATAAAAATTCAAAATCATCAATTTGTGGCACTGTGCTGGCAATAAAATAGATGTGGTCATCCCATGTCATTTTTTCATTGAATACTACACCCAGTACTTTAAATGTAGGCGCAATATCTAAGTGACCATTATTGAAGCAAATGTCTTTTACAAGTGTAACTTTCTTATTTTTTGCTCTAAAAATAACTGCTTTTCCTTTCCTTACATTTACCTGTAAACCATTTTTTGTGTCCATTCATATAAATTAGAGAGGGCAGAATTCACTGTATCTACTAAAGTATCTAGTAAAGATTGAGTTCCTGAAAAAAAGATATTCTTTAACATACTCGTATCGTCAGCATATATTATGTATTTCTCAGGGCGATGTGCACAATATCATTAATAAAAATATTAAAAAGGAAAGGACGCAGTATGCTTCCTTGAGGAACACCGCGGTGAAGTGATTCCATTTTCGATATATGCCAACTATTACTGACAGCTTGTCTGCGATTACTCAAGTACAACTGTACAAGAGATCCTGCGTGACCTCAGAAACCATAGCGATTGAGTTTGCGGATTAGTGATGCATGGTTCAATAAATCAAAAGCTTTTGTAAAATCTGTGAAAATGCCAATGGCTATTTTATTTTTATCAAGGTGTTTTAATATGTACTCTTTTTGAGCTAGTAATGCGTGCTCTGTAGAACAGTGCTTACGAAATCCGTACTATGAGTCAGTAATTACATTTTGTTTCTCATTGAACTTTTCGAAATGTTTGTGAATTAGCGTTTCAAGTGGTTTAGGAAATACTGGTAGCACAGAGATGGGTCTATAATTGGCGAAGTCATTTTTGTCGCCTTTTTTGTATATGAGAGAGACACGTGCTATCTGCATTTTAGATGGAAAGATAGCATTAGCAATGCACAAAAATAATACACGTGTGAAGCATAGAAGCAGGGCATCAAGGACAAACTTAATATGTTTAATTGCAACCTGTCAATGTCTTTACTTGCGGTATTGTTAAGCTCGTGGGAAACGTGCAGTACTTCATGTTCTTTAACAGCGTCGAGAAATATTGTTTCACTGCTCAAAGGGTTGTTGCGAAGGTCATTATGCACGAACGGCGGGATTGTAAGATTAACGAAATGCTGGTTGAATTTGTGTACTAAATGTCCCGATATCTCGACCCCATTTTGCCTGATAACATTCATCTAATTGATCTAATTCATCTAAAAGATCAAATATTGCTTAATTCTTTTCCAAATTATATCCGTCCTACTGCAAGCAGAACCAAACTGGTTAGTGTTGTAATTGTTTTTTGCTCACTCAAGTTCTTTGTTCAGGCAGTTTCGGTATACTTTGAAAGTCTTCAGTTCACTGATCTTTTTGATTTGATAAATATGTGATAGATTTTATGCTTCTTAATAATTTTATTTATCAGGTCACGTTTGATGCATGGTTTAGGGGTGCGATGACTGCGCTTTGTTGTTCAAACAGGAAAGCTTTCTGGGTAAACACAGTTGACGATGTCTAAAAAATGTTCTTACGCTTTGTTCGGATCAGTGTCGCGAAGCACACTAGTCCAATCGACATTTGTCAACGTGCCTCTGAATTTATGAAGGTTGTCTATGTTAATAACCTGAAAACACTGCTTTGAATTCTTGAACCTATCTGTGTTTTATACAGAGGAATAAGGGAAAGTGCTCACTGAGGTCAGAATTAATAATCCCTCCTTTGAGACTGTGTCACAAAATTCGGTTCATCTTCGAAAAACCCGGCGCTGCGCGTAAGCAATAGCGCCCGCGCGCGGTAATATAAAACAAAAAAAAACAGAGGGGGTTGCGTAACTTTCCACTCAGCTCGCCGGCGCGGCGCCGCGGGGGGCATGGCCGCGCACGGCGTCGATTCTTCTCGAATGTTGGAGAAGTTTTTGCTTGTTGTCGACGGAAAGGGGGTAACCTTTCGCGCCAAAGGATGCCATCCCCCCCCCCCCCCCCCCCTTCGCTCCGGCACAGATGAATCAGCGTGCCGCGAATGACCTATGGTGACTTCCAATCGCAGAGTTGGAGCACTTCGGGAGCAACGTTTTCTGCTCTTTTCGGAGCAACTGTATTCCAAACGCAGATCTGAGGCACGGATCGCGTCTTCCAATCGTAGACAGAGAGCGGTTGCCGAGCCGAGATTGCGCCGTGGAGCAGTCGGAACTGCTCCGCCGAAATCGGCGGATCCGACCGGAAGTTTGCGTGACGTTCTTTTTCAGCGGCGATAGCAGCGCCCTACGTGCTCTGGCCTGCATGCTCTGGCCAGAGCAAGTGTACTCCAATCGCAATTTCGGTTCGCGCGCTCTGCGCCGGATTCAGGCGCTCTGTCACAGAGCGTGCAGACCGCTGCGGGCCTGCGATTAGAAGTCACCACTAGATTGTTCTAGAAGGTAGTTTCCGCGCTCGACCAATGGGGTCGCGTGCCCGGTGCAAGAAGGAGAAGGAGTTTGTGCGGTTAATGCTGCGTGTTTGTGCGCGCCTGCCTTGGCGCGAAGAACAGACGCGGTCCGCGCCTATAAATGAGGGGCTGCAACCACTGTCTGTTAGCCCGAGCCGCCGTTTAAGTTTCCGAGAAGCGCGCCCACTCGACTCCCGGGAGAACACCACTCGACCAGCCAAGGACGGACCAGCGAGGAAACGTGCCCCAGTCTGCAGATCGGCCCTGTCGTGCTCCTCAGGTTTGTCGGACTGTCGCAGTGCCCTGTGAACAAATTGTGTTTTGTTAATTTGTCTCTCCCTGTGCTAGTGCACTTTAGGTGCAAAGATTTTGTTGAATTGTTATCTCTCTCAAGTGTTACTTTGCACGCGTTGCATGGTTATTTGTGAATCACTTTCTATGTGCTCGTACCAGTGATAGTGAAATGCTTTGTATGGTCTCTTCGCTGTATAAACTTTGTTTTGTTTTGTGAACTTTTGGCTCCGACCCATTCTCTGGCTTGCGACCGGCGAAGGCTGGGCACCAAACGACCAACCCCCTTGTCACTTGGTAGCTGGTCTCCGGCTGAGTTTGCCACGCCGAGTCGAGGGCATCTCCTCTGTGACCGAGGCCGCTACCCCCATACGCTCTAAGGGTGTCTGGGAGCGCACGCAAAAGTGCGCGAAGTGGTGACAGACTGTAAGTTTCAAAAGTTGTGATGAACAAATCTAGTAATGATGAGCAGGAGGGTGTATTTCGCGTTCGTGAATTAACTACATTGGAAACTCCGTTTACTTTTAACAAACGGCCTAGAATTTTATTTTGGCTCTATGACACTAGTAAGTTAGTGTTTATATCCCTACCAAACAGCAGCTTTAAACAGTTATCAGTAGCATAAGAAAGCAATGAATCAAGAAAACTAAAGAAATTTGAAATACAACCTTGTGGGGGACCATAACAAAGGACAAAAATCACATTTTCGCCGAAGAAAACCGAGGCCCTCGTTTTCCATCCCCGTCCTGGGTCCTTATTCCCACTCTATCCCTAGGAGGCATCCCTCTATCTTGTAATTGTAAGGAATCAGCCAGGTATTTTAGCACCATTATTGACTGACAACTCACCTGGCGCCCTCATGTTGCTTGCCTGAGAAAAGAGTCGAAACAAGTCACCTCAGCTATCAGCCGGCTCCTACACTGTAAAATATTCCGCACTTATAACGTAGACTCTGTACGTTTTAAAAATGGAACCACTTCTGCTTTGAATGAAAAGTAAGGAATGACCTTACTTCAGTCCAGAAATGAAGGAAACGCCCGTGTTCCTCAGTAGTAGTTGCAGGGGAAAAACATAAACATTCAATTTTAGGGGTCAAAACTTGACAGGACACGATGGTTGACCCCATTGACGTTGTGTGAAACCAAACGCACTAATGACTTGCTTGAAGGAAGCGAAAACAGAAGATTCTTATGATGTTACGCCACTTTCACACGAAGAGCCGTTGGCCCGCGGGCTATAGGCGTCACATGACGTCCCATTTCTGATCTGCCTGCTTTACTCTTAGCCGACAATGTCTGCAAACTAGCATGGCGAATGACCGTGAGCATGTCTAATGAGATTAACACAATGTGCAAAGGTGAAGATCAGAGGAAGGGTAATAACGCATTATGTTGCTTCAACTTTCAGTGATTGGTAGAAATTGTGAGCAACTTTAAGTACCAAGGCCTTAATTTGATATAATAATAAAACTTGACTTGATAAAAAATGATTTTGCTAGGTTGCTAGCCACATGACAGAGTAACGTTTAATAAAAATGTTACTGCAACATTGGCTTTCTGTCAGAAATGCTGCGTAATGAGGTCAACTGTAAGAAAACATTTAAGCAGAGAGAATGGTTAGACAACTTCTCCAAAGTGAAATTGAACGCCAGCTGAAAGTACATTGCACACATGGAGAAAATGCACAAGTTGAAAGCCGAATTTCCATTTGTCGTTTGGTAAGGAAACGAACCACTGAGAAACCAAAAACATGGGCAAAGAAATCTGTGAATGCAGTGCAATGTAGCAGTTACATCTTTGCTACCCAACCATGAATCAAAAACGCTAACTCATTCATGGATAACAAAAGCACAAACATAAAAAAATATTCCTCATTGGAATGTTTAATTTAGTAGGTATGTACTTGCTGTCGCCGATTCATGCCTGCTCTTCTTGAAGATCAATGAATCACCGCCAAAAAGCAGCGAGCAGCCATAATTGCTGCAGTGACAAGGAGGATGTGCACCATCGATGATTTTCCCTATCCTGAGTAGGAAATAATTGCAGTTTTTTGGAAAGTACAATGAAAGCATATTTTTCTATCCATCTTTTACTAAGTTTGCACTGACACGACGAATTATGTACTCGGCAGCTTGGACAAAAAAGCGGTCCAGCCGATGGGCAAATAATACTGTAGAGCCTTGCTAACTTGCAAAAAATCAATGCTCAGAAAGAAAAAGTTGACAAAAATTGAGGAATTCCTTATTTGCACTATGTTTTGTATTGTACTAAGAATGTGGCTAAGATATGGCATGAACATTCTTTTTTTCTGTTCACTTACAAAATCTCTAGCCTGTGCTATACATATTACAGCGATGTAAATAATGAAACATGCCAGCACTGTACAATATGCTGTAACACTTGCCAAATACTCCCCCTACAAGGTTACCGCATGTCTCTTACATGCGGTAAAGTTTATATCTGCCACACTAGCTAGTCTATAAGATGAGACACCAAGCCTCTGACATCTGGAGATGTGTACATCCCATGATATTAGAGAGATTGGAGTTGCTCCTTTTTGATGGCATTTCAGTTGCGGGGTGTGGAAGGACAAGGTATGAAGGGTAACAACTGGACACCAACTTTTTAAGCAACATCACAATAAGCGATGTGCCTTAGCTTTCCCTATGTCCAGAAAGGAGTTTATTTTCTATGTTCTGTGTTCACATAACTGCTGGCATGTGCTCATTTTGGCTTGCTGGGAGGTGCTTTACGATGTAAAACTAGTTTTAAATCTAGCCTCAGTCCTCTGCGCCTTCTTAATTTTTTGCTAGAGTTCAATTTAAGTCGCGTACAAACTCACGCAGATCTCTCTTTTCTACGTTTCCAACTGTCACATCTTCTCTGCCTTCGTCGTGTCCATCACTGCATCCGATCCCTTCAATTCTGCTGTCTATAATCATCTTAATTAATCTGCCTACTTATGTATTTATATTAGTCACCTTTCCAGCGAAGGCATCATTTTTCACCAAAGCTTATAGGAGCAGCGACGCAGCTAAAGGTGCAGTCAAAAGGTGAATGTCGTTCAGGTTTAGCACCCGCTGCTGTGCTCGAGGTGGCTGAAGTGAATGTTTTAAAATTAAAGTAGCAGATTCTGTTCATTCGTTGAGCTTAGAATATTTTTTTTACTCTGATTGCTTCCTTAAAAATACTGCAACAGGTACTCTCATCACCAGCAGCAGGTTTTGTGCGTGTATTGCCTTGGCCACCAAGGGCCCTCGGTGTTGCTGCAACACTTCCACTGTCTTGAAATCTGAACATAAAACATAAACAGCCGTATAAAAACTAAAGCCAGACACACCTTTCGTATTTAAAAAAAAAACGTTTTAAACATTATTAGCTGTGTCTATTTTTTATTGCTTTTACTTTTTGACATTGGATGGCACTGCGATCACAGGTTCTCGAAGGCCGCGCCTTTGCGCTCCAAAGGTCTCTGACGAGCGCCTTCAACTCCAAGGCCCTGAGCGGCAAAGGCACAACATTTGTGCCGTGTAGCTGCACTCCTTACGCCTTTGGATATAAGGACTTGATTCTCAAAGGCCCTTGCGGTGCCCGTGTGATAGGGGTATTAGTGGCGTATGGCTGCTTGAACACCTATCCCTGGTATCGCACAAACTGAATAAGGGAGGGAAAAGCTTAGGGTGCTTGCCGACGCTTCGACAAGAGGACTTGCCTTTGTCTGGCAAAGCGTTCATCATTGGTGGGGTTTAAATAAGGTTTTCACTTCGAGGACAAAGGCCTGCTGCGTGGGACGAGGGTGCGATGTGGGAGGGGCGTTAGGATAGGGAGCGTGAAGCTTGTCCAGGCATGATGGCTGCTAAAGAAGATTAACCGGTTGACCTGCAGAACTGTGAAAGGAAAAGGCAGCTCAGAAGAAAGGAATCCCGGGGTGTGGAGCATGGAGAGATAGTGGGCTTGAAAGGCTTTGTGTCAAGAAGGAACAGGTGGCTTGGTATGGCTGGCTGCCTTCACCTGAAAAACTAGGATGAAGGATTTAAGCAGCATGGCAGAATAAAATACTAGGGGAGGAAGGCAGAATAATTAGATGAAAAAAGAGAAAATTAGGGCAGGTTCGGAGAAAAAGCAAAAGGAAGGGGGAGGGGGACGAGTGCGGAGCCAAAGTTTCAATAATTGACGTCATGAGATGCAGGGCGTAAGCTTAAAACATAAAAATTAATTAAAGAAAGAAGTACAGGAGGGGGAATTATGCGGTGGGAAACCTCTGGATAATGTGCAAGGCCTTTTTAAATAATTACGCCAATTCCGGAATGTACAGAGCTGGCCATTTTTAGGGCAAACAAGTCAGCGCTTGGCGGCACTCTTTAGAGGCTGTTGGGGACGAGGGGTCCTTGAGTGAGCTGACTCTTTCAGCACCGCAGGTCCCTTCTCCAAATGACGTTGTCGGACTTGGTTATGAAGGAAACTGTACAGGGGGTTTATTTTACATTATTTACAAGATTTTGGAACCCATTGGAGGGTGATGGGGGAAGGTCGGAGGATCTGAGAAGATCTGAGGATGATCGAGGATTCTTCCTCACGGCACTCGTCGTCCGGTTTAAAAAGGGTCCGGTCCCTAGGATTACCCAGGTTCGAGGCGGTCTTCGCCAGGTTGTGCGTGGCCTAACTTGCGTTGTCATACACACACACACACACACACACACCACTTCACATAGGGACACTCCCCCGTCACATGCCTCGCCGGAGAAAGAGGGTGCCGCTGGACAATCGCCCCCCCCCCCACCAGAGAGAGTGTTGTCTTCGCGTCCGAACGACAGTTCGCACGTTCCAGCCGGCCACGTCTTCCGGGAAGCCCGAATGGGCGAGACGCCGGCGAGCAGGCATAGTTGAAGGGGTGCTCCGGGCCGCACGATCTTCCGCGAACAATGTTGTTTTCAAACGGCAGTGGAATCCTCTGTCTCGAATCCAATAAACCTCGCGAGGACCGAGCGTGGGAACCCAGATGCCTATCGCCGTGCAGGGACCCCGGTTGCAGGTGTCCTGGCCGAATACGCAGCTGAATCAGACCACCGGCTGTCGCCAGAAACCTTACAGCTCCTCCGCGGCCCGAAAAATCTCGAATGTCCAGCGTTGACGACCGCTGGGCAGGAAGAGATGAGATGGCGTCCGTGTTGGTCCCCTGGATTGCAATATCATCGCCCCCAAGGCAGAACCCAAAGCACCACCATCAAAGGAAAGCGCAGGTGGGACGTTCCAAACAGCAAAGCACTGCCCCACCCGCAAGCGCTCGGACTTCGCCAAAGAATCACCAGGCTTCTTCCATTGACAACAATACACTTTTAAAAAAATTGTGTTCAAATTTGGGGTAATGTTGTGCCGACTGAGCGCGAAACATCTCCTTTTGAAACTGCCACAGCCGTATTACTCGGAACAAAGTAAAAAAAAAAAACTCACACAGGAGGAGATTCCTCTTAGTTCTCCCGCTTACATCAGTCTGATCAAGCCATCAGCATTTCCGTGCAGTTTCCCCTTCTTATAACGCACCGAAAAATTGTACTGTTGGAGAGCCAGACTCCATCTGAGCAAGCGACCATTTTTGGGGGACATCTGTCGCAGCCACGTTAAAGGACAATGGTCAGTCTCAAATACAAACTTTGCTCCGTACAGATAACACGACAACTTCTGCGCTGCCCAAACTAAACACGCGCACTGTTTTTCGGAAGCGCTGTACGCTTCCTCTCTACTGGTCAGCTTGCGGCTGATGTACAGAACTGGGTGTTCTTCATGGTAGTAGCCAACTTGGCTTAAGACAGCACCCAGCCCTCTATCACTGGCATCACACTGTACTATGAACTCTTTCCCATAGTCAGGGGTCCTGAGCAAGGGTCGGGACACGAGTGCTTCCTTCAGGCTTTTGAAGGCGTTTTCTTTTTGGTTATCCCAACTTACGTTAGTAGGTGCTCCCTTTCGCAAGGCGTCAGTTAAGGGACTAGCCCGCTGTGAGTAGTTAGGAATATATCGCTGGTAGTACCCAATAATCCCAAAAATGAGCGAATGTCCGTTTTCGTCCGTGGTTGTGGAAATGCTGCGATCGGGGCAATCTTTAAGTCGGATGGGCTCCTAGTTCCCTGGCCTACAACGTGGCCCAAGTACGTCACCTGTGCGCAACCAAATCTACACTTTTCTGCCTTCAGTGTCAGTCCAGCCTGTCGTAAACTGAAAAACACGGTCTTTAGGTGTTCTAGATGTTCTTGCCAGGTCTCCGAAAAAATTGCCACATCGTCTAAATAAGGGAGTGCAAAGCACTGCATGTCCTTCAGTACGATGTCCATGAGTTTCGAGAAGCTGTAGGGGGCATTCTTCAACCCAAAACTAAGCATTAAGGGTCGAAAGGTGCCCGCTGGGGAGATGAAAGCGGCATACCTGCTCGCGCTTTCTGAGAGGGGAACTTGCCAATATCCCCGTACGAGATCGAGGGTGGAAATGAATTTCGCGCCGCTCACTCTTTCTATCCTATCCTCTATGTTGGGAACCGGGTATAGCTGATCCCTGGTAATTGCATTAAGCTTTCTATAATCCACGCAGGGACGAGGATCTTTCCCTGGGGCCTCAACAAGAATTAGCGGTGAGGTATAGTCACTTTCCGCTGGCTCTACAACCCCTAACTCCAACATGCGCTGAATTTCCGCGTCCATTATTTCTTTTTGCCGCGGTGATACCCTGTAGGGTTTCGACCGTACCGGCTCATCAGAGGTGAGCTCGATTTCGTGTGTCAGGAGGTGTGTCTTTCCCGGGCGACTGCTAAATAGGTCAGCGAATTCGCTCAACAACTGCTTTAGCGTGTCGACCTGTGTCCCGCTTAGGAAATCTGCATTCACGGAGTGAGCCAGAATGTTTTCCACGTTGTCACTAGCGTCCGCACCTCCCTTCCAACCCTGACTCTCGCTGTCCAGCTCTTCTGGTTCATTTAGAGTCAGATTGACGATCCCGCTGCGTTCCACGAACGGCTTCATCAGATTGCAATGATAGATTCTCACCTGCTTTCCCCTGCCTGGAACCCTCAGCGCGTAATTCGTCTCCGAAAGTTTTTGCAACACTTCTACTGGACCATCCCAGTGAACTTCCAGCTTGTTTTTTCTCGATGGCCGGAGGATCATCACGCGATCGCCCGCGGTGAAACCTCGAAGGCGAGCGTTTCTGTCATAATAGACCTTGGCGGCGTCCTGGGCAGCTTTCATATTTCGATTTACTAATTCCCTCGTGTTGTTAAGGCGGTCCAGTAGCTTAAGCACGTACTCAACCACTGTCTGGTTCTCTCCTGTCCCTTCCCACATTTCTCTCAGCATTCGGAGGGGAGAGCGGAGGGCTCTTCCGTACACGAGTTCTGCTGGCGTAAACCCCGTAGCTTCGTGGGGGACTGTTCGTAAAGCGAAAAGTGTGGCCGGCAGACAATCCTCCTAGTCTGCTTTATGCTCATAACAAAGAGCGCGTAGCACCCGCTTCAGCACCGAATGCCATTTCTCTACACTGTTGGACTGCGGATGATACACCGAGCTGTGCAACAGTTTTATTCCGCATCTTTCTAGGAATGTGGTCGTCAAGGCGCTTGTAAAGACCGTCGCCTGATCGGCTTGGATTTCGGCCGGAAATCCTATTCTCGCGAACACTAACAAAAGGGCATCAACTATTTCTGTGGAGCTCAAGTGTTTCAACGGAATTGCTCCGGGAAATTTTGTGGCGGGACATAGCATAGTAAGCAGGTATGTACTTATAGCCTGATTTCGTGTTAGGCAAAGGGCCTACTGTGTCTATTACAAGCCGGCGGAAAGGTTCCGAGATCAATGGAACAATTTTCAGTGGAGCCTTCCATGTCTCTCCCGGCTTGCCCACGCGCTGGCACGCATCGCATGATTTTACGAAGCGTTCTGCATCTTTGAAACAACCCGGCCAATAATATTCCATTAATAGGCGCTCCATTGTTTTATTGATTCCCAGATGTCCTGCCCAGCCATTTCCGTGGCAGAGACTCAGAATGTCCGCTCTGTATTTTTCGGGCACGACCAGCAGATCAAATGTTTTGCCTTTTCTGTCCTGGTAGTGTCGGTATAGTAAGCCTCCCTTCTCATGCATCGTTATGTTGCGTCTCGCGATGCCCTCTTTAGCTGTAAGGTGCAGTCTTTCCAAAGTGGGTTCCTGCTTCTGTTCTTTTGTTAGGGACTCCCTGTTCACCTGCAGAAGGCGATCAAAACTACGCGATGTTGGAGATAAAACGGATTCTTCAGCGTTTTCTGATTCCTCTACCGACTTAGTGGTTGAAGTCCCTCGTCGCTCATTTGCTCGGTCAGCTGTCTGGCTTTCATTCCTCGTTGGTTCACTTCCCTCCTCATTTGATTGCAACGATATGCTGGCTGGTGCGTCTCTGGCTACCGGAGGTTCGGGAATCTGACTTAGTTGAGATGCGAGCTGACGAGTTTTCGATCTTGTCAAAGCTTGTATCACCACGCTTCCGAGTTTCTGGCCTCTCTCGCGTAGCAATTGGTCTGATCGATTCGAGAAGAGGTAAGGATATTGAAGTGGCACGGCCTTCGAAACTGCGGCCTCAGTGATTAGCTCTCCAAAGGGTCCACAAATTATCACTCTAGCTATGGGAAGGCATACACTGTGTTCTTCTACTGCCTGTTTTATCCACGAGACTTCTCCCGTAAAATCGTCCACTGACACGTAAGACGGGTGGACAACGTCCATCGTCGCGGCGCTATCACGAAGCACCCTGCACGGTTTCCCGTTAACGTGCAGCTCGTGCAGGTATGGCTTAAGGAGCTCTAGATTCTCGTCGTTATCCTCGACGCACGAGAACACCATACGTTGCTTTGTACACTTGGCTGCAAAGTGCCCGACACAATTGCAGTTGTAGCAACGAAATGGCCTACTAGCCTCAAACTCTTTTTTCGCGGCTTTGTCTGCTCCCTGTCTCTTTGCCTGTTCTTCACGCTTTTCTGGCGCTACCTTCGTTGCCTCTGATTGCTCCGAACTTCTAGCACTTCGCTTCTTTCTGCTAGGCCCTTTATCTCGCATCGCGTTTCGAGCGTGCGACGCACCCTCTTCAGTGCTCAACCTTCTGCGCGAAACGTACTCCTCTGCTAGCTCAGCGGCCCTTTCAACTGTGTCGACTTTTTCCCTGTCTTGACCCCCAGTTTCACCACTTGGGGAATGCTTCGGTAAAATTGCTCAAGGCAAAAACACTCAATGATTTTGTCTCGGCTTTCATAAACCTCGGCTCCTTTTAGCCACTCTAGCAGATTCGTCTTTAGTCCATACGCGAAATCCGGATAGCCCTCGCTATCGTTTTTCATTGCGTTCCTGAAGCGCTGTCGGAAAGCTTCGGCTGACAGCCGGTACCTTTTTAGCAGGCTGGCTTTGACTTTTTCGTAGTCAGCTGCGTCTTGTGTGCCAAGTCTCGCTATGACTTCAGCTACCTCACATGGCAAGAGTGTCAGAAGCCGTTGCGGCCATGTACTGCGAGCAAAGTTCTCCCTTTCGCAAGTTCTCTCAAAGTTTCCCAGGTACAATCCTATGTCCCTTCCACTTTCATAGGGCTGCATGAATCTGTTCATTCTATATGATTGTACATCGCTTGCTCTTTCAGGAGACCCGGCTCTCGAACTGTCGGCTTTTTTTCGATTTTCGCTTTCAAGCTGCAATCGCTTTAGATTTCTTTCTTCTTTTTCAGCTTCCCACTTTTGCCGTTCTTTCTCTTTTTTCCATTCCGCTTCCCTTTTTCTTTTTTCTTCCTGTACCAAATTCCACGTATCTACCAGCTGATCGTCATCTACGTGCTTTTGAATTGTCTTGCATATTTCAAGTTTTGTAATTTTTCCCTGTACCTCTATTGACAGTTCCTCGCATAACAACAGCAAGTCCGACTTTGACAATTTCATAAGGTCCATGACAATGCTTTCTCCGCTTTGGCAATGCTATCTTCAAAATGTCGTGAGATTACCCTTTCTCAATTGACATACACTTCCCAGTGATTCTAGATTATTCTCTCAAAATCTGAAGCCTGGCGAATCCTATAGCAAAATGCCGAAACGCTTACCGGATGAGAAATCAAGATGTCTCACGGTCCATCCCAGCTGCTGCCAACCAGTTGTTGGGGACGAGGGGTCCTTGAGTGAGCTGACTCTTTCAGCACCGCAGGTCCCTTCTCCAAATGACGTTGTCGGACTTGGTTATGAAGGAAACTGTACAGGGGGTTTATTTTACATTATTTACAAGATTTTGGAACCCATTGGAGGGCGATGGGGGAAGGTCGGAGGATCTGAGAAGATCTGAGGATGATCGAGGATTCTTCCTCACGGCACTCGTCGTCCGGTTTAAAAAGGGTCCGGTCCCTAGGATTCCCCAGGTTCGAGGCGGTATTCGCCAGGTTGTGCGTGGCCTAACTTGCGTTGTCGTACACACACACACACACACCACTTCACATAGGGACACTCCCCCGTCACATGCCTCGCCGGAGAAAGAGGGTGCCGCTGCACAATCGCCCCCCCCCCCCCCCCCCACCAGAGAGAGCGTTGTCTTCGCGTCCGAACGACAGTTCTCACGTTCCAGCCGGCCACGTCTTCCGGAAAGCCCGAATGGGCGAGACGCCGGCGAGCAGGCATAGTTGAAGGGGTGCTCCGGGCCGCACGATCTTCCGCGAACAATGTTGTTTTCAAACGGCAGTGGAATCCTCCGTCTCGAATCCAATAAACCTCGCGAGGACCGAGCGTGGGAACCCAGATGCCTATCGCCGTGCAGGGACCCCGGTTGCAGGTGTCCTGGCCGAATACGCAGCTGAATCAGACCACCGGCTGTCTCCAGAAACCTTACAAGGCCCACTGCGTACGACACAGCCACTCGTCGCTCCAAAATGGCGCAGGATGAGATGCACCTGGATGTGGTGCTTCGCGTCATCTGTTACTTCACTTCGATGCACGGCACTGTCAGACACAGTGGCCCTCCAAAGAGCACAGCCATGTGCTCGCGTGTTCACACTAAGAGTGGACAACCCTGTACTTGAGATATTCTAAGTTTCCTCTGGATATGTTGACCCCAGACGAAAACAAGTCGTCTTGTCGAAACGTTGGCAAGCACCCTAAGATTTTTCCTTCCTTTGTTCACTTTGTGAGTGTCAAGAATCTATCTGCCTACTCTCTCTTTACCATGCACTTCATATCTTGTATGATTTTCTTTGTATGTATACACCAGTGATTTTTAAATAATGAAGGAAATCAAGGGATTTGTATTTGTATTGATTAACGCTTACTTTAAAGCTACTTCATGAGGGTACAGTTGAAAATATGATACGGGGCTTGGTTGTTTGTCGTGACTGGTTTCTCTTTATCAGGGCTACCTGACAGCCGCCATGATACGCAGGCTTTCGAAAAGTCTTTCCTCATATAAGAGATCGTTTCCACTGTCACAATAGAAATGTTATTTGCTGAAGCTTCAATCATTGCAGGTCAGGGACTGATACTTTTCAAATAACTAGCCTGCAGTTCAAAACCTGGAGAAGGAACTTTGTAACTTCTTTCCTGCCTTAAAAACCCAGCATTTATTGGTCGGTTTCAGCAAGCAGAGGTCCGTTTTATGGCACATATTTTCCACTATCTTGCAAAAAATTTTGCACTACAGACCCACTATAAAACTAGGGGTATAGTATACAAATTCCTTTTATGCAGCTACTTTTGCGTTAGAGCATCCATAGCGTGGACTTAAAGTCAGATTCTTTATATTTGCAACCGGTTCATAAAAGGCCTATTCTGGCAAATGGCATTTAGCAAAATTGTCTTCCTCTGAATGCTCCTGAGGATAACTTTAGTTCATTCAGGAAAATGTATATCGACAATATCTGTTCAAGGCACGATTGTTCATATTATATCTTGTTACCTCACAATATTTAGTTTTGTGCCTCCAGCATCACTTACTTGCACCATATGTTAAATAGAGTAGTAAAATGCTCGCTATTAGTTTAAACCACAACTCAACACAGGGCTGTGCACTGTGTTGTGTTGCATTAAATATACTTATGTATGAAACAATTTCTTTCAGCTCCAATTCACATGAATCATATTTTACCAAAGGAAAGGCTGCAACACAAAATCACTCACTACTTGTTTCTTTCCCAACACATACCACATCATAACAGCACATAACAGGTAAAATATGAACAAAACAGTGCATACATATGTTCCGCACATGCATTTTGTGTACCACCAACACCATGATATGATTAACTGATGTCATGTAAGAGAGAGCACAGAAATAAACTTTATACATAAAGCAGCATGTTTATTTCAAGTTTTAAACTGGCCTTTTAGACGACCCTTTTCTCAAGCATTTCACCCTAAATAAGCCGAGCACCAGATCAGGCGAAAGCTTGTACCAATTGTATCCCCGCTGGTTACACGGTGGTACTGGGGATCGAACCCCGCACCCCTGCTTGCGAGGCGGATGCTCAGACCACTAGGCCACTGCTGCGGTTCCCTCACTGATGCTGCTTACACCACGGGCTGTTAAATCCCCTGTATCTTCAGGGGGGAGGGGACTTTGCTGACAAAAGTACGGTGAGGCAAAAACATTTAGTACGGTGTTGCTGCTTGTGTCACCGATGTGTGGTTAAGGTCTTAAGTATTTGCATTTGCCCGCATTTTGAGACTTCACTGAAGCGAGCGCTAGGAGGGAGGTTGCGCGGAACCCGACTCGGTCGATGGATGGATGGATGGATGGATGGATGGATGGATGGATGGATGGATGGATGGATGGATTGATGGATGGATGGATGGATGGATGGATGGATGGATGGATATGGATGGATGGATGGATGGATGGATGGATGGATGGATGGATACGGCTGAACCCTTTAAATCGGGCGGTGGCTCAAGCCACCTAGCCATGACTTGTGAAATTTTACTCTTGTCTTGATTTTAGCCACCGATCAGATAACCTTCGCTTCGTTACTTCTACCCACTTAAAACTACTTTCCCTTCACTGTCATTAAACCCCAATGCCTCCGAAGGAATCAGCCCCGCTGCTTTCCCCTTTGGCGGGAAGCCCTTTACAGAAAAGTATCAAGTGTTCAGCCGTTTCCTCCTCTCCGCACGCAAAGAACAACGTGTCTATTTCGTGGTACCTGACTCCAGATGTCTTTGTCCGCAAAACTCCCGTCCTGGCCTCAAACAACAAAGAGATCCCCCTACAATTATAATAGATATTTTCTTTGGCAATTTCCTGCCTAAAATCCTGTATGTTCCCAGTGCTGATTTCGTCAGCATCCCTGTTTTCCACAGAGCTCTCTCCGTTTCTTTAACCTTTTTCTTAACCGATAATTGCTGATTTGCCCCTTACTGCTGTCCAGATATTTGCTTGTCAATTTTCTAGTTCGCTTTCTCCATTTAGTATCACCATTCCTTGTATACAGGTATCTTAAAACTTTCCTATTCCACTGCTTTTCCCCCATTTTTCTCAATCGCTCCACAAAAGCTATCTTACTGCTATCTTCTCTGCTCTCGAATGACGCCCATCCCATATCACCCTGTACCCCATGATTTTGTGTATTGCCATGTGCTCCCAAAGCTAGCCTTCCTACACCGCGTTGTTTAATTTCTAACCTTGCTTGAACATCTGGTCTTATGCACAGGACCGCATTATCGAAAGTCAGGCTAGAAACCATCACCCCTTTCCAGATCCCTCTTGCCACTTTACACCTACCCACCTTCATAAACCCGCCGCAGGACACCCACCGGTAAAAATGGGTACAAGCCACCCCAGGCCCGGCGCCTGGCTTCTTCAGGGGTCTGTGTGCGCTTGAAGGAGGCTCCGCAAACCCCCTGCGCCTCTTCCGGGGCAAACCCAGTTTCGAACAACTCAGCCTGCAAAGGTGGAGTGTTCCACTCCCAAGTACGACTCAAGGCTCGTGCGCTGACATCAGCGTTTAAGACCAAGGTCATTCTTCGTCAAAAGCAAAGCGATCACTGCTTTCCGGCTGTTCGACCTTGTGAAAAAAAGGCCACAAATCGGCTTCTACCAGAGGAGCCGGATTTAACGTTGTTGAGGGCGGAACTTGTCGCTGATCCGTCAAAGCAACTGTGGTCAAAACCTTTCTCACAAGCATCTCCCCCAGAAGAGCCGAGCACAAGGCCGGGAGAAATCTTGTACCCATTAAAAACCGGTGGGTACCTGGCAGCACTGTGGATCGAACCCAGCACACTCCGAACGCGAGGCGGACGCTCTACCACAAGGCCACGCTGCTCTCTCAGCAGATCAAGGTTCGGCGAGTGCTGGCCGTTCGAACCACGTTGGCCTAAAAGGGTACATCCTTTAAGGCTGCTGCCATGCTGTTTTCTCAGCAGTTCAAGGTTCGGCGACTGCTCGCCGTTCGAACCACGGTGACCGAAATGGTACCACCTTTAGCATTCTTCGAGGTTTACCGGAACTGGGGCATGGCCCGCGAGGGGCGCAGCGGCGTTTACGGAACTTCTCCCAAGCGAACAACCCTAAAGAAATCCGGGCCGCTTGTACCCATTTTGCCGGTGGGTGTCCGGCGGTGGGTTTCGAACCAACCACGTCCCGCAGCTGAGACGGGCGCCCGACCCACTGAGCCACAGCTGCGGTCGACAGCTGTCAGCGCGCGCCACCTCGCGAATGCGCATTGAACTACCAATGGCGCAACATGGCCTCCGAGATCACACACATGTGCTAGCGCGTTTGGGTGATATCGGAGGCCAGAGAGTAACGGACGGATGGTTGGATGGACGGACGGACGGACGGACGGACGGACGGACGGATGGACGGATGGAGCACGAGCCATTAAAGGCTTTCGAATTAATAGAGCCACTTTCCGTGCACCTATATTGAAGCGACATTGACAGCAGCTTGCTAAGGTCACTCTGCGTTTTGCATCGATGCCAGCGCCCTCGCCCCCCCCCCCCCACAGGCACCGGGAGAGAAGTAATAACACGAACGCCGCACTTATTATTACTCTGCAAGCGTGACTCTGTCTCCCTCGCCCGCCTGATAACAAGAAAATCTTTCTCCCTTACCCTCTATACCCTCGCACCTAGCGCGCTTAGGATACGGGGACGCCATTAATCAGCCCTGCAGCCGCTCCGCGGCCGTGCGCGGTAAGCTGTATATTTTTGACGGGGCTGCACGTCCAGCCAGTACTACAGACGGTTCACCACCATACGTTCCAACAACTTCCACAGAGTCGACGTCAGAGAAATTGGGCGCAGATTGTATATGTTCTCATAAGGTTCGCTGTGAGCAAATGCTATAAGAACTGTTACTATGATCTTCAAGATTCGTGACATAAACTTATTCAGTACGAAAGAATCAGATGTGCCCGGGAGAAGATGCTGCTCATACAAAACAGCGCTGAAGCTTGATCTCCCGCAGGCAGGGAACGTAATTACAATCTGCGTCCTGTTTCGGGTTGCAGACAGCGTCCTGGCTGACTTGCCATCTGCGTTTTGCCTCCAGCAGTGCAGTGATGTCTCCTTCTCGTTTTTCTCGCCCGAGGGGAATCTGGCTTGAAGTAACAGACGCCATGAAACATCGGAGGCAAAAAAGAAAATGACATAACGAGGAAGAAGCAGCAAGAAACGACGACGTTGAAGAATAGGTGCCGTGAGAGAAGTGGCATTCTCTACTGTACCTTGGCCAATCCCCCTGCGTGGGTATGTGCCATGTTTACTAAGGTGAAGAAGAAGAGGAAGAAGTGAGAGGAGAACGTGGCCTCGTGAGAAGAAAAAGCACGAATTACTGATCGAATAATGGCGGGGCACGAGCTACATACCTTTGGTAGGCCGGATCTCTCGGCCAGCCAGCAGCTTTGCTCGGGAAGGGCCTCGGCTCGTACCTTGTGGGAGACGACAAGCTACCGCGAGGAAGACTGTCCCAACACTCCAGCTGGAGTGCGGCCTCCTGCGCGTTCCGTGGCTGCATTCCACCAGGCTCGGCTTCGGTGAGTCCCGTCACAATCCTCGCCGTCGAGGCTGAAGAACGTGGCACGGGGACACTCCACAGTTAACGAAGGCGTAAACGTGAAGGTCAGAACTTGAATCGGACTTGTACAGGCTGATTTTAGTTGGAACTGGAAAGGAAAATAGAAAAGTATTTTGGCATTACATGCGCGTTTAGTAACATGTAACGGTAGTCAATTCGTCGCGTTTGCAGTCAGGCCTGTCGGCCTTTTCCTTGTGCATCTCATTCGTACAATCTAAATTTATTTCTTTTATTTTCACTTTCTTAAGGTGTTATGTAAATCACGATCATTTACCCTGAAAGGCCACTGCTCGCTGAGTAGGATAAGTTTTAGGTCAGTTCAGAATTCTTGCTGTCAAAACTGCCTGGTCCCCTTTCCTGTTCTGCTAATGGACTTCGATCACAACAGTGAGAGCACCCACGATGTCTGCGCTGGAGTTCGCCATCAGAAGACGGGGCTTGCCAGCCTGAACATCGAGACAGAGGATGATCAGCGGGTCGTCCGCCAGCAGCAGGAGAATATTCGATGGTAAGAGGAGGCCCTGTTATGGACGTGGACACGGCACCGAAGATAGAAATGCCAAAATGACTCGATATACAAAGATTGATCTGCCTTTCTGAAATGAATGGAGCACGTAGCAAGCACCCTGGCCACAGTAGCGATGCATCGTTTTCCTTGTGAACATGGATATTATGCGGCAGAACCATTGCTGCAATGCGTCTGCCCAAGGTTTGTGAAATTTCTGAAACTTTCAGTCAGCGTCAAAAATGTCTTCAGGTGTTTTCAGTACATTGGTCAATGCAGTCACATACCCACCCCCGGAGGTAAAAGGGGACTGACTGTGGCAGTGCAGCAGCAAATATAATCTAGAGTCCTAGGATTGTGAGCTGGTGAGAACAGCTCTGTATGGACACCGTCGCCTTGCGCTCAGCTTCTACTTACGTTCACAGATTTAGAGACAGCTTCTAAACTGATTCCCTTGCCATTGCTTCTCCAGCACCTAAGAGGTTCCGACACGAGACCGTGCTCCTGTAGTAAAATTGATCTTCTCACGTGACTAACTGCACTTGCGACTAGTCCTAACTATGATCATTGTTGCTTTACAAACAAATACGGCACAAACGACTCTTGTCCGATCGTCTATCGCGTGTTGTGCACGTCTCGCAACCTCCTATCTTAACATGCCTGCAAACCGTGCACTTTCCATTCCTCTTGAACGTTTCCCCTCTGAGCATCACGCTCAGTGCAACGCTTGTATCGCCGCCAGCATAACAGTCGACAGGAAGGCACTAGGACGACGCAACAGAAGCGAAAGTGGCGCAGTATTTTAAGCTTCCTTGAGTGCAGAGAAAAGAATAGAAAGGCGCGCATAAAAATATATGCGTGTGAGCAATAACAGGTGGCATGCAGGCGATGGAGATAGGGTGTTAAAGCCGTGGCGAATGTGTTTTCTGGACTGCTTGCGAGGAGTTAAATACAGCATTATTAAAGCGCGATAGGCTGAAGTATAATAAGGCGAACCAGTAGCAGCGATTTGACCTCGCGTTGTGACAAGCAGCTGGGTTTCCAGAAGAAAATAAACTGAATGTTAAAATTATATTAAAATTGGTTTTTAACTAGAGGAAATGACGCAGTAACTGTCTAAAATATCTCGGTGGACACCTGAACCGCGCCGTAAGCGAACAGAAAAAGAGGGAGTGAAAAAAGAAATGAAGAAAGGGGTGCTGTATTGGAGGTCTCCGGAATAATTTCGACCACTTGGGGATCTTTAACGTTCACTGACATCGGGCAGCGCACGGGCGCTCTTTGTATTCCGCTCCCATTGAAACGCGGCCGCAGCGGTTGGATTCTAATCGGGGTACTCCGGCTCAGTAGACGAGCGCCTTAAACATTTAACAACCGTGGCGTTCGAAACATCTTTCGTGTGGGTTATGATTAAATCGACAAGCTCCACTTTGAATTCCTTTTTTGCTCTAATTACTGACCAACTTGCTGCGAGCCTACGCATGATCTCCTTTTAGGACTATTCACTTATCCTCGGCATTTATTTTGTGGTATAACATAATGCATAATTTAAAGCATAATTTTCACTCTTTTCTTCCCTTGCTTTTGAGCCGGGCTAAACCGCATCACACAATCGTTGGTGTCGGCTAATTAGTGAGACACAGCATACTTTTCATATTTTTAACGTCGCCATTCCGTGAGTGAGTACACACAGTATCATGCCGCCGTCCAACGCACGGCGATGGCCGACCTACCCTTTAATTAATACGTAATAGGCAAAAAGTCCAAAGCTTAGAAAATTTTAGAACGAAGCTTGAGTTTGGTGTCGCGGCAAAATCTGAGATATTTAAAATAATACTTTAAAAGTAGTTGATATAGTCGGCCTGATGTAATGCCACGGCATGTACCATCAGCAAGAAATAAAACGCTAACAAGACAATTGAACTACGGACTGCAAGATACGCCACTCTTAGCCAGGGGAAGCTAAATACTAGCTCCTACTATATCAATTCCGAAGGCGCGATGACTTCTTTAGAAGTGTTATTCAACCTCTCTTAATCTCAAATCCAGGAGCTAATATTTTCGCGCTTTTCTGATGCGGCCTCACTTATCTCGTTGTCGTTTATTTCGTTGCTGATAGTACATGCAGAGGATCGTTTTGTAGAGCAGTTCCCTGGATACACATTTGGTTAAATAATAAAGAAGACGCATCTGGCTTAAAAGCGCCTGTGGGGAAGGAAGGGCGTTAATTCTAGTGGTGTCTCTGCAGGTTGCAAGGCCGGGCGCCAGAAGCAAATCCGCAAGACTTCCACGCCAGACGACATGCGCCATCGACGTCTATGCTTGCCGACCTACCCGCAAGGTTCCTAGGCCACTGTACTCGGCGACCAGGTACTCAGACCGATATTGCTACTTTGGAGCAAAGTGTCCCTTACGAAAAATGTCTGCTGCATTCCTCGAATCAGTGGCAGCGTCCAGGGTTTTATGTCACAAACGCGAGGTGAATGTAGCGCTAGAAGAATGCAGGCACTCTTCTAAGGAAAGCCCTATGTTTAATATTTTCCTTTTTTTTACGTAAGCTGGCTTTGCCGCTCTAACCAAGACACAGCCCTATAGTAACTGCTGACTCCCGCATTGCCTCGAACTCCGCGAGCACACGCACCTTGAGCACTCCATGAGCAAGGGTCTACCAGACCACGCGCTCCAGACCGAAAAATAGGGCATTATAAAATAAGTTCTCAGCCATGGGCTGGCTTCTGTGTCGGAGCTCTGTGCCAGGACTTGAAGACCGGGTATTTACCACCAATACCAAGTACACCCACCTTCTCAGCAACTTCCAGTTTTCTCATGCCCCTTGAATTCTAGAAGGAGAAAATAACCAATAGCCAATATACAATAGTAAACATCTTGAAATGCGGGTAAATAGAGATTTGGGTGCACAGTAACAGATAAGAAGCACTCACATCGCATAGTTGATAAAAGATATCCCAACTACATGTACCTTGGGACAAAGGAACTGAGCGTCCTAGAGCCGGCACCATTGTGTCGCGCTACAGTGCAGGAACATAAAGTCGTTCGCGGTTACCTTGAAATGCACGGTGATGTTGGCTGGCGTCGCTTCGGTCGCTGGCTGTGCTTAAGATGGATGCCAATCGCGCAGTTGGGCTCGGTTATCTATATATAGAGGCCGGTGACGGATTTGTGCCGCCTCATAACCCGGCCAAGCCAAGTAAACTCAAGAGAACAGCGACAAATAGAACGACAGGTATGAAAGACGGCGCACGTGGTTCTGCTTCATATTTCCGCGAAGCATGTCATGTTCATTTTTCTTTGTTCTTTGTTTAACGCCACTGTAAGAACAGTAAAGCATAGAGTTTATAAATATTAACAGAGGAAAAGCTGGCGGCTCCTCACTTGGCTGGCTTTTTGACTGCTCTACGGATGTATTTTTGTTCTTCAGTTTGATTTTCATTTATGTTTTGAGCGACTTTTGGTGGTGGCGTCATCCAGATAACGCAGACAGTTCGTTTGCGATCACAACTACTCGGCGGCTGAAATAATGAAACCGAAACGATGAAAAAATGTCCAGGCACAGTGACTTTGCTGCTGTGTGGCGAGATTCACTTGTTATTTGTTTTCGCTGAGAGGACGGTGAACCATTTCACATGAAGTCGCGCATAAGCTCAACTGCCTATCTTATTTCTGGCTGTACGACCAATAACCGAGATTGATCTCTTGTTTCCATTTGCTGCGGGCTTCCATGAGAGACTGTTGACGGTGAACAAACTTTGCATTGTTTCTGTTGTCATTAACGATAGCGGTTGGGAAAATTTGGAGTTGCGATATTTCCGAAAACAGCGCACATGTTTTGTATATAGAGGAAGCAAACGAAAATTAAAGAACGCCTTCGCCAATCGGCGTTTTCTTGCTGCGTACGTGCACAGACGTGCCGTTTTATTTAAGAGCGGATTTATGAGCGGCTGTGGATGATAAGCGCACGCCATTGGTTGATTTGTTTACCCCTGTCGGTGAGGCTCATTTCAGCCTCGATCAGAAAAATGAAAAAGTGCTTCGACTCGGGAAGACAGGGGCCATTACGCCAGGAGAAAACACTTCTCAGAGTTTGTTTTCTTCGTCTGCAATAACTATAACAGATTTCAAAGCATCACTGAGATAAAGAACGCGGTGGGCTGGGAATCGTTAAGCCCCAGAAGAAAAAAGTTTACTCAAATTCTTCCACAATATCTTTTATAATCAGACAGGCACTGACAAGCGCAAATATCAGTCGGAGCCAACCTAAAACTCGAGTCGGCACGGCCACTCCGAAAAGGTGCGCGAACATGACTGCAAAATGATCACTTTTGCATACTTGTTTTTTTCCAAAAACAGTGAAAGATAAGAATTTTCTTCCAGAAGATTGTGTTTCAGTCTTCGATAACCATGACTTTTATTCTCGGCAGTATTTGACTGAAACATGTTTAAATTTTTTGGGGTCTATTGTTTTGTATTACCATGATGCTAACTCTTGGTGCGTTTTTGTGTGTTCTTGCAAGTTACTGCGAAAATTGTATCTTTCTAAAACTGTCTCTCCTGCGAAAATGGCATTGGGCGACGCAGGTATTCTGTAAAAATAAATCGCCTCGTCCACATTTACCTCCCGAACAATTTTTTTTTCAATATAGATCGCCAAAGAGCCCAGGAGGAAACCCTGCTAAGCAGAAAGGATGCATGCAGCAGGATGAACACAGCCATCACTTAATTGTGGTTGAACATATTTCTGCTTCCTCGTTCATGTTTTTGTTTTCAAAGTCCGTATGCACATAGCCACGACATGGCGAGAGCCGACACTCTGCACGCCGAAGTTTCTCATCGCATAAATATAGGGCGCGAGTCCGGAGTAGCAGATGACAAAAAAACAAACACTTGTAATATTCACAATGCCAATACAGAAGCTCCTAAAGTGGACTATTTTAGGCGTTAACAATTTTTTGAAAAAATGTTTCCTGTAAAAGGTGTGTCTGTTGAATGCCAAAAAAAATCGAGAATTGGCTATCTTTTGCGACATGTAGAGAAAGCCGAATCCCCCCGTGGGCAATTTTGTGCTCGTTTACACCAATCAGTTTTTTCTCATTTATAGCAATTTACAGTAGGCACATTTATTATAGGACATTTCGATCGCGGAGCGATGTTTCCTTAGAATAATTTTTTTGCGAAAATTTACATTTTTGCTATCGTAGCTACGTTTTAGTGATAACACTAGCCAAGCCAAGAAATTTCGCCTTCCCGGCATTCTCACGGCGGATTAAGCACTCTTGTGGAACTCGCATGTACGGTGGCGCCAGCTTTCCCTCCAGCTAATATTTAGGAACCCTGTGCACTGAAGGCAGGCTGCTTCCATTAGTGAAGCGTTTTTGTTTAGCCACTTAAACTGCCCTTGCCACCGCACCAATGCCGCGGATATGTCGCGTTCAACTTCTCACATTCTGCAAGTAATTTCTATATTTCTGGTCAGCAGTTAGCAGCCATGGGACGATATATAAGCGTGCTTAGATTCCCAAGTCTAGAGTAGGAAGAAGGCAGCTGAAACATTCAGAAGTTTTACTAGGGTCAGATGCTCACATCCCGCAGGTGAAGGGGAAGTGTTAGTGCCGCTTTCTGAAGCTTGGATTATCACTGCTTTCATATGCCGTCACGAGTTGACACAGATTCGCGGCAGAAGCACACGCTCGGCAGTGAAGATCGATGGCAGGTGAAAGCAGAAGCTTCTTTCATAAGTTTCGTAAAATAGCGGTGCTTGAGGACGCCATGAGGCTTCACATTAAGCGCCTTTTAAGCCGCAAATTTTCCACGTAGCTGCCATGCCCTTTTTCTCACAGGATCTCCGTAGGTACCCAACGCACACTGACATTCATGCCACTGCCCCAATCAAAGCTTGTCCAGCACAGATTCTTTTCGCTTCCTGCGCATACCCAATCGCTTTGTAGACGGATGTCTCATCGCAGTCATCCCTGTGCTCCCATACTGCAGTGGGCTAAGTTGTGCGAGTGCAAAGGGGGCACACTGTCACTGTCTGCACAAAATAAACAAATTAATCGATAGCGCATGGCCGCCATCAATGTGAACGAACTCGCCTGTTGCTTTATAGCTGTGGGCGCAGCTCGTGAAGCATTGCGCGAGAACAGGGGAAGAAATCTTTCTAAATGCACATGCGGATGTTCTGTCTCTTCCAAATATTCAGGTCCTCCCGAATATTCGAAATACACATAAGACACAGCTTTGGAATTGCATACAATTGAGATTAAGAATATTTGAGTTCGAGTATTTTATAAAATCAGCAACATTCACGCAGATTTAGTGCTAGACCGCTAACAGTCAAGGGTTATAGCTTCGCTTCGGGTACTAGAGCGTTTGACGAAAGTTTGTGTGATCAAGTGTAACAAACATGAAACATTGCAGACACTTAGCAAGTCCGATATGATGGCATGATGTTTATGAGCAGATTCGGGTCCCTTGTTCCCAGCAATGCCAGGCTTTGCTTTCTAGCCGCAGTGCGGATCTTTTAAATTCTTAATATTGTTTGGCGTATTTTCATTTGAATCAATAAATCATTTTCTTTTCAGGGGCTTATCGGATGGCTTTTACGCACTTATCTGTTGCTCCTGCGCTACCATACCCTACAGCCGCTTTGTGACGTTAGAGAGTTTTAGTCGTACGTAGAGCTCTAACGGGTGACCAGTTCGCATGCGCAGAAAGCAAAGGGCCTGCATGAGTGTCACTGACGTACCTTTGATTCGAATTTTTACTTTCTGGTCTTTTAGCTCCTTGCCTATGTGGCGTTGACAACACAGCGGCGCCCTGTCCGCCCGCTTCACAGAGATAGCGGCTCGTCGCTAATCCTTTGGCGCGATATCGTGTTTTACTTCAAATTTAAAGTTGCAAATCGATATTCTTTTACAGGCAGGAAGGAAATTTTTTACCCGTTAAGCCTGAGGAAGTAGAGTTTGTCGTCGTCATAGAAATGATCCTACATAGTTCGCCTTGCATTACAGTGCTCCTAGTGCCTGGAGCAGCGTCTGATCTCTTAGTAGATGGCGCTAGGCGCAACTCGTGGCGTGCGTCGCGTACGTGTAACAATTAAGGCATAAGGGTTTCAAACGACTTGTACGTAGCTACCTACACCTCTCACGTTTGCGTACGTGAACTCTGTACGTGTACGTAAGCCTAAAACTGAGTAATCATTTTATTCACAGAGCAGTGTGCGGGAGCGCTGCCTATATGCAGTCGGGGCGTTTTGACGTATCCTTGTGACGTAGCTTCTGCCCTTTCCAGTAAAGAGAATCAAAATTGCCTTTGTGAATATTAGTCGCTCTGGGAGCTCTAAAACGGAAGCGTCTTGGAGTAGCTAGGGCAGATTCAGTGATTGGACATATTCCCTTCCATTTGTAACAAATCCTTGCAAGCGGTTGCGGTAGAAGTGCGTTTTGTGCACGATAACTTTAAAAACGACCGGGGTATAATATAATATTTGACGTGAAGGGGAGAAGGAACATATAAGTTCAGCGTTATTTGTCTGTTGCTCTTAACTATCGAAAGGATATAAGCCAGTGTAATATTCTAAACGCAAAATATTTTTCTTCTCTTGTTCCTGGCGCTGCTTTTCTATACGAACAACAATAGGCTTGTTCCTGCTGCCTGAATGCTAAATGGCAAACAAGATGCCCGCCCTTATACCAGCCCTTCTACAGCCTGAGGTACCTGCGGAGTATCCCGAGCCAGTGACCGGCCCAGCAGATGCAACAGGCAGATAAGATTATACGGGCGGCTGTCGTACTTATCTGTACGAAACCGCCTGGAACGACTTCCTCTGGGTCATCGACTTGAAGCTCAACTTCAATACAACCTCCATCGCAAGTTTTTCGTATTCGTGTCATTCCTGACGCCCAGAATATTCTTGACATAAAGGCCCACGTGTTCGCTCATTTGCTGCTGATGAGGTGGCTGTACGTAAAAATCAAGAAACAATTCCACTTTGGCATACACCTCTTCCACTTCTGCTTACACAGCGGCGCCAAGGCGAGCCGTAACGGCAGACCTGTTAAGATGCGCTACAACCTGCTTAAACATTCCGCAGTTGACAGGGTGATCATCAGGAGCGGTGTGAGCAAGCTCGTCACTGCGTACGTTGTGCGCGATCATTTTTATTTTTTCACGCCTTTTAACAGACCTCGGAAAGTGTTAACAGCTACTGCCGCTAACTTTTCGGCAAGGGGAGAGGGGTGGAGTGCTTAGACAAGCCGTAAGTAGTGCTTGGTTCCTTGCATACTGAAATATCTGCTATTGTCCTAGTGTACGTAGAGTTTGTCGATATCGACCTCCTAGTTTTTTTGGACTGTGGTTAGCGACTGGAACGCAGCACAGATAGTCGAGAGATATGTCGGAGGCTAGCGTACACGCATTGCCCAAGCCCGCGCAGTGTGTGCCTGAACCGCGCATGCTCCCCTTGGATAAGTCTGCCAGCTGTAATCAAGTTTCTTCTTTCTAGCTGGAGAAAGTACTCAACTCACAAACGAATCCTGAGGATCCTCTCCCTCCCTTAATATTTCCTGAACGTTGTGCGTACATAATCAAGTACACAAGAAGCTGAAGTATTATGAAGGTGAGAGTTTGATTAAACCTCATCTGGTCGGAGACAATGACATTAAACGTTGAGAAAAAACATATCGACCAAAATATTATGTAACAAAGAATAACGAGATGTATGTGAAGAATTCTGTGGTTAGTGCGACGCGATAAAATGTTCAGATAGCACACATTAACTAAATACCCGGTTTTGTTCTCCGCAGTGCTTAGCTGGCCTGTCAAGCACAAGCCAAATAGAATATCTGTGACAAAAATATCAGCTGATTGAAAAACTGAGTGCGGACAAATAAGTGTCGATTTATTCCGCTTATTCCGTCCCATTCAAGCCGCTCGAGAATAGCGTAGAATGCGTTCTGCACGTAAAGCGATGATGAACCTTGCATCTACAAGAACCATGAACTCTCTGCAGGCGGTCAAAAGGGTGGCGATGGTGGGCCAAGTGCAGACGAGAAGTTACTCTTCCCAGGCTGCTGCGGGGAGAGATTTGTCGCAATGATGGCCTTGTCCTGAATCAGACACATCTGGACATTTTCTAATCTCATGAGCCCTGGTCAGAGCTACTTATCCTAAACAGAATGAGCAAAAGTACTTGATGTCCTGTATTCTGGCACCACCGAGAAGAAACAGGTGCGCAAGTTGATGGGCAGCTATGGCCTCACTGGAATGTAACGGCTGAGAGCAATCCGGCATTCTTCGGACGGCCGCGACCAACATCGCGCTCGCCTGGTTAGCTTGTCAGGTTCCACTCCTCAAGGTTCTAAACAAGCCCCTTAACCATCTGGAGAGAAATTATTTACCGCTTGGTTGAGGCCATCGCAGCGTTTTACAGTTGCATGGGGTTAGCGAGCCACGACATCAGGTTATTGAGCCTGTTGGCCGAAGATATAGGGGCGTGTAAAAGCACGACAGCTGCAAAGTGGAATCATTTTCGACAAAAACCAGTACGGCAGAGGCCTAAACCAACAGACCGAAGTGTTGTTGATGCACGATATTGCCTCCCCACTGCCACACTCAGCAGCTCTATGAACGACGGAGCCTTTGTAATCACCACACAAGTGGGTTTATTGCTCCGCCATCGCTAATATTTTTCTTGCTCTTCATGCAACCATCTTTTCACACGTTGCGAGCATTCAACAATGCTATGCGTTGGTTGAAGTGAACAACGCAATAGAGAGGACTGCCCACCATTTTTAAGAGAAGTTCTGCGTCTTGTTTGTAAATATTTTGTGCTTTGCGGGAAGGGGCCGTTGAATACATGATTTCTTTGAGATAATTAAAGTCTAAAATTATTTGAAAACTTCGTCTACATCTACATCGGCAGAGAGCGGTCCGTCCTCGTTCGAAGTCAGAACAGCGGTACTTCCAAATTCATGTAAGCAGCTCACCAAAAGTGAAGAGGTTGTGCGGCGTAAGCTACAAACCGGAGTATTCCGAAACGCCAAGCTTTATAGCAAGTGGCACCCGGAGATTTTCAGCCCCAGGTGCAAGCGTTGCGAGCGCATAGCGGACATCATCCATATTGCTGCGAACCTTTGTAATGTTTGTTTGTTGATTCTTCAAAGCTGCCGGCACGCCTCTTTGTCACTTGGTTTGCGTTGCAAGGCACGACCAGATTTATCTCCATTGATCGCATCCAGGTGGAGTCGATTATACGTTGTTCCAGAATTTTGTGGTACCTTTTCACGCTTTATCTAGATAGTTCGCTATCAGCTTTAAATTGAGCACGGCCGAGAGCGGCGGGCATTCTGTTCGACGACTGCCGAGCACGCTTGTTGCTACGCCGCCACCGAGTGAGTCAGTCCAATGTGGGTGCAAGTCAGCCCAAATAGAGAGTTTTGTTTGGACGCCATTTTAGCTGTCTTTTTGCTCTCCGGATTGCAGTCACCACTTCGTGACAAGATGGTATGGACGTGTCCTAGCTTTGGAGAACCTGATAGAACAAATGAGTACTGGGAGGCACTTCTCAAACAGGTAGACAAGAGAAAACTTGAACTCAACCGTCTCGCCTTGACCGGTGCTGAGATTCAGGAGATCTTGGTCGACGGATGAGGAGGAAGACATGGCCGGGACCGAGCTGCGCCTCGGATCCCCGTCAACCTTTTGACGGGGGCATATAATTTTTTTCTCTCTCTCATCTCGTCGAAGCTGGCTTCTCTGCCTTTAGATGAACTACATGGCAGAGCAAGCCCGCAATCTTTTCCAGTGTAGCGCTTGTAAGCGCAAATTAAAGGAATGCAAGTATTGCAGAACTCCGCTTATACAAATTGCATCTGTCTAGAGAGGCGTCCGAACGCTTTTCTGCGCGTTCACGACCGCTTTGAAAACTGTGTTATCCCCTAGCAGCATTTCTGGACTAGTTTGCCATCATGTAGAGGTGCTCCTTGAAAAGGAAAGAACAGCTGTAATGATGAACGCCTGCTTTTAATTCATTTGTTCGAAGTACGGTAGCAGTAGGAATAAACTTTATTACCCTAATGAACAGGTATAGAGTCAGCCCTAGGCCGCGTCCTTAGTCGAGGAAGCCATGACCCCCGCCGCTCGCCGCAGCCTGTCCACCACCACGGGCTAGAGTTCAGGGTCGAGGCTGGTTAGCTGGACCTCCCATTTCCCTTCGGATGCTTGTGGCCCGGGCGGTAGCTGGGTGCAGTCGCACTTGCTGTGCTGTGCCACCTTGCTGTGCTTGCTGTTGAATTCGTAGCACGTGGCGTACATCGTGTTGAGTATGATGGCGTTGATGAAAGAGTTGGTCTGTTATCTAAGTAAGCTTATGAAGAAAATGTTGCCGTACTTTTGAACACCGCTTAATATTTGCCTCTGCGACACCTGGCAGCGCGATGTCTGACGCCGTGGCTGCGGCGACTAGGTGCATGCGCGTCCTTGAGATGGCTTGCACGTGACATCAGGCGTGTCATGGTGTTGGACCACGCTGAGCTTCCATCAGGCTTCTACGGGGCAAGTGGCGGGAAGTGGATTTGATTGTCAAAGAGGCTGCAAAGGTTGTTTCTGGTCCACTAACATGGCATTCATGATGCAGTTAGCGTCAAAAGCGATTGTCAAGATGGGAGAAAGACACGAGTGCTTTTTCGCAACTAAAAGTTTAATAGAAAAACACATGATATATACCCAGCTCATGATAACTCAAAAGAAACATACATAATAGATAACAAAGAAAATCGTAGGGAACGGTACATCTCAAGAGTGCTGAGTAATATGATAAATGGTGCAAAAGCAGGAAACTTCATAGTCACAATCACAGGGAACTAAAGCCAAAAACTCCGAAAAACCTTGGTCGTCGTTTTCGGCGGTAACTACATCTTGAATAAGATTCAACCCGCCCAACTTTCCACCTTACTACTAACATGTCGACCAGAGTGATGCCGGCGCACGCCCTCGATTTGCCACAGCTTAAGAGCCTGGTCGCTAGTTTCGCATGAACTTTTTGTTTGTTAACCGGGTGCACGCTGCTGCTTCTGTGCTGCTGGCAGCTGAGCGGCCGCCATACTTCGTGTGTAAGCGTCGATCATAGTTACGGTGTTCACCGCGAGGCCGGCTTCCCTTCAGTCGCGTCTCATAAAGCTATAGGAGGTTAGTACAGAGCCTTCCCGAAACCAAAGTTTTTTTTTTTTTTTACCATGCGCACTGCCCAGTCCCGTAGAAGCTGCAGACAGGAGATCGAGGTACGCCACCTGTAGTTCTCGGTGGAGCTGTCGACCAGAAGCACTGCGAATGTAAGCAGAGGAGAGGAGGCGCGCGACAGCACCCGGGAAGGCCAGGCAAGAAGAATAAATGCACAAGATATGGGCGACGGGGAGAGGCCTGCTAGCGCCAACCAAGGACGAGAGCCAAGTCTGTGTAGCGACCAGTAATCCGTGGCAGTAAAATACTATTTGCGCATGTCTATACACAGCTGTTCGCGGCACTCTGTCAAACAATTTTCAAAAATAGGTTTTTAAGCTAATAATGATGGCTCCTTCACAATAATATGGACTGCATTCGCAGTCATCATAACGCTTGAGGGAATTTTGTTACGGGGCTAGTTAAACAAACTCTGGAAACATAAACATTTTAGCAGTTAGGCGTTTGGTTGCATATTAATCTCTCTACTGACGCTGACGCTTCCCTTTGGCAGCTTTGGCGGCTGGTTCGGACGCCTTCGACGCTGACATTCATGTGCGCCGCCTGAGGAGGAGAGAGATGCTAGAAGAATCATAACACAGCAACCAGAAAATAGCAACCAAGGAAGAACGCAAATAATTATGAATAAATAATACTACCGGAAGAAACGGTTATCGCAGCATCTCGCGTTGCAGAGTGATGACCGTTCTGTGTGTTCTCTTTTACTCCTGCTTACAAGTGCTTGCGTTCTGTGGCAGGCCTGTTTCTGCGAACCAACAGCCACAGTCAGTTATATACTTGCTAACGAAGTGCAACTGCTATGCTTCAGATGTTCCAGAAAACTACGGATCGCAGTCGTACCTAATTAACGCGTCGATGAAAGGCGTAGAAATGCGATCGCGTTGTTTTAAAGTATACATACCTGTTGTGTTTTAGCCATCGTGATACAACGATCGTCACGTAAGCGAAGAGAAGTGCGAGATCGAAGATTGTACAAAAACATGATTCTAAACCCAACATCGAGACGGGACGTCGAGTCAGTCTATCGTCCGAAGGCCAATCAGCGACGTTTCTCTGCGCATGCAATGTCAACATCATCACTATCGTCAGCAGCTGAACCACACCACCTGCAGGAGAAAGGTATTGCCCAAAGAGCTCCAATTAACCAAGGCCTGGTTAGCCCGTAGCTACCCTTATTGCCAGGAATTAAGGAGAAGCACTTCTAATTCTCCCGACTTCTGCCACATGGAGCATGGCATTTAACATTAAAAAATAGGGCGTTCACATCATCTGTCACGAAGGTAAGAAGCTGAATGACCGTTTGTCTTGAGAACAGAGCATGATAAGCCGCTAGGGTTAGCGGCACTGGCTGGACGCTTTACCGAATTCCTTTTAATAGTCCCCGCAGTCTTCCCACTCCCATCTACCCAAAATCCGGGCGCGAGTTGTGTTTTTCTTCCGAAGTCCTGTCTTGGTTGCGCCATTCTTTGGTTGCGATAAATAGTTGAGACTTTCGCATTCTCACCGTCGAATCGCTTTAAACTTCGGTAAATGATCTTTTTTTTGGTCGGAAATATGACTGCTTGATGAAGTCAGATAATCCATAGTCGGGCAAATAATATATTTATGCCCAGTGCGATAGACAGCAAAGAATACGAGACAACTTATTTCGTTTTCTCTTCCCCTTACATCCTCCTCGGCGAAGTGCCATTTCCTGCTCGTGAGGAAATTTTGCGCTCCTCCTCGGCGAAGTGCCATTTCCTGCTCGTGAGGAAATTTTGCGCTTTGTGCGTGCGGAAAATAAAAGTCGAGAGATAAACGTACTGGATAAGCGAATTGCAGTGGCGATGCACATGATTCAGTCCGGACGCATGTGCGCGCGCATCTCCCTGCGACTTTATCTGAAATTGTGTATGCGAATTCAGACTCACTCGCTCTGATAATAGTTATAGCATATCGTTACCATGTTTATTTTGCCGTTAGCCGTTTACCGGGCCCATCTACGCATGCGCGGCCATTACCGGGCCGCTAACACTTTACGGAATCCCTCTTAGCGTCGCGCAGAGTTAGCGTTCGTTCGTAAGCAAACATGGCAGCGCATTGCACGGCGGCTTTGGACCGAATACAGCACCGACGCCGCATTCTTCAATGCCATTTCTCGCTACAAATGAAGGCAATCGCTTTTAATTCGCATCCTCTCACTCATATGTTGAGGTTTGAGTAACAACTGGCCCACGTTTTTGCGTTAATTTGGCGATTTTTCAGCAGCTTAGCCTACATATCTGTCGTGTATATAGTTCTCTGTCGTGTACATAGTCAAAATAGCAACGACAGCACTGTAGTTCTTTAGCTTCGCGCCCGCTTGAACACTTTCGCATATTTTCATAGTTCTCTTCATTGAAAAAAAAAATACTGGTAATTCCCTTTCCATAATCATAACTAAGTGCAAAAAATAATAGTTTCTCCAGACCATACTAGACGCGCTTTGACTTACTAGCACTAGATGGCGCCACTATGTTTACATCCAAACCTTGAATCCAAACCCACAATGAAGCGATGCTGCGGCACGGCAAACCGAAGGTGTCATAGTAGCGCTTTGTACAGCGTTCGCAACGCAGTGAGCTTTACGTATGGAAGCATACTGAGCTCTGCTTAGTAAAATGGTCTACTGGAATTTGAAAAGCCGCTCCAGCGGCTTTTGAAATTCCAGTTGAAGCAATTCAAGCATTTCTATGCTCAGCGCTGACCGGAGAGGTCAGCATCCGGTAATACTGTAAACGGTAATGTAAACAAGGTAACGATATGCTATAACTATTATATCATTGTGAGGAAGTGCTAGAAATGCAGTGGCTCACATATTCTTCACGAACCTGTGCAGCGCGCGATGATGCATTGAGCGCCATAGTTCCTTTTGCCTATTACATTTTGCCCATTTTGCCCATAGCACACTTGCCCATTCAGCTCCATACTACCTTTAGCCCATTGTGGGCGAATTAAAGTTGATGAAATTCACATAAGAGCTGATCATCGAGAAGAATCCTTCTGTGTTTTGCATAGTAGCCTCATGGTTTGGTTTATGAATGTTTAACGTCTCAAAGCGACTCAGGCTATGAGGGACGCCGTAGTGAAGGGCTCCGGAAATTTCGACCACCTGGGGTTCTTTAACGTGCACTGACATCGCACAGTACACGGGCCTCTAGAATTTCGCCTCCATCGAAATTCGACCGCCGCGGCCGGGATCGAACCCGCGTCTTTCGGGTCCGCAGCCGAGCACCATAACCACTCAGCCACCGCGGCGGCTACCATAGTAGCCTCATCTCAAGCTCGGCGCTCTTTGATATTTCGTGGAAGCTTGATTCAAGAAGTTCAGAGAGAGAACAGCTTTGTGCGGATGTGACACGTAATGAAAGGAGATGGTGTCACCTAAAAAACAATGACCATGGAACCATCTTTTCATATTCTTTATTTTGGTCGGCGCCATCTTCTTCTCGGATGTATCATACCGACGAAATAGGATTTCTTGAGGCCATTGGATTGAAGGATGAGAGGCTTGTAACGAACGACCACTGTGAATACACAGAGAGTTTTCAGTGAAACCAGGGCGCTTAACTCGGTGGCTGCTACGGGACACTTCGCTTTTGCGCCGCACTGAAAATGCCTTTATGCGATGCGAGGGACGGGCATTTGGGCGGTTGCCGTCAGAGCGGACGCCATTGCGTGCTGGATGAAAACAACAAATGAATGAAATTGTTTCTCACTGTTCCCTGCCAAAACAGGCCATCCTTTCTTCTCGCTTCTTTTCTCCTACAGGCGTAGGTCACTGCTGCTGGTTCTGAGCTCCACGCAAAGAGCAGCGCGTCGTCCTTTCATCTGAATGCAGTGTAAGGACGAGCGCCGAACCTGCTGGACGGCCAAGTGGCTCCTGCGGACTGCGGCTGCGGGTGAACCTGCTGTTCGGCGACGTGACTGGCTATGACGTGACACAGATTTGCGCGCTATCATGATTCATTAAGAGTAAACGTCGCTGCGCCGTGTTAGTGTTGACCTGGACATTCAGCTGTAGAGTAAGATGCGTCTAATCGCAGCCTTCGGCTTCACGCTGACCAAGAATGCAATGGTTCGACTAGCTAGGCAGGTGGACTGCCTTTGCAGCCAGAAATACTGTAAATGCGAGTAATGTAAAATACAAAACTCCTGGTATGCTGTTATTCTTACCAAGCGAGCTTTTTGCGAGATAAGTCTACAGAAGCACTTTCACTATGCCTGTCTCTGCGCATGCGGACAACGTGAGAGATAATCAGCATCCAGCCGATGTAAAGAACAACTTAAATCTTTGCGACGCTTGTATCCTACACAGAATAAAATTGTATTTTACGGACTGTATTCTAGCAGCTGTGCCTTTTCAAAATGCTTCGTTTTGCTCCAAGTTTGAATTGTCGAAGCTGGTTTACTTTCGTGAGATTTTAAGACTCAAGGTAATCCACTTCACACATTGGTTAATTTGTGACACATAATAGGATTAATTTCTTGTTAAATAACACTTACCTCTTATTTCACCGCTTTTAAGGTTTGGATTACAACAACGTTTGACGTATGCTGCGTAGTTTCGTAATTAATGCACGGACATCATGCATAAACTAGGCGCGTGCGAATATTAAAATTTTCATATGCGAACTGAATAAGAATATGAAGGAGAAATTATATGGAATAGAGTTGAGTATGAAAAAATGCAGTGCAACGGCTCAAGAAAAGGACGAGATCACACGACAGACAGGACGGGCACTATTTACCAACTGACTTATTATCTAGAAAAAAAAAGGCTTATAATCGCTAAAGAATACACATCAAATACCACAAAAACTCCATTCGTAGAAAACGAGCAAACCGATTAAGACGTGGGCATTGAACAGTTCGAAAATGCAATCTCTGCATGTGCTAGTGGTACCGATTGCTTCCTCACGCACAAGGGGCCTCGTTGCTTCATCAAGTATGCCGCCATTATTTCTCTTTCCAGCTTATAAATCGGTGGACCAATGAACTTAGCTTTTTCAAAAGCAGGACAACAATGACAACTTGTACAGTGTGTTGTCATGTGGCTACCATGACCATTCTTCACCTGCGTATCATGTTCTCTCTGCCTATCATGAAAACACTGGTCAGTCTGTCTTCTGTATTCAAGGCCCCATCTAAGAGAAGTGACTTAGTCCACATAAGCGCTGCACTCTGTGAACACAGTTTCATGGTTTTACTACGTTCTCTGAGAAGCTTTTTTTTTTATTAAATTTGAAATCTCTGCGACAACCTGCAAGGTGCAGACAGAACTACATTATAACCTTGTAGCGGTTGGGCACCTTCTTGAGATTGCGCGACAGGCGATGAATATAGGGAATTGCAATGGTAAGTTTCTTCTCTTTGTTCATATCCGTACGATTATTCTTTGATGCTGGTTTAAGGTTTTTAGAAGTGTTTCGCAGACACTCTTGGCCAAAGGACCTTGGTAACCCGCTTTATGGGTTCTTTTCATCTGCGCGTCAAAGCTCCGTACTAGGACATGCTCACGCTATTTGTTCATAGCCGCAGTAAGGCAAGTAACAGTTATTCTACGTTTGACAAGCATTGCATGAGCGCTGTCAAATGTAAAAGGTTATTTGGACGAGCGGAGATTGCAACTCCAGCATATATGTCTATCTTTTTTGAAATGCAATATTTGATCTGAGAACTGGTTTATAGTTCATGGGTGTTTAACGTCCCAAAGTGATTCAGGCTATGAGGGACGCCGTACTGAAGGACTCCGGTTCGACCACCTGGGGTTCTTTAACGTGCACTGACATCGCACAGCACACGGGCCTCTAGAATTTCGCCTCCATCGAAATTAGACCGCCGCGGCAGGATCAAACCCGCGCCTTTCGGGCCAGCAGCTGAGCACTATAACTACTCAGCCACCGCGACGGCCAAATCTAAGAACTGAGGGCTGTCATCGTTGGCCACTTTTTTTCGAGATAATAAATCGGTTGGTCGTTGGCGGCCCTCTTGTCTATTGCGCTTTCGCATTCTTGTTTTCTTGAGCCGTTGTATTCCTTTCGCTATGTCTCTTCACCAGCTAGCTGGAACCAGACTTGCTGGAAGAGAAGAAATTTTTAAAAACGTAAAATAAACGTGCATTTTTTATATTACCCATAGTTACTTTTCTGCAGTACCAGTAGTAGAAAAAACAAGAACAAGAAATGAGGAATGCCTTGGGACTTTTTAGGAGTAAGTTTGTCACATGCAAAACCATTCTGGTCGGAGACTGAAGCACTCACTGTCAAGTGTTGGAACTTTGTTTTCGTTAAGCTTTAATTTTTGACTACGTGATTAAAAGATCAGTAAAAGAAACAACGAAATAAAAAAACGTCTAAACATCGTAACCCTTTTGTGAGCCCTAAAGATTAACCTGTTTGAACCTCGCGTGCTTTCTAGCGTCTGTTTAATAGCCTACCGACCGAGGCTCTCCAATCATCGTCTCGCCTTCCATTACACGCACTGAAAAAATGCGTGTGCTTCATTGTATCATTCAGTAGGCGGGATTTTTATTCGATCGCTTTCCCTGTTTTGCTTCCTTCAGTCGCCCCTTCGGGAGCCTTATCCAAAATTCCTCAAGTGCGCTTTCCCGCATGTCATAGTTGACCAAAATGAGATGGCGGAGCTCAAGTTATGAGGGTTGTGGAGCCAACAAGAAGAATCGGTGTGGGCGTTAAGTACATAACGCATTAGAGAAAGATCAAAGAAAAAAAGCGTGAGGTCGGTCATGTTTTCCTCAAGTCTAGTGCGGGAAAGCCCTTTTGCGGAATTTTGCATGGGGCCCAAGCCTAGCAGCTTCCGAGCGTGATCCGGCCATAACAGCGATGAACGGCGGAGAAGAAAGCAAAGAGAATGTCGTGGTACTTTTGTCTGGAAATTTAAACTCGATGTTCGGATAATTTTCTCAGAGTCTGTGCCTTTGCCATGGAAGAATTTATGAAAGTCGCCGTGGTAATCGATCGTTCAAGTATTAGAAAAGTTTTGAACGTTGGGCAATTTCTGAATATTTGCAAATTCACGAATATCTATCTCTCTGATACAAATATGAACTCAATTTCAAACATATTCGTTTCGTATTCAAAATTTTGAATATTCGCACGCCCCTATTTTTATCACCTCTTTTTTTTTTACCGGTGGACAACAGAATCCTAACAAAAGAGTCCCGGATTATAATTCAGGTCACTTAATTCGTTTATGATCATTTATTTTATCCTTTGCAATTTAACAATCAAGTATGATTTATTCCTACCGCGGTTGCTATGGCTTGTCTCTTTCGCCTTTTATAAACGCGTGTCCCAGACGGTGGCTGTGCCAACGGTGGCTGTGCCCGCTGACACCGCTTCGACATTCTCCTGAGTCGGGGCGACGATACGTGGGGTATATCGACACACCTCGGTAACTTCCGCCCAGCGAATAGAGCCGTCCAATGCTAACAGTAAATTTCGCCGTGTTCAAAGCCTTCTGGCTGTGATTTTCGCTGCACCCTCTTGGAAGGTCTGAATCTGAACGGAGGGCACAGCACCCCTTTGTCCTACATTCCGTGTCTATATCTAGCCGCCTCCAAACAACCTCAACATCTTTTTTTTTCAAGGTGCCCTTGGAGCCGCTTGCTTCTTCCGAGGCGAAAAAATAACATCGTAGTGTGGAAGCATCCGCCTTACCTTCTCTGTTTTTTTTTATCATGCTATTAACCCTGTACCCAGCCATTCCTCTATAAATTCGCGTTATACTCCGGTATACCCTTTTAAAGGCACCCTAGAACGCATTTTTAGCATCGCCCTCAAAATCAGCGAGCGGTTCATGGGTGCTCACTGGACTCGGTAGCGCAACTGTAGCACGTCTGGCTCCAGATCAGAAGGTGGCGTGTTTGAATCACGTCCGGATCAATTTTTTAAACTTTTTTTTTGTTTGTGTGTGTGTAACTGTTGCGAGCCAAGTACATCAAACTGTGAACATGCTTGCCGTTTAAATTCATCGAGAATGAACGCAAGTTTCCTTAAGATGTAAAGAAGAGCGAGAAACGCGCGCTTTTTTCTCTGCCTGCGACACTACACACCTATTGTTTCCTATCTTTTTTCCAGTGACATAAACACTGAGGGCCGCCGCGGTGGCTGAGTGGTTATGGCGCTCGGCTGCTGGCCCTAAAGACGCGGGTTCGATCCCGGCCGCTGCGATTGAATTTCGATGGAGGCGAAATTTTAGAGGCCCGTGTACTGTGCGATGTCAGTACACGGTAAAGAACGCGAGGTGGTCGAAATTTCCGGAACCCTTCACTACGGCGTCTCTCATAGCCTGAGTTGCTTTGGGGCGTTAAACCCCCTTAAAACCAAACTATAAACACTGAAGCGAAGTGTTACGGCCTTCCCAAATTCTTGTAGTGAGCCGTGAAATTGCACAAAGTAACTCCAAGGTAAGAAAGTTTTCGGTTTAACTTCTACTTTTCACCTTTAGTTTATCCTTGCCTCGCACCCCTAGCAAAGTTCTTAAAAATATGCTTAAACCCGATTTCTGCCCGCAAATTCCCCTTCTATAGAACACACAAAATCATAGAAATTAGTAGTTCATTATGATATAATATATTGTCAAGTGCTCCTTGCGGCGAAGGAAAAGAAGGTACTGGTTGAGGAAGAAGTTCCGCATCACCGTGCTGACCCGCCGATCATGCCTCATCTCAATTACCATCGAAGTAGCTAGAGGACGTACGTTCTCCTCTACAAAGCTGAAGTTACGGCTCGAAAATTAGCGGATATTATTGTGTCACTATGCGGCCTGGTTGCGTGCATTCCCAGACACCCTTAGGGTGTATGAGAAAGCTGCTCTAGTCTCTGATCAGATATCCTCGACTCAGCTTGGCAATCTTAGACAAAAACAAGCCACCAAGGTACAAAGGGGACGGTGGTCTGGTGCACAGCCTTCGCCGGTCACAAACAAGTTAATAGATAGGAGTCGAAGGTTCACAAACAAAAGTTTTATATAGCAAAGAGAAATGTGTACAGATGATTTATATAGCACTCATAAGAACACATGCACAGTTTCCTGTAGGAGAATGCAATAGATCCAAATTGTCTCTGGAGAGAAGCTTCAACACAAAGAAAAGTCTTGTAACAAATTTCACTTAACACGAGAGAGAGGCAACCAAAACAAAACACAATTTGTTCACAGGAACCAACAATTCGACGACCCGAGGATCACGATGGGTCCTTCTCGAAGACTGACGCGCGCTGCTTCGCTGGTCCGTGCTTCTTCAAAGCTAAAACCGCGGCACGGGTTGACCGAAGGTGTTAAACACCCTTCATATATAGGGAGCGCCGCGTCTTTTTTTCACTTCGCGCTAAGAGAGACGCGTCCGTGCACTTAGCATCAATGGTACAACCGCTTTCTCAGCCACCCACCAATGCAGGCATCTCCATTTATCAGGCGAGGGGAGAGGTTTCCAGAGTTTTCGAGTCAATTCTCCCCCACCTATCACCGCCGCTCGCGAGCGAAGAGAAGAGGGCATCACTCAACACACAAGGGCACGCGCTCAGCGTGGGCAATAAGGGGCTGTTTCTCCAAGCTTCGCGAATCTTCTACGGCGTCGTGTACAGTATTCCTTCTGCGCCGCGTCGGCCTTAAAATTTGCCGCGATTTTTGTGACGCCTGGGGTTATTTCAGAGAAGTTTTTTCGTTCAACTTAAGACCTCAAACATCTTTTAATCCTTGCTGTTCATTCATGACGAGGTTGCATTTCAGAGAAAAGCTGAAAAGTGCTGTTTAGAAACGAGAGGACAAAGCACAGGTCCTGATCAGATATTTCTTCCGTATCTTTGTCTCAAGCGCTATCCAGGCTCACGAAGTCGTGCTCAAGGCTCATGCGCGTCTAACATAAACAATGTGAGGTCGAAGAAGGCAGGCAGGGCCTTGCACACAGGCGGAAGTGGTACATGTGATATTTCTAGTGTATACGACGCAATAATGGTAAGAAGTATAGAGCAAACTGATTTGGTAAGTATTTTGAAGGCGTACCCCGCCGTTTCCATGTTGTTTGCGAAATAGTGGCCAAAAAGTATGGCACTCTGTGTCACGCACAAAAGATAGCGCCTAAAGTAAATTGTCTTTTGCAGCCAGAACGCACCAGAAAAAATGCCATTGACCAAACTTTTTGCTGAATAAACCGAACTTTGCCCAAATTTGAACTCCAAAAATGCCACCAGATTCTTGCTCTGAGAAATTCGGAAAAATAAAATCGGAAACGAAGGCCCGTACATGAATGGAACGAGCGGACGCTGTAATGCGACCGCAGAATACAATTATATTTCTAGCACACTGAGACACAATGATTTACGCTTTAAAGCATTAGATCTGCCTCCGAGACCAGCGAATGGTAGCGTTACTCATAGACCACTATCCCAGTAGGTAATGGCAATTTGGGTTCGGGTTATGACATGATGAGGTAGCCTGTTGCGTCATACATCGGAAAAGACACCTGCTTTCACCAGAACTTTCATCCGTGAATTCTGGCGTCTTGATATGTTGTGTACGCATGTTGTGTTGTGTAATACGTTTTAACCTAGGCATAACTCCGATGTATGAAAAATTCAGCAGATCACCCAGTCGGAGATCAATGAACACACAGGGCGGTTACTACAGCGACGAGATTGAACAACAGCTGTTGTGGGATTTTGATATTGCTTTATACAGAAGTAACGAAATTAAAAGCAACATCCATTTTGAAGGGGTATTAACACATCGAAGATAGGAGCGTGCCCTTTGATACAGGGGGATAGCAGTTGCCGACATCCTAGGTCTTTTTCTATAATTTTTTAGCTCATCTGTAAATTCGTCTTAAAATTTGCTGTTTTTTTAAAATACGTTTTCTGTTCTACACTTTTAAACTTATGTCACCTCTCTATTTTTGAGTCACGAATCTTCCAGTCGTTTTCTTGCTAACTTCCACGGCAGATTTATTTACATGACCATTGTAATCTCTAAGCAATAGGACCTCAGGTAAAGTGACTACGCCTGCATCGACATCCGGTTAAATTACATCACGTATGAGTATGAGGTGTTCAATTGGTTCTATAGCTTTACCACACACTGCACATGTTTCACCTTCTTCGCTGCGCGTTCTAAGACACCTTGATCCGGCTTCAAAAAGCAGGGCACTACCTCTCGAGTTATCATGGAACAATTCCTTCCTGGTCCGTTTTTCCAACTATCGATATACCTGGTCTTTCAGGGAAGACAAAAAAAATTTTACAAATAAGGTCTTTGGGGTAGAAAATGACTTTTTCGGCATAGTATTATCAGTGTTGGCGGACACCACAAAACCGGTTAATCGTCTTAAAGGGGCCCCGAAACACATTAAATGCATTGTTTTGCCCGTTGGTTGCACAGAATGAGTTATAGTGATGCTATTAACATCGGTCGTACCGCGTATACTGCGGTTTATAATATTTTAAATAGCTGGCAAAAACAAATTCGTGGCGCTGTTGGTGTCACCATACAGCGGCGGTTTCTAGCAGCGGATATGACATCACTTAGTGGCAGCTTGATGATTGGACAAAGAGTAAATATACTGCAAATTGTGTTAATAACTAGACATATGTTTTGTCAAGTTTTTGTGTTTGATATTACATAACAAAAACATTTTTCTTGCCCTAGATAAAAGCACTGTAAAGCAAGTAAAAGCAAAATACACCACCAGAGGCTCTGGCTGGTTTTTGCATTGAAGGAGTTTGCGCCTCTCTGTAAACATCCTACGACCTAGCACTCAACAATTATAACTACTCTCTATGTATCTGAGAGCGGCTTTGCGAAATCGATCCGACCGAGCCATTGAACTCTATAAGCGTTCGTTTCGGTCCCAAGGAAGGATGAGTTCGTTTCCCATTTAGCAGGGAGTTTGCATCATCACCTTGTGGAGGATCACCGGGTGGCGGCGCTAGATGGCGCCATGTTCCCATCAACAATGCGCGCTCCTTGCACGCCGTGACCAACCAGCGCGATTGGAGCGACGGGCGATGGTTGGCGGTAAGCAGTAGCGGTACGCGTTATGGTAAATGTGTCTGATACCTTGCGCAGGCTGTCACACCGTCGAAGTATCTCGCGCTCGAGTTCGGATCTATAATTAAGGGAAAGTCACTGAGCAGTGTCCCCTTCTCCGCCGTTGACGTGACAATGAGGCATCGCTGGGTCAGCTGGACGTTTACATGGTTGTCGTAACAATGCAAACGGTGCTGCCAGCCTTGGTATGAATGAGTTACAGAGAACAGGCAACCATGGAGTGCAAACTTCCGCCACGTGCTCAGATAGACTGTTTTGATTGGTCGCACTAAGTGTCGTCATTGGGAGAGTGAAATGGGAATAGGAAGCTGCGCGAAAATCCGGTTGAGTGCAGCATTTTGTTTGCTTGTATTTTGAAATTTCTTCATTGAATAACTCCTGTTCCTATGCATCAATTCTCGTAATTTTTTTTGAGTCAGCATCTGTGGGACATAAAGAATCCATCTGAAGTGTAACCGGCATCCGTTCAAGCGGTGTTTCGCTGTCCCTCTAATTAGTAAGCTGGTTAACTACTTTTTATTGATTACTGTTTTAACCAGTAGATTTAGGCGCCTAGTTCCAAGTAGCGATTTGTAGCCGGTCGTTAGTAACAGCGGTATCAGTTTTTAGAACTTCCAAAACACAATCATCGTCGCTGCTGTGGCTCAACATAATTAGGGTACATCACGCCAAATACATGTGCTTTCGAATAGCATGCAGGCAAAGCAGCCTTCTCAGTACATGTAACTAGTATAAAAAGCCGAAATTCGTCGTCCCCAGCGCCAAAGGCAATCGCGTATTCGGAATTCTAAAAACTGATATGGAGATTACTAACTGCCGGCTACATTCGTAATTGCGACTCGGTGCCTAACTCTACTAGTTGAAAAGTTAATCATTAAAAATTACTTAACCAATTTACTACTTAAGACGATCAATCGTATTTCTCGTGTCCGCCAACACTGGTAATACTATGCTATAAATCTATATTTTTACCCCAAAAAGCCTGTTTTTTTTAATTGTTGAAAGCCGGCCCTTAAACTACTTGCTGTTTTACACTGTCTCTTTTACACGGAATTCATCCAGTTTTGCTGTCCGCATTTTTTAACAACCTCTCGTTTGATTCTCTTTCTTTCTCCGTCCTCGTGTCCTGCAATCGTCCTGGTTAGTTTCCTAGTTCTTTTCCGCCATTGTAAGTCAACGCTCTTTCAGTATAAGTATTTAAATGCCTTATCTGCCCACCTGTTATCGTCCAATTGCCTCAGGCGTTCTTCATGTAATTTTTTTTTGCTCTGAGCTTCCCGTGCTTCGATCGATGCTCAGCCCATATCCCCCTCTACTGCCTCCTATGTGGTTTTCCCGTGGGCACCTGCACTAATCTTTCAACAGATCTCTGATTTACTTCTAATCTCGACTGAAATTCTGGCCTTAAGCACAGAACCGCATTCCCGATAGTAAGCCCCGACACCATAATTCCTTTTCAAACACCTCTGAGTACTTAATATTTGTTGTACCACCATAATGCCCTATTTTTCATTATCTTGGCATCTCTTCACCCTTTTGTTCTAACACAGTGTCCCTGCTTTTTAGCGTATATCTGTCCTTCGTTTACCTATACCTCGAGATATTTGCATTCGGTCACTTCGAGGATTTCATGCCCTTGAATTCTAAGCAGCTGATCAGTTGTATCGTTAAAAATCATCACACCGGAATTAGTTGCGCAAAACTGTATCCTAGAACATCTCCTTCGTCTGCACAAGAATTAACCAGAGATTGCAAATCTTCGTGGCTATATGCTAACAGTACAATATCGTCCTCATACATTAAACCTGACAGCCATTGCCCAGCGACCTGTCCGCTTAATCACTAAGATGAATTATAACCTACATTACATTCTTGTAACCTTCTTTCTATATTTAAAATACAAAGAATGACCTACAGAGGTGATAGAAGACAACATTGCCGTATTTCTGTACGTACCTTGACAGTTGTCGTTCTGCTTATTCCTTCCCATGAAATTTCAATTTTATTATTTCGGTGTATTTCCTGTAGAAAATCAATTACCTCATCACCGATACCTTCATCTTTTTAATGTGCTCCACAGGAGTTCCCTGTTCGCGTTCTGTTTTCCGCCTCAGCTACGAGTATTTCAATGCACTGCGTAAGCACGATCAGATTATCATCTAAGCGCCTACACCTTCTGAATTTCTCCGAGTATCTTATTACTTTCTACCCGTGACTGCATTTTTAATTTCATCGCCTGCATTTCCAGCCCGCATATAACAGATATTATTGTAATCGGTCGGAAAGATATTATGTGGATCCAATTTCGTCTCCCCTTATAAATCAAGTTCAGTTTACCCTGCATCTAGCTGTGCGGAATTTGCTTACTTCTTATGAATGTGTTCAATGCTTTTAAAAACGTTTGCTTGCTTTTTGGATCAAGTTCATATATAAACTTTATTGGAATTTTGTTTATCCTGAGGATGTGGATTTAAGAATATTTGCTCCGACATTTCTCCAGTTAAAACTGGTAAGTTCTAAACGGCCTTTTATTGTTCTGTGCTAAGTTGCTTTCTCATTTGGGGAGATTACCCTATCGGTTCTCCTAAATGACTCAACTATACCTCATGTAATGGAGTTCACAGCGCCATCTCCCTGTAAACATTTTACCTCAGCACCTTCAGCAACAAACTTGAAGCGCAGGAAGATATGTCCTAGATGTAGTGTACGATTATGTTCATGGTTATATCATTGCAACAGGGAGATTCGTTTGTTAGATAAATTTTCAAAATAATTTGCATTAACACAAAATTTCACCAACAGCTACTTTTATTGTCTCACTGTGTCACTACTGCTTGAATATGCAAGGCATCCTCACCCTGATCAATCCCGCATTGTGGATATGTGCCACACCACAGAGGCCAACAAAAACGGCTGCAAGTCCCGTTTGATCCTTTACAATGGCGCAGTCAACAAAAGTGGGGCCCGACCAAGATATCTCCGATCTGTTCCTCATTCACAGCTGCTGGAAAGTCCGCCGGCCACCTCACTAGCTGCCCACAACCTTCATTCCGTCCGAGAACGGTGTCAACACATCCTCGGGGAATTCGGCCCAGGCTCACCTTCCCGCAGCCCACTCTAACCTGTCCCATCAGCTACGGGAACTGTCTTAATCTTTCACCACCGCGATCGGCCGCAGTTCGCCTACCTCCGGCTGTCCAGTGACGCTTCCGGAATTCAGTGGGTTTTCCGGCGATTCAGCGGCGTGGATCCCAGACGTGGAAGTTGCTTCCTGGAGTTTCACCTGTTCTCCCGGGCCACGCTCGGCGTCGCAGAAAACCGCCTCCGCGGAGGCGTCCGCGTCTGGCACCAGTATGAAGGCCGCCACTACACCACCTATACGGCCTAGACAGCAGCTTCCTTACCGATTTTGCTCACCTGCCGCGTGCGCATGGTGCCAAATTCATGCGGATCTCTCGCCGAGCCAAGCTCCGAATGTGGGTGTCGCCGTCTACGTGTAGAAAAATCTCCGGCTGCTCGACGCCTGCAACATCGCGGGGCCCGCGCCTGCCGCTAAATAGTCTATCGTCGACGGCCTGTATGATTCCATCCATGGGGCTATCCTGGCACCAGGACACCGATTCCGTCCACGCCTTCGTGCGCGTGGTCGTCATATTGCACGGCACCGCGCGTCGGCGCGGAACACTATCTTCCTCCGGGACGCGCATGCCGTACCAACACGGGAGTTGGAGTTGCAGCACCGACCGACCTCGCCGATTTACCGGCAGCGTGTGCGAGGCACGTTGAAGTATGTCAACGTGGCGGGCGGCTACCGCTTCCTCCAGCGCACTGACACCATTAAGGTCATTCTCATTCACCACACTACGATGGAACAGAGGAGACCAAGGAAGCTTAGTCGCATCCGGGAAGGGCAGGCGGCCGAGTTCGAAGTCATTGGAGGGGTGAAAGGTCGCAGGGCAGCCAGCTTACTATATTCGGCGTGAAACCCGCGCGCATGAAGTCGAAACGATGTCGAGAAGCAACGCGCCGACGGCGAGGCCAGGAAAGGCAAGGTGTTGTCGGCAGAAAAGACATCAAGCACTATGATGCCGCTTCTTCCCTGGCCACTGCTGCCATGGCGCTTAGACAGAAGGGCCATTTCATACCAGGCAGCAACATATAGGATGCGATGGAAAGACTGGCGAGTTGGCGATGCATACTTATGCGAAAATAGCGCAAATGCGCTATTTTCGCATAAACTTATAGAATACCGCGCAAGGTGAAGAAGACACCCGCAAGTCACCTGCATTTGCGGTTATTTCATGAATATGGCTTTCAGCAAGTCGGCGGAACGCTCCGGAAGCCGCTTTGTACAAGACAACCGCCGAAACGGGACTTTCATGAGACGCCTGCCTTATCAGGAAGAAGCTCCGTCCAGCAAGGACGCCCGCGGTGTAACCAGAGACGGCAACAGGCTCGTGCTGTCAACGCTGAAGGAGTCCTGCTAAAGAGCAACGAACTGCTCTCCAAGACCGCCGGATCTACTACAAGGATGAGACGACGGCGCCAAAATCGTCATACATCATCAAGTCAACAGTTGTGACCGAAATATGAACGGGACTATGACCGCAGCGCCAAGCAAACGTCAGGAACGTTCGAACTCTCCGAAGGCATCTGATAGAACCAGAGACACAAAAAAGGTCCTCCGGTAAGAGTGACCATGCAGCGGTGCGTACTCTTCAAGAGAGGCCAACACGAAAAAACTGACATTCCCCTGATCACGAGCAAGTATTTCTTGATCCCAACTCTGCGGAGAAACTTGCGCCCGATACACAACAATGAACACAGAGAATACAGAGGAAAAACCATCGCCAAAAATATGGAAACCAAGACAGCCGAGGAAGTAGCCTATGTCGACGCGCCAGACGGAAAACATGGAGCGGCAGTGTCGGCAGTTGTAGATGGAGAAGGTATACCCAAATTACGGCCTTGTCACGCACCCGAGACATAGTTACAGCCGTAGAAGTTGCAATAGCGCTTGTTTGCGTCTGCACCCGAGCATACATAATAATTAGCGACAGGAAAAGAATCATTTGGAATTTTGCGCAAGGTAGGTTGTCGGAGGAAGCCAGATGCATCCTCCAAACAAACCCAATTTATCGAAAAATATCCATCATATGGACACCTGCGCATGAATCTCTTCCTGGAAGCGAGGCTGCACACGCGCTCGCTCGAGATCTCTACTAACGAGCGGAAATGAAAGACTGCATCATTATATACCACGAACTTACCGAACACTATAAATTACATAAAAGGATATTTCCACCCCCCCCCCCCCCCAGATCGGTCCCTCTCGAATAATGAGGCGCGCAATAGGAGGTGGTTACAAGCTGAAAATTACATCTGCCCAGTTTGGGTCTACCTGACACAGACCGGAGATGAGAAAGATTCTATCTGCAAAAATTCCGGTGAAAGGGGCATTCCAGCACATTATTTGGGAATGCGCCGATTCCCCGGGCGCCGGCTTAAACATAAACAGCAGGGAAGCCTGGGAAGTTTCGCTGCGGAGCGAGTACCCCGCCATCACGCAGAAAGCGACCCGCCTGGCGCCTGAGGCCGTGAAGAAACAATGTATCTTCACTTGTCCGTACTATGCGGAGCATCCCCTACCCGTGTCCCAGGCCTGCGTGCCGGGACCGGGGATTTGGGGGCTCGTTCTCGGTGGACAATGAAGTTTTCATTCATTCATTCCTGCTCCTTCAGGTGCGCGCTCGTGGCCGAGTGTAGAGGAGTTGCGAAGAAGAAAAAGTGCAGGCGGCATCAATTAAGGAGAATGCGACGAGGGAAAGGACAGGGAACGTTCGAAGGAGCGGCTGCGCATGCCGTTTGATCCTTTAGTATTTATACCAGGCGTTTCAGGTAAGCTGATAACCAATTTTTAAAAATAGGGTTTTGGGGTAAAGAGGAGAATTTTGAGGCAATATAGTACCATGGTTGGCGGGCGTAAAAAAAAAGACCAGTCATCATAACTAGAAGTGATAAATAATTTCTAATAGGTAACTTTTTAACTATTACAGATAGGCACTTGATTGCAATTAGTGATTTGTAGGCCGCCGTCAGCAACAGCCATAAGTGCTTTTAGAATACCCTTGCCGCTATGGCTCAACTAATTTTGTCTTCATCATGCTGAAATACATGCCCTTTCGAAAAGCATGCAGCAAAGCAACCCCTCCACAGCACGTAACTAGTCGAAATTTAGCCAAATTTTTTCGAGCCACAATGCCGAGGGTGGTCGCATTTTGGAAACTATAAAAAGTCATATGGCTATTACTAACGGCCGGCTAGAAATTTTTAATTACAATCAGGTGCCTTCAGAAATAGTTAGACATTTAATTAGAAATTAGTTTATCGCATTTGTAGCTAAAATGAATCGTCTGTTTTTTTTACTCCCGCGAACACTGGTATTACTTCCTCTCGGCATGAAGGGCGCACTGCCCCAGCCGCGAACGCGTTGTTTTTCGATTCTGAAGAGCTCGGTGCCTCGCGGGGTCGTGCAGCAGGGCACAAGCCTAGGTTTTTGGGGAGTCGCCCTTCAGGCCTGAAGCAGTGGAAACGTAATAGAGTAAGTGGCCCATTTGAAGAAATCCCGGTGATTAATACCAAGTAGTGGTTGTAGACCTGAAGAAATCGCAGAATAACACCGAGCTCCAAGAGGAGGGTGGGGTGGACGCGCAAGAAAAATCTTGTAGTAGCGAGAGGCGTGAACTTCGAACATTAAATCAGACGCCAAGCCGTTGGAGCCTGATGATAGGCTGCTCACATACTATGTCAAGGGTGAACGCCGGTCGTCCGGCGTCGTGAACGCCGTGAAAGTATTCCCGCTGCGAGCGAGTACCTTGGAGTAAGAGCCGAAGCACCCAATTGTTGGCGCGAAAACTCTGTTCTCTTAGTATAGGCGAAAGGTCACGGGGTGGAGGGGGGATACTTCTTGAGAAAGGACATCTTGGTTGTCTCCCTTGTTAGGGCTACTTGTCTCGGAGGGTTGAAGACCCCAGCAAACGTTCTGGAGACAACTACAGACTATTACATACCCCAATCTGAGTTTACTCAGCAAAATCTATCCATCCACTTATGAAAACAAATGCCCGCTATGCGGTGAACACGCAACGCTTTACCACGTTACATGGGCCTGTCAGAAAATGCAGGCAGCGCCGATAAACAACACAACTACACCGGAGCAGTGGGAGGCTGCGCTGTCCAGCTCGAAGCCTGAAGATCAGCTCAAGCTGATCGACAGGGCTCGCAAGACTGCAAAGGCCGCTGGGGCCCTGGACTGAGGGCTCCAGCTACGCTGCGAGAAATAACCCTTATACAATAAAGTTTTTCATTCATTCATTCATTCTGTGGTGTGTAGCTACGCTTGGAGGCCGAGTGCCACGCATCTGGCTAATAACGAGTGCTCACCTTGTACGGAGGCCTGAAAAGGAGCAAGACTATACAAAGATCATTTGAAAAAAACCTACGCTGTCCCTATTCCCGCCCCAAGTCCCACAACCCTACCCTGACAACTCATTCCCTCATTCCATTCCATTCATCTTTAACCAGGGGGAGGTCAGGGGAGTCTATATGAGTCTTTGCCGCGACTGTGTGCAAAACGCAACCAAAAATGCAATATTACGCCAAAAGCGCTAAGCCACAGAACAGAAAACTCAAACTAGGGAGGGAGACGCCGGATCGAGCCGTGCGCCAACTGACGGCGTCACCTTTCTTGCGGTTCCGGAGGCGGCCGCGTGGGGGCGAATCCGTGCGTGAAAGCTGCCAATTATAGTTACCTCTGTGAAGCTTATAGCGTTGAATGTAAAATGATGGGATTTTTCTCGGCCAATGTTTTGAGAAAGAGAGGTTACAGTTATTGATGGTTACAGTCATTCTTCTTCACTCACTGCACTGGTAAATGGACACTTTCTGCCTCCACGCTTCAAAAAAGTGAAAAGGTAGTTACATCCACCCGCACCTGATATTTCTTCGAGGTGGTAGTATTGACCTCCGTTCAGTTGGAGCTGTTTTTCTCAAATAAATTTGTTTTTTTATTGCGGAACGCAATCTGGAGAATGGTGTTTCAATGCAGCAACGATAAAAAACAAATAATAGTCATGTCCCTGTGTCCTAGTAGGCATAAATATGATTTCAAAGTACCTCGGTAAGCACTCGCCAGAATTGGAAGGAAGAAGTGACGTCCTTTAGCACGCTTGGTGCTAATACTTTGTCGTAATCTCCTATGGAAATTTCCTGCCACTACACTTCGGCCCCATGTGGGTATGTGCCATGTCTTATGAGGACGTGGAAGAAGAGCAGGGAAACGTGCACAACGGCAAGTGTTCGATGTTCTTCACGGACAGGTAAGCAGTAACTTTGATATGTTCGCAATTCTCGGCGTTAAACTGACTTTTGAAGCATTGTTTAGTCCTTTCGTGACGCACCCGTCTAGCTCAGAGAGGCACTGATCTCTCTCCACTGCCAGCTTTCCATGTTCCCTGTCCCCAGCATCACACCAATTCCCGTCTCATTCCGCTGCTTGCAAGTTTACACTGAAGCGTTCTGAGCATTAGAAACGTCTGTATACCTCAGACTGTTTATTCGAGGCAAGACTGCAGTGCTTCTCGCAAAATTGCTTCCTTTTGATTGAAATGTGGTATATTTTATGCTAATAGGCTTGTGAAAATGCCTCGTGGTACATGTTAACCTCCATGTCACCTCCCCTGTTGCGACTTGCTTATGATCGACGAATTGTCGTTGTGTTCTGTTCCTGTTCGATGCGACTGAAGCATTTCGCTGGCAGCTTCTCCCCCATTTAAATTTTACGAGGGGAACTAAATACAGGAAAACTCTTTCGTGTTTCATTCTGTAGATATTAAGTTTTCCACTTCTATCTATTGTTGAGTAACTCAACGTCCACGTGATGAGTGCAACATCAGTATAAGAAGGCATTCTGACATTTTGGGAATTTCATCTAGTTGACATTCCAAGTACGAAGATATACAGCGGAAGCGCCATTCATTTGTACGGAGCTCGCTATAGCGATGGACTCGCCTTCGCATCAGCGTTGTGCCACCGTTAGAACGGCGTGTTTATAACGACAATAACAAGTCGCTACACAGGTCCCAAATCATCGCGCCAAATGATTCTTTCTCTTGAACAGTTCCAATTTCTTATTTCAGCATTGTCAGTAAATCTTTTTAATGACTTCCGTTGACTTGTGGCACAAAACAAAAATAGGAAAACATTAGTCTTTTCCCGTCTACATAACACATAGTTTGGCCTCTCATTAGCTTTATTGCTTCCAATGAAGAGAAATAAAAATACCTCTTTCGTCAATTCGAGCTTCAAAACAGAGCCTTTTTGATGTTGATGGAAGTAGATGTCGTGGCAACAAAAAGAAACAGGCCAAAAAATCATGGCCGAGTGCGTTATGTACCAACCATTAAAGAAACCTCCCATGGACGCTACAAATATAAGCTAGCCGAGTGAGTTATGTACCAACCGTTAAGAAAACCTCCCATGGAAGCTACAAATATCAGCTAGTCATCTGGAACATTCGCAGGGCATTTTTATAGCCATAAATTGGTTTAGAAAACTGTTTAAGAAATTGGGACGACCCGCAAGGTATGACTTTTTTTTCTATTCAGCTTAACGACTGTGCTGTACTAAGCGAAACTTGCAACATGGAATGCACATGTTTCAATTACCATTGAAGCACTCATATAAAAACCGGATATCCGATGGTCATTGTTGTCAAGGTGCATAGGGACTACCGCCGGGAAGCGCAGCTTTCTCTGCTAATGCCAGTACGCACCTCGATACATGTAAGAAATTCAGTTCGCTGTTGGCATTGACAACGCACAGCATGAGGAAGTTTGCAGCCAGTGCCCAGAATGACGCCATGACATCGATTCTCTGAAATAAAAGCATGCCTTCTGTGCTAAGCGGCGTTCCCTGTGCTGCTCAAAGTGATACGGTAAAATTTCCAATCTCTGGTAATTTGTGCAGCTCCGCGGGATAGCCAACGCGCAGTGCACATCTTCGCGGCTGCCTCGGTGCGCCTGTTCCCAAGAATAAGAGTCCTCTCTGTATACAGGGCCGCACTTTAGGCGCACAATATGCCACCGAGACTTATCGCAGTGCGTGTTCCAGTTTGGTATGACCACGCGGCTTAGCTGTAGTCTCTACGTCAAGCTTTGTGACTTCGCCACCCTACCTGAGCGAACACATAAACACATAAACGTTGCGGACTTATATTGAATCTCCATGGGTTCAGTGACTGCATTTGATAACATAATGATGGTCATTCCTCGTAGTCATCAGGTCGGCGACGTCAAAGGTTTCTTCTACATGTTCTCGGATACTGTGCAGTGTCGGCGCCCTGAGAGGTAGAATGAACTGCTCGGAGGGGGGGGGGGGGGGAGGGGATATTCACGGACGACGCCGCGTTCGCCGCGGAGCATCCAGACATAAAAGCAGGAGGGATGGGTGTGTGAGCCGAAAGTACAGCGCCACCGCACTACAGCACACTCGTCATGAAGCTGGTATGCCTAGTTTTCACGAAGCCTGAGGCCCGCAGCGGGCGCCATGGCCAAGGCCATCATCTCGACCTCCTACCCGACTCCGAGAGGCCACACGGGCCGAGCATCTCTTTGTTGTCGTTGGGCGCGTTCCTGGCTTCCAGCAGCTGCCGCCAACATGAGGGCACGTTTCTGCACGGCACTCTGCTGTGCCCATGCTCGCATCCTACCACTGTGGATGCTTCGACGCAGGAATGGAATGCGCCTGCTCTTCTCGATACGGGATTGTCCGCTCGTAACACGAGCTAGTAAAGTTGTCGCGAGAGCGCGCGCCCATGGTCGCGGTGGGTTCACGCGTGGGAATCGGAAACACGAATGGGATAAGACGTTATGGTGAGCTTGAAAGTTGTAGCAAGCATCATTTTCGAGGATATGATTCCCAAAGCCCGTGGATAGCAGAGACTCCTGCCCTCCGTATGGCGCCTCCTGAACACTCCTTCCTTGGGCACGCTTCTCATAACTTTCGCGCCAAACAGTGCCTTGCTTCATCACACCGGTCAGTCTGCGGTTCACTGCGATAGCATTATGTGTATCTCGCCTGTGCGCTTTTATAACACTCGCGGCAATCGCAATGCCTTTTGCTGGTATCCAGAAAATAATAACTGCGCGTGCATGGCTTCTAGGAGCGTTAGCGCTCACGCCCTGACGCAAATTGTTAGTTCACACAACGCTAATTTGTGGCATCAACGCGGGTGCGAGTAGTTTGTTTAATTTTGATAAAAGTAATACAAACTACATAAAGCGAACTCGAATGCCGATATATGAAAGCGTAATTGTTTGCAAAGTCAAATGTCGCATATAAAGAAAATTTACCAAACGTCACAAGTGGAAATCAATTGAAACATTACTTAATTTCCTTCAACAAAGCTTCCATTATCGTCATGTAGAAGTAATTTTCATCTTTCTGCTTCATCGATGGTGGAGTCCATGTGCAAGCACAATAGTAATCCGTGCGTACGTACAACATAAACAACATGTCGCAGCCACCACAGACGCCTGTAGTTCAGCGATACACTTTTCAAAGATGCTAAAAAAATACCACTACACATTTATTGCTCAAGAAGAGGAGTACATAAGAAACCACATCCAAACAAAATTCAAAATTTTCGGAAAGCTGAGACAGTAGCACGATGCTGTTTTCACAAAATGCACAAAAGGTTGGATTGATAAAACAAAAGGAACGAGCAAGATGCACCAGAAGCCTTGATAACAAAACAGTGCAGTTATGCATTAAGACGAACTGCAGGTTTCACATGAAGCGCTGCCGGTTAGTAGAGAAAGAGCAAAAGAGGAAACAGTGCGGTGAATGTGTGTGGAGACAGTGTGGTGAAATATTCTGTTGAATGTTTTCTCTCCCCTTGTTTTGTTTTCGGTGTTTATTTTAATCTATTTGCTTAACGCCAGCATTACCAGATTTTCGTTAAAGTTACTGGCTTAATGTGTATGTCTTTATACGTGCTCTTTCTGCTCTGAAATAAGTTATAGCCTATAGACAATTCGAGACATCTAGTTGTTTTCTAGTAGCTGCTCACCCAATGACTGTACGCGCTCGAGCCGTCATATTTTGCTTCGAGTAAAGATGTCGTGCAAAATATCCATATCATAATATTAGACGGACACTTGCTTCAACTCAAGAAGAACTTCGTCACAAATTCTGCTATAAAGTTAAATACGTAGCTAGCTTTGGAAAATAAGTAATCAACCTGGGTGTTCTACGAAAAGTCACTGAACATAACTCCCAGGTATTTGTAATATGAAACAGTAGTCACGCGCACACAGCCCACAAAATGGCTGTAGATCTTAGGGCGTATTTTTCGTGAACGTGACTGTACTGCACTTTGAAAGGCTAAGGATCTTTTTCCAATCCTGACACTAGGAAAAAATACAATCAAGATTCGTTTGCAGCCGTTCCGAATCTAGTTCACAACTGATGCTACGGTGGACTAAACGGTCGTCGTTGTACAGCCTAATGGAAGTCCACTGATCTGCTGATAGATCACTGACATAGATTAGAGATGAAGAGGGCAAAAAATTGAATTTTTCCTGACATCTGAAGGCACTGGTTCTTCAGATGCATTCCTTCTGTCGGGCTTTCGTTCACTAATATACTCCGTTATCTAGCTGCCAGCTTATTCTGTTTTTTTTAAGGAAAAATAGTTCCTGTGTTTTGAAAGAGTGTGATACGGAATGAAAGCCTTTTTTAAAAGTCGAAGAAAAAGGCAATCCACTTGATTACCCTCTAAACTGATTCGGTAATGCGTCCGCAATGTCTATGAGATATGTTGCTTAAAAACCCAATTCTGAATCGATGTTCAATACTGCATCAAAAGTAATTGCTTTGAAAGTGATCAATGAAGTTAAGTGTAGAATACGTGCTCCATATTTCTGCAGATTAGGATACTTTGGGACGTAGGCCTATAGTTGATGTGTTTGCTTTATTTCACTTTTGCGCATGGTAACCATACATTTTCCCGCTTTCAGTAAAGTTCAAGAGAATTTGCGCGGAACGTTATCAGGCAACAGTGAACCGAAATATCACAGTTTTTTTTAAACGTGATTTTAAATTCGGTCAGGGTCAGCACCTGAAGTGGCCTTGATCTTGAATTAGCACTAACGCAACATCAAATTCAGTAAACATTATCTTATTCATTCGCCTAAAATCGCCGAAGTCTGGTGCCAGAGACGACGAAATCAAACCTTTAACCAAAGATGCGCGACAAGTGCACTGGACACACTCATGTGCTGTGGCCGTTTTCTTCCCAGTTGACAGAATCCGGGATTTTGTAGATGAAAACGCTCTTGACAACAACGCAAATTACTAATGAAGGAGCGTGACTGGGTCGCTTATATTTTTTTTTTGTCGCGCACCGCTTGCGAATCTCTCAATCTTCAGGGCTTGGAAGATCCAATCACATGCGGTCTAACTCTCTGCCGACAATTTTATCGGGTGTTTCTTAGGAAGTTATTTGCTTTTCAAATTACCGTGCATCCTTTAGGCGAATGCATGCAAAACTGCAAAACCAGAGCCAAATAGCTCTTGCATTCAATACCAAAACCTTATCAGTGGCAAAACAGGCGCAAAAATCTGCGCTTTCTAAATAAAGCTGCAAAAAAATGACAGACACCGAAATAAATATTGAGAAAAAGACTATGGAATGCGGGGGTTGCTTTTTGCTTTTTTTAAAATGTATTACAAAGAGAAAAAGTGCAAGCTGGGCTAGTTGGTTTGATGTTGCTTTTAGAAGAGAACTGTGAATTGTGGTGTCCCGAGCACGAACAGTTCGACACGCATGCGTGCATAAAATATCTAGTTGTTCGAAAAGAAACATGGTTGAAAAACATAGCAGCCACTGTTTTTAGTAATTTCACGGAAACAAATAAAACTTACAGATCACTTCAGAGACTGCATTGGAGAAATGCAAAAGCATTAGCGTTTGCCGCGACGTTGGTGGCTCCTAGTCGACGCCTTTCAACACCAACTTGCCCACTCCGTTAAGATCTGACAGCCTCTTGGATCTCCGATGCTACCACTGGACGATGTGTACTTTTTGTTGCTGCACTTTGATTGGTTGTAAGCGTGACATTATCAGACGTACGGTTGACGTCACATGGTCTTAATAAAGCAGTTAATTACCCTCGTTATTGACTTCATTAATTAGTGTCCTTTACAAGTGTCGTTAATAGTAGCATTAATTATGTTGTTAAATAGGGACATTACATATGTTCATTGATTAAAGTCATTGATTATTGCCTAATTGCAATGGCTGATGACTAATGACTCTTACTCGATATTGTTTAATCATTTAATTTATATACTTCCCCGCACCACTCTTCAGGTCATGACTGATGACATCACATCCTGCGACACATTTTGCTGACATTTTGTGGCCACTTCCGGTGCCGACATAGCCTAGTACTGTTTTCGCATTAATAAACGAAACCAAAAGTTAAATTGATGAACAGTTTTACAAGGAACACGCTGAAACACTTGCAGGGCTCTTAAGCTTCGCTTTTAAGAGTAGCACGCCAGAACGTTATCAGGCCACCGCTGCTAGTCGACAGCCGCTATCGGCAGCCGCGCAGAGGGAGGGGGGGGGGGCGGACCGCTTTCCCCATAGACGGACGGTATCGCACCGCCCCTCGGCGGACTCCGCAACGGATTGATACATTCCGTTAGGCAGACGAGACCTAATGTCAAAGCAGTATCGCACCACCACGTGGCGGCACACTCGATGGACCCGCGGCGGGTTTGTACCTCTTTCTCTTTCCCCAAATAGTGATGCCAAAACCACACCTTACACATCGCACATACCCAGACATCAAACCGTTTAAATACAATTAACCCTCTCAGAAATCGAATTAATCTTCTTGAGTTGCCTAATGCACACATTAGTGAGTCCTTAAGACACCACACCAGGTCAAAGACCACAAGTATTCACCACGTCCACCTCTATCTCGCTTAAACCAACGAGTGCTTAAACAAACTGGCCCGTTAGACCACCCTCGGAAGTCTGTCGCCTGTGTATAGCGTACGTGCCCGTGTCGCAATACAGGGACCTTGGGTTCGAATCCCAAGAAATTCACGATACTTTGCTTTTCACCTCAATTACTTTGCATGCATAAACATCCTTAAGAAGTTTGCGACCAATCCGAGCACGCTAGCACTAATTTAGGTCTTCTTCTATGAATAGAATTTATGATGCTGTAAACGTTGCCGAAGTCTGAAATAACCCCCTTGCCAGCATGCCCTTCCATTGTGAAATCCTATACTTATCAAGTGATTGGAAGTATTTCGGTGCCCGCACACTGCACGGGTAAGGCTTGTTCCGACTATATGAGTACACTAAAATATCTCCGAAGCGCACGTTCGCCGCGCGCTTAAAATCATTTTCCGCTGTCAGTCGCTAATTTGTCCGGGTACTGGAGTGCCACGTACGTGGACATTATTTATGCATAGTTAATGCAGAATTTCAGGCAGAAACTTCACGTCGTCGCACAGCTCGCGGCGCTCCGCACAGCAGGCAGACAGGACCTGAAAGGGTGCTTTTGTCAACCAAACCTCCTTTCTTTCGAAGCGCCCCTTTGCCCACGTGTTCCCCTGACATCGCATTTTTTTTTGTAAATAGAGAGAGGTCCATTACAAAACCGTTCTGAACGGAACGAAGAAACGGCAAAATGGGACTTAACAAACGAGATGATTAATAGGAGGGTGAATTAAACAAAAAATGAGAAAAAGTACTCTATTCGGGCAACTTACAAAATATGTGCTTCTGGAAACGTTGCACAGAGCATTTTTCTGTACGCGTAACTACAGGCTGAGAAAAGAATATTTAGTAGACGTGTCTCTATATCAAGCAGTTATCTAAGGTGATTTCGTCGCCACGTTTTTTGTGCATATGCGGCTGATTTTTTTGTGGCGCAAAATGACGAAGGTTCTATCGTTGTTGATCTCTACTGTATGTATCGAATGTTGGTCATGTCCGAATAAAAGCTGCAAATCTGTGCCATGTATCCAATACCTATGTCTTTCTCCTCGTACAGTTTACGCTGTCATGTATAGTTCAAATTATGTACTAGTCATTCCGCTAAGAAGAGTTAGTTTCATTGAGGTAACTGATATTTTGATTGCATTACATGTACAGTCAGGACGGAATGAAACAAAACACGCATATGCCGAACTTTTGCACTCCGCAGGGAGATACTCCTTTACAACCGGTTTATGATTGTATACTTCACTAGACCCTATTTCCGGAAACATGAATCAGTTTAGGAATAAAGTTTCAGTCAAAAGAACAAAAGTAAACTGTTTCATTTTCTTCATAGACGCTCTTCTCGTTTCATTCCCGCCTGCCTGTACAACTAGGCTACATTCACAAGCACTGCAGATGTCACGATGGCCAGTTGCCTGAATGTAATATGGAGCAGATCTCCAGCAATAAAGCGCTGAGCATGTAGCATCGCAGTGCCCGATTTTAGATTGACTTGAGCTGAGTCGCCATATACAAAACCACTGCTCTTCGTCATGCGCGCTTTTCAGGGATCCACAGTGGATAAAGACGTAGGATGTCCGACTGCCTTGATCAACATCTACGCCCATAGCACTTGAGGGAAAGGGAAACTGCAACTGGAGCATGGGCGGTCCTTGCAGCAGCTGGCGGTAAAAAAAGGAAGGTTTTCTAGAGAGCGCACCAAGGGCAAGATGTCGATTCCTCCGCGCACATGGGCTGACTCGAGAGGCGGAACCTTACGCTGGGCCACTAGGAGTCTGCATTTTTAACCCCCTTATTTCTGCCTTACTTTCTCTGTCTAAGAGTGCGTATTTCCTACGCAACTAATATATTTTGTCCTATATGTATTGCTTCAAAACCTATATTTTCATATGCAACACCCCGTGCATGTGTGCTCTTTTGTCTTCATTTATTGAGCGCTATCACCCACTAGACGGCCAGGTGCCAACCAACAAGCCCAGGTCCCACACGTTCAGCCCCTATTAGCTGGGTCCACTAGCGTGCGTGGAAGATCACCGGAAGTAAAGAAATCGGCCTCTTTCTTGTTCCGCATTTGTCCTAGCGGTATGACAATACCATTCCTCTGGGCTTGCATGTCCATTCAGTTGCGGCGCCTGAGCAATCTAGCTAAAAACTACGTAGAAAAAGAAGCCTGAGGTATGCCCGTCATGCATAAATATAACTCTTTTGGACTGTTAAAGCGCGGCGTACACTATGCCAGCGTCTTATGGGCATGCTTATATTGAGCAAACTGCTCGTCGCTTAAATGAACTACTACTCGATGGATGGCCTGTGTGGCTTCCTGTCACTTTCTGAGACGACGCCTGCGTTTAAACAGTGTGGTCAGTTTGCGGACGAAATTATTAATTTTTATACACGAAAATGTACAATGTTCTGTGTGGAACACGTGTTGAGTGCATTTGTTTTTGTGCAGTTTTCCTCATCGGATGTTTGTGAAGATTTTCTTATTAATGTTTAGAGGAGAATTGGCGGATTTGCTCTGTCGGTCTCCTCCTCCGTCTTTATTGGCGCGGTATAATAAATATTCGGAAACTTCCAGATTTACTCTTGCATTCCAATAGGCGTAAGAGCAGGAGACATATAGAAATTCAGTTGTCGCGCTGGCCTCTGCATTGCGTTGGTCCCATCTCGGCCGCGAAGTAAAACGCGTACGCATATATCTCGCCATTTTAAAATTACTTTTGTTGTTATTTAAGGCTGTAAAAACTAAACAAACGCCACTGATGTCTATGGCTGCTGAGAAAGCCTGCTGCATCAACGCATTATGTGCCGCGACTCGCGCGTGCCAGCGCGCAAGCTATTCTTCGTTCGGGGCCATCCTGCTGCAGACCACGATGTATCGGCAGCGTTCCGATAGGATAGGATAGGAAAACTTTTAATATCCAACAGAAAGAGGGTAGCCAGAGGGCTACCCGCCTAGACGACGGCCGAAAGGTCTTGACTCTCAGCGGCGGCTTCGGCCAGTCGGACGAGTTGTAACTGAGTCGCCGGGTCGGAGCTCAGTAGTAAGGTCTCCCATTGATCTTTTGTGTTAATACCTCGTCCCTCCCAGGGAGCATGAGGACATTCCCATAGTATGTGGTCCAAGGTGGCCCTAAGTTCGCAGTTCGCGCATTTTTCTGAAAATTGCCCTGGGTACATAAGACTCCAGAGGGCCGGGTTTGGAAATGTGTAAGTTTGTAACCGGCGCCAGTTGATGGCTTGGTATCTGGACAAGGATCTATCCGCTGGAGGAAGTCTAGCTCGTTGCAAACGATAGTGTTGTGTAATTTCTCTGTAGGTCACCATGCGATCCCTGTCTGTAAAGACCACCTCGCTCGGGTCCGCCCGGAAAGAAAAGCCTCGGGCGAACTCGTGGGCCGTCTCATTACCAGGCAGGGATGCATGTGCTGGTGTCCAGACTAGCGTAATTTTCCGGTCTATTACATGACGGCTTAGAATTGTATTCGTTAGAGGGGAGACCCGGCCCCTGCTGAAATTTAGTATGGCAACTTTGGAGTCACTGATGATGTATCTCGCTTTTGTGCCTACACAAGCCAGTGCTATGGCGGCTTCCTCTGCAGTCTCTGGGTTACCCGAGAGTATGGAGGCACTTATTTTGAGGAGTTGTTTATTATTGACGACCGCGACGGTCATCGTGTTCTTACCATACTCAGCGGCATCCACGTAGACCACGTCCTCGTCTTTGTAGGAGCGGAAGCGTTTCTCTAGCGCCTCTGCCCGCTTGGCCCGGCGCACTGAGTGATGAATAGGATGCATATTCCTGGGTAATGGGGGTACAACTATATTGTCTCGAATTTTTCCGAGCATGTTAACTTTGGCGGTTGTTCTGTTATCTCGGCTAAGATTGAGTTTTTCTAGAATGGCCCTGCCGGTTGTGGTCCCGGCTAAGCGTTCGATTTGGGACGTTCTCACTGCTTCCGTAATTTCTTCCAGGGTATTATGCATTCCCAGCTCTAGGAGGCGGTGAATAGATGTACGGATGGGCAATCCTAGAGCTTGTTTCGTGCATCGCCTGATAATTCCATTTATCTTTTCCTTTTCTGAAACTTTAAGATCAAGGAAGGGGCAGCATACGAGATACGGCTTACTACGAGGAATGATTATACAAAGCAACGGGTATAACGGTGATGCAATAACTAAGATGGAAAACTGCGCGCAACAAACTATGCGGCTCATACAGCGGATTGCCAACAGAAGACACGGCATGAAAGAGCAGAATCTCCTACGGCTGGTGCAGCGTTCCGAACATTTTACTTGACCTCGGCTGTCTCTGAAACGCGGCGGTTACACTTCCTCCATTCTTGCTACCTACGGCACTTGCGCCTACGTTCCGCGTATTATTAAGGCAAGGTTAAGCCCTCCTTTTCATCCATTTCCCCGTTTCAGCCCCATCATTTGCCTGAGGTTGTAAGACTGCCAACATTTTGTTTCACATTCTGTAAAGCCGTTTAGCGCCTTAAGAAATCAACGTTTAGCAATATGCCTCTCCCATGCCTTCCCCAACTACTTTCAGAGAAAATGTGACTCGCCTGACAACTTCTCAGCTCATTCGCTTCAGGTCCAGATTCGCCAAAGTTTATTACCTCAAATCTTTTGCATTTATTTCGTCAGAACTTCCTTGTATAAAAAAATTCTGTTTCTAACAGATAGCGTTTTCCAAACCATCTTAATTCACAGTCTCTTCTGTCCATGCTTGCAATTAGGACAGTTTTTAGGAAGCATGCGTGCCAGTTGGAGTCGTTCCAAGACAACTAGCGATTGAATTAAAATCGGTGCATCTCTCAACTGCTTCGGGATAAAAAACCTTGCTATTTCATGTCAATTGCAACTATGCTGCTTTGTGTCGTGTTTGTTTCGTCCATTTCGGGTGTGCTATTGCTACGACCTTGTAGTTTAGCTGGTTATGAAGCACGGAAGCCCCTTTCCAACGCCCTTCAATGAAGTCTTTTCATCTCCAAAAATCGGTGGGGCTCTTTCGGTTTCTTGTGCTCTCTTTTATGACGCAAATGCACTTCCTGGATACAAAACAGGTGGACTCTTCAGTCGCCGCCAGAGTTACCGCATGGTTCCTAAACGTTTTCAAATTCCGACTGTGTCATCTACTCCGTGAATTATACTGCCTACTTTGTTAGTTCTGTCCTAGTTAGCATGCCTACAAGATTCTGGCGAGATTCTGCACTCTGTCGCAGTTTAGGTGCGGTACTCTGCAGAAATCTATCCTCGTCCAACCTGGCAGGTAGCGCAGCAAAACATTCCGGCGTCTCTTCCTGACAAAGAGTCAAGCTGTGTTTTGTATGTTTCGAAAGTTCTTACCATCCGAGAATATTTTCGCAATGACCCCATTTATTGCAATGAGATTTACGCGCGACTTTTTAAACCGTATTGGCGTCCAAACCTTACTGGAATGTCAAGCGCATGAAAAATGCCTAGCTGCATGTCCAGGGTAGGGAGAAACAGTAACATTTCCCCCTCTATCAAGAGGTTATTGTGGCCTTTATAAAAGTGCGCATGATGGTCACAAAAAGATATGGGTTGCTAGTAACGCCGTGTTTGTTCGTCTGAAAAATACCACTTGCGCGCTCTAGCGTCGCCAGAACAGGATAATTTCAGGTGTCCAAACAGTTTTTCTAACTCGAAAAACCTTTAATTCCTTGGCAGTCTTAGCACGTCATAAAGAGTTTAAGGGTAAGCTCTGCGCACGACTGTGCAGTTGCAAGAGAGTTCACTGCAAGAGAGTTCGACTGCAAGAGAGTTCACCTTTTTTGTGACTTCTATATTTTTAAACTTAATTGGTCGTCTGTACGTTGCTACATTCATGTCCCTCTCAATAAATGACGGGAGATCACTGTTGCGTTATGCTTTCGTTTGGACGACCAGGATTTCGTAAAATTAGGAGGAATTGTGTTAGTGCACAAGTACCGAGTGAACAAAATATCCTGCTAACATATCAAAAGCTAACACACGCGGCACCAGGCCTAAGACGGCTGCTTCGCAGCTGTAAGCTGATTGATACAGCGGTATTTTACGGCACTTGCTGTTATTATCAATATTTGGGCCGTTGCCTATGGCAATCTCCATGTCTTTCCTGAACGCGTAGTACAGTATTAGGAAGTACTAAATGTGGTCTATGTGGTTACTTATCAACGAGTATAGTGCTGACTTTTGAACAGTGTCAACATGCTTGATTACGTCAATCAGTCTTGTTAAACGGTTGTCGGTGCATGTTGTAATCAATATTTCACTTTGCTTATCGCATGAATGTTGCGACCCCGATAAAGACAGCTTAAAAAAATCGTCTTCGTTTTCACTGGTATATCGCAGCCTCCTAAATGTTCCGTGGCCATGCAAGCGGTCGCTTCAAGGTCATGTGCTCTGGTTTTCTTTGCAGCATGTATTGTACTCTCTAATTTGTTTTGCGCGCTTCCATTCATTGAAAACAACTTACGTAATATGACATTCACCTCAAAACAGCACTAATACGTCTTCATCAGCAAGAATAAATAGCCAATAATTGATAGTCTGTGAGAGCGTCACTTGCTTCAAAATATTTTTAGATATGAGCCTCACGATGTACCCTCGTGTCGTGTTTCTTCCCAAAAAAATATTTATAATTCATGTTGCAACTAAAACTCGCCAATACCTTCAGCCCCACATTCTGCGTTCAGTCTACTGGGCTGGCCTTCGAAGCCGTCTCTCTTGCTGTATTTCTTCCTGGGGCAACGCACATTCCACTCGCTTCTATTCTCTGAAACGTCTCAAAGGCCAAGTAGTTCGACTAATGACGTATAACGCATATTTCTGCTATTCCATGCCAGTTTACTCTACTCTGCCTCTGTCAATTACGGAAATTAAATTGTTCAGTTATTCTTTATTGAGTTATAGAGTTTTCATATACAACTATAAGTCTTGCTCAGCTCCTGTTCTAACAATAATAATGATGGTAAAGTTTCCTGGCGTCTTAATCTTCTCCCAAAAGTGCGAATTATTCATGGAAAATTATCCGCAATATGCACAATATGCAACGGTACCCCACAAAATGTGATAGCACGGCAGTTCAGTTTTCCTTATTTGTACTAAAATCTACTTAGCCTTATAAATATTGGGTTATCTTTTACGCACCACGCTGTTATTTCTTGTTATTTTCAGTTATTTTTATACTTCCCTCTTGTCGTTCCTTGCCGTGGTTTGCAAATATGCTACTTTATATTTTAGAGAAAAATTTCTACAGAGATTTGCCTGCTTAGGGAAGCAAATTTTATTTAAATGTGAAAGAACGCCAAGCAAGTAAAGACAACACGACGTTAAGGAGCGTATACTCGGTTCCCACATCAGGTGTGACAGCAGGTGAGTTGCAGCTGCGGCGTATAGCCAACTGAACGGCGCAAACAATTAGCGCAAGGTCAATGAACGTAAACAGTGGGTGTAGGTAGAAGGACGTAATCCGAGGGAGCGGTTAACATTCTCTCGGGTCTGTTGATTGTGCCATCACCCAACTAGGATCCTCCAGCGCCCCTGTGGCTCGGCCTCCCGCACGATGGTTCCGTCAAAGTCAATCAAGCGGTAAAATGCCTCGCACTACACTGTCATCGCGCCTCGATCCGTGTTAATTTGTCTGACATAAGGTTTGTGCTGCACCATTATTTCTGTAAATTTATTGACTTCACCAACATACGACGCTGAGCACTCCGAGTAGACTTTCTTCTTCCTACACCCAAGATTTATGATTAGTTACCCGGCAGTTTACCATACTCAGTAGCTGCAACTCGCCCGCAGTCACACCTGATGATGAAACCGAGTAGGTTCCGAAACGTCGTGTTCCGTTAACTTGGTTCGCGTTCTTCTATCAAATAAATAAAATACTTTATGCTTCTTTACTAACTATGTTGTTTGCTATTATAGAGATGATCTTATATTCATGTAAGAGTAATTATGAACCACTGCTTCAGTATTATTAAACTATGTTATTTTGTATTAGCAGCAACTCCGGTGGTTTTCCCATGAAATTTTTTGCTTGTATGCTAATGTTCAATAACTTCAATTCCCCACCCAGTGAGACAGTCACAGAACATCAAACTGTCCCATAAAAATAAAATACGCGCTGCACGTTTTTGTTGAGTACCTCGGATCAGTCTTGTCCTTTGTCAGTCGAACGACTTCGCGTTCTACCCGCAGTGTGTGACTTTGTGGTTGCCCAGTTAGGCAATGTCTCAGGTTCGAACCCAGCCGCGCCCATTGCTTTTTTATTGTAGCGAAGAGTAACAACGGCCCTGCACTAGGGTTTCGGTGCACGTGGCTGAATTTAATCGGGAGCCCTGGTGGCGCCTTGATGAGGTGACACAAACCCGTCAGCACTATAGCGATATTATGGTTGTGTTAACAAAATGTGTTCTTGAGGGTTGAGGTTGAGGTGTTGAATGCTACAGGTGGGGTTAGCCTTGCTTTATCTGCCGGCAATTGCTCCACCGCTGCGTCCCTTTGATATTAACAATGCCGCGCATACCCCGCCAAGCGCACAGCCTCTTATAATAGCACACATTCTCTCCCACAGTCACCATCTATGCACACAATCAATCCACACATTTCACATCACAGTCCACTCCAGAAGTCACCATCTATCACATATTCAGTCAGAGTAGAACATAGGCCATTGTAGTGCCACACTCTATACACACATTCACTCACAGTGTAAAGTAGTCCACTCCGGAAGACACCATCTACGCACACATTCAATCACAGTAGGCCATAGTCCGTTCCTGCTGTCACCATTTAAAAACAAGATTCATGTTCTGCAGAAATGTTAAAAGAAGGCGTGCAGCCTCCCTTCTGCATGTCTGGTTTTCACTCGGGTAGACAATGAATGTCCTGCACTGTGCTGTGACGGGTTCCTGTCTTCTTGAAGGAAGCGAACACCACATGCCTTTCCACGTTGTACTCTTTGCAGTAGTTAATATAATGTTCGATATCCCCGCACACACCACATAAAGAGCAGAGCGGAGACGATGCTATGCCGGTCTTATGCATCCATGCAGGAGTGCGAGCAGAGGTCGTGCCAATTCGATGTAGAAGGGTCGCCTGAGATCTCAGTCCCTTGGTCACACATGGCTTGTGGGACGCATTCCACAGGGTACTGAAGTGATCGAGCACTGTTTTTCTGCAGAGACTTTTCCCATCTTGAGGTACTTTTTTGATGGAATCCTTGAGAGAGCTTTATGGCCGAGACTGCCTGCCACCTCATTACCGTTGACTCCTATGTGAGAGGGCACCCACTGGAAATCTAGAGTAAAGCCTCTGCTGTGCAGATTCTGCACCAAGCGCAGACAGCTTAGAGACGAGGCGTCAGTAGGGAATCCGTGCTCTAACCTCTGAAGGGCAGATTTTGAATCAGTTAGGATGACAACAGGTTGAGCCGGACAAGACCCTAACTTCCGTAAAGCCGCCTCAATAGCAACACTTTCAGCCGTTGTGGAGGATACGACAGCCGTACAGCGTACAGACCACTTACAGTCCAAAGAAGGAATGTAAAAAGCCGCTGCGCTAGCTTGTTTGACCCTGTCCACAGAACCATCTGTGAAAATTTGAAGATGGCAGGCGGACTCTGTTTCCAAGTATTCCAGTACAAGCGAACGCGTTGCTGCCAAAGGAGAGCTGCGCTTTGCGCTCACATGGGGAATTGTGACCTTACAGTCGAGGGTCGGAAAAGACCAAAGGGGTTTCAACCGTTTCCTTTGCCTTCGGACATTAATGCCTAAAGAACTAAGAGTATTGAGTGCCAAGTAAGCCTTCGACTCATATCTCTTGCAGAGCCGCCGGAGAAGGGATCGCCCAGCTACCGTCTCTCCTAAGCGGTCAAGATGCATTAATAGTCTTTGAGAAGCGATAAGGCTAAGAGGTTTCGATAGGGACTCATGAAGTACTGCCTTATTCGCAGCCGCCTGGGGAACTCCAATGGCTCTTCTTAGGCCCTTTCTGTGGACAACTTCGAGACGCTCAAGTTGGGATGCCGAGGGGGAAATTAAAGTTAATTGATATATTATCCGGCTGACCACCAGCGCTTCATGAAGTTTGACCATTGAAGAAGGATGGTTTCCCCATTGCTCACGTAGAATTCTACGGATCACATTGAGACGAGAAGATATAGATGAAACAATCGCGTGTACACCTTTTCGCCACTGTAGACGGGAGTCAATTATGACGCCCAGGAAACACGCGTGGTTGAATTGACGGATGCAAGAGTGACCGAGGTCTATCTTCAACCGCGCTTGACGTCTTCCTACACCTGGAAACAGAATAAAGCTGGATTTGTCCACTGACAGAGACAACCCCACACCTTGAAGGTAAGCTTGTGCCGAAAGTATAGCCTGTCGAGCTATCAGGGCTAATAGCTTGTGTTTGTAGCCAGTAATCCAAATACAGATGTCGTCAGGTACCGCGCCATCGTTGCTCACAGCGCGTGAGGACTTCGCAGCAGTGGGCCTGGCGACGCTGATGATGTGAATGCTGCCGACCACGTAGGAAGGAGTCTACGAACGCATTTAGGTGTCGATAGAGCTGGTACTGCAAGATTAATGTTTCTATCCAATAGGATGAACAACGTCGTTCAGTCGAACAAAATGACACGAACATTAGTTTTGCTAAGCCAAGCAATAAAAAAAGAATTTTTTAGCACATTATTATAGTAAGATGATCCACGTGATGTTCTGCATTTTAGGTGCACTTCAGAAAAATTATATGTGTTAATGTTAATGGCGATGCAACATCCATGGCACACAAGGTTCTAGCATCCCACGCCGCAACTCGAACCTGGAAGACAGGGAAGAAAAGGAAATGATGGATGCTGCAAGCCCTGATACCTTGACTTAAAAAGTGCAGTGCAGTAAAGACATCACACAGTTTCTGAGAAGTTTGGAGGTACTGATCTCGCTGCCCTCGTGGTACACTCTTTCACTACTTCGTAAGGCCAGAACATAAAATCAACATCGAGTACCATTTATGTTTCAATCGAGTGGGTAGGTGAATCTGTGCTGCGCCGTCTGTTTTGGCCTGCGATGTTCCCAAGTATACCTAGAACCAGGATACACCCAGTCTTTCTACTTCTTCCTTGACGTCGGAACGTTAGCCGAAATAGACTTCTCTTGCTGTGAGGTTAACCGACCTCACACTGCCCGCGCAACCTCGCAACGCCTGCCTATCGCAAGCCCTGCAATCCTGACGTCCCTCTGAGCTTATCCATGTAATGGTGCGAGTAGCCCCGGCAGCGTACAGCCACTCGCTGCTTTACGGGACTCTGTGTGCCTGCTTGACAAGGAGCTTAGTGGTTACACATTCTAGCAGTTGTGCCGCCTTACGTACAACAAGCACGTGCAGTTTCGACGCATCTGCGCTAGCTTCGGCTTTTTTTTTCGGCTCCGGTGGCTGCTGCATCGAAGACATCACACTGGTTTGGAGTCAACAATACTACTCATGTGCACTGTTTATATTTTTTTTTCGTCAGCTATGCTGTCGTCAATTAGACATTGCTAGTACGCTCGAAGCTACAAAGGTATTTTATGGCGCACTCCTCATGCCTGGCTGATTTCGTACTGACAATATTGTGATGCTCAGCCGGTCATACAACAACCTGTAACTCAGCTACATGACGCACCGTGTTGTACTTCTCATGCCGATCCACTGTGCAGTCGCTACTACGGCATGTAGAGCTTACCGCTCACAGCTTACCTTCTAGAAGGCCCTATCACGTAGGGCCCTATGCTGCAACCGTTTCTGGACGATGGGCAACTAGGGAAATTTTCTCGGGTCATCCGCCCAATAACGCGCATCAAAGCAGAAATTCTTTCCAGATGGTAGACTCGCACACAATTTTTGGCGACCATATGTCGTTTTTCAGTCCGATTTATCATATTTCTTAAAGCTCATGCTCCTTTTTACATGCGTCGGCTGCTGACCTCCGCCAGCTGACTTGAAGGTGGTATCTAGATGGGGGACATTAGTTCTGACCCCTGTCCTTAGCATGCGGTACCTTCTTCAATGTTTCTTTATGTAAAAAATATCTACTTGGAAACCAGGGACTTAGAAGCCGCGAGAAAATGAAGGAGACGATAAATAAATGACTGCAAGCACAACTCTTCTTTCACTTGTGATTTTTATGTTCTTAGCGGGGGCAGAAATGCTATTACTGTGAAAAACATTTGGCAGAACACTGTAGGTATTCATTGACTCTTTGGAATCTACAAAAGCTCACGTGACATATCGCATTGTGCATGCCAACAAACTGCGAGCTTTCGCAAATCCTCTTTGACGAAACGTTGTTACTTCTTCTAATTTATTTCTTGTCATAGCCGACACGTGTTCTCCTTTGGCAACAGGTGGTTGCTGCAGATTTCAGGACGGAAAGTGTACTTGTGTCCTTCGTCAGTCTGTCATGGAGGAGACTTTTTACCGTGGCAAGTGCCACAAGAACAAGAAAAGCCATGTTTGCCGACAACCGACGCCCACACCATTGTTTACTTCGTCTATGCCATTGGCGCTCTGTGAGGCGCCTGCAGAATGACGTTTCGAAGTGAGAGCTGTTAGTTGTGCCGCCATTGTTGCCGGCATTAACAGTCTCCCGTTTCCGCCCATAGCGTCATCCATCTCGTTTTCTTCGTTGCATGAAACTGCCACGTATATTTTATGATGAACAAAACTGTGTTTCACAGCGCGATCATTGCAGAGGTCCTAGTAAGTGAGCGATATCTTATACGTTGTGTTCCAGCATTCAAAAGCAGTGTCACAGGCAGCAGAGCGGGTTGTGCCCAATTGGGGATGAAATCTGAGAAGATTATGCTATGGTATGCCGACACATACCGCAGCAGTTTCAGTTTGTTTCCACCACGCATCACAGAATATCGACTAATGACGTGGTGAGGAGAGCGGGAAAAAGTTGCGTGAGATACAACCCGACGAGCCCCTACTGCCCTGAAAGTTGGCAAGCGCAAGACCAATGCAGCCCACTAACATCTGCAGGATGCCATAACATCCTCAAGGTATTTCATTACTCAGACAAAACGAATAAAAGTAAACGAATGAAGAAAACTCTTTTACCTCAACTATACACAACACGTTGTTCGGTAACAAGCGGAGGTTGTCTGATATAAGCATAAATTTGTAAGTATATTCGAACGACTAGACTGCAGCATCTGTAGACCATAACTGACACGTGAAGTAGGTACATATTATAGTTCACTATCTATTGTAGAGCGGGAGGAAATATGTTCTGTCAGGCTGCCTTTGTTACTGATATTTTCCATCTGGCTATGAAATTCATATATAAGAGGCGTTAGCGCTTATATTAATAAAGCAGACCTGATTTCATGTCCTCTATTTAAATAAAGCAGTAGTATTCCTCTTTTTTCCAACAATCTGGAACTCACAAATTGGTTGCTTTGTACCACCACCAAAAAATACAACAGGGACGGAGTGATAAAAACAGTGAGTTTATAACATGCGCATTCGTGACGGGGGCAGTAGATTCTCAGATCTTCTTAGGATTCCTACCGATCTACATAGTTTATTACATGGATAATTTGTGTGGGAATCGCTAACCATTATCTGATGGAAGAAAATATCGGGTGGGTTTTCCGCCGAACGCAGCAAAATTCCGAAGTTATTGAATAGCAAGTTATTGGCTAACGAATATTTCGTCGACTTGCTGAGGAAGCTTGTGTGCACCATGAAATAATGCTCAAGAAAAAAAATGCTGCTTCGCTGAGATCGTGCCTCAGCGTCGCCAGGGGCGGCTGTCATCCACGCTGCCTGAGAACGTAAGCTTGATTCTACCAGGACAGTCCTCTGTGAGGCCTCCTGACGGAAGAAGGAATCGTTGCTCCCGGTGACAGCCGTCGCCACATGCAGCGCCTGCAGAATAAACCCAAGGAGCAGCACCTTGTTCGGAGCCCCCAGCGGCTGTCTTCCGAAGTAAGCCGATGCTGAGGCTCCGCCAGCGGCACCGCCGGTTCTTCACAACCCCATCCCCTGGCATCGGCGCCAGCCGTGGCTGGCAGTGAGTCAACTTGCTCGGGTGAAGGAGGAACGAAGGATAGACTGGCTGCCTCAGCGACGTCTTAGAGCTGCTGCTGTCGCGGAGGCAACGACAACGACGAGCTACAAAGAGTCAGGAAAGAGAGATTACAACTTAAAAAGTATGCAACGGTTGAATTATGGCGAAATTACCGCAGAAACTTTCTAGTGGTATGACGTCACACTTTATTCATAGTATAGCTGGAGGCACGCGCGACCTCTCTCTGCCGACACCGCATAGCTAGAGTGCGCATCTGCGTAGGGGTTACAGCGAGTGTGCCAGCTAAAAGCAACAAAGCCTTTTAAAAAGACGCAGTGCTCTAGCCCAGTAAAACCAACCAAATTCTGATGAGTAGCGTGGCCGCGTCTGCACTATTTTTTCGTGCTCTCAAGTTAATTAATAGTAGAAGCTCATAAGTAACTTTCTAAATAATAATTGAATAAATCGTCAATTCAGAAGTAGTTACACATCGTGTTAAAGACACAGTTGGGTGGAAAGTTTGCACCATGGTACCGTTTATAGAGCTGTAAATAACAGTTCAGAAAGACATCCCTCGAAGTACAAAAGCTGCCATGTGACAGCTGTTGGAGCATATATCTCTCGCCCAGTGTGCATGGAAAGTCCTGTCGGGGACAGCACTGAGGAGGAAAGCGGGCTTTTATCTCCAGACACGTCTTGGACGGTTAAGTTGCACCGCTGTCGAGTGAATGGTTTCAACCTTGTGAGCTTTCTGTTAAGTCCAGTCGAAAACCACGTGAGTGATTACCTTGGTGGATAACTTTAAGCCGACTCCTCTTAAAAGTGATTTATCACTACCGCATTGGCACTTTATTATCGATAACCATACATATATATGAAGAGTTAGCTAATTCGTTTCTACTAAATATTGGTTTCAGAGCAAAAACAAAACTGTGTACTAGACCATGCGACTCAACAGCAGGCAAGTGGTTCCAATCTAATAGTCAATGCGTTTTTTAATCTTGGTTAATTTCTACTGCTGTGCCCGATATACGCAGTTGTAATGAAAGAAAAGAGCGGGAGCAGTATAGCAGTGAGCGGACATATAGACCATGCCCTGACGGAAAGGAATAAGGAAGAGGTGAAAGCGGCAGAGATAAAAGCTTCACAATATTTATGCCACTCATCGCCTAATTTCCCGAATTAAGCAATATGCGTAAAGTTCAATATTTTATTGGCAGTGTACAGCTGGTTGGCAGACATTCCTCCAGTCAGAATCAAGGCGCTATGAATGTCGTACTTGAGCCACGCGCGTGGCACTTTCGGCAACCTGTTTCAATTCACGCTGCTTGAAAGATCTCATTGCTGTCTTCGCAGTTGCGTGTCTCTCAACACCGGGCAATGCTGTGCAATGGCGGAGCCCGAAGGCTCGAGTCCAATGCTCCTCCAGAATCAACCTGCCATTCGAATTGAAGTCGATTCTCACACTGATTCGGTTAGCAGTTGCCTTCTATCTGTTTTGAGTAGAACGGTGAGCTCACTCCCGGAGCAGCGCACGCGCAAAGGTTATGAGTAGGAGAGAGCGATGAAAATGCAGAAGCAGAAGTCATGCACAAATTGAGTTCTTGTCTTCGTCCGTCGTTTACACTTTAAACCTACCTCTAACATGGCTTAGTGGCTACGGCGTACGGTTGCTGAGAACAAGGTCGCGGGATCGTATCTTCGCCATGGCAGCCGTATTTCGATGGAGGCGACATGGAGGAAAAATGAACCCCCGATTTACTTCGGTAAACTAAATGCGATCCAGGTGCGCTAGCACTAAATGTATGGACCCTTCTCATAGGTTACTTATGACTGTTTTACAGACAATGCAAACGGCAGCAAGCGCCGCGACGCGCTTTCTTTCTTTCCACTTGGTTTTAGCTGCCGCGAAGCCGGTTTGCCTTCTTTACACTAGACTGCAGCAGCCCCGCTACCCTCCCTTCCACTTGGCTGCAGCTGGCATGCACGGGTTTTGTCTTTTCCACGTGGCTGTAGCTGTCGCGAATCTGGTTTGTTTTTCTCATTCACCAGGGCACCACCAGGCTTCACCAGGACACTTAACGGGTTTTTCGCTAGTACGGCACCTAGTGCCAGCGCGAGAAAAGGGCAGAGGGATTTTCCTCTCTCCATTTTGCTGACCGCAAGCCATCGTTCCCTGTCGCCCTTTCTTCACCTTCCCCTTCCACTTGCATTTCCCTCTCCTTTTAAAGTGGAGAGAGGAATTTCCTCTCTTTCCACACAGCCACCTGCCAGCCGTGGGAGGTGGCAGGGCGGGGCACGATAACTGAGAAAAGTATCTTTGATACCGATACCCGATACCGTGCAAAACTGCATTTCGGATGCCGTTACAAGGTACGAAACGAAAAATGATTTTAAATACAGTTACTCGTAATCTATCGTTCATATTTTGATACCCCACAGAAGTCGCCAATATCAATAAATCTAGGAATATGAATTGCAAAGTTAATTTCTACATTTTTTCGTTTTTTTTGTGCATATGACAGCACACTGCATCTGAAAGGGCTTAAAGAATACGGCCGCACGTATTGCTCTATTTTTTTAAGCGCCACTGTCGGCCCAGCCAGTTTTGTTAAAACTTCATCATTTGATTAAGGCCGTGGTGATGTTGAAACTATCACTTTCATAGGCAGCCTAAAAAAATCTTTTTTAAAGTTAATGTTCTTGCGATCCGGTTTCCGGACATTTTACTACATACGAATAAACGTTAAGCTTTTTCTGTTGCTCTACATTTGTTAGTGCACTATTCGCCTGTGGCCTCTGCTTTTACCCTGTGCTAAAATATGGAAGTTTCGTGCGCTTGGCAAAGCTAAACAGCTATTTTAACAGCACTGTGCTTAACTGACGTTTTCGGATGAACATTCTTCGTTAGGTTCTGGAAAGAAAAAACAGAGTATAAGGGCTAAAAGTTTTTATTAGGCAAAGCATATGATGCTAATCTCTTTTGCTTATAGGCTTTTTACTTTACAGTACTAAGTAACAGCATTTCCGCAAACTGTCGGTCTGAAAGAGCCTCCTGCTGCGGACATGCTTTAAGCGAAGAAAACGAAAAAAGCCTCAGTGTACAGGATAACATGAACACGTTGCAAAGTTGTATTTTACGAAGATGACTTTTAACGCGACAGCGTTAACTGGCTCATTCAGCGTAGAAGCCACCGCACTTTCCGTGGCTGGTCGAGGGAGACGCGATGTCAAAATCGCATTCCTTGTGCGGGCCTTTAAAACACCCCGCAGCGATCACCTAGAACAACAGTGATGACGCCACTACACACTTTCTAATTTGTCTACAGCGCCCTCCCGTCATTCCACCACGATTATATAGCACCACTGAAAAAAAGCAATAGTACTGAAAACAAATATGCTCCAGTCTGGACGCGCACCGCTACCCCTCTACCACCGAAGAACTTTTTTTTCTTTAATGCCTTTAAATACGTTGGAGTACAGTGCAATACAAGTCAGGTGGCTATTTGCAAATATGCAGCAGTCTTAGCTAGCATTGAACATTCTAACTTTGTAAGTTATGGTAAATTCCGAAGCAATAAATTTTATTATATCAGTCTCTGTCCTTCATCACATAATTGATTTTAATCATTTTTTCGACCTGGTTAAGAACAGGTCTCTTGAGAAATAAAAATTAAAATGTAAAAAATAATAAACAACTAAATAGTTACAACAAAATAAACAACAGTGTCCTTATATACGAGGAGATATACAAAGAGGACACCAGGCCGCTGAAGTGGCCCGTTGACATTATTGCGTCATACTCTTAAGGTGGAGCTTAAGCATCCCTCGAATTTTTATCAGCGGATAAGAGTGAAGCACAACCACGTCGACTCGAGGATCCTCTAGGCATAATTAAGAAACTGAAGTTTCAATAGCGCATCCTGAGAATTGCGATTTTTCGTTGAGTTGCTCCCCCAATAAAGGTATTCGTAAGGGGATGCATTTCTGCAAAATCTGCCGCACACTTCTTTTTTCCAGTATCGAGTGTCGTTCGATTGCACAATACAGTAAAAATTTCTTTTCGGTACCAATACCCTGATACTTTTATTTTTGGCAAGCGATATTTTATACCGATACACAAAATATATCGAAAGATAGTAAAGAAGATGCAATTATCTTCGACGCTACCCAAGCCTGGCAGATAGAGGCTTCACTAGGACACATAACGGCTTTTTGCTAGTGACTCACTTGGTGCTAAGGCACACCACCTGCTAACCATGGCAGGCGGCAGGTGGAGACTTCACCCGCGCACAGGGCGGCTGCTTCGCTAGAGAGGCAGCTAGTGCTAATGCTTTAAAAATAAATCAGAGCCGCTCTCCCTGAGGGTACGACGAATGATCTCGCTTGGCTGGTTCTCAAAATGACTAAAACAGAGACGGTGTCACGCATAATTTAACTGCTGCTTAACTGCCATTAAACAAGCGCAAGCAGCCGCAGTAGCCTATGACAGACTGAGTGGAGTCGTGGCTGGCGGGAAGCGTTCTTCGCATCACGATCCGGGTTATCCTTTCGTTTCAAATTCGATTACTCAAGTTGGCTTTCGCCGGAGCATAGAGAACGGGTAGATTCGCCGTGCCTCTGACGGGAATAGCTTTTGTGCTGTGAAATGGGGCGTGTCCATAAGACAAGAGCGATGCGAAACCAGGGGAATTGGGATAATCTGGCATTTACTGGAATGCTGTCGCTATCCTGCTACCTGGTGGCAACAGTAGTGCGCGTCTTCCTCACGGCTGCTCATCTTGGCGTCGCCTTAAACAAGATGTAATTGTGCCCACACGTGTCACGGCAGCAACGCAGTTAACTCTGGATTGCGTTCATTAAAAGAAGTGGTTTTAGAGCGAAAGCTCTACTCCTCAGGTACAAAGCTGAGCGTCATGTGGCTATGAAATTTGACCTTCAAGCCAGGAGGAGCGGAGGCTGGGCTCTGACATCATGCTACGTGACTCCCCACGCCTCGCCACGTCTGCGCAAGTTGAAACGACGGCGCTCGCTCGCCTCGCACCTGTCGAATCACGTGACTCGCAGCTGCGCCTCGCCACAGTTGCCTATGCAGAGCCGACGGCATTGTCGCACCTACCAGCAATAGCCTGAGGCGCCGTTCGCTATGTAAAAGCGTGTGGCTTGAGCTTACCTAAACAAAACTTTCGCTCGTCTTATTACGTTCAGCCAGGTTGACCAACAGATAATTTTTGAAGGCTACAAAATCAGTACAACAGGTGAAATGGAGGACGAGAAGCGTCTGCAAGTGAGCCTACAAAGTGATAGCAAGAACCACTTATATAAACCTTATATAATTAAAAAAATTTACCAATGCATGCGATCAACTTATCCTTGACAGCTTTCTTTTTTCATAATGTAGCATGTTGTAGACAAGTTTAAATGGGTAGAGATACAAATTTTCGAACGCGAACGATATGAATTGTTTCATTGGCGTAAGTAAATGCCTTCCATCATGTTTCTGTTGCAGGCGTTGAGTGGAACAAACATTAATATGATGTTTAACATTGTCTAAGAAGCCGCTCGGCATTTCCGCCCTCACCCAGCAACGTGGAGATGCACTTGCCCCAGTTCTGCCGGTAGTGAACCTGGTGGTTGTTTACGGGAGCAACCAGTGCTTGCCGGTGACGCTGACCTCATTAGTGTTGTGGTAGTACAAGTTGGCGGGTCTACCATGACTTCAGGGTTCACTTCAGCGCTGACGCCGACTGAGACCGAAAATGCCGGTACAAAATCATATGCATTTAATTATTAACGGTGCGCACTAGGGTTTTCAGTTCATTTTCGGAATTAATAGCCTCGTAGGTCTGTTTCAAGGCGCGCAAAAAACGGGCACTGAAAAACTTTGTCTTGTATCTCTTTAAGACCGTAGTTTAAATGTTCACGAAACTTTACGTTCCAGTGCATCACATGGACACCACACATCACAACTCCATTGACAGTCACAACAAAATTCATTCGAAGCGGCGCATTGCAAGACAGAGGCAGAAAAAGATCAAGGCCTTGATCTTTCGCACGACAAAGATCAAAACGCACGACCGAATTTTTTGTCGTGCATCTGTCGCGTGACACAATTTTGTGCCGCAAGACAAGCTGTCTTGTCGTGCCTTGTGTCGTGCAGAAGAGGATTGTGTCGTGGGTTTTTTCGCGCGAAAAAGGTATTTGTAGTAGGTTCTGCCACACGACACACATCTTTCCTTCGAAGAAGGTTCCTGTCGCAGCATTGGTCGCTCGACAGGTTTCTGACGCAGGTACTGTCGTGCGACAGAGGGAGTCGTGCCGCGCGACAGAGACTGCGTGCCTCAACAGAGTTGCCTGTCGCGTGTTCACTCGCGCGACTGACTTCTAGCACGCTATTTTCATTCGACAAAAGGGCCTGTCACGCGGCCTGTCGTGCGGCACAACAGCTTGTCGTGGGATGTGCCGCGCGACAGATACTTGTCGAATGTGTCGCTCGACAGATACCTGTCGAGGGATGTGTCGCGCGACAAACACCTGTCGTGGATTGTGTCGCGCGATAGACATCTATCGTGGGATGTGTCGTACGACAGATTCCTGGCGAGGGTAATTGTTTTACTGCTGAATTCTAGAAATACTGTCTTGCCGTCGTGTGACAGGGATAGGATCAAATTGACCAAAGGTGCGTTAAAGCACGTTCACCATGGCGAGTCGCGAAGAGGTTGCGAAGTGCTCTGGTCTGATGCTGACGGGCACCCAGTGAAATGAATTGCTAATTTACATTGGCGAGTCGAGTTTTCAACTCGCTTCCCGCGACCTGGCTCTCTCTCCGAACGAGAATTGGCCTAGAGGAGAGGCACTGCTCGAGCACCCACTTAATTCCCTTCTGTTCCCACAGGACAGTGTGACGAAAGTAGTGCATGCTCAAGATCAATGCGGCTTTGAAAGCCCAGAAAGCTGTAATGCACAAGCGACGGAGCCAGCGATGCCTTCGTATCCGCGCGTGCTTGCGTTGGCGGCATGTAGCCAGCCACGGCAGTACCTGCACACCAATCACCGGGCGCAAGTCGAATCGTGCTACTGAAATTCAGTGTCCTCCTGGCTGCTGTGACGTGTTCGTCAAGCCATGTAACATACTGTACCACTGCTACTACATGCGCAGAAGGGGCCGAGGTCACATACGCGCGTAGCGAAAAGAATGTCGTTAGTCGTCAATCAGGGAAAATTACTCTCCATAATCATCCGGCTATTACAAAGGCAGTACCTATGTACATGAACTCAGTTCTCTGTATAAATGTTCAAAGCAACCCCGATATCATTTTTCCACGTTTCAGTTTTAAGAGCGTCAGCTCTTACTACTTACGTTTGTCAAGCAACAGCGGGCGCGTAGAGCATCAGTTCTCACAGAACTTCGTTCCGTTTTACAAATGCAAGCATAGCGGCTATCGAAGTGGAACCCTGCGGACCCCCATATGCATCAAATTTTGGGGCCACCCCTTTGACGCAGAATGTTCGAAGTGGTGTCAGATGACTTGTCATGTTCCTGAGGATAAAATAAATATTGAGATGAAGCCCAAAATATGTGTGGGATTCGCATCGACGACATTTCCGCCTCTATACCTTGCATTCCTGGGACTTCTAGACGGCCATTATGGCCTAATCGTTTGTCGCAGAGGGTTCCGCATGTGGTCAAGCGATTCGTCTTGTTCTAATGCACACGTTTATGCAATTTATTAACTCATATATCAGGATGAAACATACCGGATATAGCGAAGGTGACTAAATCGCAATAGTAGTGCAAAATATTTAAAGTAGATGGCGCTGCTTCTATCTTAGAAGCGGGAAGAAGTAACAAAGCGAGGGTGAACTGATTGGTGGCTTAAATCAAGACAAGAGTAAAATTTCATATGTCATGGCTAGGTGGCTTGAGCCACCGCCCTATTTAAACGGGTTCAGCCGTATGCATCTATCCGTCCGTCCGTCCGTCCGTCCGTCCATCCATGCATCCATCCATCCATCCATCCATCCATCCATCCATCCATCCATCCATCCATCCATCCATCCATCCATCCATCCATCCATCCATCCATCCATCCATCCATCCATCCATCCATCCATCCATCCATCCATCCATCCATCCATCCATCCATCCATCCATCCATCCATCCATCCATCCATCCATCCAGGAATGTTTCCGAAACGGAGCACCCTCAGATGTTTGCATTTTGTCTTCTGGCCGTTTGCTGAGAAACCCGATCTAAGCACTAGAAGCTCCCGTAGCTAACGCTCTTAATTCCGACACTGATCCAGTGTTCGCAGAGAATTTTTTAGCGGCAGGGACGTGCTGCTTATCATAAAACAGCAAAAAAATACTTTACGATGTCGTTCATTGCCTTCGATGAAAATTTCATGACGGTGACACGAAAATCTCGCTAAATATAGAGAACAGCGTATGCAGCCGAAGGTGAAATGCAGCGGCCGGCGTTTTAGAACCGATTTGAACATTGGTGCCCAGAAAGGTCGCGCGTATGGGGCACTGCCTCGTCGCGTCTTCGCTTGAATTTCCTGGCGGAACAAAAACCCGAATATTGGTAAGGTGATGTATCGGTATACGCTACAGATTGGGTGAGGAGCTTTGTGAAATGATGTCACAAGCGACTTCCACAAAAGGGTGTACTTGTTCATGGCTCCCCTCCCCGCCTCCCCCTTCCCTGACCAATGGGCTTAATTAACTTGTGCGAACTCTGGGACTCGCTACTGTGAACGCACATTTAATGCCCATTCAGACTTGCAAGCCGCAAAGGGCATGCGACCAGCAGTCGCTTGCGATCAGGCAGCAGCTCAGCAATGCAATTGGTCACACCTGCAAAGGCGACCTGCGGGCCTCCTTCTCGTGTGACTCTCGGTCGAAATGAGAATTAAGTCTTGGGACTGACATCTATCTCGCACTTTAAAGAGTTTCGTCTGCTTTGGCGCCGTCTAGCTCCTGCGCCCCCGAGCTTGGTCCTATAAAGTGCTCTGGTCCCCAGTGTGATTGTGTGCTACGAGAACCTGAGCGAAAAGGAGGATGTCTGGGAGTTTTGATGTGCACCAAGGCCATACAATTAAGAGTCATGATAATGTAAGGATGCGCTTCTCGGGGCCGGTCTGCCAGCTTGGATGCCGGCCGCCAGCATCAGAAGAATTGGATAGTAATGTTTGTTCAAGTCCATACTAAGCCGTCGGATGAAGTATCGTTGGCCAATATCGAGTTATTGGTAGAAGCGGTAACAGGAATACAAACAAATGTCTTCCCATAGCGCCTCTAATTGCTGCTGCTCAATTGCGGCTCTCCTGGCCTCAGCTGGCTCCGCTCCTGAAAATTTTACTATGAGACGAGGTTCCCAGTAAAACGATCACGAGAGCGGAACCTGAGCGCTAGCCAGTTCCGAAGTGCACTCAGCTGCTCCATCGATGTGAAACCGGCTAGGCTTAGCGATAACTAGGACAGCCAGGGACAGCGCGCCGTTCATTGCCCGGCGCGCCAGCGGGCGGCGTCGTTGCCGAAAGCTCGGCTCGCTCCCAGCAGCTCGCCCACTGATAGGGTCAGCAGCCTGCGACTTGCATTCGGAATGCTGAAAAATTGAGCAGCGAGCGGCTGGCCTGCGACTGAGCAACACTTTATGCCCACGTTTGCAGTACTGGTGAACCGCTTTTAACGCCCATATGCATGGGGTATCTCCTGCGTTGCGGCGAGTCTTAATTAAGAACGTCCGCGACGCCATCGTAACCGTTCGTGATGCACAAGTTGAGAACTTCAATTCCAGTACCTGCCAAAACAGCTCGTATTTATTGGAACAATGTGAACTCGAAAACAAGTGTGCTTTGAAGCGCTAGTCGGCTACGCACGATCAGGACGCGGGGAGTCTGAGCCGCTTTTGCATATTAGCTAAAGTGTGACGCAAGTATCGACTTAGTTTCGTAACGTAGTTGATATAAAAACAATCCGCTTGTACTGGTCACAGATTAAGCTGTTAAGTTTCATGATCTCCGGTGAGTGTACCAGTGTCGCGAAAATTAATGCATCGCAGCTGGTGTTCATTGTGCCACTGGCGTTCAACATATCCACGATATTCCCCAGCTTGAGATACAGCGCATTTCTTCGCTTTTTTTGTCGCAACTTAGTGATTTTATCTGGGATCAAACGAAATTGCATTCCTTCAACAGCGCCCTCTGCTCTGTCGTCTGCTAGCACATCCAGGTCACTTCAGGGGATCACAGGATCGCGGCTTCTACAAACGACATGCAAGAAAAAGTAACTGAAAGCGCTTTGATATTCATAAATATTGCAAAAATAAATTTAAAAATCCAGCGCCTTTGTTCTGAACATAATTTAAATATTCGTGGCTTAAAATACAAAACTTGTTTGTTTGCTGCAAATTTTGAACGACGCGAAAGCGCAGCCGTTTGCGCCATGACAGCGCAAACGAGGCGTCGCGTTTTGTATTATTTGGCTCTTTGGGCGATTGCTTGAGTGCTTGTACGGCGGACACTTCTGAATAAGAACTCATTCAATAGGAAGTGAGCAGGAGTGTGTTTCGAAAGCCAACGACAAGAATTCGCCCTGTCAACATTGACGAGTTTCAACGGGTAAGCCATGAAGGATGGCAACGCTGCGACGTCTTCTCATCTGGAAAGGCAACGAAGACTCCTGGCAGGTTTTAATAAGCCTGGATGAATCGCATGACCAGTGAGTCCAGCTATGAGTTTCTTTGCTACTGATCTGTATTCACACGCGCTATTTGTATGCGGCTATATAGGGATGTGAGTGGAGGCAGTCTGCATGCGGTTGCCGCAGGTATAATGCGCCGCCAAAGAAGCAGGGCCTATATCCTGCATGAAAAGTGTTCTCATTGTCTATATGCGCTTAGTACTCGTGTGCCGTGTCAAATAATAATGGCGCCAGATATCACAACAGACTTACGCTGTCGCTTGCTAGCGCTGCGACACTCAGTGCGAAAGCATGGATTTGCACTGCGTACATGACGGTGAGCGAGAAGTGCCGCGTGACAGAGCGCTCGCACTAGGCCAGCTGCGACCGCAGCCATGGCCTGATATTTTGGTCGTCCGCCTCGGCTGCGGGAGGTGGCAGGTTCGAAACCCACCGACGGCTACCCACCGAATGGGTACAGGCGCACCGCTTACCTGATGACCGGTTCGTTCGTGGGGTGCAGTCCTGGGAGAGGCTCTGTATATCCCGCTGCGCTCTTTGGAGCACCCATTCAGTTTCGAACAGCAGCCGGAAAAGGTTTTCCAGTTGAGGCCATGTATTTGTCTTTGTGCCACCGTCGAGTTCGATGTTAACCCTTACAGGAGGGATGCCCAGACCACGTATGCCGGGCAGGCACAGAAAATAACTAACCTGGTGATCAGACAGCGAACAAAGGGTTGGTACTTATAGGATTAGTGCTTGCGCCTTGATATTCGTCATACTAAATTATTCTGAGACAGTGATCGCACGTGAAAGCCTGGTGCATATTTCTCGCCTTGTCATTTCTAAACTTTTCTGTTCTTCCCTAATAGAACAGGATTTGAGGCACTGTTATGTCAAAGTTAGGTCAATCTTGCATCCCTCCTGAACTGTATGCATCGATGCTTCCTCTCCTTCTGAGCACTTCGAGCTGTGGGGATGCAACTGCACACTTATTTAGGATTTCTAGCTTTTTGCTATATCCCTCGCTTGTGCGGCCCGCATTCAAGTCGTTCGCCATTGTCGATGGTTTTTATGTCCTTATTTCTACTTTGTTATTTATTCTTGTTTGCGTGCCATCAGCTGTGCTGCCGGCGATTCATCGAGCTTGGAACTCTTTCCAGGCACGGGATCCTACCCACTGACCTCCCTTCACCGCACTCACCAATGTCCTTCGGTATTTTTTGTTTCTCTTGATCTTACTTGCATTGCCTGTCGACAAATTTGTGCAGTTTTTAATTGTATGCAGATTTGTTAAATGCGCTACCAATTTTTGTATGATGCTAAGCAGTGATGTGAGATATCAAGCTTCCTGCTAGTGAAGGCATGCTTCTTTCCATTCTCTCCTCTCATTTATCCAGGGCAGACTGGTCGCAACGTTCAAATTTATACCTACACTTTGGTGCAAGGCACCATGATGGGAATTAATGAAAACCTGTGCATCCTATATTGAAATTGGTGTGCGGTATTTCAGCCAGCTCATCTTTCAGTGTGGTTATGACAATCATCCTGACTCTCCTCAAAGAATGTATGGGGATGCATTACATAAAATCTGTTCATTTCTTTTGTCATGGGCTAGCTCGTCGCTTTTTATTTACTTATATTATTTGTAATTTGTTCCTAAAGCAGTACGCAATTTTCTCTCTTGTCATTCATGACATTACTAAAGCCACTGACAGCTTTTGCTCTGGACGTATTTATTTGCAGTTGCCAGCTGCCAGCATCTATTGGGCCATGCGTGCTCTCTGCCTTCGGCTGCGTGATCTGTACTGAGGCGTTCATGGTAGTGTTACGTTTCGAAATATCCCGAGCCTCGGGACAGTGGGTTTCGGACGGACATCCGCTGGTCTGGCCAAACTGCTCCAAGCTGCTTCCTCGGGTTCCCGGCGCGCGTATGTTTTCAATTGTGTGCATCGGGAGAGCGGCGCCGAGAGGGTCGTGCGCTAAGCGGCAAAGCCCATTACAACCAGTTGCCGGAGGCGGCGAGAGTGTGTCTGGGTGTCCTGTTGGGTGGCCCGGGCCCGGCGGCGGACGCGGCTGCTGTTGTTTACAGCGAGCCCCACCGCCTGTGTACCAGCCGTTCTGAAGACGCCTCCTCTTCCATTGTGCGGAACTCTGTTCGCAAGTGCTGCTTCGACTTGTGCCTTGTTTTCGCTCCTTCCACCTGGGTCGCCTTTCGTGTTTGCCATCGCTGCTGCAGGAACGGCCAGGCGCCGGAAGTGGCGAGGGGTTGTCGGGGACGTCTCGGAGGGTGGTTCCCGAAGAAAGTGCACGTGACCCAAAAGGGTAGTGATTGGGCGCTTTTCATTAAACCAAGTTCCCCAACTAGGGACCTGGGGACACGGGACCCTTTAAAACGAGCCGCAGTGCTCATTGTGGGACCGAAATCGCTTCGATCACCATGTAAATAAATCTCTGTTTTCTCTATTGCTCGACTCGTCTCTGCATCGTCGTCAAACGCGATGCCCGAGTGCCTGCTGCCCGACTTCTGACGATCGGCTCTTCGCTACCCGTTGGGTCCGCTAACGGAGCAGACACAACGCAACAGTAGTTATTCTTTTTCAGTGATGCATATGTTACCTGCCTATTTAGAAAAATATTTTCAACATAGGCTTGCAGCTAGGTTTAGGAATGCATGCAAATTCTACACACACTTCACAGCAGTACCTCAGCTTATAATTACAAGAACAGCAGACTTGTACAAAATATAGTCGCTCATGTAGCTCTTGACGCAGCTGCTGTTAACATAAAGGAGTTGAACCTGCATCAGGTGTTTTTACATTGTACACGTGTTGCCTGTTAGGCACATGCATCCTCGAAAAGGCCCTATATGTTCTTTAATCTCTTTAAAAACATTGTGATCTACAACGATGGTTTACCAGAATTTCTGGTACAGAGACCAAAATGTCAGTCAGTAATGTAACATTGCACGATGATACCACTCCTTTTATGGCATCGCGTCCTTGCAGTGCACTGGACAAGCTGCTGTCAGCACATGTTTTTTGTGGTTTATTGCCTCGGCATATGGTTCTACTGCATAGTGCGTACCTCTACCTTGTTAAATCCGCATCCTTAAAAATATAAAATTACTTGAAGGAAAATTGAAGGAAATGTCACAGGAACTGTCTCACATTTTGGTGGACACTTGAACCTTGATGTAAGAGAGGGATATAGGAGGGAATTAAAGAAAAGGTGAAAAGGTGGTGACGCCCTTGTTAGATGCCCCTTCTTTAGTTAAACACACCTCGCAATTAACACATTTGGTGCACAAAACAAATATGAGACTTGCAAGCTCACGAGGACCCTCGTATCAGTAAAACAAAAAGTTCCAATGTTGCTGTACTTTAGAGCTTTTCTCTTAAAAGCGCAGCTGACTGCCGCTCAAAGTTGAGAGCAAAGATATGTCTCCGTTTCCTCATGTGCAGTCCACGGTGCTGATACCATTTGCAAAGGTGATTGACATTGAGTCGCATAATGCGCAGCCCGTTCCTGGAGTTGGTTATTTTGTCTTTCGTGTGAATCTGCCGTTAAAATTAGTGCAGAACAATGGTTCTCTAGTTGATCTTAGGTAACTGTATCCTGTGTCACATGCTAACATCTTTTTTCCTCAAGTTTCCTAATCTCATTTGGCCACCTGAATGCCACTCATTCATGCATTCACCTACTCTTGCGATCCTCCCTGTGTTTTAGTGTGATATTGATTATATATTCTCTGCATTACGCATGCATTTCACTTCTTTTTTCGATTATTCAAGATATCTCTTTTCCTGTTTCTTGCATAAGCAGCTGCGCTTTTGCTATTTAGAGGGGAGGGGTAGAAAATTTTAACCACTAACAATTTTGATTTTTTTTACTGGTCGTAAAAAGGCACATTTAGCAAGTTTCAATCATATGTACGGAGTGCAACATGATATTGCCCTACCTAGGAGTCAATTAAAACTTTCACCCGCATTAAGGGGAAAACAAGGGGCGCAGCCTCAAATATTGAAGCGTCGTTGATATCTCCTCTCAACAGTCACTGCTTGCTAGTGATGCTGATGGGGTCCTGTGGGCTGGCTAGTAGAACTTGTTGACATAGCACCGGTCGGTCACGCACATAAAACCTCTGTGGTCACTCTAGAATGTCTACAGCCGCACTAACGATAGCCAGGTATTCAGTGGTGTTAAAGTCTTTGTAACGAGCGATGCCTACGAGACTCTGACAGTCGCCAAGCAAGACCTTGGCAGAAAGCTGGCGAGCGAAAACTTGTCACCGACGAAAAAACAAAGTGAGTATCCTCCCTCGTCCTTGTGAGCATGTCGAGCGGAAACAGTAGCGAAATGCACTGCATGTGTTCATGTGGGAACACTGACGAGGGATAAACACCACACCACAGTGCAGGCCTCCTTCAGTGGCGAGAAAGCCTAGTGAGTATGTTTGCGTGATGATGACTGTAGAAAGCGAATTCTTAAGTTCTAGCGTGTGAAGTTTATCATAAGTGTAGTTTTGGCAGCAGTGACCTGAAATCAACGGTAGCTTACTGCGTTGAATACACAGAGTTAATGAGATGTGACAATGCTAGATGAGGTGACCCTCTCTGTCCAGCAATTGATTGGTTTGGGAAACGCAGATTTGTGGAGAACGGCTTAGGTACATCTGATTTCGTAATGTTCCTGGTGTAGTAACAGTGATGAGGAATTGTAGTTTATGATTGAGGACATAAATACTGAGTGTGCAAATGAAGAGAGCTAAAATACTGAACAATCTGGAAAGAGAACATTTTACGATAGGCAGTGAAGTAGTGGAAGTGGAAACAGAGTACATCTAGGCCAGGTCATCCCCACATCTAAGCCAGGTCATGCGCAAATGCAGAGCATTTGAGAGAAATGGTTGCGAGTAGATTTGGGTTTAAGGCCTCCGACATGCACGCAGAAGTTACAAACAGCGCCTTGCAGTATGCTCAGAAAAATTTTAAGCTGTCTTGCTGCTACAAATCTCTAAGGCAAAAAGCGGTACAAAAAAAGGTTAAAATTGCGAGTATTGCAGTCAACCACTGAAAGAAAAATCACATATTTAATGCTAAGCTATGGAAGAGAGAGCTGCATGAGTTGGCAATAAATGCAAATCAAAATTTGAGCTGAAATCTCGAATAGATATAAACAGGACATGCATTTTTAAAAGTTGATTGTTCTTTCGGGTAGTAGAGGGGCTGCTGGCAGCAAGAAACTCTGCTCTTGCCTTCATTTTATGGACATATTGCTTTGTGCTTTAGGTCACAGAGCCTGTCATAGGCCAAATGTACTTGTAATGAATTATCTGTGCAAATATATGGCATCGGTAGACTAGACAAACTCTAAGACCTCATCAATGCTCACTTTCTCTATTTGGTCCACATGGTGTGGACGTGCCCGGCTAAATATGATAGCTCACGCACTATAGAATCCTGGGAGGCTTTGCTCCGCAGCCCAGACCCCAACGTCCAGCAAGACATCATCGGTCAAGCCCTTGCTGCTGCTGTATCCCAAGGGATCCCGGCCGACGGCTAGGGCCGACAGGGGAGATGGACTTCTCTCCTGGCGTTCATTGACTGGTGTTACAATAAAGTTGTTTCTCTCTCTCTCTCTCTCTATAGTGAACTTTGTAAAGCCTGTTAGTCACAACTTTTTTGCCTGTCACCCCTTCACTACAACGTCCCTCATAACCTGAGTTGCTTTGAGATGTTAAACCCAAATAAACTAAACTAAGCATGTCACCACAAAGGGAGCCGCGGTTATGGTACTGAGCTGCTGACCCGTAAGATGCAGGTTCAACTCTAGCTTCAGTGGTCGCATTTTGATGGAGACGAAATGCTAGAGATGCAGGAACATTTCTCTAATACCTAACATAGCCTGCGCCGCTTTGTGGTGTTAAACTTCATAAAACCAAGCAAAATTAGTGACTACATCATTTCATTTTTTTATAGTTATTGTTGTTTCCTAAACATTAACAATTTTCGGCACCTCTTTTCTTTCATCTTTGCTACTCTTATTTCCTTCCTCGCTGTGTAGCAGGTCAGTGGTTTTTCATTCCAGCTAAATATTCTGTTTTTCATTTCATTAGAAAAACTCTTTTGCTCTTTTCCTTTGTTAGTTGTATTATGCAGAAGTATGTGAAGCTTAGTTCCAAGAGCTATGGCCTGGATAATAAGTCCTATATTCAAGGATAGTCAGTTTTATATTCAACCATACTTACATTACTTATTACGCTATCTATGCAGACATCCTTTATTATGTGCTGCCTGTCACAGAAGTGCTACGACCTGCAGCGGTAAACATCTTTTCAAGGCAAATCTCAGTTACATGCACAAATAGATTGGGCAAGCTCATGCTCTTGTGAAGCTCATAAACTTACATTTGTTTTCATAACCTTTGCCGTGATGCACTGACTCACTGTAATACACTGCAAATCTACACTGCAATTAGGTCTGCCTTATATAGTGAGACATTCATGTACTCAAGTTTGCCTTAGTACCCTGTGCTGAAATGAGTTTGTTAGCTGGCAAAGATAAAGCAAGGGTGGCAGTGTTTTTCAATATGCATAGGGCATTCTTGCAAACTCCAGTGTGCGGGTCATTCCTTTCTTTTCATGCAACATAAACAGTTTTCCCTTCACACTCATGTTTGAAACAAAATGCTGCACACTTCACCACTGTAAAATTCAATGCCATTGTGCTGAGCAAAAAATGACATCTGGCTGCAGTTGTAGTTGTGGTAAGGAAAATTGGCTAGGCTATATTTAAACCTATTTGTCATGATACAAACCACTTGCACGCCACAGAAACGTGTTTATAGTGCATTATCTAGCTGTTTTTTTATGGACAGAGCAGTGCTAAAACGAGAATAATGATGGAGAAAGTAGACAATATATTGTGGCAGAGGCATCAAGAATGCTAAATTTTTTCAAAAGGAATTTTCGGGACGCTGCTCAGAAGGTTAAGGAACTTTTATACTTCACTAACATCAGACCAATTATAGATTATACCTATGCATTCTGAGACCGTCTCGTCAGAACCCATTGTGATATGTTGGAACGCGTTCAGAATCATGCGGTGTGGTTTGTCACCAAGATATATATTTTTAATTACCGAAGTAACGGTATCAAGCAGGACCTGACTAGGACTTTCAGGAGGAGTGCCGTTAACGAATAAAGTTATAATTCCTTTACAGCATTTATTTCAAGGAAACCACTATTAACTCCGAAACTTATTTGCTGCCACCTCATTTTGTATCCACAAGGCACAACCACGACTAGAAAATACATGAGATAAAATGCCATACTAATGTGTTCAAACTGTTTTTTTCGCATGCCATCAATTATTATTGTAAGCTCCCTCAATGTATTGTTGAATGCTAGTCTTAAGCAAAGTTCTGAGCACTGTTGTTGGAACTGTGCTGTGCGCATGCTCAGCTGCTGTTTTTCTGCTTTTCTTCTTCTTTTGCTTCCCTGAAGAATTGACTGATGTGAATGAGCTGTTGACACTATTTTTTATCATCTGCCATAGATTTCCATCCTGCACTAAAGGTTGGCACATGCTGTAGGATTGATTGTGCATGTATGTATTCCCCCCCGCAGTTATGCCTTCGTGGCGCTGCAGAAATGTAAATAAATAAATTAACAGCTGATGATCTGCTAGGACTGCAGGATTGTAAGAGTGAGAAAAGCAGTGGGAGGCCCTGAGCCAGGTATAATAGTGAAATTCGACTAGTAGCACACAGGGATCATGTAGCTTGTGGATGGCAGGAAAATTGGAGACTTATGGAAGAGGCTGTAGACTCAAGTGCACCATCTGGGCTTGTGATGCAATGTGTAGCGCCCTTCGTTTCTTGTTGAAGCATGGTTTCTCCCTAATGTTGCACGCCAAAAGGAACTGCTGGAGTGTAGTTAATGTCACGTATTTCTTCTGACATAGCTTTTTTAAAGAATGTTGGTTATTTTATTTCCCTTTTAATGTTTATTGTTTGTCGAGTTGCTTATAATTTTAGGATAAATTGAAAGACAATTTTAGAATAAATTGAAAGCTACTGGTACTGACTGGTATTTCATTGCAATAATTATACCCATACTTATGAAGCTGTGTTCGAAGGTTGTTGTGCATTTAGTATGCGTGCCTGGAATTTCAGTGATTGTTTCTGCACTGAAAATTGAGGACAGATATCTGCTGTGCGAGTTTTTTTCAATAGAGTGAAAGTAACTTTAGCAGCGTTTGTTACTGTGCCAGCCAGACAAATGTTCTCCCACAGGAACACCGAGCTTCTGAATGCCTATGGCTCAAACCTCGAAGCTCTGATTGCCATTTCTGAGGTTTTCTGCATTCACCAGTGCAAGGCCGATGGCTCAGAGCTAACAAGCATTTATACCATAGAACTATGCACAGTAGTGCTGGGACCGTACAGCACGTCAGGGTTAACGAGGTCGCGATAAACGTGGTTACTGTAGAAAGTTAGAGTTAAAAAATAGTTGCGTTCACAGAAAACGCTGTTTTTTTTTCTTAGTCGGGCAATGAAACAAAGCATTGCATATAAAATTTCATATCTTGCTGATCCCTCAATTTTTTAGCTAAAGACCAAGAGTTGCATGGAAGTTGTGCAAGCCACGAACTTGCGTGCGATTTGTGCCAGTGACCTGGAGCAGGCTGGGAAATTTGTGAATGGCCAGCGGTATTCACTCAGTAAAGCAAGCTTTTTCTGTAACTACAGTTTTTGATAAGGCATTGCTTAGGGATGCAGGCATTAAACTGACTACTCTACACCTACCCATGCTTCAAGAACAATAAAATACATGAAAAAAAATTGATTGGCGAAAACATTTATCGCTACTTTTATGTTTTTCAGGAAATCATTTGCCATTTAAGGGGCTCAGTGTGCTATGAAAACCCTTAAAAATAATTATGTGCTTGTGGTGGCTGTTTGTCAAATTTCTCCTTCCACGCCTTTGTTGGCCTGACCTTTTAGCTTGTCTACATGAGATTGCATGAGATTGACTGCTACCTACAGTTCGCTTTTTTATTGCTTTTTTATTGGTTGTCACAATCTTTGTGTGGCTGTGTCATGCGGTTTGGGAAGTAATCTGATCTGAATTTTGTGTTGGCCTGAAGTGTAAGCTTTCGAATGTGGGGGCAAGTATATGGTTCCCCCTTGTTCGCTGCAACTGCAGCTTGGCCATGAGGGTTAGTCCTTTTTTATTGTGATGCAGTGTCATTTACTTCATGCATAAATTAATGAAGTAAGCACTGTTTTTGTAATAAATGAACTTTTATTATAACTGCGGCCATTATAAGTGCGCTTGACTCTCAGATGGCCGCCTTCCGGCATTCAGTATTACATCTTAAAACCAGCCGGAAGACACAAAACAGGAGAAGGGATGAGCACAAGATGAGACTGGTCTAGCAACTGAAATTTTATTGAAGGAAAGCGGCAAAAGAAGACCTGCTAAGAGATGCACGCGCGCAAAACCCCAAAGCAGTGAGAGGACGAAAATCAAATCAATTGAAAGGCACAGGCATATTTGTAATTAATCTAAAAAAACATTCCCGAAGGTTCGCCGACGGCTTAACTACGCACATGTCTTTAACCTCACCGATGTAGGAAGCCTCAACTATATCCGGACAGATTTATCAGTTCCATAAAGCACTAATGTGCCGCGAAAATCCGGCGTGCAAAAAGACAGGTCATCCTCCGATTGCATTCACGATATTGAACCTGCAGTGCCAGGTAAGAATTCGTCTTCCCTCCTATACAGTTCAAGCGCTCTCAGTCAGGCGCACATTCAGACATCTGCTTGTCTGCCCGTAGTAGTTTCAGCTACAAGGCAGTGAAACGCAAAAAACCCTTTTACCTTTGCAAGTGGCGAACCTTCTTAATCTCCCGCTGTGCATAGCGAATAATTACCCACAGTTTTATTAAGCCTAGTTTGAGCGGTGGTGCAAAGGGTCTGAGTTTGTGCCTGACTGAGCACTTTCACTCTATAGGGGTGAAGGCAATTTCTAATCTGGCACTGGACGCTCATTCTTTTTAATGCAAATCTGAGGATGACCTCTCTCGTTGCACCCCTAATTTCCGCAACCCATCAGTGGTTTAAGGAAGGGAGAAATCAATCGGTAAATAGTTGAGGCTTATTACATCGGTAACGCTAAGGACACGTGTGGCTAAGCCGTCGGTAAACCTTCACCGTAAGGAATTTGATTTTTTAGATGATTCATTAGCATTCCAGTGACTTCCGATTGCATTTCCCCTTTTCACTCTTTTGGGGTATTGTGCGCACACATCTCTTTGTGGATCTTGTTTTGCGGCTTTCCTTGAATAAAATTTCAGTTATTAGTCCAGCCTCTTCTTGAGCTCATGTCTTCTGCTGTGTTGTTTCTTTTGGCTGGTTTAAAGGTGACTCAGTACTAACTCGCCCAGTCATGAGCCTTGTTCAGTATTACAACATTTTAAATAAAGCGAGAACTTTACTGGTATATGTTGCCGGGGATCATGTCTACAGTAGGCGTGGGCAATTCAGAAGAGATAGCGTCAAACGAGTGGTTGTTAGTGGAAGAGGATAATGTTAGGATCCTGCGCGAAAAATTTTTTTCGAAATCGGATAATTATTTACAGCCAAAATTGTCCATAAAGTGACCGGGCCACAGCAAAAGTGCCGAGAAATTTGAAAACGCCGGAAGTAGGCGGAGCTACAGCATAGGGCCAAATTTGATAAACCGGAAGTGTGAACGGAGGCAAAGCGTGGCGTCGTTTTAAAACTCGAAACAGGCACTCACGTGACCAGTGATAAGTGACCGATACGTAACCAGGAGATAGGAAAAAATTGCTAAATTAGAGGCAATTGGGTAATTAACGAGAAACAAAAAGGTAAAGGACGGGTAAATAGACTGGGCGGGTATTTAGTGAGTGGGCGGGAATGATGCGTGCCGTAAAATTTGAAAATTATAAATGGCTTCTGAGATGAAATCAGTGTAAAATAAGAATTAATCGATAACCAATCAAGTGAACGAGAAAACAGCCATAGCGCCAAATTTGAAAGGCGACCAGCGTCAAGGAGGCATCAATGCTTTCACATTCTTAATTGTGCGGGTAGCTGCAGTGATCTCTATTTTTTTTTCAGCCCAGACAAAAGACCCCTTTTCTTGGCTCATGGGCGATGTAGCTAAGAATTTGCGGCCAGGACAACGCTGGACAGCGTGCATCAGCAAGCTTGGAAAAAGCATATAAATTAAATAAAAATTGATTATTTGCATTTAATTTCTAATGGATTTATGCATGAATTACTCTGGAATGCATAAAGCTTGTGTAATGGTTAGGCGACCATTTACAAGCCATGCATTTTTGTGCTTTACCTACTGCAGAGTACACGAAGCCTGTGCTAATTGACAGGTGACACAGTAACGACTGCGGCATACTGTACGAGCACTACGCAAGACAGACTACAGAAGACATAACAGACTACAGAAGTCAATGCAAACTACACAAGACAGGATTGCATACAGTACTATGCAATGGCTCTTTTTAGTCTTCGAGTGCGCCGAACCATAAGACAGCAAATCTTTTTTTGCACGAGGGTAATAGCCCCAGCAGAAGTGTCTTTCAGAGAACGTTAGTTTCCAATCTAACAATTGCAAAACAGCTGCGTAAGGTAGTTCATGGGTAAATATTAACCCGATTACATGTCTGTTAAAAGTGTATAAAACTTCGCCTCCTGTAGAGCGGTAGGCGAAGGTCGTCTCCTTTTTAAAAGCGCTAAAAAATCGTAATAATATCAAAAAACTTTTAAAACGACCTCTCTTTCATTACGATACCCATCAAACTGCTGATCTAGTTTTGCTAAAAAATATCGCACAAAATTGGAGCCATGCATGACCCAATGAAAGGTTTTTAGAAGTCCAACAACGCAGGTACCTATTGAGCTTCTCAATTTTGTATTTGCACATGCTTTGGAGTTATTCTCCCATAACTCACACAGCTGATCCAGCGTCGGGTAAAAAATTCACAGCGCGCAGTTCAGAACTGGCGGTAAGTGGCGCGACTACCTCGTCAACATAATCACTCATGCGCTTGTCTCCTTGAACAGTGAGAATGCTTATGATTCCTGATGCATCTTGTTCGGGTACAACTTTGTGGACCTGAGCTGGGCCTCGTCCTTGCGCGCTGAGGTGGTTACGGCAGACTTAAAGGGGCTCTGAAACGCCTTCCGAGGAGAGCACATTAACTCACTTATACACGGCACTGTGTTGCCATGAAAACCATAGCCAAATAATACTCTTCTACACGCAGCACACGAACCAGATTCACGCGTCAAAGTGAACGAGCCGTTCCCGGCGACATTTTCATGCTCCCACCTTCCTCCGTCCCCGCATCTGTGTAGATAAGGTGAGAGGTGGCCATTGGTTAGATTCTTTCAGACGTCAGGCAGCTACCGTGGCCGAGGCCAATAAGCGTTTAGCTCCGGCGGGTCGGGAAGCTCTGCTCCCAGAGGGGGGTCGGCGAAGGAGCGCCTACCAGCATGCAACAAGTGACGAGAAGAGGGAAAGGCGCGAAGACGCTAAAATTCAAATTTTCACTACAGATAACTCAGCTTCGACAAAGTGCATTTAAAAAAATCTTTGCTGGACACTATCGTGACGCGGCGTGTTTCAATATCCCAGGCATCATCATCATCATCAGCCTTATTACACCTACTGCAGGGCAAAGGCCTCTCCCATGTCTCTCCAAATAACCCTATCTTTTGCCAGCTGCATCCACCTTTTGCCTGCAAACTTCTTAATCTCATCCGCCCACCTAACCTTCTGCCGCCCTCTACTACGCTTACTTTCTCTTGGAATCCACTCCGTTACCCTTAAGGACCAGCGGTTATCTTGCCTTCGCATTACATGCCCTGCCCAAGCCCATTTCGTTCTCTTGATTTCTACTAGGATGTCATTAACCCGTGTTTGTTCTCTCACCCACTCTGCCCGCTTCCGGTCTCTTAACGTTACACCTATCATTTTTCTTTCCATGGCTCGCTGCGTTGTCCTTAACTTAAGCTGAACTCTTTTCGTTAGCCTCCACGTTTCTGCCCTGTAGGTGAGTACCGGTAAGATTAAGCTGTTGTACACTTTCCTCTTGAGGGAAATTGGTAAACTGCCACTCATGATCTCCGAGAATTTGCCATATGTGCTCCACCCCATTCTTATCCTTCTAGTTATCTCCCTCTCATGATCCGGATCAGCTGTCACTACCTGCCCTAAGTAGACGTATTCCGTCACAGCTTCTAGGCTCTCGCTGCCAATTGTGAACTGTTGTTCCCTTGCTAGGCTGTTGGACATTACCTTCGTTTTCTGCATGTTAATTTTTAGACCCATCGATCTGCTTTGCCTGTCTAACTCATTGACCATGATTTGCAGTTCACCTCCTGAGTGACTCAGCAAGGCAATGTCATCAGCAAATCGCAGATTATTTAGGTATTCTCCATTTATTCTTATTCCCAACTGTTCCCAATTCAGGCCTCGAAATACCTCCTGTAAACATGCGGTGAACAGCATTGACGAGATCGTGTCTCCTTGCCTGACGCCCTTCCTTATTGGAATTTTATTGCTGACTTTATGGAGGACTATAGTATCTGTGCAGTTGCTATATATATCTTCCAGTATTTTGATATAGGGCTCTTCTACCTCCTGATTACGCAATGTCTGTATGACTGCTGAGGTTTCCACTTAGTCGAATGCTTTGTCGTAATCAATGAAAGCTATATGGATGGATGGGATGGATGATATATAGCTTTCATCCCAGGCATGCCGAAACTTTATTAGAGCCCCCTTCACAGCCCCTTTACGAAAGTGGCCACGGCGGCCGCATGCGAAGCAGGTTTTACCGCGATCGGGGCAAACGGATGGTTCGCAGCCAGCAGTGCCGCAATAACCGCAGTTCTTCAGACTGACGATGAACGGAACATCGGCAGTGTCAGTGCCTCAAGTATGCCGGTCAGCAGAACAAACCCGTGATAGGCTGGTCCAGTACTGGTGAGGAGACCGTCCGTTGTTATTGCTGAAACGCCGGCTAGCTTGCGCGTTCCGTCCAACTGCGTTACATCAACGTTGTTACTGCTGTACAATGTCATATCCACTGCTAAAACAGTCACTGTGTGATGACACCATCAGTGCCTTGAATTTGTTTTGCGTCCTAATTAAAATAATAAAATCAGGAATATATGTGGTACGATCGAAAATAATACCATCTCAATAGGTCTATGCAAACAACAGGCAAAACAATGAACTGGGCTTTTGTTCCACGGCCCCTTAAATGAACCTTGGCTGAATTTTCTAGCATGCAGCTAATACCTTAATATTTTCACCCGTATGTTTCACTTGAGCTCATTTCATTTAGCACTAAGGCCATATAAAGCGACAATGTGTGAAGTGCCTCACTTATCCGGATGCGATTGCCGTTGCGCACACTGCTTCCTAATCTGATCAGCGGTTTCTTCTGGAGCCCGTGCACGAGGAGCAGAAATGTACTCGCATCCCGAGGAATACGCTCAACTTTTATTACGTCACCCGCTGGCCTTCGACGCATCGCAGTCGTGCTGGATGCGCAAAGAACTAGCCGCCGCGTGGTTGGCGAGCTGCTCGCATGCAGCACCCGTGGACAGGCTCAAGACACCAGCCTCTCGTTCCTCCTTTCTCTCTGTGTGTGGTTCCGGCCTCTTCGCCATGGTGCACTAGGTGGCGGCTGTCCGCACAGCTAGGTGGAGCCAGTCTGACGAGCTTGGACACAGGACACAGCGCGTGTCTGCAGTGTTGCCGGTGAATACCGCTTCTATATGGGCGCTGTTCTTGGCTTGCGGGGACTTTAAATGCGTTACTCTTGACTAGGCTTCTCGGAAGCTGAGGCACCTGCATCGCTGTCTTCGTCATCGCTTTCGGGCGTCGATCGAGCAGCAATCGAATGCAACCCCAGATAACTTGGGGATGGCGGGTCGAGGAAACATAAGTTGCCGTCCAGCACCGAACGCCCAGATGTCAAGAGCTTCGGTTGTCCCTCGTCCAAGCTGGATCCACAAGGACTGCGCTTGTGTGACGCATGTCTGGAATGACAAGGATTTGCTGCTGAAGTTCCGGGGAAGTCTTCGCCATGCTGGGCCTGGAACGAAAAGTCAATTACAGGATGCCAACCGGCTGACACCTGCACCAGTGCAAAAAAAGCGTCATGTTACTGGAATCCTTTACTAGCATCTCGGCATGTTGGCAAAGCCTATGCTGCGGACGGCGCCGATGCCGGCGGTGTGAAAGTGAGGAATCATCTGAGACCTAACGCATTGGAAGTAATTTTAACAAACCAGTTTTCCTGTGTCTGGTCCACCCGCATTCTCATATTCTGCATCCCCTCCCCCCGCCGGGCCGGCGCCTCTCTGAACATGGGAGGACTGGGAGACCTCACTGCGGTCAGCGGACCTGGACAGGCTTAAGATCGCAGTCACCCAGGCCGCATACGCCATGGATCAACAACAACTGATTGTTTTGACCTTTAGTGGGGTGGTGCGAAGACCCAGGGACCTTAGGGTTGAATAAAGTTTTAACACCCACTGCATGCGCCCCCAAGAAGTGTTCCATAAAAAGGAAATGCCAGTCTGTGGTGGCTCGCAGACCCACAGAAGCAGCCCGCGGAATTCAGTTTGTGAACCCCCGTTCTAGACTATCTGGACGTCTGCGTTTGTGAGGGCGACCGCCAGCCTGTATTCTAGAACAGTTTCCGGATTCTACGTTTTCCTGAATCTGCGTTTTTCTGAAATGTAACCTATTGACCCAAAGGAGTCGAAGACATTCGGTGTACAAAAGACCGTTCAGCAACACTGAATGTCGAAAATCTGTCCGCTTCTACGAGCGCAACAAAGTTGGGTGATTATCAACTATACAATGGGTTCACATAAATTGGCCATATTTTATAAGTGAAGCTCTCCCAAGATGTGACCCTAAAAAAAGAACAGAGCGCTTGTTCGAAAAAAAGTCAATTGAGCATACAGCTCTATGGCTTCTGTGGTGCTGGCAGGACTCAGTCCATACTCACCTCTGTTTCTGGTTCGAAGTCGTCCGGAGCCCGCTCCTTGTCAAGCCATTGCGTGACACGTATTGCGTTGGCCACGGCCTCCTCTTCGACCTGCAGCTCGGATGGCTCGGAGCTGAACCGCATCGCCTTGCTCTCGTGCCCCGCGTGGGTTATTCGGTTCATCTGTTTCGTTTCGAAGTCCTTGAGCTGGCGCTCATCTTCCAGCAGGCTCCGCCCGATCAGCAACGACTCCCGTCGGCGCACCCATTCCTCCGACAGTATCTCCGTGCATTCATCGTCAAAGGGTATTCCCTTCTCACGACTGAGGAGCTCATTCTGGCGCTGCTTGTCGCGGACTGAGCCACTGCATTCGAGGAAGTTGCCACCAAAGGAATCTTCAGTATTTCTCTCTTGTGCTACTGGCCCAGGTCTCAGTGCCTCACACGATGTGACGTTATCGGTTGTCAGAGGCAACACATCCAATCTACCAATGTTCCACTGTATGTCATGTGGGTCTTGCCTGCTGCTCTCTTGAGCGCAATTACTGGCATAGGCATAAATTGGATTGCTGTGGTAGATGCCGGGGTAAGTGTATCCGAAGCTCCAGTTGATCTGAGAGGGCGATTCCATTTTGTCCATGCTCCTTTGTTCTTCAGAGGGGCTTTGTGTTTCGTATTTCATGGTGTGGTCCACATAACAAGTCGAATCACTCGGTACGTCCAAGAAGCTTTCTTCGCGACTTGCAATGCACTCGCTCTGTGGAAAGTTCGGTGGCAGAATATCCATTAAATTTTCAGTCACATGACTACTGCAAAGCGGGAAAGACCTTTGTGACGACTGCAGCCACTGTGGACTGACATCAGGATTTTGCTGGAGACTGTTGGCTTCTTCATAAACCATTGGCAGGTTTTGTGTAGCCTCCGCAGAGTTGTATGTTTGCTGGTAAGCTTCCCAGAGACTTTGCAGTTCATCACGAATCTCACTCGCGCTGTGAATTGAAGATGGCGTTGTAGTGTAACGAGGTATTGGAGTGTAACCATAAGAGTCTCGTCTTGCGGTTTCCAGAGCAGATTTTTTAAACTCTTGAACTTGACTAAGTATCAGGAGTGGATCAACCTCTTTTAAGGAAACATGTTGCAGCTGATTTTCTGGTGACAAAGGCATAGTCATGTTGGCGGTGTCCTTGAACGGGTGGCTGATGGTGCGGTAATGCGGTAGAACACTGTCAGCCACATCCGTGTTTCTCAAAGTTGATATCATGTTCAATACCATGTTTGCCTCGTTGGGTGTTAAGACGGCGAATTTAGGTCGAGCTGCTCGTTTTGCAGACACACGCAGCGAGCGTTTGATTGGTCCACCGGGAAGATCCGGCAGTGCAGAGTAGTCTCGTCGCCGGGACTTTTCATTACGTCGGCTGCACGTAGTTGTTGCACCTCTGAGTTTTCTAATCAGCTTGCTGATAGCACTGCTGTCGCCATAGAATCCAGAGCCTTGCACTTCGCATTCAGCCTGGTTTTGTTGCCAAGTGGACCCGCAAGCAGCGCGAGGCCACACGGAGCTTTGTGCACTCCCGCCAAGTGAGGCAGGCACTTCGCTTTTCGTAGTTTTCATGGAGTACGACCAGCTGTCAGCCTGCGCTTGGTCAGCCATGCTTTCGCTGCTGTAGCTGATCTTTGCGAGAAGTCCATCACTAGAAGCATCCTCTACTCTGGACTCTTCGGGAACGGAAGCAAGTCTGCAAGCATAAAATGTTGAAATGGCAGTTTTCTCAGTGACCGCAGAGAACAAGGACGTTTCTTCAGATCTGCGCTATGTTTCGCGGGTTGTGGCTTTAGCTGACTTAATGCTGGTGATGGTTCAGTGCAGGCCTTAAATTGGTTGCAAATCACGTCTGATAGAATTGCTCTACCCATACAAAAATGTCCTATGGCCGGCTATAAAATTTTGGCCCAAAAAGCTATAGACCTTTTCTTTTTCTGTCTATAGCTGTATATAGAGGCTGATATATTTTTCTATAGAGAGCTTAAGACAGTTGTATGGTTCCAAAGCTATAGCTTCAGTGGCATAGATTTTTCAATAGCTGGCAATAAGCACCTTTGTGGGTGCTTATAGACGTTCATAAAAGGCCACAGACGGACATAGCTTTTTCCACCGACGCCCACGGGACGTTTTTGTATGGGTAAGCGACATAGCTTTTTCCACCGACGCCCATGGGACGTTTTTGTATGGGTAAGCATGCTAGACCTGTCAGTTGACCGTGGAGCGAGTAGAGACCGGTCACGAACCACTTCTGCGCCAGAAGGCGACGTAATAAACTCTTGGGGTTCTTTTCTTACTTGCCCATCATAAGGATGGCTACAGTAGTAGCAGGGAGAAGAAAGGGAAAAGGAAGACGAAGTGACCTTGTTAAGGTGCCTTCACATCGCTCTTGTGAAAATCACGCTTGCCGTGTAACCACGTTCCCTATAGCAAACGAACAGGATTCACGCCATCCGAGGAGGCTTCGGATGCCCAGTCGCCGCCTGGTTCCGTCTCATACAGCGAATGTCACGCAGTTATTCCTGGACCTGAACTGCGCACCACCGCTAGGCCTAGAGCCTCCGGTGACGTACTGGCGGGGGTAGCTCCGCCTGCGCCGCTTGCCTCGGTGGCATTCTCGACAGTGAAACAGCCCACTGAGCATGGGCCGGACCTCCAAAATCGTGGCTTTGTTTCATCAGATACGGCGCCTGCCTTGCATTCTCCAGATGTACAACTCGTGAGTGCTTTACCCTCAGGACGGAACACAGATACCGCTGCTCAGCCTGCACTTCTGGATCGACCTCTACCAATACCACATGCCACGTTGAGCCCTCCAATGAACATGCCATCAGCCCCGCCAATCGTGCCGCCGGCCTTTCGCTCTCCTCAAAAGCGCCCTTCGGGAGACGCTGCAACGGGTTCCTTTTTGGCCAGCGGCGGCTCACAAGGCAAACGTTCCTGCCTAACCACAGACCGCCCAGTTGTGTCTACCCACGGCTCAGTGAGTTACAAAGCCACTATCAAATCTCTGGCAACAAAACGCCTTACAGATATACCGACCAGAATTCTGCAGACAAACCCGGATGCATGTCTCGGAACGAAAGGTTTTCGGGCGTTTACGGCCAGAAAGAAGTCCAATATTATTGCTGTGTGGCTCCCGACCTTAGCAGCTATGGAACGTCTGCAAACACTGCAGTGCATTACAGTTAGCAGCGAGGTCTCGAAACCGGTACAGGTGTACCTGGTTGATGGATCCGACTTGCAACGTTGTGTTGTCTACATCGTCGATGCTAATGAGGACCAGGCCGTCCTTCAGCGTGAGCTTTATTGTCCCACTCACTGAGTGATCCAAGCATGTTACATAGGAAAAAGGCGCTCATGCATCGTCACCCTGCAAGGCCCACCAACACTGCCGGCCTGCTTGTAATATTATGGCTGCATTTTACGGCCTCGACCATGCAAATCAACCGCCGTCGACTGCTACAGTTGCCTCAGACCTGGCCATATGAGTAGATCCTGCCTTTTCACAACTCAAGTGGAACCTGCGTCAGAAGGCGCAGCGGCTTACAGATGTGGCCTCTGAAAAACTGACGACCATGACAACACATCACCCACTTGCCCCACAAAGCAGAAGGCAACAGAAAAAATTCGTTGTCTGTATTCTAAGCGAATGACTGAGAATGTGCATACGCCCCTTGTGCAGACTTCCAACCGGTTTGCACCTCTCTAGTCGGACGATGACGAGTGGCACGAACTTCCCATGCCGCACACGCAAGAAACTGCTACCCAGCAAACTTATAGCGATTAAGTGCGTAAGGAGTGACGATATAAGCAGGCTACCAAACAGCGTAGCACCCCGGAACCTCTCAATGATGACATGGTGGCAGTTGATGCCAAATTGCACGCCTTTTGGCAAAGGTTTCAAGGCTCCGACAACACTGTGAACTGCTTGCCCGCTGTGGACATGCAGCGGGATCTGGCACCGCCACTAGAAATGATAAATCAGCACCGAGCATGTCCCGCCAACCTGCTTCTTTCACCGCTTCTCCCAGAGTACCTGCTACATTGCCAGATAACTCTATGGCGTCCCTGCTCCGCTTCATAGTTACCCAGTTATCCAACCTGACATCTGTTTTCTTGCAACGCTTGGACTACTAACCGAAGATGGCGCGTTCCGACTTTTCTGGTGTGCTCCAGTGGAACTGTAGAAGCCTCTCCAATAAAGTTAGAGAGCTCAAAACCCGTCTTCGGTTGCGCAAGCTCCAGGTGTGGGCCATGTTACTGCAGGAGACTAATGCCTTGCCAGCCATTCCGGGCTTCAGTGGTTATGCGTCGCCTTCGATGAACGACCATCCTTTGCTCACTGCTTCCCCTCCGGGAAAAGGAGCGGTGTAGGCTAACACGCGTTTCCCTCACGTATGCCTCTCTCTGGAAACTTGGTGCACCTCGTATCAGGAGGTAGTTTCAGTTGCTGTAAAATTACCGAAGGCAACTGTTGTGGTTGTATCCTACTACGTAAGACCAGCGGGTGGAACTCCCTCCCATATTAATCTGTGCTGGTTATTAACTGTGCATAGAAAATACCCCTGGTGTCTGATTTTAGTCGGTGGTGATATCAACGCCCAACACCGAGACTGAGGGTACCCTACTTCGAGCCCCCGCGGCAGGCATGTGGGGGATGCCTTCGCGGATGCGTTGTTTATTCTTCTAAATCACCCCAGTTCAACAACGCGGGCTATGCGTTACAGTCACAGTACCACCTATGCTTCTGATCTGACGTGGTGGCCTGGCCCCGGCACTCACTCGTGGCACCTTGAGCCTGACTGTTGGGGCAGTGATCACCACCCTATAATCATCGGTGTCCATCCATCACGTGCTCGCCTGTTACGCTGCAAGTGCATGGTGGTCAACTGAGATTGTTTTCAGGCTATTCTCCAGGATCTCCCTGCAGAGTCGTCACCATCGTTTGTTGACCGCATACAGTGCGCGTTAAACTTGTCTACCTCCTGCACCTGGGCAGACATCAATCGACCGGTTCCAGATATCGGCCTGCTAACTTGTGGGCTGCTCACCGACAGGCCGAGCTGGCAGCCTCACGTGATCCCACATCTGTACAGACACGTATAAGACAACTATATTACTTCTAAGGCTCGCAAATACGAACGCGATCGATCACGAGGGCAGTGGCAAGCAGTTTTCTGCGAAGTCGTCGAATCCATCTCTCTGGCGAACTAACCGTGCAAAGAAACACGTTCACCGTCGCCCGACGCAGCTAGCACCGCATGATTCGCAGCTAACTTGTCTCCGGATGATTTCGCCAGAGAAGCGGCACGAAAATTCTTTCTAAAATATGATGTGTTGCCACCCTCAGCTACCCAGTCTAGCTTGGCAGGGATTCCAGCTCATGTAGATAAACCGCCATCAGCAGCAGATGCTGAGGTTATTGCACCTCCTTTTACCATGCCTGAGTTGCTTGCAGCAATAGATGAGGCTAAAGGAAAGACATCGCCTGGTTCGGATGCCATTCCATATGAGGTGTACAAGAACATGAGTTGTGCTGTCCTCGCTCAACTTCTCGACATATTAGCAAAGTATGGCTAAACGGCTCTGTGCCTGAGAACTGAAAATTTCCCACGGTGATCCCAATTCTAAAAGCAGGGAAGCCATCGACGGATCGTGGAAACTTCAGGCCTATTTCTCTAACATCAACATTGTGCAAGCTGACGGAGAAAATGCTAGCCACACGACTGCCGTGGTGGCTGGAGCACCACGGTCTCTACCACCACGCCCAAATTGGCTTCCGTCCATTCATCGGCACTGAAGATGGTTTGGCAGTCTTGACGTCGCAAGTTCGGTCATCAACTCGCAGCCACAGTGTACGTACCGTCCTCGCCATGGATATCGAAAAGGCTTACGATAATATAAGTCATGCTGCCATTTTGCATTCTATTGACATGCTGAATTTCCCTCTTCGAGTATGCAATTTTATAAAGTCCTTCCTTGAAGGCAGACGATTTGCCATACGCCTCAGTAGTGACTCCATATGATCATTTGAATCTGTTTCACGGTGTACCCCAAGGTTCGGTGCTGTCACCGACACTGTTCAATATTGCCGTCATTCCTGTTGCATGGCGTTTACATGATGTCCCTGACGTTAAGTTCTTACTGTACGCCAATGGTATCACGGTATGGAGCACTCACCATGACCTGCTAACTCAAGCGGCGCCCCTAGTCAGCCTTAGATTTTACCGCCAATTACGCTATGTATGTCGGCCTACAGCTTTCAGTGAGCAAAACTACGTTCATGTCAGTGGCCAACCGCTGCGGACGCCGTAAACTCGCTGCCATGACAATCCGTCTCGAACTATCTGGACCCCCAGTGCAAGAATCTTCGACATTGAAAATTCTGGGTTTGTCGATACATCAGTCTGGAACGGGTACTGCCTGGCTTTCTCAGGCTAAAAAGCAGGCATTGCTGACTTTGGGCCTAATCAGACGTATTGCTCCCAAAAGCGGCGGCGCTCGCTCCCATGTCGAACGACATTTGGTGAAAGCAGTTTTGCAACCACGCCTCATTTACCAAGCACAGTTCCAACACAGTTCCAACACTCAGTGGAATCGTCTGGAAGCCGTCAATCGCGACGCAATGAGAGCTATCACTTGCCTTCTAAGCATCATGCCGATCGTGGCACTTCAGGAAAATGTTTAATTGAATACCCTTGACGAGCTTGTGCAGCAGCGCCGTGATCCTCGTAGCCTTAAGGCTAACCTTTCGCATTCACCGCGGGCACTCCGGACCTTTGCTTTCTCACACATCATACTGTCGCCGCCACCGTCAGTTCTTCCTACATGGGACGTTTTGCAGCTGAGCGACAACAAACCTACCGCTCTACGTCGCCCTACCTCACCTTATGGGGAATCGTCCCTTCGCGAGCGAATCGCGGAACAAGATAGTCACCGACCCCGCGGCTCAATTATTATACATGTTGATGCCAGTTCCTGGGCTGTGTAACGACAACTGCGCTTTACTGTCCCTGCCAGCCTGCACTTAACAAGACGGCCAGGTTTTGATTCGCGGAACCCGCTACTTCCTTCTGTGCTGAGCTGCTTGCTATACAAGATGCGCTTCGCTCTGTAGTCGCAGTTACCTTGCTCCTTACAGCCCGCATTATCATCCGAATCGACGCCCTTCAAGCAACTCGTCTACTCCGCGCGTCAGCCGGAGCTCAGAAATGTGCCAGAATATACATCGCCTGGCGGCTCGCACCCGCAAGTCATGTGAATTGAGTGGGTCCCACGTGACCTACTCAATTCACAAAGATCTGCAGATTCTGCGACCCGCTTGCCAACCCGACCCAAGTCAATGCCTCAATTCCTCAGTATGAATGATGCTACCCTCCTTCTCACAAGAAAGCAACACCTCCGGTGCTGCACACGTGCTCTCGTCCCTCCGTGTGCGGTAACCCTCCCCGGCAATCTTAACCGTGCAGAGGAGGTTGTGCTGCGGAGGATCCGGATCGAAGTTGCCTTCACTCCTGCCGTAACCCGGACGTGGCTTCAATTTCGTCACTTATATACCCGCCTAGTATGTCCAGTCTGCAACTCACAAGACACTGAGGCTGACATTCACCACTTGTTGTGGGATTTCCCGGCACTGAAGTCAACTAGAATTCGCTACCTGGCAGCAGCGGGTCTCCACCCAGACAATCCGTCCTCATATATTGATTGGACGCAAGGCCACATCACTGCTCCCTCCTCACCTTCAATAGATCGGCACAAGTTTCCCGCTTTATTTAACACCCACCCACTCTTTTCTTTCTTTTCTCCTTTCCTCCTAACTCCCCTTATGCCCTGAGGCAATGAACAATGCTATCAAAAAAGCCCGCTTACCAAAGCGGCCAGTTGTTTGTCTTCGGCATGGAAGGACGACGTGCCCGCCTTCAGGCATCGCGCTGTCACTCCGCAGCCACTCTTCGGACGACCGCTCTCTTCTCTCTGCTATGGTGGGAGCCAGGTCACTGGGCGGTGGGGCATGGAGTGATAACTCACGTGACATAGTTATGTCCAGTGCCACTTTGCTTGAGATCGAAACGACAGGCTCAAGGTGAGAGCAGCTTCTTGGCCCGATAGAATATGGCATCTAGCAGCTGTCGCGTTGCATAGCTCTTCTTCTTCTTCACCTGCATGGCTCGTTTCATCGGCTTATTTTTTGTTATTCTTCCTCTTCGTCCTCTGAAGGCATGGTATTTTTGTTATTCAATGCTGCCCTTCGTTTTCCTCGCAAGCTTGGGGTAATCATAATGTAAACTGAGCCGAGCTTGGACGAAATAATAAAAGGAAATAATGGAATGAACGAGTATTTAAAAATATAGGAACAGCAGCAACAAAAACAAGCAGGACAACATGCTTTGTGAGATCACGTCTCAATGCGCTGTCATTAACGATAGTGTGCTTATGACTTGTCTCACAATTCTTGGCTGCACTTATGGCTGGTCGGTTTGCTGCCACTTTGGCTATGTGTATTAACCACTGCACCTTTAAACATGGCTCTAAATGTGAAGAACCAGGAAAACAGTGACAGGAGAAGTGACGGCTGCGTTCCTCCGGTGTTCCATTCGCCTTGGCATTCCTCATGGTTCCCCTGGGTGTTCAAGCAGCTTGTGCGTAATAATAATAATTGGTTTTTGGGGAAAGGAAATGGCGCAGTATCTGTCTCGTATATCGTTGGACACCTGAACCTCGCCGTAAGGGAAGGGATAAAGGAGGGAGTGAAAGAAGAAAGGAAGAAAGATGTGGCGTAGTGGAGGGCTCCAGAATAATTTCGACCACCTGAGGATCTCTAACGTGCACTGACATCGCACAGCACACGGGCGCCTTAGCGCTATGTGTACACACGGGCGCCTTAGCCCCGTGTGTACGCGTAGCGTCCAGACGGTAGACGTGCGCTTTGGAGAGATTATAACTAGTGATTTCGACGTTGAAGATTTTTTTTGCAACACATAAATAACCAAACTAGAAGCGTTAAACACCCTTAAAACCAAAAAACAGCGTACAAGCACTACACAAGATACACTACAGAAGACAAACTACAGAAGGCAAGACTGACTACACAAGTCAAGACAGACTACACAAGACAGAACAGACTACACAATATAGACTACAAAAACAACACAGACTATAAAAGACAGGACAGTCTACAGAAGATAGACTACAAAAGACAAGACAGACTACACAAGATATGTCCAAAATACGACAAGACTACAGACTACAGAAATTTGCTGTCTTAGAATCCTGTAGTGTGTTTTGACTGGGGGTTGTCGCAGAAATAGCTACTCTTCAACACGAATTACGAACTAGGCTTGCTGATGCATGCAGTACAGTTTTATTGGCAGACTATAATTTCCCGAAGTACTCCCTTCGTAGGATCTTGCGCTTGTAATCAGGCTAAAAAAATTCTAACAATGATGAGTCAATGGTCAGGCAAGTTTAACAGTGCTGTCAATGATACCTTCCAACAGAGCAATTTATTTTCCGTGTGTTTATGGTTTATGGTCTACGGGGGTTTAACGCACCAAAGTGACTCAGGCTATGAGGGATGGCGTAATCAAGGGCTCTGGAAATTTCGACCACCTGGGCTTTTTCAATGTGCACTGACATCTAACAGTACATGGGCATCTAGAATTTGGCCTCCATCAAAATCCGACCGCCGTGGCCGGGATTGAACCAGCGTCTTTCGGGTCAGCAGCCGAGCGCCATAACCACTGAGCCACCGCGAGGGCTTCCTTCAGTGGTGTAGAATTTTTTTTTAGTTGTGTATCTTCGACATGGCATAGCACAATACAACAGAAAATACTGTTGTCACTAGAATAATTTCGTCTGGTATTGCAAATTCCTAGACAAAAATACTGCAAGAAAATCTGTTATGACGGCAAAAAGTTTCAGTTCTGTTCTTTGTTAGGGCACGAAGCCTCGAAAGTCAGCAGCTGCTGCTGCTTTTCCCTTAGAAGTGAAATTCTCACTCGGTTCCGAACGGAAGATTTCCGTGGGTGGCATTAGTTTTGCAGTCACCAGCTGACGATTGCGGGCGTCTACGAAAGTCCAGCGAACATCTTTTCTTGGCGATTGTCTATGGCTTAATTATGCGCAAGACAAGGTAGGTGATGTTATATACCGCTACTGTTGGTTCTCGCCCCAATGGAGTGCGTATTTTCGCAATAGCTCATGATGAGTCGATGTCAATGTTATGACTGGTCGCTTGTGGCAGATCACAGAGATCCAGCTAATGACCGCTAAATGATTTATATGAGGAGCGGCCGTTCAAAAATGTCCTGAGCTACTCAATGCAGCCATTTCACCCGCAACTACCTAACAATCGATGACGATAGTTACCCGGGGATGGACTCCTGCGGCAGCTGCTGGACATCAGAGATGTCGGGTTCAGCCTTCGGGGGTGGGTGGAAGTAGGCACCGGGTAGAAACTCGCCCATTGTATCCTTATGCAAGCCTTCATCATAGTCGCAGTTGGGAGGCCCGGTCACAGTCGACTTGAAGCGCTCCATCATCGAGCCGAAAGCCAGCAGCTCCCGAAAGCACTTCCCCCAGCGCAGGGACCGGCAGAGTAAATAATGGCGCCTTCAAGTACGGCCTGCGATACAGTCGATAAGCTTGCTGCGTTAACTGATTTACGCACTTGGCGCTTTTTAATGTGAGAGCACTACTTCACTAGCAATTCTGATAAAAGGCAACGCCTCTCTGAAGCGTGTAAGATGCGTACTACGTGCAGAAAAAAAAATATTACCGCGACTGGGTTTCAAACCATCGGCAGAGCTAACAAATCAGTTTCGCTGGCCACTGCCCGAGAGCACTACACTGTCGCCCAGCCCATCACGCCTCGTGTTAAACTGCAACACACAATCGCGCTGTGTATTGAACATGAGAAAAACTAAAGGTCGTTCGTAGTAATATAATTTGTAGTTTAATCGTTCCTGTTCAAGTATTTAGGTTCTGAAATGCGTACTTTATTCTCATCTGCACAGAAGTGAGCAAGGATGCAGACGCAGCTAAACTGCCTCGTGTTTTTTGCACAGGCCATTAACACGCAACGCCTTGAATTTAAAAGTGATTCTTTGTGTTTGGTTCTGTTCTCTTGCTCAGAGGTGCTATGTGAGTGTGTAGCGGGTTGCTTTGACTCATTTTGCCTACTGGTGCTCTTGCTGAGTGGGGACGTTGAAACCAATCCAGGCCCCACTTTTTCAGCGTCTGATCAGGTGGAACGTGCTATTGAAAATCAGAAAGTGTCTGCAACTGAGCTGAAATCTATCAGGGAGAAGTTGGATGGTCATATATCAGACTCAAACTGAAAGCCATGGCTTCTATATAACAAAAAATAGAATCTTTCACAGAGCCACAAAGGGGGTAGAGGAATGTGAGAGTTCTGTTCTGATGCTACGTGAACATACTGGATCACTGTGCAGCAAGGTTGATCACCTAGAGTATCGCTCTCGGCGTAATAACTTGATTATATTTGGGGTCAAGGAAGAAAGCGCAGAAACTCCGAGGAGCCTGCGGGATGCTTTGTTAACAGAAGTGATTGAAAAAAACTAGGTATTATTGTCGGGAGCGTTGATCGCCTACACCCCTTCGTGATAATGTGCTTCTTCGATTTTAATGAAAAAATGAACCTTCTTAGGAATGCGAAGAAGTTGAATGCTCAGGAATGTCACTGAGGAATACCCGCTTAGAAATGAGAAAGTACGGAAACTGCTGTGGTCTACCTTTATACATAATTGGAAACCTGAGGATATAGCATACCTAAAATTTGACAACCTAGTTTTTTGACAACATGCGTCTGGGATGAAGGAACGAACGAAAGACGGAAACTTACCATTTCAAATGAACGCAAAGAAGATTTCGAAGGCGAAGATTCTGGTAGTGTCAGTGTTGCCTCAACATCGACACGTATTGTCACAAGGAATCAGAAACGAAAGACGTAAATGACGAGCTGATAATAACAGACCATTACGACTCGCGTCCTTCAACGCTCAGAGCATCTTAAATAAGACAGCCGAATTCGAAGCACTTCATTACGACCTGGACCCGCATCATACGGTTCTGACAGAAAGCTGGCTTCATTCTGAAATCCCTGATGGATTAATTGTTCCCCCAACTACAGTGTACTGCAATGCGATAGAGCGACACGTGGAGGTGGAGTCGCTATAGTGGTTAAGGAAAGTATATCTGCTGTGATGCTGCTGGGTATTCTTAACCATGACAGTCGTTTTGTAAGAATGATTTCTGTGACAACACTATTGTATTAGCGTAGTATATCGACCTCCCAACGCGGGCGTCGCTTTTCTTGATAAGCTGTGCGATTATGCTCAACGCTTCCGGGGTGACCGTGTGATGTTGATTTTAGGCCACGATTTCAACCTGCCTGATATAGACTGCATTCACATGAGTACTATGAGTGCCAATTCTGGTCATTGTGAGCTCCTTTTGTACACTACCTTCACGTGTAATCTGACCCAGATTGTTGACAGACCAACCAGGATCTGTGCCTCTGTGTCCCACATCCTTGACCTAGTGTTCATTAGCTCTGCCCTTAAGTGTATTTCTGTGGATGTTTTGAAGGGTGTATCTGATCATAATCTTGTTTCCTGTGTTTCTTCCCTATCGGCTCATGTTGATAGCAAAAATCGTCCAGTTGCGAGAAAATTTTTAATAGAGCTGTTGATGTAGGAATGTTGGATTTTCTAGAGACCCATCTTATCAGCTCACCACTGCTTGGAGTCAAGCGACTCCGCAGTGTTAAATAAATAAATAAAATAAAAATAAATAAGAGCATAATATACAGGGAGTTTCAACTAAGTTTTTACAAAATTAAAAAAAAAATAGGCGTTCTAAGTTAGAAGAGCGCTTTTTCCGCATAGATCTGTCGGCTGTTTAATTTGTCAGAATACAGCTTAGATGTGCCAACTAGCAGGCTGATTGGCTAATATTGAATAGTTAACTTTTTAACTATTTCTTCATTAAAACTTCTTTGCGGGTGAATTGGTTGTTGCTTTTTTTATCAACCCGGACTGTGTATCTCCCATCTTCTTGCCACCTGTTCCTCACCTTTATAAGCTTTTCCCCGTCCATTAATAAACTTCAGTTGATAGTCAGCGCTTGTGTCTTGTGTTTCGTCGCTCGTTGTGTGGTTGAATGTGTTAGCACTGTTTATTTTTCTAGCATTATTCATTACGGTTAGGCTCTTTAGTTATTTTGAGGCGTGTAGCCTACCCTGAGTAATATTTGTATCAGCTATTAAAACTTTCAAAAACCGGCTACTCTCGGCTATGTGCACCAAGAAATTTTGGCTATTTCTTCGAGTTACGTGCACTGGAATGGTTGCTTTGCCTACAAGCCTCACGAAAGTCCATGTATTTTGGCGCGATGTAGCCAAAAATGTTTTGGGCCACAGCGCAGAGGGTGACCGCGTTTTCGAAGGAGACTAACAGTAATAGTTAAAAATTTCAACTATTATCATTAGTTAATTAACCTGCTAGTTAGCATGTCTTAGTTGTATTATGATGTACTACAGCGCTGAGAATGCTATGCCCAAAAAGCATTCTTCTAACTTAAAAAGCCTATTTTTGAAATTGCGCAGAACATTAGGTGAAAAACGCTGTATATTGCGTGTGAAACGCACAAAGCAAAATGACAGATCCACTGTAACACCTTTTGACTCTGCATTTATGGAAGTTATGGTGAGAGAGAGTGAAAGAAAACCTTTATTTCAGCGTTCGTGCGGTGAGCGTAGTTAGGCTGATATGATGATGGTGATGAATACTGTGATTTTTCTAGCGATTTATGCTTATCTTAGTGGAAATAATGACAAGTTTAAAGCGGCAATTTTAGGAGGTCGTCAAGCACTCAGCTGCTGAGGCTGCTGGACGTTCAAATGAAAGCTGTTCCTCACCTGCCCACAGCAGAACGGTGATGACAACAGTTGTTTGGTGCAGGAGCAGTAGACTGAAATACTGCAACCGTGGGCCCTACACATCGGCCCTTGAGAGCAACTAGACGGGTTTCAGGTGGCTCGGGACGCTCTCAATTGCGATGTCTGAGGCGCAGATCTCCAGGTGATGGCGACGCTTCACTCTGTTAACAAAAAAAAATGAGAGTAAGTGGCTTTTCCACTACCACTCAACCAAAACGAGGATTTATTTATTTCATATGAATGGAGCATTTTGTTTACTCTCTTTTACAAGGGAGGCATTTAGGAGTGCAAGGGAGTAAGTTTTTTACTACCCACAGAATGGCGTCATGTTTATCCTCATCCAGACTCATTTTTGCAGATGTTCCAGCGGCGGAAACGGGCAGCAGCTGCCGGGACCGTCGGCAACCCAGCCTGGGAAACTGCGCTGCCCTAATGTGACCCCGCGTCGCGCGTTCTTTTCGCTGTCTGCAAGCCCAGCGACGGCGTAAGCGGAGGCGGCAAGAGTAGTCTGCCTGTCATCTGCTTTTGCTGTCCAAGCTCGTTTGGTTGGCTATGATCGTAGATAAAGCGAAGTAACATCAAATCAATAGTTCGAAAATGATAAGGCATCACGGAGCAGTTTTCACGGTCATGCACCGCGCTATATTTTGCTAAAACCAGAGCAGAACAAGTGAAAATAAAGCGCCTCTGAAGGTATTTTGGTATGGCAGTGTTTGCTTTCATATTCAATTCTTTAAGGTTTGGCTTTTAAATAAGACGGAGAAAAAAATATAGCCTCATCAGCTCAATGAAGAGCACTGCGTTGAAACTATATTCTGTCACACAACGCGAGAACCACACTAAAAAAGCTGTGAGAAGTAGACCTAAGCAGCGGCTGTAAAGGGGGGGCGACACTAACAAACGAAGGTCGGGTATGGTTAGAGCAATGGAGGGTTCGCAAAAGCAGTTCAGTTATGTAGCTTACTGTAGCGGAAAACTGCGACAAGCCGATATCTTGTACCTCTGCAGGCGCCCGTGAAGGAGCAGAAGTGAGAAAAGATCCAGCGACGGTGGTAACCAAGGTCGTCACTCACCGCCACAATCAGACGACTGACCAGAAGCCGACGAGACGCTAAGTGGCGGGGCGGATAGAGCAAAATTGTGTTTTTTTTTACTCCACTGGAGACTTGGGGTGCATTGAGCCCCAGAAACTCCATTTAAAAATGGGACCTTTAAGGAGGAGAATCCTTTTTTATGCTCTATTATTGAGTGAAGGGAGTAAGATAGGTCATTTAGCACATTTTTTCTCCATTTTGATGCAGTAAATGTTTCTAAGTATAGAGTTTAATGGGTGACGCCAAGTATTTAAACTCCCAATAGTGTTGGGTCTTGTTTGAAATGCAGGTGTCGAGCTCAAGCCAGCCTCTTTGCAGGCGAGATTTGATGAAATATTTATGCGGAGCTGTTAGAAGCGCTGTGTGGACCTTCTCAGAGCTCCGTGTCTCCCTTCAACCTTGACGTGAAAAAAAAATCCAGCGAGAAAAGACGCAAGATCAGAGGAAGACCCACACAGACTTCAACCTTCTCTTCGCTACCTTCTTGCTCATGCAATTTGCATAGATACTGCCAATATGTCTGGATGCGAATAAAGACAACTCACCAACCTGAAAAGCGGAAGATTTTGGCGCCAGAGATTGCAACCGTAACAGGAACTAAAATATAGTCGCCATACCGCAAAGCCGAATATTTGTAATGATGTTGGACACACGAACCATCCAGTGAAAACTGGAAGCGTTTCGTTCATTAATGACTGCCGAGTTAGGCAGTCTGTCTTCTCGTCTTCAGAAGTTTTTGTACTTGTACAAATACGCCTTTCTCGGGAAAAAATTTTCAAATTTCAAATATTTTAAGACACTCTCACATAAATATTGGAGGTAATGCTGCATTATTCTGACATGCAGGAAAATCTTTCTTTTGAAGTGTTTCCTGCGATCGTATCGAACGGTTAAGACAGTCATAGAAAACCAATCGGAGAGAGAGAGAGAGAACAGCTTTATTAGCCACTTGAGGGTTGGAAGTTAGGGCAGGTAGGCCGAGTGTGGCCCTCAGGTGGGGGCGACGTCTTGAGCCCAAGAGACGAGTGCGAGTTGTGTCTTCTTGTCTCGTCTCGCAAGAAGTTGGGTCCAACCCTCCAAGTAGGGAGCTGGCAGTAATGTTTGTGTGTGCGGGTTACCCTCGCATCCCCAGAGGATGTGTGCCTGAGTGGCAAACACTCCGTGGTCGCAGTTAGGACAGACGGGGTCACATCCCCCGTCAGTGATGAGGTGTAGTCTAGAATCACTGAGAATCAAACTGGTGTGTAGTCTGCGAAGCGTGGTGGCTTGCGCTTGGTCGAGGCGGGGAGGCGGGTACACGCGTCTTATCTCCTTCTAGAAGTTCGTGATTTCCGCATAGGATTGGGGGGCCTTGGCGAGAGCATTCATGTCCGGGGGGCTGGCTGCCCTGTTGGTTATCCCTCGGGCAAAATGATGGACCCCTTCATTCCAAGAGTTCAATTAGAAAATTTCAAACAAGGTGCTCCCTTCTGAAACCCATGGCCTTAAATTTTACGTAATGCCAGATCCTGTTCCCTAAGATAAACAAAAATTGTTAGCCATTTTTTGATTGCGCTCTCTCTAGAAGTCAATGTTCGCACTGCCGCGCAACCTACCTGCATATACCACACCGACAGCTTTGACCGCTTTTGAAAAAAAAATCACCACCAAATAATTTGAAGCACTCGTTATATCTGCATGTGCAGTCTTCTCGTAATTCTGGATGTTTTACGCAAACCTATGCGGGACCTGTAGAGCAAAACAACTCCCAAGCAGTAGCGACAATTGAGCTGCGCTTTTAAGCTTGTTATAGGAACACTGAGGACAACGCTATCTTTTTTTTGTTAGTAACATCTGATAATTCCGCATTCTATGGCTTTGTTACCGCATGTCTGGCAACGAAAGGTGCACTTATTGCTAAGAGATTTTGCATTCGAACTTGAAAGCCTTTTTCCACCGCTCCAATTGAAACTCGCGACTCTGTGGAGACGAAGTGGGAGAAAAGTGACGCGAAATGGCGCAAGCGGACACTCCGTGATTGCTGGCTGCGAGCGCTGCGCCACCTCCTAGCAGCAGCCGAAATGAAAACTACGGCCGACCGGACGTTTATGGCCTCTATCAGCCGTTGTCGCTCCGTTTATATTTGCATGAATGTTACGGCGGATCCCGATTCCAATTCCGACAGCGAAGTTCTCGCAAAGAGCTGCGGCCTGCATTCAGCGGCCTCATTCTTACACAACGTGTGATGCTTTTTATGGTTTAGGCGGCGGGTCTGGCAAGAAAATCCTAGCGTTGAGGAGTCGGCAGCGTCGCTTTTACCACTGAGCCACCGTCACAACTGATGTATAGAGATTGCTGCGTGCGGACATATTTAAATTCTTTAATAACAGCCCTCGTAGGTATGGCTATCTATCGATGCGTCTTGGTACGTTGACGAAGCGAACCGCCGAGTGGTGCATGTGCTAACGTGAAGTTACATGGAACATTAGCTCTGCACCGCGCCTTTTCCTTGCTGCAGACGCGTGCCGCTGTACGAACGCCCTCTGAGGAGCACTTAGAGGGGCACTTGTAGGTCCTTTTCTACTCCGCGCTTGTAAATAGTGGCGCGTCAAGAGACGAAACCACGCGGGCGCGTGAAACGCATAGCCTCGAGAGGCCCCAAAACATACCGAAACTCAACTGCCAGCTTATTGCGCTGCCAATTACAGGTTTTCTCTATCTTCAAACATTCAGGTTTCCTTTTACGTCTTTCTCGTGTGATAAAAGTGCTCTGGAGATTTCAAAACAAAACTTATACACTACAATATCGAACAAAGACATAACCTTCATGCACGTTTGTCAGCGTCAGAGATCTGTGGTTTGTTTTCTCCTATTTCATCACCATGCTTGTACTTGCGAGACTCGCCTGTGGCGGCTATACCTGTATTTTCATTTTTTTCTCTTTCTACATTACAAGACCTTTGCTTTCAATAAAAGTGCTGTTTTGGTGGTTAGGAGTTGATATTCTATCCATACAAACCAGCTTCAATTTCTCCTCCGTGGAAAAGTAGTACTGTCGTTGATTCCTCACTGGCGGAAGGTCTGCTGCCCTGGAGGCTTTAAAAGACGGCGACTGTTGCGGAGGGATTCCTCAGTCTTGAGTATCCCGTGCTCAGTATCGGATGCTCTGAAGGAAAACAGGGAGTCTTGAGGGAAACTGGGAACTAGATGATTACTCGGACGGTCTTAAACCTTTGAACGAAAGAATCCCGGCGGTGGCTCTGGAGCTTGCTGACACATCACTATCAGTTTCTTTACTCAGTAGACCCAAATATCAGATCAAGATCCCACCCAGAATTTCTCGCCACCTGGAAACACATTACCACCGACTCGCCTGAACGCTGCAATTACAAACGGCTTGCGATACCGTCTCAGTCAAGTGAACAGTGCGCTTCGTGGCAACTGCGACTCGATCGAATCTGTGGAACATATTCTGGTTGAGTGCCCTTCATATGCTGACGAACGTGCGTACTGTGAACAGTGCATTGAAAAGCTGTCCCCAGTCCCTCTAACAATGGACGGCGTTTTAGGTCCCTTAGCGTGCCCTAGACAACAGAGACATGCAATAAACTTTTTGTTTGTGTAGTTAAAGCATTTTGGACATCTTGACAAGCTCTAATTTCATCTTGCATGTTGCTCTCATGCATTCTTCTTGCGATGAACTTTGTTAGACCGTTTATCAAACTATGCACTTCATCATTTCATATGTTATATCCTTTCTCGTCGACGCACTTTAGTAGGCCTTTAATGGTCGCATTTTATGCTCGTCCCCTTTTTTTCTTTAACTTAACCTTTCCCGCACCACTTTCCTTCCGCCATTAGTGCCCAAATTCCCTTCCCCACGCAGAGTAGCATGCCACAGATTTTCAAACGTCCGCTATATTCTCTGCTTTTTCAGTAAATGGTTTATCTCTCTCTCTGCTTTTGCACGAATTAGGAGTTGCTGAGTCACTTGGGTGGTGCTGTATCAAAACATTCCTTAGGACATTCCAGTTGACGACAGCACGTCCCGTGAAGAGTCTTCAACTGCGCAGAATCTTTCACACGTGGTCAAAAAACATCGCAAACAGTGGGATAACATATGACAGTCCATACCCAGCAATTCTGGACACATGCATTTTTGAGCGGGAAATCATTTATGAACGAAATCTTTTTATATAATGTAAAACTTCACTATATATTTTAAAACTATATAATGTAAAACTTCACTATATATACGAATATATTGATAGTGATCAATATATTCGTAGATCACCCGACGGCAGTCTTGTATTTTTTTTCTATTTACGTTTTTGCTATCCTCAAATGCGTTCTCTATTCATTTTTATGTGGCATTTTTGACTGTTCGATGCGATCGATGGAAGCACTGTAAAAGAAAGATTTTGCTACATATCAGAATAGTGAACCATTAAGCTGTCCTCTATGGCACTCTCTTTACTCAGTACGTTCAATATTTCCACAACAGTGCAGTGCCTTACAATTTTCCCATTTTCAAAATTTTTGCCCGAGAAAGCTAGCACTCAAATTTATCAATGTAGGTTGCGACTGAAGAAGTGAAAGGCTGCATACGGGAGAAGATAAACAGCACGCACTTCTAGAATGATTGCATGAAAACGCACAATTGGAATGTAAAAGCTCGCTTGCTAAAGCCACAGCGTTCACAACCGCGCATGTGGCGGAGGGTTTACGCCTCAGAGTGATCATAAACTAGTGAAGTACTCCACTGAAAATCCGCGAGCTCTGGACGACAAGTTAAAAACATAAAAGGCTTGTGTAGTGTGTTTGTTTATCCTGCACACTCCGTGTGGATGTTTGCGCGCATTTTTATTTCTTTTCGAGTTGGAAATTATTACGGCAACGGGTCTCGCCCCTCTGTAAATGTCAACATATTTCCGGGATTTCCTTTATCCTCCTCGGCTTTTTGCTGTGTTTATTTGTTTTCAATCCTCCGCCTAGCAAACGGCTCTATCTGCAGCTCTATCGAGTGCTGCAGATGCGGCAGCCACATGTCAAGCTTTCATAATGTCCGCTCTTATATACAAGAGCTGCCATGAGATCGCAGATGAAAGAGCGAATTCCCAGAGAAGTTAACCCCGACATTAAACGAAGTGAATCGGCATGCTTTAAGCATTCAACCGTGATTGTTGCATATGAAATTTCTTTAGTGTAAACGACGTCGCTATGGCGTCCCAAGTCACTAACGAAATAGTCTGCCCTAACATCACTACAAGGTATTCAAGACAAGCAGTCTTAGCTCAAATGCCTACCACCAGGTGGCGCATGCTTTACGATTAATAAGCTTCCACCCTTTTGCACAGGATTGCATTCACTACGCTGGTGCCACTGGTTAAAGGGTAGGGTATATGATAGGTCACCAAAAAACAGTTTTTTTTGGGTACCCAGAGCCTTGAGGGCACCAGTGTAGGCAAAGAATAGGCTGAAATGGAAGTAAATAGAAGAACAGTTAAGGTAGGAGGAATTAATGGTATTTAGATTAGCGGAATCAGATCTTAACGACATGAGCAACCACCCTGTAATACACACTACGCATGAGAATATTGCAGTAGAACACGGGCAGGAGAAAGGGGGTGGAATTGGGGAATTCATTCATAAAAGTATGAATTGGCAAAGGGTTAATCAGGAATGCAAGGAACGTTTATGGCTAAAAGAAAAGTGGCAGGGGAGCAAACACTCCTTGGCTTTCTATACCTGTGTACAGGAGGTAATGCCAAAGAGGAAACAGAAAAATGGTCGAATGTATTGCAAGCGACATTGATGAGCTAGAAGGAAAGGGCGAGATAATTATATTACGCTACATGAATGCACACATCGAATACCTGGATGATTACACAGATTCAAAAGGAAGCATGCTGCTGGATATGTGTGACAGGCATGATTTATTTATATGCAACAGTACCGAGAAGCGTAAATGGCTCATCACATGGGAGGCAGGGATTCTGCACTCGACGGTAGAATATGCACTTACGTCACATGAGATGTATAATATGTTAGGGGCAATGAGCATAGATTAACATGGCTCAAGAAGTATGGGTAGTGACCACAAACGTACCGAGTTCAGTTTCAGAAGAGAAACCAGTGCAGGACTGAAGCCAGATGATAAATTATATGGAAGTTTTTACTCAGAAAAGCAATTCTAAGCAACAGCCAAGCAAACAAAGAAAATAAAATTTAGGTTAAGGAAACAGAATAGACTTATGCCAAATTCACTCGATTATTTAAGCTAGAGCTCGCTAAGGTGCCAGTCAGGCGAAAAGAAAAAAGAATACACAAACCCAAGAGTTGGTGGAATGAGGAGGTCAAGAAAGCCACAGAGAAACTTCAGGAATCGTCCAAGAAGGACATAAATTCAGAGAGAGGGGGGAATCAGAAGTTGAAGCAGACAAGCTAGAATACCTTCATATAGTGAAGGAGGGAAGCATCCTGTTTCACCAATGAGAAAATTAGAAAAAGGACGCCCAATGGATGTCAAAAGTAAAGAAAATGGATAGAAAAACATTATAGAAATGAGCAGCAACTCCGTGAGTAATAAGCCTAAGCTAGAGCGAAGCTTTATAGTTACACATCAGGGCATTCGGCTAGAACGGGAGGAAGCAATGAAGCATATACAACCTTTTTCCGTGAAGTTCCGGGACTGTGTCTATTAAAAAGAATGCGTTTAACACTGAAATCATTTGCGCAGCACTCCTTCGAAATAGTCTCCCTTGAAGTCTATACACAGCTTCCAATGCTTCTTGAGGTCTTGGAAACAGTTAGAAAACGCTTCTTTCGGCAGGGCTCTCAGCTTCTTTGTCGTGGCGTCTTGAATGGCATGTACGCTTACCATCCAGTGACCTTTAGGGCCCTCTTCACGCTAGGAAACAGGAAAAAATCGCATGGGGAGAGGTCACGCGTGTATGGCGCATGGGGAATAACAGTGCTGCGCTTGGCGAGAAATTTTGTCATGCTGAAAGCAGTGTGCGGTGTTGCTTTACAATGGAGAAGGCTCCATTGTCCAGATGCCCATAAGTCAGGGCGACGGCGTCCCAGCGCATCACGCATGTGTTGGAGCACGCGGATTTAAAACTCCTGATTCAACTTCCGCCCTTGTGTGACAAACTCGTGGTTTATGACGCCCCTGGAATCGAAAAAGTTGGCTGTGGTTTAGCTCTGATTAACCATAGTTGTTGAATTGCGAAAGCTTCGTTTCCTCGGCACATCGTCTACGCAGAGTCTCATTCCGATGCTCTCAAGAACTCAAACCGGTCTCTTCCGCAGTTGAAGAGTCACTCCGGGACGTGGCACGACTTCTTTTAGCCGCATCTACGTTACGATGCTTCTCGAGTCGTGCGGCGCACTATTCTGGCGTCTCTTGAGCGCGTTTTCTCCTCCTCGCTTCATTCTGTTGTTGCTGTCTCTATTTCACGCTCTTCATAACGACTACAATACACTGAGGGGAAGCGCCCGAGAGGCGACACCTCCTCCGCCTCTACCTCAGCGGAGCACATCAGGTGGAGCGAGCGGCGGCGGCTGCGGCGTCGACGGTGGCGCCATCTGTTGAAGCGCAGCTGCGGTGTTTCTAGGCAACGGCGGCTCAAGGTCATTCGTGGGCCATGCATATGACATACGGTATATGGCGCGATGAGCCGAAATGGCTCGCTGGCTGGAGTAGTAAATCTTGCCCTTTAAAAAACCTATGAGCATCGTCTTTGTTTTCGTCTTTTGTCGCCGTACCTTTCTCGACGCCGGAGAGCTTGTGGACCGCCATTCGGCGCTCTGCCTCTTTGCTTGAGGATCGTATTGGAAACACCATGTTTCGTCTTCAGCAATGAGGCTGTCTCTGCCTCGGAGAGCAGATCAGCGCTTACTGATGCTTGCGTGTCTTTCTGGTTCTCTGTGCGGGAGTGCGGCACAAGTCTGGCATTCAGCTTTCGTTTCCCAAAGTCCTCACGCAAAATTTGGTGACATGTCTTACTAATGTCGACAGCATCTGATAGCATGTGGACTGTAATGGTGCGGTCTTGTTGTACGAGATTTGCCTGATCCGAGCCTCGTTGTTTTCATTCCGTGAGGTTGAAAGGCACACCAGCCTTGTGTCCTCTTCCACCGACGTTCTCACCGATACGAACCTGTTGTGCCGCTCGAAAACTCGCGCCCGCGATAATGTGTCTTTGCCGTAAGCGTCACGAAGGAGCTCATACGTCTGTGTGGCTGTCTTGCCAAGCTTCACACAGAATTTTATGTTTGCACGCTTGTCGAGGTGGACGTCCATCTCTCCACATTCACCCACAGCGGTATGCGCAGACCACTTTTGGCATCGTATTTTTCTACATGCAGTGCTACGTAGCGGCTGCCACAGCATTTAACATAAATATCTCAGGTTAGCCCGAAAAGATCGCGCTACACATCGCACCAAAATTTGTTTTGGACAATCATTTCTGGGGAAGAAAATAAATCAGTCTCGAAACTTTACGGACAAAGGTTGTAGAAATCAGGATGACAGAAAAATTTAAAAAACCAAGAAATGTTGCACATAATTTCTCGGAGGATAGACCGGTTACCGCAGTTGTTTCGCTTGGACAAAGAGAGTGGGAAATGGAGAGAAGAATGTTCCTAATGGCACGTCGACAGGACCGGTTGGTGTTCCGATTATGTTCATATAGAAGCAAGGACCAACCAAAATCCAAGAAAACATCAAAAGAGGCAGTGAGCAAAATGATAGTGGATGGCAAAGCCCCCGACAGATTGCCATTAAGCAGAACGAACATGATATATAAGGGATAAGAAGAGAAAGCTGACATTAACAACTACCGTCCAATAACAGTGACGTCTGTGGTTTACAGAGTGGTGATGCAGATCATAAGGTACAGACTGCCACCTTGAGTGGAGAACGAGGGGGAGCTACAAAACGGTTTCTAGAAGCAAAGGAAGTTAGAAGACAATCTGTTGTCATTCAAGCAGTGAATATCACTTAATAACCTCATTGCTATCATTACGGAGTGCGCCATACAAGTAGCTCGTAGGATGGTTCAACATGATACCTGCAAGCTGTCTTAGGGGACAAGAGATCTCGTTAAGAGGCGCCAATGCATGAAAGTGTATAGTCCTCGAGACAAAATAGAACTAGTAGAGCTATTGAAGAATAAGCGCAAGATAGCCGACATGTAGAAAGTTTAATATGGAGAGAATCGAGCATGCTCTAAAGAACGGAGGTAGCCTGAAAGCGGCGCAGAGGAAACTATCCATAGGTAAAAACAAGATTTATGTTTTAAGACACAAGGAGGGCAATGTCATTAGTAACATGGTTAAAGTAGTCGAAGAGTTCTACACAAAACTATACAGTAGGCAATGTAATCAGAACGTTAATGAGAGAGGCAGTAGCAAACAGCAATGCGTCATCCCGTCAATAACGAAAGAGGAAATAAAGAAAGTCTTAGGAGCATTACAAAGGGGAAAAGCAGCTGGTGAGGGTCAGGCAACAGTACATCTGTTAAAGGACAAAGAGGAGCTTGTGCTAGAAAAACTAGCCAACCTGTATTCGCAATCCCTCATGACCTCGACCGTTCCAGAAGCTTGGAGGAATGCTAATATTATCTTAATTCATAAGGAAGGATACGCCGACGACATGAAAAATTACAGGCCAATCAGCTTACTGTATGATGCCTGCAAGGTATTTACTGAGGTAATAGCTGATAGAGTCACGGCAACCATAGACTTCAATCAACCAAATAATCAGGCAGAATTTCACAAAGGTTATTGCAGAATAGATCATATTCACACCATCAATCAAGTGATAGAGAAATGGGCAGAATATAAACAACTCCTATATATAGCCTTTATGAATTACGATAAAGCATTTCACTTAAAGGAAACTTCAGCAGTCTTGCAGGAGTAGAAGAGCCTTATGTGAAAATACTTAAAATGTCTCTAAGAACTGCACAGCTACCATAGTCCTCCATAAAGCCAGCAATGAAATTTCAATAAGGAAGGGTGTCAGGCAGGGAGACATGATCTCGCCAATGCTATTCACCGCTTTTTTTTTTTCCAGGGGGTATTCCGAGGGCTGAATTGGGAATAGTTTGGGATGATAGTTAATGGAGGGTACCTAACTAATCACCGGTTTGCTGATAACATTGACTTGCTGAGTCACTCAGGAGATGCACTGCTAAACATGATCAATGAATTAGACAGGCAGAGCAGAACGGTGGGTGTAAAAATTACCATGTAGAAAACGAAAGTACTGTTCAATAGTCTAGCAAGGAAACAGCACTTCAGATTTGGTAGCGAGCTGCTGGAAGTGGTAGAGTATTATGCCTGCTTAGGGAAGGTAGTGACCGCTGATCCGGATCACGGAAGAGAACGTAAAGAACGGGGTGGAGCGCATATGGCAGGTTACTCATATCATGAATGGCAGTTTGCCTGTACCCCTCAACAGAAAAGTATACAACAGCTGTAACTTACCGGCACTCACCCACGGGGCAGAAACTTGGAGGCTAACGAAAAGAGTTCCGCTCAAGTTGAGGACAACGCAGCGGGCTATGGAAAGAAAATTGATAGGTGCAACGTTAAGAGACCGGCAGCGGGTAGAGTGGGTGAGGGAACAAACGCCTGTTAATTACATCCTAATGGAAATCAAGAGGAAGAAATGGGCTTGGGTAGGGCATGTAATGCGGACGCAAAATAACCGCTGCTCCTTAAGACTAACGGAGTTTATTCCGAGAGAAGGCAAGTGCAGCAGGGTACGAGAAGAAAGCTGGGTAGCGGAGTGAGATTAAGAAGTTTGCGGGCATACCGTGGGCGCACCTGGCAAAGGACAGGGCTAATTGGAGAGACATGTGGGAGGCCTTTGCAGTGGGCGTTGTCAGGCTGATGATTATAATGATGATGATAATACGGGTCGCTGAAAAGAAACACAGGCTCATATGGCTATCTTTTCTGAATATCAGTGGAGCCTGCGACAACGTAATTCGAAGATTTGTGGGACATACTGGGCACATTGGATGTAGAAGATGTAGTAAAATAATGTTTAAAATACGTCTATAATTGTAGTGGAGTGTTTATAAAATGGATAAAATGTATGAGGGCCTACAGAGATGCAGGCGAGCTTAGGCAAGGATGTCCTCTATCTCTTTCCTTGTTCATGTTGTATCTACAGGGGTTAGAGTATAAAATAGAGAGGAGCGGACCAGGCTTCAATCTTCCTGTTTTCAAGCAAAGCGAATGGATTAAACGCTGATTATCGCGAATAATGTATGCAGATGGTGTAGGGCTAATGGCTGGCAATAAGGAACATTTGCCACTTCGGCGTCTGTCATTTGTGTCCGAATATCATTTATTTACCTGCTTCTTTGTATTCCTAATACGCAGAATTAGACATCTATAAAACACCATTTCGCACACGGGCCCCAATTTTCCTAGTGTGGCTTGACTTGCTTGCCATCACAAAGGGGCGGGAGTCTATGCTCACCTACCTGCGGTATTCATGGCTACAATGAGAAACGGAAGCTCTCGCAACAGTTGTGAAGGTTCACTCTGTGAGCTTATTTATAGTACTTTTATGGTGGCGAAATAGAGCCTAATGAAGCTGTCCGGGAAGAGCGCTAGGCACCTGCACTCGATGACCATCGCAAGAGAAACACTAAGGGAAGAAGAAAAAAGGATGAACAAACACACACAAGGGCAGCACGCATGAGTCCTCCGTGGCGTCTAATTGACTTTGGAATTTGGTTCCTCATCCCAACGACCCTGGCTCAAATTCTGGCCCCGGCGATTTCGTGTTGACGCAGGTGAAATACAGAAATGCCCGTGTGCTGTGCGATAACGACGCACGTTAAAGGGGCCCCGAAATACATTTTCAGTGCATTGTTTTGCCTGTTGGCTGCATAGAATGAGTTATAGTGATGGTATAATATCGGTCGGACGGCGTATATTTCGTTTTTTTTAATATTTAAGTTTGCTCGCAAGAACAAATTCTTGGCGGTGACGGTGTCACCACACAGTGGCGGTTTTTAGCAGTGGATATGACATCATCGGGTGAGAGCTTGGTGATTGGACAAACAGTAAATATACTGCAAACTGTGGAAATAAATTAAGATACGTTTCATCACGTTTTTGAGTTTTATATTAGATCGACAAAACCAACACGTTAGTCGTACGTAAAAGCACTGCAAAGAAAGAAAAACAAAAAAGCACCACCAGAGGTTCTGGTTATTGTTTTGCATCGAAGAACTTTGCACCTCTGTGTTCATATGCATCCATGACTTAGCACACAGCACTTGAGACTGCTCTCTATGTATCTGAAAATGGCTTGGCGGAATCGACGTCATCCAGCCATTGCATTCTGCGAGCGTTCGTTTCGGTTCCAAGGAAGGAAAAAAAGCAAGAAAAAGCCATTCGTTTCACATTTACCAGTCCACATCGTCAACTTATGAAAGATCACCGGGCGGCGGCTCTAGATGGCGCCACATTCCCGTCAACAGCGATCAGTGGCAAGGCACGGTACTCTGTAAGGGGTGGCGGTTGCTCTGCGCGCTAGGCTAAAAAGTATCTTACGCAGGTGGTCACTCCGTCTCAATATCTCGCGCTCGAGTGCGGATTACTGAGGGAAGGTCATTGATCAATGCTCCCTCCTGCGCCGCCGAAGTGACGGTGAAGTGCAGTGAAGCATCGCTGGGCATGCACATGGTTGTTATAACTATTACAACTATCGAATCGACGCTGCCAGCCTTGACAAGAACAAATTTCAGCGAACAGGCAACCATGGAGTGCAAACGTCCGAGACGTGCTCAAAAAGGCTGTTTTGATTGGTACCACCCTATGTCGTCATTTGGAAAGTGAAATTGAAATGGGAAGCACCGTGAATATCGAGATTAGGGCAGCAGTTTCTTGCTTGTGTTTTGAAATTCGTTCATTCAATAACTCCCGTTCCTACGCGCTGAATCCTCTCCTTCGTTTTGAGTCGCCATCTGTGTGACATAAATAATTCACCTGAAGTATAGCCGACATCCCATCAAACAGTGTGTAATAGCCCCTTTAAAGAACCCCAGAGGGTCAAAATTTATTCGAAGACCTCCCCTACGGCGTCTCTCATAACTCATGTGCAGCTTTATAGCATTTTACGCCGCATACCATACCATACCAGTCTTACCGTAGAAACTACCTGTGTTTATTATGATAGGCGTGCTGTCAGAGATTACTGTCAAAGAAAGCATGTTGCCAAAGAAATCAAACTAGTGATGGAGATTAGGAAGTTAGTGGGGATATGGTGGCTGCAGCTGGCGTAGGACAGGGTTAGTTGCAAGCAAATGAGAGAGGGATTTGCCCTGCAGTGGGCGCAGTTGCCCTGGTAATGATGATGATGACTCAGCACGGGCTAAAAACATGATTGCTTAGTGGCGAGCGCCTATGTTCAGTTCGATACGCACGGCGCGGTTCTACGAATTCTTTCACTTGGCGATTTTGAACCGTAAAGAAGCGATATCGTTCGATAGGAAATTACTGCTACCATCCGATAAAGAATGAGCAATCGGGAATCTCTTGCGTACATATACATTGCGGATTTCAGCCGCGGCTGATATTCGTGTTGTAATTTAAGGTCAGCACTCACCGTTACAAATCCAGTTCCAGTATTCCTCTTCGCCGTTTGGCGTATGTTAGTCCTAGTCGGTTGTGCGTCATACAACCGAACAGAATACAACACAACACCTCTATCTCGTCGACTATAAGTTGCGTTGTCAAAGCGACCTTCAAGGATTTACTTGCGACGGTAATTTAGATAGAGCGAAAAACTGCGTTATTCTGAACTTGAAACCAATTCTCGCAGTCTACCCATTTGAAGCAAACCTTACAGAGTATTAGTAGAAGAGTTGCACAGACAACTCCGGCTGAACAGGCGTTAAAGGCGCCTGCTCTGAATCAACATATTTCGTGAGCGAACCGGCTCACTCCGCCTCCCTAGCTTCTTGCAAATACAAGAAAACTGTAGTTGTGCGCTTCTGTACTGCCTTGGGTTGGTAACGCAGCACTTAGTGTTTTAGCAAAGTAAAGGCGTTTTCTGTTTTCCCAATCAAGGAGAGAAAGCCGTTGTTTTCAGTCTCTGATTGTGTGAACATGGTTCACGTTTCTGATATGAGTATCAGGACAGAAAACCAGTCGTAAAGGTTAGCGCGATATATTGGTACCAATAAAAGCGCACCTTCTCACTTGCAGAATGAAGCGATGAAACACGCAAAATAAAAAGGCAAATGCTATTTTATACATACAAGAAGAAAAAGGATCTCGTGCATCAGAAAAAAAACTACTTTGAAAAGTTGACAGTTGAGTGTGTTGCTCAGTCGCGTCAATACTGTGCTCTCACAACTAGTTGAGCTTGAGGGCTGCGGAGCTGTCACCCGTTGTCTTGTCTGGACTTCTCACGTCATACGCAGAAGCAGACTGGTGCTTCACCAGCTCTTTAAAACCAAGGGCACAGCCACTTGGAACATTCATTGAGCCCTCCCGGTGAGCTTTCTTTTCCTTTTCGTTGTAATGAGGCACGCTGACGTTTCCTCTGTTCGGTGAGTGAGTGAACACCTTGAAAGTAGTCCGAGATGCAGAATGAATTTTGTAAGTAACATACTGCGTCACGAGCCACATTCGACGACTTCACATTTGCAGTGTCCAAGCGCAAGCATACAGCGCACGTGTCTTATTACGCTTTAGCCATATCTATCCTTAGGATCAGCGGGCACTCAGAACCAAAAGCGAGCACGCAGCATAATAAACCATTCTTCTGCCTTGCGAAGATGCTTGTTTTTGGTCTGACCAAGGCAATAAAGCAACTCAAGAAATCCGCAGTCATACTCATTGTCCATTAGGTCCTCTCTGACACCACCAACCCCGTAATGGACGTCGTCATACTACAGTATAAAGATTTTCAAGCTTTCATTTTCAACGACAATGGTGGACCAAATCGAGAATACCCGCCTGATTAGCCCTTCTTCTGTTTCGTGCAGGCTTTTCCGTACTGTAGCATGACCAAGAGCACCTCTCGTTGTTTTCTTGGCCTGCAGTAATCACATATGTGGGCCGCTATAGCGAGCGATGCTTACGGCTCGTCTTTGCTTCTCTTGTGCGGGGCGTTGAGTTGAGTGCCCTTCCTGTCAGCACTTCTGATTCGATGCCGTTAATAGAGTTTGGGGCAAAGTTAACCGGCTGTAGATGTGGAACTTTTCGTGCACAGTAACCTACCCGAACATATTTCAAGCTGTTTCGAACGCAAAGTCTTTAGAAAAAAAACAAGCGATGCGCGCAGATGACGTTGAAAGCACAGTCAAAATTTTGCGAGCAAAAATTACCGATTCCGAGGGCATGAGTAGACGCGCGAGTTCAGTGTCTTCTGGCGTACAAGATTTTTTTTTGTTTGTCTTGAAGCCACGCGCAAGTCACTCAGTAGAATAAATCTACTCGACAAGACTGGTGAAATACACGCACTCAGCTCGTGCTTACTACATTACAAGGAGAGGCGGAAAATTATGGAGAATGTTTACAAACTTCAACAAATAATAATTTATGAATGAAACTCTTACTAAGTAAAGACGCTTACGAAACAAAATTTTTTGTGGGACAGCACCTCAAACAAAAGACGGCAAGCAAAAATAAATCCAATAACATTGCGGAAAACTTTGCGTAGACAGCAATCTTTACTTTTATAATAACATGAACAGTTGTAGAATAAAGCTTGGAAAACATATAAACAATCCTACGGAGCACAGTGACTTAATTGCCTTTGTTATAAGAAATGGGCATTACAAATATAAATTCTGCTAAGCTGTTAATGTATGTGACATATCGCTATTAGAAACGAAACTTGGCTGCAGAACAACATAAAAGACGAAGCATTTTTTTGCCTCTTTATCGTGTTTTTTTTCTTAGTTATGCAACAACGAGAAGGGGTAAGTTAACTGTTCTGGTGAAGCAAAATAATTTAGTCTGTCTTCCGCGTTATACCGAGTATTATCCTCAAGGTCTCCTGTTAGACAAAAATCTACTTGGCGTTTATTGTTCATCGAGCGCCTTTCGCAAGATATGGGGCTACATATTAGCGTCATTTTTCCACAGCAGAATTTTTAATTAGCGACGTCATTCTTCCAGGTGTCAACTTTTTTGTGGTACTTGCAATAAACTAATTCCACACGACGCTCACATGATTGATATAAGGCTTTGCAACAATTCGCAGCAAGTAGCCAAACTACCCACGCGCGTACGGAGCTCATCATTATCGATGCTTTGTATTGGGAGTAAACTCTTAAAATTTTGCAGCCTCAGTCGCAGGCGCAATTCTGATCATGAAATGGTATGCTTTCCATATCATTTAGAAAAATGCGATCCAAATCCGACGACATTTATTTATGCAAAAGACTCTTGACGTAGACGAGAGTGTGTCAAATTGCTGAGTGTCTCCGACCACACTAACAACCATCCCCAGTATTTCCCTCACGAAGGTCACCTCTGCGGGGCAGGACTCGATGCGTCTGGGAAATGCAAGACGCCCATATTTCGACCCGGATCCCGGAGGATACGCTGAACCGTCATTTACTTCAAAACGGTAGCAACCATTCCTTTCGGTTAAGGACGTCGCGAATTTGAATCGACTAGCGTTTATATTTTCAAATCTATCTTTCCGGCCAGGAAACGTTCTTCTGCGGTCGGACAAGCGTCAACCTAGCCAGAAAGAGCGAGCGATTCAATGTTTGCATTCGATTCAGCATTGTCATTCCGCTTGCAAAGGAAGAATTAAAATACCGGCCAGGGTGGCTCAGTGGCTCCGGCGTTCGGATGCAGAGCCCAAGAACACGGAATTCAAAATGCGTGGGACACATAAGCTCCAACATAAAGGTATGACGCGATAAGGTTAATGGGTCTTTTCCGCGGTCGGAGTACCTCTTCGCATATTACTTCGCAGAAACTAGCACTGTTCTTTCGTATCTTCATTTTGATCACTGTTTTTACCGCAAGGTGCACAATGCCTCTCTTTAAGACAGCCGAACCGACTTTCCTCAGTGGTCGAGGGGTGGCCCGCACGGCTCACAACCAGAGACAGAGGTTCGAGTCCCGGTTGCTCAATTTTCATTTTCAGGGCATTGCTTTTCTTTCTTCAGGGGCACTACGGAATTCCTGTGGAGGGGAATGACGTTACGGCAGTGTAGACTAAAAATAACCGTGTATTGGCGTCATCACTTTTGTACTTTGTGATGATTGTGGGGTGTTTGTATCACACATCCGAAGTAATGCGGTTCTGACGTCACGGCCTTCTAGACCAATCTGGATTTTCTCTACACAGTGCCAACAACTGCCACGCGGGCTTCTCCGCTGAAATTAATTATTAAGGCTACCGAGTGAACACCGGCCTCGACACGCAGAAACGCCGGTGTGCTCTGCGGTATCAGGGCAGGGCAAAGACACCCTGGCGGTCAATTCCACTTTTTCCGCGGCTGCGCATACAGCTCGTTCAGTCAAAAAGCCGTTTGCGTCGTAGTAGTTGTAGTTGTGCGCGCCGCATGTGGGAAATATTCACGAACTTGCGTGAAAATTCACGCAGAGTAAATGATTAAAACTCGTGGCTCGCTGTCTAGGCCAGGAATCGAACCAGGGCGCTAGCGTTCGAGATGGGGACGCTGCCACTCCGCCACGACGGCTAACCGTTTGAACATGAATAAAGGCGCGTCTAGCGATGTACGGGCTCCTTAGAAACGTATCTTCGATGTGTGTACTGAGGCGTACATGAGGATTATGAGCATGTAAATTACAGAAGTCAGAATTCAGCGAGTTCTATGTCTTTCTGGTTAATTTCCTCCGTGCTTTGCGTTCAGTTGTAGCGCCATCGTGTGGTATCCACTGAAACCCGCCTTCGCAATGCACGACGCTGGCCCAGTAGATAGCGCGCGCGTAGGCAGCCTTTCTGCGTCGGAGTAGTGTCGTTTGTTTCTGAACAGATGTGATCCAACCGCAGCCGTCTTTCTTTCCCTGAAAGCTAATTTTTGATGCATCTGTGACGAAACCGTCAGGCTACTGGATACTAATAATGCATATTAAATGAACATCCTGCGTAACGAGTAGCACTTGGTGGCGGCACGTTGTCTGTACGTTGGTGTTTTCCATCCATGGCTCCGCCAAGCTGCGGGAGACCATCTTTTCCACGCATGATCACGCTTGTAGATTTTTAAAACCTCAATTCCGTTGCACGTTTCATCGTTTACTACCATTTCCTAAATGTATAATCGTTTCTATCCGTACAGTTTTCTATATTTCTCACCACAACTACGTCGCTTCACACACATTTCCACGGAGAGAACATGAATATTTAGATGTTTGCGCTACCAAATGTAAGCACACGCTGGGCGTGAAATTGCTGCATAATGCTTCGAGAACATCGTTTATGGCAGTTACTGTTGAATGGAAATATCTGCGAAACGTGCCTCAAACACCCAAAAGATTTGTCGGTAAGAAATTTCTCCTCAAGGCAAGCTACAGACTGAAACAACATGCGAAGACTATTTTATTTTAAACGCCTAAAATAAATCTGTTTCGGGATGAGGATAAAACAGTGAAATTACCGGCAGCGTTATAATTAGGAATAAATGGGTAAGAGCAGCTGCTTGCTCATCGAGGGCTGTGCTCAAGGACAGCCGGCTGTCACTAAATTCCGCCATCTCTATTGCATCGCAGTCAGCAAATACGGCGGTGCCGGAACGAAAAGTGTTGGCCCACAAACAAAAGGAAGCTCCCAAACGGGCGCATTATTTTGGGCCTTCTGCCTTTTTTGTCATTTTTGCTACTGTCGTCTTTGCTTGTTTCCACTGCATTCGGACAAATGCTAAACACAAAGGAAAGTTCTATGCTGGTACAGTAGTAGAAAAGCGTGACGAAATAATTCCATAAAACTGAAGAAGATAATAGTTCAGCCCATTTGTAGTACTTAAATCTTGCGAAAATGGGGAAGTAGCCGGAAAACACTAAGGATAGACGCATCGCTATACAAATGCAAAGAGCCACACGCTGACGACGCGCCGAATACGTAATTCGAAAGGCACCAAGGTTGAGCGCCGTACAGCAGTCTGCCAAGTACACTTATTTCGAACACTATGAAAACTTTAAACTCCTCAGCTTCCTTTTTGAGCCTATTACGCAACTCGTCCCGTCGGAGCAGCTCTCTTCACTCGGAAGAGGTGTCTCGAACGTCTGATCAGAAGACTCATAGGGCGAACAGACACAACCTGCAATCCCGACCCAGACACGAACAGCGCGTACTCGAACAAACGGAGCTTTCTCTTGCTTTTACTGAGTAGTAGCGTCTCGTAATTACTTGCCTTATTCCGGAGCCCACAAGCTCAACCTCGAGAGCACAGACAACCCCAGACGTGGCCTAGCCGTCTGGTCGTCCGCTGAGGCTGCGGGTGGGGGTTGGTTCGCAACCAACCGCCGGACACCAACGGCCAAGAAATGGGTACAAGCATCCCCCGGGCCGGCGCGCGGCTTCTGCAGGGGTGTGTGCTTGAAGGAGTTTGCGCAAACTTCACTGCGCCCCTTGGGGAGCACACCCAGTTTCGAACCCTTGTAAAGTGGTTCGCAGTGGTTACACGGGGGTTCTCACTGAGAGTTCGAGCTCGTACGCTCTAGTCTGAGTGTCTCAACTGACGTACAGGTGTCTGGGACCTTTTGTCTGGGGCTCTGAATTTTTGTACATGTGATGTTTTCATGATAACTGTATCGGCGTCCTAATCTTCCCGTTTGCTGCTGCGTGGCTGAACATGCGCACTGGTTTCCTCGAGTGTGGATTTCAAATAAACCTGCAGTTGTCAATTAGCGCTCGTCATGTGTTGTCTTTGCACTGTCCTGTCTTCATGCGCTATGTCCTTTTGAAAACTTAAATACCTGGAAGTCCTCATTTCTGGCGCTGGCCAAGCAACTACACACGAAGAGGTCTGATTATCCTTGGCGATATTTCGCGGACTGGACACACTTGTACGTGGCGGCACGGGAGCAGGTTGAGAGGGAGGTGCAGTGGGCGCGTCAAGTGTTGCTTTTTGCAATAGGCTTTCTTGCGCTCTTCTTGCGGCGAACGCCTTTTCCACACATTCGCGGCAGCTGCACGGTGCGTAGAATTCTCCCGAACCATTTGCTTTAGAACGGCACGCTTGTTTTTTATGCGCGGACAATTCTTAGATGAGGCGTCATGAGGCCCGTTGCAGTTGGAACACTTAAGCACTTGTGCATTACAGGACTCAGCGCTGTGAGCTCCGGCACACAATGACCTCGTGTTGTCGCAGACCACGCTCACATGACTCAGTTTCAAAGAGTTGTGGCATTGCAGGGGTTTTGGAATAAATGGCCGCACGAAATGATGGAAATATCCAACCTTCACGTGTGATGGAAGGCTGTCGCCTTCGAACAAAATCTTCACACAACGGGAATTGCCCTGGCGCGATAGCTGTAGAATTACGGTGCCTTCATTTGCCGGCCTCACAAGTATGGGCAAATCATCTCGCGTGATAGCCTCGTCGACATGATTGATTACGCATGAAGAGGACTCATTCCCGCCGAGCGGGATAACAGTACGTACTGTTAAACCATCGAGCTGAGTAATGAACCGCAGTGGTTCCAGCGCAGCCGCATGGTGGAGATAAACGGCTACAATGTTCTTCCGCTCATTCACTTGAACGTGTTTGATTTCGTTAAGCAAGAAGGCCTCGAGTTCTACAGAGACGACTGGCCTGTTAAGCCGCCTCATGTTGTCGGTTGGCTGCACAGGAAGGACGAGAATAATGTGTGCCTGTGTGTTGCCACTTGTTTTTACAGCGGACTCACTGGATGACAATCCGGTTCTTAGATGTCTTCTCTTGGTCTTCCGCCTGAGCTAAGTCTCAAAGCCGTCCTCACTGGTGGCCTCGCTGAGGTACTCGATGGTGTCATCGCTTTCGGGGTCGCAAGCTCGGAAGGCTGCACCGCTTCCTCGACGAGCTCGAGTACGAGGCTGCAAGGCCATTCGGAAGCCCAGAAGGGTTCCGATCCATCGCCGTATGATCGGGACGGCATCCCCGCAGTATACACACAAAAACACAGAAAAAAGCAGGAGACTGACTTAAAGTGTTCTAAAAGAATGCATTTCGTCGTCTTCTTCAAACCTATAACCTATAAGCAAACCTATTACAAATTTCCCGCAAAATATATGCCTACGAATATTCCTCTCGATTTCCTGGTTTTTGATCCAAATCGTAACAAAAGCTTAACAGAGTTTTTATTATTTCTTCCACGGAACTAAAGACATATAGGCCTGCAGACGGTCCTTTCATAATGGAGTGAAACATCCATATAACGCACCGGTTTGAAACGAAATAATGTCGATAACAAATGAGTAGCTATTGCCCTTGGAAGCACTCTTATACAAGGTGCATAATGTCTTATTTTTACGAAATAAAATGTTCCTACGGCGCAATATGTTGAACGCTCAGTGAACTTCTCTGGCCATCTTGCGCTGAGTGCACCTGTTTGTAATCATGATGCGCAACAAATCCCTAGCCAATCGATTCGGTAAAAAAAATTACCGCGCATAACTTGCCCTGTCGAGCAACGCTCAGAACAGGCGCAAAACTTTTTGCCGCCTGAAGCGAGGCCCGCATGGAGCGTTTTCAGGACTAATCATTAGCCTCAGCACTGCAAACCTTCGACGTCGGCGCGCCCCTCTTCGTCGAAAGTCGACCACGCGGCCCGCTGAGCGATGTCACAAAGCATGGACGCTTGCGGCCCGCTGCATCTCGACAGAGTTGTGAATGTCAGTGGGGTTTTTCCGTTCGACAGATTTCTCACTAACCACACCGCGTTGCCGTTTTAGGTGCCGTGTGCAGTTTACGTTTAGTTCAAAAACGCGTTTGGTGTGCCTAAATACATCAATGTCCAGCTAGTTTCACAGTGGCGAGATGAGTGAAGGCGGGAAAAATCAAAGTGAAAAACAATTTTCTTTGACCAAAAGGCGGCATCAAAGCTCTCATAGACTTTGGTTTGACGTATCCACCCTGCGCCATGAAGCAGTCGAGTTCTAGCAAAGCCGGACAGTCATACAGCCAATGCGGTTACGATTGTCGTTGCTACCATTGTCGTGCTTGCATGTCCGCATTTACCATGCGCTTAAATTACTGTATTTGCTGAATAATGGCGCTAATACTCTCTAATACTATCACGCAGTGCAACCGCGCAGTGGCCCTGTTTTGACCACTGCTCTCATGCGTCATGCGAGAGAACTAACCAAAACGGGTAATCGCGACGGAATTGCGATCACACGCCCGCTTTTAACACCATCCGTACCGCCTTTAGCACCAAGAAATATCCATAGTAGTGTGCCCCGTCTTCTAAATTGGCCCTCCAAGGCCCGTTTTCGAGGCGTTGAAGCCTATGCGGGCTGTGGAAGAAACATATACGCTTTGACGAGGCAGATAAATTGACTTTGTGTGCCCATATTCAGTCACACCAAAGCGCTCTGTGCGCGTATCCAATATTTTCATACAGGAGCAATGTGAACAGGCAACCACATTTTCCCAATTTTAAGCACCGTCTTCACGTAGCTGAGGCTGATACGGTCAAGCCTGCACATAGTAGCGAATTTTTCTCGAGTACCCGTTTTGAATGGCTTGGATGGAGCGCCTGTTGTGAACGCACAATTACACTGGCCACCAATGACGTCACACACAAATGGCGGTAGACTAAACTCCATCTATGTTTCCTTCAGTGCTGACGAGAGAAGGTAATCCACTTGGCATGTAAAAGGTGTGGCCGAAATCGCGAAGTTATAACGAGTCCTTCGACTTTCCTGTAACGAGCTCCAAATGTAGCCCGTTTATATTGCCAGATCCTGCTCCATCGCTAACGCCTTATTTTAGAAATTTTTCTACGGGAATTGAATGTTTTTACCTTCCTGCCCACCTATGCTGTTCACCAGCGCGAAGAATTTTCGCCTCCTCTAAACAGGAGTTCATTTCTTTCCCTCGACACTATATTTATATACTTTACTATCGCGCTAGAGGCTACATGCGCACGCCAAGTTTGGCACCTGCAACAGGTACACTACTCGGCTAATGAGACATATACGACACCCTTGTGAAAGCGGTTTCCGGTATTGACATGCATTGAGGTGCTGCTTCGGATCATGCTATCAGCCGTAATTAAACGAAGCAAAGAGCTGACAAGATGTGCCGTCGGACCAGCCAACAGGCGTCAACCGGTGCAGATGAACCAGTATACACCGACCATAGCCTCCCACCACAAGAAGCCTCAATTTGCACTTCGCGGAGGCGTTCAACTTATTCTCCTGCTAAAAGATGCCCTGTTCGATGGCTCGATGAGTGCGTGAAGCCTCCGAAGGCAGCTCAGAATCCAGAGTGTAAATTTAAACTAACACTCTGCATAACGAGTTGCCATTGGTGACCACTTTTTTGTTCCCTTCTTCGTTAATGACCTTTTCCAGTAACTTTGGTGTGGTTCAGGGCTTAGCTTTCACTGCGAATAAGGCGCCCGCAGCTTTTCGAATCTGAGTACCTTTTGAACTGAAGCCTTTCGCAATCCCTTTCGCTAGAGCATTGCGTTTTCCTGTTTACTGCTTCGAGAGAAGAAGACGAAGACCTAGTGGGTGGCTACGTGTATGCTTCTAGGTCTGTGTTTTCGCTCTTCGCTGTCTTCTCGCGTGTGGCATGGGTCGGACCGTGCCCTCCGTGAGACCGAATGCTGACAACGCCCCTGCAGAGAAATTCCCGGCACGGCGGGCGCATTCTCAAGTGAGAAAACCCAACCGGAACCCTCAGGGGCAAGCTAAGCTTAGCTCGGCGCTGCCGAGCGAGGCCGCGCTACGCGTCTGCATGGATTCTGCGTTGTCGACGACGGCTACGCGGATACCCGCTGTGTTGCCACCTGACGCAGCCTCCACGTCCACGCAATCGTCAGCGCCTCTGGGCCTCCAGCCTGCGCCGTCTTCCGATGCTACGACTTTGGCCTGTGACATGGACTGCTCTACCGCCTCCGTGCCCGTGGCACTCCCTCAAAAAACTGTGCCCGTTGCGCCAGTTCAGTATTCCCACCAAGGGCCGTCACCAGCGTCTGAGCCTCCTCCACAGATGCCTCCCGTGAGTCAAGGCTCTCTTCCGCCTGCTGCGAACTCGTTCCGCGTTACCATCAAGCCTACATTGCGCTTTGAGATGACTGCCATCCCTGCCCGGAATGTTCAAGCCACAATTGACCATGCCCTCGGCTCTTCGAACTACTGCGGGTTTGTCGTCCATCGTCCATCGATCACCATCACGGTAAACTTGTCATCCTTGATGGACGCCCAGAAACTTTGCGCAGTTACGCGGATCCGCCTAGATGACAGCAAGCATGTCCCGGTGCAAATATATTTTGCATCTGGTCCTGACACACTCCGCTGCATGGTTTATCATGTCGACAACACGAGCCCTCCCGAGGAGGTGCGCGCAAATATTCGCTGCTCAACTCATGTTGTACTGTAAGCAAGGCCTATGGGTCGCCGGGGCTCATCAATGCTCATCCTGCAAGGCCCGTTGACTCTCCCGAAGTACCTTACCTACTACGGTGCGATCGTCAAAACACAGCCCTTCCGACCTCGTCGTATTTTTCGCTATCACTGCCACAAAGAAGGACATATGCAAAATACCTGCCCTAATCCAGCAGCTGTGGTCGACATGAATGAACCAACAGCTCATTGTGCCCTGTGCAAATCGCCGGACCATGACATTCGCTCCCCCGCTTGTCCAAAGAAGAAGCAAGCGAAGAAGTTTCACAAGTCGCCTGCAAAAAATAGATGTTCCTACAAGTAATCGCTTTGCAGCTCTCGCATGTGACGACAACGACTTCCCTGAACTTCCTTTATCTGAGCCTGCTGCTCACCATACGTCTCCTCGCCAGCGTACATATGCACAAGCGGCTCACCTTCCCGGATCAAATGGTACGCCAAAACGTCCAGTGCATCCATCACATGTGGATACCACAGATGAAGACACAGCTTTAGACAATGCAATCGCGGAGGCTCGCCGCCGACTAGACGAACTCACCCAGCGCCGGGAACAGCGTCGTTATCAATCCTCTCGAAGAATTCTCATAACTCGGGAGCAATCATCAGAGGAATCACCTAGGGTAAGCACTGGCCCACAATCAGGTGCCGACCACCTGTTAGCCGTGACTACCCCGACAGTGGATAAGATATTAGCGCTGATGAAGCAGGTGACATCCCTCATCGTGGAAGCTCTTCGGCCTCGTCATGGATAGCGCATCATCATCGGTGGTGGTGCAGTGGAACTGTCGAGGATTCGCTAATAAGGCCTCTGAAGTGAACATCCGCCTTCGCGACGGAAAGCTGAGGGCATGGGCGTTCCTACTGCAAGAGCATAATGCACTCCCACGCCTTTCAGGTTTCTGCGCATACCATTCACCATCTATCCCTGATCGCCATTGCACCGCCTCCTCCCTGAGCCCAGGTAAATCTGCAATTTATATTCACAAATCAATTCCGCACACACCGCTCGACCTTTCACGGTGGTGCAACACACGTCAAGAGGTTGTCGCCCTTCTCGTAAAACCTGCACGCACACCCCTTATTCTAGTTTCTTTTTATAGTCGTCCTGGCTCCGCATCTCCCAATCTGGGATGGGTTCGTTTTCTACGTTCTACCAACTCTGGTATCCCTATTCTAGTTGGTAGTGACTTCAACGGCGCACACACTGCGTGGGGTTACCCATCGGATTCCTCTAGGGGTTCACACATCCAAGGGAGCTTTTCTGAACATTCCTTTCAACTTTTAAACCACCCGAATACTTCTACCCGCCCACGAGGTGGCCCGTATTCACCTGATTTGACTTGGTGGTTAGGCCCCGGTAACCCTCGTTGGGATGTTGATTCTGGTACTTGGGGTAGCGATCACAGCCCTATTTTTATCTCCCTCACGCCTACGCGTCTACGGAAAATACGCCGCACTGTACGAATAGCATCATGGGACTCTGTACGCGCAGACAATCATTTATCTACATTCAACCCCTCTTCAGCATTGTCTACTCTATCTGCTGTTCTCGCTACTCACACTATTACCACTACTGTAAATGAAGACGACCCAAACCCGGACATACATCTCTTGAATCTGTGGGCTCTTCGTCGCCAGGCGGATCTTTACGCTACTCGTCACCCCAATGACCCTTCGGCTCTTCCTACTCTTCACCGCGCTACCGCACGGGCGCGGCGCTATGCAAAGCGGCTAGGCAGGCAACGCTGGGCTGAATGGTGTGCCCGCCTGTCCTCTACGCAGGGCAATCGACATCTTTGGAGAGTGTTTCACGCCATGGAGCGCCCTTCTCAGGTTGCAGATTACACAGAGAGCATTCGCCTCGCGCTCAATGTGGATGAGAACACATTTGCACAACAAGCGGCCCGTCAATTTTTTTCCAAACCATGACTGCACCGCTACGTCTCCACCTGACTTATCGGTAACAGAGCCCCCCGATGGGATTACTTCTGACCTCACCATGGCAGAGCTGCTGGCCTCCATTGACCGTTTAAAAACTACTACTACTCCCGGGCACGACGGCATACCTAACTCCTTATTCCGTAACTTGGAAGGGAGGGCTTTGGAAACCTACTTGATACTTTTAACGAAGTGTGGCTTTCTGGTGTCATGCCGGGAGACTGGAAGCATTCTATTGTGGTTCCAATACCCAAGTCAGGTCAGCCTCCAGTATCTCTCTCGGCTCTTCGTCCAATTTCCTTTACCCCTACCATCTGCAAGCTTTATGAAAACATTCTAGCCGCACGCTTATCATGGTGGCTGGAATCCAATGATTGTTACCCAGATTCCCAAATTGGTTTCCGCCCACAAATTGTAACGGAGGACGGCCTTGCTACTTTGGCTGCTGACGTGCTTGACCACTCTCTACAGAGTCACCTTGTACGAACCGTAATCGCTACAGACATAACAAAGGCATATGATAACATCCTTCACTCTGCCATTCTTGCCTCCCTTCAAACTCTTGGTCTCCCTCACCGGTTCCTCCTCTCCATTCACGCCTTTTTAGCAAATCGAACCCTCAGCGTGCGTGTCCACGGAAAGCCCTTTGGTAATTTCACTTCCAATAGAGGAGTGCCGCAGGGCTCCGCTTTCGCCCCCACATTAATAAATGTGGCTTTCATTCCTCTTGATCGAGCCCTAGAGACCATCCCTTCTATCCGCGTGCTTGCATATGCCGATGATATCGCCTTGTGGTGCTGTCATCCAGATGCGTCTATTCATCAGTCGGTCCTTTAACACGTGCTGGATGTATTGACATCTCGCCTCCCAACTCTGGGTCTAACACTCTCTCCTACTAAATCATGTTTCATTCGAATTGGAAATAAAGCCGCCTTACGGAAAGCTCCCCCTTTAAATTTTACGGTACATAATTATCTGATTCCTCAGGTAGAAACTGTTCGTATTCTTGGTCTTCTCCTCCATACATCTGGGACTGGCACCCCGTGGCTGACAGCTACCCGTAAATCGGCTCACGCTACTCTAGGTCTGATTCGTCGCATAGCTATGCGCTCTGGTGGCGCACGTGCTCATACGGCCCGCCAGCTTGTGCGCTCTATCCTTCAGCCACGGATTGTATATCAGGCTCAATTTCAACGTCTCACCCGCAGACAGTGGGACTCCCTTGAAGCTATCAATCGTGAGGCTATGCGCGTCTTAACATATCGGCCTCGTTTAACACCCATACCTGTGCTACAGGAGTTCGCCCAACTTAATACACTCAGTGAAATCATCGACCAACGGGTGGCAAATAGAGCTCGAAAACAGTCTCTCAAACTTCATCGTTTAAAGACACTTCCACCGTGGGCCTATTGCCAGCTCACTGACAATCGCCCCACTGTTTCCCCGTCGGTATCAGCAGCGTATCTGCCTGAAGGGTGCATATTATACGCGGATGTATCTCATTCTGCAGAGAGGGGAGTTACTGCTGTGTATAGTCCATCTCATCCGCATCTCAACTCTCGCGCGACGTATACTGCGGATACGTGCGCTCCCCTTGCATTGGAACTTCAAGCCATTTACAATGCCATTGCTTCCCTTCCGCTCGTTCCAACATTCAATACAGTTCACATTTACACCGACTCCCGCGCCGCCCTTAAACAGCTTAAGGCTGTTCGATGAACGTTCCAGATTTCACAATCTATTCATGTGCTCTGCGCAAATTATCCATGTCCTGTGCGCATACACTGGATTCGCGGCCATGCCCAGGATCCACATAACATTCAAGCGGATGCTATGACTCATCTTCATACATTAGACGATCCGCCACCTTCCCCTCTTCCCCCAGATCCGTTCCTGTCCCACGTTTCCGATTCCGAAGTTCTGCGCCAGCGAACACGCGCTCTAATTCCTCCGTGTTCGCACCCTCTCCCCCGTAGTCTTACTCGGCAGGAGGAGGTATCCGTGCGCCGGATTCGGGCAGGGGCGGCTCTGACACCATCTGTCCGTCATCGGTGGCGTGCCAAAGATCTGCCACTACCTGACAGGTGCCCTCACTGTAGCGCTGCACCGGACATATGTGATGTGCGGCACTTGTTGTGGACGTGCCCAGCGACGGATGCTATCAGAAAACGGCTCCTCAGGGAGGTGGGCCTGCGGTGGAACCGCGAAAGTGACTTCGCGAAGTGGACAATGGACAACCGTTTCATTAACAACCTCTGCGACTACCTTAGCGCATCGGTTCTTCACTCCTTCTTTTAACTTTCAATCCCGTGCATTCCTTCCCCCCCTTTCCTTTTTCAACTTATGCCTCATGGCACACTTCTCGAATAAAAAAAAATACTGCTTCGACGACCGCGTCTCCAGAAAGGCGGTACCCTGATTCGGCTAATATGAACGAAGTAAATGAAACTATAATAAATAATTTTCTCAGAACAAAGAATATACATACGCCTGCGGCTTTCTAACAGCATGAATGCATCATTGGGTGGTGGTGGCTCAAATGGTTTAGGAATGCACACAAGCCGCGCACCTCCATGGTCGCAGAACTGCAGCGTTTTATTCGTCCATCAAACACATTTATATCCAATTATAAGGTTATCATTCATGTCTGTTTACGCAGAAAAAAACTCAGCTACGTGTCCTTTTGCAAAACATTCCACCACATCAGAGAAGCAACAAGTGACAGCATCACGCAACACTTCCTGGGTGCTCCGTAGAACTTTGCGACATCTACTGTTATTTTTGCTTTGTAAAAGTCATTCTTTTTTCTAGACTCAAAGTTGCCCTGCTATTCAGTGCAGCTGAAATTTCAAATGCAGTAGGAATCATTCACTTCAGGAAAACAGCGCTAGGCGCTTCGAAAAATATTTTGAAAACTCGCGTGAACAATCGTAAACAAAGTGCCGAAAAGGTTAAACTCGGTCGTGATTTGATGTAACTGCTTAACAGTAAGTTATTCTAGTGCTCAGTAATAATAATCGATGAGTGTTTATTAGTGATACCCTAATAATAGTAAGTAATAACAGCCGGCGGGTACTAAATTAGTGTTATAATTATTAACCGCTATTTATTTCGCAATTCAGTGCTGCCTAATATATCTATAACTTATCTCACGTTAACAGGCGGTTAGTTGAGGTGGCTGGTGAGCGTAAAGGAAGATTCGCAGAGACACAGGGACGGAGGCAAAGAAAGGAACAAAACGAACGCTTTCTTAGCCTCCAACACTGTGTCTCTGCGCTATTTCCTTCACGATCATGTCTTACCAGCAAGCCGAAATGATCTCTCGTCTGGCTTGCAAAATAGGAGAAAAGATTACCGTACCGCATATATGATTCTACAAGGCATAGAGGAGGTGAAAGCACTCTTGGCATTTATTTTTTTGAACTACAGTTAAAATAAGCGGCATATGGCTGACTGTGCAAATGTGGTCGAATAGCCAGGGGTAAAACCACTGGGTTCATGCAAGAATGTGACAGAAAGTGCTTCTGAGCATGCATCTTAACACATTTTCATCTAGAGTTTTACAAAATCGTCTGGCCAGACATCCAGGCGCTCTGATACGTGACTAACAGAACTCAGTACGCTTAAGCAGCCTGAGCACGCGCATGCGGCGTGGCCTTATCGAGCATGCTGTTGCGATCTGGTATTTCCTGACCAGTCTATCGACACAATACACAGCAGCCAATGTAATCGGCAGTGACCAGAAGATGAGCATTTCGGCAAGGTGGCCACTCAATGCGTTCGCTAAGCGTCTCTTGAGTTTTTAAGCAAAGGAAACAGATTCTAGGGATTACGCAGTAGAGATCACGATATGGTAGTGGTGCTTCATTCTAGGTCAGCTTTTTTTGTTCACCACTGCTCTTTATTTACTCCGGCTGGATGCGGCTCACACCCTTGCAGCATTTGTTTCTTCGCCGTATGTACTGCGCACCACCCTCGCGTCTCGGCTTTGCCGCCGTGTAACCTCAAAACACAGTTTGCATCACAGAGTCAACAGATAGGCAGTGTGCCGCCAAATTCCTCAGTTCTTCATCTCCCATGTGTTGTCTTTCCTCGCATTTAGCCCCTTCTATTATTCATACACAAGTACTTTTAAAGCTTGGCAGGAGTCTTCATTCATGTGTTTTATGTATATATGAGGCGTGCATCAGCATATGCCGCGACCAGTATGGTTTACTCTTAGCAACCTAAACCTGTCGTCTTTTTCTGTCTGGCACCCTTTTTATGCAAAAAATGTCTGCTTTAAATAAAAATTTATATTCTCAAACCCCTTCTCGATTGAAATGGTACCTTTTCGCGCCAAGCCATTTATGCGAATGGTGTGCATGACGACATAATTATGTTCGGGTGATATCAGCGTACTGCGTGACCGCAAGCAACAGAAGTTTCGGCAAAGACCTACAGCCCAATCCCAGTCCTTAACGTTAACATCAGGGCTTCTCTTCTGTTTCCACCAAACTCCGGAATAATCAGTTTCACTGCACAACGTCCAACATTGTTTATTCTCGCTGAGCAGTTAATTTTCTTTCTCGCTTTCGTTACCTTTGCCGGGAGCGTGGGCAAAAACTTTCCTTCTGCTCAGCGGCTCAGCCAGAAACGCCTTATTATTACTAGGGCCAGCTTAAATGCACAAACTGTGAAAGTGAAGAAAACCCCACAGAACACACTGCAAGTGTCTCATTGCATGGCTTTGTTTTCGTCTTGCCCTAACGTCCAAGCAGCCCGAGCAGTAGTAAGCAAGACAACTAGTTAACACCGAAACCCTTTTGTAAAGTAATCTGTCACTCATAGCTTCAAAGCTCTCATAGACACCTCCGAAAAGAAAACAGCATTTAAACATTTTCTGGTTACCTACCATCAACGCCTTCTCCAATACCTGGGGATTGAGCATGGTGAGCATGGATTATGTTCGTGAGCCTTTCAAAGAATACCCATGGTGCCGCATGAAACATCTGCATTCTACACGGCGGGTTGTCTCCAAAGACTGGACGCTTCAACCTGCTCGGAAGTTGCACATATAAAAGGCATTCCTACATATTACAAGAAAAGCAATTCTCACCCTCCAAAACAATACAACGGTAGCTGCATCGATGAGATCCCCTGCGTGCGCCTGCTCCCAGTTACAGTTGGTTCCCATGACCACGCTTTCGAAATCAACCACACTTTGCCCCCCCCACACACACACATGTGCCTTGTGTGTCAGGTTGACTGTTTCGCTCAGTTCATTTGCCCGCCATCCAACGCGTCAGTTCTCAGTGGAGGCGTGTGACCCATTGCCCATTGAAAAAAATGTCTATGAAACTGTCGTTGTATTATATACTTTTTCGTGTGAAGTGCTTTTTCTGCATAACACAGTCAACGATAGTGGACGCTAACTTAAACATGTTATTTGTAATCTGCGCAACTGAATCCTCCAAGTTTACTTTCTAAAATTACAGCTGAATGCCACTTTGTAACTGAAGATGTGCAGCAGGGCGTTCGTAATGTCCTCACACAACTGAATAATAATAATTGGTTTTTGGGGAAAGGAAATGGCGCAGTATATGTCGCGTATATCGTTGGACACCTGAACCGCGCAGTACGGGAAGGGAGAAAGGAGGGAGTGAAAGAAGAAAGGAAGTGAGAGGTGCTGTAGTGGAGGGCTCCGGAATAATTTCGACCACCTGGGGATCTTTAACGTGCACCGACATCGCACAGCACTGCAGATTTCAAAAAACGCTGCTCTTTTCGGTGTCGTTCAAAAAAAAAACTCGGCCCGGCATTCAGGTGGATGGGCTTTTTTTTGCTGCCCTCTCTCAGCCCTGTGACGCGCTCGCCATTTGCTACGTCCTCTATTCATTAAGGATTGCTAGAAGTGCACTACAGCTGGGTGCACGTTGCCTGCACTTAAATCGTCCCTCTATTATATTGTCTTGATTACATTTATTTTGGCCTTACAGTAGTCTACTCTATACGTTCCTCTCTAATTCTTGAGCGTTTGCGTGAGTATCACGTACATACAGTATTATGCGTTTTTATCGTGAAGACTTTCAAGAATTTCCCCGCCTCAACCGCTGGCTCATTTGCGGTGAACCTGCACAAGGAGCTTGCGTATTATAGTAACTTTTGTATCATATCAAGTTTGACAACAGTACTTACTTAGTTAAGCCGTGCATGATGCAAAAACGTAATCGCCTACGTAGAGATCGGCTAACCAAAACCCGCAGACTTCGTTTATTTGCTGATGGGCGGGAGTGGCGCCATCTGTTTTCGGCAGTGGAAAGCGTCAGGACCACCGAGACGAGCGTTTCAAACAAAATTCTTTGAAAGGTAAAGCCTCGTTAAATCAGTTGTTCTGATATTTTTTCCGCTCATTTAGCCCAAAATGTTGTAAGCGCGTCAGTTGAAGCAGACGAAACGACTGGAACGGCATATTCAAAGGGCTTCTTGAACATATCTTTGAACATATCTATTCCACCCGCCGCGGTGGCTCAGTGGTTAGGGCGCTCGACTACTGATCCGGAGTTCCCGGGTTCGAACCCGACCGCGGCGGCTGCGTTTTTATGGAGGAAAAACGCTAAGGCGCCCGTGTGCTGTGCGATGTCAGTGCACGTTAAAGATCCCCAGGTGGTCGAAATTATTCCGGAGCCCTCCACTACGGCACCTCTTTTTCCTTTCTTCTTTCACTCCCTCCTTTATCACCTCCCTTACGGCGCGGTTCAGGTGTCCAACGATATATGAGACAGATACTGCGCCGTTTTCTTTCCCCCAAAAACCAGTTATTAACGCTCGCCTCGGCGGCATTGTCGCGACGCTTTCGACTGCCGAAAACAGATGGCGCCACTGCCGCCATGCAGCGAAAAAACGACTTCTGCGGGTTTTTATTATTATTATTATTATTATTATTATTATTATTATTATTATTATTATTATTATTATTCACCTATCTCTACGTAGACGATTATGTTTTCGCATCATGCACGCCTCAACTAAGTAAGTACCGTTGTCAAACTTGCTACGATACAAAAGTGGTTTGTCATAATGCGCAAGCTCTGTGTGCAGTTTCATTGCAGATGAGCCAGCGGTTGAGGCGGGGAAACTTTTGAAAGTCTCAACGATAATAACGCACAATGCTGTATGCGTAGTGGGATTTTTTACCCTATTTCAATTCTTACGCACTCTGGGAAATATTTGCTCTGCATGACATTGCCTGTCCGCATTGTTTTATTTTTCCTCCGTTATATACGTCAATTTCATGCTCACTTCCTACTTGTACTTTAACTTTTAGGACGCAATTGTGATTTAACCTGAATTTTTTATGTGATAAAATTGGTTTGAAACTCGGAGCGTATTTCACAGAATAAGTTGAACTCTAAAGAATGGATATTTTGCTGTTTCGGTGTTGTATGTAGACACAGGAATCTATGTCGCTGTTGTGCACTCATTGTGAACTAAAAGAAAAACTCCTACCAAAATAAATGAAACGATTTAACCCCATTTACAGTTTTGTTTGCAGAGGATCATGATTCAGCGTGAGAGAAGAAAAAAAATCGATAGTAGGACGTTGCAGAGGAGCATTATTTAATTCTGATCACAGTTTTCTTTTTTAGAGTAACACGCTGCATTGTTAAGGGCGAAAGAAAACACAGGTCGGTTGTAGGATGACGCAGAGAAATCTATGTAATCAGGAACACAGTATTGCTTTTCAGAGTACCACAATTCAGTACGATGAAAGGAAGAGGTGGTTAGCAGACCGCTGAAGAGAAGAAATCTTGAGGACAGCATTTAAAATTCTCAAAGATTTTTCGCATTCAATACTACATAAACGGCGCAAATTCCCAGTTAAGTGGTATTCGCTGCCTTACATAGAGCCGCAGCACCTCCTACGAAACTTGTCCCCTTTCTTAACTGAAGTGCTGCTCTAATTGCTTTAGAAAAAAATCACCCATTAAAATGGAATGTAGGTGGTGCAGAGTAAGCTAATCGGTTTCTAGTTTTTCAAATCTGACATCGCCCTCCATGTGAATTAGTAAAGCAATCTTACATACGCCTGTTGTACTAGACCCCAACATACAGCATACTTAATCGAGGCATACATACATGGTTGGAAGGCATTTAAATTTTCAAAGTATTAATCCACCAAATCAAAAGGTCATATTGTGCTGCACATGAAGAGAGTTAAATTTTAGGGAATGGAGAAGGGCAGAAAAGAAGCCACCACACGCATTACTTGCGTAGCGGCGACGGCTGCAAGTATACTTTGTACAATATCAATCATTTGATATCAGGCCGGCGCGATTTCGTTCTTGGCACTCTATTGCTCGGCTAATAGCATGTTTAGTTTTGCAAATTTCTGGATAATGGGGAGAGCTTTTCTTCCCACTGTTCGCTGCCTTTGATAAGCCAGGCTTTTTTAACAAGCTTCAGAGTGCTCTGGTAGCTTTCGGAATGTGTATCAAATTTGGGCGGACGCTGAAGCGTCTGCGCGAAGGGAGCACATGACGCGTTATCTGCCGACTGACGTGCGCTGTTTGCGCTGCTCTTCTTCTGGGTTTCAGTTCTGCGCTTGAAAGCGGCCCATACTTTTTGCTCTGTAGCTCCAACAAGATTGGCGTTTTCGAAAAATTAAAAAGTTATGTAGAGATCAGCGGTATCTAGCTACAGATCTCTAGATAAATTAGGGCCTAGAAAATAATTATTAGATTTTAGTGAGTGAACTTGGTAATTGAATGTATAAAGTGTTCTCTGGACGCAACCAACGGTGACAAAAATTTAGCGAAAATAACTATTCAGCAAAAAAAATCTGTTCTTAAAAATTTCTAACAGTCTTGGTGAAACAGCCTATACGGCTTCCTTTGACTGGAGAGCGTGCCGCAGATCTCGATGTCATGGCGGAATATACTGGCATCTTCCGACCTGTTTTCCAATCAGCTCTGCGTCAAAAGGGGCTGACACCAGAGAGGAGGGGGTACTCATGCACCTGCTAATAGTTCTGGATACCGAAAATGAAATTCGAAGGAGCATCAGATTTGCGACCTCACCTTCACCATAACTCTTCGGATGAGCCTAAAGACCTTCCGGTATAAAGTTGTAACGCTGCTTGAAAGACAAGGTTGGTAACATTTGTGTGCGTAAATATGTGCCCCATGTCGGACATTGCGTGCAGGTCATTGTATCATGACATGATTACCTCTTATCGGCACTCTCACCTTCCCTTCCCCTTGCGCCCAGTATGGAGTAGCAGGCCAGAGCCGCCTTCTTGTATCTGACCTCTCCAACTCTCTTATCATTAAAGACCTCACTCTTTATATCTTTCCCCATTGCCTAATACTGCTGGAAATGTGAGATCAAGCTAGAGAGATGCACGTAGGCTCCTCGCTATCTACCGTGCACGAAGTGCTTTCAGGCGTGGAGCTCAAGGAAGTAGGCTGGCCATCCAAGACTACAAGCCGATCCGAATCCTGCCGCCGCTGATAGCGACAGGCGACACTCTCGCGCAAGAATAGTAGCCGCTTGTAGTAAAGGTGGCCGCGGGTGTGGTCACAGAACCGACATCGGCTTGTCGGCCTCCTGCGGAGAGGACGAGGAGTACAGAAATATCGATGCTTTACTTGCGTGGGCGACAAAAGACAGGGTCGCGTCCTCATCCCTGGAACGACGAGCAGGGCCATAGACGCCGACCGACCGCGCAGGGCAGTCATGCCTGCTCAAGCCAGCGCCAAAAAGAAGCTTCAACCCCTGGCTTTGGCAAAGTTTTTCTCCTATCTTCCTCTTTTGACAATGAAATGAACTTATCCTGCGAGTGAATCGCCGTGTTCGTATAAGTCCTTCAAGACTATTAGGTATACGGAATGGATCTTTAATTAACATTCTGAAATTGGAATCGCCTTCGGAGACTTCACGTTTTCTTGTTAACGCGCATACACACGCACAGGATAAAATTAATGTGTCGAAATTGGGGGTGATGATGATGATTACCGACTTTTACGCCGCAAAGGCATCTATGGCCAAAGGGCGCAAAGGCACAAGGTATTTGCGACTTCTCAAAGTGGGGTCAAAGACCCAATTCCCAAGAAGTTCACCCTAAAGAAGCTGAGAACGAGGCAGAAGAAAGCTAGAGCTTGTACCAATTGTATCACCGCTGGGTACCCTGAGGCACTGGGGATCGAACCCCGCATCTTCCGCATGCGAGGCGGATACTCCAACCACTATGCCACCGCTGCGGCAAGTGTGTGGAATTTTTTACTACACACACCTTGCTAGCTTTAAAATTTCAGTTTTATTTTTATTTACTTTCTTCGCTTTGCATCATTTTATAGGGACGGTGGTGAAGGTGCGAAGCTCTGGTGACCAGAGATTAAATGAACTGCAACAGTGATTCATCTTCTGGCTGCCTTGCATCGGGCCTTTCGCTGTTAAGAGTGCTTTCGACACTTCTCACAACGTGACTGTATATTTTGCTCCTTTACAAACGCAGTGGACATTGCCTGTAGCACTAGCGCATTTAGGTAAATAGTATTATGCACTTATAACTTAGTGGCCATTGGATAAATAATGCATTTAGGAAGATAACGTTTTCATTTTAGGCCCGTACAGCAGCCAACCCTTTTTATTGCTTTTTATTGCTTAATATTGCAAACCTCTTCAAATTGGGGACCGTCGGTGCGCGCCATGTAGGGCGAGTGTATATAATGCAAGAAATGTAAAAGCACGAGAAAACCATTAGTGAGCAGTTAAGCCTGCGAAAGTAAAGCAATCTGTAAATGAACCAAATGTAAAGCATAAACTCATCAGCGAGCCATAAAAGCCAGCCAGAGTAAAGCGAAATTCATTGGTGCAATTTCCATGCCGTGTGATGCGGCAAAAGGAAAAAACATAATCCTGGACGCGCATTATGCCTACCCAGTTGGTCGCATGAGACCATCTCAGAGTATGTCCATTTTTTTTTCTAAATCATTAGAACCTAGGACCTAGCAAGCGTCCCAACTGAAATTTTAGTGCGACGGCCACAGCAGCCCGCACCAAAATATAACGAGGTCACGAACGTGGGGGCTGCACAGCACGTATAGGACATACGTCCTGTAAGTAAAACTCTTATTAGTGCGCATATTTAAGCCTTTAATTTTTCACAAATGACCAAAAATAACCATTCGAAAAGCAGGCGATGCGTACTCAGCAAATGGGGTGGTATGTGGCCTGTAGGGTTTAACGCTCCAAGGTTGCACAAAAGCTATCAGAGATGCGTGACTGGACGGTTCCTAATTATTTCTCACCGCCTCGTGCATTTCAACATGCACCGACATCGCACAGAACACGGGTGTTTTTGCGCCTCACTGCAAACCTGACGCAGAGCCCAACCAGTAGGCCACGTGACCCCGCTCCTTGACGTCACCGCGAGCATATATGCCTCCAAAAGGAGAAGACAAGTAGCAATCGTAAATTCACTGATCGCAAGAATACAAATAGCAAAAGCATAAAACAGCTGCGCTGGATAAACGTATTAATAAGAAGAATCATCCAGGCAAATTTTGCTCAATATCTCCAGGCAGAAGATCTCGGCGAGCATGCATTAAATATCTTCTGCATTAAACATTCCTGAAAGTATGTAAGTGTCGCTCGTAGTTCAATCCTTTTTTGTAATGTTCGATGAGGCGAAAGAAAAAAATGCCAATGCGAAATAACAGTGTCTGGCAATGTGAAACACTGACCTGAAAACAAAAGCAAGCCTGAGTCTGCCATAACATATGGGTGCACTAAAAAGGGACTAGAACAGCTAACTACGAGCAGTGATTGTTAGTACACAGCTGATGAATAAGAAATCACGCTAATTGTTCTCACTTCGTGGGACTGCAGCCCACACTCCGTTGAAAGAATATGCTTATCGAGAAGTACTATGTCAGAAGGGTTCACGCAGTCAGCTTCTCGAATAGCATCGTTCTGAAGAGAAAGTAATGTGACGTTCCTTGTGTGTGCTACGAGGGTCCACGTTCGACGGCGCGGCGTAGACGGAGCCCCCAGTGGCGGCAAAAGCACTCAAGGGAAAGCAATTCAGCTGGAAGAGAGGAGATCGGCGACAGCCGGTCTCGTTTTGGAAGCAGCCAGCACACATGTTTCTACTGTATATGGCTGCAAGCAACTTGAGTGGGATTGCTTTCGGGCCTGCCGCCATGGACCGCACGGAGAAGACCCAGGTGACAGCTGCGTCCAATTACCGAGTTATACTCGTTGAGAGTGAACAACCAAAACGAAGGGGTTTAAGCACAACCGGACCCCCTTTCCATAGTGTCGGCACGTGTCGAACGCCGCCGCCGCCGCCGCGGGGAGACGGGCGTTATCTTCCCCAATTGCCGTGACCGTGCCGGGGACAAAGGGCCTCGTTTCGGCGGGCCTGGCCCCGTGACAAGACGGAGGGCATCATCACCAACACTCCCGAGCACACATCTCGCCCGTCTCTGTGTTTTTCTGGACTTCTTACTGCACCTGTGGGGTCTACCGCCCCCTACATCGCGGTGATGGATGTACAACACCCCGAGGATCCTCCCGGTTCCCGTTCACCCGCGGACATAGGTTCGGGGAAGCGAGGAAATACGTCGAGTGGTAGGGAGGACACAGAGCTGTACTGCGCATCAGGTGACGAGTCCTCGGAAGACAGCTTTCGACTTGTACAGTACCGCAAGGCCAAACGAAGAATTATCAGCTCATCTTCGGCGTCCAGCTCGGACACTGTGAAAACAGTTCCTCAGCGATGGCCTCACTCCATCCTGTTTGTGCCACAGAACGCTACCGACAACCTGCGCGTCCTCAACAGGCAAGAACTCTCTGTGTATCTGGAAAACACCGTGCCAAATGAGATCAAGGATGTTAGGATAAACACTAGGCGAAACATCCTGGCAATCGATGTGATGAACCCGAGCGCACTGACCATGCTACAACATGTAACGCAGCTGGGAAACATCAAGGTCCGATCCATCGTGCCAACGAATGGTGCCACAATAACAGGAGTCATATATGACATTGACAATGAAATATCTAGACAACTCTACCCACAAAGAGGCCTCTGTGAAAGTACGGCGAAGACGACGTCACCGACGAAGGTCTTCACGGCGGAAAACATCAAGCTTTCAGGAAAAGTCACCTCGTCAAGCATCATCATCAGCGGACGTTTCCAGCTCTCCGAACACCGATGTTGGAAGGGTGAAAACTGCCAGATCTCTTTCCACAAAGGAATCGCCGCCACTTCCGCGTACACGACCGCCAGAAGAGCCGCAGAAGAAGCCGCCCCCAGTAGAGCAAGGTGCTGTATCCGAGGAGTCGCGGAATACAGATGAGCAAGTGATAGCACTTATTAGGCCTTTAATCAATGCCATTCGCGTGGTGCTAAGCAACATGCACACACCGTCTGCCAGAAGTGCGCTTCAAGTACTGGACGCTCTGAGTCCTGTGCTTGCAACCCTTGAGTAGATCATGGCCCCACAGCCTTGGTCTTTTAGGGAAGAGGTCCGACAAGCAGCTATTTTTCAGTGGAATGCCCGCGGACTCAAAGCGCGCCTTTCGGATTTCCGTCGCTTCGTGTACGCCAGTATGTTTCCCATTATAGTCATTTGCGAGCCGAACTTATCGAACAAAATCAGGCTTTCTGGATATGAGTCATTTATGTCGTCAGCTGTTTATGAAAACAGTAAGGTTTTGGTGTTTATTCGCCGTGACCTCACCTACACTCATCAGCCTGTACCACCTAATGACAGTAATCAATATATATGCCTAAACGTAAGGAAAAAGAATCTGGCCTTTATTTTTGTAGGCGCCTACCTATCTCCGTCAAGTCGATTTGATTACAAAAGACTACAAGACATACTTTCCTCAACTTCCAATCCCTGGGTCATTATTGGAGATTTCAACTCCCATCATACCCTCTGGGGAAGTCGGATCATCAACGCAAGAGGCAGAGCTCTGGTATCTTTCGCCTCCAGTAATAAACTTTGGCTGCTGAATGATGGAAGTCCTACGTTCTTACGTGGCTCCACGTACAGCAGCTGTCTTGACTTGGCTTTCGTCTCAAGAAGCCTAGTCAGACGTGCAGGGTGGTTTGCGGACATAGAGACGCACGGAAGCGACCATATCCCCACGTACATGAAGATCTGAGGATTGACCGCTTTCAAAACACAGAATACGATCCAAAGAGTGGACTGGCCTAAATTTCAGTCTATTATGGAAGCAAAGTGCGACGCTAATTCATCTTTCGACTTGGAAGAGGCAATCAAGAGCGTGGTGCAAGACACTATGTGTACTCTAACATGCTCCTCGAAACTTAATGATTTTGATGTGGAACTAGAACGACTACGAGCAATCCGACGATGTGCTGAACGAAGGTACCGACGTACGAAAACAATGGACGGTCTACGGACCGCCAGGCGCACGCAAAAGAAGATACAGCGCCGGTTAGACAAGCTCGAAACGCAACGTTGGGCTGCCTTCTGTGAGTCGCTAGATCCACGCAAGCCTTTATCGCAACTATGAAGAACGGTGCGCGGGCTGCGGACACTTCCCGTACAGCGATTCCCATTCAAGGCGCTTGCCCTCTCTCAAAAGAGATCGGAGATTGACGTGGCAGAGGATTTCTGCGCCAGATTATCCGGCCAACTCACAGCTACCAACATTCCATCGCCTTCGAGCAGCTGCCCGCCACCACGTGATTTCCGGTTGGATCTACCATTCTCGATCCACGAACTTAAGGCAGCATTAGCTTTGTGTAGCCGCACATCAGCGCCAGGACCTGACGGAATTTCCTACCGAGCTCTGTGTCACCTGGGGGAGCGAGCGAGAGGAGTTCTTCTTGAGGTGTACAATGAATCTTGGAGAAATGGCACGCTACCAACAACCTGGAAGACAAGTCGCCTTGTTCCTCTGCTGAAGCCTGGCAAGTCGCCGTTGGAGCTCTCATCATATCGCCCGATCGCTTTGGTGAGCTGTGTGGGCAAAGTAATGGACAGGATGGTCCTAGGACGCCTGGAGTGGTACTTGGAGTACCACAACACCTACCCAGATGCCATGGCGGGCTTCCGACGCGGTCTATCATCCATCGATAACGTCGTCGACCTGGTGACCTACATTCAACATGAGAAAAGCCGTAAGCGTCTCTGCGCATCCTTATTCGTCGACGTTAAAGGGGCGTATGACAACGTTATGCATGAAGCCATCCTCTCTGCTCTCGCAGAGGTAGGAGTGGGTGGTCGGATGTTTCAATGGATACGGAGCTATCTATCTATGCAATCCTTCTTTCTAAGCACTGACGAAGGCCATACTTCTCTCCACTGTAGCTACCGCGGCGTCCCCCAGGGCGGTGTACTTAGCCCCGTGTTATTTAATCTAACACTAATTGCTCTCCTTGAGCACGTGCCAACCACAGTCAGGCTATCAATGTACGCGGATCACATCTGCATATGGACATCTGCAGTAACACGCCTACAGTTGCGAGCGAGAATTCAGAGAGCCGCCACACAAACTGTTATCTACCTCCGTAATCGAGGCCTGGAAATTTCCTCCGAGAAATGCGCACTAGTGCCATTTACGCGCAAACCCATGGCAAACTACAGTGTAATGATAAATGGCCAAATAATACGATGGGTCCGATCGTACAAGTTTCTAGGTGTCATAATCGACAGGGACTTGTCATGGAGCCCACACATATCATACGTGAAAAAACGGTTGACAGGCATCTGCCACCTGTTCAAGTTTTTCGCTGGCAAGACCTGGGGAATGTCGCCTAGTGCCATGTTACAACTGTACAGGGTGCTTTTTCTAGGATTTCTGCGATACAGCTTGCCAGCAATAATCAACACAGGCAAAACGAATCTACGCACAATACAAAGTCTCCAGGGTCAAGTGCTCCGGATCTGTCTAGGCCTGCCTGAGGGTGCTTCAACAGTGGCTACGATAGCAATCGCTAGAGACCACCTTATCAAGACCCACATTGAAATTGAAGTACTCAGGACCCATATAAGGCATCTAGCCAGGAATCCTCGTCACCATTTAGCCTCTCTACCAGCGGACAGGCCACACACATCTTTCAGCCAAACGATAACTGCATATGAAGAATCATTGCCAGCTTGTTTCACTCCGGCTGCGAGACCTTCGATCCCTCCTTGGTGCCTCGCTCAGCCAAAAATCAACCTCGCAATACCTGGTATCTCGAAAAAGGCTGATCTGTCATCACCAGCCCTTAGACAGCTCACGCTACTACATTTGTACGAAAACTACCGTGACTCAACGCATATTTACACTGATGGATCTGTCCTTCCAAGCAGCTCCGCGGCGGCAATAGTCATTCCAGCGAAAGCTACAACAATCAAATTTAAGACGACCCACGCGACAACATCGACGGCAGCAGAGCTCGCAGCGCTCTTAACTGCCCTTCATCACATTGGTGATGAACCGCCACACAAATGGACAATATACTGCGACTCGAAGCCGGCACTGCAGTCTCTACTGTCACCTCTACGACGCGGACCGCACGAGCAACTAATCTTCCATATTACAGAGACGTTACACCATATAAGTGATGCCGGCCATGAAATAACGTTCCAGTGGCTTCCCAGTCACTGCGGGATTATCGGCAATGAACGGGCGGATCACGCTGCCCGCTCAGCCCATACTGAGGAGCGCCACGTCCCAATTCCTCTTTCTAGAACTGACGCGGCACGAAAGCTCCGCCTACTTGCTCGTTAGTGCACCGAGTCGCAATGGAATGAGCCATATTTCAGAAATACACGACTGTACTCACTTGATCCAACATTAAGTCTTCGAGCGCCATCACAGCTTCGCCGTAGAGACGCCACGCTTTTATATCGACTTTGGTTGGGTGTTGCCTTTACTAAAGCCTATGCCTTCCGCATAGGGATGATCGACACCCCAACCTGTGACCACTGCGGCCATGAAGAATCAATTGGCCATATATTGTGCTCCTGCCCGCATTACAGTCCACAGAGGGCATGCCTTAGCCACGAACTTGACCAACTGGACGACCAACCGCTATCCGAAAAAAGAATTCTCCAACGTCGAAAGGACCTACCGTCGCAGAAGAAGGCTCTGCAAGCGCTTTTGCGCTTCTTACAGTCTACCGGCCTGTGTGAAAGACTTTAATTGGAACGCCTTGTGTGTGTGTGTCTCCATGTGTGCACGTTCCTTTTTTTGCGTTTTCCTCTCTGTCATCTTTCTAACCCCTATCCCCCATCCCCAGTGTAGGGTAGCAAACCGGAGACTCACATCTGGTTAACCTCCCTGCGTTTCCTTCATTCTCTCTCTCTCTTCCCGGCCTTTTAGTGACCTCGCGTTCCGGCCTTGAGTGGCGAGTGTCATTTGATGGAGAACGGAGGTCGGTGACCCGCGGGAACCGTCAGCGGGCCAGAGACCGTCTACCACAGCCGACGCTACCTCGACGATAACCTTCTTTCCCTCGGACTCAACACGTGACGGGGCGAGACCATAAGTGCGGTGGTGTGTTTGTGCGCCCAAGTGAAAGCCCTAGGCCCCTCCCACTCCGGCGTGGGCGTCCTCAACCTAGGGGATGTGGGGAATAAGAAGGATATAAAAATCGACAAGGAGTACAGAAGAAAGGACTCTCAGGACGACATCGTTCGCCAAGGGGGCCGTCAGCGCCGAAGCCCGACGGCGTGCAGCTTCTGGCAGCAACCGTTCGAGCTCAACTCCGGAGCCCCTCGATCGTCCCCATGAAGTCGTCGGCACGTAAGCTCGGACACCTCAGCCTCTGATGTATAATCATAATCATGTATAATTATTGAATATATCTGTTTGTTTAAACTGAGCCATACGGTGTCTCTTTGCCTCTCCGTCCCGTGTGGACCTGCGCATTATGGGGGGGTCGTCACAGTAAATAAGCGGAACGTGTCTTACAAAGAACTGCGCCCTCTCGGAGCGTCGATTTTGAATACGCCGTGATGTTTCTGGCAGCTCGTGTTACGCACGGTAAGGAATATAAAAACAGACCCTACGCCACCGCTGCCAGTGGCGAGGAGAAAGCGCACAGCGTACTTGGGGGTTCTGTCTTTCGCTCTGCTTGGGAAACGCAGAGAAGGGCGAGGCGGCCGCAGCAGAAAGAGGAAGGCTCAGGTGGCAGCTGCAGCGGCGGGCCTGCGATCACACGCGTTTCGCGCTGTCACTCTCGCGCTGGTCGCCAGTACAACCTAATGTAGGTAGGATATTGTGTTTCCTGTTTTCGATACGACAGATCACACACCGGCGAAGATGCTTCGGTCGACTATGCAGTGGTGCTATGGAGACAGAGAGAGGTAGATGATTCGTATAGTGTCCCTTTTGTAGCTCGGTGGTGATAATTGTCACATAGCTATTAATTCCTAGCATTAAAATTTATGGGGAGGGGGAATAAACTGTCAACTTATTTTCCTCTCTAATCTACACTGCTCTGTAGCCCTTTACCACCAATCCTCTTATCGCCTCTTACTTTCTTCTACGTTTCGAAAGTTGAGCATGACCTGGCGGTCCCTAAACCCCAGTGCATCTCGAATCTCTATGGTGGCTTTCTGAACTGAGGGCTGGAGGGCCTAACCCTGGATAACGATATGCTCGACCGCCTCTTTGTCCCGAAAGCGGCGACAGAAAATTTCACCCGTCGTGTCAAGTCTTTGCCGGTAGCACTTTGTTCTCAATCACCCAGCCCTAGCATCGATATATTAAGTGCTTCATTTCGGATTATCGAAGATTTTTTTCTTTTAATATAAGTTTCAGGCGCCCTATAGCGCTCTAAACTTTCATTATCCAGCATTTTGTTTTTGCAGTGAGCATTTTCTGAGGTTCTTAGTTTTGGTTGCATGGTTAGCTAAGTTTTTTTTTCCTTTGACCTCTGTACTTTTTTATTATTTGCACTTATTTGTACTATCGATACTGCGGCGCTTTAAGTGCCTGAAAAATTTTGCCACCCACCACTTCTCAAAATGAGCGTTACTTTTTGCCTCACGCGCTTCGAACGTAGACAACTGCAAATTACCTTGGACTGCTTTATCAGTTACCGTACCATGTGTACCCAAGGGCAGCCTGCCGACTGTCCCCTTCTTTTTTTCAAGCGTTCTCACAGCGTTTTCACCCTTAAAGCCTGGTATCATGGCGCCTTTCCAGGCTCCCTAAATCACTTTATATTTCTTATGTCTCCAGAGAGGCTTATGATTATTGACTGCATTTCCTTTCGCTTTCTTCACCCCTCTTGTCTCGTAGGTAGTCTCCGCTATCCTTTATCCACACATTAAGACAGCGGTACTCCTTTACTGTAGATAGCTCCAAATTTTTAAAATGTAATTATTATAGCAAAAATAGTACATATTTATGCCTTCTATCTCAGCCATAGAACCTCCGTCTCCTGTCCGCAAATATCCGCCAAACCTTGATGGTCTTCCCATTTGTCTGCTAGAAGAACGCTAGCATCGGCATTAATCAGCCCCGAGAAACGACTTCTTAACAGTTCACCCATTTTATAGCTAGAGGGTATACCAAGTTCGTATACCGTGGGGCAACGCCATCTACACCATGACTCTCGAAACTTTTCTTCTGGCCGAGAATCGCCATCCGCACACGTCACGCCATGTGATCATGTGGTGCGTGCGACGACCGCGCAGTGTGAACATCCCATCGCTAATCTCTCCCTTCTTTTTCCGAGGCTCCGCACCGATCTTACATGCGCCATTTCGACCACGGGGTCAGAGAAGCAAGCGCGCGGCACGAAGGATCCGTTATTACATAATCAATGCGCTTACTATACGAGCGAAACAGCGCCATACATCGCGAACTTCGCTAACCCATGTAGCGTACAGCGCACCCAGACAGGCGCGGCGCGAAACCACTCGTGGCTATGCGCATCTGTACACGGTGGATGACTAGCAAGAACAGGTCCGTCCTTAATAACCGCCGATCCACTTTGAGGAAAAAAATTAAAACGTCCTCTGGATGTATCCTTCGCCATTCATTTAAACAAAAACAATATAATGATCAACTTATCAGTTGGCAACATTTGCGCCAAACTCAGCGAGAGCTGTGCTGTATGTGCGCGCTGTGTAGCTTCTTGGGGCTTCTCGTGACATTTGCTATGATTGAGAGCGCGCCAGCGCTGTGAGTTCTGCGCGCAAGCTTTCGCCTACTCACCGGCGGCAGGCCTGCTAGAAGGCACAGGGCAAGCTGTCAGGCGCTGCGAGAGAGAGGTGATGATCTCAGCATCTCGCGCGTGCAATGCACGCTGGAATTTGGGAGGGGACGGTCCCTCGATGCCCGCTCGGCTGTACAGTGTACTCGCAGCGCTGGCGTGACCGTTATCATAAGAGGGAGCTGGTAAGAGAAAGACTAGGGAGAGGGGCTAAAAGGAAGAGAAGAAAGGTTGCAGAACAGACCGATGCGCAGTCCGCTGACTGTAGCTTGACCTAGCAGTTCTCGCTGTAAAAAAAAGTACTTTTCAGCGATGCCCAACTTATCTAGGTAGCTTTGTCAACATGAAAACAAAAAAAAGGTCAGTGGATACCAGAGCTACCTATTTTGTGCCTAGAGTGATTAAAGTTGACAGAGGATGAAAAAATTAAATACAGAAACCCGCCTTGCAATACCATGTTCCGAAAAGAACTTCCTCATTACTTCTACACCCGCCGAGGTGGCTAAGTGGTCAGGGCGCTCGACTACTGATCCGGAGTTTCCGGGTTCGAACCCGACCGCGGCGGCTGCGTTTTTATGAAGGAAAAACGCTAAAGCGCTCGTGTGCTGTGCGATGTCAGTGCACGGTAAAGATCCCCAGGTGGTCGAAATTATTCCGGAGCCCTCCACTACGGCACCCCCTTCTTCCTTTCTTCTTTCACTCCCTCCCTTATCCCTTCCCTTACGGCGCGGTTCAGGTGTCCAACGATATATGAGACAGATACTGCACCATTTTCCTTTCCACAAAAACCAATTATTATTATTATTCATTACTTCTACTCATATTACCAGGGCATTCGAATGAACTTAACAAGGCATTCGAAAATAGTTTCAGGTGGTAAAGCGGTGTGCTTCACTAGAATCGTCGTCTTCAAATTTGGCGTCGATTTCATCAACAGAAGCTGCCGCGTGCGATTCAACAGCATCCGATAGGCGGATTTTCTTGGTGCCTTTATAACATTTGTGGATTTAAGTGCGCGGATTTCTTCTGACAAATTCACTCCGAGTTAGCGCACGTCTTCGACGCTTTGGGTTCTTCTCTTGATTGTTTCTTGCGGGCGCACGCTGTAGCTATTCAACCTCGACATGAATCACGTGCCCAACATAATTGTCTGTTCGTTAAATTGATTATTGCTGCTCTTGTGTTCGTGAAGTAAAAAAACTCTAAAATCTAAAATCTCCGCATTTTTTGCCTGCATTCATTGTTATTTTGCTATCAAAATTCACAGATATAGGAACACGTAAATGAAGGAATGGTTTAAGCACCGGCTAAAACATGAATTTTTTTTGTGATGTGGTGTTTAACCTCCCAAAGCGTCCCATGGTCTACGAGGGACGGCGTACTGGAGGGCTCAGGATCAATTTACGCTATCTGTAGTTCTGTAATATGCGGTAACATCGCATAGCACTAGGGAGCTTTTTGTATTTCGTCTGAGCTTTTTGTATTTCGTCTTAACATAAATTCGGCCTCCGCGGAAGGGATCTAACCCGCCGCCATTCAATGAGCAACCGAGCACCAAATCAACTAAGTCACCGCGGTGGGCCGCTGAAAGTTTATTGTACACGTCGGTAGCAATGACATACAAAGAAGGGAGGCACTGGCTTTGAGGGCGTCACCCTCGCCACGTCATATGCCGAGACAAAATTGGAAGGAAAAGGAAGGTAGACGGCAGAATAAAGTGAAAAAGGAAGAGAAAAGAGAAGAAAGGGAAGGAAAAGATGAAATGAAAGGGAACGAAAAAGAACGAAAGATTGCAGAAAAAATTCGCAGACGATCATACGATGTGATGCGACAAATCTGCGTTAGCTGTACTGGGTGTCCCGTTCGCCGTCCTTTTTTTTATTCCGCCGCTGCGGGGGCTTTTGTCGGAAGGATCTACTGGAGACTGGAGGTGGGTGTATGCTGGCGAGTGGAGGCTCGTAGCTGGGAGATGCCCGAAGAGTTGATGGAAGGAGCTCTGTTGTGCTCCGGTCTGCTAGAGGGGCTGGGGGGTGGAGGCTTCACAGAGAAACGCAGTCCGCAGTTTTTCGCCGAAAGCGGAAGAAGTAAAAAAAAGAAAGGAATGAAATAAGAAAGTAAGGACAGGAAAGGAGAGGATGAGCACAGAGGAATTAATGGGAAAGAGGAGCAACAGGAAGGTAAAGCAAGGAAAAAGAAAGAATAGGAAGAGAGAGCAAAAGGAAGAGAAAGATTAAAGAAAAGAATTGGAAAGCAGATAGAGGAAGGAAATTGAAAAAACAAAAAGACAGAGGAAAGAAAAGTATGCTCTAGGACGGGAAGGAGGATAAAAGGGAAAGAAAAGGAAGGTGAAGGAAGAAATAATTGGCTGTGGTTAAGCTCTGGTTAACCCTAGTTGAATTGCGAAAGCTTCGTTTCCTCGGCACGTCGTCTACGCAGTGTCTAATTCCGACGCTCTCGAGAACTCAAACCGGTCTTTTCCGCAGTTGAAGAGTCACTCCAGGACGTGGCATAACTTTTAGCCGCATCTTCGTTACGACGCTTCTAGAGCCGTGCGGCGCGCTCTTCTGGCGTCTCTCGAGCGCGTTGTCTCTTCCTCGCTTCGTTCTGTCGTCGTTGCGACTCTTTCGCGCTCTCCATAACGACTACAATACACTGAGGCAATCAAAGCGCGCATATATATATATATATATATATATATATATATATATATATATATATATATATATATATATATATATATATATATATATATATATATATATATATATATATATATATATCGGAGTATAAACTTTATTTAAGGAAACATTTTTACTTGACTCAACGTTTTGATCGGAGGACCGATCTTTTTCAAGAGTGACCATACAGTGCATGGGCGCGTGTTCTTATAGCATGGGACTTGACACACAGAAGGCTCAAAAAGAGAAGAAATAAAGAAAAGTAAAGAAAAGAAAAAAGGGGGAGGGGGCGGCCGGGAGAACGGAACACAACTGACACCGATGGCATATTAGGGAAGCAAAGGTGGCGCGTCGCGTACCGGTGAACTCACTGCACACACACACACACACACACACACACACACACACACACACACACACACACACACACACACACACACACACACACACACACACACACACACACACACACACACACACACACACACACACACACACACACACACACACACACACACACACACACACACACACACACATGTCAGTTGTGTTCCGTTCTCCCGGCCGCCCCCTCCCCCTTTTTTCTTCTCTTTACTTTTCTTTATTTCTTTTCTTTTTAAGCCTTCTGTGTGTCAAGTCCCATGCTATAAGAACACGCGCCCATGCACTGTATGGTCACTCTTGAAAAAGATCGGGCCTCCGATCGAAACGTCGAGTCAAATAAAAATGTTTCCTTAAATGAAGCGTATACTTCGATGTATATTATTTTAAGCAGTCAAGTACCTCATGTTTTCACAGCTCTCTCTCTCTCTCTCTCTCTCTCTATATATATATATATATATATATATATATATATATATATATATATATATATATATATATATATATATATATATATATATATATATATATATATATATATATATCCCGCGAGGAGGCACCTCCTCTCCCTCCCCCCAGTGGAGCACATCTGGTGGAGCGAGCGGCGACGGCAGTGGCGTCGACGGCGGTGCCATCTGTTGGAGCGGGGCAGCGACGTTGCTAGGCAACGGCGGCTCAAGGTTGTTCATGAGCCCGCGCATATGGCTGACTTGCGCGACGAGCCGAACTGGCTCGCTGGCTGGAGTAGTGAATCTTTCGCTTTAAAAGAGAGAGAGCACGAAGGTTGAATAGGAATCATGCTCAGCTTCCCTGACATCTTCAAGAAGCGTCATCTGTTGGCTGCCAGTAGCGAACCCGGCGTAAACGCATCAGCGCGGTGATTTTATGGCCGAGTCTCCCCCATCGCTGTAAAATCTGACCAGAAAAATATTTTCAGCCCTTACATCATCTATTTCTGGCGGCCACAGAAAATCAAAGGCATGTACCGAAGACCCGGAGTTACCGCACTGAATATGAATGTAGCGAATATGAATACATGGCGGCATCAGTGAAAACTAGAAGTGCCTGCGCAGATTGCCTGGGCCTGGAAGGATGAGAGACGAAAAGGAAAAGGAGGAAGAGGAAGATGGAGAAAGGCGAAAGGGAAGCAACAGAAAAGGGAGCGAAGGAAAACACAGGGGAGGGAAGAGGAAGGGAGATAAAGAGGCAAAGATGGGAAAGCGGAGGAAAAGGAAAACAAAGGAATATGAAGGTAGCTGAAGAGGAAGGTGAAGGAGTGAAAAAGAAACAGACAGGAAATGAAGAGGAATGATAAGGAGGAAGGCACAAAAATTATAAATAAAAGGAAGGGCAACGAAAAGGAAAACGACAGAACAGAAAGCTAGATCAAAGAAAAGGAAAAAAAAATGAAGCTGAAGGAAGGAAAAGGAAGGGAAGAGGAAGGAAAATTAAAGGGAATGAAAAGAAAGAGGAGATAGAAGGAAACTAAAAAAGAAAAAAGACCATTGGAGGGGAGCAGGGAGGCAGAGGTAGGACGAAAAAGAAAAAGAGGTTCACGAAATATTACTTGAGGAGAAGAAGAAGAAGAAGCAATGTAGACGTAGAGGAAGGAAGTAAGAAAGTGAGTGAGTGAGTTAGTGATTGATTGAGTGAGTGAGCGAGCAAGCAAGCAAGCAAGCAAGCAGGTAAGTATGTAAGTAAGCAAGCAAGTAAGCAAGTAAGCAAGGAAGTAAGCAAGTAAGAAAGCTAGTAAGCAAGCAAGCAAGAAAGTAAGCAAGTAAGTAAAAAAGTTAGCCAGCAAGTAAGCAAGGTAGCAATCAAATAAGTAAGCAAGAAGAAAGTAAGCAAGTAAGTAAGCAAGAAAGCAAGTAAGAAAGCAAGCAAGAAAGTAAGCAAGTGAGTAAGTAAGCAAGAAGGCAAGCAAATAAGTAGGCAAGCAAGTAAGCAAGTAAGTAAGTAAGTAAGCAAGCAAGCAAGCAAGTAAGCAAGCAAGCAAGTAAGTAAGCAAGTAAGTAAGCAAGCAAGCAAGTAAGTAAGCAAGTGAGTAAGTAAGCAAGAAAGTAAGCAAGCAAGCAGGTAAGCAAGTAAGTAAGGATGTAAGGAAGCAATCAAGCAAGTAAGTAAGCAAGCAAGCCAGTAAGCAAGCAAGTAAGCAAGCAAGCAAACATGTAAAGTAGGTAAGTAAAGTGAGTAAGTAAGTAAAGTAAGTGAATAAGTAATGTAAGTGAGTAAAGTAAGTAAGTATGTAAATGAGTAAAGTAAGTAATGTAAAGTGAGTAAAATAAGTGAGTAAGTGAGTAAAGTAAGTAAGTAAAGTAAGTGAGAAAGTAAAGTAAATTGTTTGAGTAACTAAAGTAAGGTAAGTGAGTAAAGTAAGTGCGTAAATTAGGTGAGTAAATGAAGTAAAAGCAAGGAAGGAAGGAAAGACTTCCTGCCTCGCTTCGCTTTGTGAAAGTATGAGCAGAGGGCTGGAATCGTTTCACTCTCCAAAGACGCAAGCATTCACAAGTCATGCATCTAGCTTAGGTATACTCCTGTTCCGTCCTCTCAATTTCCAATGAGCGTTGCGTCACTGACACCATCACTGTATGTGTGTGTGTGGTTGGTTGAGAATCTTGCCGTTAGTGCCATCACGAAAGCTGATGTCTAGTCACGGCATCATTGAATTACAGTTACCGCAATGGGAAGCAAAATGACAGAATTTTTCATGCATTTCTCAACAAAACATGCAACAGGAAGGTAGGAATAACAGCACCTTTTGACGCACTCCTTCCAAAGTTTGATTCCGCGGTGGTTATGTGATTGTACAAACCTCAAGAATCAGCCAGCCGCGGTGGCCGAGTGGTTATGGGGCTCGGCTGCTGGCCCGAAAGACGCGGGCTCGATCCCGGCCGCGGCGGTCGAATTTTGATAGAGGCGAAATTCCGGAGGTCCGTGTACTGTGCGATGTCAGTGCACGTTAAAGAACCCCAGGTGGTCTAAATTTCCTGAGCACTTCGCTACGGTGTCTCTCATAGCCTGAGTCGCTTTGGGACGTTATACCCCCATAAACTACACCAAACCTCAAGAACTTTCCTGTGAACTATACCATGCAACAAGATCGCAAGCTCTGCATAGCCTACGAGCTCCATTTCCCTATGCTGATTCATTCTTTAACTACTGCTAGATTTCTTTGATCCGAGCGCGATCCTATCCTCTGAAACAGGCTTTTCTTACATACCTAAGCGACGGCTTGCGCACAAATTCCACAGACAACGACTGCCGTCACTGGTCACGGCTGCTCGGGTCTAATAGTAAGCGGAAGCAAGCACGTTGTGCACAGGCAGTAGCCTCTTGTGTTACTTAAATCCGTGCTTGAATGTAACAGTGGCAAACCTTACCTTTCGGGCGCACCGCCGGCTAGACTGATGCCTGAGGCATGATGACTTGCGTCCAGAAGCTTGGGTGCGGACCGGAGTGGCTTACTGCGCGCAGCGGCGCATCTGACTGTCGAGTGCGACTGCGTAGACAGCCGTTTCGTTCTCACGCGCGACCAGTGTCTCCAGGCAGGATCATGTGGTCTTCTAGGTCCGGCCAATCAACGCTTTCTGGAGATTTTCCTACAATTCCATTGTTCATTGCGCTTCCTGCCGACGCCAGTACAGGCTGCGCTCTTTTTTCACTGATCACGTGACAGCCTAGCCGCGTGTGCAAAGGAAGTCGGCGTGCGGGGCAGCAACGCTGATCGTAAGAGGGCACCGCCGGCGTTCTTGTCGCGGGAATGTGTCTGGGACGCTTCCGGCGCCGGAGCATGAGGCAGCTTTCTCGGTTCCCTTTGTTACCCGAGTTCGCAGCTTCATGGAATGCACCGTCTTCTATTCTTTCTTCTGTCTTGTAGTGACATAAGAATCTCTCTGACCGGCATGTGTAGAGGAAATACGATAATGTGAAAGCGAAGACCTCCTCCCTAGTCTGCCATGGCGAAGTCCGCCTGAAGAGCATGTCCAGACTGGACACTTGCTGAGAGTGAAGCATGCTTGACTTCTTATGAATTACGTCGCTCCTCAGCAGCAGAGCAACAAAGGAGTAATCAATTTGGGGCAAAATGGTGAAAAACGTTGTCATCTTAACGCTCTGGACGCTCTCATGCAATTTTAAGAGAAACGAAGCTGTTGAAATGCAAGGCCGAATATCCCGTACAAATTCTTGCATACAACTGGCGTCAGAAGTGCACACAATACGGTTCGGTGTACTTTTCGAGTGTTGGCATTTAAAAGCGGTCAGAGGAATTTTTACTAAAAATTTGGAAGCGAACTACTGAGCTGCGGAATGCCTGATAAAATATAATAGATCTAGCCTCAGTAAATTTTGTTTTCAAACGCGGTCTGTTTGCTTTGTAACCATCCGTTACAAGGTCCTAAAAATATAAGCCGCTTTCTTCTTTCCCTCTTTCCTTTATCCGTTCCTTACGGCGTGGTTCGGGTGTCCACCGAGATATGTGAGACAGTTGCTGCGCCATTTCCTTTCCTCAAAAAACACTAATTCAGACAAAAAGATATTGAGGCCGTATAATGTTTAAAGAGACAATGAAGACAACTACTTGTGTAACTTTTGTTCGTGGTAAATTCGATTTTATTAGTTATTCTGGTTATGTTGACGTTTGTCTAAAAGCAAAACAACGAATTATTTGCTGACAAAACTGGGTTTAAAAATTTTCGCGCTATTCAGATCAACCTCGTAACATCTACAGCAAAAACTTGAGGGCCTTCTTAACCACACTCTTAAAAAAGAAAATGCAATACTATATAGGTTGCCTGCTCTGCTGTCTACAATGAGGGCGTATTTATTTTTTCCGATTTTCCCGCCAAAAATGCGCTTTGAAAGGGTTTCATTGCCATTATATGATACGCATGAGTCATCACCTTGGTAAGTTCAAGTAGCTTTTGGTACCCGTTTAGAAGTGAATGGTGCTGTATCCTAGCCCATGTAATCCGCGACCAACGAATGTCGAGGCAAAGTGGTTGTTTTGCGAAATTGAGCTCTGATGGCGATACCTGAATTTAATTTCTTTTTTTTAGCATTTTTTACTTGACAACGCTTCGTTATCAGCGCAAGTAGCCTCTTTGTCGTTAGACTGAGGTGATTTATCGGTGAAGGTTTACTTGTCCTCATTATTTCTTTATAAAGGCGGCCAAAATTATCGGACAGTATGACATTTATAACGCTCATTGGTGGCAATCCTAAGTGTAAGGAACTGAGTTCAGAAGAGAGAAACTGAATGAAGCACCATAGATTTACTTCGAATTCCAGCAATCTGTCTACATAAGCACCTTGCTTATTATGCTGAGGAGTTCCTGCATTCAGGTACACGCTCCAGTGACAACAGTAATGCATTCAAAAAGTTTTGCACGTATTGCAACAATTTCTTCCCAGCGCAACTTCTGCTTGACGTAGGTTGCTTCCTATAAGTTTTCGTCTTGCGTGCAGCCACGCCTTCACACGGTGCCGCATGTTCATTCGATACTTATAACTCATTGTGGTCATTCGACCTGAGAAACCCTGATCGTCATTAAGGAGGCCGTGTAGTTTGCGACAATTTGTTTCACTTCCGCCTGCACTTCTAGGCTTCACTTTTCTTTGCGATCTGAGGGCCCTTCAACAGCCTAAAGCGGACGAGTGGGCGGTTTCAATTGCTATACTCTGAATGCCATAAATCACTGTGCGTATTTTATTTCAGCCTGAAAACATTATCAATTCAACGTTCTCTTTTACTGCAAGTTTTGCAGCCTTTTACTTCTGTAGTCCTTATTCGCGGCTATTTCAAAACAGATTCCTACATTTCCAAGCTTCTTCAGTGGCATTAGCCGACACTAATATTTGTGTCGGGGTGAAATCGTGTCCATCTTGCAACAAAAGATGACAAGGCACAATATTGTACTGTAGTATTGCATGAGAAGGTAGCTGCTAAGTATACGGCCGCTGATAAGCGCGCAGCAAACTGTATCTACGGTTCCACATCAGGAAATGCACCTCTGCTCCTTTCAATAAAATTAGGTGCAATGCACAGCCAGAAATCGAAAAAAATCAAGTGTAAGCTCAAAAGAATTGTTAGGACGGCAAAGTTGAATTTAGGGGGGGGGGGGGGGGGGGGGGGGGCGTTTTACGGATTGAACGCTCTCTCCGGAATATACATAGCCTCGGAGGAACGTATTAAGTGGCCCGAATCATCGCCAGAAGACCTTCGATTCAATGAAATTTTCTTAGAAACAGGAAGGCTTTATTTTGACAACATTTCCTCTTGCGCGAAGTCCAGCATTCTCCCAAACGGCTTCTGACTGCGCGCGTGCGAACATGCCACCCCTTCCACCGCTTCTGCTAGTGCCGTGTGCAGTCTCGCGTCTGTCATCCGACCAGTGTCGCTACAAGAATGTCTGCACGCCGCACGCCCTGTTGCTTCTTGTTCCTGTTGTTGTCTTGTTCTGTGCTTGGTAGACTAATGGAATAATGTGCGGGCCGCAGCCGAAACAGGAAGGCTCGCGTGGCGGCTGCAGCGGTATCTGTGATCGCGCCACCAGCATCATGTAACGCTGCGCCGGCAGGTACGGGCGACATCCTGTCAAAGGACGCTGTCTGCCTCCCTTGCGACGCCGCTGATCCGTATGCCCAAGAAGTAGGCGCCTGAACAGTGGCGCTGTAGACGGCCTAAATGAGAGTCTTTGTTCTTGAATTCTTGGAATCCTGTTGATTTCTTAAGAAGAAATGTAAAGCACTGAAGCACGTTGAAATGGCCTGGGCATAAAAAAAAGGATGCCCATTTTCTAGTAGCATCAGATGTCGAGCTGTTATGTCAAAGGGAATTATTTTATAAAGTACCCACCTACCACATATTTTGACTCTCAAAAATGTACTGCACACCCCTACGCAATAATAATTTTCGATCGATATGAATGGACACATTTTAGCCTCACATATTTACGATTCTTCCCCATGCGAAGTTTTTTAAAGTCCATGGCTTCCCTCTAGCCATCTTACATATCTGTTTTCCCTGGCAGAAACGAATTTGTAGAAAATAAGGCTCGTTTCCTTGCGAAAGCCGCCGAGCTACTTCTTACTCAAGCGTCTCTTTACAATAAGCGCACCTTTTTTTCAGTTTCTCACGGGCGTAAGAAAAAACGTGTAGGAAGTCTGGGTGCTCTCTGCGCTTCCTGCGAAATTGGAAAAAGAACAGAGCCTATTATTTTTGTTTATTCGTTTTTCGGCCGTGCCCCGAATCTTGGATTTAATTGAGCTGCTACAAACTGCGGACAGTTTCATACACTTTAAGTTTTTTAAATAAAAAGAAACACCACTGCCGATCACTAAAAACATATAAACTATAGAATTCTTGGAGGTATATTTGCACAACAAACGAATTACTTCAGAGCAGTGCATGATTTTGAAAATTACTCTTTTTGCTTTACATTGACTGATAATTTAGCCAGTAGCACAGAAAATTTTACAGTATTGTCAATGTTCATGAAAATGAGATTATTGCACTTAGCAACCAGTATGATGTGCCCATTCATCTTGCCGACCGTCCCAAAGTGTTCGACATATTCTTGCTTAGCATCTCCTCAGCCTGGATAAATATTTCGTTCACTGTTTCCAGTTTAAATGAATCCTACGAAGATTGTAGAATATATTTGATCATTCAAAATATCGGCACTGTGTCGCCACCCCCCCCCCCCTTCCTCGTTCCTTTGTTTAGAATCGCTCTGGCAAGTGGTCCCCAGAGAACATCCTAGGAGGCAGGTTGGCTACATAGCTCACATGACCTTGCGTCATCTTCCAAACCTGCCCACCGGATAGCAAGCAAACTGTCCACCGTGGCAAGTGGGAGTTAAATTAATGATGGGTCGCTCGATAAGAGAAGCCTAGGCCACACAATGCCCACCGCTGGGAACACATGCCATCGCATGTCAGTGGCGCATCGCATAACCGACCCAACTCTGCGTCCCGAGGGTTATGAGGACTCCCAGGGATCTGCGAATGTGAAATAGAGAATGACCTTCTGCATATCTGGGACTCGACCAATAACGCTACCGAGTCATACCCTTAAGGTGGAGCTCAAGTGTCCCCTCCAATTTTTGGAGTGCATTTGGAGCATCCCTCTTATATTTTACATATGCCAGCCGCATAGCTATCTTCTTTTTCTTTCTCTCCTAGTCTCCACTGTGGTGAAATTTAGAGCTGGGACCGTTTATGGCGAGAGTGTTAAAGCGTTATCCACCGATTTCTGAAGAGCTAAGACTATTGTCTTGAAAACACCTATAGAGACTCGCAACAGCATACACACAACTTTTATTGAAAAAGCCGTAGTTTTCAATAAATCAAAACATTCATGCCGTTTCTGGCGTGCTTTTGGCTAAGGAACCAAGGAGCCTTTGCATAGAAATGTCGTTTTCAGCGTTTTTATGCTCGAAGGGACCGTACCACGCTATATCTTCAGCCTCACATATCTATCATCCCTGAAATATGTGGCAGTAGTTCTTGCGATGATCATACGATCCTAATTATCTTCCAATATCTTTTTTGTTTGTTTCATAGGGAAATATTTGCTCATTGAATAGAGGTGGCAATGTTTAGTGTAAGCGGGGTGACAATATTGGGCTCTCAGATTATGCGCAGAATTTCTAATGAATAATAAAGCGCGAGAACTGCAAGATTGCTTCGGCTGGGGCGCCAAGTTAAAGGCACCAAAAATAATAGGTATGCTTGCTGCCCAATATACTGTAACGCTTCATAATTCTTCCTCACATTACCAGTACAGGAAAGAGAGGTTAAAGAAGGGAGACCGGTCTTTGTGGACGATGTCCTCAGTCCAGGACTCCGAGGCACCCTAGCGTGCAGTAAATTTCCTTGACAATTTAAAATTATCGCTACTTTAACAACTTCGCCGCCGCCACCTGACCTCCTCGCCACTGCAATGCGGGACCGCAGGCATTGGCTTTTACGATCCCGCTTTTACGATCCCGGAAGGAAAGCGTGATGGCTTGTGGAGGAAGCAGGGGCTTCACAACACTCGCAGGAAGTATTTCGTCCCGACAACGAACAGCGTAGCACCAGCGTAGCTATTGATTTGTACTTTAAACCGCATGCATTTGAATAGATGAGCTTGAGCGCACCTTTCCTGAACAGGGTAGAAGTCGTTTTCTTTTTCTTTTTTTACCGAAACCCAAACAGTGCCTTACAGATGAGTTGTTTCAAACTTTTTCGTTATCTGCAGTCCTTACTGGAAGGGATGATCAGCGCTAGCTATTCCACGTTGTACTTCTCCTATTGTTGCATTTCATTTGAATACCACGGGCATGTATTAGTGGGTGATGACAGCAGTTTACATTTGGCTGAGTTACAGAAACAGTTGACAGAGTCGCAAAGTGATCGCGGATGCGTTAAGTTAATATCTAGTGGTATGCAGTTTCCAGGAGCTTTCCGCTCAGGTTGTGAAAGCATTTCTGTCCGTTTTTTATGGCAATGAAGTAAAATGTGAAAACATATTATCAAATACATCTTTTCGTTGCATTCCTGTGAATGCACGGTCTGCACTGAACATAACGGCTGATCTTGAGTATTTGTTTAATCAACTAGGTATTGTTGAAGTGTTTATGATTACAGAAACCTGTTACTCCTGCGATAAAGAAGTAATTAGTATGCACGGTTACAACTCATACTTCATGAATAGGTCTTCAGTGCGTGGTGGTGTTTGTGCTTTGGTAAAAAGTTGTATAAGCTGTGATCTTATGCCAGAATTCTGTTGCGTCACTGCCGACTGTGAAATGGCGTGCTTAAAGTTTGACCGCACTATTATTGCGGTTTGCTACCGGCCTACTGATGGCCGCACTGCAGAATTGATTTCCTTCATTGATCTCTTTTTAACTTTTGTGAACAAGAATCGTATCCGGGTTATTTTAGGTGGAGATTTTGATATAAACCTGCTTTCTGATAAGAGCACGGCAAAAACATTTTTCTTTCTACTCTCAGCAAATGGCTGCGTTAATACAATCACCGGACCTACAAGGGTTACTATTCGTAGAGAATCCCTCATTGACCTTTTGATTACAAATTTTGAAGAAGAGAGCTTTATGTCCTCTGTCATTCATATGACCTTAGCGACTATTTTCCGATATTGCTCGGAGTGAAAACACATATTAAAAGAAAACCGCCACATACCTACTTTTATCAATCCATAACTGAAGACAGCCTTGCTACTTTCAGACAGGCTATTGTAGACACGACCTGGTCGATGTGCTCACTGTAACAGATGCAGAAGCTGCTTATGACTGTTTTTTGGACAAATTTAAATTTCTTTATGCTGAACATTTTCCATACAAGGCGCACGTATCACCTCGAAAAGGGCACAAGGAGTGGATGACGTGACGTCTGCTTCAGAAGAAACACTATAAGGAAAAAATGTACAAACACTTCATCACTACACGCGATCCGGAATTATTAATAAGGTACCAAATTTTTAGAAATAAGTTAACTAAAGAGTTAAGCCGTGCTAGAGACTCGTATTCTACGGTAAATTTGAATCATGCAACGGCGATATTCGAAAGTTATGGCACCAGACTAACTCTGTTTTTTTACCCACACCTAAGATTAGCTCTCCCCAAGAAGTACTCGTTCAAGGACAAAAAGTAAGCGGACGCGAATTAGCTGAGGAGTTCAACCAATATCTTGTGAACCGAGAATACCAAAGCTGCTCAAACATAACATATGGGACTCACATCAGGCCCAGTACAAATTCTATGTAGTGAAATCCAACTACATGTTCTGAAGTATTCAGAGCATTTTAAATATGAAAAATTGCAGATACCATGCTATAGATGATTTGCAGATTTGGCCTGTTAAGGATGTATTGGATATTTTAGACCCATTTTAGCACTTATGTTTACTCTCAGTCTAGAATCCGGAGTGTTTCCACGGCGCACGCAAACTGCTAAAATTACAGCTCAGTATAAGAAAGCCGATAAACTTTGTATTTCGATTTATAGACCAGTTTCAGTGCTGCCAATCTTTTTAGGGGATTGGAAAAAGTCATTCACACTCGAATAGCATGCTTTTGTGACACACACAAAATTATGACAGATTCACAGTTTGGTTTTATTAAACGTAAGTCAACTGAGACCGCATTACTCAGCCTGAAAAATTATATCTTGTAATATTTCGAAGACAAGAAACTTGCTCTAGGCGTTTTCATAGATTTTTCGCAGGCCTTTGACTACATCAGTCATAACTGACTCTTGGCAAAACTGTTTGACTACGGTCTCAGGGGTGCTGCTCATGCACTTCTTGCGACTTATCTTGAGCACCGCTTTCAGTTCACCAGTACTAATAGCTTCCGATCCTCGGTAAAAAAAGCAACCGCTGGCGTACCTCAAGGCAGCATTGTCGGGCATCTACTTTTTAATTTATACATTAATAATATATTGTTAATGAATGCCCTAATGTGAAATGTGTTTTGTATGCAGATGATGCCTCACTTATTTTCTCGTCAGTCACAGGTGAAGAAGGCATAAACCATGCAAACAGAACATTGAGGACACTGCACGAATGGTCCGTTGCAAATCACTTAAAAATTAATGCAACTAAGGCAAAAGCTGTTATCTTCAGACCAAAAAAATAAATGCATTACGACACCATGCGATCTTATGCTTGGTTTGGAAAAGATTGAGGTTGTAGAAAATATTAGGATATTAGGGGTAAATTTTAATTGTCAGCTTAGTTGGGACGATCATGTTGCGCTGTCATTAGCCAACTTTCTCGTGTCTCGGACATCATCAACAGACATCGTCACATGCTTCCATACAAAGTTAAGCTTCTCCTATATAACTCCCTATTTATGTCCCGCGTGAACTATGCTCACCTCGTTTGGGGAACAACTACAGTTGCAAATAAAACTAAAATATATATTATACAGAAGAAGGCTCTGCGTGCAGTACTTAACGTCGTTTATGAAGTAGTAAAATGCGATCTTTTCAACCAACTCAGTGCTGTATAAATTGTTGTATATGTGGTTTCGGTTCCGGTTTGGGGATCACCTGCCGCTAGAGGCACCAGTGTCGTTATTGTATATATATGACTGAATGTGGCAATAAAGGGGGATGTTTGGTTGCTAGCAGTTCGTGTACTTGGGCGGCACCCGCCGCTACAACATTGGCGACGAGGATGGGATCATTTCGGGGGGCGTGACTTTCGCCGCTTGCTTTCCGGCGCCATGAGCATTTCTGGACTTGCGCCGCCGCCCCCGTTCCTGCCTGTGCCTGGTCGACCTGCTGTTGCGTGGCCGTAATGGTTCCGCATCTTCGAGAACTACCTGCTTGCTTTGGGGGCCTCTGACTGCACGCCGGATCGTCGCAAAGCACTACTTCTTCACAGCCTCGGCGTAGAAGGTCAGCGCATATTTTACACATTACCACTTCCATCGTTGGACAACGTCAAGCTCGGTGAGCAAACTGCTACTGAGAAAACGTCGGAAGATAGCAAGGGCACAGGCGACACAAGGCCTGAAGTATCGTCGTACGATATCGCACTCGCCGCTCTGCACGCTCATTTTATCGTTTCAGTAGGCGAGTTCAGCAAGCTGGTGAATCAGTGAATGAGTACATCACTGCATTGCGGGAGCTTTCTGCTACATGCTCTTTTCCTGTCGAAGAAGATTCGCTGCGTGACCAGTTCGTTGCTGGTATTTCGTCTCGGAGCTTGCGCGAGCGTCTTCTGCTTGAAGGACCGTCTCTCTCGTTCGCTAGAGCAGTACTACTGGCAAGGCAGTTTGAGCAGGCGTACAATGATCTGCAAGAATTTCCTTCTGTAGATGTTGGACGCATAAATACTCGTGGAAATACGCCTACGCGTACACCAGAAACCGACGAGAGCTCGAAGCGGTCGCACAACCGCCAGTCTCATTGTTACCGCTGCGGTTCATCCCAGCCCAATGCAGCATCAGTTCGCTGTCCAGCCAAAAGCAAGCGTTGTCACCATTGCGGTGTCATGGGTCACTTCCGCTCTGTTTGCCAGAAACGAGGCTCCGCTCCGGTGTGTGAGGTAGACAGCCAAGACTCTCCTAGCGAGGAAGTTTTGAGCATTCTGGCTGTGACGACGGCCGCTCGCTCCGCTGTTCACGTCACAGTTTCGATTGACCGTGCGGACATAACTTTCCTTGTAGATTCTGGGTCGTCAGTTTCCATTGTTGCACACGATCTTTTTAAGCAGTATTTTGAAGGCCAAGTACTTTTTGCCCCGACTGTTCGGTTACTGGACTATTCAAAATATCCAATTCCGGTTCGTGGCTGTTTCTTCGCTGACGTTACGTACAAAGCTAGCACAACAAGCCTTCTTTTCTACGTCGTAGAACAAGGCACCTCACTCTTGGGTATCGATGCCATCAAGGCCCTCGGTCTACAGATTGATTGGTCATCTCTGCAATACCTTGAAACGACGCTAACTTCTAATTCTCGAAGGGAACAGCGCCCTGACCCGACGAAAGCCGTGCAGGATATTAACCTCCCAAAGGAATTAGTTGGCGAGTTTGGATCTCTTTTCGATCCAGGCTTTGGCCTCGCGAAAGGTTTTGTGCATCACGTCAAAACGCGATCCACGGTGCAGCCAGTGCAATACAAACTTCGGCGCCTTGCGCTCTCGCTACGACCACTGGTCACGGAAGCGCTCCATCGGTTGGAAAATCTGGACGTGATAGAAAGGGTGGAGGCATCTGAATGGGTGTCACCCAATGTGGTCGTTAAGAAGAAAGAGGGAGGTATTCGCCTCTGTGTAGACCTTCGACAAGCAAACAAAGCTGTCGTAATAGACAGCTTTCCCTTTCCTCATACAGAAGAGCTATTGCATAGTTTAGTGGGGGCTACAAATTTTTCTAAGCTAGACCTCGCATCAGCTTACCACCAGGTCATGCTTCACCCTGCGAGTCGCGATTTGACCGCATTTGTAACACACGAAGGCCTCTTTCGTTTTAAACGAGTGTGCTTCGGACTGGCTTCCGCGCCTTCTGCATTTCAGAGTATGACGTCCAAAGTCCTGCAAGGATGTAAGGGCGTGCTCTTCTATATAGATGACATTATAGTCTTCAGGCGGGGCCGGCAGGAGCACATAGATAACCCTGCAGCAGTACTTCAACGCATTAAAGAGGCAGGACTCAAACTGAACAGCAAATGTATCTTCGATACGCAGGAACTTTCATTTTTGGATCACAGGATCACAGCAAGTGGTATTGTTCCGCTGGAGGAAAAGGTTGCTTCCATCAAGGATACACCGGCACCCACCAATACAGCCAGCCTTCGATCGTTCCTGGGACTGGTCGAATACTACTCTAGGTTTGTTCCCAAATTTGCCGATATGGTAGAACCGATGCGCGTTCTGTTTCGAAAGGGGCAACCATTTGTTTGGTCTGGCGAGGTAGGCTCCAGTTTTCGAAAGATCAAAGAGGCACTTGCGTCCAACGTAGTCCTGCGGATTTTCGATGCATCTCTTCCAGTTGTTGTTTCCACTGACGCTTCAGACTGTGGGCTTGGAGCGGTTCTCCAACAGGTGGAGGGAGAGAAACTACACACTGTCACCTTTGCTTCTCGAGCGCTTTCATCTGCAGCGAGGAGATATTCAGTAGGAGAACGCGAAGCTCTTGCGTGTGTTTGGGCGTGCGAGAAGTGGCATGTTTACTTGTGGGGACGCCATTTGACGTTGTTTACGCACCATCAAGCCTTGGTCGCATTGCTGTCTACTCAAGGGCCAGGAAGGCGTCCTTGCGGATAGCACGGTGGGCGGAGCGCCTACTGCAGTACAACTATACAGTAAAGTACCGGAAGGGTTCGCAAAATCGAGTAGCAGATGCGTTCTCTCGCCTCCCTGCGTCACCTCCTCAGGAAGAAGACTTTACCAGATGAAACTGTATCAGTTGCCCTTATATCTTCTTGCATTACCAGGGAAGAGTTTGAACAGGCCCAGTCGGAAGACAGCACACTGCAACGAACCAAGGCCTACATTGAATCGTCCTGGCCTGCGCAAAAATCTTTGCCGGGTGAGCTTCAACCTTTCCTCAAACTTCGCGATGAACTGTCAGTGGTGGACAATTTGATTTTGCGTGGCGAACGCCTTGTGGTTCCCGCATCACTTACAGCGCGGATAATTACCGCTGCTCATGAGGCTCACCCTGGAATTGTACGAACGAAAGCACGTCTGCGAGAAAAATTTTGGTTGCCAGCCATGAACAGGCAAGTCGAGCTAGCTATTCAAACGTGTAGTATATGCCAGGCAGCGGACAAGAGCACGAAGGTTATGGCTGCACCATTGAACCCGGTCCCCTTACCAAAGGAACCGCGGCTAAAGCTTGGCATGGACATTGTTGGCCCATTTGAGAGAGCACCACACGATTTTCGATATGCGATCACGCTGGTCGACTACTTTTCTAAGTGGCCCGAAGTATACTTTTGCAACCAAGCCACAACACGCACAGTAACAGGCTTTTTGGTGTCAGTGTTCGCACGTGAAGGTTACCCAGAGGAAATTGTTTGCGATAACGGGCCACAGTTTTCATCTAGAGAGTTCCAAGCTTTTCTGCAGGATCGCGGCATCCGCTTGCGGCACTCGTCCGTATACTACCCGCAAGCAAACGGACAGGCAGAACGGTTCAACAGAGTTTTTAAAAGCTTTGTTCAAGTGGCTACACTCGAGCAGCGTTCCTTACGCCAAACGGCAACAGAATACTTGGGCATTTACCGTTGTACGCCGCATGCCACAACTGCAGTTGCTCCAGCACTTCTCCTGCATGGACGTCTGCCAAGGACTCGGCTCGATGTCGTTGGGTATCCGTCAGCAATATTTGCAACCGACCCTACTTCAGAGCTCCACCGCCTACGCGAGCGGGTGAAGCAAAAGCAGCAATCCAGTAAACTATACACAGACGCTCGCAGGGCCGCAAGGGAAACCAAAGTGAATGTTGGTGACCTTGTACGAGTACGCAGACAAACAACTGCTTTTAAAGGTGACCTGGCTTTTAGCCGCCCATGAAAAGTGATAAAAAAGCAGGGGCAATCGTCCTTCCAACTTGATGATGGAAAAACGTGGAACGCTTCAAAGTTGTCAAGGATGCCACGAGCTTCTGCATCTCTCTGTGGGTGGGGGGAAAGGAGTGATACAAATGACACCGCTAGGGAAAGCAGCTCACCGCCTACCTTGGAGAGACCCGTTTCAGAAGCGCCAACCGGAACTTCAGCTGTGGCTGCTGCGAAGCAGCCGCCTATGTCACCAGTGACCGGCTGTGAGCCGGAAGAGACTTCGCCTGCCGCCAGTGGTTTCTCAGCAGCATCGGGACCTCAGCGTAGGGTACAGCCATCAAGGAATAGACGACCTCCAGACCGCTATGGACACTAAGTACAGAAAGACACGTTTTGCAGTGAACATGAACCTGTCACAATCTGCACGAGTGTTGAGTTTGCTGACGTTGTGAAATATGGACATAAATGGAGTTGTATCTTGTTTTCCTCTTTTTGTTTTATATTTTTGTATTAAGCGCATAAGACAAGCACATTGTTGTTACTGTAAATATAATTCTGTAAAAGAGCACTAACGTACTACCACTACTAAATCACTAACCCATGTAGCTCTTTTTTTATAAGGAAGGGAATATGTTGTATATGTGGTTTCGGTTCCGGTTTGGGGATCACCTGCCGCCAGAGGCACCAGAGTCGCTATGTGTATGTATATGACTATGTGGCAATAAAGGGGGATGTTTGGTTGCTAGCAGTTCGTGTACTTCGGCGGCACCCGCCTCTACAACAATATCTCAAATGCACTATGTTAGGCTCGCTGAAAGGTACGAAAAGGAAATAAAACAAATTTTATATCACATGAGCGACATGGCGCACCTTTCGCTAAATGTACAAACTTACCCACACAGACATAGCGAATTGTGGCACGTTCCAACATGCCGCACCAATGTACGGTACCCATAGCCTAGCAAACACGTTACCCCGCCTTTTAAATAAGTTTCATGCTGGAAATGTTGACGTGTCCCGAGTATGCCACAAAGATATACAGAGTGTATGTGCTATATTTTAGATTGTAACATGCATATTTCACTGCTTCTTTCGAATTCTTTTCACGAAACGCGTTCTTCAAGTAACCTCAGACGCGCTTTGTTTGCGATATCTTCTTTCTGTTCTTTTGTTCGCTATTATTGCTGATTCATCCCCTGTCTTGATTGCATAAGTTGCTCTTCATGTTGCATGCTGCCCTGTGTGTAGGGGCCGAGGGGCACATCAAGCCACATCATACTCGCTTTTTTCCCTCGACCCTCTCCATGTGTACATAGGAAATAAAGACGAATTGAAATTGAAAATTGAAATTTTTTGTTGCGATTCACCAAGGAAACGGCGAAAAATAGGGGGACAAAAGGGAAACAAACACGACAGGACCAGCGCACCTGTCGTGAGGCTCCTACCCCGAACAAAATCTTTTCTTGCTTACATGTAAAGCAGCTGCATAGCAACAGTTTCATAGGAACACTATGACATTTAGCCAAGCGTAGTCGTGACACTTTGCTTATTCATGATAGACACAGCCATGGTCAGTCATGACCCGACCATGACATGAACTTGGACTTTGGTGGCCAAGTTCGGCACGGTTCACCCAAAAATTTACCGTGGCCAAATTGTGCCAAAAGTGATATACACTTATAATAAAACACGCCTTGTTGGATGGTTGCACCGAAATTAGTACCGGGCCATCCCCAGTATTTGGCACTGGTCACCCGAAAATCGAATTAGGCAAAATTGGACCAAAATTGATATCGAAGTACAACGGACCACGCCCCGTTCGATGGTCGCACCTAAATTTGGGCCGCGCCACTCCTAAAATAGAATCATCAGTGCACAGCGGCCTGCAGTTCAAGTCTGCTCATTCGTTAGTTACTTTCCTGTAATAAGGAGTCGCAATTAGGTTCAACTATTTAGTCATACTACCTCAATTCCAAGTACTGTTAATTTGATTACATTCGGAAATTTTTCGTTAAGTCACTAATTACTATTCACTATCTGGCGGTCACTAGTCAGGTAATATTATTAGGTCGTGTATTACGTCGAGCTAAAGTACTGTTAATATGACAATTGGTACTGTTAATATGACAATTGGAGCATTTATGGTCTTTTTGATCACTAAGTACTTCACACTAATTAGGCGTTGATAGTTAGGTGCTAATATTTAGTACTTTACTACCTCCAGTTTAGGTACTAATCATTTGATTACGTTCGGAGCATTTTAGCCGTTTCGTTCACTAATTATTTTTAGCTAATTAGTAGTTGGTAAATAGATGCTAATATTTTTCCCTTTACTACGTTCAATTAGGGTACTCTTCATGTGATTACATTAAGAGCATTTTCCACATTTAATTCGCTAATTACTTCTCATAAATTAGGGTCGGTAATTAGGTACTACCATTTGGTCCTTTATTAAGGGCATTTCTATCCATTTTATTTACTAATTAGGGGCCACAACTTTGACTTCTCCAACTCAAGTACTAATAATTTAATTTACATCAGTGCATTGGCGTTCTGTCCGGTTTTATTCACCAATTGCAATTGAAAATTTAGCGCCCACTAATTAGCAGTCACTACCCATTCACTCATTACCTATGCACTGTTAATCAGTGCAGCTGTTATGCTTCTCACCTATGCATCAAATCACACTAGGCATGGTACCACCGCACTCAACCAACGTCATTGGACGCACAGCGCCGGTTTCTCCGCTCGACGGTCCATAAAACGATTTTGTATTGCAATTAAGAAGGTCATGTGTGCCAGCTCCTATCATTGCGGTCGATGACTGGTTGCCGGCGTCGCTGACACTGTCCTGTATGACAGTGTGTCATTAGGTTCATGTGCAATTCACTAGAACCACGTTCACATTCGAAACCGAACACTAGGCGTTGCTCTGCACTCGCGACTATTGTATGCCTGCCAAACATAATACAAGCGCTTTAAATGCCCGCACGGACTCAAGAAATCCTAACATAGTTAGCTATTGCCAACGGCAATACTAAGTTCGATACACGCACTTATACACATCATTTCGTGGGACAGAGAGTTTATGAAGAGTGAAATCCACAAAGAGATATGTTTCGCATAGGAACGCCCTATTCAGACGGCATAATCAGAAAGGAAAACCACCCACAAAGTAACTTACCGCATTACCAACGCTTTTACCACCATCTGTGAAGACTTGCTAACTCAGTGATGCCCCCAGCCAGCCCCAAAACACGCGCCAGCATTCAATACTGCGGATGGCCTAAGGGCGCCTGGACGAAAAAGCGTGCCGTGTGCAGCGTTGGGAGCTGGCGCGTAAGGAGAAAAGAGGAGGAAAGCGCCGCGCACAGGAGATTGTTGACACTTTATATTATCAAGCACGGGCGTTCTCGAGGAGGGCGTGCGCGCTCTTTCATAAGGCCTTTGCATTCGCCGCGGAAACAATGCGAGTTTATCTGCTGGAGTTACGCCACCCACGCCGCTAGAGGCGCTACGACCCTACCGCTGGCTCCATGCCTGTGTCTGCGGCGGGGCGCTGCGGCCCGCTGGTTCATGGTGACCGTAGCACCAAAATCAAAGAAAACAAAATGCAGATGCTTAAGCTCCGTATCTTCAACACAGTCCACACATGTGCACAGATTATTTATTACAAACTTGGCTCGATGAAAGCATTTCAAATGAGGATTCATACCCCCATTACTCAGAACTATGCCCAGCATTTGTGGTTTTAAATCCAGAAGGAAATACTCTGAACACTTTCTGTCGTTTGTCGCCTGGTCCGTGATTAGGTGGCAGGGTAATGCTGAGTTGAAGAGAATGAAAACTCAGAGAACGTAAGCTTTGCGCTCGTCCCGTAAAAATGGACTATATCGCGGAGAAAATGCTATACGACGCGTGAGCCGTAAATCTGATAGCGCCGTAGCTGGTAGCTTGAGACGATACATCTAGAGATGAAAGTCAGGCTCATGTACACTAAAGTTGGTCTCAAATAAATTGATTGCAGGGATATATATATATATATATATATATATATATATATATATATATATATATATATATATATATATATATATGCACACATTCCTTTATGCACCATGGCTTCGCTGACTGTTGGCTTCCTTCATATGTCTGCCAAACTAGCCCTTCAATTCAATTGCCTTGTCTGCCAATATATATATATATATATATATATATATATATATATATATATATATATTCAATTGCCTTGTCTGCCAATATATATATATATATATATATATATATATATTGGCAGACAAGGCAATTGAATTGAAGGGCTAGTTTGGCAGACATATGAAGGAAGCCAACAGTCAGCGAAACCATGGTGCATAAGGGAATGTTTCAAGTTTTTTTTAAATTTGGGTTGCTAATCAATTCGTTTAAAGAAAATTACTTATAAAGCAGCAGAAAAAACAGCCATGTCACCGGTGGGATCCGAACGCACGACCTCCGCATATCGCGTCCGGTGCTCTACCAACTGAGCTACGGCGAAGGCTGCACAATCTGCTGCTTTCGTGGGTATTTGTTTTGCGTGTAAGCAAACCTTGTGAGTGTTCACCAGTGCCACCCTCGTCCATAACATATAGAAATAAAACAAATAGAAACATTCCCCTATACACCTTGGTTTCGGTGACTGTGGCTTCCTTCATATGTTTGTCAAACGAGCCGCTCAATTCATTTGCCTTGTCTGCCAATAGCTTAACGAAGGTCTCGGTTCTGGCAATCTTGATGCCATAGGTAGCATAAAAAGCTCCTCGCGCAGTTTCCGCCCTCGCCGTTAGATGACATTCTACGTCACACTCGCGGTATTACATGACGTCCTACGTCCCCCGCTATGTACGAGGGTGGCACTGGTGAACACTCTCAAGGTTCGCTTACACGCAAAAACATAAGTACCTACGAAAGCAGCAGAATGGGCGGCCGTCGCCATAGCTCAGTTGGTAGAGCACCGGACGCGACATTCTGAGGTCGTGGGTTCGGATCCCACCGGCGGCATGGTTGTGTGACGGCGGTGACTGTTGACTCCCTTCATATATATATATATATATATATATATATATATATATATATATATATATATATATATATATATATATATATATATATATATATATATATATATATATATATATATATATATATATATATATATAATGTTGTAATGTGTTGTGCTTAACAGTGGGATAATAATACTTAGGTTAATCTATTGCTTCAAGAAAATACTTATTAAGCAGCAGAAAAAAAACCATGCCGCCGGTGGGATCCGAACCAACGACCTCCGAATATGTACATGGTACTTTAGCCGATATCGCTTTTCGCATGCCCTGAATGTACTTATTTTCACCCTCATGTACGTCACAACTTCCTTAAACGAGAGACCTGTATCAATAGCTCGAAAGAATACTGACTACTAATGTGTGCGCAAGTGTAAAGAAGCATAGTAATGCACTTTTTTCTGCTTAAAGCCAGCGGCACGCGCCTTTCCGCGTTTGTTTGTCAAAAGAGAGGCCACCAAATTTCTCTGGAACGACTGCGGCCGCGCGCAAGCCTGTCTTTATGTTCAAACTTTGTCGTAAGCACATTAGGCCTCTAATGTTTCGAGTTCCTGGTCACCTTAAAATTTTGCAAGGCCGAGAGCGACCGTCCTTTTGACCTCAGTTGACCGAGTCCTTGTTTTATCGCTGCGAGCCGAACCGCTTTCTGTTTAAGAAACGTCGAACTCGCCCAATAAACAGTTTTTGAATTAGACGCAAGCTTTCTTGTCGTCATTCTGGCCTAACTATTGTTACCAGAACGTAATTATAGAAGCAGCCAGCACGAGCTTCGTATGGTGCCAAAGATACTGGCGCGCACTGAGTATTGTAATTTTAGAAATTACGTATGTCCTATGAGTGACTTCAGCTACCATAAGGAGCGTATTTTTTTGTTTTGCCATGTATATTCACCCTGCGGCGTGTCCTGAAGCTACTTAAAATATTTTGTTTATCTTTTCAAAAGACCTCAGACTATGCAGTTGAATGGCCAGTGCCCCTATTTCTCTTAAATTCAGGGACTTTTATTAACAACTAAGCATCGCAAATCTTAATTTTTAGTTCCGTACTTTGTAAGCTAAGCCAGCTTGTATAACGCGCATTGCTGTGAGATATATTAGTGGAGATACGTTAGGTTCCCAAGCATCAAAGGTCATCGGCCCAATATTGCAACAGGATGGTCCCATCCTGTTCCTTTGTAGGGCCAGCTTTGCCAATACAGTTCCAATGTTGGGCCAATTACTTGTGCTGCTTGGGTTCTTTTTGGGTGCTACTTCATTTCCTGAATGAGGTGAGGAAAGTTCATGCTCTCGGGAGGTTTACCGAAAGCGATCAAGAGGCTGCAGAAATGCAAGAGATTAATGGAAAGCTGGTAGGCATCGCCTCTCAGATAAGTCTATTAGCTCCTGAAGGCCGATTTTTTCGAGACCAAGCGCAGTGCCGAACTAATTTTGCTTTGCTGACAGTTTGTTCGTGCTTGCAGTTACTGCAAAAACTGACTTAATTTTTGCGTTGTCATCGGATGGGGTGGGCGGTCCTGAGATGCCAGCAAACTTCAAACTGCCTTCCCAAGAGGAGATCTTGGACCTCGCGTGCGTGCAACGTGCTCCGCTTCTGCGGCCAGGGTTGGGTTCTGTCTATACGCCTTTCTTTCGCGAATAGCATGATGGGTTTTCCTGGTGAATACCATGAATTTTCAATGCCGCTTTGTGCAAAATTAAAGCAGCTGCGCTTGAAATTTCAGGAGCTATATTTACGCTGCAGAATCTTTTACTCTTTGAAACTTGCCATCCAAGTATTGCACGTCGCATATCATTCTACATACTCATTCAAACCTGCCGGAAGACGAACTGCAGAGGCTCGTTGCCTTGCTTTTTAGCCAAGTATAAGGGTAGATCGTGTGGATGTCTCTGCTCGAAGCATACATTCGACCATACACAGTCTGGCTAAAAGAGAGAAAGCGCAAAAGTTAGTCTGTTGTTTCAGAATTCTCCCATGGCAAAGTGGCTGACTACGCACTCTTTGCGTAAAGCGTTAAGAGGTAAAATATAAAGGCTTGACGGTTACCTTACCACTCACGCGCGCAAAACTGGCAGCGAGCGCGCGTTCTCCTTCCGCGTGAACGGAATTTGCAGCGGCGGAGCGGTGGGGCAGTGGCGACCCCACCGAAGTGCAGCGGGAGGCGGAAACAGACCCCATCGCGACGGCCGTAAAAGAAGAAAAGCGCGCGCTCCTCTCGACACCGGGCGTGTGTCAAGAGGCTTTAGCTTGAAGTAAAGTCACTGGAACTCTGAAACTACCGCAGCTGTTTTCTCTTTGCCGCGGCGCCGCCTATTGGACAGTTGCGATCACGTGGTTAGGCGCCGCCATGTATGGTCCACCCGCAGCAGACGGGGCGCAGTCGCGCAGTGCTTCCGAGGTGGTTGTCCGGCGTGGTTTACGAAGTAGCTCTCAGCATCGCACTGGGTGCACCAAACAGGCACAACGATCTCCAAGGATGTCGGGATGTTGCGCCATCGGATGCAGCAATCGAAGAGAATGCGGCAAAGCTCTATTCGTGACCCCAAGCGGGAAGTGTGACAGCAAACAGGTTGTATGGCTGCACCGCATTCGGCGCGACAAATTTGCCCCAACAAAGGACATCCGGCTCTGCGAGGTAAGCATTGTGCAAATTTATCAGCTGTGACCGCAGCCAGTTATTTATTTATCCTACGTTTCACCAGTTGACATCCCTATTTGGTCTGCATGACAAGGTTCTCTCGATGTTTTTGTGCTCCCCAGCGTGAGTGTGCATGTGCGTGTGACGCCTGTGTGATCGCGCACGTGTTTGTGTGCTCGCGTGTATGCGTGTGATCGCACATGTGTGTGTGACAGCTATGTTTTCGAAAACGTTGCTGTGCGAGATTTTTTCTTTCTCTGCGGGTCATCGATCTTGGTAATGAGGCTCAAATAAAAACAACAAATCGTAGAGTTAACGTCCCGAAACGGCACATTACTTATGAGGGATGCCTAAGTGGAGGGCTTTGAGTGAATTTAGACCACCTGTGATTCTTTAACGCGCACTAACAACGCACTGCACACAGGCGTTTTTGTATTTCGCCTCCCTCGAAATACGGTCACTGCGGCCGGGATCGAGCCCGAGATCTCGGGATTAGTAGCCGAACGCCAAAGCAACTGAGCCACCGAAGCTAGTTTTCCTTGAATGAGTACGCTCTGAGAGTGCTGACGTGTTCTAGGAAATGCAACTCTTGAAAAATCTGTAATTTCACCGCAAGATACTGTATGCCATTCAAGATTTGTTTAGGGTTTTGCAAAACGCCAACATACATTTCTATATTTTGGGGCAACATACTTCAATTGCTGTTCTTTAATTTTTGTTCTTCCTCGTTGGCAGGACCACTCTGCGGCAGACCATTTGAAAAGGTTCGTGTTGATGGCAAAAAAAAGCTGAAGTGGAAAGCTGTTCCCGGCATTTTCGCTTATGCACCACCAAAAACCGAACGGAAACCGCATTTCCCTCGTGTACCTCCTGCCCTGTCATCTACTATTACTGCAACAGCTCAACAGCAAGATGATCACCTGAGTAGGCATATTATTATTGTCTTATTCAAACGATTTTGATCATAAAATTCGATGGTTTCTTTTCTTTTTTCTGCAGGCCCCAATTTTAACCACTCCTTACTGGAAGCGAATGAAGCGCAGCCAGGCTATTGAACCGACACTGCCAGCCAAGGTGACATTCACCTTTTGAAAGAGTAAGGTTTGTGCTGCTGTTTGTCTTTTCCAGCGTTGGTTAAAAGAAAAGCATTCTGAACATGTACTAGACTGGCTTGCAAGTTTTCTGGAAAGATTTACAAACTGAATGACAGTGTGCAAAACGATTCTCCTCCAGGTCTCACTGAAGGTACTTCATCAGAAAGAGATGAGTTGGGTAATTTTGACTGCAATGAAATAGATGCAATTAAACGCCGTCTAGACTTGGAGGCAAAGAGACGGAGAAAGGCTGAGTCTGAACGGGACCAGCTAAGAGAATTCCTCAGACGCGTTCTTGCAGAAGACATGATCTATATGCTGGAAAAGGGCACCATGAGGGGCTCTTCCTGGACAAAAGCTACGGTGGTAGGCGCACTGAAGCTGCGACTTGCATGTGGCTCTCGTGTTTACGGGTACTCGCTGGCCTCTTCCAGCCGAAAGGACCCTGCAAAGCCACATAGAGGACGTCAAAATGGCTCCAGGTAAAAACTTGTTATTTGCGTGACCATTAAATTACTTAACTGAGTGGTTTTGTGACCCAGGAATCCTGGAAGAGGTGTTTTCGGCCCTTGCAGTGAAAGTGGCTACACTTTTTTTGAAGAGCGTTATGCTGCAGTGCTGATCAATGAAATTTAGCTGACTCCGGGACTTGATTATGACACCTCTACTAGGACAGTTATTGGTAAGTTAACAACTTAACGCGGTTGCTGCTTACACTAAATGCTACAATACGCAGGCCACGCTATAATTGCACCACCAGAACCAAGTGCATCTCCGGCCATAGCAACACATGGTATTGTTGTGATGCTTGCTGGAGTGACCTAAAGATGGAAGCAGACTGTTGCCTACCACTTTACTGGTAAGCTCACGTTATATAGCTTAGAGAATGCAAAAGTGAGTGTAGCTAACACTGTGTGCCTGATTTGTTCCTGTAAGTACTGGTATCCATAAAGCCAAATTTCCACACAAGAAATGCATTACCACAAAGCCAATTACTTACACATGAGAAGGTGTAATCCATATATCTTATCTTATTCACATGAGTAGAATGAAAACTTAAAATAGATGCAAAGACACAAGCGAACAACACTAATTTTTTGCTTTTCATTTCAGCTCGCACATTCGATGCATCCAAAGTGCTTGAGCTTCTCTTTGATGTCATCCGCAGAAGTGAGCAAATTGGAATCTGTGTAGACTGCGCTACATCCGGCATGGGCGCTGGGAACCAAGCAGTATGGCGGTTGTGTGGTGTAGTCGCCACAAGATATGGGCGACCGAAAACAACTTGCCAGCATCCAGCCCCCATGTGGAAATGGGAGAAGCCTGCACTTTAGCAGATGCTCCACACTTGCTAAAAAATCTTCGTGGGCACCTAGTTCGAGAACAGAAAATCTGATTGGATGCTATGACTTTTCAGAAGCACAGGCTTCCATGTAACGAGGTAAGCTTTTCATTGTGCCGAGATACTCCAGAACCAAACCTTATAAGTTATACCTAAAATATAAGGCTGTTTGCGTGCTACAGAAAAAAGAATAGATCAACAGGATCGAGAACATGTAGCAACTGTCATTACATCTTACTTTACGCGTTATGCTAACTGGTATTGCATCTTGTTTTCTGTTTATGTGCAGGTGCGGCTTGATTACATTAAGCGCTTGTGTGAGACCGACGAAAAACACGACCTCAAGCTCGCCCCACACCTCAAGCCAAAGTACCTTTCGCCAAAACATTATGAAAAAATGAGTGTAGGCCCTGCTTGCGCAATATTTGACCATGGCTTAGCTTCAGCAATTAAGCTTCTTGTTGAGCAAATAAATTGCCGAAAGAAGCTCTCACAACAGCTTGGTTTTTGCAGTTTGTACTCCAGTGGTTTGCTCTGATGTCATCGCGCACCTCAAATATGGCTCTTAGTGACCTTTGCCCAGAAAAAGGCACTGAGGCAGTGAATTTTCTTCAAGGCGTCATTGAAGTGTTCACAAAGCTGCAAATCTTCCTCAGCATGGAAGCCAGTGCAGTCTGGTGTCATCATCACAACATGAACAGCACTGAGGTTGAGAGAACTCATGATAAAAGAGAGATGCCTTAAATAACTTTTGTTAAGCCGCTTTGCCCAAGGTGCACTGGAAAACCTTTTCAGTACCATACGTCTCAAATCCCCTGTGCCGAGGGCACGTGAATTCAAGTATGCTCTGCGCATGATTATATTGGCTTAGTTTTTCCAACCAAGTAAAAAAAGATCTTATCAAATTGATGATGGAGTGCAGCTGGCTCAGTTTGTTTCCACAAAACCTAATGTCCTTAAGCCTCTCAAGGAAGAAGAAGTTGAGCAAGATGATTTAAGCCTTCCAGCTGAGGATCAAGAGAGTCTTCACTACTTGACAGGCTACATAACACGCAATGTTATCAGGAAAAACAAGCTGTGTGGCGTGTGCAGTGCTGCCTTGAAAGGTAGCAGTGAAGACAGTGGACGGCTCTTGAAAATGAAAAACTATGTGGAAGGCAAGGAGTCCCTGTGTATCCCATAACAACCTGTAACACGTCTTCTTTAGGAGGCAGAAGGTTATTTTCGCAGCAACGAGAAGCAGCTTACCGAAGGCGAAATGACTGTTGAGGGTCTGCAGCAAGTCGTCGTCAAAAAACTTGAATGTAACACACAACTTCCTTCTTGCCACAAAGTCATGGAAAAGGTTATTGGGGAGTTCTTGTTCTGCAGATTGAGATTCTCTCTCAGAAAGAGAAATGATGAACTGCTTAAGCTGCTGAAGGAGAAGCCAAAGTGCAGTTCTAAATGTATTGGCATGCGAGCAGCTGTCGCTAAAATTGTGTGATGATATGTTCTGCAGATTCTCTTTCTTCAATTTTGTAGTGCTGCTTCTTTTCGTGTGTAAAACTGCATTCTTGCTAGATGGTATTGAACTAAGGAAATTCTTCTGTTTTAACAAAGTGACCAGCACTTTAATCAGCATTCTAGTGTAATTAATCCGATCCAGTCTAAATACTAGAGGAAGGATTAGACTGGGATGAGATGACTACCCAAGCAGCACAAGTCATCGGCCCAATATTGCAACAGGATGGTCTCATCTTGGTCATTTGTAGGGCCAGCTTTGCCAATACAGTTCCAATGTTGGGCCATTTGCTTGTGCTGCTTGGGTAGTATGCTATGATTGGAATGAATGTATCAACTACAATATAGCTAACCAAAAAAACTGTGTCCATAGGGCTCTGCACATGCAATAGAATTTTATGCATGTGTAAAGTTGTATGTGGCCCATACATAGGTACAATTTATACTTGGTAGATTTTATAATGCATAGACCACAGTTGTTTATTTTGTTCGAGTCAGAGTGTTTCTAGGCTAGCACCAGAATTCCAATCAAATTTTTATTGGTTTACTACATTAATAGGTAGTTGGTGGCTAACCAGCTATTTCAGTGCAAATGCAGCTTACAGCCTTCCGCATAGCACCCATAAAATATAAAACACCAAGACATGCAGCGCTTATCTCTGTGTTTATAAATAACGCAGTCTGGTCTGTTTCATGCATATTTTATTGGTTTATTTTATACATATTGCTTGCTATGTCTGAGGTGTGGTTGCGATGGTTAGAGTTCAACTTGCATGTTTGTTCAGGCTATGTTCCATCTGTTTCTTGCACCTTTTTATTCATTTTTACGGTTCTTTTATTTGAGTATGAAAATAAATGGTTCAAAATTTTTGTCTGGAGATTTGGCTTCTATTGTGGTTAAAAGTATTGTGGTAAGTTTTTACGCATTCTAAGCATGCTACAGATTGGGAATAGTAATTGCATAGAGACGAGGCACATGTCCAGCACAGCTGATCGTAAAACTTCGTTTTGAGTTTAAGGTATGTCATTATAAAGGTAGACGTCAATCAAATTAGAGCACTAAAATTATATTTTCAGGGAATAAGCAACATTGGTAAAACCAATAAAATCTCTGTTCGGTTATTTACCCAAGTGCACTTCATTACGGCTGAAGAAAATAGGAACGCAGCAGCAGAACGGCTGCGTCTGTTGTCACCTGCAGGTGACAACAAACGCAGACAGGGTGGACAACAGACAGGGTAGAGAACAAGCAGTTCTGCGTCGTGCGAAACAAATGCACTTCGCAAACGCTGACCACCGACAGCTTGATCTGGGCTCGCAGCACAAGCGACAGACAGGAACAAAAGGGAAGAAATACAAACTCCTGCCCTTGTGCTCGCATATCTGTAAGTTACACTGTATCTAATTCCAGAATGTCCACCTACCTTCTCGGCTCTAATACTTTCGTGCATGCTATTTTTGCAGTCCACCTGATCAGCCTCCTGCCGAAGCGGACGGAAGGAGGAATTTCAAACAAGCAGTTTCCCAGAACAAGGTAGCACACAAAATGTATACAAGGAACAATTGTTCACATGAAGCAGTGAAAGCTTCCAAAATGCCATAACTGACAAATAGGAAATCAAAGAATACACGAATACTAATTCAAAAGCTTGTGGGCATGGATTGCATGCTGAAGTGAAAGAGTTTACAAAGTATTACTTGAATAAGGGAACAAGAGAAGGCGAGATACGTACCTGCAGGATAACGCAAAAATTGAATAGTTGCTGAGAGAAGGCAGAGCTGAGCAATTAGCAACAAGTAGCTTCTTTACTACCAGTACGATGGTTCGGTCATTCGCTGTGAGACAGATGCGCTGTCAAAGATGCCGACGAGCACAGAACGCGCACTGGTCTTTTCAGTGACTTCGGGAGCGCAAACTCTCTGCGGTCGACAAATCGTGCTTTGGCTGGAGTTTTCCGTTAGCCGACCACTTTAATTCGCACAACGCGTCTTCGCTCCAAAACACACGCTTATTCCCCAAAAATTCTCCACGGCTTTGCTTTTCTTTTGCCGACAGGCCGCATATCCCTCACCATCTCCTCCACCGCCAGTTAGCAGTCGCGAAAGGATTTTATCGGGCGCCTATCTAGCCGCGGAGAGCGTTGGCCAGCGCATCGACCTTGGGGTCACCTAATTGCCTCCCGCAAGCCTCCGACCGGCGACTGACAGCACGGAGGGAAGAACAGGTGATCAGGAAACAGCAATCATAAAGGGAACGTTTTCGACGCATTACACTTCCAAGCGAACCGATTTATTAAGCGTTTTGCTATATCCCGCTCGTATGTACCCAGCCTGACCACTTTAACGTTTTCCGGTTCCCGAAAACACGCATTTGTGAGCCTCCCACGATAACTCGTTAGAGCATCTCACGAAAGCCTTAGAACAAGCCTGCTTCTTGCGTTGTCCGCGCACTCCCGGGGACTCAACAAAACCAGAGGTTGCGCAGCTTTCGTACGGTATTTAAAAGCTTTCGTAAACCGTAATGTCATATAAGCTCTCAATCATTAATAATTTCATTGCTTATTTTTGCCCAGCAACGATGAACAACGAGGCCGCAAGGGAGCCTTTCTTCGCCTAGCAGACGACGCGCTCGCCGCTTTGGACCATTTCTGGCAACAACAGCCCAATGTTGCCCGCGCGTCGCCCGCTGATTGCGGTACTTTCAGAGTTCCAGTGACTTTAGTTTGAAGGGATCTCGCGCGCTATCTCTTATCGCTGTGGCGTACCCCGCTGCACTCGTAGCTCGTAGTTTTGACGGCAGCCGCATGTCGGCGCCGCTGCAAACCATCACTGTAGAATCCGTATTCTATAATATATCGATTTTCCATTGTCAATTTCATGGGGATTTGGTCCAATAACTGAGGACCAACAAATGTACGCGGAATGGACTATGGAAAATTTACAGATTACAGAATACGGCCCCAGATTTCGGTGGCTCGCGCGCATATGCTTTGTTAATTGGCGACAAGAATTGCTGACCGTAACTCGTCCTCTTGGTCATGTCGATGTTGTTGCCCGTCCTGTACCGTAGTCTGCCGTGCGAAGCGCTCACACAAGCCCTCCTTTCATCGCCCTGAACACAAGCTACCTTGTGGTCGAGGGGTAGCGAGCCCGCCTCTGAACCAGAGTACCAGCTTGGCCATTTTTCATTCCAGCGCAATTGCTCTTCTTTCTTCAGAGGCACTACGTAATGGTAGTGGAATGACGTTACGACCCTATTTACGAATAAGAAATTATGAAGTGACGTCATCACGGTCGTACCTCCTGATCGCTCTGTGATGCTTACATTACCCGCGCTAGGTCAGGTGGTTGTGACGTCACATCATCATCTACCAATGGGGTTTTCGCTTTCTCACCACCGAATTTCGTTATCACACTGTAGCTGCCTACCACTTGTTACGATGTTCCGGCCGAGAAAAAGACGCTTGCTACTGCCCTCAGTCACCCCTGATGAAGTAGCTGAGTCGGCTTCGAAATGCGGTGGTAGTGGTGGTGGTAGTGGTTTTATTAAAAATAATAGTAAAAAGGAAGGAAAAGATTTTTGCTAGCTCCGGCATCTGCCATCGATACTGAAGCACCTGAGCTGGGGCAGCGGAAATAAAGGACAGCAGGCAGAATGGAGAAATAAAATGAAAGAGGTGAGGGAACAGGAATAGAGGACAGGGGGAGAAGTAATATGTACAAACTATTTACACAATAAGAAATGTGTCCAGGTTGTGCGCGTGATTAGTTCATTTTAGAGGAATTAAATCACACACGCGCACAGCACTGTGTAGGTTACAACTGGAGTGGGGCGTCCAGTTATTAATTGTTCAAGGTAGAACTCGCGGAGCGTAGAACTCGCGGTAGAACTCGCGGAGAACTCGTCGCGATTCCGTGACGCACCCGTCGTTCCCCGGGCTACACGCAGCCAATGCGCGCGCGGAGGATTATTGCACGTTGTGACCGTGTAAGTGCGCGACAGCCGGTGGCACTGTCGATGCGCTCACCTCCCGCGATGCGTGGGTCGGGGTGCTGCTTTCCGGAGATGGTCGTGAATGGCCGCACGCACGTCCTCCAGCGCAAGGGGCAGATCGCTGGCAGGTAGTTGGTGTGCAGCGGTCGCGAGGTCGTCAGCTTCTTCGTTGCCGGCGATGCCGCAGTGACCGGGCACCCACTGTGCACGCACGGCACAACCTACCTGCGCGAGGCGCTCGATGCGCGAGCGAATTTCCCGCACTAGTGGGGTACCGCGGCCGTTAGATTGCAGGCGGTTGAGGGCGGCGCGGGAGTCACACAGCAGAGCACTCATGGGCGGCGGAGGGCCGAGGGTGAGCAGCAGGTCCAGCCCGAGCCGGATCCCCATCAACTCCGCCGTGGTGGAGGAGCCCAGGAAGGCTGCGTGTTGCTGGCTGTGCAGTCGCAGGGCGGGGATGGTGGCCGCCGCAGCAAGGGAGCAGCTGTCGCGGGCCACTGAGCCGTCGGTGTACACGAGGAGATGGTCCTGGAGCTCCTCGTGTATGACGGCTCTGGCCAGCTGCTGCACAGCGCAGAGGGGTGTGCTCCGCTTTCCCGCGATGCCGACGATCTCTCGCTGTACCTCCGGGGCAGCAGGCCAGGGCGCGCTGGAGCCGTAGGGGGCTGGGCCTTAGGTCAATTGCTCATACTCGAGCAGCGCCGCGCCCATTCGTGAGCGCGGGTGCGAGCGCATACGCTGCAGCAGCGAGCCGCCGTCCGGTGCGCGGTGAAGCCGGTCGATGTGATTCAGTGCCCTGCGCGCTGCTTGGAGCTCAAGGGGCCACGCTCCTGCCTCGGCCAACGTTGCGGCGCACTGCGAGTTTTTGGGCAGGCCTAGGCACACGCGCAGGGACTTGCGCTGCTGAAGCTCGAGCTTCTTCCAGCACGGCTTGCGCACCGTGACGAGCGGCAGCGCATAGAGCACCGCCCCCAAAGCTGCGGCATTGTATAGACGCAGCGCGGCTTGCTGGGAGATGCCCTGGCCTCGAGCGGTGAGGTTGTGCACGGCGGCGGTGATCCTCTTCATCTGCAGACAGGCCTTGGTCGCCGCGGGGCGGAAGGAAAGGCGCCAGTGGATGTCCAGGCCAAGGTACCGCACCGATTTACGCCAAGGAATCGGAGTCCCGTCCAATGACAGTGGCGCAAGGTGCGCGCGCGAGCGCGAAATGCAGGCCATGGCCACCGATTTGTCCTCGCTCAGCGACAGACCAAGGCCGCGCAAGCTGGCATCGATTGCGGTCAGGGCTCCCTGAAGGCACCTCCGCACGCGGAACGCCTCGCCCGGTGGTCCCCGGCACCACAGAGCTATGTCGTCTGCATATATGAACATGTACACATGGTGTCGCCCGCTCGTGGGGAGGGAGGGCGGCACCACCGACATGGCCACATTACACAGAAATGGTGATAGGACAGAGCCCTGCGGCACGCCCATGTCGACCGGGCGAGGCTTAGAGAGCTTACCCTCTACTCGTACGCGCATGGTGCGCCCGCTCAGGAAGCCATGAACGTATCGCAAAAGGCGCCCGCTCACACAAGCCCCCTCAAGCACCGTGAGAATTGGTGCGCGGTGAACGTTGTCAAAAGCGCCCGAGACGTCCAGTAGCAGCAGCAGCGCAACCTGGCCTGCTGCCTTGGCATGCTCCAGCGCTGTAACAACGTCCGATATAGAATCAGCCATGCACCGCATCCCACGGAAACCCGTCTGCCGCTCGTCAAACAAATCAGCCTCCGCAGCCCGCTCGTTCAGACGCTGCAACGCCATATGCTCCATGAGCTTACCTGCCGCCGATGTTAATGCCACTGGCCGGTATCCGCTCAGCTCCGTAGGTGGGCGCCCTGCCTTTCGGATGGGACAAACGACCGCGGTTCGACAATCCTCCGGTAGCTCCCCGCGTTCCCACACCAGGTTGATCTGCTGCAGGAGGATCTGTCGTTGCTGCGCATCCAGGTTTCGCAGCATTTGGTATGTCACCCCGTCCGGTCCGGGCGCCGAGCGGCGGCGGCAGCGCTGCAGCGCATTGTTCAATTCCGCCGCGGTGAACGGCGCATCACATGGACCTTCCGAGGCGACGGGCGAGGGAATGGCGTCGCTTCTGGGGCTCTCAGGAGCAGCTATGTTAGCTGCGTTTGCGGGGCTGGGCGGCGCGAACCGATCGGCAAACCGCTATGCCAATTCTACAAAGCTGATTCCGCTGGAGATTGCGAGGGCGGCCAGCGGTTGACGGTTTGCCTGTGGTTCAGTGAAGCGCCGCAGGGTGTCAAACAGCCTCCGCGAGCTGACATCTTCCTCCATCCGTTGGCATAGTGAAGCCCACTGCCGGCGGTATAGCTTGTTGGCGTGGCGGCGCGCTGCTGCGTCCAAGCGGTTGTAGACAGTCCAGTCGGCGGCTCTGTCAGTCCGTCGCGCCCGTCGCTCTGCGCGATCTCTCTTCTCGCGCAGATTGAGCAGCTTCATATCAGGTGTGGGCTGCCCTGCCCTTACCTCTGCTCGTTGGGTGGCTGCGAGAGCGCTTCGGACTAGACTTGAAAAGAAATCTGCGCCAGTGGCCGCCGCCTCGTCGACCGCTCGCCTGAACGCACTCCAGTTGGTGATGGAGTAGGTACGTTTGGGGCGCGCCTCCATCGCAGTGGGTTCAATTAGGAAGGGGTAATGATCCGAGCCCCAGAGAGATGGTGATCGGCGCCATGTCGCCTCGATGCCTCTGAATGCGAAGGCAACGTCGATGCAGGAGCCGGTTGTTCCGCGTCGTCGAAAGGTGGGCTCGCCGGTGTTCAAGGGGGTGAGTCCCAGCGGCGTTGCTGCGTCGTGCAGGTCGTCTCCACGCGCGGAGGGGCGCGCACTGCCCCACGCACTATGGTGGGCGTTAAAATCACCACAGATGATTTGGCGCGGGGCACAGCACGAAAACACAGTGCGTTCCACGCGACAGCTGGACGCACATAAACACTGGCCACCGACGTGTCAACACCACCGACGCGCACTGTCACCACCACGCACTCCTGGGCGTCAGATGTCGCCGCCGCCGAGCCAACGAGGGTGTGCTGGACGTCCTGCCGCACGTATATCGCGCACCTTGATTTCCCGGGGCGATGAGATGTGACACAACAGGGCACTGCAGCACAGGTGGGTTCCTCGCACGTGGTGGCTGAGTGGTAGCCAATGTAGCCAGGTAGCCGCATCTGGGGCTCCCCGTCATGTGAACGTACGTACGTCTCCTGCAGCGCGATAACTTCCGGCGAATCCTGTGCGATGCGAACTCGCATTTCGGCGTACCGCGCCGCAAGTGAGCGCACGTTCCACTGCAGGATGGATGGTATGCGGGAGGGAGTCCGGCGGCAGGCCATCATGCTGGCTTATCTGTGCGGGAGCACCCGCTGCTTCTAAGCAAGCCCGGTGTCCATCGGTGCCCTCCGGGAAAAGTGCGCTGAGGGCGCGCAACGCCAGATTTAGGCGCGCGATCTCCGCGTCCCGTGCGTCAGGGGGCTGGCCGTGGGAAGCGGCCGCAGGCTCGGGCCGCGCTGTACGGGACGCCGGGCAACCGGATCGCCGCTGTCGCTGCCGGCGCTGCCGTTGCTTCTGTGCCTGCTGCTGCTGCTGCTGGGGTGTTCCCCTGACGACCTGCGCATAAGAAAGAGCGCGCGGCGTCATGCTGTGTTACAATTAAAATTTTTGGTTGGAGATGTGCAGTTTATTATAAAAAATACGCTTCGCGCCGGCTTACGTGCAGTCTGCGCACAGTTTGGTATGCCTGACTGAGTCGGCCTGGTAAAATATAATTGTGGACACTAGGCAATGATATATGTGTGGTTCTCCTACGCCACAACACCAAAGGGGTTTCTGCCGAACTTCCGCTCTAACGCTATCGCGGTAAAAATTTTCTTCGGACCGGTATGATCTTCAGATTCGCCCCGGTATCTTGTCAATAAAAGGGCGTGAGAAAAGCATTCCCGAAGCTCTTTGACTTGCCCTGGGAGAGGCCAGTGGAATCAGCTGCACTCTCCGACTTCGAGTGCACCGATATACAGGATAATTTGCACCGTATCTACCATCAACGGCAAAAGCGTAAAATTTCCCGCACATCGGCTTGCATGCTATCGCTGAAGCCGAGTTAAGCAAATTCTCTTCTGCTACGCAAGGAGTCTTCTGCCAAGAGAGACCACTAACGACGACCCCGCTTATAGAGCCATGCATGTAAATCCTTCTTGTATATTCATATCAAAGTAAGACACTACTCTTAGAAGATAATTGTAAATTCCCCGCTTGATGAATGCTGGATTCCGAGTCATGTTTTTCAGCAGCACCCGCCAAACGCCGTCGTTTGCTCCTGCCTTCAAGCAGTGCGATTGACGCAGGGCTTGGAGTTTGGGGACTAAATTTCGTTGCTGTTGTAAGTGTTGATCGACTGAAATGAGTATGAAACCCGCAGTTGGAGTCCCTATTTCAGGATTCCATTGGTCGAAGCTGCTGGAGTCGCGTTCATCAGTATCATTACGAGAAAATTCCTATTCGTTTGCGCGTGCGCGCAGAGCACGGGGCGCGCGGAAAACAAGTCGAAGAAAAAACATGTCTACTCACCCAACTGCCGCTTCTTTAGCGCTTTTATCAGCGGTAATAATAGTTACGGACTCGTTATTCTTATGCTCTTCCCTGTCTGCGTGCACTGAATCGCAGCTCTTTCGGATACTAAGGTTCCTGATCCCTCAACACATCAAATAAATTCGATTTATTTGGGTTCCTGGGCACAGGGGTCTTCTATTAAATGAATCAGCTGATGCTCTAGCGAAGGCAGCCCTGAGTGGACCGATTGTTGACCCCCTTCAGCTTACATCACGGCGGCACAATTTCGAATGTACACTGTAATGAAAGAAATTTGTGCATCAGCGATTACTTCATTGGACGACTTCCAACACCTCCTGTTCCCTTGGTGAAGCACAGCATGGCGATCGCGCAAACTTGAAAGTTTCCTTCTTGCGTCTTCGTTGCCGGGTGCCGCAACTAAATTTTTGCCTCTACAGGCCTGGTCTGGCGATCTCCGCATTGTGTCCGCATTGTGCTAAGGCAGAAACAATAGAGCACTTTCTTCTCTTTTGTCTTCGCTACTCATCGATCCGGAGGTGACTATTAGGAATCCCAATGCAGAATCTCAATTTGCGTCTGTCTTCTGCGGTTGTTCTGTCCCTTGGCGCTTCTATGCTTGGCCATACCAATGGGAATGTTTTCTCTGCCGTTCAAAATTTTCTCCTAGAGTCAAAACGTCTACCATCATAAGCTTTCGTACTGCCCATACCATCACAAGCTTTCGTATTTGGGTAACTACTTTTTTCAATTCCTAATCTCTCTCTTTCTCAATATCTCTTTTTACTGATTCCCTTACCTAATTTTCAGTTTCTTAGGTCACCCTAACCTCCTGCAACCTCCTCTGCTACGGAAACAGAGTTACGCAATTTTTGTTAGGTCATCCCACGTTTGCCATATGCAATCTGCAATTTAAATAGTCACCGCATGGTTATGGCCAATCCTCCTTGTGGGTATGTGCCTGCCATATTGTGAGGGGAACAACAACAACTTCGGATCGTGGCAGCCCACAGAAGAAAACATTTAATTCACCTCATACTTCGACTAGCAGAGGCGGCTTCCCACAGCGAAATCATCCCAAGCAACCCCCTGAAGGGCACTTTTCGAAGAAGGAGCCAGCAGCAGATTTTGAAGGGGAAGATCCGTTCTCGGCCAAGGCCCACACTGACGGCTTTCCGAAGTCCAGATGTTCCTCGCCGAAACAGAAGGATGGGTTGATGGCGAAACAAGACGCCGTCTACTATGAAACTCCATCAAAGCCGGCTGGCGTATCTCCGAAGCGGGATGGCTCGCCGAAGCGTGATTCCGCCGGCCCTGCTCGGAATACGGGTGGTCGACCAAATCATGATCCCCTCCCGAAGCTAGATAGTTCACCAGCAAAGGTGAGTGTTTATGAGTCTCCTATGGCTGGGAACGTTTCGGCGAGACCTGTAAAGTGTGGATACCGTCACTTACATTCGTTCTCAGCTGATTTGTATCGTAGCATGTAAAATCGCTCGTATGGACTGTGGCAGAGTTTTATGCATAGCAGCTGCGAAAGGCACTGTGAAACAAATCGGCTAGCGGAGATAACTGAGTATCACGCACTATATTCAGGAAGCCACTTGGTATCGCATGCGTGAAGGTGCGCCCTCTGCTTTCTGTAAATAGTTAAATGAGGTAAGGTAAATTGAGTATGAGTATGAGTTAAATGTAGTATGAGTCCGAACTAGTCCGAACTGCATACCAACACCATTTTGGCAGGAAGAAAGGCAACGTACGCGTTGCACGCTTACAGCTGTCTCCTACCGCACAAACGCTCGACATGCTTCGATTGTGCCAAAGCTTCTGATTGACGCCCCTTTAAAACCGGAATGCCGCTGCCTTGACCACTGGCGGCTCTATTGGCAACCGTAGTCACCACCTGTTCCTCTGAGCAAGGTGCTCGTGCCTTCGCGCCACGGAACGCTGGAGGTTACCAATCCTATCCGGTATTAACACTGATTGCTGTAGAATTTGGGAAATCGGGACATCGTTGCAGCGCCGACTTTTTCAATTCTCCTCTTGTCTTCAATTGCTAAGCTCTGCTGGTACCGGCAGCTACTTTAGCGGAAGCGCGGGAATTTAATGAAGTTAGGCGCACTAGAAAAATCGAAATTATTACCGGAGTGCCCAAGTGACAGCTAACAGGCACCGAACTTCGCGCACCGACGGCTGGCGCCGCCTGCGCCGTTGCCCTTCGTACAGTGCCAGAGCCGCCGCTTGGCCCCTTTGCGCAGCCTATCAAGCTCTTCCTTACAGTGAGGGAGACCTTTTCTCTCCATAAGCGCACTGTAAGCGCTCAGTCGAAGCGTAGCGACAAAGGAACACCGACCGCAAAAAGCACGCATGCTCGAGCTTCGCGTTCCCCCAGGCTCAGTAGCGATGGGATGAACTTTGGCGGCAACTGCCGTGCTCTCGTCAGCTTCATGCCATGCCTGTCCATTCACTCGAATTACTGGGCCACTCTGTGCGCTCCAAAAGGCGGTATAAATCAGGCACTAGCAGTTTGGTGCTCTTAATTTACCTGATGCCGCAGGGCGCTCCAGGAAAGGATGCCGAATTCTTGGAGCTCTTAGCGCATCAGAAGTGTGCTTCGTTGGCCGGCTGTGCCTCAGTCGTATGCCGGCTGCCTCTAATGCTTAAAGCGCCGGCGCGAGGCAGTCACAAACAGTTATGTGACAAATGCCTGGATACTTTTGGGTCTGTTTTCCTAGTGCTGACTTGAGCTTCCACTCAGCACCAACCACTGCGATAATAACTACAGAAGCTTGTCTTGCACCCACTGGCAGCTTTTCGTATACTATTAGGTGAAAAGTAGCAGCTCTGTCTGGTCAGCATAGGAGTCGTATTGTGAGGGTGGCCATTCTGCGACGAATGTGCCGATGTTCCTTGAGGACGCACCGGCCGAGCAGAATGCGTTGCGAGACTCTTCAAACCGCAGCACTGCCTTCAAAGGAGGATGGCTCTGGCAAGGGGGCGACGGGTACTCATGTAAACTCTTTGCCCGCCCCGATCTGGATGCAGCCGAAAGCCGCGACAGTCCCCAAGACTCCGGCCACTGGCACAGACACCGGCACACCACGATCTGCCACGACAGGACGCACCGCCTCCGTAGTCAAGAGTGTGCGCCAGCATACTGGCAAACTCTTGCCTTTCATCGGCACTCGTGGGTGAGGCGACAAGGGCAATCGCTGCATTTTGAGATTGTGCGTAAATGCGTAGAATACAGCTTGACCACACCTGCAGGTCGCCTGGAGTGCTTCTTATGGTGGAGGGAGCGGCTCTTTCCCGCTTTAATTTATTCCGCCTTCAGAACATATACATCTGATGGGCCAGTGTACTAGCACGAATAATTTCCTTCGATTATATCTGGCAACAGCGGGGTGTGTGTCGTCGCTTGAGTTAATCCAAAAAGGTGAAGAAAGGAAAAAATATGGAGGAAACTGAAGACTACTTACAAGCTGTGAATGAGAAAGCATTCCTTTTATTTTCTGTTTCGTTTTCATTTGTTTTTTTTTATTTTTTCTTTTATTTATAATGGCCCGTCTACTCATTAGCATACAGTAATAAGGCAACGCATGCACTAGGTTCACCTCTGTTCACCAAGAAGCAGCGCCGTTTTGTGGCCCATGGGTTGCGTGCTCGCCTCGCAACCTGAAATCCCTGCGTTCACTTCCCTGCACCTTCGGAGGGCATTTTATTAAAGCGAAAGCGTTAGATGGCTATGTCTCGCGTTTCGTGTCCACAAAATTTTCTGCGTGCGATTACGTCCTTCTGTTAGGATAAATGTGCAAAAATTTTATTGTGTTAGTGCGGGATGAGTTCTTGCTGTGGGAAACATTGGGTTGATGAATTGTAATTAATTGCACTTCGACGACACAATAGCCACGGACATGGATACCTGGATGTCAAAGCCGCCACTAACGTCGACATAGCACTTGGACGAGAAAAGTAAAATAAATGCATAAGGCAAGAAATAATAATAAACAGCAAAAAAGAAAAATATTTCAAAATAAAAATGAAATAAAAATAATAAAGGATTAAAAATAAATGACGATAAAAATGAATCGCGCACTGGCGTCGTGGCCAAAACCCGCGTTCTAGAAATTTCCACGCTTTCGCATTCCTCCACGAAAGCGGACTTAAGTGCTCTGGTCATTTTTTTCATTCGATGCAACGGTGAAGTCATCGCGGATTGTTGGGACAGCTGCTGCTGGCCAACGCTGACGCCGGGGTTCGTTCGCGATAAGCCTTATAACGCTTTGGCATTAATAAATGAAGCTCAGTTAAAACGGACATCGTGCAATGTTCTGGGCCTGTCTATGTTTCGCGGTGGTATGCTAACGGCATTCTTATGCTCGTGTACGGGCTACATGACGTTGGCTCATATTTAGAGAAGACAGAATGAGGCGCGGCCCCAGCCCAGGCCGGCGGCTTCAAGCCCGGGCCCCGCCGGGGACCGCTACATTATCACTCTACTGAGCCCGGCCCGACCCGCCAAGTTCAACGTGAGGCCAGGCACGGCCCGGGCCCTTTCCCGCATTAGCTGAACAGGTGTTGTGTGCAAGCAATCTCCTGCTGCGTAAGAACTTGCAAGCAAAGACGCTCCTAACACAATAACATTTGAAGAAAAAAAAATGGTTTGGTAAACACAAAAAGAAGGCAAGATAACGCGTATCGCGCGCTTGGTATTTAGAACAGTCATCTTGTCTGTGAATAGCCGCGAAGTTCTGAGAGCCAAACGAAAATGTTTACATACGTGCACAATAAACGGTTAATTATAGCTCTGTTCTTTTTTTTCATTCTTTACGCCGCGTGATGTCTAAATATTAAAAAAAATCCTGAAGCCATAGCAGTTGCATTTCTTACTTTTTTAATAAGAATTATTTTGCGGGTTTAATTCGCGGTCGCAGTTGCCGCGTTTCTAAGAATGACACGAAAATGCCTCTACTGCAAGAGATAGCCGGCGTCCAGATGAAATTTAAAGGCGCTTGTTCATTGCGTAGACTGTGTTCGAACACGGGATATGTGCTAAACCGATATGCTCTTCTCCAATAGCGTTTCTCGTAGCCTGCTGGTGTGTCTTTGCGAGGCAAAGGCAGGGAATCAGATACCATCTTTGCCCATACCGCTACCTGTCGAGCAATCAAATGAAGGTCTTTCTCTAGCGGTTCTTATGAGAATTCAAATGTGCACTCATCAGTGGTAACACAGAACAGCACATGCGGAGCGCCTTCTTGTAGATCCCACGGCGTGTGCTAGCTGATACGTGAAACATCGCAAGCCTGCGTTGCTGCGCATTTTATTATGCGAAGGCACTCGTACAGATGAGACATGTGTCAAGCGTCACAACGCTCCACTAAGAACGCAGTTGTGCAGCTCGCTGCTGGTTTTTGTTCCTCCTTTCTAACTTCTCTTGTATCGTTCAACGCGGCCAGGCATGCTCGTCCCAAGTTACCTGGACATAGCACTAAGAGTGACGCTGTTTAAAGTGTGTCCATAAATGAGCTGTACATCATTACGCGTGAAAAAAAGTAGTAATAGTTGTTTATAACAAACTTCTGCAAAGTTTTTACCGCTGGAATTCTTTTATTTCCGAGAGGTTCAAGCAAGCTGCAAAAAACTGTATTGCTTTTATATTCTCGTGTGAAGAAAATACAACTATAGCAGACACCAAAAATAAGTAATTAAGTGTTGCCATAGATTTGTCTACGCCGAATTTATGACCCTTCTTCATCCGTGTCGCTGCGAGAACGCCACATGCGTATTTCACCCTGCAATCATGAATTAAAAGCCAGCCTTTGCATCTAGGGGCCCGAGTAAGGCCTGGACCTTAAACTTCAAGCCCGTCCCCGGCCCAGACCCGGCGAGAGTGCACATTTTCCTGCCCGGGCAGTGCTCGAGCATGAACGCATTCGGTCAGCGTAAATAGCATTTTCAGATCAGATTTTTTACCGCCACATGCGATGGACGAGAGCGACAGTGGTTCCATTGGACTTCGTCGAGGGTCGCAGCTTTAAGCACAGGGTGTGCGTTGGTCGTCCTGCACTCCAGCCACAGCTCAAAGATTTTATGGTCGCAACCGACAGAGCACCCTTACATGCTCTACTACGGCCGACCAGTTTCTATTCCATTCGCCGCAGTTGATAGTGTGCTCGAACTCGCACAAAAAGCTTCACAAACGCACAACACACGTATGCCCAGAAACAAAATCGCCCAGGCACATAATTGGTGTCTTTGGCCAGTTTGCCACCATACTTGCATCAAATGTTCCCATTCGCTCTCGCGGTCTCACATGCCACTCTTTGTTCCTAGCGCCGTTGGAAAGAAAACTGAGCAGTAGTGGATACCCTGTGACCCACATCATCCATCCGACTGGAAAAAAAAGCGCTTTCGGTTCTCTCTGCGTTATGAGAGCAGGGCGCTAAGCTGGTTAAGTGACACAGTAATCACCTGACACGCTTTTCTGCCTCACCATACGCCGTGGTCGGGAGACGTCACTTGTCCACCGGTGTCGTTCTAAGTTGTGTTCGTAACATTGCGGCAGCACGCGAGTTTTAGCTCGTGCCACCGCTTTGCTTGCTCAGGTGTGCACTGTAAAAAAAATGCTCCGCTGTACACAGAAACTCGCTGGTAGTCCGCTGCCGGAGGGTTTTCCGCAACATGAGGTACGGACTAAATGCCAGAAACAGAGACCCCGCATGACGACTGTCACATTCGCCGCAATGGAAAGTTACGCCAAGCTATGCACGAGAACGAAATCGTTTTTTCACAACGAATGCTTCTGCTTTGTTCTTATTAAAGGTTCCACAATGTGTATACATACTTCCTCCGTTCACTCAGAAGCCACTTCATCTAGAGCGGAAATTATCCGTATTGTAATTATGTACTTTCTGTAGTACATGCACATGCGTCTTCGCATAGCTTCTGCCCACGATGTTCTCTGCATATATAGCCGTCCAGGTGCCGAAGAAATAAGTATTATGTACAAGGCCTTCCTTTACGCATAATATATATTGCATACGTACAAAGAATGCAGCTTAGAATGAAAGAGTGGTAAGTGTTTGGGTGAGTACAAGTACATACGTTTTATTTTCATGACTAAGTACACACATTGTACCTCTGCATATTGCTGTCAGATCCATCTGAAAAGCATGAAAAATCCTCATTTAGTAGTCACACAACACGAATTATACATTTCAAAAAACACATATCAACCATCCGCTATTGAACAATCGGCTTTCGTAGAAGCTTGCAAAAGCCATTCATTGAGAACAAAACCTCTTACCCGGGCGAAACTTTGTGCATGATAGTCTTTACGGTTGTCTATCATTTTGTGCAAATAGAAAGTTGCTCTGGATGGGTGCCAGATACAATTCAATGCAGATGCCTTTCAGTACATAGTACTCAATGTACAACTTAGCGAGCAAGGAACATTGGTAACATCTGAAAGAGGCCCGACACTTGCCCGCAAGCATCATGATGATTGTAATTTCTTTATGGCACAAGGGCATCTGAGGCCAAAGAGCGCCATGGCACAAGGCATTTTCTTCATCTGAAGGTGGGGCCAAAGACCAATTTTCCAACCATTTAACCCTAAAGAAGCTGAGAACCAGGCCAGGGGAAAGATGGTACCCATTGTATCCGCGGTGGGTACCCGGCACTTGACCACAAGCATCCAGGGTCCGTATTTAGAGTTTGTGTCATAATAAAAAGCGTCATAATCTGCCGCAACGGACACACCTGATTGGTCGAAACACCGGAAGCTGAAGTGGTGGTTCGGATGCAGCGAAAAGGGTTGAAGAAACCGGGCGGTGACGTCAAACACATAACACATAGCGTACGCAGCAGATTCTCGACAGCCAATATGGCGGCGCGCTCTGAAGTAGACCCTCTCGCTTCACAGTGAACTCGTCGATGTTATTGCGTTTTCGGCCCGTTAACTGGATATAAACTGGGTACGGGACTTTCGATTCGTCTTGTCTTGCCTACAACAAATTGGATGGACGATAAATTCGGCCTGCTTTTTATTTCGTTTCACGATTCGCTAGCTCCTAGGCCTAACGAGCACCGGTTTGCTGCAGAAATTGTTCTGTTCATTCAAATTGGGTGGCCCACTATCACTGAGTTATCTCGTCTGCGTATGTTGAATGATGTAACATAAAGCAGAATGATGCTCGCAATACTTGCATTTACTGCGCAAAAATGTGCATTTCCTATTCTAGAGCTCTCTGTTAGCTGTTGAAGTGTCCTGCAGCATGATCATGTGTAATGTCTGCCAGCGTGAAACCACTCACGTGCACGGATGGTCAGTCACCAGCGATGCGCTGCTACACCGAAGCGTTTGACACGGCAGAGGTTGGTTTTTGGTGTCCCTTATGGTTCTCGATAGCTGCGGTGGTGTGGCTCTGCATCACTGAGCTCACGAGTTAGCTTGCAAGTTTTCAAGGTGGTTTTAAGGCGTCAATGGGGATGTGTGCGCTTCGTACCATGAAAACTATGAAACCTTTGAAAACTTCGTCTTCGAAGTCTCCCAACGCATATATCAAGAGAAACACAGTAAGATTTTTTTTAGCTCACCCCTTTTATTTATTTGCAATGCCTGCATAAAATGAATGAAAAAACGCTAATTACCGTCGGCACAACCGTCCGATCACCGCAGCAATTTGCATTCAGCGATGTTGCAGACAGCAAGTCGTCACGGCGTCTTGGTTCAGACCGGCACAAAGCCCGCATTGTGCAGCGAGTATGTGCATGCTACAAATTTTGTCTCCATTTCTTTTTCCTCAAGATAAATGTAAAACGCCGTGTTGTGCGAAGAAGCTAGCTGCCTTTTATTTACCATCGGCGATCGACGACTGCAGATGCCGCCTTCTGTCACTGAAAAGCCATGCGTGGCTGCGCACAATATTTTCTTCTTTACGTATACCTCCGGCCTTTACGGTGCAGAAAAGTGCCTGAACTATATTTTTTTTGTATTTGCTGAAGTCAGTTGGGCAAATAAAGCAGCTTTGATATTACTCCTTTACAGTGGAATCCGATGCGCAACCAAGCTTGTGGCTGAATGTTTCTTCTGTCGCATTCTTTTTTTCGGCGAAGAGCAGAAATGCCGCTGGACGTTTCACTGCAGCGAACCGCAACGCAGTGACATCCTGCCACTGCTCACTGTCACAACCAAACCGACATCCGCTTCTGGTTCTCTGACCAATCAGGTGTGGCCGCTGCGGGAGAATATGACGCTTTTTATTATGATACAATCTCGGAATACGGCCCCAGGAAGCGCACTTCCACCAAACCGTATGTTTTCACTCATAGTTTCCATTATCTCAGCATGTGCAAGAAAATGTACTAATATCTGATATCAGTGAAAATGCAGTCACACGTACCGGTTGCAGCTCACTAAGGCATTCCAATATATCTGCAGTGTGCCTCATGAGGAAATGATGCTCAAGTTTCCAGAAAGGGCTCTGTGCAGAAATTTAACCGAAGGCCGTTGCCATGTGAGCCTTGCAAAATGATGACCCAGAAAGACGAAATGTCCTCATGTGTCTGATGCAAACGAAGGAAGAAGGCATGAGTCTCTGCTTCTTGAAAAGCTGTGATATGTTTTTTTACAGGTACTGCTTCTTGAAAAGCTGTGATATGTTTTTTTACTGGTACTGCTTGACGCAGCTTCAGTCTCCTTCTTGACATTTTGTGAAATAATTCCATATCTCCAAAAGATTTCGCTAGTAAGCATTTTGGCACTAATGGAGAAGCACAAAGACCCATATCCTAGGTCCTTTTAGTGACACAAAAGGAAGGCTCGCCTTTTAGGGTCATTGATTACGAAGAGATCTATGTGGCAACAAACTTTGAGAGAATTTCTGCAAGGGCTCTGTGTTTTGAAGCCTAAGAATTTCTCATGAGGTGCCCTGTAGATATATCAGAACACCCCAGTGAGCTGTTTCCGGCCCTGTGAGTGCACTGTCACTTGACATCAAGGGTATGTACTTTTCCTCGCCACATGCCGCAATGATGTAGATGTCAAGCGAAAGCATAAATGATTCCTAAGAAGTGCACTTCCAGGTTGCTTGTGGAGGAAAGCACAAGAGTCTGGCCATGCTCACCTGTTACCTTTGCTTCTTGCTCGAGTTCTGTAGTGAGTACTACATAATGACAGAAGGTGTCTGCATCAACTCATGTTAAACACCCATCCTGTGCGACCTCCGTCTTGGATTACATGACAGGCAACTTTATAGCACCCTTCATGCACAGAGTGTCATCAGGGACAGTGTGTTCTGTCAGCTTCCTGATCTTGAGGTTCGTGCTGTGTTTTCTACTCTCAAATTATTCACTGCCTTCATTCTCCACTCCATGAAGCCTGAATGTGCTACACTGGGCTGCTCCATGCATCATGCAGTAACCTGGTCATTTTCTTCATATATCGAAGGCACTCAGCTCGAAACCATGCTTACTATATTCAGCAGATAAGTGTGCATATGAGACGGATCATTAATAACCAATTCTCACAGTGGTATCTCGAGCAAGAATATCTAAATGCTACTCAAATTTTGCTTAAATTTTCAGATACACTCTCAGGTAAACAACATCATTTGGCTACATAAGCAGAAGCACAGCACCAAGGTACTCACCAATTGCCTGAAGCACTGTGCGCAAGTTCTCGTGCCGTCATGAATACAGCATACCATTCACGTCTTCATCATGCCATGACACTCCAGCACTTCGGTAGCAAAATTTTCCTCTAGAAAAGAGTAGCTTTGTTTATGTTAGACTGGTAATATTCAGTTTTACTATATGCCATGTCCTTCTCATTGTGCTGCTCCCGACTAAACAACACCAATGATCATCACGCTTTGAATTTTGTCGTATATGATCACCAAACATGGTGTAATTGATCGTTCTTAGAAATTATGATTGAAATAAATCTGCCAAAACAATATTTCAGAAAATCTGGCGCCAGGAAAAAGGACGCTAGCTAGATAACCTGGACAAATGTTTTCAGTTGCATGCAGGCATCAGGAATCTTGCACACAAAATATACAATTTAGCGGGTTTCACCTTTCCGAATGGAATTTCATCCTGCAAACATCTATGTAAAAAAAATTTCAACCTTCCATTCTGCATAGGGGAAAGAAAATTCCGCTGTTTTTTTTCAGAAGCCTCTCCAAGTACACAATTCAGTGAATCTAGTCTACAAGTACGTGAATCTATCAGCACGAGACAGGGACAAGAAAGGAAACGAACCAGGCGTTGACTCAGCAACTGAAGTTTATTGAAGTGAACAGGGAGCATATAAAAAAGCCAAACAACCCCACAAACCAAAGAATTACACATAAGCTACATCACAACATAAGTAAAAGATCGCCCTTAACATTCCTCTCGCTGCGTGTTGACGCTATGGGCAGCACACTCACACCTTCGTCACCGAGTCATAAGATGTGTCTAGCCTCGATAATTTTCCGGTTAATCTGCTCTTAACGTATAGCCAAAATGCGTGTTGCCGAAAGGAATGGCTAGAAGCGTTCACATCTCTTGCAATGTACAGATAAGTTAGAACCCCTACCAATATCCAAATACCTCTTGTTCTCCTGTAGTCTTACACTGATACACCTTCCAGTTTCACCAACATAAACCCAACCGACACACCACATACATTTTGGAAGGCACATATAAGCTGCCTTGTTTCACTCGACACATGTGCTTTTCCCGAACAAAATTCACAAAATTATTAACAATTTTAGATATTGTAGACAACTTATTAGGGGCCGAGAATGGCATTTTTACGTTATACCTTCTAGCCACATTTTTCAAATTTTGCGACAATCTATGTATGTACAGTAACACAGTTAGTCTTTTGGCATCTCACTGGCTGGCCCGTTCCTGATCCTGCCAGTCCCTTCGAAGGGGTTTCAGTTTTAATATGCTAAAGGGAAGAATGGCGCAGCATCAAGTAAATAGAACAGCAGGACACCACACAGAAGCACCAGTGCCAACATTGCAGCAGATACTAAATCCAAGAGCGCGTGCTTGACATTCAGCGTTGACAGTCTAGGAAACGAGGAAACACGGACTTGAACACTCAAGATCGAACGAGCCTGATCTTTGGCAGCCAACGCTGAATGTCAAACACGTGCTCTTGGATTCTGTATCCGCTCCAAGGTTGGAACTTTTGTGTGGGTGTGGTCTCCTGTTCTCCTCGTTAATTGATGCTACGCCATTCTTACCTGTAGCATGTCTGACCAACTGGCCCCATCTTATACGCTCAGCTTTAACAATTTATCGCACGCTCCTGCAATAGCATGTTTGAGAAATCATGCTTTCGTTAGCCTTAACACCTTCTCTTGGAACCCAGTTGTCACGCTGTGAAAGCATGGCTTCACCAATACCGAGCCTAGACTCGACGACGCAATGCTATCTTTCACTAGCTCAGAGTGGTTCGACCAACAGTCAAGTAGCTGCTTAACACTCCTGGGTGAATATCGCTAGCACACATGGCGTGTGCAGAACATCAAGGTAAGGTTCAGAAACCGCAGCTTTTTGTTGGGACATTTTCTCCAAAGTAAACCTAAACCAAAGGCCTTCCTCCTTAAAGAACTTCGCAATATGTACAGGTCCTACACCATCGCAACCTTTGTAAAGACCAGAAAATCATACACGTAGCGAAATATTTTCCCCCCAGCCCATGGAAATTCGAGGCGATCATTATATCTGCCCTGCTTCAGAGAATATTGCTTAGCACAAAGGCAACCTTCTAATCTATACATTTAGAAGACTTTTGAACATATGCCGCACTGACATACTCCACAAACATGCTCTTCAATTCAAATAAAAGGAGGCAAGTGCCAAAGAAGAATTATATTACACACCCGTTCCTAAACACAAGCTTATCGTTGTGCTCCGATATGCACATTCATAAGCTTTTCTCGAGGTTTTCTTATGGGATAAAATAAAATGGTTCTTAATCGACACTAATCGCAAGACAATCCGCTGGATTGTCATTCTTAAGATACTCAACCACACTGCGAATTGTGTGCTAGAAATTAATCCACAAGACGCGATGTAGACAGATGCTTTTCCAAATAACCAGAGAGAATTTTGCATGAACCCTTTTCTGAAGTTTATCTGCAGAGCATGTAATTGAATAGCATTTATTTGAAGATCATGTTTGTAGTGTATCGCAGTGCGGTATATGTTCTAAAATCTGGTAAATGCAATGGTTCGAAGGTTGGCCTTGCGCTAAGCGATATTTTCTTGAGCAGGATGGATAGAATAATTTTCAAGAACGTGGACGGGTTCGGGGAAAAATCTTTAGATATGTCGATGATTTTGCGGTCTTTTATAAAGGATGTGATAGTGTGGGACCTGTACATATTCTCAAGCTGTTTAAGGACCAAAGCCTTTATCTTAGGTTTAACTTGGAGCAAATGTCCCAAGAAAAACAGCTCTGGTTTCTGGACCTTGCCTTGATGTTCTGCACACACCATGTGTGCTAGCAATATTCACCTAGGAGTGTAAAGCTGCTACATGGCTACAGGTCGACTATTCCAAGCTAGTGAAAGATAGCATTGCGCTTTCAAGCCTGGGCTCAAAATTGGTGAAGTTATGCTTTCACAGCATGACGACTAGGTCCCAAGAGCAGATTTTAAGGTTAACGAACGCAGGATTTCCCAACCATGTTACTGCAAGAGCATATAAGAAATTGTTAAAGAAACTGAAACAGATTCGCGGTGACCGGCACAATCAGGCTGGTGCCAGCTAGCGAGATGCCAAAACACAGTTGTGTTACCGTATGTACAGAGATTTTCACACAAGTTGATAAATATGCCTGAAGGTATAATGTAAAAATGGCGTTCTCAGCCCCTAATAAGTTTTCTAAAATACGTAAAATTTTAAGAATAATTCTCTGAATGTGGCTCGAGGAAAGTACACCTGTAGAGTGAAATGTATATGTACCTTGTAAAATTAATGTGGTATAAGATACTATTATCTTGTGGTTGGGTTTACATAAATGCTACAGAAAGGTGTATGAATGTAAGACTACAGGAGCACTGGAGGGTAGGGGTTCTAACTTGGCTATACAATACAAGGGATGTGAAGTCTGCTACCATTTCCTTTCGGCAACACGCATTTTAGCAGTAAATTCGGAGAGAATGAATGGGCGAATATCGAATCTAGACACTTCTTACGACTCCGTGACGAATGTGTGAGTGTGTTGTCTGTCATGTTAACACGCAATGAGTTGGACTATCTCGATCAGAGAATTGTTGAGGGTGATATTTGACTCATGTTGTCATCTATGCTAATCTTCAACTGCGTTGTTTGTGGTGTTGATTGTCTTATTATATATATCCTGTTCACGTCAATAAAGTTCAGTCGTGCGTCAGCGCCTGTCTTGTCTCCTTTCTTGTCCCTGTTTTTGCACTGGTAAATTTACCACGATGGCTCACTTCTGTAGAAATTCAAGACATGATATTTTCCTCTTCACACTCGAGGTTCAGCGAATTATACGGCAAAGGCTTTTCAATTCCAAGAAAAGTTCATGGCTCTATTTAACACTGCCTCCTGCTTACAAGGCACAGAGCAGTATTCATTGTAGATTCTTCCTGCGACACAGAAAGCAAAGTTTTAGCTTGAGTGGACTAAACTAGAAAAGAAGCACAAAATATCAATAGCCGAATAACTTAACTGAGAGAAATAGTATATGTAGTGTAATAGTGAACACACTGATATAATGCGTGCAAGATATATGCATGATATATTGTGATACCCAACACTGCTACCATTGCTTTAGCCAACTACTTCATAAATTACAAAAAATGCAGTATCACAAGAATACTGATGCAGTACTATTAGTGTTAATAGTAGCAGTGCAGGGTCTATGAGAAAAAAGGGCTCAGTGCTGGCTGTCGTTCCCACAGCAGGTTTTTGACCAATGGCCAGTGTAAAGGAAAGAGGCGGAATGATTGAAGAGAGAAAGAGCCAGGGGCAAGGAAGATAGGTATAGAAGGGCTTAGGATATGATGGGCAAATAAGGTTGTTTAGACAGTGAGAACAAACTAAGCATTCCCACACAAGTAAAGATATTACAAGACCAACCATATATATCATTGTGCAGAGTGGAATACTTGACATCATTTAGCTCAAGATATGTTTTCAATACACTTGTGCATTAAAGTGATTATAAATATTAATATCATAATTGACCGAGTGAAACCAAAACAGGGATGAACAGGGAAGTTGTCAATATTCTGGCAGAAATAAAAAGAAGAAAATGGACCTGGCCAGGGCATACGATGCAGAGAATGAATCACCAAAAGTATCTAGGACAAGAGAATGACTTTGATGGATCTTAATGACACAAGGGCATCTGTGGCCAAAGAATGCTATAGCACAAGTTAATTTTGTCTACTCAAGCTGAGATCAGAGACCCATTTCCCAAGCATTTCATTCCAGATAAGCCGAGCACCAGGCCTGGAAACAGCTTGTACACATTGTATCGCAAGAAAATGAATTTCACTCAACGAAAATTATAGCAGGAGATAGCTGATTATAAGCTCGCTGGATACGATTAGGAGATTCGTTAGGATATATAGTGTGGCATGCAGCTGGCACAAGACACAGATACTTAAACTGGAAGAGGCCATTGTCCAGAGGTGAATATAAACTAAGCGATGAGGATAATGAAATTCGCTACACTCCTGCTCGAGCTGTTCAGAATCAGCTCAAGTTGCATGCTTAAAAATGAAGCAAGTTTGCTCAGTGTGGCAAAAAAATCATATAAGTTTACCCAAGAATTGGTGTCTTGGCGGTATGAGGCTGCAGGTGCAGATGAATTAATCCCGCCTCAGAGAAGAGCTACATAGAGCACAAAGCATTTTAGGCCAGTCCTACACTGACAGCTGTTAATAAATATTTTAAAACTTTTTCATTGCCCAAACAATCATATCCAGTTTGTGTTGGTCATGTGATTATGTCAATGAGGCTCTCCCAAAAATTCTAGCCAGAGCTAAACTACAAGCTGTCTCAACTTAGTTTCAAAACCAACAACGAAGAACTTAAACACATGCAGGTTATTCAAGTAGAAGTTTTATTATTCATGGTGTTCCCTACAAATTTTCAATTATACCGAAAATTAATAGAGTGGAGTGCTTGTGCTGCAAAAACTAAACCTCAACAAGAGAACAAAAGAGAAACGTAATCACAAATTGCCCAAATCTTGAATGTTGACAGAACAAAAATGAAAAAACCTGTCCACAACTGGAACAAAACAGCGCGATACCCAGCACACATTTGAAAAAGATTTTATCCAAATCTCCAGTCTGGTGCTCCAGCACTCGTCAGCCAGCATGTCATGAAATGTACCATAGTTCTCTTAGCTGCAAAGAGTATACAGCTGATCCGGCATTTTGATATGTGAACAGTAACCCTCAATGAACACCAGGCTGAATACTTTCAAGATTCTGTTCTAGTAGCAAGACTGCAGTGAAACACTCATCAAGTTATGCTGGCGTAATAATGCAAACCGTTAATATGAGAGTTCGGTACAACGCAACTCTGAGATAACTCCTAAAGTGTTGCAATTGAATGCAAAAAAGAACTGTATATTTTATAAACAAAAGTCAAGAGCCTGCAATGCAATGCCACGCCTGAAGTGCTGCAATACAGCAATAGCGATACAATGTACACTTTAAGCAACACAATAAAACATGATATTTTATCCTTAATTATCAGAATTTAAATATCTTTATTTTTATTGCTCTCTTCCAAAATTAAGTTTAGATCGTGAAAGCGCTCAAAAAGACAAGGATACAGAAAGAGGTGGCCACACGGTGCGTGCGCTTACTTCCAGTGTCTTTTTGAGCGCGTCCACGAAATAAACATGGTTACCCAACTAGCCTAAACGCTCCCGCTATTCCGAAATTAAGCCGTTCACAAACTGGCAGCCCCTTTCGCCATACAAGGTGAACCATAACTAATCCAGCACTTTTTTCATAAGTTTTCTCTAAGAATAAACACTGCTTGAAGATTTTGCAATATTACTTGTCTTTTCGATTCTACGAATGTAACATGCAAGTGTTCAATGAAATGACCATCTGCCCATCTTGAGCATTTCTCGAAATCAGGTTAAAATGCACCATGAAGGGCAGGCTCTGCTTGATTTTTATGTTTTCCTAACAAAGCATGCACGTGCAACCCTTCTGCTGGCTTGTATGCAGCAGGTCTGCCTAGCTAAGTGAACGGTGGTTTTGCAATAAAGATGAAATGGTACTTGGGAAGTGAATGGCTTTCTAAAATGCATTTAACATACATACAGGGGCTTTAACTGCAGCTCTGTACATTCCGGAATTGGCGTAATTAATTAAAAGGGCCTTGCACATGGTCAGAGGTTTCCCAACCCATAATTTCCCCCTGCTTTCCTGTTTTCTTTAATTTATCGTTATACTTTTCCTTACGCACTGCACTTCCTGACGTCACTTCTCTGAACCCTGGCTTCCACATTATTCCCCCACCCCCTCTTCTTTTTGCCCTTTCTCTGAACCTGCCCCCACTTTCTCTTTTTTCTTCAAATTATTTTGCCCCCGCCCCGGTATTTTATTCTGCTATGCTGCTTAATTCCTTTATCCTATTTTTACAGGTGAACACAAACAGCCATACTAAGCCACCTAATGCTGCTGGACATAAAGCCTTTCAAGCTCACTATCTCTCCACGCTCCACACCGCGGGATTCCTTTCTACTTAGCTGGCCTTTTCTTTTCACAGTTTTGCAGGTCAACCAGTTCATCTTCTTTAGCAGTCATAATGCCTGGACAAGGCTAACGCTCCATATCCTACCCAAGCAACACAGGTCATCGGCACAATATTGCAACAGGATGGTCCCATGCTGGTCCTTTGTAGGGCCAGCTTTGCCAATACAGTTCCAATATTGGGCCAATTACTTGTGCTGCTTGGGTAACGCCTTTCCCATATCGCTCCCTCGTCTCACACACCAGGGCTTTCTCTTCAAAGTGAAAACCTTATTTAAACCCCACTAATGATGAATGTTTTGCCAGACAACAAGTCGTCTTGCCGAAATGTCGACAAGCACCCTGAGGCTCTTCCCTCCCTTATTCAGTTTGTGAGATACCGAGATACCAGGGATAGGTGTTCAAGCAGCCATACTACACTAATACTCCTGTCACACGGGCGCCCCAAAGGCCTTTGAGAATCAGGTCTGTATATCCAAAGGCATAAGGAGTGCAGCTACACGACAAAAATGTTGCTCCTTTGCCGCTAAGGGCCTTGGAAATAAAGGCGCTCGTCCAAGACCTTTGGAGCGCAAAGGCGCGGCCTTCGAGAACCTGTGATCACAGTGCCATCCAATGTCAAAACGTAAAAGCAATAAAAAAGAAACAGCTAATAATGTTTGAAAACATTTTTTTTAAATACGAAATGTGTGTGTGGCTTTGGTTTTTGCACGGGTGTTTATGTTTTATGTTCAGATTTCAAGACAGTGAAATTGTTGTGGGAACACTGAGTGCCCTTGGTGGCCAAGGCAGTATATGTACAAAACCTGCTGCTGCTTATGAGAGTAGCTGTTGCAGTACTTTTAAAGAGGCAATCAGAATAAAAAAAATTTCTAAGCTCATCGAATGAACTGAATATGACACTATAATTTTAAAAGGCTCACTTCAGCCATCTGGAGCACAGCAGGAAGTGCTAAGCCTGAACGACTGTTTCACCTTTGAGCTGCACCGTGTAGCTGAGTCGCTGCTCCTTTAAGCTTTCGCTCCTTTGGTGAAAAATGGTGCCTTTGCTGGTAAGGCCTTCGAGGAATGCCATGCGGCAGGGGTATAATGCACATTTTTTAGAGACACGAAAGGCTCATCGCCTTTAGTTTTGACCACATTCTGAATCATGCTTTGGTGGCTTAATATATCAAAATACTGGGCATTGCAAAAACAGCTAATATCTCAGGGCTATTATTTGCTATGGGTGAAATTATAACATTCTCCCAAAATAACGAAAAGAAATCATCAGCACTGAGATCAATGTACAATTTGGCTGTAACATACTGACATTAAAATCTAGTTAAACGTAAATTCCCTTTTCGTACTTCAAAACTACATGAATTATTTCTAAAAAGCGCGAGGACAGAAGCTCATACATAGTTCCAAAGAAAAGAGTGCATAATAGTACCACTTATGAGATGTTCATCGGCAACTGCTATGGGCAAGGCTATTTAAATTGCAATACAGAGTTGCAGAAAATCAGAAATAAGCGCAATTCAATTCAGACCTAGACTGGGATCTGAGTGGAATGGCCGCCATTACTTCAGCAACAAAATAATACTGCACCAATCATACATGAAGCAGAATAGCTTTACCCCTTGCAAGTCCCGCACTATACCTAGTACAAAGTTAGTGCTAAAAGTAGCTTGAATCTTTTCACCAACAGTAAGCATGTGAAGTAAAATAGGAAAGGTTTGATGGTTACATTGTTTCACTTCTTAAGGGATTATAGACACCAAATTTTTCCTTGTGTGTTTTCTTCTTTCAGACGATGCGTCAGGCATTCGTATACATGGAGTACCCTTTGGTATTCGTGTACGACCACTAAATATTTTATAATTGAATTTTTTCAGAACGCTGTTTCCGTTTAATCAGTCAAACAATGACTGTGACGCGTAGTTGGTGTATAGGCCACATGGGGCATAAAAAATTGGCTATATAATTGCTGACACATCAGTTTTTGCCATTCCTGGTATTGGAAGAGGCTGGTTTAAATGCTGTAGTGAATTAAAACTACATATTAGCCATTATTAGTTTTCTAGTGTCTCACTTGACCAACATATCAACTTGACATTACAGTCATCCTTCAGTTGATGAAACCCAAACAACATCAGAGAAGAAATTCAATTATAAATTATTTCGCAATTGTAGGCATATACCACCCAGTAATCCATATATTCTAATGTCTAACACATCATTTGACAGAAGTAAATGCTCAATAAAATTAGGTGTCTATAGTCCTTTCAGCACCCTATGATAAGGCATCAGGTTATCATTCAAACTTTATTTGTCATGCTGTGATACTTGGACAGTTGGTAATTCCACACTTCCTGACAGTTCATGCTTCTTGGTCATTCCATTTATTCGATATTATTTTCGTGCAGTGATATTTTCTGGCCAATGCCTGTGAACAAACATCAAGGCAGCAGTCACCAACAAAGATGGATGTTAAAACTGAGTGAGAACAGGACGAAACATTTAAAAAAGCACAAGTCTTTTGTTCTCAGAAGGCTACAGAATTCGTTTATTGTTTATGGGTGTTTAACATCCGAAAGTGACTAAGGCTATGAGGGACGCCGTAGTGAAGGACTCCAGAAATTTCGACCACCTGCGGTTCTTTAGCGTGCACTGACATCTCACAGTACACGGGCCTCTAGAATTTCGCCTTCATATAAATTCAACCGCCGCAGCCAGGATTGAACCAAAGTCTTTCGGCTCAGTAGCCAAGCGCCATAACCACTGAGCCACCGCAGCGGCTCTACAGAATTCCTTTCGCGCTGAGATGAATGCTCGAAATATCTTCATGAAGAGTATCATGTGCGGCCACTGAAAAAAATTACTTCTTTTTTTTCTATCAAACGACAAGTAATTACAGTCAATGATGCTTAAATTAGCTATGGCTTAAAGGTTTAACGTTTATACTTTGAGGAACTTAAAAGGACGAAGTTATTTTAGCTCCCTTTTCCCTGGCATTGGACTGACTGGTGGCTCCACTCTTAAATTTTGATCAGTTCTCGATACACTTCCATGTCAAAGTACTAAGAAGTAACTCACAGCATCCAGCATGATGTGGCACTTGTTTTCCATCAATCTATCCCCTGGCACTTCGAGGTTTCTTAACACATTAAATATCAGTCATTATTTGCACTGTACATGAAGTTCCTCATGGTGTGGTGCATCTTCACCGAAAGCATAACTAAGTGGATAAGATAAAGAAGTTTGTGAGGATAAGGTTGCCACAGGTGGCACAGGACATGACTAACTGGAGAGGTATGGGAGATGCCTTTTTCCTGCAGTGAATGTAGTCAGGCTGCTGCTGCTGATGATGATGATGACAAACACTAGTATTGGTCCAGGGCGGCCGAGTGAAAGGAGCCATGTGACTTGAAAATGGCTTGAAAATGTGGCTTGAAAATCAGTGGCTTGAAAATGATGTCATAGGATTCACTGGACAAAGAATAGGAATTGATAGACAGAATGACTATTATGTGTCTTACGAGTGCATGCACTTGAGAGGTGATAGCAGCTGCAGACGCAGCTGTCCATCGCAGTTTTAAGTCTGTCGAGATAACACATGGGGTAAAGTATTCCCTGTTTTGCTGCCGAAGGCAATATCTTCAGCGAGTGTAGTTGCCTTACTGTTCATTGTCAATACCTACTGCTCAAAGTAAAGGAAACTTGGGTATAAAAATACAGCATTTCATATTATGCTTTGGCCAGATGCAGAGAGAATGAAACAGACTAGAGACTTGTCTTATGATGTTTGCACTCTTTACTTTGCACCAGAGGAAAATAAATTTGTGTACAGTTGACCTACTGCGTGGCACTGTATTAGAAGAAATGAATCCAGATCTCAGAAAGTCTACCGAGGGAATGCTGATGCTGCATGTGCATTTCTCTTACCTGTTCTGAAACATGCAGAAGTTACCAATTTTTTTACTACCTGATTACATACTGTAATTTTTGGAAGGATTATGAGGTTAATAGACTGGGAAAAAAGTCAGGAATGGTACCTTTGGGACTCGGCACTTGGACAAACTGCTCACCCACTGGGCGTCCCCAGGGGCTCTGTCACCAGGCACCCCTAGTAACAGTAGCCAATTGTCCGGATCCAAAGGAACCATGCGAATAATTGCCGAAAAGTCAAGTTTAAGGAGAGCAGATGCATGAACACAAAACAATTTTCCAACGTTGTTTCAGTGAGATTAAAAGTTTCAAATCTCTAGAAATATCTGGTAGTAAACAGATTATCAGAAGACGATCTCGAGAGTTCACTGAATGAAGCGTGGGCTCCATGTACGCGAAAAAGAAAGTGACGCGACGAGGCGGCGACGTCGCTCCGTCGCTTTGTGGGCAACCTCCATTCAAGCGAAGGCGGCAGGCGACGCGCGCCCGCGACGTGCACAGCAAACTCCGTGCTTTGCACACTACAGCTTAGTAACCACGCCCGTAACCTGTTCTCTCTTAAAATTTTGTGACTGGGCCTCATTGTCAGGGCAAAATAAATATTTCCTCTACGGCAGCGGTGTAGCGGCAGTGGAGATAACCCGCGGCATTTTTGTGGAGACCAAGTCACATCACGGATTCACGTGGGAGGTGTGCTTTCGTTCGGTGCCTGTGCACTCCGGCTTAGTAAAAACACTCCCATAAACTGTCACCGCAATCTGACTGTAAGTGAGCAAGCTATAATATACCAGTGAGAATGCGCGCCGCGAGTGTTTCTGCACGTATATACAGTGGGAGCACAGCGCCTCGGTGGATCGAGCGCCGGTACCCGCGGCTCGACACGCATCTCTCTCTGCAGTACGCCCGCTCGTGGAGCCCGGTCCAAATGCTGTTAGCCCTCCGTAACCAACAAAAAGATCGTTTTTATTATTGAAATCATGTGGGTCTGCCTCACAGCTACAAAAGCAAATATTTTCTCGACGGTGGCGATGACCTAGACAACGCGCTGATAGGGTTTCTCGAGATGTACCCGTGACAAACCATGAACAAACGGCAAACAACTGTGTGGGGCTCTGATTGGACAATCGCGTTGGGGACTTCCAGGCGACGAGCGAAATCTTCTGTAGGCGCAGATACTAGCGACGAGACAAGCCAGATGGCAAAAATGCTTCGTGCAACTCCGTCGCTCGTCGCTTGCCGCCGTCGCCTTTGCTTTCGCGTCAGTTTTAGCGTACATGAAGTACAGGCATCATCTGAAAACACATTCGACACGCAGTATGAACATGGGCAGTTCGTGTTAAATTAAATCCAAAGGTTTACGCTGATCGACTAATGTTACTTCAAATAGAGACAGAAAGCGCATGCACATTGTACTGATGTTACGTGAGCATAACATGCGACGAGATGTAGGGTTACAATACAAACAAAAGACCGCTTTCAATATTTACAAAAGGCTCACCTTCTCACAAGTTCGCCAAACCGGAGACGTTGCCGAGTGGCTGTCGCCAAAGTCACTCGCAGTGCACAGAAACAATAAAAATGCAGTGGCGCGGACTTTCCTTCAGCAATTTCAGTCGATTAAACTTCCAACGGTTCGCACCGACTACAGAATTCACCTCTGAAAGCATGTCTACAAGTTAGGAGCGTAGCCACGCCATTTGCAATTTACAGAGCTGCGCGGGAAATTCAAAGCGCCATTCGCGTAATCACGTCGCTGACGTCTCAAAAGCGCACAACGGTAAAAACATATAGGATGTATTTAATTTTGCGGTAGCTTTTCTTAGCTGGTAACTTGAATGGTTTCATACATCAAGTTTTTTCTTTTCGTTGCATGAACGTTAGTACACCCACCTGCAGCGCAGCTTGGCCATGGCTAGCCATGGCGAAGTAGAAGCGCTAGCCAAGCCCGCAGTCGGAAACATGTGCGCAGTTAGCGCAGTGTGGAGTTGTATTATGGTATTATGGTGGGGAAGTGTGACGGGCGCTGTACGCGTGCCGTGCTTGGGAGGCGCACGAAGCGCGAGGAAAACCTTTCGAATCCGCTAGGGGCGCTGCGGTCAGGATGGGAGCGAGTTTGGAAGCGGCATCGGCGGCACCCGGCGAGCTGCCGCATGTCAACCGTGTCACCGTGTTCTGGCCGCGCAGTGCAACCACTTGTCCGTTGTCCGTGTTTATTTTTGTTGCAGACTATATGTGTGTGTGTGTGTGTGTGTGTGTGCGTGTGCGTGTGCGTGCGTGCGTGCGTGCGTGCGTGTGTGTGTGTGTGTGTGTGTGTGCGTGTGTGCGTGTGTGTGTGTGTGTGTGTGTGTGTGTGTGTGTGTGTGTGTGTGTGTGTGTGTGTGTGTGTGTGTGTGTGTGTGTGTGTGTGTGTGTGTGTGTGTGTGTGTGTGTGTGTGTGTGTGTGTGTGTGTGTGTGTGTGTGTGTGTGTGTGTGTCTGTGTGTGTGTGTGTGTGTGTGTGGACCTCTGTGTCGTCACCCTTTGCTTGAAACAGTAGTATTACGAAGCTGTCAAGCAAACCATGCCGCCGAAGCCAAGGACTTGCTTTGTGCCCGGCTGCAGCAGCGGCTACAAATCTTGCCCTACGAAGGCATCGCTCTTTCGTCCTCCAAAGGATAATTTCAGGAGAGAGCAGTGGGCGCGTAATATTAAACGAGCAGATAAAAAGCTGTCGGATAACTGCGGCATTTGTGAGCGGCATATTGAGGGCAAGCTCATAGTGAGGTCTTGGCGGCACATTATAAACGGCGAAGTTGTGGAAGTACCACTGGATAGACCGAGTTTAACAGATGACGCCGTGCCCACTATCTTTCCAGACGCCCCGAAGTATTTCACGAAAAAAGCACCGGTCAGGAGGAAGAACAGAAATCTTTGTGAGCAAGGCGCACCCCCTGCGAAAAGAAGAAAAACTGCAAGCGGTGCTGAAGCACACGACGCGGCAGCGTGCGATTCGGGAACGGATACTCCAGTTCCAGATGGGGCAGCTTTCCAAATGACAGCAAGTCAAACAGGAGTTTACGTCCTTTGTGACAGCCTCCGCCTGCCGGGCCCGGGCTGGAACAGTCTGTGCTTTACAGAACAGCCAGGAATCGTTTTTTTTTGGCCTTTGTGAACTAGAGGGCCCGGAAATGAATTGCGCATTGCTGCCGAAGTTGGTCCAGTTCACTGAAAACATCAGTAATTCAGGCCGTGTGTTGTGCACAGTTTTTCTCAGAGGAAAACTACATTTGAAGCGAACCATCGAATCACCACTCGAGGCTCAAGACGTACTTGATGAAACATACGCACTTGTAATGTGCATAGGATGTGGGCTGCAGCCCACAAATAGCAGAACATATGTGCACTTTTCTAGTGCTTACTACTCTGTGAAATGTACTCTGACAGTTTCAGGTAGTCGTCCATGCATTTATTGCAAATGCTTGCTCAAGCTTGTGCAGAATCAGCTTTCGCGAAAGAAAAAAGCTATGAAGGTGAGTCGCCTGAAAAAGCATGCGAAAGTCCGCCGCCGTCTACGCGTTGCTCAGAAGAAGCTGCACAACGTTGGGCGGGAGCTAGAAAAAATGAAATCTGCCAATGAAGAAATTGGAGATGAAGTTGTGAATGCTCGCAATAAAGGACTGCCTTCAAAACAGCAGATGGTCGTAAGGGCGTGTTTCCAGGCGGCGACACGAAAAAGTACATCTGGCATGAGCTATGAAAAAACGTGGATCTTAGAGTGTGTGCTACTCCGCATGAAGAGTCTAAAATTGTATGAACACTTGCGGAAACATAACATACTCATCCTGCCCAGCCGGAGCTGTCTACAGCGCTACCTTGGAAAATTCAAGAGTGGTTTCGGCTGTAATGAAAACTTGTTCACAGCGTTTTCAGTGAAAACGAAACAAATGGACGTATGCAGTCGACACGGCGACATCATCTTCGATAAGATGAAGTTGTCTGAAAACTTCAGAGTAAACACAGCTGGTAAGTAATATTGTAGTGAGAAATGGCATTTCTGTGTTTTATGAACTCTGTTTGATTTCTTGGCCTTCAGTGCTGGTTTTTCGGTCTGTGACATCCTCACTTTGATTTTGGAGTGATCATTAGTATCATGTTCATTTCAGGTGTTGTCGAAGGATTCCTTGACCTAAGAAAGTTTACACCCCAGGAAGAGACCACTGCAGCAGACCATGGAATGGTCATTCATTTTCAGCCATTCCAAGGTCTGTGACATTTATAACATTGATGTCTTTGTTATCTGTATAATGGCATTGCTCATGTTTCATTATCAGAAACAGAATGAATTTCTGGTAGTGGTTCCTTTTAATATACAATTTGCTTGAGAGTCTGTTCTTGGGTTTCAAAAAAAAGCAGACTTCATGGAAAAGTGATGGAAGCACCTGATTTGCCTTTTCATGCTGCAGGTGACTGGACCCAAGTGCTTGGAGTCTTCTCATATAAGGGCAATATCAAGGCCGAAATGCTTGAAAAGATCTTGCTTGAAGCCATACTGCTGTCTGAGAAAGCTGGCCTTTTTGTGGACTTTGTGACTTGCGATGGCGCCTCATGGAACCGGAGACTGTGGAAGTCATTTGGGATTCATGGTAAAATAACTTTCTTTTTTTATTGCTTCATTGCCACACCATAACAAGCCTCAACAACAATTTTGATGTACTTGCAAACCTGAAGTGCTACATCATGTCGACCGTAATACGTAATGCTTTCATATCAAAGAGCATGTTATTGTAATTAACAATGTGCATATTTATTATATCGAGGAATCTGCTAAATAGGCAAAGTGACATACCCAGATGTGCTTATTGCTAATCAGTTTTATTGTTTTCAGCGCAACCAGGCCAAGTCACATGTAAAACTACCCACCCCGTGGACTCAACAAGGTCACTCCACTTTTGCTCAGACTTTCCACACTTAGTTAAGTGTCTTCGGAATTCTTTTGTGAGCAAAGGTTTCTCAACACCGATGGCCGGGCATGCATCCAACACATAGAAGCAGCTTGGGACAAAGACAGAAGTTCCATCACACTGAAGGCAATGCCAAGTTTAACTAAAGCTCATGTAAGGCCTAATTCATTCGAGAAAATGAAAGTTAATCTGGCATTTAAACTATTCAGCGGTGAGGTACCGAAGGGAATGTTTTTGTACAGAACTGATAGGAAGGAGATCTCTGATTATGTTGCACCAACAGAAAAACCGGTGCAGCGTCTAAGCAGGGTAATATCTCTAATGATCTCAAGGCGTCCCCGAGATGGACTAAGGGGATCTTCACAAGCTGTCACAGATCTTAATGCATTCCTCCAGTTCCTAGATGACTGGGAGGAAAAATCAAAAAAGGCTGGGGGCGGTTTTGGAAGCAGCAGTACTGCTGAAGGCCTTCGTGTCACAATACACAGCACTCTGTCTGTGCTAAAGTATGTGACATCTTTAGGATTTAAGTACCTGCTGACTTCCAGATTGAGCCAAGGCAAGTTAGAAAACCTGTGTGGGATTATTAGGCAATATTCGGGTAGTAATGATCGCCCATCCCCAAGCCAGTTCCTAATAACTGGGAACTGTTTAAGTTTCTATAATTTAGCACGAGCCCCAAAGTCAGACAATTGCAGTGAAGAAATGATAAATTCACTTCTGACCCCTCCATCTAAAGCAGATGCGGCCGTGTTTAGCATTCAAGACATTATCGAAGGTATGCTTGAGTTTGGGGATGTAGATGATGCAGGGGAAGTAATTCGTTGTGCATTGCGTTCTGATCACAGCAGCTATGTGGTGGAATTCAGTGATAGCCGCCTTGTTTATTACATGGCAGGCTATGTCGCAAGGAAGTTTGGAGTGAAGAATGCCTGCAAGGAATGTGCATTATGCCTCATGAGTAGCAAAACAGCAGCTGTGCACAACACAAACAGCACATTCACTGCACACTTTGATAAAGGAGGTCTCCTCTACCCCTGTGAGAAGCTCGGCAAACTTGTGTCTGTTTTGGAGGATGCCTTTACGATGTTTTTCTCAAAGGAGAAGCTCCATGCATTCAGTGTGCATGATTTTGTAACCTTTTAGCGCAGCCTAAGATTCGACACTGTTGGCTGCGAGCAGCACTGCAAAGAACTCACTGCCAAAATCATACAGTTCTTTGTGGTGACACGGCCGCATTTTTTTACCAATGCTCTTAATAAGGAAAGGGCTGCACAGAGGGAGCGGCAAAACTTTTTCAAGCTTCGAAGATGCCACTGAATGCCCTTTTACTCTTCTTTTTTACAGTCCTTGAAGTTTGTGAGCAATAAACTGACTTCCTGATACATGCTTATGAATTTATGTTGGTGTGTACTTATTCTGCTGGTATGTGCTCAGCAAACTATTTTCCTGAATCCGATGGTTTCTCTGAAGTTTCCTGCTTATAAATAATAGTAGTATTCTTGGCTGTGAAATGCTTCGCTTTAAGACAAGCTGAAACAAAAAAGTTGAGAATCTCTTAGGCGAGGTAAGCTAGCCCGATAATCGTTTGTCAGTGTCGCTTCTAAGGCTTTATAAGCGTAGCATAACAACACTCGCGTTAATCACGTGGGGCTAATAAGTTTGTGCATGTTCATATTTCAAGTTTCTTGATCGTGTTGTACTAGCTGCCTGAGCACTGTTTCAATAATGCAAGAATGTTAGCACCCGCTCATGCACAGCCTTCCTTGCTACTATGCATGAATCGCGAGTTCGATGGCAATTAGCAGCGCCTCTGGATCAACATATCTACGCGTAAAACAGCAACATTAGTGGATGGCTGCTCTGAATAAACAGCTGTGATAACTCCCGGGAAGGAAGGTGCCTGTCTACCTTTTGCGTGCCCCAAAACACGCTATGCTAGCTACGCAATTGAGAGCTACGTAGTCGGCTACACACGTCCCTTATCAGGCTAATACATTTCTCAGGTCATGAGGTGAACCTGTTAGACAAGTTAATCTGCCGATTATGCGAAGACAATGCAAAAACAATGCCCAGCAATTGTGTACTTTTAGCAGAAACGCGGTTGCGCGAGCCCGCTCCCCGTGCTTGCGCTGCATCGGCGTTAGCTCCCCTCCAGCTAGTGGCGCCACCTAGACACTTCATCGCTGAACTGAGCACTCCCTCGCTAGTGCCCGTCACACTTCCCATTCCAGACACCATAGTTGTATGAACAGGTGCTTTGAAATGGTTTTAGTTCTTCCCTGTTCGCTGCGTACGTCCTGCGCTTTGTGTGTCGTTAGTGTGTGTATGTGTATGTGTGCGGCCCGAACGCTGCATAGGAGTGTACAACCGCTTGCTGTCCCGAGCGGCATCGGTGCGTAGTAAACGGTCATACAGATTGTGTGTTACAATGCCAGTGGCCCTGCACGAAAAAGGATAGTTGAAGGCGACGGAAAAGCTGCTCTCCCTCATGGGACAGCAATAATCTGCCAAGTAACAGTCGACGCGCGTTTCGGTGGATGATTCCGTTTATCACGCCAAAAAACACCTGTGTGATGTTTGTTACAAGCTTCTTGGGTGTGAACCTGGCCATTAGTGGTATTCGTCGAGCAGCGGCCCTTAGCGCATGGCACCAGTGGATACCTGAAGATGATTACTGTTTTCCCGCGCCCTGGCGCCTCGCATTCAACCGCATGCTTTCGCGGTAATGATTTATATCTGAATTTCACACGTAGTTGAACTTTCGCAAATATTATAGCCGCATCGTTCAAACATACCGTCTGAAGAGCACCCTTTTTCATTTTTTAGGGAGGAGGGGGGAATTACCGTCTGCTCAAATTTAATGTCACTAATATTTTGAACTTATTTTCTAAGTATGAGCCGTGGTGGCGCATTCTCGCCTCTTGGTTGCACTGTAATCAATGCATTTATTTGGCAGAAGTTTATTTGTTCTTGCGTTGGCAAAAGGTTAATGATTGTCATTGTACTGTGGTGCCGCGTTCAAACAAAACACATCATTGTACACTCTCCTTGCAGAACGTCTAATGAGGCAATAAATTACTGAGCAGCGAGTATGCACTGTCGTAAATGCAAGGAACATTACTGAATTACTTCCCACTTGGCCTGTTTAGTTGTGGTTTGTGGTTACGTATGCCTTGGTGCCTGCTGGTTTCCAGTGTAGGGGCGAGAGGCATGTCAAGCTCCACTTAGCAGCTTTATTTCCTGCACTCTCTACTGGTCGACATGGTAAAATAAACTGAACATAATGGGTGCTTGCTCAGGCCTAGCTTAAGAATACATTTCACTTATTTACTCTCGGGGCCGATCGGTGTCAAAGACAGGAGTGGGTGACTAACATAAATATATGTATAGGCAGTTTAATTAAGATGATTATACACAGCAAACTTGAAGGCATCGGATGCTGTGATGGACACGACGAAGGCAGAGATGTGACAGTTGGAAACGTAGTAAAGTAGAGATCTGCGTGAGTTTGCACACGACTTAAGGTGAACACTAGCAAAAAATTAAAAATGCGCAGAGGACTGAGGCCAGAGTTAAAACTGTAGTTTAAAAGAGGAAAGCACCTCCCAGCAAGCCAAAATGTGCACATGCAAGCAGTTCTGTGAACACAGAACATAGAAAATGAAACTCTTTTTTGGACAGAAGGAAAGCTAAGGCACATTGCTCATTGTGATATTGCTTAAAAAGTTGGTTTCCACTTGTTCCCCTTCATATCTGGTCCTTCCACACCCAGCAACTGCAATGCCATCAAAAAGGAGCATCTCCAATCACTCTAATTACATGGGAGTTACACATCTCCAGATGTCATAGGCTTGGTGTCTCATCTTGTAGACTAGCTAGTGTGGCATATATAAACTTTACCGCATGTAAGAGGCATGCAGTAGCCTTGTAGGGGGAGTATTTCGTGTTACAGCATATTGTACAGTGCTGGCATGTTTCATTATTTACATCGCAGTAATATGCTAGCACAGGCTAGAAAGTTTGTAAGTGACCAAAAAAAAAAGAATGTTCATGCCGTATCTTAGCCACATTCTTAGTACCATATAAAATGTTGTGAAAATAAGGAATTCCCCATTTTTCTGTCAGCTATTTCTTTCTGAGCATTGATCTTTTGCAAGTTAACAACTTTCTACAGTCTTCTGTGCCTATCGGCTGGCCCACTTGTTTGTCAAAGCTGCCGAGTACACAATGGGTTGTGTCAGTGCAAGCTAAGTAAAAGATATACAGAAAATTTATGCTTCAGAGTATTTCCAGAAAAAAACTGCTAATATTTCCTACTCAAGATGAGGGAACAGAATCGGTGATGCACATCCTCTTGGTCACTGCAGCAATTATGACTGCTCGCTGCTTTTTGGCGGCTTTTCATTTATCTGCAGGAAGAGCAGGCATGAATGGGCGGCAATGGGTACATAATAAATTAAACGTTGCAATGAGCAATATTTTGTTGTGTCTGTGCTTTTGTTATCCATGAAGGAGTCAACGTTTTTGATTGATGGCTGTGTAGCCAAGATATAATTGCTACATTGCACTGCATTCACAGATTTGTTTGCCCATGCTCTTGGTTTTAAACAGTGGTTCGTTTCCTTACCAAATGGGAGATGGAAATTCGGCTTTCAACTTGTGTACTTTCATCATGTTTGCAAAGTATTTCAGCTGGTGTTTCACTTTGGAGAAGTTGCCTAACCATTGCCTGTGTCTAAGTGTTTTCTAAAAGTTGACCTCATTACGCAGCATTTCTAACAGAAAGCAAATGTTGCAGTAACATTTTTATCTAACGTTTCTCTGTCATGTGGCTAGCAACGTAGCAAAAACGTTTTTTTTCATCAAGTCAGCTTTTAACAGTATAGCAAATTAAGGCCTTTGTTACTTAACGTTGCTCACAACTGGTACCAATCACTCAATCTTGAAGCAACATATTGCGTTATCACCCTTCTTCGGATCTCCAGCTTTGCACATGGTGTTATTCTCATTAGACATGCTCACGGTCATTCGCCATGCTAGTTTGCGGGCACTGTTGGCTCTTAGCCAACAGTGCCATAAACCAGACAGATAAGAAATGGGACGTCATGTGACGCCTATAGTCCGCAGGTCAACGGTTCATTGTATAAAAGTGGTGTCACATCGTAAGCATCTTCTGTTTTTGCTGCCTTTAAGCAAGTTATTAGTGGGTTTGGTGGCACACAACGTCGATGGGGTCAACCGTCGTGTCATGCTAAGCTTTGATCCCTAAATTTGAATGTCTAAGTTTTTTCTCCTGCTACAACTGCGGAGGAACGCGGACGTTTCCTTCATTACTGGACTTAAGTACGGTCATTCCATACGTTTCATTCAAAGCAGAGGTGGTTCTATTCTTAAAACGTACAGAGTCTACGTTATAGGTACGGAATTTTTTTACAGTGTAGTGTATGGGCCACTGGGCTGCAGGCGCTTGTCGCATTCAGCTCCTGAGACCGGTGCGCTACTCAACACACCTCAGTGACCATCTCACAACAGAGTGCCTTTGGTAGGAAAACCAACACTTAGCTCATGCGTAGGGCTCGCATCCACACTGTAGTCACTGCTATTGGCGCACGCAGGTCTCATGAAGAGGAACACAAATCAACCGTGTCGGCTGTCATGTCTCCTCGCGGACGCCCAAAGCTGACGCAATCATCGAAGCGACATGGCCAGCAACCAGAGGGGACCACGACAGGAGACAGTCAAGCCGTACAGAAGGGCTTCAAACGCTGGATCAAGAAACACATTCGTCGGGTATGTAGTCATCACTAGCAGCAATCGGCCACCGTCAATTGCTCACGGTGGCCAAGTGGTTGAGCGTCCGCATGCGGGAGGTGCTGGATTCAATTCCCTGTGACGCCGGGTACCCACAGTTGATACAATGGGTGCAAGGTTTCCCCTGGCGTGGTGCTCGGCTTATTGGTGTTGAAATGCTTGGAAAATGAGTCTTTGAACCCACCTTGAGTATTGAAAAGTATTTTATGTCATGGCGCTCTTTGGCCATAGATTCCTTGGTGACATAAATATTTATAATCATCCCAATCATAAGCAGCAGCAATCGGGAAACCCATTGCGACGTCAAGTGTGGTGTTAACGCCTCCTCTATTTCCATCCAAGCCACATCACTTGCTTCACTGTGGCACCGCTTTCGACGCCTCTGCTCGTTTACTCGTAAAAGATGCTGCGCCACTAATCGGGAGCGCTACTGGCATAGCTGCGGAACGATACCATGCTAAGCGCCATCTCACGAAAAAAAAACGAACTAAAACTTCTTAGCCTGTTTTCCTAGTATGTTGCTAGTAATGGTGTGATATCTCCCTCTTAGCGCACGTGCGCATCAGTAACAAAGGCTAGTGAATGAAGGCGAGAAAAACGACAGTAGGAGGGGTTTTGATTTGCCGAGACCAAGCGGCTTCAGGCTGGCATGAAAATCGCATTGAAGCTGATTGTGACCTTTGGTTATCACGCGGTCGCAATATTTCGCGCAACTGCTTTAAGGCAAGATAATTTAATTGTTTTTCTTTTTTCCTGGCAGAAATCTCGACCCTAGACCTTGCTGTATTTTCCTACCGCATTTCGTACCTCAGCGATGCTTTCTCACGCAGATATACAGTGTATACATTTTATTGACTGCTTCAGAGATAGATATGCTGGAATCATCCCTCCACCACCGTGAGACCTTTGAACTCTTGATGAATGATAGTTTTATCTGCTGTAGAAATGCTCATTGCTTTTGGCGGTTCGAACGCTACCTGAACATAGGGATGATTTCCTGCAGCTGGCGTGATGTGTGAAACGTGGTTGCGGTTGCCTGCCGTCTTCATGAGCGACTGCGGTGTCAAGCTTGTTTTTTTTTTAATTCGCAACGTTCCACTGAACCCAAATTATAACATTTGTTCGAAGCATGCGTAGGGGATGAAAATGGGGCCAGTGGAGTCGGTTTCCTTTTAGCTCAGACTCTCTTGAATGTCGTCTGGCTATACGAACTGCATAGTTACCGCCATGACTAAGAAAAGCAGGCGATCGACAGTACCACCTATGAAAACAGAAAATAATTGGATTATAACGGAAGAAAAGTAGAAGGGGCAGATCTTCCTAACCCTATTTCGACCGAAATCACTTTAAGCCTACACAATAGAGTGCGGCTGCGTTTGATTCAATTCAAACTCGGTGCTCTTCAAAATGACATCTGCTCGTCAGAATGACGGCTCCGTCCGACCAAGCTGTACTGGAGCGCACAATGCGGGCAGCCATAGCAAGACAACCATGACGCACAATGATGGGAGCTACGATGGTTGGCTGCATCCGGGCTTCGTCATGCTACAGCGAGGTTCCCTACTGAAATGAAATGTTTTATAATGCTTCCTAATTAAATGTATTTTATGGAACGGATGTACGATTGAATTTTGCTGCTTTTTCCACGATAGACGTTTCAATACCGACCGGTTGGAGCTTCCGCAATACTGTGAAAAATTGTCCGATTGCGTGACAGATTCCTCGATTAAATTACGCGCTTCAACGGCAGAACCCCTTTCTGCGTCAGGAACTCTCATACAAGGTAAACGTCAAAACTATTTCAATCTTTCTCCTGAACGTGACTCTTCTGTTTTCGTTTTCTGTACAAGTACAGACACTGAGGGAAAAAAAAATTGCATTTAATAAGGAATCTTTCTCCGTCTCCAACTGCAGACACGCAGCGTAGAGGGGGAGTCGCACGAGAACGAGCCGAAGGGTGGTGTGCGCTGGGTTTGACACTGGTCAGAGCTGCCGCCATAGCTGTGGTCACCATTGTGCTTTGCGTTCTGATGGTGGCTATCACCTGGCGCTTGCTCACTGGTTCCTGGAAAAGCCGCCCACACGAAAAGCGAGCCGCCCCAAATAGCAGCGCTAACAGCAGCATGAGCCACGCCGCACGTTCCTGCGCAGCCGCACTGGCGTGCGGCGCTGCTCTCTACGGACCGCTGTTCCCCGACTCCGTCGACACCGGTGCCAGCCCGTGCATCTACTTTTATGAGTATGCTTGCGGAGCCTGGGTACACAACCACGCTGTGTCTTCGGCCACAGCGGCGTAGAACCCATTCGCAAGGAACACGATCCAACACATCCGCGAGTCGAAGGTCTCTGCAAACTACGCAGGGCCAATTGGAGAAGCGGCGCGCTTTCTGGAGACCTTTCTCAACGCCGGCGGGCATGCTTCAGAACTGCAAAGTGATGCAGTTGATACCGAAGACGATGTTAAGAGTGTGCTGGCGGCAGGCGGTCTAACGTGGCCGGATAAAAATGACTGTGCGGATTTCGTGTCAGAGCTGTTCTTCATGGCGAGACACGTCGCTTTGCCGGTATTCTTCGATATTCAGGTCGGTTACACAGACAATGGATTCCACGCCATGCTGTTCCCTTTGAACCGGCCGTTCCAGCGGATTTTGCGGCGTTTCAGGGACCACATGGATTCAGAACATGTCAGAGAAAACGTCATCATGGCTTACAAGACTTTGACCTTGTGCACCTTCAGCGGGCAACGCTATGCCGAGATCCTGAGTGGCTTGTACGAAATGGCCACAGTCTTTGATATCTACCTGAACGCTATTGGCAACAAAAAGCAGGGTAACGTGACATCCATTCAGCGACACGTGCCGGTGGTCACATCTGCAAATTGGAGCGTTCTTCTGTAACGTTACCACAAGTATTACTTCTCTGATGTCGAAGCCATTGTCGTCTACGACATGCGTTCCTTCGCCTCCATTTTCTAGCCACTTAAGACTCGGGGAAAAAGCAAAATGAACGACATCCTAGGGTTCCTGAGCGTCCTGGCGGCAGTCTACTGCACGAGCATCAGACTCCGCGAAGTATTCATCGAAACTTTGGAGGTGGCGGCCACCCAGCAGGAACAGTACTGCTTCGTGCGTGCCTACAACTTTTACGAATACGCAGTGAACCACTTCCTCTTGAGTAGCAATGGTGAAACACTGAAAGTGCTCAGACCCATTGTCCATAGGGTCCGCACCGAATTTCCCCGGCTAATTCTGTTCAACAACACGCTCCTGGGTGACATTTCGCCACATCCTGAGGTATATATTCTGCATGGTGTTTTCGAAATTCTAGAGAAATTTTGGCCCGAGTAATTTGAGCCTCATTACGCGAATCATCCAAACGTCACCCCCGGTGCGCTTCAGAACTGGGTCGCGTTGTCCGCACACTCGAAGAGAGTCGGTATCTCTTCCAGAGAGTTTGCCGCTGCAGTTGACGGCCCCGACTGCGGAAGTCAGTGTGATGTGGGCTTCTACAAATGGCGGCTCACGGCGTACCAACTCGGCTTTCCCTGGTACGTGCCCAACGCACACCGTGGTGTCTTGCTCGCTGGTCTCGGGGCACGCATCGCAGCCGCACTTTTTTGGACTGCGTTGACAGGAACGCCACGTCTCGGGGCCCCGTTTACAGGCTCAACCATGCTTGCCTTCGCGCCTCGACGCCGTACCTGGGCACGTCGCTCGACCTGAGACTGCAAGCAGGTGCGTCGGCAGTGGGAGCCGCATGGAGGATGTACCAAGACGATGGCATCAGGCTGGTGAACGCTTCCCTCCATGCCAATATCGGCCCTGTCAGGTCGTCTTAGATGTTGTTCGTCTTCAGCTGCTACCTGTTCTGCGGCCACAGCAGAGGTCAGCGCATGTGCAACGTGCCGCTTAAGCACAGCGCGCATTTTACCCGCGTGTTCGGCTGCACTTCGGACTCGGCCATGAACGCCGAAAGAAAGTGTGTGATGCACATTTAAAACTGCGGCCTGGGTCAGACAAATCTCAGGGAAGTAAGAATGTTCACAAATTGTTTGCATGGTGCACAGATGGCAGACGACAGTCGCATCGCGTACTTGCAGTGTGTTTTCTTTGCTCAAAATTACTCTTCTCACCTTACTCTGGCAACCTGCGTTTCATGTTGGGCTAGATACCTCCGCAAATGGCATGACTGTGTAATGAAGCAGCCTTGACAGTCAACAAAGTACTAGTTAAGGTCCACTTTATAGGCATGACTTCACATCTTCCTTCAGGCAGCATTGTGGAAATGTGTAACAGGTGCGGCTGCGTGGCTCTCTACTCTAGTGATACCCTTCTGTGTTTTTGGCAAACAGTACAGACCCGGACTTAAACCAGACAAATCAAAAGTCTACATTAAAACGGTTATTTCGCCGCCTCTCTCGACAACAGGCGCTCTCAGAAAGTTGAGCGACAATTCACTGAAACCAGACCTAGAACGATATACAGCGCTTGCCTGCCGACAGTATATGCTGCACTGCGCCCTCGCTGACAGTTAATGCTTCGAACACAAAATACCTTGCAGCGACGCGTATTCGCTGCCCTGCCCGTGCATCATTCGGAAGCGGTGTCTGACGAATCCATGTCACGGCTGCTCACCTCTCGCGCTGTCCACCCAGCGGCTCGCGCTTCACCCTCGTCACCTTGATTTCACGCTCTATCTGGAGCAAGTGGATTGTGATGTCAGCGAAAACCTTTGGGTGCTCACAGAGCCAGGACAGTGCATAAAACAACTTGAACGTCTTTAAGCGAATGCAAAAAGAATTGTAGCTGCTTGAATACCCGATTTTATTTTCGCTAGGACCACCTCCGAGTAGCTCTTGGGAAGTTAACGAAGTTAACACGCAGGAAAAGAAATGAAAGGCAGATGAAATACGGAGCGCCATGCGTGGATTAGAGAATGGGGAGTGTGTTGGCTTCGTGTAGATTCCCTGCCTTCCACTTTCGCTTTTGTCTCGGTTTCGTACGAAAATTCGAAGACACCATTAAACCTATTCCAGCTGTGTGTACTATTGAAGCTTCAGCTGCTTACAACGCAGAGCGTGAGTGGCGCCTTTTGACACTATGCTACATTATGTAGGGATTAGGGTTTTTTCTTTAAAGATTATTCTTAGCAACTTACAAGTGAAAAGAGTGCTAGGGTGAGAAGAATGTGTGTAATGCAACACTCTTCTGGTGTCGTGAAGCCAGGAGAGCTCTGACATGCTTACTGAGGTCTTCCTGCTGTGGACAAAGAATAGCAATTGGGGCAGAGAGGAGCGGGGCAGTTCATTTTTGAAATGCGGCTTTTGCGAGGCGGAATTCAGATAGTGCACGTAAGATTTTTTTTGTTTATTGATCACCTGATCAACATCGCTTTAAATTTTGACGTTACATCCAAAAGCGTTACTTGCGCAGTTAAGCACCGCTTTCGAAGGCCCCCGACACCCCCCCTGGGAAAAGCTGTATCTTACGTGCACCAATTTTAAAAGCTCTGAAGAAACCCCGCGAAGTTAAAAAAAGAAGATCGCCACGATCGCGCTACTCCCTGCCTTGGTATGAATGAGCGAAATCAGCTGTCTGCGTGGCACTGCGGACCGATTGCAACGCCAGACCGATATGTTGATGATAGTTGCTCTGTTCGCACTAGCTGCTCTGGTCACATCACGGTACGGATGCATTAGGCAAATCGCGCTTTACTATGTCAGTCAGGAGGGCCAACCTTGAATCAAGACGGGATGTTTTATTTTTTACTAGGAAAGATAATCAAAACGCGTTTCTGGGCACCGGTACGAAGCGACATAAGAAGTCAATAGATATTTTAGCAGAGCGGGCTTACGTTTCGCTCCTTTCCCAGACCGAAGCGGAACGCTAGCGGAGCGTCGTGCATGAAATGAGTTTTAGCGCCGCGTGTTTTGCGCTCGCACAAGCGAGGAGTCCGGCTGCGCCGCCTAGCATTCGTTTTCGGACCTACCAGGAAAAATGAAATGCATAAATCTCGCTGTTTTTACGTGTGAATGTATATTGTTACGGCGAAGTGTCGGTGGAAGACGAAGTGGCCTCCCGCGTGAGAGGACGAACGAAGAAGAATAGGCTCCTTGTTCGTGTTGGTGCTCCCTGCTAGGAACTCTATTCTAACTCCAACACTTGTAAATAAATGTAAATAGTTTTTCCCGTAACATCCTTAGTGGAGGTGCGGCAAGACGGAACTACGTAGCGGACGATACCCAACCACAGCCGACAATGACGGAAGCATCCCCCCCAAGATTCGGCAGCATCGGTGTCCTCCGTCGTCCTCACTCACCCTCGTGATCCTGGACCCTTCTCTGGCGACGATGACGCCGACGTCGAGACTTGGCTTCGCAAGTATGAACGGTGCAGCGCTAACTACCGCTAAGACGAAACTTTCATGCTTGCGAACATAGTTTTTTACCTTAAGGGCACGACGTTCAGGTGGTATGATACCAACGAAGAGACACTGACCAGTTGGACTGACTGCAAGCAGAAGCTTATCAACCTTTTCGGCAAACCACTCGGCCGGCAGCTTGCCGCTAAAAGAGATCTTGCCAGTCGCGCCCAGTCAACCACGGAGTCCTACGTCTCTTATATTCAATATGTGTTGTCTCTGTGCTACACAGTGGATACAAAGATGAGTGAGGTGGACAAAGTCGGAAATGTGCTCAAGGGCATCGCAGACGACGCCTTCAATCTGCTCATCTACAAAAACTGCGATAAGATCGCCGACATCATAAAAGAATGCCGCCGCTTCGAGGACGCCAAAAGCCGACGAATCACCCTGCATATTGCACGCCTGCCCAACACGGCTGCGTCTTATTAGTGCGAAGAACTTTGTTTTCGGAACCAGCCGACCTCACCTGAGAACGTGACCCGTATTGTGCGCCGTGGGCTTGAAGCAATTGGTACGGCTCTCTTAGCAACTCCTGTGGCCGACCAGCCGTTGACCCTTCCTCTTATTCAAGCAATGGTGGGACAGGAAATTGCTAACTTGGCTTTCAACTCAGTAGCCACCGACTACGCCACTCGGTACGCTATCACCCGTGCATTGCCTACGAGCTGCGCGACGAATATCGCTGACTTCCGTTTGCACTATCTTATTCTGCAACAAGATGCCCCTCGTCAATTAATCACGCACCGCGGACGCTATTTCATGTCTCGAGTTGTTGACGACATCCTGCGCTCATGTTCAACCAAGCACAGGATTGCCACAGTGTACCACCCGAAGACGAACGAGGTAACCGAGCGTTTGAACCAGACATTAACAGACATGTCTATGTACGTCTCCCCTGACCACAAAAACTGGGATCTCGCCTTGCCCTACGTGACGTTCGCTTACAACACCTCCCGGCATGACACAACTGGTTACTCTCCGTTCTATCTCTTATATAGGAGACACGCCGTCCTGCCTTTGAACACGCTCGTCCCATCCGCTGACCGTCCGGCCACCGCCTACGCCCGTGACGCCATTGTTCAAGCTGCAGACACTCGCCAAATCGCCCGTAGTCGGCTAAAAGCGTCCCAGCAAGCACAGAAGTCTCTGTACGACAATCGCCATCGCCACGTCACCTACGAACCGGGGTCGCTCGTTCTTCTGTGGTCTGCTTCCCGCCGCGTCGGTCTCTCTGAGAAACTTTTGTCCCCCTACCATGGCCCTTATCGTGTGGTGCGTCAGGTCACCGACGTCACGATGAAGTTGCTCCTCATACGCCTGCATCTTCATCAAGCAGACCACCCACCGATATTGTTCACGTCATGCGCCTCAAGCCCTACCACGTCGCTTCTCGACCACCGGCCTAGCGCCGAGACGGCGCTCCTGCCGCCGGGAGTCATGTTACGACGAAGTGGCCTCCCGCGTGAGAGGACGAACGTAGGAGAAGAAGAGGCTCCTTCCTTATTCGTGTTGGTGCTCCCTGCTAGGAACTCTTTATTCTAACCCCAACACTTGTAAATGTAATTTTTTCCCCGTAACAATATCTTGTAATATTAAATATGTATTGCTTGATAAAAACCGCGCACTGATTTTAGCAATGAGGACTTTGTTTAAAAAAAATATGTGCCAGTGCGAGTCAAGCGAAGGCCTTGCTCGCAAGCCCTTTCTTGTGCGATTGTCGTGAATACCACCCGTGAGTTTATTTAAAACGTTGGTTTTTCGCGAGCTTCGTGCTCTGACACCGTCTCTGGCACCGTCTGCTGTGTCTCTACTATGCCCAAGAGCATTCTTCAAGACCCACTTCTGCTTTCCCAGCTGAAGTGGTCTGAGATTGAAGACTTGTTATGCTTAGAGGTACTCGGAGAAAACCACCGGGACCCTCTCTCTGAAAACGACATACTGAATATTGACACTATGAAGAGTGGCGTATTCAGGACTTGCTTCCGATTCGAAAAAAGCGATATAAACAGGCTGCAAAGAGCGTTGCTAGTTCCCGAGGCTGTGACAACTCCTCAAAGGGTTACAGTGCCTGGGGACGAAGCCCTTTGTATCACTCTACGTCGCCTCGCATACCTCAACCGTTCCCTCGACCTAGATAACTTTTTCGGGTGGCACAGCTCCGCAATTTCATCGGTGACGAGTGCCGTTCTGCAACACATCGATTAAAGGTTCTTTCTTCTTTTGGAAGACGTGAACAACCACGCGTGGCTTGATCTTAACACTTTGGAGAAGTTCTCGCAAGTAACAAAATCTAGGGGATTCTTGTGGTCTTGAAAATTTCTAACATACTCGCCCTTTCGTTTTCAGGCTATCCACGCAAAAAGAGCCCCACTTAGGAACTGCTGGAGGTTTATTGACAGCACGACCGTGAAATATGGCGGCCGTCCAGAGACCAGAAGTCGTATTTCAATGGCCACAACCGCTTTCATGCCCTGAAGTACCAGGCCATTATGTGCCCAAATTGCATAACCTGCCACTTGGATGGCTCTTATCCAGGCAGCACACATGACGCCGGTAAGTGTGCAACTAGCAGAAGTAAAACACTAGCTGGCTCAAAAAGCTGGTCTACCTGTACCTGCAGCTTGAAGCTAGGTGTCATCTAAGCTTGTCTGAATGTACCATCCTTTATACTCTTGCAGGTAACTTCGGGAGGAGCAATGTGTATGCCAAGCAAAAAAGCTTGTGCATGTACATAGCTATTGCATATATGGAGACTCGGCATATCCACTGCGAACCCTCCTGTTGAAGCCATATGGTGGTGCCCACTTAACAGCACAGCAGTATGATTATAAGTCAATGAGCGCTCTGAGACAGGCGGTAGAATGGGGCTTCGGAAAAATAGCTGGAGTGTTTGCTTTCGTGCATTAAAAAAAAACAATCTCTTTCTCCAAAATGTGCCATGCATATTTAAGGCAAGTGCTTTGCAGGCTAACTGCCACACATGCCTATACAGTGTCAAAGTGTAGCAATATTTTGGCCTGGAACCACCGTCTTTTGACACCCCGCTAGTGCTCTACACGAGCATGTACTGTGAGTGGCTTTTTCATTGCAAACTTTGTTTTTGCAGTTTACACTGCAGCAGGTCCTTTGTGGCTCTTAAGCAAACACTACAGTACGTATCATTATTTGAGTATGTGATACTTGTCTGTGTGTCTGCCACCAGTGAGCAGTAAATCAACACTCCTCAAAATTTCCTTCGAGTAGTGTCTTACGCACGTTGTCTCCTAACTGCAGGCTGGTGACAAGGACATGCAGGCAAGTATTACACACTCAAATGATGTGGTACTTACTGTCGTGTTTGCACAATAAACACAAAAGTCCTAGGGCAGTGTGCGCTTTAAAAACAAAGCATGAAATGGAAAACCACCTATGAGAGCCACATTGCGAAATGTGCGCAGTGTCCAATCAACACAATTTTATTTTTTCTATTTAAAAATCGGGCTCCTCAGCATTTACAAAACATTTTCTGGTCTTTCAAGCCGGCCAAGCACGTGACTGTGCTGGTCTTTTCGGCGTTGCATGCTGCACTTCAGCGCGTCACTTGGGTGGCAATGCCAAGGGCGTCTATTTGACTCAAGGTTCTCACTGTGCTGTGCGCTTTGTAATCATGTAACCTCAACTTCTTTCAGCTTAGTTTTTCTGTAGTTTTTTTGTTTGTTTTTACGTTGCATAAGAGCCCAAAAATGAATATGTGAATTGCTGTTATTGAGCTGTTGATTGTATACATATTCTTGCTATTTTTCATGATGTTTATCTCCTTTGTATTCTTTATATTAATGAATTTAGTGGACATATGTGTGTTATGCGCTCCCTTCCTTTTCTACTCCTGTTGGATAATTCTTCTAATGCATTCTTTCACGTGAGCGAATATTTCTGCCAGTGTGCGTGAAGTCATGCCTAGTAACGGTTGCCTGGGCTATGTCAAGCTCAGGCAGCCGACCAGAATCTTCTGGAAAATAAAGTTGAATTGAAACTCAGAATGTAAAAACAGTGCTGAAGGCGTTACACTGCTTTAAGAAGTGTACTATGTGTCGGAACATCATTGCCACGTACAAGGACTAACTGAGCCTTCCTTCAAGATTTACTCTGAGTGATGGCTTCAACACATCGCTGCTGCTCTTGAAGCTCCGTGAAAAAGGAGCATGACAACCCATTCATTTTTTGATATTCATTGCTCAATCACCCGAGGTGTTCTTTTTCTCGAGAAGTCTCTCAAGCCTGCCCAGGCGGGCAAGCACATGATCATGTTGTTCCGTCTGGCGTTGCACTTCAAGGCGGTGTAGTTCTTCCTCGAGAGCTAGTTTATTTTCTTCGAGGGCCAGCCGCTCTCTTCCTAGTGCCAGTTCTTCCTGCCTCAGCCAAAATTCATAATCCTCACGGCGAGCCAGGAGCTCCGAGCCCATTGCCTGAAGACTTCGCACTCCTATTGGGACAACAGAAGGAAAATTTGAGCAATGTCGCCTGAAAGAACACTAGCATGAGGACAGGAAGTTAAATCATATATTGCTGCAACGCAACATAAATTAGTAATCAAAAGCCTCTTAACCTGTAATGCACTTGCCTTCTCCAAATGAAGCATAATGTACAGCAAGCAACTGTTAACACATTAAAAAAGCTGCGAACACGCATAGTGGCCTTTCACCCTCACGTTGCATAACTCGCCCAGCACCGAGTGTTCTCAGGCAAGTTTGTCGCTATTTCATTCCCCCTCCCAAAAAGCCGTTATGACTTATTGCTACCTAATTACCAGTAAGCAGATTAAAAGAGTCCAAGAGCATAAGTATGCGGCCAGAAGTTCACATTCGAACTACAGTGGTATATAGCCTTAACTAATGCATGCACCCACGCATGCTGTGAAAGACTAAGCTAGAATCTCCGCAGTGCAGCTCCAGATGCAGTATTCGTCACTCAATTTACCCTGGTAATGTCAATCATAGGGCATGCAAAAATAAGGCGAGATCTTTGCAAAATACCAACGAAAAAATCATTGAATACTTTTAGATACCCACTTCCTACTGTATTTCCCATAAATAATTCCGCACATATTCTGTAGTGAATTATGCAAACTGGCAAAGTACAAAACTATAACCTAGAACAAAGTTGAAAGGATCATGCTTCCTTTCCTGATGAAACATGGTACCTTCAAAATTAATATGTCACAGTAGCTTATTATCCATCGCGATGTCCACCGGGACATCGCCTTAGATTGTGTAGCGCCCATTCTAAGTATACAGCCCAAGTAGTTTGCTTCTAAGCTGTTTAGTTTGGCTCCCTAGCACATCTAGCAGTGTAAGGCTTGGGAGGATTTTAGACACAAAACCATTGTATCTTTTCGAGAGATTTCTGTCGCTGAGGATGCATAACTAAACATGCTGTAGGCCTCACAAGCAGACCCCTTCAACTGCATACTTTTGACTGAGCGGAGGGGCATAGTACAGTCTTTGTCAAGCTGATGTGTGCATGCTCAAATCATTCTGAAATGCCTAAAATTATTCTTAATTACACATATTGTAAACGTAAATATTACTGCAAAACAATGCTTCAACTTATGTGCTCTGTATTTTTGCTCCGTTTTTAGTTTGCTAGAACTATGGCTTCGACTCAGCTGAAAAGCAGATTTATGTTTTTCTGTATGGTACCTGGTCTGGCCCATGGCAGGCCGGTGAAGAATGAGAAGACACCAACAGATTGCAGAAGAAGACAAGAGTGGGCCTCGGACCCAACTGTCTGAGGCGGAACGCCATGCTTTACAGAATGAACAGCAACTGCATGTCAGTGTTTCTGCATTTTTCATACAGAAGACGTAACTGCACATAAAACAAAACTTCCTCCTCCATTTACTTATGTCCGCAACTGTACATGTCAAATTGTTTTCCTTGCTGAAATTCTGAGAAAATTAAAAAAGATGTGACCAGGTGTGCATTACAGCTTTGCTTGATTAAATCTGTGGCAGCTGTTCCATGTGCATTCTTGGATTTTTCTGATTGCATTATGTCTGCATGGAAGAGTACTTATGCAGGCAAGAACCACTTTCAAATGTTTCAGGTGCAAGGATCAGGTGTGACCTGTGCCACACTATCTAGGTGCACGTTCCAAACATACAACATACAGCTTTCCTGTAGTCAAAAGTGCTCCCTGCAAGGGTTAATATATGCAGGTTTGCTTGACACTACTTTCTGAACATATGGTGACAAGCTGCTTTGGGGCATCACTCAGAGCTCTCTCTTACCTGTTGTGACATTCCTCCTGCACTGCCGCTTTCGTTGGAGCTTTTCTTCGTCTACCTGTGCACTAGGTACAATGCCGCTTTCATTGTGGACTGCGGCACTATTTTCTGCAGTGGCATCCTGCTCGGGTTTCAGTGACTGCGGGCTGTGTGGGGAATATAGCTGCCGGCACTCGGGCTCGCGCAAAGTTATCAGCAGCTGTCTGGCTGCTTGCTCATTGTCTGCAAGAAAAAGGCAATGCAGAAAGTAATATTCTGTGAGTTAATGAAATAACAAAACTACAATGATAATAAACTTCGACAGTCAAGGAATCAAAAGCTTTCACAACTTTTAGTAAATGCACAGATTTACTGTACGTTTTATGTGCATACACCATGAAGCAGCCCATTTAACCCAAATCGAAATTCATCGCATTTTATATGCCCTAACTAATCATTGCAGTCATGCAAACAACGATGTCAAACATCTCAACAAAGAGAACGAAGTGCAAACGAGGATTAGCGCAAAAATATTCATGAACAAGACCACAATACTTACTGCTCATTTGGCTATCCTCATCCTGGCTGGCCTGCACAACAGATATTTCCGCCAAAGCAGCGTCCCTTTATCGCTGTGCCATAAGCATTTCTGCAGCAGCCGATGTCTGTAATGGCAGAGTTTGCCGCTTCTCTGGCGCCGATCCGTTCCCTTTTCGAGGAACAGTTCTGATTGTATGTCCAAACTCCTGCGCTAGGTCGGAAACCTCCTGCAGCAACTGCTCTAGTTCGTTGTAATCCTCTTCTGTGCCGGATCTGAGAAGGAAATACGAGAAGCTCAGGCTTGGCTATGTAAGTGAACACGAATGCCGATTAGTGGTAGTAAAAGCAGCAAGAGGAAAGATCACGAACTTGCCGACTACAAACAACAGGGCCGCTATGAATGCTGCATGCGAATAGAAGGAATAAAAACCAAAACAGATTCAAGGAAGGACGGAAATACACAAGCGTCGCAGCCACCTCGTGAACCGAAGTGACGGGGACGGCCGCGGAAACGCTGGACAACTAACATAGTAGAGTATCTCCCCACACAACACAAAGCTATAAGCGCAAACACACCAAGATAAAAAGCACACAATCACTTACTTTCGCAGATTAGCTCGGTCCTGTTGCCGGAAATAACCAATCAACAGGTTCACCCTGTCACGCACGGCATGAAAAGTGAACTTGCGCTGGATGGTAGCCGCAACATTTTTCACATCGCGCCACCTGAGCTGGTCTTGAAACGGATTCACCACACCACCTCGCGCAAGAGACACAGATTCTCGCTGATACGAAACCTCCTTCGAGGCGTTCGAATCGAAGCGGGATCTGTGCATTCTGCGGAGGAAGCAGAAGAAGCGCTGGCGGCAGCCATGTTGAATGTGTTCGTTTGGTTCGGCTAGCGCGAGCCCAGAAGGCTTTGCGAGAGGCCCACTCACCACGCCGCTCCGGGCTCCGCTTAGGGCCGTTGTACGATCGTTTCGGAGCGCCTTCCGCCATGTCCGCTTCGCGAGCGGGCCTGGCGGATCCGCCTCGTTCGGCGAACGGATGTAAAGTTGGTTGACTTCAACTTTCTGGCGGACGAGCGCATCCGGCCGGGGACCGGATTGCAGCTATTGGCTGCTTTTCCCGTGACGTCAGTGACGTCTCGAGACCGTCCGCCCTGCGCCTCGGTTCTGCCCTGCCGAGGCAAGATGGCCATCCGTCGACTGAACTGGGGAGCGCGGCCTGGGCAGTGGCAGCGATGTCGCGAAGCATATTATATTGGCCACATCTTGATATTGCCAGTGTTCAGAGCGACTGCAAACTTCGCCGCGTTCAGCAGTGGCGAGCTGTTTGTGGTTGTTGCAAGCGTTTGTAATTCCTGCGAGGATCATCACGGACAGCGGCGAGTAACAGCTGCTCGTGGTGAATTTCTTGTGCGTACATGAGCTGCATAGCAAAGTACAAGTGTCCGCGTAGTGAACGTGACTGCGATCCTCGGAGCTAGTGCTTTTACTTCAAGGGAGCGAAATGTGTACCTGGGAAAGCTCACGACGAACGCTGTGCTTTCCGAATGCTGAAATGATCGTGGCGTTACACAGCTAGTCGCATTCGTTGCGATGGTTGCAGTGATCGCGACCACACGATGTTATTTTTGCTACGTATCCATTACCACTTTGACCGCGATTCGTGCGGGCAATGTTCTCGAGTACTGCCGTGTGTGCGACGTGGCACGATCTTGGTTGCACAGCCGTCGGACTGTTTTCAGCGGCGACAAAAGCAACGCCGCCATCCTTTTGCGTCTTGGTGCTCCATTCAATACATTTTGTGATTAAGTGTGCTCGGGTTACGAGTGGCCGGCGGCACTGTGTGACTTTTGTGAAAACGTGGGTGTGCAGTGCAGATGTATCTTCGGGGGCGTCATTTCTTTTTATCTCCTGCCCGCTGTGCAGACATTTGTCTGCAATAAATATTTGTGCGATGAATGGGTGACTGAACACTTCCTCTAGCCATTTCGGTTTAGGTTGTGACAACATGGTATTACGCGGTTACGAACAAGAATCATTGCCGCATTTAAATCACGGCTAGTTTACAGTGTAGAATCTCTAATATGTGTTAACTCATGAGTCTACTTTTCAATGTGCATTCCACTCTGTTGCGCAAAAAAAAATAACTGTGGCAGCAGCTTATGGGGTAAAAACTGCCCACAGAGCAAGTTGGGCATAACGAGTCTTGATGAATATATATATATATATATATATATATATATATATATATATATATATATATATATATATATATATATATATATATAGATTTAAGAGAAGTGGGCACTTCTACAAAGACACTTTTATTTATCAACGTTTCGACCGCGGTGCGGTCTTCTTCACACACACACACACATATATATATATATATATATATATATGTATATATATATATATATATATATATATATCCCACTGATAAGCATAACACATTAAAAAAAATTAACGTTCCCCTATGCACCTTGGTTTCGGTGACTGTTGGCTCCTTCATAAATTTGTCAAACGGGCCCCTCATTTCCTTTAACTTGTCTGCTGATAGCTTAACGAGGGTCTCGGTTCTGGCAGTCTTAATGCCAAAGGTAGCATAAGAGGGCTCTCGCACAGTTTCCGCCCTCGCCGTTAGATGACGTTCTACGTCACGCTCGCGGTATTACAGGACGTGCTACGTCCGCCGCTATGGTCGAGGGAGGCGCTGGTGAACACTCTCAAGGCTCGCTTACACCCAGTAAACATAAATACCCACGAGAGCAGCAGATTGGACAGCCGTCACCGTAGCTCAGTTGGTAAGAGCACCGGACGCGATATTCGGAGGTCGTGGGTTCGGATCCCACCGGCGGCATGGTTGTTTTTTCTGCTGCTTTATAAGTAATTTTCTTTAAGCAATTTATTAATCTAAGAATTATTATCCCACTGATAAGCATAACACATTAAAAAAAATTAACGTTCCCCTATGCACCTTGGTTTCGGTGACTGTTGGCTCCTTCATAAATTTGTCAAACGGGCCCCTCATTTCCTTTAACTTGTCTGCGTATATATATATATATATATATATATATATATATATATATATATATATATATATATATATATATATATATATATATATATATATATATATATGAAGAAAATCTTTCCCATTGCTTTTTTTCTCTTGATGCTTTGTCAAATTCTTGGCAATGACAAGTTGAAGTGGGATCTTGGTTTCCACTGTAATCAGAAAAATTTGGTGATCTTGAAGCGCCTCATGAATCGTGCCACTGTTTGTTGTTGATTTTGCTCACGGTCTCTTTCGATCAGAAGATCAGCGGTACGAAAGTGGATGTGTGCACAATGCTATTGTTGCAGAGCAGCTCGTGAACTCTGCTTTGCTGGTGTTAAGTAGTTATTCAGCAGCACTCCCTTGGACAGCCGTACCAGTTTGTTTAACAACGCAATTTCGAAGCCTTGAGAAGGAGATGTCAGAATGCACATGCACCCTGCTACCTTCATTTGCCTGTGACTGCTTGCTACGGACATGATTACTTGTCTGCTGAGTGACGGCGATGGCGAGCACAATCAGCTGTGTATCGACAGTGTAGAACGCTTCCCAGATTTCCTTAATCCTCCTTATATTTTACACTAGCAAAAATTTATTTGCTGTCATATAGACGCATATTTACACCTTCCCCAGTGATCGGCTAGGTTTCCTGGCCCACTTATGTTTTTATATTTGTGTGGTTACGACAGTACCATTCCTGCACAGATTCAAAGCTACAATTCTACAAGCTACAAGCTACAATCATTTCCCAGCACCTATGGCCCTATTTATGCCATTGGCATGTTCTGCAAATCACCAAACACATTTTGTACTCTTGCCCTGCTAGATTGTTTTGGCCCGTTAAGTTGTTTCATCCAAATTGGCAAGGTTTTAGAAAACAATCCTGCAATAGCCAACTTGCTCTTGTTCTTCACGACATGCACCTTGACTGCAATATTCCCCTCGATGCTTTGCTTCTTGGATTTGAAAAAAGCATGTGATTCCCTTATTTATGTATGGCTTTTTTTGTTGGGCTTTAACTTGTATTCAATAGCTCTATACTGGATCCAAGCCAGCCGTCGGCAAATTTTCCTTGCCAATTCTTAAGCATCCTGCCTTTTCCTGCAGTCTTCGATGTCCCCCAAGGCATTGCTCTTGAGCCTCAGCTTTTTACTACCTACATTATGGCTTTCCTTTCAGTGTTTTGTTACATGACTTCACTGATGGCTATATTAAGAAGTCTGCCATGTTGCAATCAATAACCATGTTTTAGTTCTCCAAAACAACATTTTGCATGCTCTAGAATGGCCTGTTTGCTAATGTTACTAAGCATGCACTCATATTTTCTTTATTGTAAGCAAAACTACATTTTGCCTACTTATAAGGCCTTACCGAGAAAGGTATATTCACTGGATAATGGTTTAAACACTCAGCCATTCACATGGCTTGCATGGTCTCACCTCATAATGCTTGTACGCCCTCCCACCGCCTAGGATATTTACACCATAACATGTACTTAGCATTGCCGTCTTCCAAGTTACTTGCGTTCAGATCCTCTGTGTGGCATCGCCTTGGGCGTTCTAATGGTGCATGGCACAAACCGAACTTAGCTAAAATCCTAGAATGAGTTCAGACCTGAGCCCTTGTTTTATTTTCTCAGCTCCAGCTTCACAGCACCAAAGGTGAATCTTCAAATTTCTTCATGTCGTGCAGAAACTGCAGGGTTTTTTTAACTCTTTACCGTCACATAACCAGCTAACCTGTTCTCACCCATGTTTCCTTCTGCACTAGCCGCACTAGTACTGTTGTGCCTAGTTAGGTCATGCCACTGCATTTCAATATTGATTTTTGTTTTTGCCACTAAAGGCTGGAATGGCCTTCCACCTCACAAGACTTAATAACCTCTTGTCCCTTGAGCTAGTCACTGCAGAAATGCACGCAATAAATGATGATGCTCGTCCACTAATTAAAGTGGACTAATTAAAGTGGACTAATCAAAATTCCCTCAAGGCAGAGAATATTTGTAATAAGCAAGTATTCACTCACTGACATCCACCACAGTTCAGCCATAAGGCCACAAAGAAGAGCTACAAAGCTTTCTTTTGTAGCCGTATGGCTGTGCTTGGATGCCAATGGTTGATTACTTCTACACAAAGCTGACCACTCAAGTATTGTCATTTAGTACTGTTTAGGTATAATAAATGTTAAAATAAATTGTTCTAATGAAGTGCTTAGTCTCTTGCTCAGCTCGGATAGCCAATGCAATGTTCTCTTATGCGTAAGAACTTTCCTCACAATCTATTTCAAGCAATATTGGGGCACATTTACACAATAGTTTTGTCGGACGGCATACAGCTGCATTTACGCTAACTTGCACACTGTGCACAAGCTAGGTCTAGCCAACTGAACCTGTGCACTCAAAAGCTAAGCATGCATTATTGTGCCATCTGTGTCAGATTTTTCTTGGTTTTTCTCTCTTATCGTCTCTTTAGCTAAGCAACACACCGCCTTCATAACGTGGCTCAGTGAGAATGCTACGAGTGCATGTTTATGCATGTGACTTTTATATATTCAGGATAGTGTTAACAGGGCTGTTGGTTCATCTTGAACACAAAAGCCGTCAACTTCAATTTGCAGCAAAGAGACACCAGTAAAGACAAAAGTCATAACTGATTTCTGTTCTTTTTCGGCTTTCTTCAGCCTAACTTCAAATTGGTCTTTTCCAAGTTTCTGATGCCTATCCATGCCTCAATTAATTTCTTTCTTTGAAAACCAGACTGGCAGTGAAATAGGTATATTTTGTTGAAAATGTTGATAGTCGGCAACTAATAGCACACTCAAAAATTCAACACATGTTGAGTGGTATAAACATCAGTTGACAGTAAGCAATGCTCACTTTTGCTAGCTAGATTGTTAACTGGTCACCTTACGTTCAATCAGTCTACATTTAACTAATGAGTGAAAATAACTCTTAAACATTGCTTTAAATTTGTATCAGAGAACATATGCATATATGCCTGTCACATACTTAAATGGCTCAATTTTTATTTCATTTTATTGTGAAACATCATAGACCTCATGCTGGAAATCCAAGTTTACAAATTCTGCTTGAGATGTTGGTGTTTGCTCGAGATAAGCAGATTATAGGGTCATTGTATCCTGTTATCATGACTGTACAAAGTATTATTTCCCAGCCTAAGCCAGGAGCCGTTGCAATGTAAGCCGTCCATATTGGTTCTTGCATTTCCTCTACCTGTAATCCACTTCACTGGCTCCCACATCTCATTATGTTTATAGTAATACAAAGACATGTGTAGACTTTTATGCAGTACAAAGGCACCCACATTGTTTTCCACTCACAGCGACATTTGAGAATGCTTTGGAGTTGCACAGAGTATATGCCAGCCTATTTTGTACATGGCAACAATGACATGGCCTTCAGCAGAACTTCTCATACTTGTTTTCAATGCTGTAGTCTGACTTGTGCAATGGCAATATCAGCTCATGAAGATATGCTAAAGGACTACCTGATGGCCCGCTGTCTTTGTGGAGAACAAAGCGCCTTGCATTACAGCCAAGTGATGCATGTCGAAGCCCCTTTGCAGCCACACAGTGCTATTTCTATTTTGGCTTTAATAATTGACTGAAAAACAACAAAAATAAGTCACTATCGTTACATTTTCACTGTTCTGTAAAATGTAGAACTGATTTTACCTGTTCCAAACAACTGGAAAAGGCATAATTTCTCATGTGCATTTGTGTCTGACAGCAGTGTGCTAAAATGTGAATTTTTAATGCATACGCAATTCAGGCGCACACACACACACAACTTATATATTGAATAGATAAGCATGTCTTTTGCATTAGCAGTCAGCTGGCTGTAGGTAGTTGGGGGGGGGAGGTTGTTTACATATTAAAATGACAAAAACTGTGCAAAAGACAGGCCAACAGTCGGCCGATTCGGTTTGCCAAAACCATGCCATCGTGATGTCTGGCTCTATGTCAGACTGCGCCGAAGAAAACAGTCGGTCGACTGTCGGCGTCGGCGCCACGTTTCCCACAAGACGGCAGTTGGCCCATTGGTTCGCCATTTCCCATGTCACACTAGCGAGACAACATGCGAGACGTCCGGCCGACTTGGCCCTTTCTCGTTCTCACTCTTCTTTTGTCATTTCCTGCTATGCGAAATTCATGGGCCGGGACGCTTCATTTTTAACTCTTTTAAATAAATGCCACCATAGTAAAACAAACTCTTAACACTTGTGATTATGAACCTAGACTGAGTGCAGCCCAGTACTGAGCGGCACTTATTGCTGGGTCAGAAAGGCATGGCTCGAAATATAAATCCAGTCGCTCGCGGGTAAACAAGACGGGAGAGATCATTTAAAGCTAAAATAATAAAAAGAAGGAAAAAATTGCCGACCACGCGGATTCGAACTAGGAACCTCTGGAATGCGAAGCTACTGCTATACCCTTGACGCCACAGAGAACAGACCATTTCGTTGTTTTCAGAGGTGCTGCACTCAGCAATGTGACACTCGCGACAAGTAAAAAGCAGGCGACCCAAGTGCGAAAACTCGGCCGGCGCGCTGCCCCGGTCGCTGCTTGCGAATTGCAGCCCCACTGCAAGCAGGGACACACAGAGCAGCAAGCATCACTGCGCCGCTCGACTCAAGCACTCGAGCTCAAAGCGTACGCTTTGCCACTTGCAGCGGTCTGATTACTGCTTGGCTTGGTGTTGAAGTTCGCACCATAAAAGACAAAATAGCCATATTATCAGAAAGACCCCCTGCTATACACGAGCAGCGGCAAAGCGTGCTTGCGCTAGTAGCGAGATTTCGGCAACGGCACCGCCTGCGGTCGCGCCAGGCGACGAACTGCGCTGCTGCCTGGCGCAGCACACGCCGCTTCGCGAGTAGCCTGCGCTATAATATCTCTTAATATCGCTTTGCTGTTAACAGTATAATCTCACCATAAACTAAAATTATGGTCAATTACCGCGACATCTTCGGCTGCGGACCCAGCGGACCGCTGCGGGCGACAGGCGACCCGGACCGAAACGGCGGGCCAGCGGCCGCTTGAGAGGCGATTCTGGCGAGAAATTTTGCTCGTATCAGAGTTGTTGCTTTTGCCAGCAACTCGGTGTTGATCAACGAACCTCAGGAATGATACATTTGGCACATTTCTCTGTCTCAGCGTTTACTGCTTACGTCAAAAACAATCTTAAGCTGATTTCTATTACGGCGGCGGACGGGATCCAGGCTGGCCTGCCTGCGAGCAGGCTCGGTTTACTTCACGTTCGCACCAAAAAAGACAAAACAGCCATGCTATCAGAAAGGCCGCCTGCTATATTCGAGCAACGACAGCATTCCTGCGCAACAGCCGCGCTTTCGTCAACGACGCCACCTGCGGGAGCGCCAGTGCGACGAACTGCGCTGCTTCCCGGCAACCGTGATCGTCGCTAAGCGTAGCTGGTTTCGCATCGATGCCGCAGTTCAGGGCGCTTTGGAAGTAGCCAGCGCCGTAATAAAGATTCTTCTCTAGTCACCCCTTTACTGCCAACCTGTCCCATAATAAAATAAAGTTATGCTCGATTTTGCTACATGTCAGAAGATTCAACCATTCCCACCAATATGCTATGAACAGTATCTTGCAATCCTCCACAGTTGCCTCAGAATGAAAAGTAATGTCCAAGAAATCTGGACTTGTGTAGTCTGGGCAGAACTGAAATGACGTCGTATTATTCGCTTTATCGCTACGACGTGTTTTTGAATAGGAGCGATCGACTCACGGACGCTCTGCAACACATTCTGGACTCTGTAGAAATCCCTCCCGGTTTTTAGATAGTGATTTCATGAGCAGTTCAACTAAATATTACACCTCTATATGCAGCCGTTAACGTGGAGTTTAGCTGGAAAGTTGGCTTCCTCTGCCATCCAGTTTTTAAAACTCGCCCCCTCTTTGCATGGCGCGTGTACATAGAGAGGGTTCGAAATGGCTATTCGTAGGTACCTCAAGCATCAGATAAACGTTATCAAACAACCAAAGGGAAACAATGTATGGCAAAAAGCAGGCTAAGCGTGGTCGCGTAGCGTTTACAGCTCGGCCAGTCACGTGCGTCATTACTGAATGTCAAAAGAGTAAAAAGAAATGAAGCGAGGACGTGATAATCTCAACAGAGAGGCTTCACTGAGAGGGGCCATTGAGGATGGGCTTAGCTTTACGCGTGGTACGAATCACGAGAGATGTAAATGTACAAAGTGGGAGAAGAGTAAATTTTCATTCCCCATCATTCCACTTCTACAAAACGCATCTGAAAACTACTCTCTGTAAGACATTCATCAAGCAATATCCTGCAACATTGAATGAATATCGTACATTGTTAAACAACACTCAAGGGTTCTACTAAAGTTGAATGGCGCAAAGGAACAAACACAGGAAGACACAGAGATAGAATGAGCGCCTCTTTCTGTCTCTATGTCTTCCTGTGTATGTTCTCTTGCGCCATACAACCTTATGATGAACCAACTAGCCCAATAGCAATTGTTTTCTCCTTATCTAAATGCAGCTCCTAAGGTCAGAATGAAATAAAACTTACTCCCCAAGGTTTGCTAACAGAAAAACAGATCGCAGTGTAAGAGAACATTCCGTGAGTTATAGTGTAGGCAGATATATGTGCTAAAAGAAATGAGATTATCAGACATATGATGCTATGAAAGCTGTGAAATCAGTCAGATTTACCTTCAATTACAAATTCGTTTAGACAATTGCACGCTTTTACTCTAACCCGAGACTTAATACACAGCCAGAGAGCTCTTTTGGAGTGTGAAGGGGACGAGGGTCGATCGAAAGTGGTGGCAGTTGGGTGGGTGGCCACTTTAGAAGGGGTGACGAGGTAGCTGGAGGGTTGTGCTTCTCGAGGGCGGCTAACTTTCCCACTGCGTCTTTGAATTCAATTCGATTTCGCCATGTCTTTCTCTCTTGCTGCTGCGTGGGCTGCTAGTGACTGAAAGACTTGTGGAGGAGGAAGACGGGCTTGTGGTGGGTGGAACTTCTGGAGTGTAGAGTTGTATGGCTGGGTTGTGAGTTGCACCTCTGGAGGGTGAAAGAGGGGTAGAGAGGGTGGAGTGGAAAGTTTTATTAACAGTAAGATTAAGTGATTAAGGTTGACTAAGTTAGAATTTTTTTACCTACTGCACATTTTTTTTGCAGACGTGGCATTTAATACTGTCTTATTAATAAATAAATGTAAGGTGTATAACCGGCTGTTGCATAAGACGCACTGAATGTTTCAAGAAATTAACTCAAATTTTGCACCGAAAAATAACGCACATTTTATATTCTTCCGCATTTATCACAAAGTGAGCATTAGGCTAAGAAAACTGCAATATTTTGCAAACTTTGCTTTTGCATCAAGTCACTGGTATCGTTCGCAGAGAGGGACCTCATTGTATCCGCAACAATCGTTTCTCAGAAACTCAGAGGATGCAGTTACTGGTACCTGACGTCCGGCAATGACGCACTATCCGTTTTTGGCATGGCCGCAGCACTTCCGAAACAGACACGAAAGTTTGTGGCATTCGCCGCCTGTAAAATTCGTTGAGTAATTACATACTAAGTGCTGTTCGGGCGCTGAAAGACCCATTCGTTGCAACGAATGCCCACAGCCTACGTCCACGCTGCAGCGCTGAACTAGGTTCCTTTCCTCTAGTACAAATCTACCCCAAAACCCTTACTTTCACTTTGTAGTCAACATATTCCTTAGCAGGTTCCAAAGGACGACTTCTTGAAGAAATAGTGGAAGAAGTGTTGAAAGGCCGTTTTTCGTTTCTCAATTCATATTTTGAATGTGATCGCTAACGTTTTGCTCTAGGTAATGCGCGTTACGGTGACAGTGCGAATAAATTGTGCATGTGACGAATTCCTGGCAACGCTGGGCCTGATGTTTCCTCAAACTGCTTCGATAGCGAATTTTCGTGGTGGTTCTCTCCTTTTTAAGAAAGTAAAAAGATCCAGTGATGTACGCACCAACTCTGAAATGCCTAAACGCTTTCTGGAGAATGTTGAAAACGACTGGCTAACTATACAAAAACCTGATCACAAAATTTTGTTGTAATATATAGACGTACAAAAAAGTTTAGTTCATTGAATCGCTTGTAGCGGGTGTGCCGCGCGTCTCAAAATGCCAGCCAGCGCAATTTAAGAAACTTGTTATGGTAATCAAAAAGAATTGATTAAATCACATGATTCATATATTGAACTGTAATGAGCGATCTTACTATATAAAGAAGACTTGTTTTGCGAAGAATTTCAGGCCGAAATACCAAACTGTTTTAGCAATTACAGTTTAGGAAATGCACCGTCATCCAATAAACATATACATAAACATGCAGTGGAAATTGTCACCTGGGAACACGTCCACTCAGAGTAGGTAAATTACAGTCAACAAAATTTACAGTAGAACCAGGTGTCCATGCGGACTCTTAGAGGGTAAAGAGTACAACGTCTTAGAATTCGCTAGTTTTGTGCTGCGTTTTCACAAAGCACGTGTCTAAGCGTGAAATCATACAAATGGGATTCGCGCTTAATGAAAAAACAAACAGATACTATGTGACTTCATGAAAATAACAGAACACGGCAATGTACTAACTATCGACCAAATATCAGAAAATGCAGGAAAAAAAGGTTGGTGAAGTATTTGACATTCCGAAGACATACTCTGATATACAAGCCTAAAGCCGTCCTTAATGCACACAGTCTCAACAAGCGGTCACGTTCTGTTAGTCAAAAAAGGAACACCTTGTATCGGGGTTCATTGGAGCCTGGGGGGAGCAATTGAAGGCACGAGAAAACTTAGCAAAATTCGCGACCGCCTTATTGCAGTCACCCCTGAGTGAGCTGAAATTACGCGACAGGTTACACAGGCTGAGGCAAGCGGTGATGAAGAACACCTGATCCTCGGTGAACGCCTTGGATACGCGGCCGGGCTGCGGCAGATCACCGGGTGCTGCCTCGTATGCCGTGTGGGTCAGTTCCAGCGCCGGGACCTCAGGGAAGAGGCTCTCCTTCGAAGACGATCCGGCGCACAATGCTGACCTGTTGGCAAGCGCTTCAAGCCACTCATCTGATGCCCACGAGTCTGCGGCAATGTTGCCGTCAGCGTCCACTTTGATTCCTCCCTGGTCGAAAGCTTTCACGAGCTGGAGAGCGTAAGAAAAACCTAACCCGCCGTATAACATCGCTCTTGTTCCCTGGCCGGAATAGGCCGGCAGGTTTAGAGCCACGGTCGACACGTACACTTTATTGGAGACGTAGTCGTACCTGAACATTGGCTGGATATAGTTAAGCGGAGTCTCTAGCGCCTCTTCGTAATCCTGATTGCCTCTAAGTGAACGCTCGGCCATCATGGCGCCGATCCAGTATTCAGTCAAAGATGCCTCATTTGACGAAAAATTAGCGTACAACGCAGACAGCCCTTCCTCAGTTAGCAGGTATTCGGAAGGCCAGAGGAGAGTCTTTGTGCCTTGAAGCTTCAGGGACACAGCGTGCCTGAGCGGCATGTTAGCAGCCCAGGAGAGGTTTGATATTTTCGTCCGGGCCAGCTGCGTAATAGAGCCAAGATTACCGTTGACAGTTTCTCTGGATGTGGCTGTGAAATTTGAAACTACAAATAAAGACCTGATCAGGACCTGATATGAGGCTTCGATTCTAGTTGCGCAAAGCCTGTTGCGCCTAACGGCAGACGCCCAGTCACCCTCTGATGTCTTCGGCAGGAGATTACGGTCTTCAAGAGGAGCAAATGCTTGAATAAAAAACCAGGATATGTGAAGCAACAGAGAACGTTGGTCAAACATTGAAAAGAGCGCATCTATGGTTTGCAATAGCGCTACGTCGCTAGCTGCAATTACGTCCGAGGGACTATAACCACCTTTTACCTGTGCGTTCGTGTTAAGCTCTCGCGTCCATTCCAGCGAAGACAAATTGGGCGTGACAGTAGAAATGTCCCTTAGCAATAATCGAGCAGGTGAGGCAATTTCCTTGTCAAGGACTTCTTGTAGCGCTGAAAATACGGTCCATTCCAAACTTTCTATCCTTTCTATTTCGCTGTTATTCCGACGTGGTTGGTCGATTGCAAATATGTCGTGGAACTTATTCCAGTGGGCGACGATGCCTTCCCGTTTAATGGCGAGATCCTTGTAACCGGTCCACAGCGTAACAAAGTCAACCGTCGTGAAATGTAGGATGTGCTGTGTTGTCCGAGGTCTCCTGAGCAATTTCAGTCGAAACCAGATATTAAGGCCCCAATTGTACGTCAGGTCCACAAGAACCCCAAGCGGGCTAGCGCCAGGGAGTGGATCGTCCGGCCACGGAATCTTTCGATCTAACATGAATTGCCTCAGCAAAGGCACCGAAGACCCGTTAGCACCCGCATTAGTAAGGCAAACTTCCAGCATTATCTGCGCCTTCTTTGCTGCGGAAAAGCGGTTTGCGCCTTTTGTGATCAGCGAACGAAATCCGTTGAACCATGACGTGACCGCGAGATAAGCCATGGCCGATCCGTACGCGTAAGGATCGGCCGGAGACGGCCTCCACTTGGAGCACACGTATGCCTCGAAGTCGACGCATGGATCTACACTCCAGTTCACCCTGGTCAAAATGAGCTGCCAGTGGTCGCGGCACTGGGGACTCTGGCAGGCGCTGTCGTCCCGCTCATGAGGTGAGGGCGCACGGATCAACATAATGTAGGCCACCAGCCCAGCGCTCAGGAGGACGACAGCCAAGCAGGCCACTGCCGATGCCAGAGCTGCCTTCGGCGAAACTGTTTCGGGGGATGCAGCATTTGAGGCCTGGGAACAAAAAGCGATAGTTAGCAGATAACCACACATTAGGCCACGGCATAAATAGGCCGCATCGCGGAGGAAATTCAGTTTTTTTATCTTTCATGACTTCTTGGCACACTTATTTGACCGAGATGTAAAAAACTAGAGGGCCATATAAGATGACACTCTGTGCAACTGTTTACAAAGACACACAGAAGAAACTACAGGACTCATCTACCAGCACAGCACAGCCGACCGGCCAACCACTACGGCACATTACACCGCACCCCGAACTACGGAGCCTGGAACGCGCTGCATTAATTCCTGGAGAATCTTTCCTAAACGCCGATCAGCCTTACTGACCACTCAACAGGAGATGGAGATCGCCCAAAGGAGCACAGATAAAAGCTTAAACACTCTTGAAGACCCGCTTCCAAAATTGCATCACTTAATCATAAAAGCTGTGCATAGTGCTGTCGATTACCTATAATGTCGTCCAACCAAAGTGTCATTGGACATCGAACGATCACTGCCACTGATTCTGACGTCTTTGTTTTCCCTCAGAGTGACATTAGATTCATGAACGATCCATGTCCTTCAGTGACTATTGGATGGGCATCGCTAACCTGCCTCGCTTTGTGGTTCTACGGGTAATGAACTGACATTGCCGTTTTGCTAATTGTACTATCAGCCGTTGTCTATTTGTGCCGCCGGAGCAACGCTGCAATCAAATCTACTTTTAGTAACTGATCACGTTAGATTATTCCTGGCGCTTGTGATTCAAGCTTGGGGAATTGTTCCACGGCATACCCGAAAAGCAGTCCGGACAAACAGCTATGCTTGAGATGAAATCCATCCGCCCAATTTGACAGATTGTGTAGTAACTTTCAACGAACTGAAAACACGGCTCAAGAAAATCGAAACTGATTGTGCGTGCTTCTCTCACATGAACTCCGAAGTAGGAAGTGTAAGTAAAATAAAAGAAAGACGAATCAGTGTAAGGATTTTATCCCTACGCTGGCTGCCCGGAATGACGATGCGGAGAACATATCACGCCGCTGTAATTTAATATGGCTTGGAGGACAGATATAAAGAATCTTGGGAAGAATCCGAGATACTCATCATCTATCTCTGTAGTCAGCGCTTGAATGAGGCCGCTCAGCCCCGGGATATCAAACAGATGCTAGGAGGCATTGATCAAACGCGCTCAGCGGCTAGGTACTGTCGGAGCCAAAAGTCACCAGCACACGCGACTGGCAATTAAAACGCATAGCTTTTTTATCAGCTAATAGTTGCGCACCACACTTGCGGTAGGGAGAGTTGCTCTTGAGCTCTCTAACGTGTACGAGTAAAAGCAGTGGAACATTGGCACACTGCAACTATGCCGGTTCGCGTCCTGGAGACGTTCGTCCACGATAGTACATTTCCAGACCATAATACAAAACCCATTATTTTTAACTTTGTGCATTTATAAGGTGAATAGCAAAGGCTGTCCTCGAGTGGCAAACTTATAACACTGTTGTTGCTATTGCCGCGCACGTGTTATGCCAGCCCGCCATGCCAGCTAACGCCAAGAAAAATATAGCATAGGCTATTAATACCACGCTTATGCTGCGATCTGGCAGGCTTCTCTCAGATGACACTACGTGCATTTGACTATGCAGCTAACAATAAAATAAAACGAAAAAATTAGCAACCAGCCACAGAATGGCGCACCACGTCAAAGGGGCCTTTATTATTTGTCATTTTTTAACCAATATTCCCAGTGTCATTCCTAAGCAGGATCTGTTATGCAACCTAACGTCTTTGTCCTCTTCAAACATGTTTTGCAATATGGCTTTGATGGACCATTCGCGACACTGCGATTTATTTCACTTTTACACTCTGGTTTTGACTTTTTTCACAGGCGGAATCAATGGCCCACGCGATTGTGGTGTGCTTATCTCCACGAATGTCACATCCCTCCTTGAAATTATTTAGGTCATTTGCCCGCATCGCCCGGTATAGTGGCATTTTTTCTTTGGGGGAGGAGGGGGTGCATTTTTGAAGGCGCACTGAGCACTATAAGCACTACATATCAAAGCACACCTATTTTGCTTCTTGCCGATTTTAACTTAAGTCAATGAAGTGGTCTGATTCCGCGGCCATGCTAACAAAATGCACTGCAGCAAGTAAATTTTTAAATAAATGCCTCTCGTTTGGCTTAGCACAGGTATTGACCACTTCTATGCATGACATAGATGCCACCGGTAAAAATGGGTACAAAAAACACCCGGCCCAGCGCCCGGCTCCTTCAGGGGCGTGTGCTTGGAGGAGGCTCCGCAAACCCCGCTGCGCCCCTTCGGGGACAAACCCAGTTTGGATCAACTCAGCCTGCAAAGGTGGAGTGTTCCACTCCGAAGTGCAAAGTTCGACTCAAGGCACGTACGCGGACATCAGCGTACCCAGCGTAACCAGCCCTGACATCAGCGTTTAACACAGAGGTCCTTCTTCGTCAGAAGCGATCACTGCTTTCCGGCTGTTCGACCTTGTGAGAAAAAAAAAGGAAAGAAATGGGATTCTACTGCACGAGGCGGATTTAACGTTGTTGACGGCGGAACTTATTGCTGATCCGTCAGAGCAACTGTTGTCTAAGACCCTTTTCCCAAGCATCTTACCCAGAAGAGCCGAGCACCAGGCCGGGGGAAACCTTGTGCCCCTTAAAAACAGGTGGGTACCCGGCGGCACTGGTAATCGAACACAGCACCTTCCGAATGCGAGGCGGATGATCTACCACAAGGCCACGCTTCGGTTCAGTACCCGGATAACTATTCTTGCGTGACCTGCATTCCTGCTGGCAGCACTTATCTGGCAGTTCAGAATACATTTTATTGCAGCTAGTTCAGCCACGAAAAACGATAATCACTCTTAGGCGAAAGGAGATTACGAGGGTTTGGTTTATGAGGGTTTAACGTCCCAAAGCGACTCAGGCTATGAGGGACGCCTTAGTGAAGGGCTGTGGAAATTTCGACCAACTGGGGTTCTTAAACGTGCACTGACATCGCATAGAACACGGGATTCTAGAATTTCGCCTCGAAGGAAATTCCACCGCCGCGGCCGGGATCGAACCTGTGTCTGTCGAGTCAGGAGCCGAACAAAATAACCACTGAACCACCGCGGTGGCTAAGTAAAAGGCTAACAACTTTCTTCGCCGATTTCGTGCCTAGTTTCTGCTTCGTTCAGTAGAATTAAATTGCGTCCTTTTTAAGTCGGAATTGGAGGGACTTATAAATTTTCATATACTAGACAATAACATAAACGAATTCGCTGGTTCTTCGCAGTATAATATAGTGTTAAAATGACTAAATAACAAGAAAGAGCACCTCTTTCGACCGGTTCAGCTTACAAACTCGTCCCGAGCATAGACAAAGCATTATAGCTCCCTAAGTCACCACAGTAACCAAACGACGCAAGCTAAACGTAAGTTCTTTTTTACAATTTAACCATTAGGGCCACAAAATATTCCTAAGCGATTCTGGAAAACTAAAATACCCAAATAACCTACGGTTATTTTTCTTTGTGATGCTTAATGATCTAGTGCCGCGAATGTGCTCAGCTTTTCATCTTATTCCGTTGCCACCAGTGAACCTCCCGGTGGCTTTCCTAATCTTGCGTAATCTCACCATACAGTCAAAAAAATTATTTTGTGCGGACCTCACGGAAAAACTAAAAAAATGGGCTTATTAAGGAAGACTTCATCCTCTGGAATTGATGGTTTTTAGTGCCAAACCGTTGAAAGAATTCTGAAGTCATATGTACTGTCTTTTATAGCTATAATGTCAGCAATCGCTTGTATTATGATTACCACGATGTCACAGACGGTTCGGTAACCAGATTAACCTGAATAATGCCATACAGTCAGTCCAGAGTCGAGCCAACAGACTCATCTGACTATTCTTATCACAACAGCATCTTATGGATAATATTTTGATTATGTTTATCTACAATCGTTCCAGTTTATTTCACAAGTTCGCAATATTCCTGCAGTCAATGAAATCAACACTCGGGTGCATCGCGTTTAACCACCCGAACGGAAATTACCCAGAACGAGTCCATACTGCAACTTATCAGTAGTAATTTTCCTGTGACTGCCCGCCACTGGAATGTCCTTTCGAATGAGGAAGCACGTCTATCATTCTAAACAACTGCCCACATTGTAAAACGGGGATATTGTTTTTTTCTGGAACTGAAGTTGTCCCCGCAGCAGTGATGGAAAACAGTCAAGAAGGAAGACTGGCAAACTGTTTATTAGGCGATCTCGCATCGCAAAGAGATAACTCGGCGACAGCGAAAACAAGAAATGCACTCGGCGGTCGATGAAGAGAAACGCAGCCAGTCTACGGCGCTTTATTTAAAGCTGACAAAGTTTCGAGATGAGGCTTGCAAACCACCTACGACAAAATTGAACATCGTAAATTAGCTGCGCGTGACTACAATAGAAATCGGGTCGGCTCTCGCGTCTGCCGCGTGCCGGTGGCTTATCATAAAGCTTTGCTCCAATATTCGCACCTCTCATATAATGTCCGGCATAAGGGCCATTGAAGAGGAACAAATTTCACAAGACAGACCTTTACAAAGATTACCAGGTCATTACATTTGCATTTCAAAATTTTGGGACGAATTTAAAGCGCAGGTTCTGGAAGTGTCATCCTTTCGCCAAACTCTTCGCCAGGTAGTTAGTGCTGTTGCGATGTGCCACTATGATGTAAAAGATGCGCAGGTCGACCGGGCATGGGCAGCCAGTGCGCACGCGTAAAAAAATAGTGTCGCCGAGAGGATAGCTATAAAGCTGGTGGCGACGAAAGCTGACTCACCCTTTCCCTCTTGTCCTTAGCACGCCGTGGTGGCGGCAGTGACGCTCCTAAGCTTTCGCTCTTGGTTCTGCTCCGAAATGGGCGGAACAGGGCCGGGCAGTCGGCCCGAGTCGGGACGGAGGCGTCTGGGGCTGGTGGGCGTGCCGACTGCGGTGCCTCTCCTTGGTTGCCTGCGCATATGCAGGTGAATTAAGCGCACGTCAGCAAACCGCTGCTCACCGCTGTACACTCACTGTACGCAGTTCCAGGTTCACAATCCAGGCGGCATCGACAAGGCCACATAGCACGTCGGCTGAGAAGTCACGTTTTTCTGTGGGTGCGAAAGCGACGTCTCCACCGCCGCACTGTTTTCGAGTGACAAGCGGGACCAACAAATTTCGTTGCGACGCAGAGCCCACAATTATCGCATTTTCGTATTTATATGTACTGATATTGGTATTACAGACGGAAAGCTACACATATCTATTTGTAACGAGGTACTATCAGGTTTCAGCGATGGCGTAGTGGTAGAGCATCTGCCTCGCGTGCAAGAAGACCGGGGCTCGAATCCTGGTGCCGCGCAATTCTTCTCAGGGTTTGAAAAAAAAGAAAATAAAATCCGCGTGTCGATGGAATTGCATAACCAGTCCTGGGGTGCGGCCTGATCTCAGTGACCAGAACCGACAACGCACTCCCTCACCAGAACAAGATTTGGCAACCCTGGTGTAGTACTTGGCCACAAACTTCTATGAACAAACCAATTAACGCTCGGCACTCAGTCCCCAGCGTCTGCGGAGCAACTGACCACGGCGGCGGTCAGACCTGTGACGCAGCGGAGGGTAGTAAGAATTTCTGGCTCCGGACAGGCCGTCATTGGAATCTGAACCTGGCAACGCTTAACGCTTGAACTTTATCTAATGAGTCTAGCCTGGCAGTGCTGTTCGAGGAACTAGCGGGAATTAAATGGGATGTCATAGGGCTTAGTGAAGGTAGGAGGGCAGGTGAGGCGTATACAGCACTAAAGGACGGACACATACTGTGCTATTGCGGATTAGCGGATAGAGAAGAGCAAGGTGTGGGATTCCTCATTAATCATGACATATCTAGCAACGTAGAGGAGCTCTTTAGTATTAAAGAGTGGGTAGCAGCTATTGTGATTAGGCTCAATAGGGGGCACAAGCTGAAAGTGGTGCAGGCCTACGCGCCTACATCCAGCCATGATGACGAGACCGTCGAAAGTTTCTATGAAGACGTGGAATCGGCAATGAATAAAGTAAAATCACACTACACTGTGCTGATGGGCGACTTCATTGCGAAGGTGGGCAAGAAGGAGGCTGGCGACAACGCGGTAGGCGACTATAGGATAGGTTTCAGAAAAAGCAGGGGAAAGTTGTTAGTAGCATTCGTAGATAGAAATAATTTACGGATCATCAATACTTTCTTTCGGAAACGACCGAACAGGAAGTGGAGCAGGAAGAGCCCCAATGGTGAGACTAAAAATGAAATTGACTTCATACTATGCGCTCAACCTGGCATCGCTCCGGATGTGGCCGTCCTCTGAAAGGTGCGCTGCAGTGAGCACAGAATGGTAAGGTCTCGAATTAGCTTAGACTTGAAGAGGGAACGGAAGAAGCTAGTGAAGAGGAAGTCCATTAACGAGTTAGCGGTAAGAGGGAAAGTACAGGAAATCAGGATATCACTGCAAAACAGATATTCGGCTTTAAATGAGGAAGACGATCTGTATGTTCAAACAATGAACGATAATCTGACAGCCATCATTACGGAGTGCGCAGTAGAAGTAGGCGGTAGGACGGTTCGACAGGACACAGGAAAGCTATCTCAGGAGAAGAAAGATCTGATTAAGAAACGCCAAAGCATGAGGGCGTCTTACCCTTGCGACAAAATAGAATTGGTAGAGCTATCTATGTATATAAATAAGGGGAAGGTAGCCGACATGAGGAAGTTTAATATGGAGAGAATCGAGCATGCTCTATATAACGGAGGCAGTCTAAAAGCAGTGAAGAGGAAAATAGGCATAGGTAAAAACCAGATGTGCGCGTTAATAGACAAGAGGGCAATGTCATTAGCAATATGGATAAGATAGTTAAAGCAGCCGAAGAGCTCTACACAAATCTGTACAGTAGGCAATGTAATCTCAGCGTTAATGAAAGAAACAGTAGAGCAGAGCAATGTGTCATCCCGCCAGTAACGAAGGAGGCAATAGAAAGGGGGAAAGCAGCTGGGGAGGATCAGGTAACAGCAGTTCTGTTGAAGGATGGAGGAGAGATCGTTCTAGAAAAACCAGCCACCCCGTATACGCAATGCCTTAATACCTCTACCGTACCAGAAGCTAGGAAGAATGCCCACATTATCTAATTCAGAAGAAGGGAGACGCCAAGGACTTGAAAAATTGTAGACCAATCAGCTTACTATCTGTTGCTTACAAGGTATTTACTAAGGTAATCGCTAATAGAGTCAGGGCAACCTTAGACTTTAATCAACCAAATGATCAGGCAGGCTGTCGTAGAGGATATTTCTCAATAGATCATATTCGCTCTATCAATCAGATGATAGAAAAATGCGCAGAATATAACCAACCTCTACATATAGCCTTCATTGATTACGAGAAAGCATTCGACTCAGTGGAATCCTGAGCAGTCATACAGGCATTGCGTAATCAGTGGGTAGAAGAGCCTTATGTCAAAATACTGGAAAATATTTATAGCGACTGCACAGCTACCATAGTCCTCCATAAAGTCAGCAATAAAATTCTAATAAGAAAGGGCGTCCCTTCACCACTCCATTTCGCTGAGCATTCTTCGTTCATCTTCATCCGTGGACGTAGATCCACTCTCTCCCCTTCTTTCCCTCTCCACTCCCCCACCCACTCGACACGACGCATGCGGACAGCTGTAGCAGCTTGGTTTCGCTGGCGCGCCGCGCCGCCGGCAGCAGCAGCTGCTTCGCACCACGTGATTAACCACATGACCACGTGATTACGACGCTGCCACGGAGCTCAAGAGTTGCCACGCTGAAGCCTCAAAGAGCAGGCGTAGTGTAGCCCTCGCTGCAAAGGGTGACTGGTATTTCGAAATAACTGTTTAATGCCATTTCCCGTGCCCAAGTAAAACTCTTGCTTGGGCTAGCTCGTTCATGCTTGAAGATGTAATGAAAACGACGCAACGAACGAGGACAGAATTATTACACATACGACAGGACAGGCGCTGGTCCTGCCGTTTTTGTTCCACTTTTGTCATCGTTCGCCGCGCCGTTTTCATTAGAGCTTCCCGTGCACACTTGAGAAGTTAGGCATTCTTATTGCATGCTTCCACCGCAGTTAGATTTTTGATGCTTAAAAAGTACGATTTCATGATTGAGGAATGCAATGTCCATTTTAATGAAAAAAAATGCCGAAGTGATTCTTACAAGTGTTTGCTGCTGATATGCTTGGGTATCGGGGCCGAGGTCTTCACCGCATGACGATTAACTCTGCAGACGACGGAGGGAAGCCTTCGGGAGGGTTGGAAAACTTGAAGGTTTATTTACATATTTACAAGAGAAGCAAGGAGACCAAAAGTCAGAGATGAAGTGCCCTGAAACCAGCCAAATCGCTTAAATACAGTGGATATTCCCTATGCACCTAGCTAGGGAAACCGGTGGCTGATCAAGCGTCCAATGGGCAGACACACTCTTCATAGTCTCTTCCCTAACCCCGTGACCGCTCCGCCCCCACAAACACGTGCACAGGTGATAAGGAATCCTGGCGCCTTGAGGTCCTGGAATGCTGTTTCCGACCGGTTGACCAGGTGCATAAGGTCGTTGGCTTAGCAGGCGGTGATCCCCTCCGTGGGAAAGAGGCGTCCTGGAGGAATGTGGTTTCCGACGGGTTGACCATGTGCATAAGGTCGTTGGCTTTGTAGGCGGTGATCCCCTACGTGGAAAAATGCGTCCTGACGGCCCGGGGCATTCCAGAGGGTAAGATGAATCAGCCGTGTCCGCCCCCGCTTTGTCTAGCCGCGCAGGTGCAAGCGAGCGAGGCGGGTCCGGCGCCTTTGTTCGGGTCTTTCTGCCGGTCCACGTGAGGGCGCAATTCGGGACAAACGCCGCATTCCATACTCCGGACGAAGGGATGAGAGGCCTTTCGTCACAGCTCACCGTCGAGAGGAGCCGTTCCTAATCCTCTTCTCAGGACGACAGCACCTTTGGTCAAACATAGTTCGATGGCGCCTGCCGGGCTCGTCTGTTCCCGCTGTCGGGGTCTCCGATCACAACAATCCGTCCGCCGCCAAGAAGACGCCACGAAGTGGTTGCAGCTGGTCGGTGCACCACGAATGGGCGTCAGAGTCCTAGTCGGCCTCGTAGTAGTCAGTCCACTTGACCTGCACAGCTGGCAAGGGTCCTCAACGGAGCAATATGGCTGCAAATTTTGGATGACTTAACCCTCGCCTACAGCTCACGCCCGGAAGTCTGCTGAACCAAAACTAGTTCCTCCTTGTTTTTCCTTATTCGCAAAAGACGTGCGTCTGAAATTTGGTAAGAAAATTTTTTTTCGGCAATGAGGTAGATACGGAGAAGCAAGAAAAAAAACAAAGACCAAAAATGATACGGTAGCTTTTCTCTAGCATTAGGGCATTTTACGCCAGATTATGCAGGAAAGCTACGACTCAGACCGTCGGCATTCCCATTTTCCTGCCCTTTCTCGGTAGCGGTAGCCCGACTGAGTCAGTGGTAGAGGACCGACTACGTCTACCACCAAACGACGGAAAGGTTCGCTAATCACGGGCACTAGCTTCATCGGAGCCTTCCTTAAATCTCCTGGCTTTCCGACACGCTGACAGGTGTCGCAGGACTTTACAAACTGCTCGACATCCCTGAAGCATCCAGGCCAATAAAACTCCAGTAGAAGCCTAGCTATAGTTTTCTTCACTCCAAGGTGGCAAGACCAACCCCCACCATGGCACAATTTAAGGATGCCTGCGCGGTGTTTCTGCGGCACCACGAGCCGATCAAACTGGACCCCCTTTGAGTCCTTGTACTCGTCGTCGCATCTGTTCCAGCCGCGAGCCTCTCCGCTCGTCTCAGAAGCATCGCCTCCTGGGTTTGCCCCTGCCTGACCCGTCGTGAGAGAGCCTTCGTTCTTCCTACGATTTACTTCAGCTGCAATCTCGCTAGCCTTCGCACGAGTGAGCGCCTGGACGGTTCGATCGCCGAAACTACGACCCTCTTCCTGGAGCATCTGCTCCGACCGATTTGAAAAGAGGTACGGAAATTTTCCCGGCAGATTCCGTGATACCGCTGCCTCCGTTTCCAGAACGCCAAACGGGCCCTCTATTCTAACTCGTGCGATCGGCAAGCATGCGCTATTCTCTTCGGCCACCTGCCTAATCCCTGCACATTCCCCAGTAAAATCAGCTGCGTTCACGTACGTGCGGTGGTTTACCTCCATGGTGGCCGCGGAGTCCCTCAGAACCCGGCACGGTTTTTCATTAACCTGCATGTCTTTCAGGTAAGGCTGTAGCAGGCGCATGTTCTCATCGCCCGCCTCCACCAAGGAGAGAACGAATTCCTGCTTCCTGCAAGCGTGGGCGAAGTGACCGGGCTCGTGACAACGGAAACACACTCGTTTCTTTCTGGCTTCAAAAGCCTTATTCCTCTCTTTTTCGGTCGCCCCCTTTGTGGGGTTGCTTGATTCTGCTTTGTGGCCCTCGTTCCTCTCCCAGTTGCGGCTTGCTGCCCCTCCTGTCTGGATCCGTGGAAATGTTTTTTCTACTTTGGGGCTTACGGGGGCACGCGCACCCTCTGCTACGCGCTTGGCATAGAACTTTTCGGCCAGCTCTGCTGCACTTTCTAGGGTTTTATTTCCCGGCCTGTCCTGCACCCACACGCGCATTTCTTCCCTCAAAGAGCCAAAAAACTGCTCCAGGCAGATCACCTCTATTACTTTATCATGAGTTCCGTAAGCCTGTTCTCCCTTTAGCCATTCCTTCAGGTCTGCCTTAAGGTTATACGCAAAATCCGGAAATGACTGATTACTCTGTTTTCTGGCTTCCCCAAAGCGGCGCCGAAAGGCCTCTTCGGACAGGCGATACTTTTTTAGGAGTGCTGCCTTCACTTTAGTATAGTCTGCCGCCTCTTCTTTTGCCAGACGAGCGAGTACTTGGGCCGCCTCACATGGAAGAATGGTCAGAAGTTTCTGCGGCCAAGACGGTCGGGAACTCGCAACTTTCACATGCCCGATCAAAGTTCACGAGGAAGAGCCTTATGTCCTCTCCAAGTTTGCACGGTTGCAAGAGGTCCTTTATTTTTATTTTTGATGCTGCCTGACTTGCCACTGTGTTCGGCACCTCTAGCCTAGTGCGTTCTGCCTGTGCAGCCTGAGCTATCTGTAGATCGAGCCGTTTTTTCTCGATCTCTCTTTCCTGCTCTTCGCGCTTCCTTTCGTGCTCCCTTTCCTGCTCTTCGCGCTTCCTTTCGTGCTCCCTTTCCTGCTCTTCGCGCTTTTTTTGTTCATCCTCTCGCTTCTTTGTTCCCTTTCCTTCTCCAACTCCTCCTTAATTAGCTCCCAACATTCTACTATCTCCTCCTCGTCCGCACCGAAATCTTCAATTGCCCTAATCAATTCAGGTTTTCTACGGATCGACCCACAATCAATGCCCAATTCCCCGCATACGAGAACTAGGTCTGGTTTGCGCAGCTTCTTCCAGTTCATGACAATTTAAGCAACGACAAGTCTCTACTCATGTGGTCAGAGGAGCCCCGGCTGCCTCTTATACCAACATTCGATTAACTAGGCTAACAATCTTCCAAAGTTGTAAAACCTGGCAATGCTCCAAGAGAAAGACCGCGCACTTACCATACGAGAGTCAGGACCAAGCGCAGACCATCCCACCGCTGCCAACCAGTTGATATGCTTGGGTATCGGGACCGAGGTCTTCACCGCATGACGATGAACTCTGCAGACGACGGAGGGAAGCCTTCAGGAGGGTTGGTAAACTTGAAGGTTTATTTACATATTTACAAGAGAAGCAGGGAGACCAAAAGTCAGAGATGAAGTGCCTTGAAACCAGCCAAATCGCGGCTTAAATACAGCGGATATTCCCTAGGCACCTAGCTCGGGAAACCGGTGGCTGATCAAGCGTCCAATGGGCAGACACACTCTTCATAGTCTCTTCCCTAACCCCGTGACCGCTCCGCCCCCACAAACACATGCACAGGCGATAAGGAATCCTGGCGCCTTGAGGTCCTGGAATGCTGTTTCCGACGGGTTGACCATGTGCATAAGGTCGTTGGCTTTGTAGGCGGTGATCCCCTCAGTGGAAAGATGCGTCCTGACGGCCCCGGGCATTCCAGAGGGTAAGATGAATCAGCCGTGTCCGCCCCCGCTTTGTCTGGCCGCGCAGGTGCAAGCGAGCGAGGCAGGTCCGGCGCCTTTGTTCGGGTCTTTCTGGCGGTCCACGTGAGGGCGCAGTTCGGGAGAAACGCCGCATTCCATACTCCGGACGAAGGGATGAGAGGCCTATTGTCACAGCTCACCGTCGCCAGGAGCCGTTCCTAATCCTCTTCTCAGGACGACAGCACCTTTGGTCAAACATAGTTCGATGGCGCCTGCCGGGCTCGTCTGTTCCCGCTGTCGGGGACTCCGATCACAACACTGCGGTTTAAGTATGCCCATTCCCGATGAACCTCATAATAATCTTGAGTTGAATCTAAGTTTTGCAGGAAACCGCGGCGGAAAGTAGGTTACTCTTGCGGTCAATTCCTGAGGCCGGATCGCGGGTTTGATCTCAGCCGCAGAGGCTTCATTTCGATGGAAACGAATGTGATGTCAAGGCACGTTGAAGAACAGAGATAGATCTTAAGAAACTATTCCGCAGCCCTCCATAATGGCGTTCCACGATAGCCTAGAGATTTTTTTCATGCAAAACCAATCACATATATATCAGTGAATGTCCTGCAAGAACCCACCGATGCGCTATGTACGTGTTGAGTACGCTAGCCGTGAGGTTTAGTGCAGCATACGGCAAAGAGATTTGAAAAACAGGCGTACCTGGGTAATAACAACCTTTTTACCTACACTTTTTTACCTGCACAGTACACCTTTATAGGCAAGCGCTACACGCCAGGTAAAATATTCGTATATTTTCGTTTCCTGCGTCGGGAATAGTAGAATAAATAATATAGCCTTCAACATTTTTCTTTACCCGTGAGCCGTGTCACATTCTCCACTCCATATCAACTCCTCAAGCCAAGACAGCTAAACCATGTCGATATTTTCCTGCTCGCAAACCCTATCAGCGAACCCTCGATCTAATGCCATTCACACCGAACGGAACGGCTCTTCCATAGGGCTTCATTCGCAGTCGGGAAACCAACACACTCCGAACTAACAAGCCAAATTGAGCGCCTGACCCTCACCACTACCGGACGGCATCTGCTGCATCGCCTCGGGTATCCCCTACAAAGAGACCACCACATACCTCGATAGCACTCAAACCATCCGTTTAGGAAAAACATAAAATCACACCTATTCCCAGAACTGTGCACCTCGTCTACAACACTGGACCCAGGAAGCCGCGGTCCAAGGAACTGGGAACATCTATAGCAAATTATTTCAAATCATCCGTCCCAACAACTCCATCTTTGGAGCGGAGAAAGCGCTCTAGCGCTAGCCTTGGTCTCGAGCCCCACCACCCAAACGGACACCGTATATGTCATCACAGCTTCGCAAGCAGCATGTCGACACTACCTCAAGGGCATCGTATCCCCGTACGCTGCCAGACTCCCCAGATTCTATGCCTCCTCCACGTCCAAGTTCATACTGGTTTGGACCCCTGGAACTGAGTCACCTCCTAACAACCTGCGTGCACATGATGTCGCCCGCTGAAGTGCCGCCCAGGCGCCTGAAACCATCATTGACCACGGTCCCTCACTGCAGCCAGTACAGCCGCCTTGAAAGTAGGTTTTTTGGGGAAAGGAAATGGCGAAGTGTCTGTCTCACGTCTCGGCGGACACCTGAACCGCGCCATAAGGGAAGGGAGGGAAGTGGGAGTGAAAGAACAAACAGATAAATAGGTGTCGTAGTGGAGATCTCCGGATTAATTTATACCACCTGGTGATCTTTAACGTGCACTGACATCGCACAGCACACGGGCGCCTGTGCGTTTCGCCGCCATCGAAATGCGGCCGCCGCGGTCCAGTTCGAACCCGGGTACTCCGGATCCCAGTACGCTAGTTTGCTCCAGCAGGGGTCGACTTGAGTAATGGTGACATGACAGGAACAGGTATGCAGCACGCGACAAACGATTCACGCGAGATGAGCCCGTCATCTGGTGGCAGCTACACACCAATACATATATATGTATATACTCCTCTGCGCTTCCTACAGAACTACACCCCATACTCTACCATAACATATGCCCACCTGGGATTGCCAAGTGAACCCGGCAGTTCTCTCTATCCCCACTCCGCCCCCGCCGCCTCCCAAAAGGAAGCTGTGCTTTCTAGCTCGGACCTGGATGACCAGCGCAGGCTGGTGGACCGGGCCAGGCGCTCTGCACTGAGGACTCCTCTAGGACGCAATCAATACCTTAAGCCATCGTCATCATTTCACATCTACTTTAAAATTCATCTGTTTGAACAGCAGACGATCACGCGTGCCGCCTCACTTACCGGCTAATATCGGGTACAATCGCTTACCAGGTTCAGGCTTCACAGCTGACTGCGAGGCGGTGACGCCTGGCTGCAAAGCTGTTTCAGCTGGGTGCAAAGCGGTGTCGCTTGGCTCGCCGTGCACAGCTGCGGACAGCGTCGACATGCTTTCGGAAACCCGCGCCTTTCCCACGGGCTCCACCACGTCCGGCCCGGTGAGTTTCTGCGAAGACGCTCTCTCGCGATGCTCGCTGGACTGCAGCGAAACTTTGGCGAATTTTCCAAGCTTGGCTGCTCCAGGGCCCTCTTCTGCAGTCTTTGCTGCCTTCCGTTCACCACTCTTCGCTGACGAACGAGTAGGCCTTCTGCCTTTGCCACTTTTAGCCGGCATCTGCCCAGATGTCTGCATTCTTCTTTTCCTGGTCTTCGTTTTCGCACGTGGTATGCAGTTTTCGTTGTTGTCAACATTCATAGAATGGTACGTCACTTGAATGACTCTGACTCCCAATTTTTATGATAAAAAATACATATGATCTATAAATCTACAAATAATACGAATTAGCAAAGATTGGGTTGTTGGGGGCTTTAACGTCCTAAAGCGACTCAGGCTATGAGGGACGCCACAGTGAAGGACTCCGGAAATTTCGACCACCTGGGGTTCTTTAACGTGCACCGACATCGCACAGCACACAGGCCTCTATAATTTCACCTCAATTGAAATTCGACCGCTTCGTCCAGATTCGAATCCACGTCTTTCGGGTCAGCAGGCGAGCGCCATAACTGCTGAGGCACCACGGCGGCACAATTAGGAAAGAGTTTCATGCTTCAGGCAGACAAAGTTCAAATTATATCTGATACTGCTACACTGGTTTGACAGTTCGCTGCTTTATATCGAGAGGGGAAGTTAATGGGCTCCATTTCGGTTTTCTTTGCTATGCAACCCTAATGGACGTTCGGATCCATTCCATGATTGCTCTGTATGGAGCTGACGGGTGGGGCCAGTGGGCCGCATATTTCACGAATCACGAGCGATTGTCAGTGTTTTGCCCTATTCTTTGTCGCTCTCCGCACGTCGGTTTCATCTTGCGCACGCTTAAGCACGGTAGCTGATAAACAGGCACCGTTTCAGCGCACGGCAGCCTGGTCAATGTGACAGGAGACACGACCGCAGAGTGATTGGCGGAACATTTGCAAAACGTATACCATCTCTTAAAAATACTACATAGTTGGCAATACTACGAAGTTAGAAATACAGACGAAGTTCGTCGACCTCCACTGTGTAGCCGACATGCACATACTCACATATTGCATCGAAAGAGTTGGTTCTGCATGCACTCCAGGGCTTATTCTCGCGCCTAGCTTCTACTCGTTTTGAACGTCAAACACGGCCACAAGGGAAACGTCGAGAGCGTTGAAAGCAATCAAGGAGCCGCCGCGGAGGCTCAGTGGTTATGGCGCTAGGCTTCTGACCCGAAAGAGGCGGGTTCGATTCCGACACCGGGACGCGCAGATTTCAATGGAGGCGAAATTCCAGAGGGCCGTGTTCTTTGCGATGTCAGTGACCGTTAAAAAGCCGCAGGTGGTCGAAATTTCGGGAGCCCTTCACCACGGCGTCCCTGATAGCCTGAGTCACTTTGCGGCGTTTTACCCCATAAGCCAAACCAAACCGAAAGCAATCGCATCGTAACAAAATATTGGACGGGACACATTAGCTCCACCTTAGGTGTCTGAGGCTATAGCGTTAATAGGTTAATGCTCATACGTGAGGAATTGCTCATTCTAGACTTTAAATTCAAAGATCCCTGGGAGTCATGATACCAGTCCTGGCGCAGTGGTGCAGCGGTTAAGCGATACGCCACTGCTCTGCGATGGCAAGTGCTGCCACGAGCAGGACTTGTTCGGCCCAGGTTGCTCATCCTGATCAACTTCTTCAGACCAGTCATTAATATAACTGCTACCCGCCGCAGTGAGTTGCTTCTTGGGGTATTTTTCCTTGATTTTTAGCCCACGGTCAACGATGTCGACGACGACGCCGGAATTTCTGCTGCACGAGCTCCTAAACGCTATCGCGTAAAAAATGATGCGAAACGGAAGAACGAAGAAAGAATACATGCATGCATACGCTTGATACAACGCAGAGTGCTGCAGTGTGATGTAAATGTACTGCATGAAAAAATTAAAAACAATAAAAGAGAAGCGCCACATCATGTTAATAAATTGATGTGTCGCAACGAATTCCGACGCGCAAAAAGAAAGAAGAATAGCGAAGAGCAGCCGAGAGCAAAAAAGTTGCGAACAATCCTGTAAAATAATTTATTTATTTATTATTTATTTATTTATTGTACCCTCATGGTTAAAGGCTTTGCAGAGAAGAGTGGGTTACATGGCATAATACAAAATAACGAATAAAATACAGTGATTTCGATTGGAATACAAATTCTACTTTCTCCTGAATATACAGAGTTAGCTAGTGCGTCGCGAAAACGTAGGTCACCTTCAATGGCTGCAATATTGGGGGGAAGACGATTCCACTCGACGGAAGTCAGGGTGAGGTGAGACTGAAAACATGCGTTGGTATGGCATTTTGCAATCCCTAACTTGTGACGATGATCATTGCGACGGGAAATGTATTCGGGTGGTGAAATGAAATCTTCGTGCTGCGTGACGTGGTGATATACCTTGCGAAAAAGTGTTAAGCGGCTGATTTTCCCGCGCGATTTTAAGGATGGGAGGCAAAGGTGGGTTTTCATGGCTGTGATACTTGCGGTGCGGTTTTAATTGGAAAGGATAAAGCGAACGGAATTGTTTTGAATAAGTCTGAGATGAGTCATAAGGTTTCCACGTGCCTGATCACATAGTAATGATGTACATTAATGACTATTAACAGTGAGTTATGCATGATTTATAGAATAAAAGTTTTAGGGACGATCAAGAGGCGAAGTCGCGACGCAAATTTCCTAACATGCGATTAGTATTATAAGTCATGTATTCGATATGAGTAAGCCATGTTAGGTTTCGTGTGATACGAACGCCTAGATACTTATATGCTGTGACAGAATCAAGAGGAATGCCATTCAAATAATATGAAGGAAGTATTTTGGGTGCGTGGGAAACGCGCATGAACTTATGTTTCTTAATGCTGAATTCCATTTTCCATGTTCTGCATCAGTTAGAGAGAAGATTGAGATCGTGCTGGAGAACGTCTATGTCACTGAACCACCGTGTTCTTCCCATTTGGCTCATGATTAGGGCCTCATTACATCTTAGCGCAACATATACGGCAGTATAAAAATGTAGACAGGACGATCAAAGATAGCGATCGCCCCGTCTGCCTTTTTGTGCTGCCCCATGTGTTACTCTAGGAGGTAATACACCTTTAACGTTGCGAAAGCATGTTTCTTCCGGGGATTGTGCCGGCATGTTGCATCCTAATATTTTCTTTGTCTCTGCTCAAAGCCACTAAGCTAAGCTAAGCCAAGCCACATACTCGTGGCGCTCGGTTGTTGGCCCGAAAGACGCGGGTTCGATCCTGGCCGCTGCGGTCGAATTTCGATGGAGGCGAGATTCTAGAGGTCCGTATACTGTGCGATGTCAGTGCACGTTAAAGAACTCCAGGTGGTAGAAATTCCCGGAGACCCTCACTACGGCGCCTCTCATAGCTTGAGTCGCTTTGGGACGTTAAACCCTCATAAACCTATAAACCCATAAACCCAAGCCTCATCCTTGTTTTGTTCATTCAGGAAAAAAGGTACACCTGCAGGCATGGGTTCGGCGTCGCTTCATTCCGAATCCGTTGCATACGACTCGCGAGATTAGCCAAAAAGCGCGATGCAGCGCCGTTAGTTCTAGCGACACCCATGGCAGCCGCGCTAATCATCGGGCGGATATCAGCAGCTGCGAAACTGATTGCTCTAAGAGCGTTGGTACAAACTGGTACAGCCACCGCGGTGGCTTAGGGGTTACGGCGCTCGGCTGCTGGCCCGGAACACGCAGGTTCGATCCCGGCCGCAGCGGACGAATTTCGATGGAGGCGATATTCTAGAGGCCTGTGTACTGTGCGATATCAGTGCACGTTAAAGAATCTCAGGTGGCCGAAATTCCCGGAGCCCCTCACTACGGCGCCTCTCATAGCTTGAGTCGCTTTGGGACGTTAAACCCCCATAAACCTATAAACCCATAAACCCAAGCCACATCCTTGTTTTGTTCATTCAGGAAAAAAGGTTCACCTGCAGGTATGGGTTCGGCGTCGCTTCATTCCGAAGCCGTTGCATACGACTCGAGAGATTAGCCAAAAAGCGGGACTGCAGCGCCGTTATTTCTAGCGGCACCCAAGGCAGCCGCGCTAATCATCGGGCGGATATGGGCAGCTGCGGAACTGATTGCTCTATGAGCGTTGGTACAAACGGGTACAGCCGCCGCGGTGGCTTAGGGGTTACGGCGCTCGGCTGCTGGCCCGGAACACGCAGGTTCGATCCCAGCCGCAGCGGTCGAATTTCGATGGAGGCGAAATTCTAGAGGCCCGTGTACTGTGCGATAGCAGTGCACGTTAAAGAATCTCAGGTGGCCGAAATTTCCGGAGCCCTTCACTGCGGCGTCCCTCATAGCAGAAGTCGCTTTGGGACGTTAAACCCCTCTAAACCAAACCAAACAAACGGGTACAAACTACTGACACAAGGATGTTAGGAGAGATTTTTACTAGCGCCTCCTTTGAAACAGGATGGCGGCGAGCGGCGCCACTCTTAAAGGCTGGATTGTCATCTTTTGATGGCAGCTGTAATTATTTTGGCATTTAAGTTCGTCATCAAAAATCCCACGTTTTTGGTTCATTCCTGTGAACCCGGCATCGTGCTAATCGATCTACTTATGGAATCACTGATTTTTGTTTTTCTTTGTGACTTTTGGTCGTTCGTTGTTTGTAAGTTATTCGTTAGAAAAGGGACCATGTTTGAAACACTGTGTACGGTTATAGCGAAGGGTGCTCAGTAAATATTTCGTCTTCAGCCGTAATTATATTTATGAAATTATGCAGTTAAAAGGCGTTGCATTCAAATTCAAACTTATGATATCCTCTTCGCAATTTGCATATCGTTGTTCAATACAGCGGCCCACGGTGACTGTGCTGTTTCACCATGCGTGCACGACTGCCTTTGCATGCCACTGCAGGAGAATGAGTCCGGTTGTATGGGTGCAGCAGTCTGAAAACCTGGCCTCATCTGACTTCCGGTTCTTTCTGAATATAAGTGAATGCCTGAAGGGTGTGCGCTTTGTGGCAGAGGATGAGATCTCCAATGGTGTGCTCGGCTGGTGCTAAAAGCAGCCCTCCTTCTCATGCGACGGCATTCTGAGACTGGTGCACCGGGTGTGGGAGTGCATCGTCACTGGCGAAGATTTCGATGGAAGTTTGTCTGCTGCTATGGAACGGGACAATGTAAACTTTCGTTTCATTGTAGCATCTTCCGATTCCAAACTTCAATAAAAAATAACAGACAGGATGGATAAGTTATCGGCCGGCCCTAGTATTTACTACAATGCCAATTTTTCCTATGAAGAAATTTTTGTGTTTACAACCTCAATGGAAGAACTTCGATTGAAACTTACTTTCCACATCTATATGTGCATTGCATATATCAGGCAGTGCACTAAGATTTATATAATCCGCGTTACCTTTTTCCATAAGCTTGTCGGGCCATTTCAGTGACTTCGTGTTTGACTCATCAGCTTCGTTATCAGCTTCGCGTGTTCGATCACGAACGTGGCGGTCGCATTTCGATTCAGGCGAAATGAAAAAAAAAACGCCTGTGTACCTAAATTTTATGCACTGTGAGGAACCTCTTGTGGTTGAAATTAAACCGGCGCACATCACTACAGCGTTTCCCATAGGCAATGCTGTTCTACTGACACAAAAATGATGTACAGATTTCGCCGGAGTTACGAAGGAAATAAACCCGAAAGTAATTATTGCTCAAAACCGAAACATAGTAGGTCATGAGTCGGTAAAAAATCTAGTAAATGGGGAATCCAGTTTAAAAATTAAGCAGAGATTTCCTGCTATGGATTTAGCAACAGCGTATGGGGATTCCTATTTACGGCTTGTTATGTGAAATCTTACATCTCGATGCCGATGCAAAAAAAAAAAACTCTGCATGGCAATTAGCATTTAGGCGTTCTTTAAATTCTTCTATAATTTCTCAGAAGAACGGTATAAAAAAAATGAGAAAATTTTATTTGAGAGGTTTTTCTCAACGCATTGCGGGAACTGTTAACATCGTCAGCGCTGCCTTCACTAAATTTGGCGATTTGTAAAAGCGTTTTTCTAAAGTTAAAGGAACGTTAAACGATATACTGAGTCCTCGAGTCTAGTGCTCCAGCATCGCAAATATGTCATTTTAATTGAGAACAAACCAACAGACCATGGACGCGCTAAAAAGTTGGGTAAAACCGAAATAGAGCGTAGATACCGCTCAAGGATTGTGGTAGCTACTCTTGGTGTAGCGAATTATTCGCCAGCCACGATTGCCTCATCGCGCTTTACCTGCAACGTTGAATTAGTGGCAGGTAGCGTGAAAAAGACAAGCCAAGCGGAAAGAGCTGCCGAGCTACGGGTATGCGAAGCGGAACTCACTTCGCATTCTGGCCTGCGTGAAGGCATTGTGCTCTGCGACTTCGGAAGCGCAGGCCAAGCAGGGTCGTTCTCGCTGTTTTTATACAGTGAAGCAGCTGCGCTTGGAAGACAGCTTCGTGGAAACTAGTATCGTGGCCCTATCTGTTGACAAATATAAAACAAGGGACCTGTCATCTATCATAGCGTCCTATGTTATCGGTGCCCAGTCATTCGCTCCAAATCCTGTTTCATTTACTAATCTGGGACGCGAGCGCCGCTTGCGGAAGAGGTTGGAGGACGTCAAGAGAGAGCATTTCGCCGTGATCCTATGAGCGCGTGCTGTTCGTTCGAGTGCGCATTTCAAGCGTTAATGCCCTGACCTGTGGTGCAGGATATTCACCACGCAGTTCCCCAGCATGCAGTACTCAGAAACTGTGAGATTGCGGAATGTGCTTGTGTGGGTAACTAGTGTGTATGGAAGAACCATTTACAGACTGCGTCACCCTACTCTGGACGGATCGAGCAGTAAGCACTAATGAATGAACACTGAAATCAGACAGTAGTCGATCGTTGTCGGGTAAAGTGTTGTGAAGGTTTTATTCCGAAAGGTATTATCCAGCCTCCCTGAAGTACGCGGAACATAGAAACGCGGAGCCAAGTGCAAAGTGCGTATTGGCTAGTCTAGTCAGTGATGCGAGCACCTCATCGCTGCGAGCGCCTAATTTTTGTACTAGTTTCGGCGCCCACCAAAATACGGCGCTCACATGGCAGACTGCATTGTGTAAATTCTATGGAAAAGAAGCATGGTCTAAAACTATATCATACTGGAAAAGGCAGATCAGGAACGAAGCGTTTCACAACTCCAGAGGCAGTGCCCTACTCTTTGAAGCTAGGTCAGGATGTCTTAAAACGCGCAGCTATAAAAAGAATTTTAACGAAGAAGATGACACATGGGCTGTGTGTGTTAAATGCGTAGAAACAACAGAACACCTCATATTAAATGTGATGGTATCCATCACGATGTCGACGCAGGCACAGTCACTCTTTGTAAGGCTCTAGTGTTTAGAGATAACAATAGCCATGCAAATATATCTGCGGTGAAAATCAGCAGAAAGCGATTGGAAGATTAGTGGTTCAAAAGCAGAGAGGTGACATAAGGTTAAAAGGAAGACGTATTTAAAGAAAACGGCTAATTTTAATAAATTACAACATAGTTAAACATAAATAAAAGAAATAAATGGTGGGCATAGCGGCAGCTGCCATCACCACGTTTCATAGGGAATGCTCCATCCATCCATCCCGTCCGTCCGTCCATCCGTTCGTCCATCCGTTCGTCCGTCCATCCATCCATCCATCCATCCATCCGTCCTTCCGTCCGTCCGTCCGTCCGTCCGTCCGTCCGTCCGTCCGTCCGTCCGTCCGTCCGTCCGTCCGTCCGTCCATCCATCCATCCATCCATCCATCCATCCACATAGGGTGCCTCGGTGCCAGCGCTGCCTTCCAGTGTGATGCCATCCTTTGACTGCCCCCACGCCGCCTTTCTCGCTGCCACGCCATTTTGAATCACGGTCACAGCAGGTGGTCGGAGTGGTCGCAGTTGCTCGGTGCAAGCAGCTGAGCTTGCGTTGTTCGAGGTGCAGTGGTTGCGGATGACTCGCTAGTAGTTCTACTTTTTGAGAGTGTTCGACCACATGACTGACGAGCTTGTCAAGTCCGCCGAGCATCATGACGGGCTGTTGTGGGCCAGTGTGCTCCGGGTCAAAGCGTAAAGGCCTGCACTGTTTTCGCTTCCCCCGGGACTCTGAGCAGTAATGAATCTTCAGCAGTAATGAAGCTCAACTTTTAGGTAGCACACATTTTTCCCACAGTCTAACACATCACCACCCATTTCTGCAGGCAATATAAGAATGCCATGCACAGGAATCGTTAAAAATTGCAGTTATTTTAAACTTAAACTTTTCTGCTCAGTTCTTTTTCACAAAGTATGTCCTTTCAAAGTCAATTATTTCCAGGCCTATTCGACTCTAAATTGCAATCAGAAGATTAATCGCTCCAATTTGCGTACTTCACAAAATAGTCTACTGTGCCTACTCTTCAACGCTGCCTCTTGTACAACCAAACCGCGCTTCACGTCGTTTAAACAACCCTCTAAGCTTCCAGCGCATTTCTGGTAGAAGCGCTGCATTTATTTCATCAACCCTGCTGCAGGCTATCACTCCCTGGAATGGCCTTCCGGAAGAAATCGTGAATATTTGTGACCCATATCATTTGAGGGCGGAAATAACGGCCATTTTTTCAAGTTACTAACGTGTCAATAAACATTTGCTTGATGATGTTCCTACTTTTCAGTGACTGGTACTAAAGGTCAAAAAGTTTTGTATAAACGTGTTGCTCACGCTCCTGTCATTACCCCTATCTATATAATCCCCTCATTACACAATACCCCGTTCTTGGAGCCTGTAAGGCGATAAGAATAAAGAAATAGATTACTCTTATTTCGGGATTTAATATTTTAGGTAAGTATTACTGGAATTATTTAGTGACCAAATGTTCTCCCTTTTTTGTGTAGGTTTATAAGGATGTTTTATTACTGAGTACAGATGGACTTGAATAAAATAATTACAATGAAAAAGATGCGCACAAATGAGTTTTACAAACGGAGGAATCGCAGCAGAGCAACCGGTGCGCATGTCCATGCCGCAAGCGAGGTCTGCTTATGAGCGCACGCAATAGCACTACCTAGGGGGTTGTACGCCCGTCAGAAAAATGAAAGGTGTGAAAAAATTGCAGTAATCATTTATCCCACTGACAACGGGGGGCAATCAGTTTTCCTTGGCCTGGTGAAAGGCAACGCAGGCGGAGTGGCGACGTTGGTGTACGGCGGCATCGTTTGTGTATACCAGCGCCCAGCTGAAAACAGATGCAACTGCACCCCTGTGAGCAATAAACAGGCGATCAGCAGGCAGTTATAATCAGAAAGAATAAAAAGCAAACCGACTGCGGTCTTTGCGAGCACTACAAACGGAAACAGCCCGCACAACGAAAGGGAAACCAACCGCAGCGTGCCAGCGGCTTACGACGCGCAGCTGTTATCAAAGCGTAGGATTTAAAAAAAACACGTAGAAAAAGAAAGAAAACAAGTTCTTCTACTGACACAGATCGGAAGCACCAGCTGGGCAACGGGTCTTTATTATATAAAAGCGCGTTTTTCAAACCAGCAGACGGCACAAATTAAGTCATACAATTATATCATCGACCCCCGGATGTTAAAATGGCTATTATGAGTAAAAAGGTACGCAGTGCGATACTGATGGAAAACACAGTTGAAGTCAAAACACACTAAAGCGCGCCGACAGCATGCACGGCGCCGTTGCGATCGCTAGCGCAACTGACCCCATGCGATTCAATATGGCGGCGCCGATGAAGTTGTCTTCACCCTGAACGGCAACGCTGGCATCGAGGCATCCTAAGGCTGCATATGTGCCTCAATGGAGCTTCCTGTATCAAGGTGCTCTTAGACTACAAATACGACGGTCGACACCCTTTGCTGTCGACTCCGATGATCAGGCATAGATGAGCGGGCACAGAGTTTTAACGAAGATAACAGACTGGGATACGCTCAGAAAATTCAGAGACAGAACCGATCCGAGGAGGACATCAGATCTAAATCAATGGTTCCATATACTCAAAAAGGACGTAAACAGACAGACTAGAGATGTCCCAACCGCTCTAAATCATTTCATCACAGGCTCGAGGCTGGCCCACATATAGGAAGCCCACGAGAGCCTCATGAAGAGGCGGAAAAAGCAGAAGCACATTAGAAGGATAAAGAAGAGGATAACGACACTCGAAAGACAGATGGAAGAGTACGTGAACGTGCTTCAGAGTCAGCACTGGGGACAGACATGCTATAAAATGAGTGGGGAGCTAAGGCGCCAGAACACGTTGCAACATCTTCGCTACTTTTTTCACCCAGGACAAACTAAAACGGCGGCATAAAGGCAGCTAAAAAGATTGGTTCACAAATACCGCGGCCCAGCTGAGGGCGTAATAGAGGAACTGAGGTGCAGATACCTGAACACAAAGAGGGCTCATCACCAGCATACCGAGGAGCAGATAATGCAGAGCTAGATGAGGACATCTCGACAACGGAGGTATGGAGAGCAATGAGTCAACTAAGAACCACGTCGGCTGCGGGGGTAGACGGCGTAATCAACAACATGCTGAGGAACTTAGATCTATCCTTGGTCATGGCAGTGATAGACTACCTAAACGAAATATGAAATCGAGGTAGTCTGTTATTCAGTGGCTTACATCTACAAATATAAGAAAAAATTCGTCGCATGAGAATGTGGTACTCTGACGCCATGACTGGTAAATGTGCATCCCCACACCCTACAATAAATATTTCAATAAATCTGACTCGCTATCGTACAAGGCCCCAGGTGTGCCATTGGCGCTGTTATGTGAAGTCTATCAGAAAGGCTTCAGTATTGCTGCCCCTGCCAAGATACCTAATATCATCAAGTCGTGGCCTGCATTCTCATATTCTGCAATATTTAGTTAAATTCATGTTTTATCACTATCTCTTAGTGTAAAGCACTGATATTCGTAGTTGTAAACCACTGAAAAACCAGTTGTTAGTTTGCGCTCGTCCTGTCGTCCTGTGTATGTGTCGTCTTGTTGGCGCAAAAAACCTGTTATGGCGAATGAAGACTCTGGCCAAGTAGCCCGACAACACCACCACAGTCTACCTTCCACAGCACTTCTGTAGAGTGCTGTTACGCTTGCAAGGCCTTTGGTGAGAATAGTCACGCGCTCTCTTTTTACGCCGTTAGGCAGCACAAAGCCTCCCAGAAAAAAACTCTGTCAATAGTGCCACTAACTAAAAGAGATCGCTGACGTCTGTGATATTTTTGCGGCTGAAAATCAGTTCGCGATATTATTACCATATTGTGTGTTCGTACTTCATTAAAATGTTCATAAAAATGGTGCCAAAAGAAAATTTAAAAAAGAAATAAGACGTGACCCGAAAGTGGCTCGAACACGCAACCTTCTCATCTGGAGTCAGACCCGCTACCGTTGCACCATCGAGTGTGTCTCTTTAGCGCCGACTTCAACACGTCATTTAAAAACTAATCCACGCGAACAACGCAGCACAGATGCTAAAACTATGTTACCCGCACTTCGGCTTACGTGAACACATTAAAATTCGCGCATTTATATCAAAGCTTCGATTCTTGGAAGCCACTCAGGCACTGGGTCTTGTATCTTGTGGCCTTCAATAAATCTGCCGACAGATTCAAGAAAGCACCCTCTTCTCTGCCTCGCGTCAATGTCTGCATGTCTGACTGCCATCCTGGATCATGAAATACTGTGCAGGCCCAGTACCGTGTTCATGTAGAAAGGAACCTCGTCTTCATTGTGAACAGGCAAAAATCAAAAATCTGATTCCAAAAGCATCCATCGGTAAAACTTTTTAATCGTGCGTTGTAGAATGTCCCAAAATAAAAAAGCATCCCAACAATTTAAGAAGGCGTGTTCAATAGTTTCCGGCTTTCGGCATATCAATGATTTCCCCAAGGTACAAAAAACCCTTCTCTTCTAGATACATCTTGACTTCAAGAGTGTTCGTATGGAGCTTAAAAAAGAAACATTTGACTCCACCAAGTACAGCCATGCTTTTCACTCGTTTTAGAACTGTCTTCAGTGTCATGAACCTGCACAGTACAACGACTTGTACAGTGAGACCGGAAGTTGTGCCACCAAATCCTTTTGTTTTCTTTATTGCATGGAAATAGTGACGAAAAGATAAATATAAGCATGCTTACGCCACAAAATACGAGGCCACCATACCCCTGCACGACCCCACCTTACAAAACATCAAAAGTCTGGGAGGCACACACATGCATTCAGATAGGGGAGCCCGCTAGGCAACTCTTCCAGGGCAGCATATACTCCCCGCACCAAAGCTAATTTCTCACGATACAAAGATTTCGACGACCGTGGTGATTCGGCGTGGCGGTACATCATGCGGCTTTTGCAGAGACTAAATATTCCCAGCAACATATAGAGATCTAATGTCACAACACAGTTTTTCTCCGCAGGCAAAAACGGATACTGTAAGGTTTGATGTCAATGTTCTTCTTAATTGTTCGTTGTAAGGTGTCCCAGAAGAGCATAGCACTAATGCACACAATAAAATAATGGTAAATTGTCTCTGGTGTATTGCACAGGTGGCAATTCACCGTCCAGGGCGCAAGCATCTCAATAGCATGAAGCCATGCCTTCACAGGCAGCGTGGATGTACGCAGTTTAAAGAAGAATATTTTTGCACCAGAAGAAATGCACATTCGCCTAAATGTTTTAAAGCAATGGCGTCAAAAAAAACACAGAAGAGGTTGGGGATACAACGTTACAGCAAAAAAATGCTCTGTAAGTGTCTGAGTCATCAACCTCCTGGACAGTCTATACAGGTAGTCTAAAGAAAAACGCACAATAAGGAAATTGAGGGTGTCCGCAACTTTTTTAATGAATCCCCCTAAAGGCCTCTCACGATTGTGTCCAGCCGGCGCAAATAGCAAAGGAAAAAGAGCACTGAGACACCTGATAAGCACACCTACTGAAAAATGCTGGTTTGCCGATTTGAAAATGAAAAAAAAAAACGCGAAACAAGCTGATGCACGAATAAGTGATGAAGGCCTATTCCAACAGACTCTAGAGAAACATATAGGTCATCGCGACGCATGCGTTTCAATTAGGAACGCCATACGAAGGCAGCAAATATTCTGTGCATCAGCTGCACTTTCTCACACAGTGGAGAACCTGCAGCACATAGGCAAGTTTTGCAAATAAAAAAACTGTTGCTGACTTGAGTCCGAGCAAACGCACAGGCCCGTACCCATCCAAGCCTGGGTTTGGCGCCTCATGGGGATTACCTGTGAATCCCAGTAGGCTCCACTGTTGCGAATTTGGTGAAGAGGAGCCACTAGGTGCTGAGGGGTCCCTCAGTCGCAAGCTGATGCCACCAGAATGACTTGGCGTTGTATCCCAATGACCCAAACAAAACCCCTTGGATTTATCTAAATTAAAAGCCGCATCTGATGCCTCACAAAACTGTTCAGTCAAATGTAATGCCTCAAGCACACTTTTTTTTTCGGAACAAAAGGGTGACATCATCTGCAGAGGCTAAAATCTTAATTTCACATTGTGCCAGGGAGAAACCACGGAAAGCTTCGCTGTTAATAATACAGAGGCAAAGGGGTTCAAGATAAAGGGCAAACAACAAAGGCGATAATGAACAGCCGTGGCGAACAGATAATTTCAGTGGAATAAGTTTGGTTAGCTCTTGGTTAAGACTCCTTATCGCACAGTCTTATGCCGCTAAGCAAAACATTTGAAATAATTGCATGCTCTAATACCGCAAACAAGAAATCGTGAGGAACTTTAACAAATAACTTGGCAAGGTCAATCCGAAAAAGAGGTACTTGTCAGGTCTCATCTTATACTGTCTCCAATACTGAACGTGCAATATGAATATGGGTTCGGATGCTGCGGCCCCTTATACCACAGACCTGATGCGTGCCTATTAAGTCAGCGAAACCTAGCTGCAGATGGTTGCAAAGAACCTTTGCAGAAACATTGTAATCTACATTGGAGAGAGAACTTGGGCGATATTCCTAAACTGTTTTCAAACTATTTGTATCTGTGCTTTTCGGAATTAATATAGCAGGCCCAGAATAGAAATTGGGGGGGGGGGGAGGGGGGGCAAAAAATCAGCATCATAAGTAGCCTGGAAAACCTCCATCACAACAGGCCATGAGAAAAGGAGCGCGAAAACAAGACGACGGACGAAGACAGAACACACAGCACGAGCTTCTTCGTCCGTCGTCTTGTTTTCGCGCTCCTTTTTTCATGGATCAATACCGACTCGCCCAACATTCCACCCTTGTCAATCACAACAGGCGCTAGGCAATTGGAAAGCGTTTTATAGAACTCGCTAGTAATAACATTTGGCCCACGAGATTTCTGAGCCGCCAGTTCAGAAATGGCAGTTTTAATTTTGTCCAAAGCTATAGGCCCCTCTGCTACAGCACGCTGTTTATCGTAAAGTCGAGGAAAGCCTTCGAATAAGCGACTGTATTCTGATATCACATATATGCCCGCACAACCCCCAAACAGCTTCTGATAATGGTCAAAGAAAGCATAAATAATACCAGGACCATCACTGTATGTGCAACCACCATACTGAATTTCGAATATTTCTTTAGCAAGAGCAGTCTGCCTTTCATTACTCAGGGCCCGACGAGATAGTTGCTCTGCCTGAAACCTACAGGACCAAGATCTTCAAAGGGCCCCCTTGTATCTTTCGGTTTGAAACAGCCGAAGCTCTGCTTCTGCAGCACTGATATCTTCTACATAAGCATCTGGGCTAATCCTCTCTAACTCATGTAGCTCAACCAAACTACGGCCGAGCTCTCGAAGGTGATGTCTCTTAAAAAATGCGATTTGTGCTGAGCCTTCAATAGCCGAGTTTTTTGTTTGTTGTTTAAATATGTTCCTATTTTGCAAAACTGACAGATCACCGCGTGACCATGTGTCTGTCCTTCAAGCAGGTAGATACAGCAAGTTTGAATATTTCGTCTAAGAGCAGGCAGCTATTCAAATTCCAAGGCTCACATCGAGGATGAAGTATGCGCCGAATGTACCTCCCTATCTGAACAGAGACCATGCAGTGATCCATGAAGAATATGCGCCGCACCCAGTAACCAAGAACGCTGGCAACATGTCTGCTGAAACGTAAATCCTGCCAAGCCAAGCACGAGAGGAGCACTGAAATTGTGTGAAATTATTATGTCCCTTAGCTTGCCCAACATCCACACGGTTGCATTCGCATGCCAAATCAGTAAGTAAAGCAGCACTAGGGTCATAACACTTACTTAACACTGCTGGGTCTTTGATCCTACAAACACAATTGAAACCACCCAACAGCATAATTTTAAGATCCGTGCACAAATGGTAAACTAATGGCAGAGAAAAAGCCCTCTATCACGCTACTTTACAGGGGCACAACCACAAATAATTCGCCACTATTTACCCGAAGTTGCGAGGCCACAGCAGATAAGTCGCCTTTCATTATATGTGCTATACTACACGGCAGTAATCCCCAGTGTGTTGGCAAAGAATAGCATGCACCCTCCTGACAAGCCTCCCGAGTGACTAACGATAACATTGAATTATGACAAAAAAAAAACTGGCGGTGGTACAGCTCGGGGGAAACCTGGAGTGACGCAATAGCTACAGCTGGCCGAGAGGAACTTGCTCAGTTGAATTCCAAAGTCACTATTTCGACGCTCTCTTTCGCTATGCGTTCTTTCTTCATCTTCGTCCCGCTTGACACGGCGCATGCGCGCAGCTGTGGGAGCTCGGTTTCGCCCGCGCCGAGCCGCAAGCAGCAGCAGCTGCTCCGCACCACGTGGCTGGTCAAGTGACCAACCACATCACGAACCACGTGATCAGGCGCGCCGCCGGCAGCTGCTCCGCACCACGTGACCAACCACGTGACAGCGCGGCGGCGGCGCCGCCAGGCTGAAGGCTCGAAATGCTACCGTAATGTAGCTATCGCTGCAAAAGGCTCAAGAGCAGATTAAGTCTCCTCATCAGAGGACAGCTTGGTTTCCTGGATGGCTGCCTCCCTCACACCCCATTTCTTTAAAAGATACCGTAACTGTTGTAGCCTTCGACGGTTACGCAAACCCGTAATATTATGGGCAGCGACTCGAAATGCTGCTACGCCCGTCATTTTTGGCGCTTGTTTTATTGAAAGCCATCCCCTGTACTGGGGTGGCCCGCGTGCAAATTGGCGGCCTGTAGGGCAGACATCGCCTTTCGTTTTGAGGCTACCCTTCCTAATGCCCAGAGTGACACGATTTGCTAAGACATTTAAATCAAACGGTTAATTTGTCGCCTCGCATGACATACCAGAATTCGCCACAAACGCATCATAGTTGGATCAAAATGCCATACATCCCTCGCGGTCTCACCTCCCCGCTTGTTACCTTCGTGCCCCAAACGGTCACTTTAACAGGGCGCCTGCTCGGGAAGCGTCGACGTAGCTGTACTTGTTCTCGCAACACCTAACACCGCGCAGATATTTCATCACCATAAGCCTAACTAAGTCTACTGAAAGACAAATGCCTCTCCTATATCTCTACAAGCTTCTTAATCTGATCCCCGCCTTACTTTTTGGCGCCTCTTGCTATGCTTGCCTTCTCGTGGTACGCATTCCATTACCCTAAGTGCACATCGGTTATTTTACCTTCGCATCACATGCCCTGCCCATACCTCTTTTGTTTTCTTTTTTTCCAACTGGGGTATCATTATCTAGCGTTTGTTCCCATACCCGCTATGCTCTCTCACTGTTCCTTACCATTTCACCAACAATTTTGCTGTCCATGGCTCGCTCCGGAAGTCGCTACTTAATCTCAAGCTTTGTCGTTAGCCTCCAAATTTCAGCCCCACACGAGCACTGGCAAGATACAACTGCTGTATAGGCACCTTTAATATTAGAAAAAAAAATCTTCAGAAGTTGCTGCGACGATTGCACATCAGTCTGCCTCAGCGTCGCATGCGGATATCGGAAGTGAGCGAAGTGGCCTTTAAGCCACAGTAGGTCCTCCTGGATAGCGATTGCCTGCAGGTTCTCTTGTGCCTCAACCCTCTACGGCAATGACAAGCATGGTTCAGCGCCCCTAGTCGTCCCTGTCGCTTCACTCGGAAGAACAAGACGCCCAGAGCTTCTGAAGCGATGCATCGAAGGCAGAGGGCCTCTCAGCCACGGCTAAGGGGTGTTGGCGGAGAACCTGCACCTCAGTGAAGACCGCATTCAATAAAGCATCCTCAGTGGTTTTCTCGTAAGAGATGTCTAGGACGCTTGTAGACTCCTTGCCTACATTTCGCATCTGCTTTCTTCAGTGTCTTTGTTTCACTGAATATCACATGGGGTGCCTCAGTCACTCTTTTGCTATGCATTAATTTCTGGCTATTACGATGGTAAACAGCTAAATCTTTATGTCTATCGAAGCCTGCTAAAGCACACACGCCTACTGCTAAGGCGCTTTCATTTAACTGGATCCTATATTCGGCAAGAAGTACAATCCTTGTCGTGTTATCACTCATAATTAGCATGCACTACAGTACAACTTCAGCATGGAACACCTTCTTGATAGCAACAAAGGACAGTTTCGATTCTTTCAAAATCCAGTGAAGTCGTGTTCTTCAGTTCTGTTACATCGGCCACACGCATATGTTCGAGCACGGTAAAGAAAGCTGATGACGATTTCTCGCGTCGTAGTTTACCATCAATCCTCAAAAGGAGTGTTTGAAATTTTTGTCGCACGATTCACCCATCTTTGATTGTTTACAATGGTTTTTGAAGAATGAAGGCAAACCAGTTTCTACTAAGCACGTTGCTGCTCTTTTAAACAGCGTGGCCATGAGAATTACTTTTCCTGTTACAGACAAAAGTAGAAACCAATTCGCCCAGCTTTCTGTGCCTACAAAGCTAGAGCTCTGAAACTTGAATTTCGCATTGATGCCTTCAGTTTTTTCTTTACAGGCCCGGCTGGAATTACTGATTTAAATGGCAACTTAAGGTATCACGGAGTAAGCGAATAACTCAAGAGAGGCGGCTATGTAACATTTTTTTAACCGGACGTGAAGGACCCCACTGCTCCCTACCCTACTGGGCCGGCGTCTCAACACGCTACCGCATAAGCAGCAGACGACGCCGCTGCGCCCAGCAGCTATTTGCTGCGCCGTCTGCCAAATACACCCAGCAGTCCATCGGAAGCCGCGTGACTTGCGGCAAACTTTTTGGCATGTAGCTCGGATAGTGACGGCCTCTCCTGAGTTTTCCTTCCTCCACGTAAAGCATCAAATTCCCATGGTACTAACTTCCTTGCGGCTAAATAATACAAGATACTAGCATGTATACTACAATTTTTTTCAGCGAAAATTCTACAAGCGCAACTTGATACATCCCTTATCTTAAGGAATGTGAAATTGAATATGAGAATGTGGAAAACCACAAGTCGGTTAACACACCTTGTTGAAGACCCCGCGTGATACGTTCGATGCTCTGCACTAAGGGTTCTAGAAACTCCTTTAGGTCTGCTTTCGTAAATGCTGTGGAACCTTTCGCGCGACCACTTAAGGAACCATTTTTCCGTCTTGTTTTCGTATTTTCTTTACGTCATTCTCGCCAATTAAAATTGTATTGTGACAGTCATCGTGATAAGCACTGTGCGCACGGAAATCCCACTGATACGCGCTGAGATATGCGCTGTGCCTTCCTTTCACTTACTCAGTTCTCACATAAGTCATGTGACCATTCCGGCTGTATATATTGCGCTACGGAACATTAAAAGGGGTCGTTTCTTGGTCACCATCACGAGCGTCTGTCTGACTGGTCTGACATGGTGTCAGAAGTGGCATGAAGGCCGGCTCCGATGAGGCACCGCAACAGCACCGCCAACAAAACGATGACCAGAAGTTGCTGAAAGAAGAGCAAGTCGTCCCGGTGGCAGGCGACAGGCAACCCTTCGGAATGGCGGGAATAAAGCCTCCGAGGCCCTTCGACTTCCAAAACGTCGCTGACTGGCCCGCCTGGATGGAAGAATTTGACGACTACAGATTCGCCTCCGGGCTGCACGAGAAGCCAGCCGAAGTTCAAGTAAGAACACTTCTCTATACAATGGGCAGAAAGCCGCGGGAGATTCTTCGGTCACTAAGTGTCAAAGATGAAGAAATGAAGGACCTCAGCTTCGTAAAGTCGAAGTTTCAGAGCTACTTTGTCCACACCGAGAATACAGTCTACGAGAGTGCTCGCTTAAATCAACGCCGACGGCAGCTGGGCGAAACAGTAGACCAGTTCGCAACGGAGCTAAGCAGGCTAGCAAACAGATGCGAGTTCAAAGACATGAAGGACCGCCTAATTAGAGACTGGTTCGTAGTCTCTCTACGGGATGAGGCTCTATCGGAAGGACTACAAACGCTTCACCGCTCCTCGCATTGAACAAGGCCTTGGCAAAAATGTGTACGAGCGAAACGGCGTCAAACAGCAAGTCGAGCTTAAAGGCAACGAGTGTACGGTCCCGGAAGCTTGTGTCGGCGCAGTAAATAGGAGGAAAGCCGGGGTAAAAGCGCATTTTCACGCGGAAAGAATGCTTATTGTCAAAAGAGCTACAGCTTCTTCGCCGGTCAGTCTCATCCGAGAAGCAGTTGCCCAGCGCTACAAGAACTCTGCAGGTTATGCCGAAAGTTGGGCCACTTCGAAAAAGCGTGCTGAAAAAAGCAGGCAGACGGGAATCTCGACGGCATTGCCGAACTTGATAAGAAATTTCTTGGCACTGTCGAGCAATCACAGAACAGAGCGTCTGCGCACTTCGTCAAAGTACTGACAAACGACCACGAAGTTGGCATGAAGGTTGATACCGGAGCAGAAGCGACTGTCGTAGGTGAAAAGTTTCCGTTCCTTCCACGTTCCCTGGATCAAGCAGGCGATCTGATCGAGCCAAGCAATGCAAGCATCCGTGCAATCGGAAAATTTGATGTTGAAATAGTTTGGAAAGAAAACCGTTCGCAGCAAACTATTTACGTCGTACACAACTTGCACACGCCCTTGATGGGATTGCCAGCTATCAAAGCCCTAGGAATTGTACGTTTTCTAGATGAATTGCTGACTGCTGACGACATAGTAAGCAGGTATCCTAAGGTATTCTAAGGGGCAGGATCCAAATCTGGGGAACATGCGATATGCCTCGTGCCGAATGCAGTCCCGCACGCGGTGTCTACACCTCTGCGGATCCCTATACCCATGAAAGTAAGGGTCACGGAAGACCTGGACAGGCTAGAACGAGAAGAAATGATAAAAAAGGTTAAAGTGCCGTCAGAATGGTGCACGCCTATTGTCCCCGTTATTAACCCGTCTGGAGCAGTAAGAATCTGCTTTGATTTAACGCTACTGAACCAGTTTGTAAGACGGGAGCGCCATCAGCTGCCAACGGTGGAGCAAGTCATGGAGATCTTCCAGAAAGCTAAGGTCTTCGCTAAACTGGACGCGAATTCCGGATTCTACCAAATACGACTTTCCAAAGAGTGTCAAAAGTTGACCACTTTCATTACGCCGTATGGGCGGTACTGCTACTTCAGGTTACCGTTCGGGATCACATCCGCACCAGAAATTTTCCAAAGAAAGTTCTCGCAAGTCCTAGAAAGCATAGACGGTGCGCTGAACTGTATGAACGACATTTTTGTGTACGGCAAGAACAAAATGAAACACGACAGCCGCCTTCGTGAAGTTCTCAACCGGCTGCAACAGACGGGCGTGACCCTCGACAAAGAAAAATGTTGTTTCTCTGTCAAGCAAGTAACCTTATTGGCATGATCTTCGACGTCAGCGGGGTGCGCCCAGATCCTGAAAACATAAGGGCTATCAAGGAATTGCCCCGACCTGAAAACGTAGCTGAAGCTCGATCTTTGCTAGGCATGATGAACCACCTCGCAAGGTTCCTTCCTGATGCTGCGTCTACGTCGGCGCCTCAACGCAGCCTCCTCAACAAAGACAGCGATTGGTCATGGAAACCGAACAAGAGGATGTCTTTGAGAAGATCAAGGCTACTCTCAGCTCGAGCAGGTGCCTAGCAAGGTACAACCCCGGGTACCTGATGATTGTGTCGGGCGGACGCGTCTTCGCAAGGACTTGGTGCAGTTTTACCCCAAGATCAGCCCTCAGGCGACAGACACCGTCTAGCATATGCCTCTAGATCTTTCGCGAAAACTGAGCAGAGGTGTTCACAGATCGAGAAAGAAGCATTGGCTTTGACTTGGGCAGCGCAGCGCCTCGACGAATTCCTGAGAGGTCTCAAGTTTATGTTTGAGACAGATCACAATACCCTCCTTCCGTTGCTAGGTCGTGATCCCCTCGACTCTATTCCACCTAGAATTCAAAGGTTCAAGATGCGTCTCATGAGATACTCGTTCACGCTTACACACGTCCCGGGTAAAAGCATCGCTACGGCGGACACTCTTTCTCGGTATAGAGGTATGAACACGCGACTAGCAATCGGAGAACTGTCTGAAGCTGACGTCTCGGTATACGTGGACGGTGTTGTCCGATATGTGCTCTCGGATAACATACTAGACCGCATAAGCTCAGAGCAGGCAAAGGATCTAGAGTGCGCCTCTTTTCTCGAAGCGTGCTTGTACGGCTGGCCTGAAAAGGGCCGCGTACCACGAGTTCTATTTAAAACAGTTTCGGGCATATCGCGGCAACAAGGTATGCAAGAAGCTTCTTCTGAAGGATTCCACACTTGTAATTCTACGACCGCTGCGGAAAGAAATGCTGCAACGAGTCTACGAGGCCCATCAGGGCATCGTCCGCTGTGGCGAAAATGCTAAAGAATCGGTCTGGTGGCCAGGCATAAGCCCGGAAATAGCAAGAACCGTGGCCAGCTACCCAACCTGTGCGCAAGAACGCAGAAAATTTTTTGAACCGAAGATCCCCTCCCAAACAACGGAGCTTCCATGGAAAAAAATCGAAGTGGATTTATTCGACATGAAAGGAGCTGTCTATTTTTCTCTTATCGATTATCACTACAGGTATCCTGAGCTGGTCCTGCTGGATCGAGGAACATCGTCAGATGTGGTCATCCAGCATCTGAAAAGGGGGAGCCATACGCCGAAACAGACGTCATCTGGTGCTTCTCCCTGAAGAAGAAACCAGCACCGCACCGGTCGACCCGCGTCAACAAAGCAGCTAGCTTACAGAAACAAGCATCAAAGACGTGATGACAAGACCGGCTTCTGATTCGCTTGGCAAGACCATCGTGCCGGAGCAGTCATCTAACAACACCCAAGCTAACGTACCTGAAAATGCAACTTCAACACAAGTGCAAAGAACCACGCGATATGGGCGCATCGTACGAACGCCGAAAAGACTGTATCAACGACGGAATGCTGAAGTGTATTTTGTGTTTCTTTGTGGGGACACACAGTGCTTGCAAAACAGGGGAAGATGCAACGGCATCGTGATAAGCACTGTGTGCACGGACGTCCCACTGATACGCGCTGAGATATGCACTGTGCCTTCCTTTTCCTCACCCAGTTCTCACATAAGTGTTGTGACCGTTCTGGCTGTATATATTGCGCGACGGAACATTAAAAGGTCATTTCTTGGTCACCACCACGAGCGTCTGTCTGACTCGTCTGACAACAACCGCTCCACTCTGGACGTATTCGCGCCACTTAAATTAGTATCTGCGGCAGACTAGCAACAACCGCTTAACTCGGATAATTCAGTATTCATGGTGTTCTGCTACGAAGCGCGAGGTCACTCAGAAACAGAACACCATGACCCCCCCTCCCTTTGGGGGAGGGGGAGGAGTTGTGCGGTTGGGGTGGCTTTGTGGTAGAGCATCCGCCTCACAATCGGAAGGTGTTGGTCTCGATTCTCAGTACCATCGGAAACCCACCGGTTTTTCTAATGGGTAGAGGCAGCCCCTGGCTTGGTTCACCCGTAAGTGGGCCACGTCTCGAAAGGGAGCCTACAGTGGCTCTGTGCACCGCTGTCATAGAGGATACTGGGTTCCTCTTCACGGCCATGGACGGCTACAAAATGGAGAGTCCGCCGAGGCCTCGGGAGGGACCCGCCATGGACGTCGCCATATACCCACCAGTATAATAGGTACGAGCGAACCCTCTGCCTGGCGTTCGGGCCGTGTGGGGATGCAGCGCTCGGAACTCTTTCAAGCCGTACCATACGAGGCCTGCAAGTCTCTGAGCATCCGGTCTGATCTTTGAGGACCCGGAGTTCCACCGGCGGGAACCCACCGGCATAAATGAGTGCAGATATCCTTCGGCCAGGTGCTCGGCCGCTCAGGGGACTTCATTTGGAGGGGGGCCTCTGGCGTTCCCCCCAACCGGGAGGTTTCGGGACCCCCTTCCAACCATGGTTGTTCTCGTCGGTGAGCATCCGCCATGGCCGTAGCAGGCACCTCGATGTCGCCGGGTACCTACCGGTGAAAGATACGAGGACGCTTCCGGTCTGATGCTTGGCCGTCATGGGACCTCAGCCCTCGAAAAGTGGACCCAGCTCCGTCTGGGGAAACGACCCGTTGGCATGGGCGGCGAACTTTTATAACCGAAGCGTAGCCTTGTGGTAGAGCACCCGCCACGCTTTCGGGAGGAGCTGTATTGGATCCGCAGTGCCGTCGGGTACTCAGCGGTTTTTAATGGTTACAAGATTTCTCCCTGCCTGATGCCCAGCTCTTCTATGGTGAGATGCTTGGGAAAAGGGTCTTGGACTAAACCGTTGCCTTGACGGATCACAGATAAGTTCCGCCGTCAAGCAACCCTAAATCCGCCATCATGCGGTAGAAGCCCATTTCTGGCCCTTTATCGATATACCTGTCACTTATCTTTCGATGTGTTCCTTCAAGCCCACAGTGACGCGATTTCGAGGTGCAGGCTCTTTTGCCAAGCCATGCGATCCTAGCAAGCCGAACATCAGGCCGGAGAATAGCTTGCACTCATTTTGAGGAAATTGGTCGGTAACTGCCCGGCGGCGGGAGTCGAACACACGACCTCCCGAAGCACCTCTTTCGCTAACTCTGCCTTCTTTTTCCCCCTCCTTCAATTCTTCTCGCATGGGGAGATTTGGGATCCTACCGAGAGAATGGCAAAAAGCGGCCCTTTTAGTTCCTAACACAATATCTGCATTTTGCTAGTTATTTTGCGAAATGTAAGTTTCGCACTGGAGCCCTCCAGTGCAGGTTCACTTGCCTTAAGTGTTAGGAGATGGATGTTAGGAGGACAGGAAAGGTGCACTAACTGCTGGGAGAAGCCCCTCTGCCTCTCCTCATTTGTTGTACAAAGCAACCGCTGAACAGCTGCGACCACGTTCAAGAGGGAAAGAACGGGGCCGATTCCGAATTACACAGCTATACCTGTAACGAGAACCAGAAGTAAAAGTTTACTGGAACCTATACTTAGGCTAGGGATGTGTAACGAAGTCGAGGTGATTTGCAAGAAATTCGCAGAGAGGAAAAATGTTCGAAATAAATGTTATGACAGTTTTGGTGAGAGTCGGTTTCGGAACATTAGTGTTGGGAGCTCTCGGCTGCATGTGGAGATGAGGAATAGAAGAACAACGCAGTTAAAAGAGTAAGTACGTTCTTGGTCCGTTCTAGACTTCGTATCAGCACTCTGTAGGCTCGACGACTTCGCAAGATTTGTTTTCCGAGCGGCTGAGTTTGCGCATGGTGATGTGTGCGCATACCTGTCTCCTACAATGATGTGCAAACACTCGCTACTGTCTTGGCACAGTAAACAATTTGACTTTGCCAGAAAAAAGTGCTTTTATTGGTCACATATAGCGTCAAACCATTTCGAGTGCGCATAACGAAAAAGGTGCGCTCATTGGAGCGCGTACCTCAAAATAATGTTACAGATGTGCTATATGCATTTTTCGAATCCATGCCAATATATTTCTCTATTTAGAGACAATCTCCCAACCTGATACGTGCAAACGACTTCTGGTCGCTCCTAAGGATGGTTCTAAACCGGCCTAAGCACGGCCTAGGTACGGTTATAGAACTATGCGGTATTTGGCCTTCTTCAATGTTTCCTTGACTTTATGAAGCATGGCGGGTTCTCAATTGAAGGAAGAAAGCTGTAGATGCTAAGGCGCGTTCTAAAAATTGGCCCTTGGTACTTAACGTGTGCACACCGATTCCTCGTCCGGCAGTTTATCTTTTCGCTTAGTAAGAGCTGTCTCCTAGACCTAACGGCCGTCGTTCCTCCCGAAAGGACACAAAATCGCTCCCAGTGGACGAACGCTTAGTGGCCTTTCCTACTGTTAGAAACGTAGTGCTGCACGTCGCAAGTGACTAAGAATCTCAAAACATGGTCGAATTCCCATTATCCTCAAAATATCCTTGCCTTCATTTGTACCAGCCACCCTTGTGCATCCACGCTTTCTAGTTATAGACACTTGGGGATATTATAAGGCTTGCAGTATCGACTGTACTGTTTATCCGACGGTTTTACATCCCGATCCTGTCTAGTCACCTGGCTTGGATCTTCGGATTGTTTTTCAGTTCGCTCTACTCCACTGCCTACTCCTGACTAAATCCTGAATGAAATTGTAATAGTACCAGTAAATACCATTACCAATACCAGCACCGGTAAAAATACGCTGGCATTAGGAAATAATTGTTTTGATCATGGATTAAGAAGTCTCGCTGGCTAGTGATCATGAAAGCGGATTATTCAAACAGCATCATGCGCTTTCCTGAGGAAGAAAACCTGCGGAATGAGCGCACCATAGCGCCGAACTAATGTAGACTACTATCGTCATCATGGTATCAAAACGCTCAGAAGGCTAAAGATCACAAGCTCGCGAGCCTGGCGCATTCCCATGTCGTGTGAGAGCCTTCTGCCACGGTTCGATTGCACGGTCGTGTCTTCTCAGAGTGCTGCCCAGCGTCGGTTCTTCACCGCTGCTCACAGTTGCTGTGGGAGGTCTGAAATCCAGGCCTTCCCGCCTGCACGTCAAGTAAATATCTTCATAGGGGTCATCGAGACCACAGTGACGACGATGAAGGTACTTCCAGGCACACTGGCGTAACGCTTTTCTTCTCACATGGCTTCAGGTGCGTGCAGGCATTCTTCAGCGCCTTCTTTTGCTCCTACCATGAGTTCCGGTCACGTCCGCAAGGTCTCGCGTTTCCAGTGGGGGCGCCCCTGCAATGGCCGCAATGTGGGACCTCAATCCGCGTGCCTGCCTTCCTCGTATAAGCCTGGTAAGCTAAGACATGGTTTGGTATAGTTGTCCAAAACCTTTCAGCGCAAACTAATACTCGCAGTCCGCCTTTTTCACGACGCGACTGCGCATGCGCCCATCCCCTGGCGGCGGTGTCGCGAAACATATTGGAAGGGTCGCTCGCTCCACTCGAGATCGGTCGTGGAAGTGTAAACAAACCAGCTTCCTACGCGGGGCGCGTTGCTGCAGCCGTCGGGCGTTCAGCGTGACGCATTTGGCGATACCTACGAAATGAGTTGCATACGGCAGCAATGCCCAATATGTAAAGGGAAGTAAACTCGGATTTTTTCGCTTTCCGAGCGCTTCCCGGGACAGCCTTCGACGCGAAGCGTGGATAAAAGCAGTTCGCCGGCTCGACGATCGTGCCGCCTTTGGGCACCGTCAAGCACGTCAAGACTGTGCGGGAATCACTTTGTGACAGGTACGGACGAGGTACTGTGTTTAAATGCGTGTGCAGTCTATCACGAAGTGTTTTATTCATGGGCAGGAAGGCCTCTAATGTCACCGCGGCACCCAGACATCGTTCCGACGCTTTTTGCTTTCTCAAGCACGAAGGCTAAAAGGGCAAGTGCTGTGAGCCGCTTTCAACGCGCGATAGAGCGGGCAACGAAAAAGAAGCTACGAGAGCATTCCCGCATGGTGCTAAAATTTTGTCATAATCTCCTATGGAAATTTCCTTGTTTATGCCACTACACCGTGGCCAATCCGTGTGGGTATGTGCCATGTATTAAGAGGCAAAAGAAGGAGAAGGTGCGTTATGCGTGTGTTCGAATCATATTCATGATGAAGAGCTCTGCGTGGTATCGCCGGAATGGATTAATGTGCGCCTCTCGCGCTCGTCTTTATGGACGCGCATGCTTGGTTAACCTATGCAGCGGTGTGTTGTGGGAAAATACAGTGAAATGCTAGCCGAGCTGCTTTGTTGCGAGTACGCTTGTGCTTTTATAGCTCGTGTAGCTATTCTGCAGCGCTTGAGCACAACGATTGCTTGTGAAAACTGTTGTCCCCAGTCGTTTTCTGTACTACGGCGTGCATGATGTAGTATCCACCTTACATGAATGGCAGGCATATAAAGCGGAAAACGCCATCCTCACTGATCGGAGATATTTCATTCAACATTATGTTCCGAATGTAGCCTTCATCTCTGAAGCGGCGGCCCTTGCTAGCTGGTGTTCGCATCGCATGCCGGATGATCGGAGATACTGAAGAATTTGCTCTTCGGTGGGCACTACAGCCTGCCTCGGACTTCGCACCAAGCCATCAGTCAACCCTAGAAATCCTCCAGGTACCAGGTGCTGCCCAGGACACGCCATCGTTGACAGATTCCAACAAAACGTGCTCCGCTGCGGCACTCAGTCCGGCCGGGTTGGGCGCGCAGTACCCTACCAGTGAGCTTCCAGCGTTGTACGCGAGATGGCAGCACAGGAAAATGAAAAAGGCGGGTTGGTCGCTTGGCGAGATTGCGTTTAACTAGTCTTACTGTGCCTTCAGGGCAGCTCTGTAGAAAACGTGCCTCCAGCAGTTATCATTCTGATAGCCTTTAGAGGAAAACCGGGCCTGCTTTACAGAACCATCTCGATTAGATGCAATGTTCCAGCCCCACCACATCTGCGCCAGCAAGTTTTCATGAATGGCACAGGATTCGTTGTGCCGGTTTTCTTTCCTTTTTATTTTGCTGGCAGCACGATGCGACGCGTTGCCTCGCGCTCCATAATGCCGCCCCGGGGCTCTGTCTGTCGTGGCTGCCCCGTTAGTTAGTAATTACGGCCCTAATAGCCACCTGATCAGATGACGGCTGGCTAACAGCAACAGGTATTAAGTTCTCTCGATGTCGAATCTCGATAATATGCCCTTCTTCCGCTACAGGCATAAGTTTTTGTGATTAAAGACAGGCAAGAGTGCCGCTCGATCTGTACAGGTAATGCACACTACAGGAAGAAGCAGAGTGGTGTCATAGCCTGTTCGGAGGAGGGGAAGCACTGCTCGTTTCCTGTTGCCTGCTGAAATTGTTACCCTCTTTCTTTCTCACTCTTTCTCGGCAGGCATTGTAAACGCGAGGGCCGGGAAGACCGACACCGCGGTTTGCCAACCGCCTGAATGGCAGCCAGCTTGGATTCTCAGGACCAAACTTTCTTATCAGTGAATGTTATAAACAAGTTCCCAACTTTCAATGACACCTAGAAGCCGACGCCGGTCGTGGCTCGCCTGTGCCCACGATTGAGAAAAACGTCCCGCACATGCTTCTTACATTCTACCGTGTCGTTCCTTCACATCCTGAAGGAGAGGTATTGGTGTAGTTGTATATCCCCTTTCGGTGCAGGCGGTTCAGGTCGGCGCACCGCTGTCCCAGCGTGGCGCGGTCATCTCCCACTGCAATACCTTTGGGGGCGAGGACGAAAACCAGCCGTTCGGCTTGACGTCGCAACGAAATCAGCTCTACCGCTGCAAGTGAGTTCAGTAAAACGGCGAGTTGAGGTAGTTGGTGCACACTGACTGCGCAAGACAGTGCAGAGACAATTGACAGGAGAAGCCGACAAGACCAGAAGTGAGTTCAGTACCTGTCATACTTCGACGTCACTCTAAAAAACAAGCACTGCTTATATGCAGATCTGTGGAGTATACGTGTTACGCTGTGCTATTTCGCAAATTCCTCAGGGTGAGGTGGTTGAAATATAAAGATAATGGTTTCACGAATAAACTGACTGCAGCAGTGGTCATTAGTTCACATTTATATTATAAAAAATAACTAGGCAAATAATGAAAATTTACTAATGAGCTTTTTCGATTGGACACTCTGGCGGCTGTTGCCAATGGCTAGTTGGTAAAGAAGAAGACAAAGAAAAAGCCTTCTAGGGGGCCAAATCCGGGCACTTTTCAGGCATAAAATCGCAGCTGAGTGTGCGAGGCGCGGAGCCAGTTTACAGTAAACGCAAAGTCCGCTGTTGGCGTGTTGCAGTGTCTCCGCCACCAAATTTTAACTGCCAGAGCAATATTCTGCTTTCCTTTGCGTCGACCGTTGCTCTCAAAACGGCTGCCATGTATTTGGCGATGAATATATTCTTTATTGCTCCCAGCGGCATAAGAAAAAGTGCATGCTGCGATACAGTTGTCCAAGCGGTTGAAATTGAACGCTTTAGGCACTCTAACACGTCACCAGCGGACGCTGCGTTAGCGTTGAACTTGTTTTCCGCCTCATGCTCTGTTTCGGTTTTGAGTGCACAGAAGCATCGGAATTCATCGCGCTGCATTGCTTACGAGGGTGCCTTATTCCTGGTTTCAAAATCTTATACGCCATCGTTCTGTACATATAATCGAAATCACCAATGCTACTATCCTCCAGACAATACTAAGAGTTATTTTGTCTATTTAGTTAGCTGACTGCTTAGCGTGATTCTACAAATAGATGGCGTTCAACGAGGCTCACAGCTTTTTGCTGAAGAGATTTTCTATTTCGTCCGCTATGTTTTTAGGAGATTTTGAAAGTGTTCCCTCAAATACCTGGTATACGAACACTGGACAAACCAAGCGATCCCTCGCTGAATGAATCCTATCGCATTCTCAATGGGGTTCTGTGCTTTGTGCATGAAACTTCGCAACTAGCAGAAACAAGTTCAGCAGGAAAAGTTTCCAGAAAAGAGTGATAGGTTTTTAGCCTAAAAGTAAGGAGAAAAACGTGGTGAAGGAATGTAGTTGGTCTTATTTGAACGGTATACTTTACACAAAAGCTGAAGGACAACCCTTAACGAAAACTAATAAGTTAGGAATATACGACAGAATAATTATATTGTAATTTAAACGAAATTTGTCTTCATGATTGCACTAAAAATTAGCAGGAAATAGGTTTCTGAAATTTATTGTTTGTTTTTCAAAATATATTCTTAAAATTAGCCAAAAATTCCTCACTTAAAGCATGCCTTAAGCCTCCGGGCCCAAACACGCCAGCGAAAAGGACCCCGACTGGCAAAGCCTAACGGCTCCCATAGACGCCCATGTATTCTCTGGTTGACAGTTTTGCTCCAGACCAATGCCTGACGCAAGATGGTATGAACAATTCAGTTCTAGATTGCCTCCACATTCGAACACGACCATTCCGGCACTTCTGCGACAGTTTGGGGGCCCACAGCCCGTGCGCGAAAAAACGCTTCACCGGGCAACTTAATGTGTCGTCTCTCGGGGGGTGTATATAATGCAAGCCAAATATCACGCATGGCGGATAGCTTCCTGTTTCGAACTTCGCTTTCTGACGGCATTTTCTGTGTGGCGACATCTTTCCTGTTCTAGTTCATTCACGTGACCTTCCAATGTAATAGAGCTGTTATTGATACAACTGCGCGTTTCCTCAGCGATGGGCTCCCTACGCTCATAACCGGGTCAATTATTAGTTCTGCCGCTGACATTAATCAGTCTCATCTGGTAAAGCCGATTGGTACAGCTTTCTTAAGCCAAAGTTAATACAGTAAGGCAAATTCCTTTAATAGCTCATGCTCGCGTTCGTCCATTCGTTACGCGCTTCAATTAGGGAAGAAAAAATGTCTTGAGCATGATGGGATTCGAAACACCATCCTTCCGTTCCGCAGCCGAGCGTGCTAACGACTACGCCACTTCCTGCCAACGCACATATAGTTCTTCTGTAGGATGCTGGGGAGTGTTTGCAGAAAGGCGTCGAATTAGGCGGATGCCTTCCAAAAGGCCCTCCAGTGTCTCCAGCATTAGAAGATTCGCAAACAGTTGTGTGCTTAATTCATATCTTAACCGCACATCAGTGACGCAAGTACCAACATCGTGCTTAAGGCTTTCGGCTCACTGCACTTTAGGTCCACAAACTGCCCCCTTGAATTTTTAATGTACTAGGTGCTTATTTTTAGTATATTTTCAACATCATGTAATGAATTTGATGTATATTTTTACAATATACTAGGTGGGCAAAAGTAGTGTTTTTGACGTATTTAAAAAAATGGTCGAAATATTACTCCTAGAATAATTAAAAATCATTCTTATTGTAATTTAAGCATATGAACAAAAAGTACAAATTAATGTGAAATTAGTGCAAATGTTCTAAATGCATTTTTAGCAAAGCCTTTTCTTGCTAAGGAAATTTCCATTCCCGAAATCGATGCTAGAGTAAGAGCTAATTTGGAAAAAGTGAAAAGAGCTCAGTGGCATCTATCAGAATTATGTTTCAAATTCGATGTTCATTTCTTTATATACAGTAAGGGCGCCCTTATTTATCTTGCGCTCAATGTCCTAGACTGTGGTCGACGGGCGCTTCAATAATCAAGGGGTCGGTCCATTGAAATAACCTCCCTGTCGTGTTCAATCTTCACACGTTGCGCACAACAAAACGAGCAGACAGCTGAAGCCTCACCGTTTGCCGCAGAAAGAATAAGTATCGCGTCATCGCGCGATCCACAAGGCTCGAGGCTAGTAGGCTAGTCCAACATCTTCCTAAGGACACCGAAGTTGTGGTCTACCATACATGGGCAATGCCTGCTGCAGTGAGGGCAATTTCGCTGGTCGAGTTAGAGAAATATTAGATACAGGCACGCAACAGGCCAAGACCGTTTTGCTAGTTCCGTTGGAGTTCTTAATGGGCTTGTCGCACCTTGACCAGGGGCAAGTGTCCGCACCGTGGGGATGTGGCGCCGCTCGACACTGCGACGTCACGGCGGTCACTGCCGCTTCGGTCATGTTCTTATGTTAGCGCTGTAACGCTGCAGACCACCTCTCCCAGCGTGCTGTGAACTGGGCATGGTTCTTGCGTTCGCCTGACAAATTTCTTCAGGCCCCACCCGCCGGATGCGTTTTCTAGCAGCTTTTTGGGGGTGGCGCACGGCGAAAAGTCTCCAGGTTATTGTGCAGGCGGAAGGACAGGAGAATCAGTCGAAGTAGACCCGACACGATTTGCTAGGATGATGTTGTCACCGTCACTACCGGCAGCTTAAGCGCACATCATCATTCCAGTACTGGTAGCGGCATCTATCCCCTATTTACCTTAGTAGTTGAACCAAAAAGTCATCGAAGAGGTTTTCAAAGGGACTCTGAAGGCAACACTACCTAATTTTTGTTGCTGGAACAGTTGATTATATGACTTAGTTTGCCCAGGCTGACGTTTGTACGGCAGCTAACGACACTTTAATGTCGCGAGAATTGCATTTTAATGTTTTCGCAGAACTCATATCAAACCCGCGACGTGTACATAAAAATGGCTTCGCAATCAGCCTTTTGAAGAGAACTGCGGTGTAGTCTTGACCTCTGAGATCAAACAGCTGTATCGACACATCCCAGTTCAATTGCGAAACCCATCGGTGTAGGCTATACCCTAATTTCGCACTCTCGCCTTTTATAGCTTATAAAAGCTTCGTTTTCATTGAAATTTGCCTCTTTGTCGATATAATGCGGTATTTTATCAATACAGGCCGAATTTATTTTCTCCTCGGTGCCGTTTTATGAGTTGTCGTTTCCTCGGTAATTTGTTGGGGATCGCATCCTTCTTCACGAGCGACGTGTTGTCTGACATTTGCATGTCTTCTGCTTGGGCCGAGTGCGTTCCGATATGTCAGAAAGAGGACTCATGGGGGGACGAAGAATCGTTTGGGTTTGTGTCCGCTCGCACCATGCGGTTCTTGAACCTTTTTGCCCCATTGCCTGCTTGAGAAGGCATCCGGCTGTCGAAAAAAAACCACGGCGCATTCTTTGCTCAAAATATTTTTATTTATTTATTTATTTTTCGCTGTCCAGCGATACTTACGCGAGGCATTAAAAGTGAGGGAATGAAATACAGCCTTTTTCAAAAGTTTATAGCACAGGCGGTTTCCTTCTGAGCCGGACCGCGTGGCTAGTAATGCATCCTCAGCGTTCCAATTCGCCTAAAGGTAAGATTTCTGATGCTACCCCCTACCATGGGAAGGAATCCAATGAATGCTACATAAACCACACTTACACTGCTTAGAAGGCAATCAGCTGAGCTCTATAAAATTCTGACAAAGGCTGTACCGATAGCACGTGGGCAACTTTATGGTGGTTTTACAGCAACAATAATATAATAAAAAATGATTTACGCTGAAGAACTTGCTCCATCGTTGACGAATTTGAAGAAACGAGGGTTGATTACTCACCATCTTGATACGAAGGTCCCATTCTAGACTCGGGCTCACCTAAAAAAAAACTGCTGACAATTCTGTGATTTGGGGCACATTCCGGGCGCACTACCTCACGTTGGTTATCACGGGAAGTGGTCTAGCTACGTTAAATGATTTGACTGGATGCCGGAAAGGTGCAAAGGAAATGAAAAATAGAGTGACTCACTGCCGCTGTATTTAAAGAGGCGACCTCCTTTGCGTTGAGTATGTCGGTGCGTGTAGCCATGATTTGAGCGCAAATATGCAAGAGCAGTCAGAAGAGATAAGTCTGGTGGTATGGTTCTAGACTGATTGTGCTGTGTGACATTCCTTGTGTGTGCTACGAGGTACATTCCTTGTGTGTGCTACGAGGTTCCGCGTTCGACGGCGCGGCGTAGACGGAGACCCAGATGACAGCGGCATCATCAATTACCCAGCCATGCTCTTTGAGTGACGACCAGAACGAAGGGACCCGCCGCCGTCGCCGCGGGGAAACGGGCTTATCCTCCCCAATTGGCGTGGCGGTTCCAGGGGCGGCTCTCCCGAGCACATTCCAGGACAAAGGAACTGTCAGCGGGCCAGAGCGCGCCTTACCTTGAGGAGCGAGTGTCAGTTGATGGATGGAGAATGGAGGCCGGTGACCCGCGGGAACTGTCAGCGGGCCAGAGCGCGCCTTACCACAGCCGACGCTATGCGCTACCTCGAAGACAACATTCTTTCCCTCGGACTCAACACGTGAGGGGGGCGAGACAATAAGTGCGGTGGTATGTTTGTGCGCCAAGTGAAAGCCCTAGCCCCCCCTCCTTCCCCTCCGGCGTGGGCGTCCTCACCCTAGGGAGTGTGGAGAAGAGGATATAAAAATCGAGAAGCAGTACGGAAGAAGCACGCTCAGGACGACATCGTTCGCCAAGAGGGCCTTCAGCGCCGAAACCCGACGGCGTGCAGCTACCACCAGCAACCGCTCGAGCCCAACTCCGGAGCCACTCCATCGCCCCCATGAAGTCGTCGGCACGTAAGCTCGGACGCCCCAGCCTCTGAATCTTAATCATGTATAATTATTGAATATATCTGTTTGTTTAAACTGAGCCATACGGTGTCTCTTTGCCTCTCCGTCCCGTGTGGACCTGCGCATTATGGGGGTCACCACACTGGTGTCAGAAGTGGGGTCTCAAAAGCAAATGTCCTCTGAATGCTGCGACATTCATGACTTCAAAATTGTAATCAAAAGGGAATCACGGGACTGATTGTGGGACTTTTACCCCCATTTGAGAGGCTTGAGGCACCGGAGGGCTTGAAAAAAAAAATGTCTTTATCTGAGGGAGCTCCCACTCCACAGCCGTCGCTCGGAGCAAGCATGCTGGCATTAGGAAGCGTCATTCCGACGTTTACGGGAGATAAGACAGGGGTTCCAATCTGCGATTTCTTTTCCATGCTAGAAGAGATTGGGAAAATGGGGGGATGGTCCGATGCTCAAATGCTGCGAATGGCGAGGTTTAAGATGGCAGGAGCTGCTCATGATTTTGCATGGCGAGACGAAAAAGTAAAATCCACAAAATCATTTGCGGAATTTAAGAAGCTCGCGTTTGAGAATTTTGACACTGAACCACGTCACGTGCGAGTACAGAGGTTCCGTGACGCCGGACAGATGGTAGGGGAGGACGTGCGAACGTTTGCGTCGCGGCTTCAGCGCTTAGCGCGCGATACGTTAAGCAGGGAGGAGGAAGGAGACCAGCTTAAGAAGAAATACGCGGAGGATATACTTAAAGAGGAAATGACCGCTTTGTTCGTGGCTGGTCTGCAAGACCCCGTGCGCCGGTTCGTGCTCTCGCGCAAGCCGAGCAATTTCGACCAAGCCGTGGAGGCCGCATTGGATGAGGAACAAAATGAGGCGTTAACGACAGCCGCAGCGAGAGTACGCGTCATAGAGAGAGCGGTGCTCAACCCTGAGGTTGCTCTCTTGACAGAGCGGTTAGATCGCTTAGAACAGCTGCTATCTCAGCAGGTAGAACGCCAGGTTGAAGCGCGCGCTCAACAGCGCCCATTCGCTGGAAACCGGAGACCGCCACAAAGCTACAGGCGCGGTATGCGAGATTTTGAAGAAATCGTATGCTTCGCTTGCCAGGGTCGCGGACACATCGCCAGGTTCTGCCAAAACGTGCGCCGTGGGGAGCCACAAAGAGAAGCAGGCGAGACACGCCCTAAGCAAGCCTACAGCGGGGCTCCAGATACCGAGACAAAAAACTAGTTAGTCCTCCCCAGCCTGAGGAGCGTGGGGAGGGAGCAGTGGATGATGAGGTGGTGGTAGTTTGTGTGGCCGACGAGGCATGCCCTGTTGTGCGTTGCAAGTTAAATGGTTGTTGCATGGAATTGTTGATAGATACGGGGTCAAAGGTGACATTGCTTAAGGAGAGCAGTTTTAACACGCTTCGAAGGAAGGGGGACCGCGAGGTGTTGGAAGCGTCTGGTGGTATGGCAACCAAATTTGTAGGCATAACGGGGGATCCTCTTGGCATAAGTGGACTCTACCGGTTACACTTCTCTCTCGGCGGAATTGCATTGGAGCACACCTGCTACGTATGCCCGGACACGGTATCTCTGCCAAACGGAGTGTCAGGTATATTAGGGCAGGATTTTTTGAGAAAAGGGAAGGTAGTAGTCTCATTCTCTGAGGAAGAGGTTAATGCGGGCGGATCAAAAGTTCCGTTTTTGAACAGGAGAGGGGCTGAGATTCGCATTACCGATATTGACACCCGTCAAACAGTGGGATCATTGGAGAAGGTATATTCGCGGGTTGCCGTCAGGCTGGTCGATGAGGCGGTCGTCCTTCCTTGGTCGGAGCACATTTTGTACGCGTTTGTGCCTTCAGATGTAGAGAGCGGCGCCGTGGGAGTGCTTGAGCCGGTCGACTCTCTCAGCAATGGCCTGAAGGCAGCCGCGTGCCTCGTGACAGTTAATGACGCCCACAGAGTGCCCCTACGGGTGGTTAACTGTAGCCAGCAGCCACTGAGCCTTCCCAAGAACAAAACATTGGCTTTCTTCACCTCTGCGATAGAGAAACGTGAGCCCACCGATACGGTACTCGCAACTGTAGAGCATGCTAGTCCTTCGGCTGCCCCAAAGGTGTCGTTCGATCTTTCTCACGTAAAATCCAGGGAGAGGGAGGCTCTGGCTGGTTTGCTGAACGACTACTCGGAAGTATTCGCCGCGTCCAACCTGGATTTGGGCTGCTGTGGCGTTATAAAGCACAGGATAGAAACCGGCATTTCATCGCCCGTTTACCAGCGTGCGTACAGGATTCCTTACTCCCAACGTGAGGAGATGGAGCGGCAGGTGCAGGACCTGATTGATCGCGGCATTGTCGAACACTCAAAGTCACCCTGGGGAGCACCAGCACTATTGGTGGAAAAGCCAGATGGCTCGTATCGATTGGTAGTGGACTACCGCAAACTAAATGCCGTAACTCGCATCGATCCATACCCCATCCCCAATATACAGGAGACGCTTTCTCAGCTGGGCTCTGCCAGGTACTTCACGGTAGTGGACATGGCGGCGGGATTCTGGCAGATAGCAATGGATCCGGCAGATGCCGAGAAAACGGCATTCAACACGCCCTCAGGGCACTATGAATGGAAAAGAATGCCGATGGGTCTGGCCAACAGCCCTGCTGTCTGGCAGAGAACCGCTGATGTTATCCTGGCAGGTCTTCTGGGGAGGCTGTGCTTCGTGTATATGGATGACATTATCATATACAGTGACAGTTTTGAGAACCATTTGCGCGATATTGAGCAGGTTTTGGTGCGACTAAGAGCAGCGGGTCTCAAGCTGAAGCCCTCTAAGTGCCAATTCCTCAAAAACGAGGTGAAATACCTCGGGCACGTTGTTTCAGCTGACGGCGTGCGACCGGACCCTGAGAAACTAAGGTGTGTCTCGGATTTTCCATCCCCGACTAGCGTCCGCCAGGTCCGGCATTTTCTCGGCCTGATCGGTTACTACCGAAGGCACATAGAGGAGTTCGCCAAGCTCGCTAAGCCGCTCACCGCCTTAACAGCCAAAAATGTCTCCTTTCGCTGGGACGAAAACGCGGAGAATGCTTTTGGGGCCCTGAAAAGGAAGCTAATGAGTGCACCGCTGTTGCGCCACCCGGATTTTAATTTGCCCTTCGTTATGGCCACAGATGCGTCAAAGTTCGCAGTTGGTGCCGTGCTATCTCAGGTTATCGAGGGCAAAGAACATCCCGTTGCTTTTGCTAGCCGACAGCTGAGCCCCACAGAGCAAAAGTACGGAGCTACGGAAAGGGAGTGCCTCGCCGTTGTCTGGGCAGTAAAGCACTTCAGATGCTACCTTTACGGCCGCAAATTCAAGCTAGTCACAGACTGCCATCCTCTGAAATGGGTGATGAGTGTCAGGGACCCTAGCTCGCGACTCGCTAGATGGAATCTACACCTGCAGGAATACTGCTTTGAAGTTGAGCACAAGTCAGGAAAGACACATCTGAATGCTGATGCACTCAGCCGCACAGCTGCCGTGGCAGCTATAGATGAGTTTGTCCCCGTAGTCGACCCCGCCGAATTACGCACAGAGCAGTGCAAAGATCCTGACCTGAAGCGAATAATCGAAAGCTTAGAGGGCGCACCGTCTCACCCCGAACAGCTAGGTTATTTCATTGACAAAGACGGCACCCTGTGTCGGCGCACGAGGCCAACCAGGAAAGGGAGACCAGAGAAAACCGCTTGGGAGAGAGTCGTCATACCTCGGTCGCGGACAGAAAGGGTTCTTCGCGCGTTTCACGATGCGCCATGCGCCGGTCATTTTGGCGTAGCGAAGACACGCAGGCGTGTGGAGCGTTTGTACTTTTGGAGTGGCATGCGACAGGATGTTAGAGACTACTGTGCGAAGTGTCATTCCTGTCTCGAAAGAAAAACACCCAAGGGACGAAGACCAGCTCCAATTCAGCCGTTCTCTGAGGTTTCGGCTCCCTTCGAGCGGACAGGTATGGACATAATGGGCCCATTGCCCACGACCACTTCCGGAAACAAGTACATTTTAGTATTTGTCGATCACCTTTCAAAATACGCGGAAGCGGTAGCACTCCCAGATCAGAAGGCAGACACGGTTGCAAGAGCATTTGTCGAACAGATCGTGCTCCGACATGGACCCCCGAGGCAACTCTTGACAGATCGGGGAACGAACTTCGTGTAGCAGCTAATGAGGAGAGTTTGCGAGCTGCTTAAGATCGCTAAGAAGCAGACAACACCGTACCATCCGGCTTGCAACGGCGCGGTGGAGCGACTGAACCAAACCGTGGCCGGGTTCCTGTCGCATTTTGTTTCGCGCGACCAGCGGGACTGGGACTTGTGGCTCCCGTATGCAATGTTTGCCTACAATTCCGCAGCACACGAGAGCACGGGCGAATCGCCATTCTTTCTTCTCTACGGCCGAGACTCGGACCAGCCTAGTGAAGTGCCAGAGGGCCCCCGTCGTGTCCCATACGCTTCACTGGACGACTATAAGGTTGAGCTAGAATCGCGCTTGCAAGTGGCGAGGGACATCGCAAAAGAGGCCTTAAAGAAAGCGGCGAAGCGCAGGAAGGAGGTGCACGATCGCAGTGCTAGAGACGCGCCGTTTAATGTGGGGGACAGCGTGTACATTGAAAACTGCCAAAGGCAGATTGGGCTAGCTCGTAAGTTCCAGACGAAGTGGAGAGGACCGTGCGAGGTTGTCGAGAAGCTTTCTCCGGTAAACTTCAGAGTCCGAGACGTGAACCGGCGCTTGATAAGGATACACGCAAATCGCCTCAAGTCGGCACCGCTTCAGTATTCACGAAATGAGGAAAGGGAAAGCGCGGATTTTGATGGGGACAGAAGTGAAGCGGAGCGCGCAGATAGTTCGCAAGAAACGCCCTCTCCTGCATTTGTTCGGCAGGCGCCAGAGGTGACGGCCGGAATGCCACCGGATTTACTTCATGCATTGCTAGAAGAAGAAGCGCGCGAGGTTGCCGCGCAGATAACGCCAGGGGAGGCTCCTGCCACGAGCCCTCGCGAGTCCCAAAGCAGACAAAGGGTCACAGACTTACTTAGTTTGACTCATGAAGGCCGATATCCGCTGCGAAATCGGAAAGCTAAGTCGGACTAATGGCGTAAACAGAGCGGAGTTTTGAACTGGTTAGAATTGTGTAATGCCACAGCTCATAACATTGCTATGTGCTTATGTGTTAAGTTATCGGAGTTGGTAGTTAAACTTTTCTGTCATTAAGTAACACCTTCACAGGACAGCATGCGGAGCGCATGCAGAACCTGCCCTACTTCCTTTCGTTATCTATATTTTTGTCTGTGCCGTGATCGTGCTAGAAGTGGGAGCTCCTTTGTAACTGTGGTAAATTTATTTCGTCCAGTTTGGACTAGAAAGGAGAGGCTTGGGTGCTGAGTTTCATGTTTATCTGTAAAAGAAGATCAGTGCTGCCCCTGGAGACGCCAGTTATGACAGCGGAGGCATATGGTGTTGTGCAGTGGTGTTGAGTGCAGCGAAAAGTGTTTTGTCGGACGCACTGTGCGAGGCGATTCAGAAAGACAAGGGGAGCTGCGTGGACTCAAATGTTCGGAGAACATTCTTCTGGAGGGTGAGCGAGTGTGACATTCCTTGTGTGTGCTACGAGGTACATTCCTTGTGTGTGCTACGAGGTACATTCCTTGTGTGTGCTACGAGGTACATTCCTTGTGTGTGCTACGAGGTTCCGCGTTCGACGGCGCGGCGTAGACGGAGACCCAGATGACAGCGGCATCATCAATTACCCAGCCATGCTCTTTGAGTGACGACCAGAACGAAGGGACCCGCCGCCGTCGCCGCGGGGAAACGGGCTTATCCTCCCCAATTGGCGTGGCGGTTCCAGGGGCGGCTCTCCCGAGCACATTCCAGGACAAAGGAACGGTCAGCGGGCCAGAGCGCGCCTTACCTTGAGGAGCGAGTGTCAGTTGATGGATGGAGAATGGAGGCCGGTGACCCGCGGGAACTGTCAGCGGGCCAGAGCGCGCCTTACCACAGCCGACGCTATGCGCTACCTCGAAGACAACATTCTTTCCCTCGGACTCAACACGTGAGGGGGGCGAGACAATAAGTGCGGTGGTATGTTTGTGCGCCCAAGTGAAAGCCCTAGCCCCCCCTCCTTCCCCTCCGGCGTGGGCGTCCTCACCCTAGGGAGTGTGGAGAAGAGGATATAAAAATCGAGAAGCAGTACGGAAGAAGCACGCTCAGGACGACATCGTTCGCCAAGAGGGCCTTCAGCGCCGAAACCCGACGGCGTGCAGCTACCACCAGCAACCGCTCGAGCCCAACTCCGGAGCCACTCCATCGCCCCCATGAAGTCGTCGGCACGTAAGCTCGGACGCCCCAGCCTCTGAATCTTAATCATGTATAATTATTGAATATATCTGTTTGTTTAAACTGAGCCATACGGTGTCTCTTTGCCTCTCCGTCCCGTGTGGACCTGCGCATTATGGGGGTCATCACAGCTGCGTTAATCAAGTTATGCCCCTGTCCTACGGACAATCTCACTGCCCATTGAGTCAATGGCCATCGGATCCGATGAGCTAAATCTGGTGGCATGATTCTAGGCTGTCTGTGCTGCATTAGTCAGGTTATACCTCGGTAACACGGACAATTTCAGTGCCCGTTGAGTCAATGGCCATCGGATCCGAGGACCGGCTTTGAGGATCGGAGGCCAATCCTCTTGAGTTTGATGTCCATTGACTCAATGAGCATTAAAACGTTTCGCACACGTGACATGAGTATTATTCTGGTGAGGACTTTTTTAAAAGAGAGCATATTCGGGCATCTGTCTGAGAAGCGTTACACCAGGTGTTTCAGGAAAGCCCGGCACTAATTTTAAAAAATAAAGAGCTATTTTGAAGGGTGACGTCATTTTTAATATTTGGTGCTGCTTCTGTACCGACAGCCTCTGACACGGCGCTCAACCAATTACCCTCTTCATGCGCAGGGAATTTATAGACTTGGCCCCCAGAGCGTCCGACTCTGGCACGCCAGGGCCCTGGGACCGGCGGATGGTCCGGGCTCTGGCATTCCTCTTGCCGGTGCCTCCGAGGGCTTGGATCGTCGACGATGGCGCCACCATGCTGGGCGCCACTTGTTGCTCAGTCCTGTTTGGCAGCGAATGCAACGAGCCGTTGTCCACTGCTCCGAAGTCATCTGTTGGCGGCGAAGGAACCAGCGTGGCTGTAGTCGCCATGTGATCCCTGCTCCCAAAGGCAGCAACTCGGGGTGGGCCCTAATTAAGCGTCGAAGTGCGCTGCGACGGAGGCTACAACGAGGGCGCCACCAGAGCGGGCTTTCAGTGCAGATGTCTGGGTGATGCTTATTCTTACGCGACATATACGAGGGTTATTCGAAACAAGCATAGCGGCAGCGGCCACGGAGGCAACTGCTTCGCATTAACCGCAACTGGCCCTGCCATCGCTACCGTCAGCAGCGCTTCCTGATGGCCTCTGCAATAACAGAGTTGTGGTGGATGTCCAAAGGAGCGCCACTTAGACCCTTTCCCAACCCATATCAAGCCACGACAGCAGCGCCACTCGAAGGCCAGTCCGGTAGGGCTGCATGCATCGACGTCTCGGTGATCGCGACGGTCGTTCATTCTATTCGAAGTATTGAGGCCTCTGACAGATGATACTTGCGGGCACCAACGCCTCCAATACCACTGCTATACCAGTTCTTTCATGGAAGCACGCCACTATTATTTAAAGAAAGGCTTTTTGATCTAAAACAATTGCTTTTTTGCCTTAAAAATACCAATTTCGGCAAAAGTAAGTAAAAACGATGCTCTGGAAAAAAGGTAAACCGTGTTAAATATTAAATTGATAAAGTAAATAAAACCTCGTAACATCTAGCTATTACGTACACGCGTTTAGCTCCAATTGGACATTTGCAGCTGGTTTTAAGCAATAGCGATATCAGTTAAAATTTCGAAAACTCGATTACACTTCGCGCAGCGACCAAACTAATTGTGACCATTTATTGCAAAATTCGACAGTCGAGCGCCTGCGCAGTTCGGTGAGCCACCTTAATAAAAGCGCGCCAACTCGCGGTGCACGTGCCCATGACCGCGCCTGTACCACTTGCGGTGGGGTGATCACCGCTGCTCGCAGCTTCAACCGAGGCGCGACGCGGGAGGTCACGTGAAAAGTGCGTCACATAGTGACGTTCACTGGAGTTAGTCTCTGTGTGCACAGTGCAGGCGGGGTATTCTCGAATTGCGCGACAAATGGCCAAAATATATTCGGCCACAGAGCCGAGCGTGGTCGAGGTTTAGGAATTCTATGAACGAATGTTGTTACGTCGGCGACTTACGTCTACAACTTTCGTACAAGACGTGACACTGCCATATAGGACCCCAAGTTGGTCTTTTTTCAGAACTGCGATCGGGTGCCAAAGCGACAAGTCTGTTGACGTGATTGCGTACAAAAGTTTTGACGTCCGGTGCGATCAGAACCGACTTTATAACCGCGGGACGCATTTTTCTGCGGCAAGGATAATGCCTTAAAACGCCTCGTTGTTTGGCCAGCAACTGCTCTGTAGACGGGAGGCCTTAGCAGGAACAGTCGGTGCTGCGTGGCGAGGCGAGCGCGTATCGAACGAAGCTTATCTTGCGGCCGTACCCGAATGCACCCGCCGTGTCTTCGCAGATTTCGTCGTCTGTGTCTCTATGAACAATGAACGGATCCTACCCGCGAAGATCGCGTTGATTGTTCAAATATAATCAAGCTGCATCAGCAGGTCGAGAGCAGATTTCTCTGGATCTTCCAGAAGGCGCTTAAGGTGAAGGACATGGCCATCATTATATTGGAGCGAAGGCTATTGCGGCCACGTCGGAGCTGGTGCGCGAGTGCAAGTCGATAACGTTGGATTCTGATCGTGGCGATTTCGAGAGCAGAAACCTGTCGCTCTTAAAAGAGTCGCGATGTGGGGCGCTTCTTGCGGACTTTCGTTGAATCGAAAACCTCTCGGTTCTCCGTCAGTGTTTCTAGGGCCGGGCCAAGCAGCTGCTGTTGAGGTGCATCGATAAGAAATCTCGCTGGCTTCTGTGATGCGGTCATTATGGTATGATGCTTTATGTCGGCTGATTGTCTTCTACTTTTTGTGCAGTAATCATCACGTTCCCATTTTCGTGCACAACGAAGTTCTCTTTTCTCCGACCGACAGGGCCTCTACTTTGGCAGAGAACACGCCACACTACACGTGGCGCATTCAGTATTGTTTTGCTCTCAAAATTCCATAGGCAAGATGGGACCCATCATGAAGCACTTCATGTTCACTGTCTCTTCAAAACGGACAGACGAAGCCATTGCTCTCGAAAATGCGAGGTTGTCATGACAGACGTCACTCTTTTTCCATGGCAGCTTCCAAGTGGTTCATCTCATCAGGCTACGTGCTAGCAGCTTTCCAAAAGTCCTACAGGCAAATTCGCGTACTACGTCTGGACTGCAGTGCTGCATGGAATGCGCGCTTGCTTGCCGTGCTCTGTTGCCATGCATACACGCCGAGCTTTATCAACGGACAACCTTGCACTTTCTTTTCGCTGCGCTTTTCTTACTTCAGCACCCTACAAAGCCCATGTGGAGTCGGCAACGAGAATTGACGGGATGCTGATGCACTGAAAATTGTTTCGGGGCCATCACATACGCCTATCGCCAGAAATACTTGCAACAAAAATTAGTAGGATTTTGACGTAGGTAAACCAAGCAGACGCGAGAAAGCATGTTTGGCTCATGGTTTTGCTTTGTTGGATCGTCGGCACGTGTGTCGATAGTACTATACTCAGGTGAAGCTCGGACCGAGGTTAAGCTGATCTGATCTGTTCGCGCCGCAGATGGAAACTTATGAAGACGACGATGTGTTGTGCATAGCGGGAGAGGTTATTGCAGTTGCGTGTTGGTATCGTGCACTGGCCGGTGAAGCTGATCTGTTCGCGCCGCCGCAGATTAAAATCTCAGTCGCGGCAATATTTATTTATTTATTTATTCATTCATTTATGCTATTGGTACAAATCGACAAATAGCCGCCGCGGTGGCTCAGTGGTTTGGTGCTCGGCTGCTGTCTCGTAAGAGGCGGGTTCATTCCTGGCCGCGGCGGTTGAATTTTGACGGAAGCGAATTCTAGAGGCCCGTGTACTGTGCAATGTCAGTGCAGGTTAAGGAACCCCAGCTGGTCGAAATTTTCTGAGCCCTTTACTACGGCGTCTCTCTTATACCGACTCGCATTCGGACGTTAAACCCTTATCAACCAACCCACAAACATCGCAAGATCTTGCTCGCGGTAGTACCTATGGGCATAGAGCTTTCGCGCCAATATCAGACGCACGCTCTGTCCGTTGGTATCAATATCATGCCTTTGGGTGGAATGAGGTAACGTTACAACAGGTCTGTTCAAGAGCACACACATCCCGTATGTTCTGAATCCGCATTATGCATCTTATCCTCTTCCTCGGGCCACAACAAAGATCGCTTGACTGCACTTAGTTATGCCACCTTCTCAGTAGCCAAAAGACCTTACCCGAAATTTCGCACTCTTGAAACAATCAAAGCCTCTACTCTCTTTGAACTCTTTTCAAAGTAGTCACATTAAACCTTATTTTATTTTGTGCAGAAAACTCAAGAAATTGATACAATTTCGTTTTAGAAGCATTTAAGACACACATTTCATTCCACACCAACTTATCCTTAACAGTAGCAGAATAGAAACTAATCCATTAATCGCAAGTTCTTGGCTTCTGAAAAGAAGGCAATATTACAAGCTAGCACTAAAATCTATAGTAGTCGGTCATCACAATAGTGACATCTTTAGAAACTTGTGTTTGCCGCATGACAGCCTTTGTGGCTTGTGTGCCATAAAACCTAACGAACCCAGACTGTTTACTCGTCCACTATCCTCCCTCTTCAGCTGCTTCCAAGCTTACCTGTGTAACGTGTATAACCTCTGCGTCTACCCACGCGGCCATATGCGTAGAGAATGCACGCTTTATGTGAGCATGCGTACAGTGAGAGATTTCAGACTATGGATGTTTTTCTTATCCAGGACAGGTGCGGTCATAAATGGGATTTTACTGCTCATGGCCGACTACGAGCTTAAACGCATCAACGACACGTCAAAAGGGGCAGGCGAAAGACACTTTTTTCGAAGATATTCGTAGCACAGAATGAGAGCACCATGACGGTAGAGACCTTGAACCCTCTGGAAACCGATGGGTAGCCGGTAGCAGTGGGGATCGAACTCTGAACCTCCCGTATGCGAGGCAGATGTTGTAACCACTAGGCCACGACTGCGTTGGTATGACGGGAAAGCTGTTGTAACAAAATGGAAATTAATGCGCATTTAGCGTTTAGTAGAAAGATGACTGACACCAACCAAGTTAACTTTTAAAAAACACGACGTTTCGGGACCGGCTCGGTCCCTTCTTCATGGTGTGATTACGGGCTAGGCGCAGCTTGGCTTTTAAAGCCCTCGTGTTGAATACTTCGTGTAGAAGCCAACCTGCGCATCGCCCGTAGTCACACCATGAAGAAGGTACCGAGCCGGTCCCGAAACATCGTGTTTTTCAAAAATTAACTTGGCGTTTGTCAGTCAACTTTCTACTAAATTAAATTTCCCAACCAGACACACTTCTGTCAAATGTTTTGTGCACACCATAAAGCATCGTATTTTTTAAGAACTCCTCCTGTTTTTATTGCATGCTCACGAAATAGATGCCTTCCTTACTTGGAAATGTACATCGGGCGAACGCAAAAATAGCGACTCTCTTTGTTGCCCCTAAAACCTTGGCCTCCATAAGCTAACGCGGTTTCTTGTTGTTGTTGTTAGCGAAAGAATTTCGCCCGGTAAGTTGTGGGTGCTGTTCGTCGGTGTCCCTGTTTGGGCTATATTCGCTTTAGTGCATCGAGCATGGCGGTGCTTTAGATGCTTTAGAGGATCACCATGGTACTATATACTTCTATTGCAGTTCAGCAAGAAAGCGATCTGGACTTGATGGTTCCGTAATCTGCAATTAGTTGTGAGACCAGACGCGTAACATTACCGTCACCCCTTTAACAAACGCTGATCTCACAAAAATTTTGCAACAATGAAATTTTGGCAATACAAGTTTCCATGTCATGCAAGTCACGTAGAAGCACAAGTGATGCACATAATTTTTTTTCACCCGCCGAATTTCATATGTGAACTTCAGTTTCGTGGAAGGCACTCATTCACATTCGACGCAGAATTTTCCGTCTGTGCCCTTTTCAGGGAAACAACCCTGGTGACGCTTCTCGATGCACGCAGCCTGGAGCCCCTGACGCGGTGCGACCTGGGCATCTCTATGCGCAGTATACCCCGGGGCGAGTGGATTGCAAGAGAAGGAAAGCGTACTAGGGGGTGGCAGAAAGTTAGGTAGGCGGATGAGATTAAGAAGTTTGCAGACATAGGGTGGGCGCAGCTGTCAAATAACCGGTTTAATCGGAGAAACATGGGAGAGGTCTTTGCCCTGCAGTGGGTGTACTCATGCTGATGATGATGATAATAAATTTGCTAACTTTTTATTTATTGACTGGAGGAAGAAAGTGTCAATGGAAATGTTGAGATCGTCTCGAAAAACCGCTAGCAGTGCTCTTTCCATCAAGGTGCCATTTATGTAGCTTTAATAGTGCAAAAACACTCATTTGGAGGTTCTGAGCCTAGCAATATTGTAGCCTTTTTGTCCGGCCGGAAAACCAGCCTAGTGGCGAGCGCTCCATTCCGCTGCACTGCCCGTTTATTGTAGTCTTCTACGCTGCACAAATCCGGTGGTTAGGACCCTAGTACGCCGTGCTTCCGCACTCCATAAAAATGTTGTAAACATTGTCATTTTATCGGCCTTATAAAGAAGCTGTCCCATTCCCAGCTGCTGGCTCACATCTCTGCCCCAATGCATACTAAAATGTTCATCGGGGAGAGCACTTAAGAAAAAAAAACGGATATTATTTTCAAGACTCTTTAAGGCTCCATTTTGGAGGTTAAAGTGGCACCGTTGTATAATGGGAGCTTTTTTTAGTGGGAGAGTTAAGGTTTAAGGCCGATAAAAAAAACTACTTAACGTAAACGGTACCTTGGCGCAAAAGTTTCAGTCAGCTGTTTATCAAGGCGATCTACAACTGTTGCATTGACACTGTGAAGTCAAAAATTAAAAAGTTAGCTATTTATTTAGACTCACCTAATTAGCTTTAAAAATTAACTTGAAACTTCTGCACACTAGGTGACGCGACTCTAAACAACCCTCACTTGCTTTCACTCGGCTAGAATATTCAATGTTTTTTTAAAAGCTTGGTTACATATAGTTGGGATACCTGTTGTATTGCTGAAAAATTTAGCGGGGTGCGATGCCAAAAATACGTGTTGAAGGACAGACGAGCTGCGGCGCCCTCTCTCCTACGCTCCGGTTGGAGCCCAGCCATGCATCGCTCCGCCAGTCGTTCAAAACAGCAGCTTTGCTCAAAAGCGGCGCCGCGTTGCGCTTCCCACGCCTTCCGCGACGCGGCGCCGTGTGGTGGACCGCTTGACGACCTTCGACCAGTTGGACCCACTTGAGCAGCCTAAGCCATGGGTGAAAACAGAAAAGGCTATCGAGCGAGGAAGGGTGGAGCAGGAGGACATGTAAGGGCTTGATTTGCCACTTTTGGCTAATCTGATTTTTATTGATAATAGTGAAGGCGTTGATCGTACGCAAATCTGTTCGCCTCTCTCTCTTGATTTGCACAAGTTCCATCCTGCGTGAGACTATTGCATGAAACCCTTACTGCTTGTGTTTTTCGGGAATTTAAGTCGTAGCACTGACGCAGCATATGTCCTGGCACAAGCAGGACATATGCTGAAGCAATAAAAATACAAAAAATTTAGCTATGCTTTCAGGGCCAAATTTTAGAAAGCTTTTTGCCTTAATGAAGATACCACAAGAGCGGATCGCCTTCCTTGGGCCAATTTTGAAATGCGCCTTACAAAGGAGCAATTAGTGAGGCCTCTCTAGCAGCGTCCTTTTCTTGCAATAGGAGCAACGCCAGTTACATGCTTCCTTGCTCTCGCTCCTTGACCTCAATACATGCTTCACTGCACAAGCGGTCGCTCTGCGCTAACGCGAAAAGGTATCTCCAGCGGCTGTGTTGATACCAGGTTCCCAATAGCAGAGCGAACACTCTCTGCTGGCGCTAAAGTGAAAACCATAGGATGTAGCCAGGACAACTATTGCTTGCTGCCAAGCCATCATAATATTTAAGCCTTGCGCGCAAAAAGAAAAACGAGCGCACATAGGCGAGCGTACGTCCAAACGAACAGAAAGTTAGAGATGTGTGAATGCCTTCTTTAGAATTATGCAGATATATTTCAATTGGTTGCCTATTATCAACACCAGACGTGCGCTAACGGCTCCTCGTCGCTCCGAGTACCTTGGGTAAGGACGGTTTGCTGGTTAGGTGGCTCCCTTGAACACTTCGAGTTAAAAGAGCATGGAATGCTTATCGTTCGAGGTAAGAACACCGTATAAGCGAAAAAGTATTCCGAAATTTGGTCTTCAATATTTACAGACCTCTCAGACGACGCGGGACGCGAGTAAACACCAGCACGTGCAACAGGGGCTTCTATACGTCGCAGCTAGCCCAACTAATGAGTTTTCGGGCACACGCGAGGAACCTGTTGAATGTTATTGTCTAATTTCTGAGAGAAGCCTTTGTATTCGCCGCTCAGCAGAATAGTGCTTGGCTCTTGAATGGCACGCCACGATGTCGTTAATTGTGCTTCGTGTCTAGGTCTGGTTTGAATAGCGGCCTATGGCAGACTGACTCACCCTTCACATCCTTGCAGATTTCTTGCTGGAACGAGAGGAACACAAGCGAAGGCCTTATGCCGGCGATGCGAGTGATGGTTGGAAGCCGCCTCAGGTTGAAGCTGATGAACGCCGGACGTTCGTACATGTTGGCTAGCACGAACGCCAGGTAAGATTTCTCGAGGTATCCTGCGCCGTCGAATACAGGCAAGTGTACGGTCATTACGACACACGCATTTTGCTCTCTGGGAGCTCCCACGGAAAGCAATCGGATCAATTTTAAGGTAATGCACCTGACTAGCCCTTTTCACTAACCTGAATTTTGCCCGGCACATGAAAATCAGGTGACCAAAACTGTCCATCAAATAATTTCTATTCGAGTTGTGTCAGAGAGGCATTCATTAAAATCATATAACTTTAAACAAAGCAAAACTGCTCCGTGTGCGGTCATTTTGAAGGGTACTGGATAAGAGTTTATATAACGCTGGGTTTGTGCGTTTAAACACAATATTGCAGCATGTTAAAACAAAAATTTCCAGGATGTAGATGGCGGCATGTGCATGACAGCCTGCACATTTGATAGACCATCCCACTAGACGCAGCATGGCACCACTGAAATCCGAGCTCAGCAGGCGGTGGAGCATCTTTGCAAAGACGCTGGTTGAGGTTTGAGGCTAATACAAAGCAACAGGAATAGTACAACGGTCTCCTGGTCCCAGTCGACACGCGTGTCTTTAGTGGTGTGACTGTGCTTGCAAGCGACGTGTCCCCGCCCACACACCGACATCCCGTATTCACCGATAGCCACCTTTTTCTTGAGCTCCTAAGCAAGCGGCCTACGATGGCCTAAGGTGCGTACCCTGTAAAACTTATGCGGCCAGGTGTGGAGCCGTTAGGTGCTGACTACTCGCGTGCAGTGCGTCTCCTGCTGCGGCGATACAATCCTTCGGTTAAGACCCGGGCGATACGCCCGCTAGCTCGTCAGCTACATTATTGTGGTGCAAATTAGCACCTCTGGGAGACTGCCGCGGTGGATATTGCTGTGCGCAATTAAGTCATAATTGCGCACTTTGGCGGTGTGGACCACAAGGCTAGGAATGAACCGATTCTTAATATGAGCGAGCTTCGCAGTGGTTACAAGAGATGTGCTGCTACAGGAGGAAGCACTGCCTCCTGCAACCTCAGTAAGTCTCTGCTACCTTCAAGTGCCGTCTGAGAAACCAGCAGGTGCTAAACGAGCTCTTCGCGCAAGGACGAATCTCGTGTGCTGTGTGACGGCGTACCACAGAATTATGTGGTTCACCTCGTCCAGAGGCACTCTCGTCGTCAGTGCAGTCAGCTCAGTGTAGCGCTTACCGATTCCTACGGTTTTAACATACAGATCGACTGTGAGAGACTCGGCACTGCCGGCTCTGGCGTAGTCATCGCATGACGAATTCGCCGCCCGACCCGCGCAGTGCAGACGCTTCAAGTGATGCAGGCACGTCTGCTCTGCGACCTTCTCGAGAGGTCATGCAACCGCTTTTGAGATAATAGCGTCGATGCTAGACGTGTACTGCACGCCGAAGCTCTCTCGAAGCACTAGTCTGTGCAGAGTTTTAAGGTGCCTACGCGTTCATGGGCGGAGCATTATCAGAGCTAAGGCGTACATTATGTACCTGTGGCCATGCCGCTTGGCCCAAGATGAGCCTGTCCCCAGTGGTGATCAACCAACTCACAAGCCCCCGTAACTCCTTCGCTCTAGGAAGGAGCTTGAGACTGCGGTCTGCCTTCTTCCCTTGAGGAATATCAATGTCAGCTGCAAAGACAGGAGCGCCCTCCTAAGTTCACACGGTCGAAGTGTAATGTCGCTGACGCGCTGGGATGTACTACGAGCAAGGCAACAGCGAACCACAAAACTAAACAAGCAGTTGTGCCACGCGCACCTCGTTGGCCTCGCCATGAGCGCGGTTCTTTTTACACGCTCGGGGTCCTTCCCGGCGGGTCAGACTGAACGGCAGATGTAGGATTACTGACACATGGCACAGCCCTTGTCCGCTCGAAGAACGGTTCAACAGTCCATTTAGCGGTTTCGCACCTGGATGAATCGGACGGCGACACCAGAGATTTTCGCTCGCTGCTGGTAATGATTCACTGAGGGCCGCCACGGATGGTCCACCACAGAGCGCGCGAACCGTTTTAGGTTTACAAAAAAACCCTCCCCACAGGGCAGCTCCTTGCGAAGGTCAGGCTAACCGTGGTCAGTAACACTGGACGCCCTGGACATCGACTTCCAGCCGGGCTCTTAGCAGGAACGGGCTGATGGAACGGTCGACATGAGCCTCTCCTCGCGCCTCGAGCTTTGCGCCCGAATGAAATCGTCTTTTTCTACTTCATATCACTTCTCAGGCAGAAGGTGTTCTTTTTTGCCGGCAGTGCTTGGTTGTATACAGACAAGATACAATTTTTTTCAAAGAGAAACGAACAGTCTTCAAGCCCGAGATACAACTCAAATTTTCACTTTGGAAGACTGAGTTTTCAAGCAAGAATACGGCTTCGAGGATTTTCTAATCTCTGTTAAAAACGGCGTAAACGCTACGAGTAGCGAAGAAAGCGCTTTTTGTTTAAACACACGCGGTAATTTACCAATCCAGACTAGCCAGAAATATCACCCAGCTATCGATGCTCGTTTTGAAAACCACCTTCCTTCACCACTCACTATGGCACAAGCTGAAGCGAGTAAATTTGTGGCGGAGTGCAGCCATGCTTTAATCAGCGTTCGCATGAAAGCGCACACACAAGCCCACCATGTGTCATCCTCTATTCGTCCGCCATTCAGGTAGGATGCGCAACTTGTTAGACGCAACATGCTGTTGCCAAACTTTGTTGCCATGCCGCCGACACGTGACTCGGCAACATCGCTCTGGGAGGATTATGATCATGCACGAAAGGTTCGTCAGTGTATTAGAGATTGTCCTTACCTTAGTGTTTAGCCGCCTTTTTTGGTAAGTTCCCAGTGATCTTTATATAAAGAGTGACCATCGCGCTCAGCCGCGATGGTTATTGTGAACACCGCGACAGTGAATTCGCTGTTGTCTGTTATAGCCGCCGAGTTGGTTATTCTTTGCGGCAACAAGTTCGCCGCAAGTGTTGCCGGAAGTGTCGTCTCTTCTATCGTCACCACCACGCAACACGATATATACGCATACATTCTAGGGGGTCAGGGCTCCTCAAGCTGTTTCACACAGCTTTTACCTGCCCTCCTCGTAACTTTTTTGTTGCGGAATAAATTTGATTGATTGACATACGTACGTACTGTCTTTCTCAAAAGTAACTGATCAACGGCTGTTGCTTCCGTTCCGCGTAGCAGGGCACTTATGGAAACCCTTTAGCTGTAAATTTGTGTAAGGTAAGGCGGGCCATTGTCCTTACCTTTAGGGACCTTTTAGAACGTAGGACTGCCTAAGAAATCCAGAATATGGCTCCGATACGAACTCCGTTGCTTGGTTACTCTTTCAAAGGGGGCACAAACACGCGCACACACACACAAACATGCACGCACAAGTACGCAGGAACACATGCAGACTTTTGCAAGTCAGAAAGCCCCTACAAATCTCAGATATAACCCCGTCCGTTTTATAACATGTCAATGTATGCAGCGACAAAAAATTTGTCTCTCCTGCACACTCTGGACACTGCACCCATCACTGTCAGGCCGTGCGTTCAGAACAAACGAAATTTAACACAAAGCTTCTGGGTTCCTTTTTTTGCTTTCAAAGAGGCCTAGTGGTAATTTTATCTTGAAAATAATCTCAAAATACCAGTCTTCAGCATCAATAATTAATTGCAAACAATTGTGCACCTGCAGTTTCGGAGAAAATCGGCGCAAGCGCATAAGTACGCCTCGAAAATGCCGACCGGCTCCTTGGACAACAGTCAAAATAAAAATAAATTTCACTGAACGCCTATTAAATTCCACTGAAGTTCCACTGAACGCCTCCGACTGAAATTTCTAAGACATTTCCTTACGCCTGTGAAACAACATATCCTTTTCTGCGTTCGAAATACTTTGTTCCTCTTTAAGGAAGATCATGCACACCCGCGCATACATATGTGAAACAGTAAAATCGTTTCGGAATTCCTGCGGTTCCTTGCCTTTCGCTTTTGTAGCGAGAGCTACACTACGCCAGCTCTTCGAGCCTTCAGCGTGGCACCCCTTGAGCTCCGTGGCGGCGCCGTGGCCTTGTCACGTGGCCGGCTGGTCACGTGGTGCGGAGCTGCTGCTGCTGCCGGTGGCGCGGCGCGCCGGTGAAACTGAGCTGTAACAGCTGTGCGCATGCGCCGTGTAGAGTGGGGGCTTGAAGAGGGGGAGAGAGGGAGAGAGTGAATTCACGTCCAGGGACGAAGGTAAAGAAGAAACGCTCAGCGAATCGTTGCGGCGAAAGACTGACTTTGCAATTCGACTGTGCGAGTTCCACTGGGTCAGATGTAGCTCTCGCGTCACTCCAGGTTTAATCATCGCTAAACCAGGGCCAATTTTTATCGCTGTCGTGCTAAATCTGTTCTCGTGAGAAAAGTGACAAAAGAGCTCAAGGAAATTCAGCTCCATGCACGGCGATGACACTATATTGAGAAAGCTGGAGAATCCCTGTATACCAAAACCATGACATCGAATTTCTATCCATATCTCTTGGTTGAGTTTCGTTGGGCCTGCGCGGGAGGCGCAGTTTGGAGGGGAGTCGGTGCGCCGTGCCTGTCAGATCAATTTCGGGGGCGCGGAACGAGTAACGCGCCGTGCACTTGCTGATACCGCACCGTGTGGGTACCAGATCACTGCGGCTATCTCGAGGAATGAGGCCGCAGACGCGCTTGCCTTCCAGTAACGGAGCCAGATTGCCTCGGGAATGATTAGGAACCCGGCGCCAAAAACGAGGCAGGAGTTTAGCGCACCTCCTTCAATACTTTCGAGGACGGCAGGAGGAAAACGGTGCGCACCCCGCACTCCACCGCACAATCTCAACAGAGAAATCTGTCCTCTACACGACGTTGTAGGTCAATAACTGCGTGAGTTTGCGATCTACTGCATATCACCCTCTTCACATTGAAAGGCTGGCTGGGAGGAATAAGAGTCGGAGACAGCTTATCAAAATTTTTCATAAATCAGATCTTCATGCTGCTCGCCCTCAGGGTGCAATGAGCTCTAAGCGACCACATCAGATGCATGAAGATTGTGAAACGACCTTGTCAAGATATGGAAAAATGTAGCCAATTCAAACATTTACCACTGCATTAAAAGATCTCACCGCCGCCAAGTCTATCCTTGGTAGGTTTTATTTGCGCATATACTCTGGCCAACGCCCTACGACCGTTGCCATTTCAACATACGACCCTCAGAACTCTTTTTACAGGAAGGTGTTAAACTGGTCGCATGCGCCCCTACCATCAGCATCATTTTATCAGCAGCTGAGGGCGTTGTCGCGGTTCAGGTGCTGTTCGTCAAGTTTTAACTTTCCTGCATGCTTTGATATCTCTTATCTGCGAACAACGAAGCTGTACAGTGTTTTCCTTCAATATAAAAACAATCAGCTTCATCTCGCCGTGTGCAGAGTGATCACATTCGAGTCGACCCGGGCTCTAAATCTCTGGAGGGCGAAACTGCTCACACCATCACACTTTACGGAATACAGTGGGGGGCAACAAAATCCTCGCTGCGCGGCCACGCAGGTTACACGACGAGGTGATGAGTGCAATATCAGCAACAATAAAACAAAAATGTTTATGAAATAACTTAAGAGCTTTCGGGGTGTCTCATCCCTGTGTCCCTTCCTTCGCGACGTGTTAAGTATTAAGGGATGCGTTGGAGGTTCGTTTCTGAAGGTGTGATGGGTGCGGAAATGCAAGAACTGCTTCGTGCCACCTCTCAGGCGTCTTATACGCTGGATTACTCTATCAAACTTAACAATCCAGGTCCCGTTCGAGCTGCTGTCCAGGCGGCCACTTCCCTTTAAGAGGCAATCACTGAGGTAAGGCAGTTTGGACGTGGCGGGATTTTGTGCCGTTCACCAGACCTGTCGTGCGTAAAGGATCTTCTAAACTGCTAATCTTTTGGGTCTCTTTCGGTAAACAGCTTCATTCCGTCTCATCTGGCCTGTACAAAAAGTTTGATTCGCGGTGTGGACTCTTGCTTGTCTCCAGTTGAGACCCTCGACCTTCTCTCTGCAGCGGGTGTTATTCCTGTGTATCGCTGTAGCCGGGTGGTGAACAAGGAGCGGGTGCCAACGGAAACGGTTATTGCCACTTTTGCGGGTACTGCTTGCCCCTCAGAAATAAAAGCATAGCCCCTAATATTCCGTGTAGATCCCCTTCCATCTAACCCACTGCAGTGCAACAATTGCTGGCGATATGGCCATAGTGCTCGCGGCTGCAAATTCACCTTGCGCTGTTGCAAATACGGCAATGACCATCCAGCAAATTTATGCTCTGATCAAAATGAGAAGTGTTGCATTTGTGGTGGATCTCACGCTGCAAATTCCATGTATTGTCCTTCTCGGGATCATGAATTGAAAATTCTAGACATAACCAACCGCAAACGCTGTTCGCGGCGCAAGGCAATATCAGAAATTAAAGAAAGAGCTTACGGCTATGCAGTTGTGTCAGCCCGTTCAGTAGTGACACTAGATTAATCTCTCTCTCAGGCAATAGTGACTGCTGTGGAAGCCTCTATGGCTAAGATTGTTGACAGGATAGTGTCCACTGTCACAGAGTGCATATCTAATGCTCTGGCAACACAGATTACCCAGGCCATGCTAATTGGAATGACTTCTATCATGTCAGCCATGCCTTCGTTAATGACCCAACACTCCTTGCCTGAACAGTCTCAGCCCCAAGAACAAGTTACTGCTGTTTCTCCACTTCTTCGGTCCACTAATTCAGATGATGCTCAAATTATTCATGATGCAGAGATGATGGATTCGAATACGCGAATCATCAAACGCAGCGGATCCCCCATGTCTGCCCCTTCTTCACATCATCAGCTGAAATCAAAGAAGCAACAGATTGGCTCTGAGCCGAAAGAAACTATTTTAGGGCAAGCAGTTGCTGCTGCCAGGATTTCTCAACCATAGGGGTGTTAAGAGTTCTCCAGTGGAACTGTCGGTCACTTCTTTCAGCTTCAACGGACTTGCTGTACCTTATATCTCAACATAATTCAGACAATTATTTTACAAGAAACTTGGCTTACGTCTGAAAAACACTTGCATTTGCAAAACTGCATTTCATTTCGACAAGATCGTCAGTCATGAGGAGGAGACTTACTCATACTAGTTTCTTCTAAATTTTGTCACAGGGCTAAGATTACTTTTCAGTCCTCTACTACAGACCGTGAATTATTGGCTTTAGACTGAAATTCCAGGGTGCTATTCGTTTTCATTAGTAGATGTTTATTTTCTTTACGATGTGCAGCATACCAGGCTGCTAGATCTCCTGCACCTTAATTGTCAGAAGTCAATTTTCTTGGCCGGTGAGTTTAATTCTCATCATGAGACTTGGGGCATTAGGACCGATTTCTGTGGTAAGCGCATTTGGGATTGGGTTACTGATAACAACCTTTCGTGTATGAATTCAGGTTCGGCCACATTTCGCCGCGCACAAATTCGATCTGTGTTAGATTTAACTTTCACCAGCCCTAGTGTTCCTTTACTCAATTGGTCGACTGTGGATTGTGGAACATCTAGCGATCACATACCTATCGTTTGTGATGGCCGCTTAACTCTGGCGTGCTCTCAGCTGAGGTCATATATAAACTATGACCAGTTTCAGTCCTCTTTGCGCTCTACTCTTGCCTCAGCGGTTAATTCTGCTCAAGAGCATACAGCAAAAGCCATATGCTTGACTGTTGAGGAATGCCGAAAGAAGTCCGAATTTTTGGTACGCACATAAAGAGGTGACACTTCAGCTAGATGGTGGAATCCAGATTGCTCGCGGGATTACAGAAGCAGAAAGGCTGCATGGCAGAAGTTCCTACACAATCAGTGCCCAAAAAATTGGCATGATTATAAGTTCATCGCGGCTGTTTTAAACGCACAGTCTCACAAGCGAACGGAAATTATAAATCAGAGGATTTTAATTTCCTATCAAAATTAGGAAATCGTCGCGCACTTTTCGGTTTCATAAGATCGCGGAAAAAGATTCCTGTATAAGAAAATTCACCCTCATGTGTTTTGACCCCGCAAGAAGGAATAGAAACAGTTGAGACAATTGCCAAAAGATTAGAGCAGCGTTTTTCCTGTGTACGTCCTTTGCGCTCCGAGTTTGTGGCGTCAGTGGAGCAGTTTCAGCATGTCCCCCCTATTACTCTTCCTGAGCTTTCCCCGATAGTGTTGAGGTTACCAAGTGCTGCTCCTGGCACAGATAGGGTAACATAAAAAATGTTAAGGATCCTCTTTGAGGAGTTCCCTACATCCTTATTGCAGCTGGTTAATTTTTCAAACATGCAAGGATTCCTCCTGAGTGGAAAATCGCAAAATTATCCCTTTACCTAAAAACAATGGTGGTGGCTATTCTCTGGATAATATTAGACCCATTTCATTGACATCAAATGTGGTTAAGTTAATTGAAAGGGTCATACTATACGTGTTTCTGAGTTTGTGGACCGTAATAATATCCTTAGTCTCTGTCAAATTGGTTTCCGTCAGAAATGTTCCATACGGAATGCTCACACTGATCTTGAGACTCGCATTCGTCTTGTGCGGCACCAAAAAATGCATGATGCGTTGGTGACATTAGATATAGCCAAAGCTTACGACAGCGTAGAATACTACATATTAGTGCAAAGATTATTTACTCTGCAGTTTCTGAATTACTTGCGTGGATATCTGCGTTCCTTGAAAACAGACAGCTTTTTTTATCCTAAATGGTGTGTCTTCTGGAAGATATAAACAATTCAGTGGTGTTCCACAAGGCGCAGTCTTGTCGCCGGTGCTCTTTATTATTGTAATGAGCTCTATTAACAGCCATAAAAACATTCGAACGTTCGTCTATGCTGACAACATTGCATTTTTCACTGCTGCAGCTGACATTCAATCTCTCTATGTGCGCCTGCAATCGTGCCTGAATTTGCCTGAAAATTGGTTGTGTGACTAACTTCTCACCTTAAATATAAACAAGCGTGCTGTACTTGTTTTTCAAATGAAATATCCTGTTCATCTGTCTCTCAGTTGAAACCGACAGAATATTCCTCAAGTTAAGTCATTAAAATATCTTGGTGTAATTTATGATGACAGCCTCACATGGCGCTCCCACATTGACCATGTCGCAGCGAAAGGGGCTCGTGCTGTGGGCGTGTTGCGTAGAATAAGTAATCCCCGGTCTGGAATGCGGAGAGATGAACTTTTGCTGATATATGTTTTGTATGTCCGACAAGTTTTAGAATTTGAATCTGTGCTGTTTTCTGGTACGGCTGCTTACAAAATTCCCCCGCTCGTTCTTTCGGAGCAGGAAGCGCTTCAGTTGTGCCTTGGCCTCCCCAAATGTGTGGCCAATAATGTGTTTTATCTTGAAGCCCGTATTCCTCCTTTATCATCTAGATTTGAATTTCTAACTGTTCAGACGTACCTATGAATATATGAATCAGATTTACACCGCTCCTTGTCTCTTTTTGTTGACAGCCCACTTCCTTTTTTGGAGTCCACAGGCCTAGATTTCATTCCCCGCAGGTAGTTATGGTACAAAATTTGCTTGAACCTTTAAATGTTCTTTTGTATAACATCCTTCCGACAAAAAACAGTCGGTACTCTGTAGAAATTGTCTCTGATGATATTTTCCCGAAAAACACTAAGCATTTACCACCCCGCATTTTAAATGGATTATTAGAAGACCTTTTACAAAGCCTACCTATTATCTTAGCGATAGCTACTGACGCCTCCCAATGCGATGAAAATGCAGGGGCGGGAATATATTGTCCGCTTCTAGACTGGTCTTTTTCTGTGCGGCTTCCCGACTACACCCCAATTTTCCAAGCGGAGTTTCTGGCGGTGGTGCTTGCTCTTCGCAAACTAGAGCCAGCTTTCCCTTCAGTGGCGGTCATTACAGACTCTCTTTGTGTTGGTATGTTACTTCGGCTGTAGATTCGCCAAACCTAAACACCTTCCATTCATTACTCCCTCTGCATTTTAGCCTTGTTCACATGATATGGGGGCCAGGTCATAGCGGTGTGACAGCCAATGAAGTTGCGGACTGCCTGGCAAAGGCGTCCCTCAATGGCCCCGTGCTACCTATAGTTCCGGCCACAGCGTACATTACAGCAGCGAGGTTCCGGCGACAAATTTGTTAAGAATGACAACTGAATCTCTTTTAAGATCTGCTGATTACCTGTACCTGAGGCATTCGTTGAGCAGGCAATCATGCCATTCACGGCAGGTTGAGGTATCTCTATCAAGGCTCCGCTACCCGATCCCACCCTTAAATTTTTATTTGCACCGGACTGGGTTGGCGCTTAATCCCATCTGTGTATTTTGTGGTGAGCACGAAACCATAGACCATTTTTTGTTGTTTTGTCGGCAGTACACCATGATGCGAAGAGAGTTTCTAGAGAAACCTCTACAACAGCTTGGCCTTTGTTTGAGCAGCCCAGTCTTATTGTCGTTTGGAGCCACCATACTTGGGTACAGCCACAAGTCTGTTTTTACTGGCATGCAAAATTTTTTAATGGAATCAAGACGGCTACCTTGTTAAATTTTATTTTTTTCAATATTATTTTTATTCTTACAATTATCATTATCATTTAACTACTCGGCTATAAACATCAGTCTCGATCTCTTGCGTGCGTTCTGCATTTCATGTTTCATTTCGTCGTTCCTCTTTGTTTACTTCTTCCGTCCTCACCATTCATTTTAATTTCGTCCAGGAATTATTTACCTAAAAACTCTCTGTGCCCCAATTTTTTGGAAAATCCCTCTATGTGGTCATGTGCCATAGTATGAGGACAACAACAGCTCCCGCAATTAGGTTGCAACGTCCGGTGCAACCAATGCATCAAGGAGGTCACAGACCCAAAAATTCTGGACAAGCGCATTTTTCTATAGGAAATAGTCCATCAACGATGTTCCTTATTTGCCGTAAAAGTTAACTATAACAATAAGTTTCTCCGCAGGTCTCCTTTGGGCAGGCTTGCGCCCTTTTGTTGTTAACGTTTTCCCTAACATCATAAACGTTCGGCATTGGTTTTCTATGGCAGTCTTAACCTCTCGATGCGAACTATAGGCAATCTTTAAAAGGAAGATTTTGCTACACATCGGAAGAACGGACCACTACGTTGAACATTTCTATAACAGTAGCTAACAATATTCAACAGCTGTCTCACAATTAAACTTGATGTCCAAGAATTCTGCACTTGTCAACTGGACTTTGCCTTGAGACACATTTTAGCAGGTTTATCCAGCACAGATTCAGGGCCTCCGAAAGAGATAGTGCATGGGCTTGAGACACCATTGACTAACTACGGGCTGGCTAATGCGATACTCGCCACCAGTGAGCCTGCCGTGCAAATAGGTCATTCCCGTCGCCGTCTTCTGGTCACCTGTAAGGAATAGTGATCATAATCATCGGTATAGAGCTCCTTCCTAACGGCTCCCAGAGAACACTCTTAAGTTGTTGTGCCTCTAAGTATTCATTTACGGTGCCCAAGTTTGATATGAGGCCCACAAGAAAATCCAGTAAAAAGGGACGATCAGTAAAATTTTACGGTAGCACTGAGTATTTTGATTCCGCAGGAAATAGAGAGTGAGAAATAAAGTAAACGTACGTACAGAGGATTTAGCTAATTTTAGCCAAAGTTTGAAAAAGGGCAACAGGAACAGTGACATCGGCATGCCTCCAATGCTTCGTTTCTTCACTGTGCAGGTTTGTGCTCACAATTCTTTGCACGCTAGGAAATGCGACGATCGCTGTTTACTTCTGTTCCCGTGCCCACGGGTGTGCTTTGATGTTGCTTGTGATGTGTTTCAATGATTTTCCTACTTTTGCGCTCTGGCGACATCGAATCTAACCCGGGTCCTATGACTCGCTCCCTTGACATAGACAACCTGCCAGACAATCTATCTGAACAAATGAAAGTTCTGTGTAAGCTGTTCAAGGATGTACATTCTCGTACGTTGCAAAGCTCAAAAGATCAGGTCGAATTAGCAGCTGATATAAAAGACATTAGGAGTAGTCAGAAGAACATTGAATCAATGTTAGCTGGCATGTGCAAGAGGCTTGATGAAGCCGAGGAAAAAGCAAAGAAATTCAGCGAAATGGGCCAAGAACATTCATTTTTAAAGAAATCTGTAGAAGACCAACGCATTCGAAATGATTTGCTGCAGTCTCGCATTGATGAAGCACAAGATAGATCGCGACGTGAGAATTTAATATTTAGGGGTATACCGGATGCGGAAGAGACTTGGGCAGATACTGAATCTAAACTCCTGGAAGCCTTGTCTAAGGTTGTCGAAGTGTGCTCCTCGAGTCCAATTCAACGTGCACATCGCCTCGGCGTTTTTTCAGAAAAGAAGCGTCGACCAATCCTAGCTCAATTTTCGGGCACTAAAATGAAAGACAAGATATTAACCCTTCGTAACCAATTTAAAACAGATAACATCACTATCAGTGAAGATTTCTCACCTGCTACGCGCCAGGCTCGAAAAAAACTTTTTGAATTCGGATCTAACCATGCTGGCCCTCGCTCTTTTAAGATACGATATAACAAGCTGCACATCAATAAAAAATGCTTCATGTATAACCCTACCACGGACACTGTTGAAGAAATCGTGGCACGTGGCGAATCCTCTGCATTGGAATCGTCTGCATTGGATTCCATAGCTGGATCTTCCGCTTCACCATAGGGAATCGCGAGGGGTAGTGGACAGTTGTCATCATCGATATCAGTTCTTTATACTAACGTCAGAAGCCTACTTAACAAGCATACTCCTTTATTTTCTGCCATAGACACATGCTCAGCTGACATTATAGCGCTAACGGAAACCTGGCTCCCAACACATGTGTCAGATTCCGAAATCTTCCATAACGCTCATTGCTATTCGGTATTTCGTTGCGATAGAACAGCCAAGCGTGGCGATGGTGCTTTACTTGCCATTTCCTAAGACATTCCATCTTCATGTATCCAAGTCTTCAGCGAACTAGAACTAATTTTTGCGTCAATAGTGATAGGTCATCTCAAATTGGTTATTGGCGTCTGTTACCGTTCTCCTTCTTATTCGTCTACATTCACTAACGAACTTCACGACGCTATAAATCTTCTTCGCGCACGATTTTCTTCATCACCGCTTTTTCTACTTGGGGACTTAATTTCCCAACTATTTTATGGACTGTTCAGCCGCCTTCTTCATCTCCCCCTTCGCATCAAGCTAAAGAATTCTTAGAACTATGCGCCACATTTTCGCTAACAGTTAGTTACAAAAGCCACTAGGACGGTAAATAACGCTTCGAACACTCTCGACCTAGTTCTAACAACTAATCCAGAGTTAGCTACTGACATATCTTCCAGGCATAAGCGATCGCGTTCTGCTCAATTTTTGCATTAGTATACCACGTCCAAAAGTCAATAAAATAAAAAAAATCATTCTAGATTACAAACGCGCCAACTTTACCACTATTAACAATGAGCTGGGCACTTTTGTTGATTACTTTATTGCAAACTCAGACAACTGCTCTGTCGAGGATAACTGGATATCATTCAAAACAAAGGTTCACGAACTAACTGATAAGTATATCCCAAAGCGCATCGTCATCTCTAATCCACAAGCACCATGGCACAACTCTCACATCAGACGATTATCTAACAAAAAGAAACGTCTATACCGCCGCGCGAAGCTTTCACCATCTAATGCGCGATGGGCGAAGTACAAGTCTGCTTCCGACGCTTACGTCAACGCGATTAAACTTACAAAGAATAACTTTTTGTCTGCCACTTTACCAACAATTTTGAAAACGAGTGCTAAAAAATTTTGGCGCGTTATACAACCTGCGAACGACCCATTAATTAGACTACAAGACGCCTCCGGTAAACTTATCCTCAATGATCGTTGTGCTTCCGTGCTGAATGACACATTCGTTGAAAGCTTTTCCTCCATTTCAAGCGTTAATCTTCCATTCATACCGCACCACAGGTTCCCGACAATGCCACCCATAACTGTCGATCCACCTGGTGTAGCCAAATTAATCGAATCTTTAAAAAATTATTCTTCACCTGGTTCTGATGCGATTAGCGCTAAATTCCTAAAAAATACTTGTGCTTATAGTTCAGTTATACTAACCAAACTTTTTCAACAGTCACTCGACACAGCAAGCCTTCCTATCGACTGGAAAATTGGGAAGGTGGTTCCACTTCACAAGTCCGGTGGTAAGCACTGCCCTCAAAACTTTCGTCCCATTTCGCTCACCAGCACGTGCTGCAAATTACTAGAACATATTTTCAAGAATGTCGTTACCTTTCTCGATGAGAATTCATTTTACACACCTGCGCAACATGGTTTTTGTCAAACACACTCCTGTGAAACTCATTTACTTGCTTTTACTGATAAGCTGAACCGCATACTTGACAACTCATCTTAATAATAATTGGTTTTGGGGGGAAAGGAAATGGCGCAGTATCTGTCTCATATATCGTTGGACACCTGAACCGCGCCGTAAGGGAAGGGATAAAGGAGGGAGTGAAAGAGGAAAGAAAGAAGAGGTGCCGTAGTGGAGGGCTCCGGAATAATTTCGACCACCTGGGGATCTTTAACGTGCACTGACATCGCACAGCACACGGGCGCTCACTGCATTTTTTTGGACTTTTCCGAAGCCTTTGATAAAGTATGTCATAAATTGCTACTACATAAACTGAGCCATCTTAATCTCAATCCTAACGTCCTCCAATGGATTAAATCTTTCCTTCTAAACCGTTGGCAATTTGTGCATGCTAATAACACTAATTCACTGATTGCTAGCGTGCTATCTGGTGTTCCACAGGGATCGGTCCTTGGGCCACTCCTATTTTTAATCTATATTAATGACCTTCCTTCTGCCATATCTTCTAACATTCACCTTTTTGCTGACGATTGTGTAATATTTCGGGAAATAAATAACGTCAACGATACTGACACTCTCCAGTCAGACCTTAATTTGGTGTCAAACTGGTGCACTACATGGAATATGAAATTAAACACTAATAAATGTAAAGCTTTGCGTGTTTCACGCACATCTAACGCTCTTCCTTCATATTATCTTGATGCCACTCCTCTTGATTGGGTAAAAACATATAAGTACTTAGGAATTCATATCACTCAAAACTTAACATGGTCTATTCATATTGACTACGTGATTGATAACGCTAACCGCATGATAGGATACTTACGTCGCAAATTCTCTACCGCTCCCTCTTTCCTTAAACTTCTACTCTATAAAACACTGATACGTACTAAGCTAGAATACGCAGCATCAATATGGGACCCTACGCAAGAAAACCTCACATATTCCTTGGAATTAGTCCAAAATAATTCCGTTCGCTTCATTCTTTCAAATTACAACCGTACGGCAAGCATCACAGCCATGAAATCTAACGTCTCACTCCCACCGTTACAATCTCGCCGCAAAATTGGTCGCCTAACGTTATTTCATGTCACCCTCCGAATACATTTCACGTCGCATCAATCACCACCACAAGGTTGGCATCCCAACATGCCACACCAAATCTTCTTTTCAGTCTTATCTTCCCCGCACATCTGTGGAATGGAACCGCCTTCCCCCCGATATTGCAGCCATTCCTGACAATAAAATCTTTCATAACGCTGTAGCTGATATTGTTTATTCTGAATTAAGTTGATTGTGTGTTTTATCTGTTTCACTGTATTGTATACATTGTTTCTATACTATTTACGTTTTCTGGATGTTGTTATTTATTTTATTCTGGAGGAAATTTCTTTGTAATACCTATTTTCACTGCATTCTATTTCATTTTTGTTTATCCTAAACCCACTCCCCTCTGTAATGCCTTTGGCCCTGAGGGTACAATAAATAAACGTACTACACGAAGTTTTTATTACAGCAGTACGGCAGGTTGTAGTCTTTGCCAAGTCCATATATTTTTTTAAACGCGTAATTTGCGAATTGTTTCACGAAGATAAACTCGGTAACGCTTGTATCCTTCGATTTAACGCTAAATTTTTTAAACAAATCTTATTGAGCATGTTGACAAATGCCCGTTGTAGTTTCTTCTTTAATGTAACTTTAGAGTAGTTTCTTTTTTTAAAGCTTAAAATAAAGCCTATGAAATTTGGAATCAGTAATGTGACTATCCGTTCCTACATTGTGTGTAATGACGGGGAGCACCATCACACGCTGTCCGATTTAACACATATTTGCCTACCGTCATTCAACTAGGACACCGCTTTCTCGCGAAATAGCTCTAAAGGCTTATTGTGCTAAACCTTGAGCCCGCTATAGTTGGTTCTGAAGGGTTTAATCTTTTTCTTTCTATAGGTTGCGTTTTGTGCGTTGTGTGCTTTCAGAAGCATACACCAGTCTTCGCTTAGTGTCATTTTGAAAGTCGACCCCATCGCCTGCTTTGTGATTCTAGAAAAAAAAAACAAATATTGTTTGCGCATTGTCGTAAGGAAATCACAGGCCGTGATGAGAAATGTAAATTTAAAGTCGACGGTAAATATTTGAAGCTTTACAACACATGACAGGCAGTGGATTTGCCCGACATCCTACATTGTAGGATGGCTCTTAAGTTGGTGTTGAGAGAAATGTTTCCACCCCCCCTCAAAAAAAAAACAAATATCCTGAATTCCGAAGCAAGATAAACATTTTAAATAGAAAAACATTTCAATTTTTCCAAATTTCTAAACCCCCGGCATATTTGTTATAAGGAGCTTGGTTACAGGAAGCCGCATTGAATCAACAGCCATTAGTCACCGCAATATTTCAGGGATGAGCATAGACACTTCTTCGTCGGGATTATGACACAGCTCTCTTAAAATCGCGTGAAGGTTTTGCTGAAGCTTTCGCCGCCTTCACCTTACATGAACTTGGAAATGTTGGCAGGTATCGAGGTGGTGATTTGTGGTACACTGTAAAAAAAATGCTCCGCAGTACATAGAAACCCGCTGGTAATGCGTTGCCGGAGGGTTTTCCGCAACATGAGGTACGGACTAAATGTCACAAACAGAGACTCCGTATGACGACTGTCACATTCTTGGTAACGGAAAGTTACGCCATGCTATGCACGAGAAAGAAATCGTTTTTTCACAACGAATGCTTATGTTTTGTTCTTATTGAAGTTTCCGCAATGTGTATGCATACGTCCTCCGTTTACTCGGAAAACATTTCATCTAGAGCGGAAATTATCTGTATTGTAATTATGTACTTTCTGTAGTAGATGAACATGCGTCTTCGTATAGCTTCTGCCCGCAATGTTCACTGCAGATATAGCCGTCCAGGTGCCGAAGAAATAAGTATTATGTACAAGGCTTTCCTTTACGCATATTATGTAGTGCATACGTACAAAGAATGCAGCTTAGAATGAAAGAGTGGTAAGTGTTTGGGTGAGTACAAGTACATACGTTTTATTTTCATGGCAAACTACACACATTGTACATCTGCACATTGCTGTCGGATCCATCTGAAAAGCATAAAAAAAATCCTCATTTAGTGGTCACACAACACCAAATATAAATTTCACAAATACATTTCAACCATCCACTATTGAACAATAGGCTTTCGTAGAAGCTTTCAAAAGCCATTCACCGAGAACCAACCCGTTATAATTTATTGCCCAAAATTCATTTCTCATAACAGTAAACAGTAAAAACCACAGGTCCAGAAAGAAGCAGACAAAATGCGCTTTCCCGGGCGGCACAGTGCGCATGAAAGTGTTTACAGTTGCTTATCATTTTGTGCAAATAGAAAGTAGATCAGAATGGGGGCCAGATGCAATTCAATGCAGGTGCCTTTCTGTACATAGTACTAAATGCACAACTTAGCGAGCAAGGAACATTGGTAACATCTGAAAAAGGTGGGAGACGCTTGCCGAATTTATCGTCCATCCAATTTGTTATAGGCAAGACAAGACGAAGCGAAAGTCCCGCACTCAGTTTATATCCAGTTCCCGGGCATGCCCGTTGCGGCAGATTATGACGCTTTTTATTATGGCATTCCAATATCTCTGCAGTGTGCCTCACAAGGAACGGATGCTCAAGTTTCAAAAAAGGGCTCTTGGCAGAAATTTAACCAAAGGCCGTTGCCATGTGAACCTTTTTAAAATGATGACCCCGAAAGACGAAGTGTCCTCATGTGTCTGATGCAAAAGAAGGATGAAGGCATGAGTCTTTCTGCTTTTTGAACAGCTGTGATAAGTTTTTTACTGGTACTGCTTGGTGCAGCTTCAGTCTCCTTCTTGACATTTTGTGAAGTAATTATATATCTGCGAAAGATCTCGCCAGCAAACATTTTGGCACTAATGGAGAAGCAAAAAGACCCATGTCCTAGGCCTTTTTTTGTGACACTAAAGGAAGGCTTGCCTTTTAGAGTCATTGATTACGAAGAGGTCCATGTGGCAACAAACTTTGAGAGAATTCCTTCAAGGGCTCTTTGTTCTCATGAGGTGCCCTGTAGATATATCACAACACCTCAGTGAGCTGTTACCAGCCGTGAGTTCACTGTCACTTGACATCAAGGGTATGTTCTTTACCTCGCCACATGCAGCAATGATGTATATGTCAAGAGAAAGCATAAAAGATTTCTAAGTGCAATTCCAGATTGCTTGCGGAGGAAAGCACAAGAGTGGCCATGCTCAGCTGTTACCTTTGCTTCTTGCTCGAGTTCTACAGTGAGTACTACGTAATGACAGGTGTCTGCATCAACTCATATTTAACACCCGTCCTGGGCGACCTCCATTTTGCTCTACATGACAGGCAACTTTATAACACCCTTCATGCAAAGAGTGTCATCAGGGTCGGTGTGTCCTGTCAGTTTCCTGGTCCTGTGGTTTGTGCTGTGTTTTCTACTCTTAAATTATTTACTGCCTTCATTCTCCACTCCATGAAGCATGAATGTGCAACACTGGGCTGCTCCACGCGTCGTGGAGCAGCCCAGTGGCCATTTTTTTTCATACGTCGGAGGCACTCAGCTCGAAAGCCATGCTTACTATATTCAGCAGACAAGGGTACATGTGAGACACATCATTAATAACTAATTCTCACAGTGGTATCTGGTGCAAGAATATCTAAATACTACTCAATTTTTGCTTAAGTTTTCAGATACACTCTTAGATTAAAAACATAATTTGGCTACATTAGCAGAAGCACAGCACCAAGGTACTCACCAGTTACCTGAAGCACTGTACGCAAGTTCTCGTGCCATCATGAATACAGCACACTGTCCACGTCTTCATAATGCCATGTCACTCCAGCACTTCGGTAGCAAAATTTTCCTTTAAAAAAAAGTAGTTTTGTTTATGTTAGACTGGTCATATTTAATTTTACTATATACTATGTACTTCTCATTGTACTGCCCCAGACTAAAAAATACCAATGATCACGCTTTGAATTATGTCATATGTGATCACCAAATTATGTGATCCCCAATATGTTCTTAGAAATTCTGATTGAAATAAATCTGACAAAATATTATTTCAGAAAATGTGGCACAAGGAAGAAGGACGCTAGCTAGATAACCTGGACGAATGTTTTCAGTTGCATGCAGCCACCGGCACCATTGCACACAAAATGTACAATAAAGTGGGTTTTACCTTTCCGAATAGAATTTAATGCTGCAAACATTTAAGTAAAAAAATTTCAACCTTCCATTCCGCATAAAGGAAAGAAAATTCCTCTCGTTTTTTCACAAGCCTCTGCAAGTACACAATTCAGTGAATCTACTCTACAAGTACTTGAATCTATAAGCACGAGACAGGGACGAGAAAAGAAACAAAACAGGCACTGACTCGCAACTGAAGTTTATTGAAGTGAACAGAGAGTTTACAGAAAAGCCACACGCCACAAACTACACAATTACACATAAGCTGCATCACAACATAAGTAAAAGATTGCCCTTAACATTCCTCTCATCTAGACAGTCCAACCCGCTGCATGTTAACGCTATGGGCAGCACACTCACACATTCGTCACCGAGTCATAAGATGTGTCTAGCCTCGATAATTTTCTGGTTAATCTGCTGTGAACGTAGTGCCAAAATGCGTGTTGCCGAAAGGAATGGCTAGCAGCCTTCACATCCCTTGTAATATGCAGATAAGTTACAACCCCTACCAATATCCAAATACCTCTCATGCTCCTGTAGTCTTACATTGATACACATTCCAGTTTCACCAACATAAACCCAACCACATGATAATGGTATGCAATGCATGCAATGGTTGCAAGGCACATATATGTTGCCACGTTTCACTCGACACATGTGCTTTTCCCTAACGAAATTCACAAAATTATTAACAATTTTACAGATTGTAGACTACTTATTAGGGGCCGAACACACCATTTTTACGTCATACCTTCTGGCCACAGCTTTCAAATTTTGCAACAATCTATGTATGTACAGTAACACAGTCAGTCTTTTGGCATCTCACTGGCTGGCCCCAGCCTGATCATGCCAGTCCCTGCGAAGGGGTTTCAGCTTTTAACATGCTAAAGGGAAGAATGGCACAGCATCAAGTAACGAGGAAAGCAGGACAGCACACCCACACACAAGTGCCAACCCTGGAGCAGATACAAAATCCAAGAGCGCGTGCTTGACATTCAGCGTTGACAGTCAAGGAAACGAGGAAACACGGATTTGAATGCTAAAGATTGAACGAGCCCGATCCTTGGCTGCCAACGCTGAATGTCAAGTACACGCTCTTAGATTCTGCATCCGCTCCAAGGATGGCACTTGTGCGTGGGTGTGCTCTCCTGTTGTCCTCGTTACTTGATGCTGCGCCATTCTTATCTTTAGCATGTCAGACCAACTTGCCCAATCTTATATGCTCAGATTTAACAATTTATCGCACGCTTCTGCAATAGCATGGTTGGGAAATCATGCTTTCATTAGCCTTAAAATCTTCTCTTGGAAACCAGTTGTCACGCTGTAAAAGCATGACTTCACCAATACCGAGCCTAGACTTGACGACGCAATGCTATCTTTCACTAGCTTAGAATCGTTCGACCAGCAGTCAAGTAGCTGCTTAACACTCCTGGGTGAATATCGCTAGCACACATGGCGTGTGCAGAACATCAAGGTAAGGTTCAGAAACCGCAGCTCTTTTTGTTGGGACATTTTCTCCAAGGTAAACTTAAGACAAAGGCCTTGCTCCTTAAACAAGTTCACAATATGTACAGGTCCCACACTATCACAACCTTTGTAAAAGACCAGAAAATCATAGACGTAGCGAAAGATTTCCCCCAGCGCATGCAATTTCTTGGCAATCATTCCTTCCACCCTGCTTAAGAGAATATTGCTTAGCACAGGGGCAACCTTCGAATCGATACATTTAGCAGACTTTTGAACATATGCCGCACTGCCATACTCCACAAACATGCTCTTCACTTCAAATCAAAGGAGGCAAGTGCCAAAAAAGACATGTTGCACACCCATTCCTAAACACGAGCTCATCGTTGTGCTCCGATATACACATTCGTAAGGTTTTCACAAGATCTTCATACGGGATAGAATAAAATAGTTCTACATCGACACTAATCACAAGACAATCCGCTGGATTGTCATTCTTAAGATACTCAACCACACTGCGAATTGAGTACAAGAAATGTATCTTCAAGATGCGAAGTAGACAGATGCTTTTGCAAATAACCAGAGATAATTTTGCATGAATCCTTTTTTGAAATTTATCTGAAGATCATGTTATTGAATAGCATTTATTTGAAGAGCATGTTTGTAGAGTAGTGCAGTGCGGTATGTGTTCTGAAGTCTCGAATATGTAGTGGTTCAAAGGTTGACCTTGTGCTAAGCAATATTTTCTTGAGTAGGGTGGATAGAATAATTGTCTAGAATGTGCATGGGCTGGGGGAAAAATCTTTTGCTATGTCGATGATTTTCTGGTCTTTTATAAAGGTTGTGATAGTTCGGGACCTGTACATCTTCTCAAGTTGTTTAAGGAGCAAGGCCTTAATCTCAGGTTTACCTTGGAGCAAATGTCCCAAGAAAGAGCTGTGGTTTCTGGACCTTACCTTGATGTTCAGCACACTTCATGTGTGCTGGCGAGTGTTAAGCTGCTACCTGGCTACATGTCGACCATTCCAAGCTAGTGAAAGATAGCATTTCACTTTCTAGCGCGGGCTCAGAATTGATGAAATTATGCTTTCACAGCATGACGACTAGTTTCCAAGAGCAGATTTTAAGGTTAACGAACGCAGGATTTCCAAACCTTGTTACTGCAAGAGCATATGATAAATTGTTAAAGAAGCTGAGACAGTTCTGCGGTGACCGGCACAATCTGGCTGGGGCCAGCCAGCGAGATGCCAAAAGACCAGTTGTGTTACCGTATGTACATAAATTGTCACACAATTTGAAAAATGTGGCCAGAAGGTATGATGTAAAAGTGGCTTTCTCGGCCCCTAATACGTTGTCTAAAGCATGTAAAATTTTAAGAATAATTCTGTGAATGTGGCTCGAGAAAAGTACACGTGTAGAGTGAAATGTATATGTACCTTGTAAAATGAGTGTGGTATCAAATATTATTATCTTGTAGTCTGGTTTATGTAGGTGCAACTGGAAGGTGTATGAATTTAAGACTACAGGAACACAAGAGGGTAGGGGCTTGGTTAGGTGGTTGGGGTAAATCTGCTGTACACTGCACGGGATGTGAAGTCTGCCACCCTTTCCTTTTGGCAACGCGCATTTTGGCAGTAAATTCAGAGAGATTAAATGGGAGATTATCGAGGCGACACATCTTATTTTTCAGTGAAGAATGTGTGTTTTGTCTATCGTGTTAACACGCAATGAGTTGGACTATCTCGATCAGGGAAATGTTGAGGGCGATTTTTGACTCATGTTGTCCTGTATGCTTATCTGTAACTGCGTGGTTTATGGTATTGCTTGGCTTTTTATATATTCCCTGTTCACGCCAATAAACTTTAGTCGCGAGTCAGCACCTGTCTTGTCTCCTTTCTCGTCCCTGTCTTTCGCGCTGGTGGATTCGCCGCGATGGCTCACCTCTGCAGAAATCCATGACATTTTCCTCTTCACACTCGTGGTCCAGCGCATAATACAGCAAAGGCTTTTCAATTCCAAGGAAAGTTCATGGCTCCATGGAACACTGCCTCCTTCTTACAAGACACAGAGCAGCAATCACTGTAGATTCTACCTGTGACACAAAGAGCAAAGTTTTAGTTTGAGTGGACTAAACTAGGAAAGCAGCACAATATATCTATAGCCAAATAACTGAACTGAAAGAAACAGAGGGTAGTGTAATAGTGAACACACTGATATATTGCAAGTGAGATATATGCATGATATATTGTAATATCCAATGCTGCTACCATTGCCTTAGCCAACTAGTTCATAAATAACAATAAATGCAGTATCACAAAAATACTGATAACGTACTATGTGTTAATAGTAGCAATGCAGGTTCCATGAACAAAAAAGGGCCCAGTGCTGACTGTCGTTCCCACAGCAGCCTTGTGACCAATGGCCGGTGTAAAGGAAAGAGGAGGAATGACTGAAAAGAGAAAGAGCCAGGGGGAAGGAAAATAGGTATAGAAGGGCTTAGGATATCATAGGCAAATAAGGTTGTTTAGACAGTGAGCACAAAATAAACATTACCACGCAAGTAAAGACATACAAGACCAAACATATATACCATTGTGCAGAGTGGCAAACTTGATGCCATTTAGCCCAAAATATGTTTTCAATAAAGTGATTATAATTATTAATAGGACAACTGACAGAGTGAAACCATAACAGGGATGAACAAGGAAGTTGTTAATATTCTGGCAGAAATTAAAAGAAGAAAATGGATCTGGCCAGGGCATACAATGCAGAGAATGAATCACCAATGGTATCTTAGGGCAACATAATGAATTTGATGGATTTTAATGGCACAAGGGCATCTGTGGCCAAAGAGTGCCTTAGCACAAGTTAATTTCGTCTACTCAAGGTGAAATCAGAGACCCATTTCCCAAGCATTTCATTCCAGATAAGCTGAGCACCACGCCAGGAAACAGCTTGTGCATTGTATTGCAAGAAAATGAATCTCACCCTAAGAAAAATATAGCAGGAGATAGCTGATTATAAGCTCACTAGATAAGATTAGGTGATTTCTGATAGTGTGGCATGTAGCTGGTGCAAGACACAGATAATTAAATTGGAAAAGGCCATTGTCCTGAGGTGAATGTAAACTAAGCAATGAGGATAATGAAATTCGCTACACTAGAGCTATTAAGAATCAGCTCAAGTTACATGCTTCAAGATGATGCAAGTTTGCTCAGTGAAAAAAAATCATAAGTTCACCCAAGAATTGGTATCTTGGCGGTATCAGGCTGCAGGTGCAGATGAATTCATCCTGCCTCAGAGAAGAGCTACATAGAGCACAAAACATTTTAGGCCAGTCCTACACTGACAGCTGTTAATAACTATTTTAAAACTGTTTTTCATTGCACAAACAATAATACCGAGTTTGTGTTGGTCATGTGATTATGTTACTGAGGCTCTCCTAAAAATTCTAGCCAGAGCTAAAATACAAGCTGTCTCAACTAAGTTTTATATCAACAATGAGAACATAAACACATGCAGATTATTCAAGTAGAAGTTTTATTCTTCACGACGTGCCCTACAAATTTTAAATTATACTGAAAAGTAATAGAGTGGAGTGCTTGTGCCAAAAATACTAAACCTCAACAACAAAGAGAACACAAGATAAAGGCAACAACATATTGCCCAAAATTTAAATGTTTGACAGAACAAATATGAAAAGAAAACCTCTCCACAACTGGAACAAAACAGCGTGATACCGAGCACACATTTGAAAATTGTTTCATCCAAATCCCCAGTCTGGTGCTCCAGCACTCTTCAGCCAGCATGTCATGAAATGTACCATAGTTCTGGTAGCTGTAAAGAGTAAACAGCTGATCCGGCATTTTGATATGTGAACAGTAACCCTCAATGACCACCAGGCTGAATACTTTCAAGAGGCTGTTCTAGTAACAAGACTGCAGTGAAACATTTAGCAAGTTATGCTGGCGTAATAATGCAAACCGTTAATCTGGGAGTTCGCTACCACGCAACTCCGTAGTAACTCCTAAAGTGTTGCAATCGAATGAAAAAAAGGACTGCCTATTATATAAACAAACGTCAAGAGGCTGCAATGCAAGGCCACGACAGAAGTGCTGCAATACAGCAATAGTGATACAATGTACACTTTAAGCAACACAATGAAACATGATCTTTTATCCTTAATTATCAGAATTTAAATATTTGTTTTCCTTGCTCTCTTGCAAAATTAAGTTTAGATCGTGAAAGCGCTCAAAAAGACAAGGATACAGAAAGAGATTTCCACACAGTGCGCTTACTTCCAGTGTCTTTTTGAGCACATCCACTATCTAAACATGGTAACCCAACTAGTCTAAACGCTGTCGTTATTCCAAAATTAAGCCTTTCACAAAATGGGAGCCCCTTTCCCCATACAAGGTACACCATAACTAATCCAACACTTTTTTCATATGTTTTCTCTGAGAATAAACACTGTTTGAAGATTTTGCAATAGTACTTGTCTTTTCGATTCTACGAATGTATCATGCAAGTGTTCAATGAAATGACCATCTGCCTATCTTGATGATTGCTCAAAATCAGGGTATAATGCGCCATGAAGGGCAGGCTCTGCTTGATTTTTATGTTTTCCTAACGAAGCATGTACGTGCAACCCTTCTGCTGGCTTGTATGCAGCAGGTTTGTCTAGCTAGGCGAACTGTGGTTTTGCTATAAAGATGAAATGGTACTTTGGAAGTGAATGGTTTTCTAAAATGCATTTAACATACATACCGGGGCTTTAACAGCACCTGGTGTAAGCAACATCAGTGGGGGGACCGCAGGAGTGGCCTAGTGGTCCGAGCATCTGCCTCTCAAGCGGTAGGTGTGGAGTTCGATCCCCAGTGCCACCGGGTAACCAGCGGTGATACATTGGGTCGTTTCAATGGCCAGTTTAAAACTTGAAAAAACCATGCTGCAATATATACAAAAAATGATTTGTGTGCTCTCTCTTACATGACATAGTTAATCATATCATAGTGTTGGTAGTGCACAAAATGCATGTGTGGAACATATACATGCACTGTTTTTGTTCACATCTTACCTGCTATGTGCTGTTATGGCATGTTATGTGCTGGGAATGCAACAGGTAGTGAGCAATGTTGTGTTGCAGCCTTTCTTCTGATGGAATTTGAATCATGTGAGGTGCAGCTGAAAGAAATTGTTTCATACATAAGTATATTTCATGTAACACAACAAAAAGTGCACAGCCCCATCATGAGTTATGGTTTAAACTAACAGCGAGCTTTTTAGTACTCTATTTAACATATGATGCAAGTTAGTGATGCTGGAGGCACAAAACTAAATACTGTGAGGTAACAAGAGCTAATATGGACAATCATGCCTTTAAGAGATATTGTCAATATATATTTTCCTGAATGAACTAAAGTTATCCTTAGAAGCATGCAGAGGAAGATAATTTTGCTAAATGCCTTTTGCCAGAATAGGCCTTTTATGAACCAGTTGCAAATGAAAAGAATAACTTTAAGACCATGCTATGCATGCTCTAACGCCAAAGTAGTTGCATACAAGCAGTATACTATGCCCCTAGTTTTATGGTGGGCCTGTACTGCACAATTTTCATGCAAGGTAGTGGAAAGTATGTGCCATGAAACAGACCTCTGCTTGCTGAAACTGGCAAATAAGTACTGGGTTTTTAAGGCAGGAAAGAAGTTAGATAGTTCCTTCTGCAGGTTTTGAACTTCAGGTTAGTTATTTGAAAAATATCAATCCCTGAACTGCAATGATTAAAGTTTTTAGCAAATAACATTTCCATTGTAACAGTGGAAACGCTCTTTTATATGAGGTACGACTTTTCAAAAGCCTGCGCTTCATGGTGGCTGTCAAGTAGCCCTGATAAAGAGAAACCAGTCACGACACACAACCAAGCCCCCGTAGCACATTTTCAACTATACCCTCATGATATAGCTTTAAAGTAAGTGTTAAGCAATACAAATACAAATCCCTTGATTTCCTTCATGATTTATCACTGGTGTATACATACAAAGATAACCGTACAAGATATGGAGTGCATGGTACAGAGAGAGTAGGCAGATGGTTTCTTGACACTCAAAAAGTGAACAAGGGAAGGAAAAATCTCAGGGTGCTTGCCGTTTCGACAAGACAACTTGTTTTCGTCTGGGGTCAACATATACAGAGGAAACTTAGAATCAAGTACAGGGTTGTCCACTCTTAGTGCGAACACGCGAGCACATGGCTGTGCTCTTTGGGCCACTGTGTCTGACATTGCCACACATAGAAGTGTAACATGACACGAAGCACCACATCCAGGTGCATCTCCTCTTGCGCCATTTTGCAGCGATGAGTGGCTGCGCCGCACACAGTGGACCTCTAAAGAGTGCGGTCATGCGCTCACATGTTTGCACTAAATGTGGCCAGCTCTGTACATTCCGGAATTGGCATAATTATTTGAAAAGGCCTTGCACATGGTCAGAGGTTTCCCAACCCATATTTTCCCCCTCCTTTCCTGCTTTCTTTAATTTATCGTTATACTTTAACCTTACGCCCTGCACCTCCTGACACCACTTCTCGGAACCTTGGCTGCCATACTCCTCCCCCTGCCCCTTCTTTTTGCCTTTTCTCCGAACCTGCCCTCATTTTCTCTTTTTACTTCAAATTATTTTGCCCCTCCCCCCTGGTATTTTATTCTGCCATGCTCCTTAATTCCTTTATCCTAGTTTTTCAGGAAAAGGCAGCCAGCCATACCAAGCCACCTGTTGTGGCTGGACATAAAGCCATTCAAGCCCACTATCCACACTCCATACCCCGAGATTCGTTTCTACTGAATTGGGCTTTTTTGTTTTCACAGTTTTGCAGGTCAACCGGTTAATCTTCTTTAGCAGCTATCATGCCTGGTCAAGGTTCATGCTCCCCATCGTAACGCCCTTCCCATATCGCACCCTCGTCCCACACAACAGGCCTTTCGCCTCGAAGTGAAAACCTTATTTAAACCCCACCAATGATGAACACTTTGCCAGACAAAGACAAGTCCTCTTGTCGAAACGTCGGCAAGCACCCTGAGGCTTTTCCCTTCCTTATTCAGTTTGTGAGATACCAGGGACAGGTGTTCAAGCAGCCATACCACACTGCTACCCCTGTCACACGGGCACCGCAAAGGCCTTTGAGAATCATATCCAAAGGCGTAAGGAGTGCACTTACCCGGTACAAATGTTGCGCCTTTGTCGCTAAAGGCCTTGGAGGCGAAGGCGCTTAACCGAGACCTTCGCAGCCCGAAGACGCGGCATTCGAGAAGCTGTGATCGCAGTACCATCCAAAGTAAAAAAGTAAAAGCAATAAAAAAATAGATAAGATAATAATGTTTGAAAACATTTTTTTCAAATACGAAACGTGTGTCTGGTTTTGGTTTTTGTACGGGTGTTTATGTTTTATGTTCAAATTTCAAGACAGTGAAAGTGTTGCGGCAACACCGAGCGCCCATGGTGGCCAAGACAATACACGTACAAAACCTGCTCCTGCTGATGAGAGTAGCTGTTGCAGTACTTTTAGGGAAGCAATCAGAATAAAAAAATTGTCAAAGCTCAACGAATGAACAGAATACACCACTTTAATTTTAGAACACTCTCTTCAGCCACCTCGAGTATGGCAGCGGGTGCTAAGCCTGAACGACTTTCACCTTTGGGCTGCACCGTGTAGCTGCATCGCTGCTCCTTTAAGCTTTCGCTCCTTTGGTGAAAAATGGTGCCTTTGCTGGAAAGGCCTTCGAGGAATGCCATGTGACAGGGGTATAAAGCACATTTTTTACTGACACGAAAGACTCAGTGCCTTTAGTTCTGACAACATTCTGAATCATGCTTTGGTGGCTTAGCATATCAAAATACTGGACATGGCAAAATCAGCTAATTAGTGAGGGCTATTATTTGCTATAGGTAAAATTATAACATTCTCCTAAAATAATGAAAAGAAACCACCAGCACTGACATCAATGTACAATTTGGCTGTAACATACTGACATGACAATATAGTTACACGTAAATTCTCTTTTCGCACTTCAAAACTGCATGCATTATTTCTAGAAAGTGCGAGAACAGAAGCTCATACATATTGCCAAAGAAAAGAGTGCATAATAGTACCACTTATGAGGTGATTATCGGCAACTGCAGTGAGCAAGCCTATGTTAATGGCAATCCAGAGTTATTATGTGTCTTACGAGCGCATGCACTTGGAAGGTGATAGCAGCTGTGGATGCAGCTGTCCATCGCAGTTTTGAGTCTGTCGAGATAACACATGGGGTAAGGTATTCCCTGTTTTGCTGCCGAAGGCAAAACCGTCAGCGAGTGGAGTTGCCTTGCTATTCACTGTCAATATCTACTGCTCAAAGTAAAGGAAACTAGGGCATAAAAAATACAGCATTTCATATTATGCTTTGACCAAATGCAGTGAGAATGAAACAGACTAGAGACTTGTCTTATGACGTTTGCACTCTTTACTTTGCACCAGAGGAAAATAAATTTATGTACAGTTGACCTACTGCTTGCCACAGTCCTAGAAGAAATGAATCCAGGTCTCAGAAATTCTACCGAGAGAATACTGATGCTGCATGTGCATTTCTCTGAACTGTTCTGAAATATGCAGAAGTTACCAATTTTTTTACTACCTGATTACATACTGTAATCTTTGCAAGGAATATGAGGTTAACGGACTGGGAAAAAATGTCAGGAATGGTACCTTTGGTACTGGGCACTTGGACAAACAAATGACCCACTGGGCGTCCCCAGGAGCTATGCTACCAGGCACCCCTAGCAACAGTAGTCAATTTTCCAGATCCAAAGGAGCCATGCGAATGATTGCCGAAAAGTCAAGTTTAAGGACAGCAGATGCATGAACACAAAACAGTTTTCCAACTTTGTTTCAGTGTGATAAATGGTTTCAAATCTCTAGACTATATCTGGTAGTACACAAATTATCAGAACACCATCTCCCGCTCAGAATCATCTCAAAACACATTCGACACGCAGTACCAACATGGACAGTTCGTGCTTAATTGAAACCAAAAGTTTACGCTGATCGACCAATATTACTCTAAATAGAGACAGAAAGCGCATGCACGTTGCACTGATGTTATCGTGAACATAGCATGCGACGAGACGCAGGGTTACAATACAAACAAAAAACCACTTTCAAAATTTGAGAACAAAAGGCTCACCTTCTCACAAGTTCGCCAAACCGGAGACGTTGCCGAGTGGCTGCCAACAAAGTCACTCGCAATGCACAGAAACAATAAAAATGCAGTGCCGCTGACTTTCCTTGAGCAATTCCAGTCGATTGAACTTCCAACTGTTCGCACCGACTACCTCTGCAAGCATGTCTAAAAGTTAGCGGCGCAGCCACGCCATTTGCAATTTACGGAGATACACGGGAAATTCATAACGCCATTCGCGTATTCGCGCTCAAGCTCACGTCGCTGATGTCGCAAAGGCGCACAACGGCAAAAACATATAAGATGTATTTAATTTTACGGTAGCTTTTTTAGCTGACAACCTGAATCGTTTGATATATTGTTTTTTTCTTTTCGTTGCATGAACGTTATTACCACCAGCGGCAGTGCAGCTTGGCCATGGCTAGCCATGGCGAAGTCGAAGCGCTAGCCGAGCCCGCAGTCGGAAACATGTGCGCAGTTAGGGCAGTGTGGAGTTGAATGAACAGGCGCTATGGAATGGGTTTTTGTTCTTCCGTGTTCGCTGCGTGCGTCCTGCGCGTTGTGTGTCTTTAGTATGTGTGTGTGTGTGTGTGTGTGTGTGTGTGTGTGTGTGTGTGTGTGTGTGTGTGTGTGTGTGTGTGTGTGTGTGTGTGTGTGTGTGTGTGTGTGTGTGTGTGTGTGTGTGTGTGTGTGTGTGTGTGTGTGTGTGTGTGTGCGTGCGTGCGTGCGTGCGTGCGTGCGTGCGCGTGCGTGTGCGTGTGCGTGTGCGTGTGCGTGTGCGCGTGCACGTGTGCGTGTGCGTGTGTGTGTGTGTGTGTGTGTGTGTGTGTGTGTGGCCGGAACGCTGCATTGGAGTGTACATACAACAGCTCGCTGTCCCGTGCGGCATCGGTGCGTAGTAAAACGATCATGCAAAATGTGCGTTACAATGCCAGTGGCCCTGCACGAAAGAGGAGACTTGAAGCCGACGGAAAAGCTGCTCTCCCTCGTGGGACTGCAAGAATCTGGCGAGTAACAGTCGACGCGCGTTTCGGTGGATGATTCCGTTTACCACGCCAAAAAATTCAGCACTGGCCAACAGCAATGATGAACTGCTCCTGCATCATCACCTGTGTGATGTTTGTGACAAGCTTGTTGGATGTGAACGTGGCCATGAATGGTATTCGCCGAGGAGTGGCCCTCAGGGCGTGGCACCAGTGGATACCTGAAGACGATTACTGTTTGCCCGCGCCCTGGCGCCTCGCATTCAACCGAATGCTTTGGCGTTAATTATCTATATCTGAATTTCACACGTAGTTGGACTCGCAAATATTACAGCGTACAAACGTACCGTCGGAAGAGCACCCTTTTTCATTTTTTTAGGGAGGGGGTATGGGAATTACCGTCTGCTCAAATTTAATGTCACTAATATTTTGAGCTTATTTTCTAAACAGGTGCCGTGGTGGCACTGTAAGCAATGCATTTACTGGGCAGAAGTTTATTTTATGTTGTGTTGGCACAAGGTTAATGATTGTCATTGTACTGTGGTGCCATGTTCAAACAAAACACATAATTGTACACTCTTTGAAGAATGTCTAATGAGGTAATAAATTACTGAGCAGCGAGTATGCACTGTGGTAAATGCGACGAACGTTACTGAATTACTTCACACTTGTCATGTTCTGTTGTCGTTAGTGATTACGTATGCCTTGGTGTCTGCTGCTTTCCAGTGTAGGGGTCGAGAGGCATGTCGAGCTCCACCTAGCAGCTTTTTTTCCTTCCACTCTCTACTGGCCAACATGGTAAAATAAACTCAACATAATGCGTGATTGCTCAGACCTAGATTAGACTACCATTTCACTTATTTACTCTCAGGGCCAATTGGCATCGAAGAGAGGAGAGCGACTAACATAAATACATGTGTAGGCAGATTAATTAAAATGATTATACACAGCAGACTTGAAGGCATTGGATGCAGTGGTGGACATGACGAAGGCAGAGAAGTTGTGACAGCTGGAAACGTAGAAAAGTGGAGATCTGCGTGAGTTTGTACGCGACTTAAGGTGAACGCTAGCAAAAAATTAAGAAGGCGCAGAAGACTGAGGCCAGAGTTAAAACTGTAGTTTAACAGAGGAAAGCACCTCCCAGCAAGCCAAAATGTGCACATGCAAGCAGTTGTGTGTACACAGAACATAGAAAATGAAACTCCTTTTTGGACAGAAGGAAAGCTAAGGCACATTGCTTATTGTGATGTTGCTTAAAAAGCTGGTGTCTAGTTGTTGCCCTTCATATCTGGTCCTTCCACACCCAGCAACTGAAATGCCATCAAAAAGGAGCATCTCCAATCACTCTAATTACATGGGAGGTACACATCGCCAGATGTCAGAGGCTTGGCGTCTCATCTTGCAGACTAGCTAGTTTGGCAGATTTAAACTTTACCGCATGTAAGAGGCATGCGGTAGCCTTGAAGGGGAGTATTTCATAAGTGTTACAGCATATTGTACAGTGCTGGCATGCTTCATTATTTACATCACAGTAATATGCTAGCCCAAGCCCAAGGGCATGTAATGCGAAGGCAAGATAACCGCTGGTCCTTAAGGGTAACGGAGTGGGTTCCAAGAGAAAGTAAGCGTAGCAGGGGGCGGCAGAAGGTTAGGTGGGCGGATGAGATTAAGAAGTTTGCAGGCAAAGGGTGGATGCAGCTGGCAAAGGATAGGGTTAATTGGAGAGACATGGGAGAGGCCTTTGCCCTGCAGTGGGTGTAGTAAGGCTGATGATGATGATGATGATGATGATGATGATGAATATGCTAGCACAGGCTGGAAAGTTTCTAAGTGAACAGAAAAAAACAATGTTCATGCCATATCTTAGCCACATTCTTAGTATTGTATAAAAGTGCAAATAAGGGATTCCTCATTTTTTTGTCAGCTTTTTCTTTCTGTGCATTGATTTTTTGCAAGTTAGCAAGGTTCTACAGTCTTGTGTGCCTATCGGCTGGCCCCTTGTTTGTCAAAGGTACCGAGTACACAATGGGTCGTGTCAGTGCAAGCTAAGTAAACGATGGATAGAAAATTCGTGCTTTCAGAGTATTTCCAGAAAAAACTGCTATTATTTCCTACTCAGGATGGGGGAACAGCATCGATGGTGCACATCCTCCTTGTCACTGCAGCAATTATGGCTGCTCGCTGCTTTTTGGTGGCGTTTCATTTATCTGCAGGAAGAGCAGGCATGAATGGGCGGCAATAGGTACCTACTAAATTAAACATTGCATTGAGCAATATGTTGTTGTGTCGGTGCCTTTGTCGGTGGTTGTGTAGCAAAGATGTAACTGCTACATTGCACTGCATTCACAGATTTGTTTGCCCATGCTTTTGGTTTACTCAGTTGTTTATTTCCTTACCAAATGGCAGATGGAAATTCGGCTTTCAAATTGTGCACTTTCATCATGTTTGCAATGTACTTTCAGCTGGTGTTCAGTTTCACTTTGGAGAAGTTGTCCAACCATTGTCTGTGTCTAAATGTTTTCTAACAGTTGACCTCATTACGCAGCATTTCTCACAGGAAGCAAATGTTGCAGTAACATTTTTATTAAATGTTACTCTATCATGTGGCTAGCAATGTAGCGAAAAATATTTTCATCAAGTCAGCTTTTAACATTGTAGCAAATTAAGGCCTTTGTTATTTAACGTTGCTCACAATTTGTACAATCACTCAACCTTGAAGCAACGTAATGCGTTATCACCCTTCCTCGGCTCTTCATTGTGTTAATCACATTAGACATGCTCACGGTCGTTCGCCATGCTAGTTTGCGGACATTGTTGGCTAAGAGTAAACCAGACAAATAAAAAATCGGACGTCATGTGATGCCTATAGTCCGCGGGCCAGCAGTTCATCGTGTAAAAGTGGCGTCACATCATAAGCGTCTTCTGTTTTTGCTGCCTTTAAGCAAGTTATTAGTGCGGTTGGTGCAACACATAGTCGATGGGGTCAACCGTCCTGTCGTGTTAAGTGTTGATCCCTTAAATTGAATGTTTAGTATTTTTCCCTGCAACGACTACAGAGGAACACGGACGTTTCCTTCAATACTGGACTGAATATACGGTCATTCCCTACGTTTCATTGAAAGCAGAAGTGGTTCTGTATTTAAAACGTACATAGTCTACGTTATAGGTACGGAATTTTTTTACAGTGTACGCTGTTTTTTCAGCCCAGCGTTTGTGTGTCGTTACAAGTTTCGTACCCAATTACAGGAGCATGTATTTATGAAACAGGGTTTTTAAATATTGCCTCGTTTGAGCACAGCTGCTGATGGCATGCCATAAAATATAGCGCATTTGGGGGCAATAGCGGGTGGCAAGCAGTATGGCGAGCATGCGCTGGACGTGACTTTAGACATCAGCCTGCAGTGACGTCAGCAGTACCATTAACAAGAATGAACCGTGTACGTCGCACGTATCTTTGAAGACTGAGTAGATATTTACTAAAAGTAGTAAAATGCATCTTGAAAGCGCGCAAAAAGACAAGAGACGAGGAAGAAACCAACAGGACCGTCCAACAGGACATCTGACACACAATACAATTTCCGTAATACATATTTTGACGGCAACGCCGCCTTCGCTCGTAATAAGCAAGCGTTCGTTATAACTGCGGTCGTTATAAGTGTGCTAAATTGTATTTATAATGATGAGCTACAAAGAAACCACTGGATTCTACAGTCTGTGTACCTTTCCATGCTTAAGGGTTTCGCTGAAAACTCTTTCGTACCAGATAAACTGATAACATCGGTTGTCAAGCCTTTCCACGAATGTGGTTCATTTAATGCGATAAAAGACTGTAGGTTCATATCAATTCTGCCTGTAAATTTTGACTCACGAAAAGCATCTAATGTTAACAATGAGAAAATTTTTGGAAACGAATATGTCCCAAAATCAGTTCGGCTTCATCCAAGAAAAAAGTCCGCTACGCTTCTGGAAAATTTTTTGGTGTTATTTATGTTGCCTTTGACAACAACGAAGTAATGCTTTTTTATTCTGTAGCTCATGGTATGTCGTTGTAAAAATGCAATATTCTTTTTTATTCCGTAAACTTTTTAATGCTCCTCTGAAGAGCTACTTCAGCATCAGGTCTGAAGTGGTTATAACAGAAAGCACATCTAGTGGCAAAGTTATTTATTTTGGTATGCCACAAGGCTCTTATCTCCACCCTTTTAGTTTTTACGGGAGCAATTTGTGCAATATTGTTCCACGATGCCAAATTTGTCAGTATGCTGAAGACACTGCCCTCGTTTCTGTTCATTCATCTTTTACAACAGCTTGAACATCCCTCCAATCTCATGCTTTAGTTGTGAAATAATGCCTAAAAAACTGCAGTTTCAGACTCCCTCAATACGCTATTGTGGCCGCAGGGCAGTGCGCGCCCCGTGAGTGAACCTTGGTGAGCCTATGTGCATTCCTCGAACATACGGGCTTGACGTCACGTCTGTTCTCCGTCAGGTATTTACACACAGTGATCCAAAGCTCCGCGAGTGCTACCTTGGACGATTAACAAATGGACGCCCAACTGCTGTTGCAGTTAACATAGTACAGTGCGCGTGTGTTTTTATTGCTCCATCTTGAACTAATCACGCGCAAAACCTCTACACATTTCTTAATGTGTAAATAGTTTGTGTCTATTACCTCTCCCCCTATCCTTGCTCCCTGTCCCCTCACCTCTCTCATTTTATTTATCCATTCTGTCTGCTATCCTTTATTTTCGTTGCCCCAGCTCAGGTGCTTCAGTAGCGATGGCAGATGCCGGGGCTAGCAAAAATCTTTTCCTTCCTTCTTATTATTTTAATAAAACCGCTTACTACTAAAACAAAAACAAAAATCCAAATAAGCGTGTTTCCACAACCCAAATAAGAAAATTGGTGTACTCTGACCATTTTTTCTGCTGAATCGATTGCTGTGACTGTTCATGAACTTCTATCCATTCTTGGTTAGCGCGAAATATGTAGTGGTGATCTTTGATAACGATATGAGTTTGAGCAGTCACTTTAGTTTTCTCTGTAATAAGCTTCATGCTGTCTCTTATAAATGCTGTAAAATTACTGGTTTCTGCTTCCGTTTTTACAGTTTACAGTGCTCTTCGGTATGACATTACTTAATTTAACCATGTACCCTTTTGTGGCGTTTCAAGGTAAAGTACACTTTAAAAGAAACCTTTAGAACTCCATAAATAAAAGCCTCAGCAGATGCTAATTGTTTTATCCTTTATATACCTTCGCGCGTGACCCTCTTTTTTGAAAAAGCTGTTCGTGCTCACTTCTCGGAATATTGATGTTTATTTCCTTATACTACAGTCCGTTCATTCAGGCATAACCAAAGGTTCAGAACTTCGAGAATTTAATCAAGGTATGGTCGTTTTGAGAGATTTTTTTCGTTGCCATTGTTTTTACTATTTACCCGATTCCTTTTTCATGTTGTCAAAATTCACGTTGCAAAAATATTTGCGAGTGAATTTTTCGATGACTAATTTTGCACCGAAGACTTGTGATGTTTTCTTCTATTCATGTCGCCTTTTTTGACTGCCAGGTGAACGCCCAACAAGCCTCTGGTTTGGGTTGACCCACCTCCGTTCGGAATAAAGACATGTTTACTATTATAGCTATCTGGATCTAAAATATTGTAGCTGAATTTTCGAGCTCTCCTCCGATTAAAGTGTTATATGTCCAGAACCTAATTCCATTGGCGCAATTTTCACATTTCTCTACAAACGGTCTTTGAAAAAGTATTCAATTCAATTAAAAATGCGCGCAAATATATATTCGGAAGCCTGGATGAGTCGCAAGTGACAGGTCTGATGTCAATTTTTTACTTGACACTGAGACGCCGAAAGTTTTACCGCTTTGCAGCGATTACGTAGAACTACTTGCTGTTAATGGGTCTATGCATGCCACACGACAGAACAATATGGCGACACGAAGGAACTTAGGTATCTACCTTTCTTGCCGCTTGTAGTCGCTGCCTCCTTCATAAAATTGGCCTGTGAGCTGAAGATCGCTCCCCTTTCCGATGGCTGCCACATGACTCGGGTGCACTTTTCAGTTAGCACATAATTTTATTCAAATGTCACAATTGAATTTCCTTGCCATTTCAAATGTACACCAGCATTAGGTGCTGGCTATTGTCCGCATAAGGACTCATGTACGCAGAGCATGCCGCGCTAGGAGACAGCTGCAAACACCTTCAAGATATGTGCACGCAGGGGGCGGATATTGTCACAGCTACACATGCACTTAAGGACTGTGAGCGATCCCACGAAAGAAGCGCGGTAGCTTAACTGCGTTATTTACGAGCATTAATAAAAGTTTCATAAACGCGCTTCAATTCGACTGCTTTTTGTGTCTCATAACGTAACAAGCTATATCCAGCAGGCCAGACAGCGACCTATGGAGCAAACGCACCACGAAGGGCGTCCTTTGAGCGTCCTTTAAAAGTTCGTGTCTTACTATGTTAGTGTCAGTAGTAGAACTGCATATGCATTTAGAGGGTAGTAACAAAGAAAGCGAAGAGAAACTGGCTGTCATAAAACATGGCATTCTCCAGGACGTGATAATTATGTGGCGCATAATAAATGACTTCCTGAACCTCAAAAGCCACACTGATGCTACGCCTTGCGTTTGCAAACTCTGTTCTATGCCTGGAATCTGGAATGAATCCCAAACTAGGGTTGGAATTTGTCGCTCATGCTGGTCCGCTAATGAAGCAACCAGAAAAAATATATCAAGCGGTCAACGTTTGAAACACAGGATCACAAAAAGAATACTCAGTATAAAGAACGCCCAAGACAACCGAAGCATGAAAGACGGATGGCTGGAATTGTGAGTCACAGGTGCCCAAGTACATGTCAGGCAACCGTACACTTTTCATGCTCCAGCGCCTTTTGACGCAGCAAACTTGCACAAGGTCATGATTAAGCACGGGCTCCCCAGTTCAGGTGCTTCAGTATCGATGGCAGATGCCGAGGCTAGCAAAAGTATTTTAAAAACCACAACCGAGGATTCCGAGTTTGATATTCTCACAAGAGGCGCACGACACAGGCAAGTGGGGCGATCGACTCCTTCGCAGAGATACGGTTTTCTCGAGGCAAGTACAGCTAGTAGTTTTGCGATATTTGTTTTCTATTTACGAATAATTACAAAAACTCGTTCAGTGTGCGCCCTTCGACGAAAAAGGTGCCGGGCCACCGAGTCCCGACGTCAAAGCCGGAACCTTGAAGAGCAGAGAAGAGAATGCAAGGTAGAGATTAGACTCAGGCAAATTGAAAAGCTGACAAATTAGTTAACTGGAATTTTGTTTGTACGGGTTATTCAACCGATTCCACGCAGCTACAAACCGGATAACCAAGCTAAAGTAAGATAACCCACACGTCGAGTAAAGTTTTTTGCCGCTTTCTGCATAAACGATAAAAATCGAATAACTAGGCCAAAGCAGGACAATGCACACCACGAATAAAGTTGTTTACCGCTTTCTACAAAACCCCGCCACGCCACTAAAATATCTTTACAGTAGTGCGCTTTCTTGGCTTTCGAGGCTCCACACCTGCTTCAGTTTTTCTTCTGACTTCTTTTTTCTCCTTCGCTCTTCACTCTTCAACTACAACTTCCAGGTGGCTGTACAGGTTTCCTAGGAACCGCTTTATAAATAGAGACTGTCACCTTGAACCGTCTTTTCTTGCTGTGGTACTTTATTAAGCGTTTCAACTCAATAGTTGCAATTTTTCCGCGCTGTGGCTGACCGATTTTATATTCGGTTCTCAGGCTGCCCCCATTCCTCCCGACTAAAATAGTGGTTGTCGAGACGGCGCCGAAAATTGTCTTCAATATTGCCGAGAAATTCATCATCGACACAAAATCCACGTTTCTGCTGGACGCAGTGAGCGCTCTTACAATCTGTTTTCGCCATACATTCCCTGCCTGAAAGCAGCTAAAGAACTCGAACATTTTCAGGCAGAGATTTTTCTGCACAAACAGGAAGGAAGCCAACTACTCCTTTGAATGTGCTCTTATTCATTTCTCTTCGCTCCTTCAGAATGGCGAGTTCATCATTATTCCACTAAACTCGGCATAAAGTCATGTGCGTACCGAACAGATCACCTTTAGCATATATCAAAGCCCTCACAACCGTTTTCCTTGTAGTACAGCGGACACCACGCGTAATTGTGCAAAATGAAGTTTGGTTCGGCTTATGGCGGTTTAACGTCCCGAAGCGACTAAGGCTATGAGAGACGCCGTAATGAAGGGCTCCGGAAATTTCGACCTCCTGGGAGTCTTTAACGTGCACTGACATCGCCAGTACACGGGCCTCTAGAATTTCGCCTGCATCAAAGTTCGACCGCATGGCCGGAATCGAACCCGCGTCTTTCGGGCACGCATCCGAGCGCCATAACCCCTTGTCCATCGCGGCGGCTTGCAAAATGAAGCAATGTGTTTCGTAATTTCATAGTTCATAATGTGAAGCATGCCCAAATTATGACCCCTTGTCGCACACCACAGCTCTCCATTAAAGGAATGACGGTGAGCGCGCTTCGCTGGAAGATTTGAAGTGTCCTTTTTCGGGCCATATATCGTGGTAACTAATGAGAAGATAAAGGAAAAGAAGAGAGAGGCTTGTTTTCCCTTTCTTTCTTTTTCTTTTCCTTGTCTGCTGAATAACTAAACGAGGGACTCGGTTTTGACAGTCTTGATACCATAGGAAGCATAAGAGGGTTCTCGCACAGCTTCCCCCCTCACCGTTTGATCACGTTTCACGCGACACTGGTAGTAACACAGTGCGTACTATGTTCGCTCTATGGACGAAGGTGGCGCTGGTGAACACTTCCAAAGTTAGATTACACGCTAACATAAATGCCCCAGAAAGCTGAAGATTGGACAGCAGTTGCCGTAGCTCATTTGGTAGTGCACCGAGCGCGCAGTTTGGAGGTCGTGGGTTCGGATCCCACCGGCGTCATCTGGCGGCTTTTTATTCTGATTTTTATTCAAATATCTTTAAGGGATAAAGTAATTGCACTAGTAATTCCTCCTTGCTCAACACCACAAACTAGAAAATAGGATAAAAACATTTCCCTACGCTAGTTGGTTTCAGTGACTGTTGGCTTACTTCATGGTAACTAGCGCTCAGTTTACTAAGCTGATTTACTATGTTTTCCCTGAACGTAAGTTCAACAAATGAAATGTTAATATTGCATTTTTATTCTTCCAGAGAACACGCAATCATTTTCAAAGACGTAGTTGATGCGGCAACAAGGAAAGCGAGTCAGGTGAACATGTTTTCTACTGTAGTTAAGTGGCCAATCACTACAGCAAATGAACACATGTTGGTCGCGAGCAGTGTGATATTCATACCTTGCAGATGGAAGAGAGTGTAGATTTTGAGAGATGGTGAATCTTAATCTGGTTCACAACGTAGAATAAATAGTAGATATACATATTCATCAAAACGCAGTATCAAACTGCTACGACGACGCCGACATCGTTATGTATCCGAACTCCGGGTGCAGTGTTTGAGCCTAAGAAGCCGGTGCCGTATCAGTGACTAAAATCGATTAACAAACATTTCTGCTATCGACTTTCAGGGTGTTTGCTGCAACAGCAAGTTTAAGCACGGCCGAGACATGTGATAGCGCACGTTCAGTAACCTCTCATCGGTAGGCGTCTTATGGAGATTCGGCGTTCACATAGGGCGGCACCAGCTCTCTAAGGGCACTTCCCCAGCAGCACAAAGCCTTGGTTGGAGTTGACAATGCGATTTTCACGAGTAAGCTGCTGTCATTACCGCTGAATCATGTCACTGACACTCTAAATTAGCAGCTTGCTGCGAGAGGCTACACTGGCGACGCAAATAATCCGCCGCCTTCCGCGGGGTACGGCGTCCGTCTCTTAAGTTTTTGCGACCTGATACGCACAATCCTCTCCAATGCCTGCGTCTTACTTCGCGAAGTGAATAGCACTGCGAAACTCGTTTGCTTGTTGAATCCGGAGGGCAGCAATGGTTTGGATGGCCCAGTGCTCAAGGCCAAGAGCGGTGCGTTTTATACGGCCGTCTCCAGTGAGACAGTTTCTAAATCGCAAAGCGACCATTCTTGCTTCCAGCGCTCTTTGCGCAGAGTTCAAAGATCAGAGCTGTAAAATACAACAAACAATCGACAAAAGTCGATAAAACATATGACTTTTCGAAAAAATTGTGCAATACCGTATCCTACCATGACGAACGGGTTCGATACTGTATTTGCAACTCTGAAAGTATTGTTTGTAAATATTGTTATAATTCTAACTAATATTCAAACTTGTGTTTGAAAGTTAATCGCAAGTTTGCGAGCATTAAAGAGCAGAATAAGACGGTTACTCTCCGTTCTAATGTACAGAGAGCACAACAGGTGCGTTGAAGCCCGGAACCCTGCAGCTGTTACGCGCTTTAAAAACGCTCGTTTCCGCCTAGAAAGTTAACTCGGAACATAACAGGATAATATGAGCTGGACGCCGGCACAGAAGAAAACACACCCACTCAAGAAGACGCGAAGAGTGGCCCCTTCCGGCCATAACGGCGTGATCTTCACTTGTAATGAGGTCAAGATTTATTCCGTAGCCTTAGAAAAGTTAGTTCTATGCGCCCGAACCTCGCCCATTGTTCCGCGAGGATCTAAACACAGAATAGCGCCACGCACACTGAAGGAGCAATGGACGCAGCGATTGCTAAGCGTCCAAGGTTGGAGTTCGACCAGAATTCACGTTCTTAACGCGCGCTTCTCTAATGCGTTTGAAACGGCACGAGGTCGTATGACCGTCCGTCCTTCTGTTGCTTCTCTTCCCCCGGCACGTGGAAACGTTTATTTGTTGATTACCGCACTGAGGCGCGAAGAAAGGAACACAACTTGACGCCATCGACAGATATAATTGGTCCATTTCCGCACCATTGTAAGTGGATAGCAGATGAAAAAGAGACGTGCCGATGCCAATATGCAATGCCTTAAAACTGTCCTACACTGTGTAGACGCCTGAACCGCGCATTGAGGAAAGGGATGGCAGGGGTGGAGGAACAGAAAAGACACATAGCCGCAGGCATGCGTGGGTGGGCCCAAAAAACTTGTGCTAAGGACCGTTGTCTCAGGACCGTTGGCTCAGGACCAATTACTCTTTTGTAATTGCTCTGTTACTGTGCAATTCCAAAAGAGCAATGAATTACTATCACGTTATTTTCCTTCCAACTTTTGCCGTCACAAGACATATATATGTGTGAGGCTTCCTTTATCTCCGGAATGTTGGGATTCATATGCTGTTGATTTCACCACCAGTTCTTTTTCCAAGTTTCTGTCGGTATTTTTCCCACATTTTCTTATGAAAACATCAGTAGCGGCACTGAAGGATCTCTGCGCACGCGCTGGGGGGAAGGGAGGGGTTGTAACGTACGAAGGACATGTGCACCAACGTTTAGTACGTAAAGCATCATGGGTCATTTCATTTCAATTTGAAGTTATATTTGAAATGAAGTAATTGTAATAAGTCATTTCCTGTCAGTAATGTGTACGAGACGTGTTACGAATTATCCACAAAAAGCTGCCAGCGACAAAAATAAAGGTAAAAGAACGGTATATGTATTGCGCAAGAAATTCTAGTGGGAAGCTTTTTTTTCCAGCCGTCTGCACTAGTATTCAGTGACTGGTTGTTCGATGGAACGCGGTACTGGAGAGGCCATGGGAATCGCCACTGTCAGCTTACGATCACTGTCTGAACTTTCGTGGGGTACAAGGAGGAGGACCAGGCAATAGAGCGATAACATGAAAGAAGGGAAGAGCTTGAGAAGGACTGAGAGAGAGAGAGAGTGGAAAGAAAGATTAGAGAACTGTAAGGGGCAGGCAGGAAAGGAGTGTTACAGTTTAAACACCACGCGAAATGTCCCCTCGCCCGCCGATTTGTGGACAGGGCACCTCGTTCGAGCGTGTGCATGTCACGAACTGCCCGCGAGAACACCCGCATTGACGGAATCTTTTGCCATCTCCTCCTTCGATTCTTTTCTGAACTCTATTGAGTATGGTCGTATTTTTCAGTTTTTCATACTCCTTAATGATTTACCTGCACGATTATTGATTATTTTTTTGTAAACAATCAGTCTGCCTAATTTGAACGGTCTACAGTTCCCCTGTTTAGAGCAAGCCAACATTTCTTCTATATTGTCATGCGGAGAGCTTAAACCTATATATTTTAAGCATCTAGATCTAATTACGAGAGATACTGTGTAGCCAACGTACTAGCTAATCTCAGGTTACACAGCCTCCGCGGTGGCTGAGTGGTTATGGCGCTCGGCTGCTGGCCCGAAAGACGCGGGTTCGATCCCGGTCGCGGCGGTCAAATTCAAATGGAGGCGAAATTCTAGGGGCCCGTGTGCTGTGCGATGTCAGTGCACGTTGAAGAACCCCAGGTGGTCGAAATTTCCGGAGCTCTTCACTACGGCGTCTCTCATAGTCTGAGTCGCTTTGGGACGTTAAACCCCCATAAACCAAACCATCTCTGATTACTTAAACAAGTTTCGTTTAATTACTTGCCGGTAGAATGTTTACTCTTCTACTTAAAAATGCAAGGTAAAAGAAGAATTGCGATCTATTGCTTCGGAATAACCTTCCGCGCTTCCTTAAAAGATGGAAATATGGGAAATCGCTTTTAATGAGCCTCTGTGTTCACTTATTGCTAAAATTACATTCTCCAACGACGTTTCACACCACCTCCAGACGAGTCACATTCTTGAACGCAGCAATCCAGAAAATAAAATCTCGTTGAAGGTGTTTTCGGAGAGACGCCAAAGTTTAACGACACCAGAAAATTATTTCCTCACGAAGCAACCGTTGAAGAGCAGAAGCTTGATGCTGCACTTATCGGCTTGGATGGGATTAAAGGAGCGCTTAAGTGTCGACGAGTGGGGAGGAAGTCGAGCTTCATGCAATTCAATTCGCATTTCATGGCACGAACGCGATTTCTGCGAAAGGTTAAGGACTTGAACGATGTCTTCACCCTGCACGTTAAGCGATGCAATGCGGAGAATGTCCATATACGTGGTGCTTATTAACTATCGCGCCTGGAAGAGTAGAAAAGCTGTCAGGACATTGCGACAGTCTCGCACGGCCTTATGTTTTCACACCTATAGCTCATTCGATCAGTGCGCTAGAGTTTGCCACGCAAATCCCTCGGTTGCTCTCTCGGAATAGTCTTTAGTAATAGAATACTTTATACTCACCCCAGTCTATCTCCTGACAAGGAGACGTGTTCTCTGTAGCGTTTATTTACCGCTAAAAGCTGCTAATTGGTCAGCGACAAGAGAAGCTAGCGTGCAGTACCATGTACAATGAAGATTTGAAAGTCCCAATTGGAATCCCTGCCTGAAAAATTCTACCGCGAAAACGCTACCACGCCGCGATGCGCAGATCAAGTTTCTGGGGAGGGAAGAGAGAGAGTGCAAAAGTGTTTTAAGAGTGAGCTCGTACTACTTATGTTTGTCAAAGACGCGCCTCTCTGCAATGAAGGTCAAATTGACTAAATCAGTAACCACGTGACCACACTCCATGATTTGGGCCAGCATGAACTTTGGGACACAAATCATGGCCCAAATCATGGATTCATACCAACTGGCCCAGAAAAATGCCATTTTGCAGTGACCACACTATATCACATAGGAGTAGTGACTACGTAGCGCCTCACTTAATACCTATACTTTCGATCCGTTGTATATGTGCCAGTATAGCGGCAATCGAAGTTGGACACCCCCTAGGACCACCGCTTGCATAAAATTTGGCTGCCACCCATTTTGACGCAGTATGTTTGAAGTGTTTTATAATGACTTTGCATCTTCCCGAGGATAAAATTACTGAGATGAAGCCCAATATATGTGTGGGATTCGCAACGACGACCTTTCCGCCCCCAACCATGCGTTCCGAGGACTTCCATATGGCCATTGCGGCCGAACCGTTTTCGCAGGGCATTCCGGATGGCGTCGAACGATTCGTCGTGTTGTGATGGAAACGTTTATTAAATTTATGAGTGCTATAACGAGGATATATACCGGATATAGCGAAGGTGGCTGTAAATCGCAATAGTTGCGCATAATCTATTAGGTAGATGGCGCTGCTTGTGTCTTAGATGTAAGGTGCCTAGATGCAGTGCGCCGCCGGCAACGGCATCGAGGTGCCCTACTTAGAAGGGGTATTTGAATTCGGGTTTCTCCACAGTTGCTGAGCACACTGATGTAAACATTTGAAGAGCCTGTAGCTAACGCTCTTAAGCCTGTTTCACAAGCCAGCGAAAATGCTAGCGAATCCTGCCGCCGCGGCGGAAGAACCGGTTTTAAGTCGTCGCCGCGATGAACGGCGAGGTTCCAACAAGTTGCAAATTTTCGCTGCGACGCCCCGCTCAATCGCTCAGTCGCTTGCATGTGAAGTCCAACAGTGAGGCAATGCTGGCGGAAAATTTTTTTGTGCACTGAGAAGGGTGCGACACATAAAAAGCGAGGTTTCGGGTACGTAGTGGTACCTGCCTCCTCTCATGGTGGTCGCTCAAAGCAGGAGGCGCCCTATCTTTCCTCGCAGGCTGCCGTCCCAAGCTACGCCTCGAGCAAGACCAAGCCCCCACGTGGCCTGTAGAGTGCTGCCCAGCAGCCGCCGCCGTAGTCCTATTCGCAGCTCCCGGACTGCAGGCAGGCATCGAAGCGGCAGCGCAGCCTCTGCCGAAGTCACAGCGCCAGTTGGAAAGGCAGCCCCGGCACTGGAGCCGAGACAGCAGCGTGGCGTGCCTCTCTGGTGGTCGCCGATGAGCTGCTGCTGGTGCTCCATGCTGGGACCGGAGAACGACGCGCTGCAATGGTTCTATCTTGAGGAACAGCCCATGTAGACTCCGAAATGGCTATTCTGCGCTGCCGATCAATGTGGAGCGGCTCTCGCAGACGTTCGTTTCAAAATATACAGGATGCAAACAGGCAGATCAGCGCATATAATGATTAATATCTTCAGTCAATAATATAACGTACGAGAAGCAAGTTCTAAACATGCTCAAAGTGTGGAGTGAACGCACGTTTATTTGTTCTTTATGGACGTCTGATTATGTGTTGTGCACAGAGTATGACTGTCTACTACGTAATATTATAAAACGTAACAATTGGTTGCTTCTTAATTCCAATCAGACGGGAGAGAAAAAATCGCCAGGCATTCACTTAAGCGCAATTCTAAATCTCAACGACGGCTGCGGTGGTGCGAAATGCTGATGTCATTCGCAGTACACAGCGACTCTGTGTAGGCGTGGAGAGAAGGTGGGTGCAGGGTGAGCGTGCCTCTCGCACAGGCGTGCATCCAACGTGGAACTGTGTGTCAAGCACTGCCACGCACGACTGCACATCCATCCTTATGAGGCGGGCGTCCGGCATGACATGCAGCGTGACCGTTGCCATGACTTCTTGCATGACGTCAATCAATTGCGGCACCAATTGCAAGTGCCACGTTGCACCTGCTTTCCCTCCCTTCCCTCCTCACACTCTTTTCTTTTACGCCAGCGTAAGCTGCAGAATCGAGCACGCTCTGGACAGCTCCGCAGTAAAGCCTTAAAATATCCAGCGGTGCCCTGTGGAGGGCATTGAGACAATTTTGAGCGGGCAAAATTAAGACCTTCAGCACCCGCCGCGGTGGCTCAGTGGTTAGGGCACTCGACTACTGATCCGGAGTTCCCGGGTTCGAAGCCGACCGCGGCGGCTGCGTTTTTATGGAGGAAAAACGCTAAGGCGCCCGTGTGCTGTGCGATGTCAGTGCACGTTAAAGATCCCCAGGTGGTCGAAATTATTCCGAAGCCCTCCACTACGGCACCACCTTCTTCCTTTCTTCTTTCACTCCCTCCCTTATCCCTTCCCTAACGGCGCGGTTCAGGTGTCCAACGATATATGAGACAGATACTGCGCCATTTCCTTTCCCCCAAAAAACCAATTATAACCATATATAAGACCTTCAACAGGCAGCCTTCCTCCTTGACGTAACTGTCCCAGGCGCGAGAACCACTCTTAAGCTACGATGGGCACGAATGAGCTCTTCTTGCTTTGTTATAGATTTTTTTACGCATGGCTAACGAACTCAGAAAGCACCCAACGGGTGTCGGCAAACCGCTTTGGTCTGTTTTTTCTTATTGGCCGTCTTGTTTGCATTACCATAACGCACACAATCATGTTTAACCAACTAGCCCAAGAGTGTGCGTCGCGAATGTTATTTTGCGACGGTTTAAAACTCTTATGAAATTTTTTCCTTGAACAGCGAGAATTGGAAAACTGTATCTAATCAAGGACAACCACTAATTTAACGGCCAACTCTTTCTAGATAACAATCGCTCACTGGTGATTGGTGAGCTCCGTCGGCGACTGCTGGCCTTCGGTGACGTCAGACGCGTCAGTTTCGGGCGGTCGAGTGTCGGCGCGGGAAAGGAACTCGCCCAAGATGCCCTGGTGCGAGTCCTCGTCGCCATAGGAAGCCTGGTACAGCCGGCGTATGACGAACATGATCGCCTTGTCGGCAGAGGACAGCAGCCCGCAATGGCACCCCACCACTGTGGACGAAAGGCACTTCTGAACGTTGTCCGACAATACTCTCAGCATGCCTAAACTCAAAAAGAGTGCAACCGAAAATCCTCCATAATAATAATAATAATTGGTTTTGGGGGGAAAGGAAATGGCGCAGTATCTGTCTCATATATCGTTGGACACCTGAACCGCGCCGTAAGGGAAGGGTAAAGGAGGGAGTGAAAGAAGAAAGGAAGAGAGAAGTGCCGTAGTGGAGGGCTCCGGAATAATTTCGACCACCTGGGGATCTTTAACGTGCACTGACATCGCACAGCACACGGGCGCCTTAGCGTTTTTCCTCCATAAAAACGCAGCCGCCGCGGTCGGGTTCGAACCCGGGAACTCCGGATCAGTAGTCGAGCGCCCTAACCACTGAGCCACCGCGCCACGCTGTTCCTTTTTTTTCTCCGTTGCGGACTCCGCCGACGCGACAGGACAGTCACAACATCTCTCCGCCATTTCTACTCCACCCGGACCAGTTTTGCGCACTGCTAGCGCAAGCCCATGGTCTCCCGCTTTCAACTCCACACTACGCATCGATTAACCTCACTGCGAACTTTTTCCTGCGCAAGCCTTTTGCGCCCGCCAAGATCACCCGCTGGACTTACCATCCCTTTGAACTTTCTTGCGTGGTTTCTACCAACGTGAGAAGAGGCCCTGTAAATGCGCTCATCACTCCGTCATCCTCTTAGCGCGCACTTTCCGTGCCTGCGTTCGCCATTTAATTCCGCTCTGCCGCTCCCCTTTCTATCAACCGGACCTCAACGTCAGCCCCTCCGTCGGCTCTACTCTTGGTGCTTGCTCTCTGTGGCCAGGCAACTGTGTGTGTGGTGTCTTTGTGCGTGAAGCGGGCGGACCTATTGGACATCGTGCTTTTCTGCCCTGATCAGCAACGGGCACTTCACGCGATCACATGAGAACGCTAGAAGGCAGCCGAACGCGTTGTTAAGGAAAACGAAGAAAAGCGGAAAGGCGCCGTGCCAAGTAGGCATACAACCTGGTGGAGTACAATTGGAATACTGTGGCTAACAGGCTCTGTGCTACAGCATATGCTGGATATACGGAGTTCCATCGCCGGTGCCCAAAAGAACCTGCGCGGCAACTGAATGGCCCGCCGGGATTTTGTTGCGTGGCTTAACACCGGCCTGTGATAGACTTACGGCTCACCTGTCATGCCCTCGCAGATGTCCGCTTGGTGGGAGGAGAGGAACACAAGCGATGGTTTCATACCAGAGATGCTAGCAGCGCCACTCAACTGCCTGAACACGGGGCTAAAAAGTACCACTCGGTCGTACAGGCTGGTTAGCACCGGTAGCAAGTGTTGTTCCGGGGCGGGAGGTGTCCTGCATAAACAGACAGAGGCAAGTAGGGGCATAAGGATGCTTGGTTTCCGGTCTCTCGCCGTGGCCGCAGAAAGCGTTCACAACAATCGTAAGGTAATGCATTCGGCTAGAAAACATTTTTCATACCAACCTAAAATCAGGACAAGGCATATTTGGCCAATTCTGCAGTAAATAATTTTTCTTTTAAGGTACAACAAAGAACGCTTAATTGAAGTCATATATATCTGCGAACACTTCCTAAGTGCCCTCGCTCTCGTAAGAGAAGCGTAATATCTTTGCACGGCAGTAAAGCTGAAACAGGAAAGTGGACAGGCTGATCGGAAAACTAGAAAAAAAGCAATCCGTTTAGTTGGGCACTGCATTCGCAAAATAAACTGCGCCAATGAACAGCAAGGAATATTTATTATCCTCTCTTTGAAGGGTATGCCTCAGAGTACCTCATCAGTAAAACAGAAAAGCCGCAGCCCGACCGGATAATAAATGGCAGCAGTGTTGTGGCAGAAGCTATGCTACCTGACATGAAAGGCCTGGCTACAAGGGCGCTAAATGTAGCAATGTTAGCTCTTTCAGTTCAGGACTTACCGAATGGGCAGCGAATTTAAACATTGACATGATAATAGAATGTACATGTCTTGACAAATCCGCCCGTTAGACGCACTGCCACCCCTGTATCTCTTTGCGTATCACGCTAGCCGTATGTTTAGGAGCTGCTCACCCGAAAAAGTCACACTCCGATGGCAATGAGCCCTCGCTCGGCAGGCACTGGTCTCGTCGCAACCACAGCTGGTACACCTCTGTCCACAGGAGCAGAACAACGTACCCGAGTAATGCTCTCCGCCTTGTACTACTTTCTTGCACATATAAGGGGACCCTCAGCTTCGATTACCAGCGGTAAACCTTGCAAGGAAGGATAAATGGAACATACAAGGCGAGCTCTGGCAGCGCTACTCGAGCATCTCCTCGCGCCTCGCTCCTCGAGCCACCGGCCTCAATGTGATCATCTTTTTCATCTTCACTTTCTGAAAAATGTAAGAGGTCCAAATTCGTCGGAGGCGACTGAGCCGAAGGAATGAAAGAGTGCATATATATTTTCTGAGGCGGCACTTAGGCCTAAGGCCAATAAAAAGCTCCCGGAAGGAGATAATATTCTCCAGCCCGAGATGTCACTCACTTGAGCACTTTTGATGGCGGAGGTTCAATTCAAGAGGTATAACTAAATATTCCAAACTTTGTTGCAAAAAGGCGTAAAGCAACTGAGCAGCTGAGAAAGCCTCATCATGGTTGGGAACGCAAAGGCAGTTTTCAGCAGCAGTACACTATATGCTTTTCTCCACTTGCACGTGCGCTGCCTCGACACCGCGTGGCAACCTACCCGCCATGCAGGAGCGCTGTTGGGACCGCGTCGAAGCAAGACAGGGCGCGTACAGATGCTTCACTGGTTACTGCAATGACGTCCAGCAGACACGTGAATCAATAATTCAAAATAAAGTGAAAAGCGGTCTCTTATACCGGGATAAATGTTGTAGTTGGAGCAGGCTGCAGTACACAATACAATATACTGCTGTGCAAATCTCCCCTGACACTTCTCCTTCCAGAGAAATACAATTCTTCGGTGTTGATTACCGTCTCAATATGGTTCGTAATGAAATGGCGTTCACTATTTCTTTTCTGTAGATCCTCATCTAATTTCCACCAAAAGCAAATGCGGAGTCCCTATACTCACTTCAAGACAGTACCTGGTGGTGTTGCTGGCGTATAGAGTTCAGTCAAGCAGATTCCAATTTCAGATGGCTGCGATTAACTATGCACTGTGTAAACAACTGCCCAGTGTACGTGAGCGCACTGTGTGAAAATCAGTATTGTCATTTAAAAGTGGAGATTCACAAAAAACGCCATACTGTCTGGAAGATGTTGAATTAAAGAGCTTTAGCTTTATTGGCCATGCGTAAAACGAGTCTTTTCTCAAACAGCGGGCCAGTGAGGAAAACCTTCAGCGTTTCGGAAAAGTAATAGAACTTTTCCGCCTATGGGAGCGATCGACGCTTAGCGCCATCTATCAGAGAAATTACGATGCACGTCTACTCGTTGTCGAGTTACACCCCTTCAAGATACGTCCCAAACGGAATTTTCTTCGTTTGGGGGGGACAAGGTGGGCCTAGAATTCGGCTTGCGGCGCAATATTGTAACGCTTCAATTAGTAGTTGCATGCGTACAGTGTTTACCTATCATTTAATTGTGGTTTTATTTTTATACTACAACCAATGGGGATTTATTTGCCGATCAAATTCTCAACACAACTGTCCCCGGATTGGTGCCCCTTGTTGTCTGAGTATACGTATATAGTTTCCCGAAGATCTTTATAGCGCTACAAAAAAAAACAAGGACACAGGAAGAAGTAAGCAGGACGGGCGCTGAATCCAACTAACTTCAGTAAGGTCTCCACAACCTGCATTTATACACAACGAAGGACCAGAGCGCTTGCGGATGAAATATTTCTGGTAGATTAGGCAGCGCAGACTGCATGCGGTCTTGTATCCGCGATCTCGCCGGGAAACTGATGTGGTGCTGACGCACGTGTCGCCCTTTGTTTTATAAAAAATGCTTCTGCCAATTCGCGTGCTAATCTATCCTTACTTCTGCTTAGAATTTTGATACGCTCAAGTCGTGGCTCACAGTTTTGGTCGTTCTCATCTTTGCACGAGCGGCAGTGGGCGGTTAGATTTTCAAACGCTTCGGAAACGTTACTAAGTGACCGTTCTTGTTCCCTGGCACGTTCGTTCACACAGCGGCCGGTCTGCCCGACATATACTTTGCCACATTTAAGGCGGATTTCATATACCACACCCGTGGCACACTGAACGTACGGCTTTGCGTGCTTCGTGCCACAGCCGGTACTGCCAGGGCTATTGCTGCTGACCTTGGGACACATCTTGGCCAATTTATTTGGCGCAGAGAAGACCAACGGCACGCCGCACTTGTTGCCAACCCTTTTCAGGTTGTGGGACACCCTATGTATATAGGGCATAACCAATGGATTCGCGCTGCTACGTTGTGGTCTCCTTGCTTTCTTTGGTCTCCCTTTGACTTTCTGCAATAGTGTCTCAGTGACAGCCGCCAATACGTGGTCAGGGAACTCTGCTTTACGCAGTCTAGCTATTTCGCCCTGAAAGGCCGGCTACATCATGTGAGGGCACGACTTGAGGAGAGCGGATTCCAGGGAAAGGAACGCAATAGCCCTCTTGACCGTTTTAGACTGTCCCGAATAAAAAGGTAAGACATCTTTTCTGGCTCTAGGGCGGTAACACCAGCAAACACATCTGTCTCCGAGCTTGATGTTGAGGTCTAAAAATTGAAGGTTACTTTGTTCAGGCACCTCGTATGTTAAAGAGAGCCCTTTGCCGTGTTGTCGAAACGTATCTGAAATCTCATTTGCAACTTCCTGGCAGCCACCTGTATTACGTCTCTTTAAAATCACAAAAAGTCATCAACATATCTAAAATCTTTAGGGCTGTTTCATCGTCAATAAGTCGAGCCAAAATGTTCTCAATTGATGAAAGAAAAATGTTGCACAAAACAGGAGCTACACATGATCCCATGCAGGTGCCCTCATGTTGTAAAAACCGTCGGTTGTCAAACTGGATAAAAGTGGCATTGATATAAAACTCTAAAATTGAGATACAATTATCGACACTCAGGCCAGCTGCATTCTGAAAGGCAGTTACGCCGTTTCTCTCAATGCAATCACTAACAGCAGTAAACAGGTGATTATGTGGTACTGAATAAAACAAATCCTCAACATCTATAGAGAAAGCGTGTCCAATTTGCTGCTCCCCTTCCAAAAAGCTGCCAACATCCAATGAATTTTTTATACCGAAAGGATCTGACACAACTAGCTTATTTAGGTGCTTCAGCAAAAACCGACTGATGTGCTGCTGCCAAGTGCCTTTTTCGCTAACTATTGTCCTTAACGGGGCATCAGAATCGGCAAAACCATGGACCTCGTGAACCTGGCAAGAGCTATCACGGACTCCAGGACGAAATACCTATCGGTGTTCTTTACTGTGAAAACTCACAATTCTGATGCCCCGTTAAGGACAATAGTTAGCGAAAAAAGCACTTGGCAGCAGCACATCAGTCGGTTTTTGCTGAAGCACCTAAATAAGCTAGTTGTGTAAGATCCTTTCGGTATAAAAAATTCATTATATGTTGTCAGCTTTTTGGAAGGGGAGCAGCGAATTGGACATGCTTTCTCTATAGATGTTGAGGATTAATTTTATTCAGTACCACATAATCACCTGTTTACAGCTGTTAGTGATTGCATTGAGAGTAACGGCGTAACTGCCTTTCAGAATGCAGCTGGCCTGAGTGTCGATAATTGTATGCCAATTTTAGAGTTTTATATCAATGCCACTTTTATCCAGTTTGACAACCGACGGTTTTTACAACGTCAGGGGATCTGCATAGCATCATGTGTTGCTTCTGTTTTGTGCGACATTTTTCTTTCATCAATTGACAACATTCTGGCTCCACTTATTGACGATGGAACCGCACTAAAGAGTTTTGGATATGTTGATGACTTCTTAGTGATTTTAAAGAGACGTAATGCAAGTGGTTACCAGGAAGTTGAAAATGAGATTTTAGATACGTTCCGACAACACGGCAAAAGGCTCTTTTTCACGTACGAGGTGCGCTAAGAAAGTAACCTTTAATTTTTAGACCTCAACATCAAGCTCGGAGACAGATGTGTTTGCTGATGTTACCGCCCTAGAGCAAGAAAAGATTTCTTACCTTTTGATTCGGCACAGTCTAAAATGGTCAAGAGGGCTATTGCGACCCTTTTCCTGGAATCCGCTCTCCTCAAGTCGTGCCCTCACATGATGCAGCCGAGCTTTCAGGGCGCGGTAGCTAGACTGCGTAAAGGAGGGTTCCCTGACCACGTATTGACGGCGGTCACTGAGACACTATTGCAGAAATTCAAAGGGAGCCCAAAGAAAGCAAGGAGACCACAACGTAGCAGCGCCAAGCCAGAGGTTATCCCCTATATACATAGGGTGTCCCACAACCTGAAAAGGGTTGGCAACAAGTACGGCGTGGCGCTGGTCTTCTCTGTGCCAAATAAATTGGCCAAGATGTGTCCCAAGGTCAGCAGCAACAGCCCTGGCAGTTCTGGCTGCGGCACGAAGCACGCAAAGCCGTACGTGCAGTGTGCCACAGGTGTGGTATATGAAATCCGCCTTAAATGTGGCAAAGTATATGTCGGGCACACCGGCCGCTGTATGAACGAACGTGCCAGGGAACATGGACGTTCACTTAGTAACGTTTCCGAATCGTTTGAAAATCTACCCGCCCACTGCCGCTCGTGCAAAGATGAGAACGACCAAAACTGTGAGCCACGACTTGAGCGTATCAAAATTCTAAGCAGAAGTAAGTAAAGATTAGCATGCGAATTGGCCGAAGCATGTTTTATAAAACAAAGGGGCGACACGTGCGTCAGCACCACACCAGTTTCCCTGCGAGATAGCGAATACAGATTATTTAATAGACGACAGCATGCAGTCTGCGCTGTCTAATCTACCAGAAATATTTCACCCGCATGCGCTCTGGTCCTTCGCAGTGTATAAATGCAGGTTGTGGAAGCCTTACTGAATTCAGTTGGAGTCAGCGCCCGTCCGGTGTACTTCTTCCTGTGTCCTTGTTGTTTTTTTTTTGTAGTGATATAAAGAACTTCGAGAAACTATGCTTCACCAACTAGCTCACAACGTGTTTTGATACGTATATAGCCGAACGAATGTATGAACACAGCGGTCCCATAACGTGGCAGATAGCCGGTCTTCTTTGGTGCAACGCTCCAGCCTGAAGCGTAGCGGATCCCTAGGCCTCGCCACTCTACCCCGAGCAGGAGACGCCGCCCCCCTGGTGCAGTAACCAAACGAAGGTTATTTGACTGGTATCTAACATCAAGACTAGAGTAAAATTTCACAAGTCATGGCTAGGTGGCTTGAACCACCACCCGATTTAAAGGGTTCAGCCTTATTCATCCATCCATTCATCCATCCATCATCGCCCCGGCGCCGGGCCTCTGACCAGCTGCCCGGGACCACGTGCTGCCCTGCCGACCTCGTAGCCTTGTGGAGGTGCTGTCCGTGCCGCACCCGCCGATTCCTGCCCGGCCCCAGCATGGCAACCAACGGTCCCCGGGAGGACCGACGTTCCGCGCGCCTCCCCCGAAGGCGCACTGTTTAAACTTTGACAACCGAGGCCTCGGCCGACGATATTGTCGACGTCAACGAGGCTGTTGTTGGCCACAAGGGGCTGGAAACACTCCAGCACGTCAAGTTTCGCATCGCCGTAGCCTCGGCCGTGGCGGCGCAGAAGCTCTTAGCGGAGGGCGCCTTCATCGTGAATGGCGCCTCTCTCCCGGTCACCTGCGTGGGCGGCGCCACCGTCATCATCGCCGTGTTTCGGCCGCCCCCACGTGGGCGATGCTTCGTTGGCCTCGGCGCTGAGCCCTTATGCCAAGGTGCTCGATGTTACCCGCCCATTCCTGAAAGACCGCCGGCACGTCGACGATAGGCTGCTGCTGGAGCGCATGGAGATACGAAAGGCGGTGCCCAACTTCGTCACCGGGATGGGCTTCCCTCCAAGCGCGATTACCGCGGCGCTCAGAGGGTGTGTTCACGCTGCGGACAGGATGGCCACGTAGGCACAACGTGCCGCACGCTGCGGTGCTCGCGCTGCGAGGCATTCAGCCACGACACGGCCGGGTGTCAAGCGGCGTGCAGGCGATGCGGGGGGCCGCACGCTACGGCGGATTGCCGCGCCCGCGCTCTTATGCAGACGCGGCAGCCGCCAGGAAGCCCGAGGCGCCCCGAGCCGAGCCGGCGAAGAGAGCTGGAGACGACCGCCCGCAGTCCCCGGCCGAGCACCGCCCGGCCAAACCCCACAGGGAGGACCAGGCCGAGAACCTCCGGTCGACACCCCCCAGAGGACCAGGCCGAGTACGCGGCCGCCAACGCGCTGCCGGAGGGCTCCTCCGAGCTCTTCGCCTCTGGTTCACCGACGTCGCCGGGCGTCTCCGACACGACGGGAGCGTTCTCCCCGGAGTCGCTACCACCTTTCTGCTCGGCGGACGAGGCGAGCCGGGACTCGGGAGTTCACCTCGTCCCTGACGGATGAGGGTGGGCCTTACGACAGCGGCTTCGTGCTGCGCCTCACCGGGGACCTGACCTACGCGCAGCGTCAGGTCCTCACCCCCTCGGACAACCAAAGCCTGCCCCGCCGTGCGCCCCGCCGCCAACCAGACGACGAGGAGGAGGAGCAGCGCAGTCAGCGGCAGCTGAAATCCCTTGATATTGAAAGTAGCGACACTCTCCTCCACTTCCGCGTTTTCCTCCTCGATTATCCTCGCCCTCCGGATGTGCGCGCTGAGCACGGCAAGCTTCGCAGGCCATCGCGCTCGCCGGCCCAATGCGTTAGCAGGCGCACATGAGCGCGCTGAAGTTTGCGTTTTTTTTCAAGCTCTATTATTAAGCACAGCCACGAGAAAGTGATGCGACATGCGTGACTCTGCCACGAACAACATTTATCACTTTCTCGCTCGAGCAATGAAAGCACTAACCGTGAGCGCTTGTGGCTTGCACAATCAAACCGCACTTCGTGCTCCTCAATAGGGCAGGGCAGAGTTTTTAATAGTCTGAGATTTGAGTTACGTTTCAATTCAATATTTTTCTGTTAACTGACGCTCCGCTAAATGCAGATATGACCTAGCACTACATTTTCGCGGAGATACTGTTCATGACGCTGTTATGTTGTAAACGAACGAGGCAAAGACCGGTATTTTAGGTAACGAAGTCGTTTCACGCGTGAGTGAGTGGCTGGGAAAATGCTGGGATTTTTTTTTAATGCGCGTTATGCATTTTTCCGCAGGTTTCAGACGGAAAATTTTAAACTTGGCTCGTCGCAGTGATGCACACGCTGCGGGTTTATTGCCGCCATTACAAATTTCACGGCCGCTAGAAAGAGAACAATTTGATTTTTTTTAGTTTTTTCGTTAACTTTATTAACTACTGCAGAAGCGAGTCTGGCCAAGGTTTTGGCCTGAACTTTTGGAGTGATGCTGGTGCCAACAGAAGGGTTTAGTAAGTGGCGGGAAGATATATTCTCTTGATGACTCATCTACGCTAATCGCTCGAATGCATTCAATGAATGCTTCAGATACCCGTGCTGAATCAATATTCGGCTCTGTGAAGCGTGATCAGAAATGATGTGTTCATTCTGCGACTAAGTGAAAGTTAAACTTCTTGCCCTCCTCCTGATGGGATAGCCGGATTGGGCTAGTCGGTTGCTCCTCGCGGGCGGTGAACGATGATGGCACGCTGGCTGGTGATCGGTTAGCGGTTAGCGGTACGAAGGGCGCTTCGGGTCTTCGTCCGCTCGTCCGGCGACAAGTTGCCGGTTGGGGCAGCAATTCCAACTTCTTAAGACAAAATTTATTTATTAAAGACGGTATTGATAAAAAAGGCATATATGAGCAAAAGGCAGTTTGAAAAGGGCAGTTTAAAAAAAGGATGCTAAAAAGGCTGTTAAAAACGGCCGAGCTTGAGACGGCGCGCTGTCCAAAGTCGTTGTTTCCCGCGGGTTTTAACCCCTTCAATAATTGGGCGGAGCTTTACCAAACCAGCTCTCGCCGAATTTGAGCCAATAGCCATGCAATGTACAAGTGGGCGGAGCCCAGGGCTCACCTGTCCGAGCCCAGCGGACACCGCTCCTGCTGGAACGAGCAGGGCGCGTGACTCCGCATACTTAGCTCGCTGCATGCGCATTCCATCGACTGATACGCACCGGATTGACAGCCAAGGAATGTCTTCCGCGGGACATGGTTGACTAGGCGCCAGAACAGAAAAGGATTAATTCCGTAGCTGGCAACGAGGCACCCTAAGCGGGGGCGTCAAGCCTCGACGTGCATTCCTCTATTTCCCCGGGGCATGACCGCTCCTGGGAACAGGTGCGGGGGGGGGGGGGGGGGGACCATCGGCGCCATGGGCTTCTAACTTAACCCCTCCCCACAAAGAATGTTGGGGGGACGCTTGCTGTACACACAACATACCGAAGCCCACAATAACATGAAGGATCCGGCCTCAACAAAATATGGAACGCACAAAAGCACAAGGGACCCGGCCCCCACTGGTCACTGTACCAACAAAATAAATGCGTCTGCGTGCTACTAACCATTGGGAAGAAAAAAAGAAAACATGCTAGGGAAGATACCTTCCGGCATTCAGACGCAAGCACAGTTTACACATTTCAGTTGCAGGACGGCAAGCAAAAATGAAACTCTCTTGTAAAATCAAAAAACGTATACATGCAACAACACTGGAACTAAATACCGAATGAAGAAAACATACAACTCCAGTTCTCATGAAGTGGCATATACACCGCAACACGGTGCCGACGAGGGCAAGACAAGCATAATGACACGGTGCTCTTCGTCACACACGGATTGGCTGTCACAACGGGAACAGTTCACACATGACACAATTTGCACAGTGGCATGAGCGAAATCTTCGCGTTCCCCCCTCTCACCCACCGCCCGAATGTGTGCTCGAGCCAGAATGAATTTTTACGCCTATCGCAACCTGGCAGTGGCAAAGTGGGTTAAGGCTGCGGCTGTTATGCATTTGTCGCTATCCACCAAGATCGAACATGCTGCCCGGTGGCATCAAAGTGAACAATGCGGTCTGCAGCGTGCACCATTCTCGCATTCGTCCTGCTCTCCGGTTGTGTCCCTCATCTTCCTCGAAGGAGACGCCGATCGTCTGCGCATATGGGGTGCAAGCCTTCGCGAAAGGCTCTAACTGCTCGTGTCTAGAGAGCCTCTTAGAGCGTGACATGGCCAACTCAATGAATTTGTCATCAGAGGCCTCAATGTTTACGATCCGCCTGTCGCCCAGACCCGCAAGGAGATCCCTGCATGAGTCGCGCTTCGCCTCTATCAGCGGTAGTGTAACTTCGCTTCTCCCAGGGCATGGGGTGAATCCCCCGTCGTCACTGCTCTCATTCCCTTCATCTAGAGCCAAGCTTATTGCGGCGCTGAACGAGTCTGAGTTTACGGGCTCCAAACAGTCGCGACTACCCAGCTCTGGAGCTAGCTTCTCCAACGCAGCTGTGAAGGATGCGCTTGCTGCTTGCACACACACGCCGCTTTCGCCAAACGCTCTCTGGCCTACTGGCGCTTCTACTGGAAACATGTCACACTGGGCAACCCGTCCTTCAAGGCAGTCCGTGCCGTTTCGCTCATCAGCGCCATTAGCCTTACTAACCACATGCTCGGCTACTTCGCAATATTCGGCCTGCATGGTCTGATCGTTGGTCGAATGTTTCCCGGGCACGTGCGCAGGGCCCACCTCCGCCCTAGGAATCAAGGGGTGTTGGTATGTGTCAACACCCGTGGTTGACTGCACAACGTGCGGCTCCACGACTCTACTGATCGCTGCACCGTCTGGAGGAACCTTGTTCTCCTCCTGACTGTCCTCAATAGGCACCGAATGAATGCCGCTGCCGCTATCCTCTTTAATCGCCGCATCGATCAGCGTTTGATCAGCGTCGTTTGCGATGATAAGGCATGGCTGTGTCTGTGCCGTCTTCGGCGGTACACGCGCCGCTCTCCGTGAGCATTCCTCCTCCTCAATTCTCTTCCCCTCCTGCCGGAGCTTCTCTTCGGCTACCGCTAACTGGCGCTTGAGCTCTTGGATAATAGCGTTGCCTCGCTCCTTTTCAATGGCCCGCTCGGCCTCTGACATTTCTGCGCGCTCAGCGCCATACTTGTCGTATCCACCTACCCAGCCTATTGTGGCCATTGTGCCTTGTTTAAGTCTAACCCCGCGGCTCATGCGCACCCGAGGCAAGTAAAGTGAAAATGGGGAAACTCACTCCGTTGTCGGGTTTCCGGTCATGTCTCTTGCTTCGAGGCAGCAGCAGGTCACGTCCCGAGTCGCAGTGGTGTGGCCGGAATCTGCAGCTTGAAGCAGGCCCTTCACGTCCTCCCGGCCGAAGTAGTCGCCAGCCGCAGGTGCCGCTGAAGTCGCAGCGCTTCGCTCCGTCGGTCAGCTTCCCTCACTCCTCGGCCTCACTTGGACTTTGGTCCCTGGGGCTTCTCACCAAGATGTTTCCACGTCAATCTTCTGGAAGGTACTGCCTCCAATCGCTCTGCAGGAAGCCGCTCAGACGATCCTGGTCACGGCACCAGTTAAACTTCTTGCCCTCCTCCTGATGGGATGGCCGGATTGGGCTAGTCGGTTGCTCTTCGCGAGCGGTGAATGATGATGACACGCTGGCAGGTGATCGAATATACGGCGGTTAGCGGTACCAAGAGCACTTCGGGTCTTCGTCCGCTCGTCCAGCGACACGTTGCCGGTTGGGGCAGCAATTCCAACTTCTTAAGACAAAACTTATTCATTAAATACGGGACTGATAAAAAGGCATATGAGCAAAAGGCAGTTTAAAAAGGGCAGCTTCAAAAAAAGGCTGATAAAAAAGGTTGTTAAAAGCGGCCGAGCTTGAGACTCGGCGCGCTCGTCCAAAGTCGTTGTTTCCCGCGAGTTTTAACCCCTTCTATATTTGGACGGAGCTTTACCAAACCAGCTCTCGCCGAATTTGAGCCAATAGCCATGCAATGTACAAGTGGGCGGAGCCCAGGGCTCACCTGTCCGAGCCCAGCGGACACCGCTCCTGCTGGAACGAGCAGGGCGCGTGACTCCGCATACTTAGCTCGCTGCATGCGCATTCCATCGACTGCCACGCACCGGATTGACAGCCAAGAAATGTCTGCCGCGGGACATGTTTGACTCGGCGCCAGAACAGAAAAAGATTAGTTCCGTAGCTGGCAACGAGGCACACTAAGCGGGGGCGTCAAGCCTCGACGTGCATTCCTCTATTTCCCCCGGGCATGACCGCTCCTGGGGTCAGGTGCGGGGTGGAGGTAGGGGGGGGGGGGGGGGGGGGACGACCCATCGGCGCCGTGGGCTTCTAACTTAACAGTGAGTCTCACGGGAAGGATTTGTGCTCTTATAAACTATGGAGCTAAAGAATCTGATGTTATTTTGAAAACACTATTCAATGCAGTCATCATAACAATCTTGACTGCGACAACTAAGCTTGCTCTAAAAAGCACCTTTTCTGTGACTCGCTCCTCAGGTCGCATCAGATCTCAGAATCGCGGTAGAGTTGCGTGCGGGAGCGACGGTTGAACGAGGTCCTTAATCTCCGTAGAGATTCACACCCCCTATAGTCCCTCAGACAGACGATGGTATAACACCGCTAAAGCAACCACGCTAGAGCTCTGGGGCACACAGGAGAAAGACTGCCGTACACGCTGCGAAAATCAACATGTTTCTATTTTGCACATGGCTGGGAGCACTCGTATTTACTAGCAAAAAAAATGAACGTCGACGATGCAAACGGTTTTGGCGGAAACCAACACTGTGATTCAGAAATTAAAGTGGCTATAATAGGCGTAATCCTCGCGCCAACAGACGCGAATAGAACACACCGAGCAATGCCATCAAATGGAAAGATTAGCATGTGAAACAACGCACAATGGTCAGCGAATTAAGCAAAATTATCAGCTTCCTCATGATCTCGCAGGAAGTTTTAAGTATACACACTAGTTTAGGTACCACGAAATGCACAGTACTTCGCCGAGGACTGTGTGCTTTGTCAGAACAAATTCCTTAAGGGTGATGTTTTGGATGCACTTTTTTCTTCGGCTGATGTCATTTTTTCCTCGAGCAATCGCGAACAGCACGACGCCATTTTCATTCCCGCTTGTGCACTGAAGTGCACCGCAATCGGATATAGCGCGGCGCTAAAAGTTGGATTCGAATTGTCAGCACGTAAGCCAACGGAGCTCGACCCGCAGCAGAGGCAGACAGCCTGCACATGGCGCCGCCGAAAGACGAGAGAACACAAGAAAACGATCCTTTCCCGCGCTTTGCCTGGGCGACGGCCGGGCGGCCCAATCATCGTTAAGAAAATCGCCGAGCAGAGAGTTGGGCGAGGAGGATGTGCGAGAGTCCGCAGCCCGGCGGCAAAGTTCACATAAATGCGCTACTTTCAATATCGAGGGGCTTTAGCGGCAGCTCGTCGACAGCGCCCGGCGCTACAAATGCGGCGGCGGCGAGTGGAATGGCATGGAGGAGGAGGAGGAGGATAAACTTTATTTTCGTCGACCAAGGTAGCAGTTGGCGTGGGGTTATAGCCCCATCAAGTGGCCATGAGCCCGTGGCGTTCGGCGACTTCCAGGGCTCTTGTCACAACCCGGATCTGTGTGTCCGAGTCCGAACTGAGCAATGCGGACTCCCACTGGTCTGGATCCGAGAGCTGCAAACCTCTCGGAGGGGAGCCCTGAGGGCAAGCCCAGAGTATGTGGGATAGAGTGGCATGTTGGCCACATAGTTGACAGGAGGGAGAGTAGACCCCAGGGTATATGCGGGCATATATCGCGGGATTGGGGAAGGTGTTCCTTTGGAGTTGCCTCCACGCAACCTCTTGTGGTTTGGTGAGAGAAATAAGTGCGCGGGGATATAGAAGCCTACCTAAACGGGAGTGCATGGTTATGTCATGAAATGTAACCATACGACCTCTCGCCGTCCGCAGGACGGGTGACAACACATCCCAGTCGACAATTCCTCGGACATGATTGTGCGCCGCCTCGTTCCCCGGATGGGATGAGTGCGCAGGGACCCAGATCAATTGGACCGCGCGGATTGGGTCCTTGGTGGACCGGAGGAGAGATAGAGTGACGGGGGAGATTGGCCTTCGGCGAAATTACGAAACCATCTTCAGCGACTCTAAATCTGGAATTGCGAGTCGTCGTGAGCGGGTGAGCCAGCCGCCCGATTTACAAGCGCAGGCGGCGGACGATATGGACCCCGGCAAATTGGCGGGGAAACACGTGAGGCATGACGCGGATGATAATTCAGACGGCACTGCCCCGCCCCAGGCAAAGAAGTCTGCCCCAAGCTCCGCTCATGGCGGGGCTTCTTAAACGTGTAGTGACAACGTCGCCGCTCTGTATTACCATCGTGGCGTTAGTGCACCTCCTCTCCCTGAATGTTCAGGGATTTAGGTCGCCGGACAAGCAGAGAGAGCTGATGCACTTCGCCCGACCACAGGGAATCGACATCCTGTTTTTACAAGAAACAAACTAACGTTTCCCATGCGAGGTCACCGATTTTAAGCCCAGGTTTTGTGTTGATGCTTTTTTCTCGTGAACTTCTTATTTCGTGCGGTGTTGGTGTGGGTTTTGTGAACCGTTCCCTTCGCTCAGGCGCGCACTGCATTTATTTTTTCGACGGCCGGACCCTTGCGGTCCTGTTCTACTTGGGTGGTAGGCGCGCCAGAGCGGTAGTAGTGTATGCACCCGCTTGCCATGCCGATTCTTCTGATTTCTTTGATTTGTTAGATTCTTTTCTGGTATAGACTGTTACCCTTGTTTTCTTGTTGGTGATTTTAACTGTGTTTTGGATCCCGTACGAGATGTTCGCAGTCCAGGCCAGGGGTGACCCTACGCCTGGGTCCGGTCTCTACGGGATATCTGCATTCAGTTTCTTCTGACCGGCGCTTAGGTTAAGCTACACAGTGATAGCTTTGGTGGCATCTGTGAGCGGGGCAGGTCAGTTATCCTTCTTGATAAGTTTCTTTTCCCACGCGAATTGGAGTGCTGTGTCGTTTCTTGTGATGTGCTCGCGTTTCCTCCGGGCACCCCGAGCATTAGCGATCATCGACCTCCGTCAGCAGTACTGGGCACGGGCGGGAGCGCCCGACGTTTAGACGCGTGGTATATGAATCCATGTCTACTGACAGATTGATCGAGCTTGGTAGCTTTTGAACGCGCGTTGGGAAGCCCAGATGGAGACGACGAAGGTCCCAAGTTCTGGGACGATAAAAAAGCAGCCTGGCGATCGCTCTCGGTTCGCGAAGGGAGCCAGCGCATAAAGCGCATCACGGGCGACATAAACAACGCCCTCGCCCTATACGCGCCGTGCATCGAGACGCGCCGCTCACCTTCACGATGCGCGATTGGCTTGACTGAAAGCGCGCTACCACCGGCTACTCCACCGGTCCTCGCGTGCAGCTAGCCAGGCGCTCGTACAGGGCAGGCAAGTTCCGGATCCATCCGTGCTACGACAAGTGCGAGCAGGTAGACCGGACGAGACACGACAGGTTCGCGTGGAAGAGGTTGTTTTGCTTGACGGTTCTAGGAACAGCAGTGCGGCGGTCATCTCTGACGCTTTTACGCGTCACTTTTCGCAACTGTTTGTTTCTGGCGCTGAACGGCGGGCCTCCGCCTCTTTCACTGACGCCGTTCGTAGTTTTTGCGGCCAGTTGCCTCAGGTGCCGAGTTATCTAGGCACACAGCTTAGCTCCCTAGTAAGCTGCGAGGAGTTCTTCGCGACAGTTAAAGGCATGAACACCACCTCAGCTCCAGGCCTTGACGTCATTCCCACCAGCTTGTATGCCAGGTTCTACACCGTCCTAGAGGAACACCTTCTACGGATGGGGAACGCATTTGCCAGGGATGGTGACAGGCAGGAATCTTTTAGAGACAGGCGTGTAGTGCTCATTCTGAAGCCTGGTGGGTGTCTATCTGACTAGCAGGCGTGGCGCCCGATCACTCTGCCTAATGCAGTTTACAAGATCGTGGGGTCACTGCTGGCTAAAACGTTGAGCAAGGAGTTAGCGGTGCTCATAAGCCCTACGCAGACCTGCAGCGTGGCCGGACTCTCGGTGGTCTCGTCTCTTTCGCTAACGCGTGACTTCACGTTCACTTCGAGAACGGGAATACCGGGTTGTTTCGGCTCACTCGATTAGGCGAAAGAATTCGAGTTGAGCACCGCTACCTTTTTGGCGTTCTCTGGGCTTTCGGCTTCCCGGCGGAGTTCGTGGAGCGTTTAGAACGGCTGTATTCCGACCTTACAGCTCGTTTACTTTTTAACGAGGTGTTAAGCGACCCATTCAGGATAGAGCGCGGCATTAGACAGGGCTGTTCCCTGTCGCCAATTTTATTTGTATTTTGCTTAGACCCGCTCCTTCGCCGCATAGCAGAGTGTCCATCGGTGCGCGGATTCACTTTGCCGGGCAAAGGCCAGGTGAAGGTGTCCGCGTATGCTGACGACGTGTCCCTGTTTTGAGGGACGAGGACTGCTACGCAGCATTTTTACGGCTTTTTGCGACTTACAGCGAACTGTCCCGCACCCTGCTTAACGGGAGCAAGAGCAAAGCTCAGCGCTTCGGCGCTTTTGCGTCAGAGCCGCTAGGCGATGTGGAGTGGGTCTCGGCGGTTAAGGTGCTAGGCGTGGTGTCCCTCTCCTCAAAGAAGGTAGCCCGCAAGTCATGGACGCAGTTGAGAGCAACCGCAGAGCAACGCCTGGTAGTGGCAGCGCGTTTTCGCCTATCGCTGCCGGAGCGCGCATTTATTTTCAGATCTTCAGCGGGTGCGCCGCTCTTTTACATCGCCCGCGTTGCTTGTCCGCCGCGCACTTTCATGCGTCGCTTGGCCACAATGTGTGAAGATTTTTCTGGGCGGGAAAGACGGAGACCGTCGCACGCGCGTTCCTCCGCCTTATTCCCGTGCCCATGGGCGGGTTCAGCCTCCCGAACCTGCGCACAATGTGCAGCGTCCTCGCTGTCCGAGGCGTCCGTGACCTGCTCAACGTCATCGACTACCTGGGGAGAGGGATTCTTGCCTACCTTCTTGAGACGTCGCGGGGACTCTTTTTTTGGTCATTTAGTAGGTCCTACAGCCGAACAGCAGCCGAAGTGGTTTCGGTATGCCTGTCGGGCGGCCGAGACTCTCACCGCCACCCTGCCCGAGGTTGACGTTTCCCAGACGCAGGCCTCCCTCTTTTGCGAGCTCCTTTCAATACAGGAGGCTACCCCAGAGCAGCTAGAGCGGAGCAGGCGGGTACGGTGGCGAGACTTGACGTCTCACTTCCAGCAGACGTTCGGTACTTCGGTTGGCTGGAAGGCTGGAGAATCTTACCCACAAGAGTCCTCATCGCAGCGTGGGGCATTGCTCCTTCTTCGCGGTGTCCGCAGTGCGGAGGAACAGAACCTTTGAGCAGGCGCTATTTGAGTGCGTTGTGACGCGCTGTTTTTGGCGACTGATGCCGCGATGTTTTGTCTGTCGCTCGACTCACGCACAAGGCCGCGCGAAAGATTTGTGGGGCTGTTAAGTGTTGGTGCTTTTATTTTGTGGCGCTAGAGAGGCGTCGCTTCCTTACAGGGCAGACCCCAAAGGGCCATATTTTCGATGCTGCAGCGTGTCCGAGCGTGCTTGTTTGAGCAGGCGCGCTTAGGCAAGGTGACGCTGCAGGAAGAGTTCCTGCGTCGGTGGAGCACTCGCTTCATCTTCGCGAGCGGGGGCCGTTTGACGGTGCGGCTCCTGCCATATTGAGTGGTGCGCTCAAGTTATGTGCGCGATGTTTGTGCGCGGTGTTTGTGTGCGGTTCACTCCCGCGTGCTTCCCCCGCTCTTGTGGACCTTTTTAACTCTGTTTTTGGACACTCTTGCTCCTTCTGTGCGTGATGTGTGCGCCGGACAACATAATTCGCCGTCCTGCATCTTTTGTTCGCGCGAGCTACGGCTGTCCCTTACCAGATCTGTGTCCAATAAACTTCTCTTAAAACCCGTTATAGGATTTTTTTTTTGTTGGGAGGGGGGAAGGAATGGGAGGGCATTACTATAGTGCCTAGAATATACTGACTAGTCAGCCGACCGTGGCCTCCTTGGTGGCACCGAGAGCGATGAATGCCGACGGCCGCCGCATGGAGCGCTGCAAGTCGGGAGGGTGCAGACCGCACCGTCTCGCTTTCGCGACATCAGCAAAATGAATGCTGCATCTTTGCTTTAGCTAAGCCGTAAGCGGCCATAGCTTCATGGGGGCAGATTACCGTGTTTCTGTTGAGTCCCTGGCTAGAAGCTACATATTTAGGGCTTGTCGTATGCGCGAAAGCTTCGTTGAAGTTCAGCAAATCTTGAGCTTCGAACATCTGGTGCTTACAAAGGGAACAGGGAAGCTGTGTTCTAGAGCCGATACAACATAAGCTTTTTATCTAGAGTACTTTTTCGGCAACATTTTGTCTAACAGAGCAGGTCAAACACGTCAGTTAATTTCATTGCCTTTTATTCAGGTGTTCTGCGTGCTTGGTTTTCAGCCAGAATTCTTCGGTACTTACAGGAAGCATATGACTCTCCATCGGACCGCGTAAAAATAATAAACCTTTCTCAGCAAAAAACATGCCATTGTTGGAAGTGTGCTTTCCTGAGGCTGGCTTTATGCCACATCCACCACAAAGGTTTGTCAAGGAAACCACATTGATCAAGGATTCGGCCTCTTCGCAAGCTCAATGTTATGGTATGTTCTGACTTCTCTCTTCCCCTCAGATACACCGCGGCTACCGCTGATCGCCCATCAAGCAAAGTTGTTTTCTCCAGCTTCACAACAGGCGTAAGCTACTTTACCCACTGGCACAAATGGCACTTTCATCCATGTGACTCGAATTTAGAGGCGTTGTAGATAGGGCGCACTATCGCTTGTGGATGGCAGATGTTCACAATCAATTTGCGATTCGCCAATTCACCATGTGCTTGCTTCTTTATAGAACCGCAGCGTGTGGTGCACTCTTCAATTACTAAAGCTCCATTGTTGGCATTAGATCGTTCCAGGCTCACTGATTCGGCCTCTCAATGGCTGAGAGCAATTAACTTGGAGGCTTCCGACGCAGGTCGCCTGTGATGTGTTGCTGGAGGATTTTGCCCGCACATATGTCTAGTTTTCCTATTTGCTGATATTTTAGGCACAGTGTGTTTTAGATAATGCGTGATATCGTAGGCATGGTGTCGGGTTTCAGACGCGGTTTTTCGCTGGGAAGCTCGCTGCATGGTTCCTACGGTGATTCTGAACATGCTCTCGATAAAACTGCTCTCAAAATTTTTCTCCCAAACCACAGCAGCTGGTGTCAGCCTTCCGTCTTATGTTTTGAAGTTTCGTTCCCATTCTGAAAATAGTCTCAGATGGTGAAGTAAACATGGAAACGCGCTCCTTGCTCGAGCGGTATACCGCTTTTACAATGTGGCACAAGGAGCGGATCAGAGGAGCGGACGCGATGATTTGCATGTGCAAGCAGCCACGCAGGACAACAAACGCTACACCTCGCTCAACTAAAACATATGCGCACAACCAAGTTAATCACGCACGCACAAGAACAAGCTGCTGTCTTCCGAACCGAGAAAACCGCGTCGTCTGCTGCGGCAGCACCCTTGCAACAAGCAGCGCCTTCTGTCGCCATCGTTGGGCTTTCACTGCAAACGGCGCCACCATCTCATTGCGCAGCGCTGGTGCTGGTACACTAGCCAGTATATACTACACACTATAGCACAACCAATTTTAATGACGGCCGTCTTGGTTTCGAGAAACCGAAACTATGCCGCCTTCTCGTCTCCTGACGTCCTACTCACATAGTTTCACCTCAATTTACCATATTGGACCGTGACGTCATCATTGGCACGCGGCAGGTGGTTGTTTCTACAATGCTATTGTAGATGGTGCTACAAGTCTCAGTGCGAAATGTGCGGTTTTCTAATTGCTGCCTCAGATCGGGCTGTGATCTCCGCGTGGTAGCAGGCCGCACGAGATCTCGAAACGCGATGAGTAAGAGCTAACCCTCTTAGCTAGGACAGCCATGGCGGTACAAAATAGTTACTCGAACCACCTCAGAGTGAGAAATTTGCAAGTGCTATTTCATTCAAGGTGAACACATTGCTACTCAGTGGAAAAGTTTATTCCGTGAATTTTTGAGCCAATATGTGCAGCCGGTCACCTCAGTAGAGAATTTTTTTTTTTCAAACCGGAAAAGACAGAACTGAGGAAAGCCAGAGAGGCGGATCCGCTCGGTTATCGAGGGAGGCCTCAACGTGCTCACCGTATGATAGGCAGCAGTGGTTTGAAATACGCTGGTACTTATTATTCGTTGCAAAAAAAAACGCATAAAATGTATGACCTCGTTTGAAATATTATTTTAATGTTACTTAACGTTTCTTTAGCTGCACTAAGAGCGCGCGCTGGACAAATGAGAAGAACAAATATATATTTGTGTCGGGTTAGGGGCATTGCCAAAAGGTCTTCTTCTTAAACGCCTGCTACGCGGCGAAATCAGCCAAACTTCTCAAACTGTTGGGCAAAAGCATATCACTGTAGCACTTACCTCGAGACCACTTTGTGTCGGTTTCCAAACCTCCGACCTCAAACCTCAAAGTATGAGCAGCGCTAGAATAGCATTCAGCTCTTCCTTCGGAAAAGTTCTTTTGGCCGGTGCTGGCATGGCTTTTTTGCCGAAAAAAAAATTATCCGGCGAACTGCGGCTATATTGTTTAGTAGTAGTTATTCTCAAGAGGAATTTGTATTGGCTTGGATAATTGATGTAGTTTTTGCGTTGCCTGACTTTGTTTGCATTAAAATCAGACTATGGGAGGATCGGACTCATGATTGCGTTTGAACCTGGGCCTCAAAGTCACCCCGTTTTTCTGACCCACTGTGTAAAAATTAAAAACAGCGCAGTGCGTATCTGGATGTTTCTTTTTTCTCAATTCCGTTTGGGCGAAAGACGAAGAAAGCTCTACTTGGTACCACTGGGCACGACAACAACCACCACCTGTGGGTAGGCGTTGACTTGCAGGCCTCCTATACTTGCCGTTGCCCCGATGTGTATCGGGAATGAATAATGCATGCATGCTAACATTCGAACCAATCGTGTTAAAGCTCGGCCGTAAAAAGAACTTGTAAAGTTGCGTTTTTCTGCGATCACTTTTGCTGGATGTGGAGGTCTTCATAAAGGTGCGATGTAGACACCATAGAATGGTATGTCTCAAATTCCCCTAGACTTGAACAGTTATCGAAGAAACTAGCAAGGTGGAAGCCCATCAGTGAGGTAGCGGTAAGAGGGAATGTAGACGAATCCAGGATATTTCTGCAGAAAAGATATTCAGCTTTAACCGAGAACAATGAAGCTTGACCGGGAAGGGAGCTTTCTTTCTTACGTCGCACACCTGCCATAGAGGCATAATTTGGGTTCGCTGCATACCAATTAAAAGAAATCGTTTAAGAAATTTTCATGCAGAAACCGGAGAGGGCTCCTGCTCTTATTGTTGTCGTCAGATGCTCGGAGAAATCTTTCTCCCTTATTGCCATTAGTCCCACTTCCTATAAAAATCGTGGACTCACAGGGCCGCGTGGTGCACCAGAGTTGCCTTTGAAGCTACGACTTTGTCCTGCGAGCGTGTGGTCAACTTTGATCGACGGTCGAAAACTGCTTCATGCTCAGTCAGGGAATTCATGCCCAAAATTATGTCACGGGAGCACTGCTGAAGAACTAGGAAGCAGGCAGAATGAATGTGTCCATTGGCTGGGAATCTCGCGGTGTACAGTCGCGATGGTTTAATGAAGCGGCCTCCCGCGGTGTGGATAGCTAGACGTATCTATGTGGTTGTGGCTTTCTTGAGCTGTGCGGTGGAGAGTTGGCTTATCGCGGAATTCTTTTTTTTAATTCGAAGACTTGCCATGTGGTATAGTCCACTCCAGTGCCCATCTGAGCAGTAATTTTTTGGTCGTCGATGGACACTTCCATGTCCCAGGTTCTTGATCTCGAGTTGCACATCGGGCTCAGTGTCGGATCACGGCTAGGTTGGGTGTTGATACTGCAGCTGGGGTACGCCGTTGTCTTTTTTGTGGCAGCGTCGTCGTCTCGAAGTTTAAATACTTCTCTGTCAGGGCAATCTTTGTCGGCGGCGTCGTTGTCGTGGATGTGGCGTGGCTTTTCATAGCGAATGGTTGAGAACCGTCTTTGTTACACCGTGAAGCAACCTCACCTCCGAGGGGAAGTTTGCTCTTTTTATTTTCCTCTTCGAAGGCTGGGACACCTTGAACGGGGATCCCGTTTGATGGTTAATTGTCGCAAAGCAAACCATGCTGATGACGGTGGCGGCAACCTTGATGAGCGCCTGGGCATATACTCGGCTTTAACCAAGTACTCTTCTGCATCCTGTGGTCGCTGGACGGGTCGTGGTCCCCTTCATCGGTATGGACAATGTTGTAAGATGTGACCGGGCTCCCCGCAAAGGAAGCAGAATGGGCGGAGCTGGTCGAGGGTCCTCCATACGTCTGTTTTTCTTGGAGCAGCTGGTTGACGTGCGGATTGGGTGCTGATCATCTCTGGTCGTTCAAGAGATACAAAGGTGTGGGCTGACAGGCGCCATGGGCTGCGTACCGCGGCGGCGAAGGTCATGACATCTCGAAGGTGTATTGGCTGCGTGGTCGGTATCCCTATTACCGGCTGTGTTTTCCCAAGTGCCTGCTGAACTTCCTCACAGCACCTTCAAGGGACGCTACTAATGGCTGCGGTGAAAATAGGAGATGTCGCAGTTCTTCTCAGACGATCTGGCGAATGACTGTCCGTAGCTGTCATTGCTTGCAGCCATGTCTTTCATGTTGTAAGAGAAGACTTCCTGTTGATGGTCGCATTGAGGCGGAGGGGGGAGGGGGAGGCTAGTCTTAGGCCATAAAGAAGTTGTTCTTTGACGCCTTCACCTTTTCTTCGGCCACGGAAGTAACGGCGTCGGAAAACGCGCCTCACATTTTCGACGTAAGCAGTGACATTCTCACTTGTATGTTTGACGTATGCCTGGAGTACTGGTCCGGCTACTTCCTTTCGGACGAGTCTTTCAAACGACTTGAAGAGCTTTTCTTGAAGTTTTCTCATGTTACCAGAGAGTCTTCGTTGTTTCCGAGCTATTTCCGCGCGGGACCATCTAATGCGATGAAGTCATTCTTAAGCTTTGCGTCGTTGTTCCCAGAGCACAGCGCCGCCACATGGTTGAACTCATCCAGACATTTTTCCACGGCTTCGTGCGGTCACCAACTAAAGGACACTGGCTCACTTGGCTGGCGGAATGCAAGGCTGGTTGCTCATGCACCATGGCCCATCATAGGGAGCATAGCAGAAACGCAGGCAGCACCTCCACCAGATGTGACATATTGGGGACGGCAGCCCATCGGTCAGGAAGACGGTATATGGCTTCGAAAAGAAACTCTTTATTGGGTTGACTTGCACCCACTCACAACTGAACAGCTCGGCGGCCGCAATAGAAACAAACTTTCTTAGAGGCCGTTGAAGAGTACAAAGACCGCTGCTACAGGCCGTGCTCAATTTACAACGAACGAATAGGATTCGAGGTAACCAGTTGCGTGCGGCCACAAACAATCCAGATAAATCTTGTAGTATTTCCCTCGTTCATGAAGACATGCACTGGGGGTTTGAGCTTGGACAAACAAATATTACAGTGCTTGGCGACAATATCACTGCCTCTTCTGTCCACTGACGTCTAACGCTAAGAAATGGTGCGACAATCAGCGGTACGGCACTGTGTCAACATTTTTGAAGTCAATTTAGACACAACGAGGTCTTTCCATCAGATCTCGATAGAACAACTTGGCGCCTTCACTACGTCGTCGTTCGATAACAGAAATATAATTACGGCAAACGACTGCGTCAACCGCTATGCTGAAGCAAGAGCTCTACCTAGCGGTAGGGCAGCTGATGCCGGCAATTTCTACCACGCTAGCTCTACTTAGCTCTTCATTTGAATTTTCGCCGGCTTCATCGGCGTCCACAAGCCAAGCGAAGTTCCCGCGGCACTGCCAAGTTGCTGGCGCGCCAATAGCAGCGCGGCGTGTTTATGCTTTCGAGCGCACCTGCGACGGTGGCTCGACCTTTGAACTTCGCCCCAGAACGCTGCGACGCGGTCAAAATGTCGTAATATCGTCAAAATACTGAAATCCGGAAAAACTAAACATGTTTGTAAAAAATTCTTCGGCTTCATACCGCAGCTTCTGCTCAAGCATTTGCGTTACACAATCGCAACCACGCTTTGAGTTTGTTTTCTTTACGACGTCCTTCTTCGCCATGGTTCTCCTGAAGTTCTCGTAACTGACAGAGGTACGACGTTTCCAGCATTTCTTAAAGATCTTGAACTGCAGTGGCATGACCAACTGGACGACCATTGACCACCCGTAGACCAGCGGCGCCGCGGAGTTTTCTAACAAAGCCATCTGAGACATGCATCCCATGTGGAACTTTTATCAAAATTACCGGGACATCGTATCTTTTTACGACAGGTATACGAAGTCTGGTGGCTTCGAATTAGGAAGCCCATGTCGCCAGCCTGCTATGGTGCACGGCTCGTGAGGATTCCAGGGTGCGGGCTCGGGAAGCCTCCTAAGCCAGACTTCGACGTGAGGACCCTGATATGCGGGCTGGAGAAGATATCACGAAGTCATGTCACGAACAACAGGCCCAACCACATTCTCTCGCCGTCATGATGCATAACGTTAAGCTCTTCGTGGAAACATCAAGATTCCCTTGTAAATACTCACATCATTACGAAAGTCGTGGTTCTTTGCCCTTCTATGATGTGGATTGACCCGGACGATACATGACAAATCCGCAATTATCTGTTCGTTGCTGGGAGAATAACACTCGTTTCGCCGTGCCGCGTGCGTCCCCGTCTGCTGCTCAAGTACCTTCCACGTCATCACAAAGAACATCGTTTTCAAAAAAAGCATGTAAGACCAGGGAGACGCGTGCTCTGCCAAGCGCGAAAGCCGCATCGTCTTTGTTCCACTGCATGTCTACCAATGCTTCGAAGGAAACAATCCTCGAATTCATCAGTTATCCTCGACGCGCTCCAAGGCACTTCGCCAAAGCATCTTAGTCAGCGACTTCAACGCGGACGTGATAAAGCTTAAACAATTCATCTGCAACATCCCGTCCAGTGGTGTCGTTTCAGAAACAAAGTGCCCTACCGAAAATGTCCTACAACAGTGTTATAGACCTCGTCTTCAGCCAACATTTCAGTTTCAAGTCAATCACGAGCCTCAGTGCCCATTTCTTCGATCACAATGCGTGCATCATCACATGTTTGAGTCAAAGTATCAATTCAATTTGATATCAATTCAATTTGATAAGCTAGCACTGCACTTCCCCGCATCGGAGCATGAGTGTGGGTAATTTCTTTGTTTTCTAACGTTACCCATATCATTTTTATTTCCGCCGTTCGCCTCACTGTGCTCAATTTTATTTTGAAGGCTTTTTGCTGGCCTTCAAGCTTCAGCCTGTAGGTCAGTTATTTGACGTCGGCAGGCGCTAAGCTGCAACGGTTGCTATAACTTCTGAAAATTTAGAAAGGCCTTTTTCGCCACGGAGGTACACATTAACTGACATACAAAAAAATGATAAGGATAGAAACGGTAAGGGAAAGCTTTGGCCTCCGACAAAGAACTCCCTGCGGAATTTCATGCAGAAGCAGTAGCCAATTCTTGTAGTACGTGGTGAAGAGGCTCCTTAAAGGTGTGAAAACTGAAAAAGAAAAACCAAAAGCGGTCAACGTGGCTGCTGCTATGAAAAGCTATGAGGAGTTATTGCTGAGGAGCTACTTCTTTTGTGCATCAGTTTACTTAGGCGCTAAACGCCACGTAACGCTGACCAGTGAAGAAGCGTGTCCAATCAGCGCATTTGCCGCATGTGCGGAAGCGGAATGGCGTGTTCGTCAGAGGAGATCAAGTGCACCCACAGGCAGCAGTTGATTTTACCGCAAAAATTTCATGTACTGAGGAGGAACTTAAGTTCTGCATTTCTTGCAAAATAACGAATAACAGACACCGACCGTTCTCGGAAGGTCCTAGAACTGCAATGTCTCCTTGTAGAAGGTTCCTACGGTTAGTAATGTCTGAAGCATGTTGTTTATTTTGCGGATATAAGAAATGAAGGGCATCAAATCTTCATTCCCTTAACATTATCTACTTTATTGTGCCAGTCCCCCATTTAAAGGATTGAATTTCTTGTCAGTGAACTCAAAACTGGCTCCAACAATCCTTAACACCTTAACCATGTATGCTTCCTTTGCTCTTATTATGCTGGAAAATAAAACAAATGAAGCGTTGAGGTGAGCTAAACATAAACGTTTCAAATGGAATGCAGCCTAATAATAATATATGCTAAAACGAAGAATGGGGTGGAGCGCATATGGCAGGTTCTCTCAGATCATGAACGGCAGTTTACCAATATCCCTCAAGAGAAAAGTGCACAGCAGCTGTATCTTACCGGTATTCACCTACGGGGAAGAAACGTGGAGGCTAACGAAAAGAGTTCAGCTTAAGGACAAGGCAGCGAGCCATGGAAATAAAAATTATAGGTGTAACGTTAAGACACCGGTAGCGGGCCGAGTGGGTGAGGAAACAAACGCCGGTTAATGAAACCCTAGTCGAAATCAAGAGGAAGAAATGGGCTTTGCAGGGAATGTAATGCAAAGGCAAGACAACCGCTGGTCCTTAAGGGTAACAGAGTGGATTCCAAGAGAAAGTAAGCGTAGCAGGAGGCGGCAGAAGGTGAGGTGGCATGAGATTTGGAAGTTTGCAGGCATAAGGTGGGCGCAGCTGGGAAAGGACAGGGTAAATTGGAGAGACATGGGAGAGGCCTTTGCCCTGCAGTAGGCTTAGTAAGGCTGATGATGATGATGAATAAAATTTGGTTCAAACTGGTGAGAACAGGAACGCAATGTTGCTCAGAGCTAAAACTGAAAGTTTTTAAAAGGAGCACTAACCGAACTTGTACATTTCTCGCTTAGACACACTGATCTTCACGTGCTTTTTATAGCGTAAAAGATTGAGTTCCTAAAGCAGGCGATAACTGCTTCGCATCTCTGCCGATATCTGCGACCATACAGTCGCGTCGGCTTTAGCGTGACCTGTCCCACAGCGATCTTCTCATCCAAAGCCATCACCCTAGTTTGTGCTGATATTTTTCACCCTCCTCGACTGCGGTAGCCGACTTGCTTCTGTGAGGAGCTACAGACCGCGGCTGCTTTTCGTTTCCCGCGTCAGAGTTCATTTTTATGCCCGTAGAAACATGCTAACATCAAAATGATATCCTTCATTTTTTCCTTTCATTTTTTTTTATAACAGATTTCGATGCGAAATCATTGTACATTACTCACTTTTATATCGACGTTTTCTAATTGTGGTACTTAGATCAGAGTTTTGGAGAGAGAGAGAGAGAGAGAAACCCTTGAATGAAAAACAGAGAATTTAGGTGCCGTTCAAAAATTGCTGGCATACTACTCTGTGTGGGGAAGGGAATTTAGGAGATAAAGGCCGGAGGAGAGTGGTGCGGAAAAGGTAAAATGAAACAAATACAAAGGAAGGAAAATAAAATGTGGCCATTAAATGTGTACTACGGTGCATCGGCGAGTAATGCTGTTACTTATGAAATGCTGATTTCATGGTCCGACATTCAAGCGAACAAAGTTCACTGCGTGATGAATGTATGAAGACAACATGCAGGTTGAAATCAGCGCTTGTCAAGATGTTCAATGTCCCTTAAATATGCAAAGAAAAACTTCATTGCATGTCTGTTGCCTAGGGCAGGCTAAGGAACCTAAAACACTGTCCATTGCTAGATGCACTGGGGAGAGCTTCTGCATGCACTGTTCACAGTACGCACGCTCGTCAGCATACGCACGGCACTCAAGTAGGATTTGTTCCAGATTTTCGATTGAGCCGCAGTTGCCACGAAGCGAACTGTTTATTTGCCCGAAACGGTATCGAAAATCGTTTCTAAAAGTCGGTGAATACGTGTTTCCAGGATGCGAGGAATTCTGGGTGGGAGTCTTGATCTGAGATGTGGATCGACTGAGTAAAAATATCGGTTGTGATGTGCCGGCAAGCTCCAGAGCAGATACGTTTCTTCAGAAGCCCATCTTTTAGCCATTTAACACGCATCAGATTTCGTGAAGAAATTCTGATTATGTCGCCGATGCTGCGGGCCTTTAGGGGCCGCTTCATCTGTTTTTTCTTGGCCAGAGTGCAAGAGTGTGCTGGTAACCAGTGAAAAGTTATGCAGTTGCCTGCGACAATAGCTAAATGATGTAAATACTCGATATCAAGCGAAATGGGCTGACGATTAGTGCCCATCAGCAGGTTGGACAGGAGCTGCAGAGATGCTGTGCCGTCGGTAAAGATAACACATTGGCTGGGGTTCGGCACAGGACATAGGGAACAGCTTCTTTAAGGCCGTGAAGCTCATCTGTCGTAGAGGATGTATTCCGCTGCAGCCGGTAAGAAAGAGCATGGCTTGTTGAGGGCACATATGGCCACAGGAAGAGGTTTCTTGAGTAGTTGTTCTTTCGGTGAAGATGCGGATATGATGCGTATATTCCTCGGTTAAGTAGTCTAAAGTAGCTTGCAGCAGCACTGCCTGTGGCATGCTTCTTTTTGCATTTACACCTAGAATGTGCTTTATAGGCCAGAGTGTCCAGAGGGGAAAAAACAAGGTATTAGTTTCTGGGGCTGTGTAATAGTAGGGAGGAGAAGGAACTGCACAGCTTGGTCAAGGCCAGAGTTGCAGTTAGGTGGACACAGCGTAGGAAGTGCTTCTTTCTTTGGATGACATGGCGGAGGTGGGTACGCATAGTTTCCTGGGCGGCAATCACATCTAATAGAAGACAGCCTGCTTCCGCTACTGTTCCTGATGCAGATTAACCCTTTCGGGGGCCAAGGCATATCCGCAGGCAGCTGTTCCACGCGGGATCGAGAATCTTCTTGCTTGTTGGAGATAATCTTTGAAGCACCGGTAGCCAGTAGCGCAAGGTTCCTTCAACGTAGGCTTTTTCATGCAAAACCATTGAACGACAGTTGCTTCTCCACCGTGTTCCCGAGATGAACCTGAAAAAATGTGGCGCTGCACTGATCCTCACGCGAAGTTTTTTAACCTGTGGTGACCACGAGAGATTACGGTCTATCACAACACCCAGGAATCAGTGCCTCGTACATAAGGCAGTGACCGTCCATCTGGGAGGAGCGGATATCCAGTCATCGTTTTTCTTGTAAAAACCATGGCAACGCTCTTCTGGCGAGGAAGAAAGACCTCCGGGGGCCAAGTACATCGCGATGTGCGGTAAACAGAAAGGGTATAAACTGCGTGAATAAGACGGGACGAGAGGCACACAAATCGACAGACAAAGCGCTTTGTCTGTCGATTTGTGTGCCTCTCGTCCCGTCTTGTTCGCGCAGTTTATACCCTTTCTGTTCATCATGAACCAACTAGCTCGCCAGAACGTCCTTCTTCATTATGTGCGGTAACGCTCTCTGAAGATGTTTCTGGCTAATATAGCGGGAACGTCACGCGTTGCAGATGCAGAGCATAAAACGTTATGCCTACTCCTCGCGGAAGGCTTCTTGTTATGTCTATATGCATAATATCGAACAAGAGAGGGCTGGGCATCGCCCTCGAGGGTAGGCCCCTCACCACTGCGTGAAAGGATGTTGGACCATTTGGAGTGCTCATAAAAATTAGTTCTTTTAAATATTGTCCAATCCATTTCTACAGCTTTCCTCAGAGGCCAAGACTGGCCAAGGCTGCGAGAAGTGCACGGTGAGAAACCCAGTAAAAAGCGGTCTTGATGTCAAAGCAAACGGCTATCGGGATGTACCCATCATGAAGGTAATCTTTAAGCGATAAGACGTGGGCGATGACATTAAAAGTTACAGACCTATTTTGACAGAACCCGCTCATTGCTTGGGGATATTAATTCCTGCTTTCGAGGAACCAAGTGATGCGTTTGCAGATCATTTGTTCCATAAGCTTATCTACGCAGCTCACTAGGGCGATGGGCCGGAAGGATGCGTAGCTTATTGGCTGCTTACAAGGTTTCAGAACAGGCACAATTTCCGCCAGCTTTCTTTCTGTGGGGACCTCATCAGTCATCCAGGAAGAATGGTAATATTCCAGGAGGCGAAGGCTGGAGTGGTGGGGTAGCTTTGCGATGGCGTCATAGGTAACTTCATCGTTTCTAGGAAACGTGCTTCTGTTTGGTTCCGGGATAGCTGTGGATAGCTCAATTGTGAAAGGCAGGTCCAACGCTGCCACTGCCGCCTGAGGGATGCCTGAGTCACCATCAACGGACAGTGTTGAAGGCCCTGATCCCGCTTACAGTAGCCTGCAGCATTCTTCTGAGACTTCATTTAGGATTTTTTGTTCATGCAGTGAGTGCAGTGAAGGGGTGAAGCTGGTGGAGTGGCGTACGCACACCTCTAACAATCTGCCAAATTTTGACGCTTGGTTGGCGCACATCCAGCAAAGAACAAATGTCACGTCACCTTTGCCGAGTGCTTTTATCCAGATAGCGCCGAATGTGACTTTGCGCCCGCCGGCAGGCACGTAGGTCTTCAATGTTTTTTGTCCGCAAAGCTTTCCTTTCAGCTCGCCTACGAATAGCGCAAGCCTTTGAAATTCCTCATCATTTGTAGGTTGCCTATCATTTTTAGGTGTAATTTGTCTACTTTTTGTCAGGCAATGAGCCATTTTCAATAATAATTCCGGGTTGCGGCGGTAATTCCGCTGCTTGCTGCGTCCTTGTATGCATCCCACTCTAGATTTTATACGGAATTTCTTTGGCGCCGTCTGCGCGCGGACAGCTGATATCGCAACTGGGCAATGGTTACTTCTAAATATTTCCATATCGATGAACCAGGAACAGCTGTGGCCAACTGAACTCGTTACAAATGTCACATTGATGCTACTGGCGTCGTCAGGCCACGGAGGTAGGTTATGCTGCCATGATTAAGCGGCTCAATCGGAAGTGTTGAGAGAGTTCTTCAAGCTTGCATCTCGGGCACATGTATGTGAGCTGCCCCAAATTTCCTTGTGAGCATTGAAGTCTTCACAAATATTATGCGGAGAGGGCGTCCTTGCTATCAAGATTTCCAGCGTCGGAGCGTCCAGCGGTTTGCTTGGCAGAAGATATCCTCGAATGAGAGTCTACTCTTGTCTTCTACTTGGTGGCACAGTGCACACGTATTCGTTGTCACTGTGAGGCGGAACAGCAACCAAGGAGGCCGGGATATCTTTCCGAAAGCCTATTAGCCATCTGCTAACGTCATCTGGTCGTTTTGAATGGTGAAAGTGGTATCCACGTAGTCGAAAATTTTCCTCCACGCACGATTCAAAGATTACTGTGAAATGGACGTGGTACTCTCGTACGAGCTACTGAAAATCGGAGAGTTTCTAGCGTAAACCGCAAGCGTTCCACTGGAAAATGGTGCATGTGCGAAAGATGTTGCGGATGGTCAGCTGTGGTGAAGCTGTGACTGTTTAATACATGATTATTGATGTCTGGTATTACGCCCCTGCGGGTCGTAGGAGGCCAACACCAGCGGCTGCATTGCAAGGACCGCTTCTACTTCTAGGAGAGCTCGTGACGAGGGGTTGGCGCGAACGAGAGCCTTGATGGCTGCGAATCGCATCGGAATCGGTAGGCATGTGATGTTCTGCTCAGCGCTTTTGGTTTGCTGCCTTTCGCTGATCATCCTGTCGGGTTGCGGCGTCTTAAGCTGAGAGCGAGAGTGTCCGTTTGTCGGGACTTCTGCCGAATGCTCCGAATGCTCTGACAGCGTTGAAGTAGGCGGTGTACCGGTGGGTTCGTCGCGTTTATTTTTTGCTGCTTTTGGTGCCACTGCTGCTGCCATATGTGTTTCCAGCTCTCTTGTCTTGTTGCGTTGATGCATCTTGGTTAAGATCTGCTGTATTTGTGAATACCACCTCAGGGTAAGGCGATGGCTCATATCGCTTGAGCGGTTTCTCTTGACATTGCTTCATAGTGCGTGCAAGTGTAGTAGCTTGCTTTTTAATGTAGCCTCCATATGAAGCAGGGTGCGGGTCGCTGCAGTTCGCGCCCTTAAGTTGCGATCGCGATGTCAGTGCACGTTAAAGATCCCCAGGTGGTCGAAATTATTCCGGAGCCCTCCACTACGGCACCCATTTCTTCCTTTCTTCTTTCACTCCCTCCCTTATCCCTTCCCTTACGGCGCGGTTCAGGTGTCCAAAGATATATGAGACAGATACCGCGCCATTTCCTTTTCCCCAAAAACCAATTATTATTATTATTATCTACATTCCTTGTTCGAATGGAGACCGGCACAGACTTTGCAGCGAACAGGGCATGTGCAATGTCTCGAGGTATGGCCATACCTCTGACATTTGTAGCATTGTGTTGCTGCCATGCATATTTTGTTATAGGGTAACTGCAGAATCCAAGTGTTGCCCTTTTAGGCAGTGGTGAATCCTTAGTGAGTTCCAAGATAACTGATCTCCGACGTACCTTTCCGCCCTTGCCACCGTCTTCAGAAACGTGGGCGGTGAGCCTTCTTACTGAGACGACGCCTTGGTTGCGAAGACACTCTTGTAGGTCTTCGTTTGAGTACCTGAGAGGGACACCTTGAATTTTTCCATAAATAGCCATGTATGAGTATGAAACGCGGGCCTCCACAGCTACTCCAGCCAGTTTAGTGACGGCGAGCAGCCGGTTCGCGGCATGTAGCGTTGAAACTGTAGCCATAAGGCTTCCAACCTTATTATTTCGATGCCTGATGACTTAATCCGCCGTTGGAATCACCGGCGCTACGACATCGGGCCTCACTTTCCATAAGCTTTCCATAACACCAGCCGGTGTTTTTCTTCTAGAATACCACCGTGAAGGATGCCTGGTGCATCTCCTCTGTATTATCGCCCAAGGGCTCTCAGGTGGCTTGATTTTCCCGCAGTCTCTCGTTTGCTGGGCCTTGGTCTGTGGCCGGAGCTACAGTGGGCAGCGGAGCAGCGGTTGCCACTGCTTCCATGAGTGCAGCATGGAGTGCAGCCGGCGGAGATGTTCCGCGTCGGGGCGGGTACGGTGCGGAGCGCCCAGAAGTTCGCTTGACGGGCTTCTCCCGGTGAGCGGGGAGCCCCAGGTCATCGCACGACGAATACACGAACCAGAAAAGATCTAAGAGTACTCAGACTGAGAAGAAATGCTGAAAATTAGGAACTGGGCTCAGACAGCCGGTCTGGTAATACGATACTTTTGGAAGACAAGCGAAAAGCGTGACTTCCTAATGTGTGACGAACTCAACACCGTCAAAATGACCCTCCGTATGCCAGCCTTGCCCTGTCCTTATGGGGTGGTGAAACCAGCAACACAATATACCGCTCACCTAACCCAAACTTACACATTGCTCAAGCTAAAGCCGGTTCCGCCACATTATGGATGGCATAGCCTTACTCAAAAAGCATCTAAGTGTGCATTTGCGCTCTCTCTGTCGAAGCACGGGTGCTTTTTCTTTGCGTTCTGCGCATGATGTTTGAACGTGTTAAATAGGACAACCGGCTTTATAGATGAAAGCGCTAAACATTTATTCATCAGTTGGAGTTCACAAGAGCAACCTGTCGGGCTAGTTATAACAGCATACCTAAAAGAACAGCGCTAGGTGCAAGACGAAGATGTGTCTATCCTTCCTTTTGTCCTTCCTCTTGTTTCTAGCACTGTTGCTTTAGGCATCAATAAGAATGACCTTTCAAATGATCAAGACTCTGCAATGATATTTTGTCAAATTTTACTGAAGACGATGATGACATTTTTTGTGGCGCAAGGGCAGCTATGGCCAAAGAGCGCCATGGTGCGATGTATTTTCGTCTCCTCAACGGAGGGGGGGGGGGGGGGGGGGGGGTCACCGATCCACTCCCCAAGCATTTCAACCGAAAGAAGCAGATCACCAGGCCTGGGGAAAGCTTTTACCCAGTGTACCATCGGCGGGAACCGGCGGCACTGGGTATTGAACCCCGCACCTCCATGATGCGAGGCGGAGGCTCAAACCACTAGCCCATGTTTGCGGTTTTTCAATTTTATTTTCTTGCAAAAGCCGGCCACTTGAATATCACGGTTCGGATAAATTAATTGAAAATTAAGATTATTTAATAGGGTGCAGGAACCTTGTCTTTTTTATTATTAATACGCTGTGTGCAAAAGCAAAAAAAAAAATTCGCGCGTTTTCCTTCCGACAAAGTCACATGGACTCAAGTTTTATTTAGTACACTCGTACGTTGTCGCTATCAGAGCACATAGCAAGAATACACGTGATGTGTCTTGAATGGCTGTTAGTGAGTAGATAACCAGTGGCGATTTACAGCTCTGAAACAATGAAGGGTATTCATGCCTATATGTCATTAATCTGCTTCCAGCTGTCAGGAAATTACGCTAGGAAGACTTGTTCACATGACGAAAGATGATCCATGGTCCCCTGTCAGGCGCAGACAGCATTGCATGCGAGTCCAACTCCATTTCACCTTGTGTAAAAAATGACGCAAAACACAGCGGTCGGCCTGAGCAGGCGGAATGTCAAAAATAATATATACCTATGGCCACTATGTCCTTCAGCTTCAATCTATGTAAGTAAAAGAATGCATTTGGTTCTCCAAAACACAATTCTTCATCCTGGTCACAGGAACAACATTCTCCTTCCAATTTAACGCGCTGATTAAGTCAGGTTTACCGTTTATTCACCAAGTAATTACGAAGCGAATCAGTTCCTACCATTACCAAGGCTTAAAACAAGTTTAGGTGCTGAAATATAGACTAATAGAGCGAATGCGTGTGTGTGTGCGTGCGTGCTTGCGTATGTATGTATGTAAGCATGTTTGTATGTGTGTGTGTGTGTGCGCGCGTGTGCGTGCGTGCGTGTGTGTGGGGGGTGTGAGTGTGTGTGTGCGTGGTTGGTTGTTTGTTTCCTCCGCTCATATTCTTCCTTTTGACAGTACGATTGTGACATTATCCTTGCGTGTTTCAATGTCTATAGAACTTCGCGTTAAAGGGACACATGGGGACAAATTGAACTTGGCCTTAATCGATTGGGGTACCGGGTTCTAATAACAATGAAACCACTCTGGTAAAACATTGAGCTTTTATAAGCTATCCAAATGCAGGTGTCGCTGTCACCGGCTGATTTCTCAAGTGAAGTGCATGCAAAGTCACTGAGTTTCGATGCGGATCCCAGAGGCTACGATTGATCTTTATTCAATTAAAGAACGGTGACAACCTTGCGGCTTTTGCTGCCAGACAAGCGTAAGCACAGCCCGAAAGAGCCATAGAACCAGATTTTACTGAGGATAACACTTGGATAGAGTTCTCAGTGTCTCTTTAAATTGCGTTTGTGATTTGCGCCCGTGATGTTTCAGCTCCCCTTGATGTGCAGTGGCAATGCGGGAATTTAGGGTTAAAGAACTTATGATAAGTGAAAACATTCCCGCGATAGGCTTCATTCATGAAAACAGCTGCAGGAGTCAATAGAATGGCTTCCGCAAAGCAATTGATCCAACCCCTTCCTCATGAATGCTGGATCGTGAGGTGGCGATACCACACGGAGGTGCTGTGGAAGCGCCACTCCAGTTCAGACAGCCTTCTCGATTAAGTGCTGCCCTTGACGTAAGGATAATTTTATACAAAAAGGGTCACGTGTGGCCTTCGATAATCTCTGATTCGTCTGTATGCTTTTCTTGTGAGTGGAAAATTTATTATCCATTTTTACGTGCAGAGGATGCGACAACATTAGACCCTTTTTTGCGGCTTACTATGTGTCATTGTCGTTCGTGTCATGATTGCGCATTTTCCCGTCCTGTTTTTTATGTTGCGTCAGGCTTATGCTATGTCTAGCAACCCCACGCTTGCTGACGTTGCGCGCCGTCATGACGCTACATGACATCACAATCTGTCGACCAGTCAGTGATTTTCATCAGACACGACACCGGACTCCACGTTTTTTCTTCGATTGGTCTCTTAATGCAACCCCGTTAGAAGGTTTGACCAATTGTGTGTTATTGAAACTTTCAGGCAGGACGGAAAGCAAGGCAGTACAAGAAAACGGTGCACGAAAAGTCTCCGATGTCTTACTGAATTTTTTCACATCTCATATTGGCAAGGCAATTATATTTTGATGACTTACACAGAAAATTTATTTCTCTCTTTTCTTTCATTTTCTGATTTATGAAACATCAGTTAAAAGAATTAAAAATGCAGGGCTTTTCCGGCCAATCCACTATATTTTGCGTTGCTCGAAGACACACTACTAAGAAAAATAAGATAAACCTAGATGTTCTGAAACATTGCCGGCAAAACTAGGCATCCAAGGGTAACGGGCCTGATCATTTATGGGTCGCAGACATGCGCGGTGAAAGTCAAAATAATATATATATATATATATATATATATATATATATATATATATATATATATATATATATATATATATATATATATATATATATATATATATATGGCAGTCTTGATGCCATAGGTAGCTTAAGAGGGCTCTCGCACAGTTTCCGCCCTCGCCGTTAGATGACGTTCCACGTCACACTCGCGGTATTACAGGACGTGCTACGCCCGCCGCTATGGTCGAGGGTGGCGCTGGTGAACACTCTCAAGGTTCGCTTACACCCATTGAACATAAATACCCACGAGAGCAGCAGAGTGGACAGCCGTCGCCGTAGCTCAGTTGGTAACAGCACCGGACGCGATATTCGGAGGCCGTGGGTTCGGATCCCACCGGCGGCATGGTTGTTTTTCTGCTGCTTTATAATTAATTTTCTTTAAGCGATTTATTAATCTAAGTACTATAATATCCCACTGATAAGCACAACACAAAAAAAAACATTCCCCTATGCACCTTGGTTTCGGTGACTGTTGGCTCTCTTCATAGGTTTGTCAAACGGGCCCCTCATTTCATTTACTTATCTGCTAATATATATATATATATATATATATATATATATATATATATATATATATATATATATATATATATATATATATATATATATATATATATATATATATATATATATATATATATATATGATGTCCGCGCTAACTTGGAGCTGCCGCCGCGGTGGTTCAGTGGTTATAGCGCTCGGCTGGTGACCTGAAAAACGCCGCTTAGATCCCGGCCGCGGCGGTCGAATTTCGATAGAGGCAAAATTATATAGGCCCGTGTACTGTGCGATGTCAGTGCACGTTAAGGAACCCCAGGTAGTCGAAAGTTCCGGAACCCTTCACTACGGCGTCCCTCATAGCCTGAGTCGCCTTGGGATGTTAAGTCCCCATAAACAAAATCAGCTAACTTGTACAAAGATTTTTAAAACCTTAATATTCTTTAGAACTGAAATCGCGTGGATGTTGTTGAGGTTTATTTATATTTGCAGTAGCATTTTTTTGCTCTACCTATTTGAATAGTTTGTCGAGATAAATTAACTGTTAAACGAAATAATTTAAATTGTATTTAATTAACTTGATTGGGCACGGGAACAGAGCATGCGGCATGATGCTGAACGCTCATCTTGCTTCAATGCAGGTGTGTGCTTCTTTTCCATTATTTTTTTTTAAAAAGTGATGACCCCTTTTACTGTTCGCGTGCCGACGGGTGTTTTGTGAAATAGTTGTCGAGTGCTGTTTTATGGCGCTGTTATTACTTTTCTCCGGGGACATCGAATGTAACGCTATTCCCAACACGCGATCAGAATCTCTCTCCGAAATTGACTCACTGTCGGGTGATCCAGTCGAGAAGATGAACACACTTTTTCGCTTATAGAAAGATGTTTGTTCTCGCTCCCTGCAAACTTCGATGAGGTACGCTGAGCTGGCTGCAGATACCAAGCTGTGAAGAATAGGAAAAAAACATGGAAACTAAAATCACCGGCATTCACAAAAGAATAGACGATCTCGAAGAAAAAACAAACTGTTTGAGCAGTTCAACGCCTATTGTTCTCCTATTCAGATTTTTGTACCCGAAGTGTCCGCTCAAAATATTGTTTTATCCCACCTCGATGAACTAGAAGACCGATCATGCAGAGGCAATCTAATCTTGAATGATATTTCAGACTCTAAAGAAACTTAGCAGGAAAATGATTCAACAATAACATCAATTCAAAAATCTGCATTAGAAACATTTTTCGCAGACTCAATTGACCGTACGCATCGGCTAGGTTCATTTTCGCCTAATAAGTGCCACCCGATTATTGTTCAGCAACTTTAAAATTAAAGAAAAGTTACTGTCTATGCGTATTCAGTTGAAAGACAAAGATATCGTTGTCATTGAAGACTTCCCGGCCACTGCCCGTCTCGCTCGCAAAAAACTGCTGGAATATGGCAAAAGTTAGAATGGCTCTCCCAAGTTTAAACTGCGGTATAACAAAATGCTTCTAAATGATAGGTACTATATTTACGCTCCCATTTCCGACAGCATGACAGATTATAAGTCAAATGGTAGCAGCGTTAATACCGGTGAAATATTATCTAACCATGCCACTAAATAAGAGAGCAAGAGGGGTGTTGGCCATTTAACGACAACCCCCGCTTCTGTTGTTTTTACTAACATTAGAAGCGTGGTTAAGAAATTCCATTCCGTATCATTAGCAATCGACTCTAGCGCTGCAAATAAAGTCGCTTTGATTGTGACATGGCTCCCTGCACATATACCGGAATTTGAAATTTTATACAATGCACGTGCATTCACGATTTGCCGCTGTGATCGAAAAAATCAATGTGGAGGGGGCGTCCTTCTTGATATTTCAGGCAGCATTCCTTCACTCCGCATCCAAATCGACACTGAGCTAGAAATATTCTGGTCACTAGTAACCCTAGGTGATGTGAAAGATGTTTGGTGTATGTTATCGCTCCCCTTCTTGTTCCTCTAAATGTACTAACGACCTCCATGACGCCATTGACGCGGTTTGTACATTATATCTCTCGTCACCCTTATTTTTGCTGGGCGACTTTAATTAACCGAACAATATTTGGAACGGTGCCTTTTTTATCTTATCACCTTTTCAAACTCAAGGTAAATAATTTGTAGGCGTTTGTTCTGTTTTTTTTTCTTTAACCCAGTTGTTAACAGGCCGTACAAGAATCGCCGCCCATGTTGGAAGTACCCTTGATTTAGTTACTACGAATCAGCCTTATCTCGCCTCAGGTGTTACTTTTCTACCTGGTTTAAGTGATCACTCGTTACTAAACTTCAATCTCAGCTTGGCATACCCAAAGGGGAACAAAAAAAGAAAGCTGACTCTCGATTATAAGAAAGCCAACTTCGAAGCTATCAATAGCGAATTATCTTCCTTTTTGGACGCCTTTCGGAAAAACTTTCATGATCGTACTATTCAGACAAACTATGACAATTTTGCGGCCAAAGTAAAAGATATAACTGATAGATACGTTCCTAACCACACCATCACTCCAAACTCTCACGCTCCATTGGTACAACGCACATATGAGACGCCTTTATAACCGAAAATAACGCTTCTAGCGTGCAGCTAAACTATCGCCTACTACCTCACGTTAGATGATATACAAACTAGGTTCTTCCGAGTACATAACCGCCCTAAATTGCGCGAAACGTTTTCTTTCTAATAATTTGCCACTCATGTTAAAAACTAACGTCCGTAAATTCTGGCGCGTATTTAACACCTCCTCTGAAAATTGCAGAACTCGTAAAACCAAAAAGTTCTAAACACCCAATGTGCATCTTTATACGATACGCTTGTTAAAATTTTTACTCTGCTCCTAGTTTCCACCTTCCTGAATTGCAGAATTATAATTTACCCGATCATATACCCAAGTTTTATCGATGTCGCTGGTGTTGCTAAACTTATTTAAAACCTTGACTATCGTGCTTCTCTTGGCTTTGACTGTGTTAATGCAAAATTTCTGAAGAATACTTCCACATATAGTTCCATCATAGCAACGATGATCTTTCAGCAATCTCTTGACAATTGTACCTTATCTACGCAATGGAAGATTGGGAAAGTGGTTCCTCTTCACAAGTCGGGCAGCAAAAATACTGCCAATAATTATCGTCCTATCTCCCTAACAAGTACATGCTGCAAGTTACTTGAGCATATAATCTTCAAAGCGCTGACAGAATTTCTTGATTCTTACTCATTCTTTACACTGGCACAACATGGATTCCGTAAGCCATAATAGTGTGAAAATGAGCTGGTATCGTTCACCATTTATCTGCACCGCATTCTGGACCGTTCTTTAATCGCTGAATCTATTTTTTTTTAGATTTTCCTAAGGCTTTTGACAAAGTCTGCCGTAAATTACTACTTCATAAGCTTAGTAATTTTAACATTATTCCTAACGATTTAAAATGGATTGAATGTTTTTTTACCAGTCTTTCGCAAATCGTTAATGGTCATAACTATTCGCTTTCTGATGGGCACTTCGGTGTACCTCAAGGATCTGTACTAGGGCTTTTACTTTATTTTAATTTAAATCAATGATATGCCCTCTCAGATATCTGCTAACATTCATCTCTTTGCCAATGATTGTGTTATTTCCCGTGAAATTAACAGCTCTGATGATAATAACTCCCCTCAGTCCGATCTCACTGCGATTGCTATCAGGTGTGAATTATTGCTAATGCAACCTAACATTAGTAAATGTAAAACTATGCGCGTAACAAGGATTATTAACACCGCGCACGTATACAATTTGAATAACGTTCCTTTAGAATCAGTCTCTTCATATAAGTACCTAGGCATACTTATTTCATGTAACCTCACGTGGAGAACCCACATCGAATATGTAATTAACAATGCTAACGGCATGCTTGGTTATCTACGCCGTAACTTATCGACAGATCCATCCTCATTAAAGTTATTGCTGTACAAGACTGTAATACGCCCAAAACCAGAATATGCATTATCTGTATGGGATCCATATAACGAAACAGTAATCATCACGATAGGACTTGTTCAAAATAACTCCGTTCGTTTGATTTACTCGTCTTAAAGCCGAATTGAAAGTATTACAGCCATGAAGTGCGACCTTCAACTTCCATCTTCAACATCGCGACGTAAAATAGCTCGCTTAGACCTGTTTCATAAGCTGTATCATCATCCTATCCTGAGTAACGAATTCGTTCTTCAACCTCATCTTATATCACGTCGCCTAGATCATCATCATAAAGTCTGCCTCGATAGATCTAACACACATGCTTCCCTGCAGTGATTCGTGCCTCGAACATCAATGGAATGGCACCACCATCCCAGAAACATCAACGATAACTCGAATTTTTGTATATCGTATATTGACAGGATTATGTATACTCTGTTATTGCTCATTGTATTTATTTTTGTATTTGTCATTGTGTTACTGCTGTTATTCATACCACTGTAAACATTTCAGATATGCATTTTTGTTTTGTTTGTTTAACCTACTCCCCTATTCAATGCCTTTTCTTAAAAGGCTCTGAGGTTATTGTAAATAAATATATAAATATTGCTTGAAACGTTGAGGCGTCAATGGTAAGTTTGTGCAGCTCCACAAATAATGTCTAACCTAGACACTTCCAGCGAGATTTAGTGTGGTCGTTTTAATTCGGGGAAAACGGAAGCCCGCGTAGTTTAAAAATACCACGTAAGAAACGCCGTTAAAAAGAACCCTGCTTGGCCTAAATTACTACGAAGCCCTCCAGTATGGCGTCCCTTATAGCCGATGTGCTGCATCGGATAGTTAGACCTACAGTTTTTCAAATTGCAAAAACCCTGATATCACACACACACACACACACACACACACACACACACACACACACACACACACACACACACACACACACACACACACACACACACACACACACACACACACACACACACACACACACACACACACACACACACACACACACACACGCACGCACGCACGCACGCACACGCACACGCACACGCACACGCACGCGCACGCACGCACGCACGCACGCGCACGCGCACACACACACACACACGCACGCGCACGCGCGCGCGCACGCACACACACACACACACACACACACACACACACACACACACACACACACACACACACACACATATGCATAGGGCGTCCCAGCTAACTTGGCCGAAGATATTAAGAAAACCTAAGCGTTCTCCGGAAGTGAAGTCGCGAGGATGCGGGTAGGGTCTATCTAAACTTTCAGTAGCATTTTTTTGCTCGTCGTACTTGAATAATTAGTCGACATAAACTAATTGTTTAAATATAGCTTGATATTTTCAAACTTCAATAGAAAAGTTTTGGAGCTCCACAAATATTGTTCAACCCAGGCACTTCCAGAGAGATAGATTTGGCTTGGCCGTTTTCATTGGGGGAAAACGAAAGCCCGCGGAGTTTAAAAACTAACACGTGACAGCGCGCTCCGTGCGCCCGAATGCGCGGCAGTTAAAGCGCTCTCATCCGTGAGTTGTAAACAAACATTGCCAGCGACGCGCCTTATCTCCGCTTACGATGAAGGGCTTCTATCTATCGGCTGGCGACGCATTCTACAGTCTGCTAGCGTGATAGCTCAATTACCGCCGCAGAAACGGGAGCCGGCTTTCTTTCAACTGTCGCCCGGACCCACTGGCGCTTATCTTGGAACCAAGCGCAACGCGAAGCTCTGTCGCGTGAAGCAGGGAAGCCGCGAAGCGAGCGATGTTTAAAAATTATGGATTAGAGCGCTGTAACTGCGGCACATTCGGGCTCACGGAGCGTGCGGTCACGTGGTATTTTTAAACTCCGCAGGCTTTCATTTTCTCTGAATAAAAACCGCCAAGCTAAATCTATCTTGCTTGAAGTGCCTGGGTTGGACAATATTTGAGGAGCCCCAAAACTTTGCTGTTGACGCCTAAACATTTAAAGCTATATTTAAACAACTAATTTATCTCGAATAATTATTCAAGTACGACGAGCAAGAAAATGGTAGTGAAACTTTAGATAAACCCTAACATCATGCACGCGATCGCGATTTCAGTTCCGGAGTAAGTGAGGCCAAACGGTGTTCTTCTTAACGGGCGCATCACAGAACACAGAAGCGATTGTGTATTTCGCCAGCATTGAAATACAGCCGCAACGGCGGGGCCAGGTTATAAGGGTTTACACATATGAAACGCCCGGAGTTTAAAGGGTTGAATTTAGTCTTCAGGAAGAAAGTTTATGAACTCGTGTACATGGTATGCAGTTAGATGCGTGGACAAGTCAGCAGACAAGTATTCCCTAGATATTTTCTTGCGACGGTGAGGGGGCGCTTCACACTTTGCCAGTGTCACCACTTCGCGCACTTCTGCGTGCGTTCCCAGACACCCTTAGAGCGTGTGGGGGTAGCGGTCTCGGTCACAAAGGAGATGCCCTCGACTCGGCGTGGCAAGCTCAAGCCGGAGACCAGCTACCAAGTGACCAGGGGGTTGGTCGTTTGGTGCCCAGCTTTCGCCCGTCGCAAGCCAGAGAATGGGTCGCAGCCAAAGCTTCACAAAACAAAACAAAGCTTATACAGCAAGGACACGATACAGAGGAAGTTACAATCACTCGCACGTGCACAAAGTGATTCACAAATACAATGCAACTCATGCAAAGTCACAATAGAGAGAGATACAATTCAACAAAATATTTACACCTAAAGTGCACAAACACAGAGAGACAATCAAACAAAACACAATTTGTTCACCGGGTACTGCGACAGTCCGACGACCTGAGGAGCACGACGGGGCCGATCCGCAGACTGGCGCGCGTTACCTCGCTGGTCCGTCCTCGGCTGGTCGAGTGGTGATCTCCCGGGAGTCGACCGGGCGCGCTTCTCCGAAGCTTAAACGGCGGCTCCGGCTAACAGACAGCGGTTGCAGCCCCTCATTTATAGGCGCAGTCCGCGTCCGCTTGTTCTTCCCGCCAAGGCAGGCGCGCACATACACGCAGCATCAACCGCACAAACTCCTTCTCCTTTATGCGCCGGGCGCGCGACATCATTGGACGAGCGCGGAAACCACCTTCTAGAACAATCTAGGTAATTCGCGCCACGCGGAGTCATCGGCGCCGGAGCGAAGGGGGGAGGGTATCACTTTGGTTCACACAAAGTTACCCCCGTTCGTCGACAGCAAGCAAAAACTTCTCCAACGTTCGAGAAAAATTGATGCCGCCGGTGTGTCTATGTTTACTTTGGCGCCTTGCCGGGGAGCTGAGTTGCAGAAGTAGGAAAAGCAAAGCTAGGCATTCCCCGGGGGGTCCTTCCCCGCTGTTTTTGTTTTATTTTACCGCGCGCGGGCGCGATTGCTTAGGCGCAGCGCAGGTTTCTTTCGAACATGCGCGCAATTTTGTGACACTGCCCCTGCCTTTAAGAATATTGTGCAACAATATCCACAAAACACAAAATTCGTGCGCACATGCTTGCGCTCACAATCTATATGGCGGACGACAGAGTACATACATGGCACTTGACAATAGTCACAATGTACTTCAACACATACGGCAACTCGGCAACACATTAACACAACACAAACAGGGGCATTCATGTACAAGGCATGCTTGCGCCTATACTTCTAGATACATTTCGTACTTGCGGTTCCGTAATGCGCGCGTGAGGACCTTCACAGTTCACGAGTCTCTCTTCGACTCGCAGGTCTTTTTCTCGGTCAACCTGAGCTTCTGTTTCGCCCAACCTGAACCCTGCAGATAAATTTGCCGACTCAGGTAAGAATTGTGCGCTTAGGTGTGCACACACAAACAAGGCAATCGATGGATTCCACGGCACCTGCGGCACAAAACACACACGCTCACAATATTGACCGGTGTTAATGGACGCTTGGTCACATTACAGAATTTTCCTGTGTGATCGAAAGGCAGCTGAAATAATGTGCACAACAGTACGATGAACATTTCCACAGCCTGCGCTAAGCTGAGTCTAGCCGGAGTTTCAGACACCTTGTCCTCTTGAGCTGTCTTTCGCGTTTCGCTGCTTCCTTGTGACCATTCCGCGGCCTTTCTTTCGGCTTCGCACGGCTTTCTTCTGCAGTGCCCGTCCTTTCCAGCGAAGACGTTTTTTATTCCTCGGAATGTTCATCCACGGGACTCTTCCGTTATTCATGTTTGACTGCTCCATTGTTTGAGCTTGCACGCTCGCGCTTCCTTCGACACTTTTTCGCTTGGCGATCATTGCGCTGTTTCGAAGAGCAGGATTCGGACTTCTCTGTCTCGTGGCTACTTTCTGGGTCCTTTTGAAAATTTTGCCCCCTTTACGTTGCCCAATACGAGGTCGTATATGGGGCGCTCCATGCACAGTGCAGTTAGTTTCCCGCTGTAGTAGGGAGTCTGCACATGTACTTCAGCTTCCGGCAAACGCTGAAATGAGCCGTCCACTAGCCGCACGAGGCTCTTCGTTCCAGTGAGATCCTTATCTCTCACTAAATTTCGTCTTATTATTACACCGCTCCTTCCCGTGTCTCGCAACACTATAATTGTTTTTTCTCCTACCTTCCCTTTCCGGACAGGCATTCTGTTCATATTGGCTTCCGGTAGCGCGTTCACAACGGCGTTCACGACTGGTACCTTCTTGCCGTTCTTCAGTTCTACGAAGCCATTTTCATCTTCTTCCTCCAGGTGGTCATCTGAGGAGGCCCGTACGCATGATATCTGGGGAATGGGCTTGCTTAGGTTCGGACAAGCCGCGGCTCTGGGCACCTTTTGGCCACACTCAAAACAAGCTGTTGGGCTACTGTTCGTAGCACTGTTGCGGCAATTAGACACGTAGTGGCCTGTGTTGTTGCACAGGTAGCACTTTGGTGGAACCTTTGGGCTAAATCGGGCATCGCGGCTGTCGGTTTTTCCTGCGCTCTCCGAATTCGTATTCTTGATCTTGGTCAGATACGCTCCTTCTTAGCTTCAAGAAATTGGTCGGCAAGCTCCAGGATTTCGGAGAGAGTCGTGGCTCTTCTTTCCTTCAGGTACAGCGACAAGCTCGGGTGACAGATAATCAGCAATTGTTCCTTGATGAGTAAGTAGCTCACGAAGTTCACTGTATTCCTGTCAATTTCTGAAAGTTCTATCCACCGATCAAAGTAGTGGCTTAATCTTGCCGCATACTGGGTTGCCGTTTCGCCATCTGTGGGCTTCCCTGTTCGGAATTTATCTCAGAATCCCTCGGTGGTGAGTCGGAATCGCTTAAGGAAGGCGGCCTTTACCTTGCTTTATCGTGCAGCATCGTGCGGAGAAAGCCGCCCGAATACGCTTAGAGCTTCCCCGCTGAGACGTGCTAAGAACGGTAGCACATTCACTGTCTGACCAATTCTGACTTCCCGCGATTCCTTCGAATCGCCTGAGGAACGCGTCGAGATCGTCCCTTTTTTCATCAAATCTGGGAAGTAATCTGCTGGCATCTATCTGCAGGCCGCTGCCTTCTTCTCTATAGCTATGGACTTCCGCTGAGTGGTTCGCAGCACGTTGGAGCTCAAGCTTCATGGCAAGCAGTTGTTTTTCGCGTTCGAATTCTCTCTCTCTTTCTTTCTCAGCCCTCTCTCTCTCTCTCTCTCCTTTTCGGCTTCTTCTCGAGCCCTCTGTCTCTCATTTTCAGCCTTCTCTCTCTCCTGGTTTACCCATTTCCGTAGTTCAGTCCCGGACATCCCCATCTGGGTGCCGACCTCCACTAGTTCCTTCAAGCTAATATTTGGAGAACGAAGTCCTCAAAACAACGACTACCTCTATACGGTGAACCTCAATAACCGCTTCAGCGCGGCACCTCACAATATCGCTCTGCTGCTAAACACTCGCTTACAACCTCTTCGTAAACTCCTTCAGACCCTTTCTCCGTTCTCTGGGCTCACAAAGCACCAAACGTCTTGTCGTGGACGCCAGAATATGTCACCACTTCGCGCACTTCTGCGTGCGTTCCCAGACACCCTTAGAGCGTGTGGGGGGTAGCGGTCTCGGTCACAGAGAAGATGCCCTCGACTCAGCGTGGCAAGCTCAGCCGGAGACCAGATACAAAGTGACAAGGGGGTTGGTCGTTTGGTGCCCAGCTTTCGCCGGTCGCAAGCCAGAGAATGGGTCGCAGCCAAAGCTTCACAAAACAAAACAAAGTTTATACAGCAAGGAGACGATACAGAGGAAGTTACAATCACTCGCACGTGCACAAAGTGATTCACAAATACAATGCAACTCATGCAAAGTCACAATAGAGAGAGATACAATTCAACAAAATCTTTACACCTAAAGTGCACAAACACAGAGAGACCATCAAACAAAACACAATTTGTTCACCGGGTACTGCGACAGTCCGACGACCTGAGGAACACGACGGGGCCGATCCGCAGACTGGCGCACGTTAACTCGCTGGTCCGTCCTCGGCTGGTCGAGTGGTGATCTCCCGGGAGTCGACCGGGCGCGCTTCTACGAAGCTTAAACGGCGGCTCCGGCTAACAGAGAGCGGTTGCAGCCCCTCATTTATAGGCGCAGTCCGCGTCCGCTTGTTCTTCCCGCCAAGGCAGGCGCGCACGTACACGCAGCTTCAACCGCACAAACTCCTTCTCCTTTATGCGCCGGGCGCGCGACATCATTGGACGAGCGCGGAAACCACCTTCTAGAACAATCTAGGTAATTCGCGGCACGCGGAGTCATCGGCGCCGGAGTGAAGGCGGGAGGGTATCACTTTGGTTCACACAAAGTTACCCCCGTTCGTCGACAGCAAGCAAAAACTTCTCCAACATTCGAGAAAAATCGATGCCGCGCGTGTGTCTATGTTTACTTTGGCGCCTCGCCGGGGAGCTGAGTTGCAGAAGTAGGAAAAGCAAAGCTAGGCATTCCCCGGGGGGTCCTTCCCCGCTGTTTTTGTTTTATTTTACCGGGCGCGGGCGCGATTGCTTAGGCGCAGCGCCGGTTTCTTTTGAACATGCGCCGAATTTTGTGACAGTCACTAAGTATAACTTCTAAAGCTACATCGAACATCAGTGCTCTAATTTCTTTATCCCTTCTTAATGGCTCCAAACTGCCGAAGCCTTGGCCGCAGCTACTATGGCTGAAGTATTTACCCAAATTTGCTTACTTCTATCAACTGGTGCAGTATACATATAGCCCCGTGGTTCTCTACAGGTGCGCCTTCTTGATGATTCAATACACAAAATAGTTTCAAAAATTTGTTATACATTCCGTTCGTCCCTCTGAACTTTTTTCAGCATATGGCGCGCATTCACTAGTCAGAATGTATCCCAGAATTGCCATTCTACAGCTGTACTGTGTTCAGGCACAGACCCTTCAATTTTAGCCTTGGTTCTAGTTCCCATTCGAATTATTAGCTTCTCGTAAACGAAGATGCTTTCACTGGCTCAAAAGTTTGAGAATTTCAATTCACTACGTTACTTTTCCGAGTTGAAAGAACGGACTCACCACTTTCATAAAAAAAATTCACCCATGAAACTCTACATAAATCATACAAATTTTCGACCAACAAAAATTTGTAAGATTAATACACTTCACTGTTGCATCTATTACGAGCTTGCCTTGTGAACCGCTGTCATTTGATTCTCGCCATTTGCGAGGGTCCCAGTTGCATACTGTATTTCTGTACCAGTTTGGCCATCGTGAACTTCATGTTCAATATGGCTACCATCATACCGACGCAGTGGCGTGGCCCTATGCCAAAGGGCACGAAGGCGTCCTTCTTCAGTTTCTCGTCGTTTTCAGGACAAAATCTGTCACCGGAAAGAACGGAGCACCGCCTGATTGTCATTACTACTCCCTTATTGATTTCCATGTGTTTACCGCGAAGCGCATGAACAGCGCATGCTGTAGCATCGTACACAACATGAGATCACCGCCAGTTGCAGAGCAACACTGATCTGTGACGAAAGTAAGATGTGGTGGCGCTGCTGTCACCGGCTAGGAATAACTGCCGGGGGTACGCCCCATAAGAATGCATGTAAACAAAAGTTTTTGAAGTAGTTTCCCTACTTCGCAGTGCACTTTTAACGATGTGCCTTCGATAAAAAAAGCCCAGCAGAGCCTCGCGTATTTTGAAGTTTATCACGTTCGTTCCATCTAAAATGAACCAACAAATTTTCCCTACCGTGAGGGTCACTTAGTCCGCAAGAAATATGACAGTGCAGAATAAAGAACCCTTCGGCTAGCTAATCTCATGTATTGTTTGCAGACTTTTTTTGCGAAAATTAACCGTCTTAAAGCAGTTTATTTCGTGTTGTGCAACCTTGAAGTGACCTCCTTCAAATCGCATTTCACTGCTCAAACCTTAACCAACAGTGCAAGTATGGAATTACATTTGAAAGCTGGTGTATTTTTAAAACACCACAGTATGTGCTTACCGGAGTTATCCCTTTGGGAGGGTAGGGGGGAGCCTACGGGGTGCGAGCGCGGTACTTAGCCACTGATGTACACAAAACATTCCAAAATTATTTGCTCATTTCCAACTGCACCTAAAAAAGTGGCCGCTCGGCAATTACCAGCTTGTTCTTTTAGGACGATCATATCAAAGTTTACACGTCATTTTAAACCAGATTTATTTAAAATGTCATAATAAATGTGCTTTATGATGCCAAAGACAACAAGACTAAGCAAATTGTATTCATTGAGCGATGCTTAGCTGTGCGGTGCCTTAGCGATATTGTGCTAGGCGGCACATGTTTTGCATTGAGTCGATAAGCGTCTTTATGCAAAGATGAAGAGAGCTTACCGTGGAGAAGCAAGGTTAAAAATATACCCCCAAAAAACAGCAGTTGGCATTACGAAAGTAAGTGACAAGTCGGTTAAACGAGCCCAGTGGAATCGCGCTGCCTTTCGTAGCGGCCTTTGTTACGCGCGCCTAAACAAAATATTCAGCTGCAGAAGCGACCGTCGGCCTTTGTGGCGAGACGCCTCGCGTTGAATGGACAGCACCTTTGCTTTCGCACACTCTAAGCAAAATTTACAAGCACCGTAGCGACGCCTTCGACGCTGCTTACGTGCGAAGCACGCGAAAAAGCCAGTTAAATCTTCCAAAACACTGATCCCTCATTTTGAGGCAGAGTATATGGCTGCAACCATCAACGTGAGTGACCATTTCTACATGCAGTTGGAAAATGGTATTACAAACCCCGAGTTTAGAGCGAAAACTCCGCAACTGTAAAGTGGCTTCACACCTGTCGTGGTTGAAGTCCAAGGGAATGCGCCAAACACGAGGGTCTCTCTGCATCTGGTACACCGGCACCATGAAGCAAGTTCCGGCCTTGAACGTGACGTTTTTGTACGTTCTTGTGCGGCCCGACCCGCCTTGTTACAAACCTGCGGTGAAGTATATTTTGTGCAGAATGCTGGTGCAAAGTTACAGAAATGCGTGCACAATTCATGGAGAAATAAAAAATGCAGCAAATATTTTTTTAGGTCTGTGCGACCGAGTGGTCTCTGCGTCTGGTGGGGCTTGCGATTTAAAGGCAAATGCATCACTTTTTGAGAACTTCTGGATATTCAATGATATAAATATACATACGCTGCAAGGAAAGTATATGCTGTTTTTTTTTTTGCGCTAGCATTTAAAATGGTGACCATCGATTAAATTTCAGGTTTCTCCTCACAGCAATCGGGAAGGGCAAAGAAGCTCAGTGCGACGCCACGGCCGGTAAGATTTTAAATTTCCGCGGCTTTCAACCACATCCTGCTGTGCGCTGTGGAGGGCTGCCAAAGAACGCTCAGCGGGCTGTGCCATTGGTGGCGTTGGTTTTCTGAATTCCTTGAAAGAAACCGTTTCTGCGTTAGAAGTGTACCGGTAGTGCAGATGACGTCATCATGCGTCTCCCGCTTGGCGCTGCGGAAAAGCTTGAAGGCCATCGCGATTTTAATCGGCGATTACGTTATCATTTCAAACGTTAGCCCAAAAAAAGTTCGCATGCTTTACCTGCAAGTTTCACACGTTCGATCCGCTAACCTCGTCGAATTCGGAAACCTCTGCCGTTGGCCTTTAATTGAATGTCCTCTCATTTAAAAATAAACGTACTTATCTGTAAATATACGATTGATACAGGTTGCCGAATTATAGTTTTTAGCCCTGAATTTCTTGTACGATCCTGGAATGCTTTTCTTTGTTTCATACCAACCAATTCTACACAAAATCATTTTTGAACGGGAATAGTTTATGAACGCCACTTTTTAATGCATTGTAATATTCCACTACAACAATCAATATATCTACAGATCTCCCGTCGGCAGGCTTGCATTTTTTGGTAATAACTTTTTTGCTATCATCAAAGACGGTCACCATTGGTTTTCTAAGGCAGTCTTAACTACTTCATGCGACCAATGGATAGCCTTAAAAAGGAAGAATTTGCTACACACTGGAATAATGGAAAACTGCCTTCAATATTTACGTGACAGTACCTTACAATTTACCAATATTCAAAATTTTTGTCCAAGAATGTTAGACACGATTTATATTCTATAACACCCATGTAACCGAAAAAGGTATCTCACGCATGCGTGGCTGCTGAAGAATGGGACTGCGTCCACGTATGAGGATTCCAGAATCCAGTGGTTGCCATGACCTTGAACTCGCCGTGTTTTTTTTTGTTTTTTTTACCTATACTCCTCGGCGATCACATATTTCCATGGGACCAAAATTGCGTCCTGACTGACGTGAGCATATCTGAAGCTTTGGGAAGGAACTCCCCCGCATCAAAAGCCTCGAAGCAGTTTTTTCTTTTCAGTTGGGCAAGAACGGCCTAAACATCTTTGCTCGCAATTTCTCCTGACTGTCCTGCTACAACCTTCTAACTTGCACTGTTTCCGATTCTTGGGTTCACCCGGCCATTCGGTCGTACCAAGCAATCTCTGTCGTTTATCGCCCAGAAAAGTTTGTTCTTTTCCGTGAGAGTAGTGGGGAACATTGTCGCCATCCGCTACTTCTATGGTGGCAGACACTGCTAATTGTTGCCATGGAGCCCTGCAACACTAACGTTGAATCCAAGGAGGCAAAGTTTTCGACTTATACTAATTTTTCTACCAGTGAATATTCGTGTTGCTCAACTTCTGGCTCTCTTTGGATCTGTTCCTCTGCTAACTCTTAATTTCATTCATTTTCTACTTCCGAAAACCCCCACCAAAACTTTTTCATATGGAGGAAAAGATCTGAGCAGAAAAATGTTTTAAAAACTTATGAACAAGCCTTTATTAGTTTCTATTGCTCTAGGCGCCAGACACTTCATTTTTGACTCCGCCTGCCCACCCCTGCATCGACGAATGGGAAGCTGCCCTGTAGTAAACTGCCCGAGGCGCCAGCAATGGCTGGTGCGCCGCTCCGCATCTGCAACCACGGCCAACGGGACTGAAGTTCTTCCTCCACTCTGCCCCGCTCCTCAATAAAGATGCTTAGTACTGCTACCACTAACACCGCCACGCCCGCGGTCCCCACATGAGGAATGGAAAAGAATGTTGCGTTACATGTAATTCTATCCGCAGAGCAAACATATCGTAAGTGATTTGTTGTCTTCAGTAAAGTTGGGAAAAAGTAAAGTACTTAGGTAGTTAAAGAATAAAAACGTCAGAACACGTGCATTTCATGGCGTCAAAGGTGTACTAGATGGAGCACATATCAATGAACTCTATTTTTCCGCCACTTTGTCTTTTGAACTCCGCAACTTTCATGAATTTAAGGCATTAAACGAAGCATTGATTGTTCCCCTTTATATGGGGACACCAAGGCGGAAAGGGAGAAGCACAGCTAAGTTTACGAAGTATTTACAGAAAGAAAAATACGACGTTACTTGGTGACGCACTTTCCGAGGCCGCGCGTGGCACGAATGGGTGCAGCACGCGTTCTCAAGGCACCGCAAGAGCCTGCGGATGAGCGGCCGCGAATAGTTGCAGTTCCGGGTAGGTGGTTTGGATCGTTGCCCGCCAGGCCGATTTCTCCTGCGTGCAGATGGTGCGCGAGTCTGTTACCCGGAAACGTACACACTAAGCACAAAAAAAAGCCAAAATGGGAGTAAATTGCTTGTTCTCGAGCGCAGACCCAGAGAGAGGTTTCATTTACTCAATTAATAGACATTAATATATTTAATTCCTCATACAAGGGAAGTATTTAGGAGTACAAGGGAGTAAAATTTTTGCTACCCACAGAATTGGAAAACAAAAATGGTGTCTTCCAACTCACCATTGTAAAACAAAAATGGTGCATATCCACCCTAATTCAGGCTCATTCTCATCGCAGTGCCAGCGCGGACACGCACGGGGAGCTGTAGGCGCAACCCAGCTTGGGCAACTGCGCAGCTTTGATTTGACGGCTCATCGACCGTTCTTTTTCGCCGTCTGCAAGCCCAAAGGCGGCGTAGGCGAAGGCGTCAGGAAACGTCTGCTTGTCGTCTGCTTATGCTTTGCGAGCTCGTTTGGTTACCTTTTATCATAGATAAAGCGATGAAACTCTAAAATAAATAGTTCGGAGTTGAAAAGAGTTCTCACAGTGGTTTTTGCGGTCGTGCACCACGCTAAAGCTGACTAAAAACCGGAGCAGAGTAAGTTGGAAATGAGAACGCCACCGAACGTAATCTGGTATAGCATTGTTCGCTTTGATCATCATATCTTTAAAGCTTATTTTTTTAGTATAATTGAGGAACAATGTAGCCTCATCACCTCAATCAAGAGCTCGGCGTCGAAACTCTGTTGTGTCGCAGTCGTATGCTGATGCAACACACTATTTGCTTCAACGCACCTTGCGAAACACACCGAAAAAAGCTGTGCTGTGTGAACGAGGCCTAAGCGGGGGTTCTTACGGGGTAGCGACTCTAACACAGGAAGATTAGGTATGGTTGTAGCACGCTGGAGGCTTCAAAGGAACAGTTCAATCTAGCTTAGTGTAGCGGAAAACGGGAACAAGCCGACATCTTGTATCGCAACAGGTGTCCACTGCCCACGAAGCGGCAGAAGTGAGCTGTGATCCGGCGACGATAGCAACCAATAGGACGTCACTCAGCGTAATTATTACACGACTGACCAGAAGCAGACGGGACGGCTGGTGGCGGTGTGGACGGCACAGAATGGTGTTTTCGTACACCATTGTAAATTCGGGAGCATTGAGACCAAGAAACTTCATTTAAAATGGCAGTGAAAAAAAGTATAATCCTCCTTTATGCCTCATTATTCAGTGCAGGAAGTAAAACGAGTCATTTACCACATTTTTGCTCCATAGAGCTGCAGTAAATTTTTCCGCATATGGAGTTCAAAGGGTGACACAAACCGTTTAAACTCCTACTTGGGTTATTCTAGTTTACAGTGTAAGGCTAGTTGTCTGCCTAAATACTCAACGCCCTCGATGAAGGCGAACCCGGCGCTACCCGTAGCAAACGTGAGCTTCTTCTTACTAGTCTGGGAAAAACATGGCGCTAACCGGCCAGCGCTATAAAATGCCTGAGATAATCCGTTGGAATGGGAGTCGCTATGGAAGAAATTTCCCGCGAATTTCAGAATTAATTTATCTAATGCGGCATCACTAACCTGCGCCTTTCGCTCTCGGGTGTCATTTCTTGCGCAAATTTGTCGGCACAGTGTGCACCACTAAATTTAATGTGTAACACGCACTTCATTGGCAGTGGCTTATCTCAGCTATGCCAGGATATACGTAGACAGAGCTGCAGTTCAGCCCTTGTCTAATCGCGTGGTCAGTTATACGACGAGCCTTTACACCCTCCTCTTCACTTGTTGTTGATGATGATGACGTTGTTGCCATTGCTTCATCTTTATTTTCTTGCGAAGGAACCATGCGAGCTGCTATGCGCTGCCTGTTACGCTCCGCTTCTAGGCGTCTCCGCTTGGCAAGACGTTCTTCTCTTTGCTCAGGCGTCTCCGCCGCTCGTTTAGCCTTCTGAGGTTCATTCTTTCTCTGCAGAGCGGCCAAGTGCAAGGCGACGACTTTTGGTTCCGAAGAATTGATCTTCTCCTGACGATACCGCCGCATAGCGGCGTCTGGAGTCTCCATTTCGTCTCCCATATTGTGATACACCGGATCGTATCACCTCAGCTTTTATACACACAGCCGCACGTGTACGCAGTTTGTCCACACGACCCCACACGCGGCCGCGGCGGCGGCCGAGCTCTGACGTCATGCGCCGCGCACCTGCTGCCTTTCTCCGGTTGCCGCGCATGCGAACTATCTGCCTCCCAAGCTCACGGTGAATTGCTCTACTGGGTAGCGTAGTGTACCTCTCGCTGCAAAAATAACCTAGCACAGGCTTCCTCACTTTCTGCGATCGAATTTTGATGAAATTAGCCCGGATGAGCCCAGTTCACCTTAAATAACCATCAAAGGACAGCCAGCGTAACTAATATGAAAGCATGCTTGCATCTCCCGCTCTTATCAACTTGAAGAAAGTTGTCTCGCCTCTCATTTTTTCATAAAAATAGCACCATAGCTCAACATTGCGCTCCTTGTGGGTTCAACACCCATCATACATTTCATATCGTCGTAACCACAGTCAAAAGGTCAACATTGCGCACTTAAACACGGTTGCCTATTCTAACTCATTTCTTCCCCGGACCTGTAGTGATTGTAATAACCTATATGCATCACTAACAAGTATAACTGAAGAAGAAAACTTTAAATCCACGTTGCAAAGCTTCTGTTGTTGCATAGTAATCAACACTTTTTCATCTGTCTATCTTCATTGTGTGCTGTGTTCCTTACTACATTTCATATCTTTTGTTATATTTTTCAAACCAGTGCCGCATTCTAGAAATTACATTTCGTACCGCGTTGTTCTTTTTCTTTTGTTTTATTTTGTTTCCTTTATGTGCTAACTATCGCAGCGAGCTTTGTTGTTAGAACTTTGTATACATTTATTATCTAAACCTTCTGTCTTGACATTGTATAACCTGTATCCGCCTTCCTCTATGTAACGTACATTTGTATCCTGGGGGTATTTTAAATAAATAAATAAATGCTGGACATCCCGCTCAAAGCGTCAAAACGGGTGACTTGGGCTCGACAACAAGTGATGCTTGTGTTTGGACACTCGAGAAAACGTTGTGTGATTTGCTCGGGGGCAGAAGTTCGACCGACAGAGACCAGCCGAAGAGCCGTAAGGAGAAAGAAGCCTAAAAGTATAACAACCCGGGGTCCGTCTTCTTTAGACCTCATGCAAGAAATGAAAATGCATTTCTTTATTCCCTGCGTCTGCAGCTCGTGCTCAAATGGGTGTCTGACAAGCACCGAGTTTTGCTACTAGCAAGCTGAAGTTGTCACTCAAGGGCCCCCTTCATGCAAAGAAATAATCTTACTGAATAAAGGACCTAAACTGTAGTCATAAAGCATGTCGGCTAGGCTTGTCAGAGCGGCAAAGAAAAATGTTTGTGGGCAATTCAACAACATAAGATTCGGGCTAGGTGACACTCTGCTTGTTGAGGTACCTGTAGTTCAATAAGAGTTACGACGAAGAAATAGGGGTCATTCACGGGCACTGGATTCCAACTGGCCTTTATTCTGTAAAGTCAGACTTTGTATGCAAGAGGTCAAAATAAAATCCACGTGCGGAATGCAAAAAATCTTCTCACATTTAAAAGAGTAAAAGGTAGGAATTATTGAAGGTACACGTTTTTTGCCTGTTGTCGGCACAGCAACTAGAGCTTGACGCCAAACTAAATTGCATGAAAACATAAGATCACGATATCCCAGTTTACTTAATCTACCGGTTCCATGCAGTGCGACTTTATGATTGCGAATCCTGGCTTTCATTTTTGTCTCTTGCATCACACTTCAGTTTTTGTGTCAACTTGTTTCATGAACCTTTTCTGAAGGCACCTTTAATGAGAGCGTATAACCTTAGTTCTCGTCTAGCACGTAGCACGTAGCAAGCGCTATATAGAAAACAAGCCCTGTGCCAAGGAACAACCTTTGCTTTTTATTTTAACGAATTTAATTTATTTTCATGAATTTTCTTTTGTTTCTCGCAATTATTTATATTTTTTGCATGTTCCCACCCACATGAGATTGAGGAGCAACATCCGTAGTAGATTTTTGTGCACCGTAGCACGCAATGAATGAGCAGGCGGCTGCGCACTCACGTGAGGCCCGGAGGATATAGACGCAACGTCTTCATGACTTGTTCCAGGTAGTTCAGCTTCTTCATTACGGCGTCGTAATCAAGAGCACCCTAGAGAAAATTGAAGTAGAAATGCACAAGAAACATTTTACACCGTTCGTCATTACAGATATGCGAAGGAGAAGGTAATTAGTTCTTTTACGTTCCTTCCTGACCCGTGAATAGGCATTCCACAGCTACGAAATGCTTAGTTCCATTCCTGTCCCTATTTCCTTTTCGTCTGAAATTTCCGCGGTAGCCTATTATGTCGCCCTTTCTTATTTTGCATTACTTACTTTCGAGCAGCGCATGGTATTAAACAGTTGCTGCTGCCTCCTAAAGTTTAAATTAAGAACAAACCCAACACATCTGGACAAAACCTTTTTTGAGCGGGAAAGAGTTCATGAACGCAATTTGGTCATACATTGCGAGATTTTACTATAGCAATTAATATATCCGCAGATCTCCCGTCGACAGGCTCGCATTTTTTTTTTGCTATTAACATATTCGCTACCGTCAGAAGCGTTCATCATTGCTATTTTAAGGCAGTCTTAACTGCACGATTCGAGTGATGGAAAAACATTTAAAGAAAGAATTTGCTACACATCGGAATAATGGACCATTACCATCAATATTTCAGGAACAGTACCATAAAATTTTCCAATATTCAAAATTTTTGTCTCAGAATATTGGACATGACCCACTTCTTCGGACGCGTCGGCGAGCGATAGGGACCTTCCGGGAGAGAGTACAGTGTAAAGCTGAAAGGGGGGGGGGGGGGGGAGGGGCGTTTGTGTGGCACATTCGCGCTTGCCGAATACGTTGCGGCCCACCAGAGTCGGGGGTCCTGTCTTACGCCGTTACTATTATCAGTATGTAAATACACAATAAATATGGTTGCGGCAGACGCTAACAAGGCCAGTCGTGATTATACTAATAACATATTAGCAGCACAGGCACGAAGAAAACGCGCCTAAAGATAATTACCGCGGCCCTATCTTTGTAAGCATTTTCGTCTGCACTTCGGGTGCAGCTATATATTCTGCGTGCTTCTGGGATACATGTGGGGTCCTGAGTGAGATATCTAAATGGTTTTACCGATTAGCTTATATTAGTAGTTACTTGGTCATGCATTGTTCTATCAATTTATTTTGGTGACACTCATGTCGACTGGCACTATATTTAGGTGAAGCTAAATGTGCTACTGGTAGAAGGAATACCCTACTGCGGCTGTGAATGAAACAACGTATGCATTGTACTGTTGAATACTGCTATATATAACATCTGACCTTCATTCATAGGTCAAGGGATAGAGAAATGTAAAAAAAAATTAAAGGTGCACTTAAGTCGCCTCACATGCGGCAAAGCGAAAGGATTTCGCGTTTCGTTGCCTCCTTTGTTACTTAGTAGTGCAATTAACAACACATGGTGATTAATCACTAATTAATATTTAGTTATTTCTCGTTATCAATAATTATTAGCTATTATATGTATTATATTAACATTTAATTATTAATTATTGATCAACTCGTTTCCAAAATAATATTTATCATTCGCTCAATTCGGAAGGAATTAGTAATTCACCAATTTCATGAATGAATCACAGTATATAGTGAAATTATTACCTCATTATTTAACTAATTCATTTATTTAGTAATTTGGTCATTTCAACTTGCCACTCAATCATTAATAATCATTACTCTTAACTGCACTCTTACTGGATGATCGACAGTTCATGACAACACGCTCTGTCCGCATTTCCTGTCCACAGCCCGTGGTGACACATCCTGTCCACGCCATTCATGAGGCAAGAAATGCTTTTGCATTAAATATAACCAACCACTCTATATAATCTTCATAGATTACGAGAAAGCATTTGACTGAGACGAAATCTTAGCAGTCATGCAGTCATTGTGCAACCAAACTATAGAAGAACCATTTATAAAGGTATACTGTGAAACATCTATAGCGTTTGCACAGTGTCCCGCCTCCTTCACAAGGAACGTGAGAATATGCGAATCAGAAAGGGTATCAGGCAAGGAGACATGATCTCTCTTCTACTATTCAACGCGTATTTACACCAGGTGCTCTAAGAAGTGGATTGCAAAGAGGTGGAGATAAAAGCTGATCGAGAATTCCTTAGCAATATCCGATTTGCTGAGGCAATTTCCATGAAAAGTAACTCAATGCACGAATTGCAAAACATGATCGAGGACCTAGGCGGGCTAAGCAGAACGGTGGGAAAAAAATAATGTGAACAAATCTCAAGGAATGGTCAACAGTATCTGAAGAGGACAGCGGCTCACAAAAGACAGAAAATCATTGGAAGTGGTAAAGGAAATACATCTGCTTGGGACAGGTAGTGACCACAGTTCCGAACCACGAGAGTGAAATAACTATAGGAGAATAAGAATGGGGTGAAGTGTATTTGTCACAAACTGTCAAGTAATTAGTAGCAGTTTATTGCTATATAAAGCATTCATCTTTTTAGCGCAAACACGACAGGACACAAGAAGGAGAAAGACAAACACGGGCGCTACTTGCATGCCTGAGCAGGCGCAGCCTAACATGTCACGTGGAAGTTATCCAGCAGAAAGTTTTCACATTAGACGCGATAGAAAAGTCGCCTTAACATTGTGCAGGGCAACTGAAGTGTCACTAACACAATCTGATCACGCTTTCCTGATCAAAAATGGCTCCAAGGCTCACAAACGGTTTTTTGATTATTCCTGTTTAGGACTGGCACGCAACGGAAGCGCTGTTCACTAGCTGTGCAAGCAATGCAGTGGTCAACAAGATTCATGCGCTTCCCATCAACCAGGTCTTCTGCATGCTCTCTGTGTCGGTTGTTAACGCTATGCCCCGCCTGGGCGATGTGCACTTTTCCAGAAAACAAGGGAATCTTCTATACAACGTTCATGGCGCACTTAACAGAACAGTTTTCGTGGTTCCTTTGACAGCCTCGTTTTTTGTCTCCAGAAGTGATGCGACTGCAGTCTCAAGTTGCAATTAGCGCCAGTTTTTCTTTTTCTACCTGGGTTCTGTCGTGTTTGCGTTATAAAGATGAATGCTTTGTCAGAAAAGCAACTAGCCCAACAGCTAACTTTTTAAAAGTATATCACTAATACCTCAAGAGGAAACTATATAACAGCAGTATCTTACCGGTACTAACATATAAGTAAGGAACACTTCGGCTAACGAACAGGGTTCAAACTTAGTTTAGGACAACACAGTGAGCTGGCGGAGAGGAAATCGTTGGCGTTACGTTAAGAGACAGGAGAGGAGCAAAATCGGTCAGATGACAAACGCGAGTTAACGATATCTTCGAAGAAATAGGAATGGGCAGGGAAAGTAATTCGAAGGCATGATTAGCAATGGTCCCTTAAAGTAACGGAGTGGATTCGAAGAGAAGGAAGCGCAGCGGGGAGCGTTAGAGGGTCAGGTGAGCAGATGAAATTCGGAAGTTCGCGGTGATAAGGTTGTCACAGGTGGCACAGGACAAGGTTAATTGGAGGGACATTGAAGAGGCCTTTGTCCAGCAGTGGTCGAAATTAGGCTGATATTGATGATGTTTCATTCATCTCGATTGGCACTCATACTATCAGAGGACTAGTTTTAAATGGTATTTGGCTTACATCCTTAAAACGACGTTAATTTCTTGGGGCACTTTTTCCTGTACATCCAGGAACTTGGCGAGGGTGAAGGTGAAGTAGCTCAGCGATGCTACCATTGTGTCAAACCTGCATTAGAACAATGAGACCGCGTTATTGTATCTGCCAGACTTGCGACTTCATTTCGAGAAAGTTTTGTGCATCGATTTGACAACTTTCTTTCTTCATTTATTTGTTTTTTTTTCTTGGAATTCAAAATTCCAGCCTTTTAAGAAAGCAAGATAAAGCACAGAAAAACTCCCTGCCGTAATTGCAGCCAAACGTTTTGCCAACTGGTTTCTGGAAATTACTTGATAGTTTGGTTTCGTTTATGGGGATTTAACGACCCAAAGCAGCTCATGCTGGCTATGAGCGACGCCGTAGTGAATAGCTCCGGAAATTTCGACCACCCGGGGTTCTTTAACGTGCACTGACATAGCGCAGTACACGGGCCCCTAGAATTTCGCCTCCAACGAAATTATACCGGCGCGGCCGGGATCGAACCCGCGTCTTTCGGGTCAGCAGCCGAGCGCCATAACCTCTGAGCCACCGCGGCGGCCCTGAAGTTACTTGAGACGTAAAAGCAGACTGAGGTGAAATATTTTCTATGTCCTAGTAATTCAAAAGCCTTCAGAGAAGGAAAAAAAAGAAACATCCTGTTTTCAGCACAAGAAGCTACCTTGGGTCTTTTTCGAAAGAAAAAAAAATCTGTCTACGTGCCTCGACTCTACTGCAGTATTTCAAACCTCTAAGTACAGCGTCAAGTCAAGAAAAGGGACAACTTGAAAGACTATGCTTTCGTTTCAAAGACTTACATAGATGCAACGAGTTTCTTGCAAATCAAGGCACATCACAAAAAGTAAACAAGGAAAAGAAAATAGATAGACCAAGCACTCTGAAAATGCAAATACACAATAGGAACGGAATCGCAGGGCGTCAGCTACAAGGAAAGGTGCACCAATTGCCGTTTTTACATACATTCCATGTGTAGGCTCTCGATACCTTCTCTCGTACTGGGCGAGAAAAGCTGCCATTATTAGCGAAGTCCATATTTTCTATATGAGATAGCATTGCCCAAAGAGTGCGTAAACGTTTTGCACATAGCAGAACTTTATTCGTTCAACTTCCCTGTTTTATCGTTGTCGTTATCGTTTTCAAGGAACTCGTATCTACAGGGCGCTTCTCTGGCGCTAGAAGTTTTCGACTTTATCGACATGCGGGCCCCGGATGCAACATCATTAAAGGAAGAAAATTACGTAATCTGAGTATTAGAAAAGTTTACCTGAACGCTTCCTGAGCTTCTCTAAGCCTTGTGCCATTCTTCATTTCTTTTGGCCCGTCATATATGCTTCAGTTGCCTCACAGGAAATCAAGTCTCACATCAGACCAGTTTTAAGAGCGTGAGCTCTTACTCATCACGTTTCGAGATTTCGTGAGGTCTCCTACCACCCCAAGATCAAAGCGCTATCTGTGGTTGCAACCAGAAAACAGCGCACCTCGCATTGAGTCTTGTAGCGCCATCTACAATAGCACTGTAGAAACAACCACCTGCCACGTGCCAATAATCTAGTCATGGAGGAAGAAAAAACTAGGATGGAGCGTGACGTCATAATCTTGAAGCCTAGTCATAAAAAATATAGTGGAAAGCATCATGAGAAATAGGCCCTCACGTGACAAGGCAGCGGTAGTTGTTAGCCGGATTTCGGTTTCGGTTTTGCTCTCTCGCTGTGTTGCGTCAGACGACCAACACGGCTGCGCTCGAAATTTGAGAAGCGCACACAGGCCATGCAGCTTGGAGATTTGTATGTGCCGAGAGGCCAGTGCCTCAGTGCGCCCGTGTGTTTCGCGAAGTGCGGCTGGGTTGTCTGAGCTGCGCAATGAAGGGCTGCGGGCCGGGATGCAGGAGCCGCACCGAAGAACACCGTCCTGGGGTTTCGTTCTATCGGTGAGTAAATACGCTGCGCTCACTCCTTGAGAAACGAAACTATTGCCGACTAGGGCATGCCTATGTAATGTTTAATACGAAACTCGTTTTAGTTTGACTGAGGACAAAACTGACGTTACTTAATCCGAATGCCGATTCAATTTCACATATCTTGATACGTGCTGCACCTTTCACAACAGGTTTCCAAAAGATCCTAAACTGAAAACTCTTTGAAGAGAAGCGCTGGAACGCGAGGAAACTTGGACGCCATCGAAATGGAGCTGTGTCTGCTCTATTCACTTCAAATCTGAGGATTTTATGGTTTGAGGTCGACTGAAACAAAGAGCCGTGCTGTCAATTTCACAGGTTTGTGGAATCTACGTTATCGTTATCGTCTTCGCTTGTTCCCACGATTATTTCAAGCAAATAGTGAAATAGTTATTTTTTCAATAAGCAAAATGCACACACATAAATTTGCGGAAACTAGTGCTTCGCCAGGCGACGTCAAAGCTAGGCGCACGTACGCGCATTTTTGTTGTTTTACATATATGTATGTTAAGCGGCATCGCCGCTCCGCTGCGAGGTCACGTTTGGCTCTTAAGGTGGTAGTTTTCGAGGGAGCAAAAGTGCGTGCAGTCTCAGGTTTCCACGTCTCGGCTGAGCTCGAACGTATATACACTCCGGTCCTCTGCTTTTTGCTGGACAAGCTGTTTGCCCTTGCGTGCTAGAGTTCCTCCATTCAGAGAGATGTACAAGCCTGTGAAATATGAAAATAACACGTCAAACAGCCCTCGGAAACGAAATTACCAAGCTGGCTGAGTAATATAGCGGAGTTCAAAGCGGTAACCATTGCTCTTGCAACGCGACGAGAATGGCGTTTGTAACATATATCTTTTTCGAAAAATGCCCTTCGTTACTGACGCTTAGGCATCTGTACTCCTAATGTCCTGGAATATACACTGGTTTTATTCGTGCGCGAGATAAAACAAAAAGGTCATCCTCTCTGTTGCATGTCTGCAAATAAGCTTTGCTGTGTACTTGGTTTAATTTTTCCTAATTGCATTCGAGAAGAACCAGATGCGAAAGAGTTTTTTTTTTTTTTTTGCAATGGTAAGGCTGAGAGACAGCCGCTTTTGTGGCTGCATTTTTTTAATACGAAAGAAAAATGCGTCCTTATATATATTATTAAGTGACCGTTTCTATTGGCTTTTCTTGATGCCAAGCGTACGCATTGCACATTGTATATTGTTTTATTTTTTGCCAGCGTTCTCTGGGACAAAGCACTGCGCCTTTGACAACAGAAGCCATGAGCACGTTTCATCGAGAGATGCAAACGCCTGAAGATGATACAGTATATATGTTGAATTTTTTTCAATCTCTGACTAGGCTGTGCTGTTTAAAAAAAACACACCTGCACTGGAAAGGATTCATTTCTCGTGCACACCCTTACAGGCAGCTTCTGATGTGGCCTCAGAAGATATGGACATTTTGGATGAGTCTGTCACTGTGGACGTGTTAAGTGACTTGTCAGCATCGCAAGATGTCTTGGTAAGTCAAGAACCTCCAATAACTTTACATCCAATGTAACAGCAGTATGTGCATGTTCACATCCTGTAAATGTCAAAATCTTTGTGTGACCTATTAGCGGTTCATTAAGGGTAAAACTTGTGCATAGTGCTCAAGTTATAGGTCTGGCGCTTAAGGGTTGCTAAATTACATTATGTCAACGTGGTGGGCTTACCCTTAGGATACGTCTACTATGTTTTCTACTGTGGTTTTTGTGTACTTGTATGCTCTACTTGTTTATAAAATATTTGGTGAATATAACAACAGAGTTTATGTTGTTGATAGTTATATGTGCAGCTGCAGTGGCACTGGGTGTACACACAAATGGCCTTTACAATGTTCTTAGAGAGCATACTTATCTGCAAACTTTAGTGGTGTTCAAATATTGCAAGACGGTCTTTTCGAAAACAGTGAAATACCTTAACCAGTGAAGGGACAATTTATTAGGTATAATTAGGTGATTTCGCCCATATATATGGTGAGAAATACCTTTACGGCTCTCTTTAAAAGTTTGTTTTGGCTTACTTGGCTTACTTGAATAGGGTTAATTGGAGAGACATGGGAGAGGCCTTTGCCCTGCAGTGGGTGTAGTAAGGTTGATGATGATGATGACTTGAATCCCAAATTGTGCTGCCAGGAAATCACAATTTGCTTAATTGAGAAAGGATTTTACTACATATTATGCCAATGCCATATTTGTGATGCTGTCAGTGCGCCATGACATGCCAAAAGTGACATTCTATTTGACCATAAACACAAAGCAGTGAAGGTAGGCTCAAGTTTTACGAGCATCGCAAGATCACTTTATTCGAAAAATGAGGTAACATCTAATTTTATTCTGTGCACTTCATGGTTTGAGTGTTATTTTTTTGTTTTTTTACCAGTTATAGTGAGAAACGTAAGTTGACTACTTTAACAGAACAGACGTCTTTGCTTTCATGCATTGTGGTCATCTTTTCTCTAGCCAGGCAGTTCAAGGCAGCATACGAAAGTATGGATGCCTCTTCACCTCCGTCCTTGAAAGTTAGCAACATCTTAGAAAGACCATCAATGTCACAATGTGAAATGGTAAGAAGGCATAAGAAAGACCTGTTGCTGGAAACTGAAATCTTTTTTCCATGAAAAATGACCGGCCACAGACTCAGAGAGATTTGTACATAACTGATTCTTCATATAGTTCGTGCATCCCAAATAAAAAAATTCAGCACTACCATGCGAGCATTTTTAACATTTCCTAATACATGCTTCATTTGGGCTTCACCTGTAATTGTTTCAAGATGAATTGTCAAGCCATGTAGCTATAAAATAATCTTGAAAGTAACGAACCACCATGCTCGGATACCTTTTCTTCCTAAGAATTACTTTTGTACAATTGAAACGGTTACCAATATCAAATAATTATGTTTTAGCACAATGAACTTAAAACTTTTTTTCTTTTTGTACAGCATTGCTGTGGGGCTGCCTGATCTGCTTTCATGCATAAAATTACATTATATCCTATACAAAACTTGAATGCTAGTGGATTAGGCATGTAAGCTGGTAACTTTTGCACTGACCGCTTTGCATTATGTACTTGGAACTTTTAGAAATGAAATTAACTAATGTATTTAGCTCTTCACGTTTTTCTTAGAAATGTGTGATGAGGTAGTGCTTAGTGTGTGTTAAACTCCATTACAGCAGCAGGCCGTACAAAATACTCCCGAAAAGGCTTTTCTGCGAAGCGAAGTTAAGCGGTATACGAATTTACAAACTGCAAGCAAAAAGAAAATTAAAAGTTCGCAGCAGTCCCGACGCCGGCTTGCACGCAAAGTCGCCCATCTAGAGGAGGTGGTCAAGGACTTATCCAAAAACCGCATTCATATCGATGAAGGAATCGCAACGCTGGAAAGCCTTGCAGGACCTAACAAAGACCCATTGATGAGTCAAATGGCACAGAAGTCAGGGGCAGCAATGCCAACTGTTTATTCACCGGAACTCAGGGGCTCTGCCTTGACGTTACACTTTTATTCACCAAAGGCCTACAACTATGTGCGAGCTGTATTTGACACCTGCTTACCGCATCCAAAAACCTTGTCGAAATGGTACCAGAGCACTGATGGTGCTGCTGGTTTCACAAATGAAGCCCTGGCTGCACTATAAATTAAAGTTAATCAAAATTCAAACACAGGCTACCCAACAATTTGTAACTTGGTTGTCGATGAAATGGCAATTCGAAGGCATGTAGAGTGGGATGGGAAACGATTTCATGGATATGTCGATATGGGAACTGAGGTAAACGATTACTGCCTCCCAATCGCTAGAGACGCATTCGTTTTAATGCTGGTAGCGATTAATGGACGCTGGAAACTTCTAATTGGTTATTTTTTAGTTGGTGGACTTACAGGAGAGCAAAGGAGCAGCCTGGTTCTACAGGCTCTCTCTCATGCTCATGAAAAAGGAGTACATATTGTGAACCTCACATGTGATGGTGCTGCAGCAAACTTATCAATGTTGCGTAGCGTTGGCTGCAAGCTTGACCTTGCTGAACTGAATGCATCTTTCCCACATCCAGTTACAAAACAACCGGTTTTTGCAATGCTGGATGCATGCCATATGCTGAAGCTCCTGCGCAACACACTTTGTGACAAAAAATCATAGTAGATGAAGACGGTGGAGTGGTTAATTGGAAGCATATTGAGGACCTTCATGAGGTTCAGTATGCAGAAGGGTTCCATTTAGCTAATAAGCTGAGGCAGTCGCACATAGATTGGAAAAGTCATCCGATGACAGTCTCTCTTGCTGTACAGCTCTTCAGCAAGTCTGTTGCTGACGCTTTAGCAGAATGTAGAGCACAGTATATTCCAAGACTATGCCAAACTTCCGCAACCGAAAAATTTTTGAGGTATTTAAATGACACATTTGATATCCTTAACTCACGACACCTAAAACAGTATGGGTAGAAGAAGCCGCTGACTATTGAAAACTCGACTGTTGTCATTGCATACCTGCAAAAACTGAAGTCCTACTTTTCTTCGCTGAGAGGGTCAGCAGATGGAAAGCTAATAATTGAAACTAACAGGAAAACTGGATTTATCGGCTTTATTATCTGCATCGAAAGTGTTATCTCTCTATACAATCATTTAATCCGGGACAATCAGTTACTGGCATACCTTCCTGCAATAAAACTAAGTCAAGATCACTTGGAATTGTTCTTTGGTGCAATTCGTTCATTTGGGGGATGCAATGACAATCCTACAGCAAGACAGTTTGCTGCAGCATACAAAAGCCTAATAATTAAAAATGAGGTGAAGGATGTTGCTGCTGGGAACTGTCTTCCACTAGAACAAATTCAAATTTTGTATGCGAGTTCAACAGCAAAGCCTTCTTCCACCGACGTGATTAATTTGAGCACCTCGAGAAGAAGCCTTGCCGACAGTGAAGCCCTTTCAACAGAGACCCTTCTGGAAGATCACGCGTACTGCGCAAATCCAGGCAAAATTTCGGATCTTGGTGATTCCATCATTGCACACAATGCCGGTTTTGTTATTCGTCATTTGCAGGCCCGCATAAAGTGCTCCGAGTGCACTTCTGCACTGACTGTTTCAGGCCCTGTATACACTGCACACTCTCTCATACAAAGAAAGTCCTCCGGTGGACTTAACTATCCTTCAAGAGATATGTTAACGATTTGCCGAGAAACAGAGAAGCACTTGTGCAGGGCTCTTGCATATTCCTCACTGCCATCCCAAACACTTTCAGCTAAGGTTGCCCTTACTACAATCACTACATTCATTGGCAGAGACCTGTTTAAGGGTCTAGATGAGCATATGCTCGATAGTTATGCCCTGGAGAGCCACTCAGCTCATTTAATGAGGGCAATAGTTGACAAGTATCTGGATGTGAGAATGCATCACGTTGCCAGGTAAATCACACATAGGCTACATCATGAAAGGGTTCGACAGAAATACACAAAGGTAACGAAGTTCAAGGGCCAGCAGCAAGGTTTTGTGTCTGTCGTAAACTATATTATAACTATTGCAAGGTAAAATGTTACTCTTCCATTGCTTTTCAGTGCTGTTTATTGCCGAAAAAATATCCTATCCCCGTATTCAATTTATACCTGTATGAAAGTAAGCAGTTAATGCAGAGATTCTAGTACTTGTTTCTGGTGAATTCTTTGGTTTCTTGGAGCTCATGTTTGATTCCCTAAGCAGTTAGATTCATGAATGCCTCAACCCTCCCATTGTTTTTTGCCCACTTTATTTTGGACTAATTGTATTTTAAATTCTTACAGTATAGTTATTCATTATATAAGCAGCCATTTATAAGTGAATTAACAGAAATTCAATTTTGCCATTAATAAAGAGGTTATGTGACTGCTCATTTCTGCATAAATTCCTGGCAGAATAGGATGCAAGACATGACGACTTCCAGAAATTCATAGGGGCTCCCAGGCACTAAATATATTGAGAATGTCTTGTTTAATAATAAACACAAGCAAATCAGAAAAATATGACAATGTTGAACGGAAGAAAAGGAACAGGAGAGAACAACAAAAAATTGCAAACGCCACGAGAGAAGAATATGGGCAGAGCGAAAATCAAGGCACTTCCTTGCACGGCTAGTCCTCCCTATGGGTACGTGAAATTTTGCAAAAGGCGTGGCAGATATGCGAACCGCTATCCTCCTGATCACAGGTTGCACAAAAGCAGTTCTCAGCTTCCAAGAGGAAACTAGAGTGATAGGTTGCACCTCTGAAAATAATTAAATTTGCAAAACCTCGGATGACACAGCCACCAAAGTCACATCCGGGTAATTAAATTACGGCCTGCATGCTTTAACTTATTGTGCTCATTCTGGGGCCTAGAGCAGCCTGTTACCAATTGTACAGACGGGGCTTCTTTTGTGATCTAACGATGATTTTACTGTTTGGACAGCAGTCTTTGTGTGCAGATGTTCGCTGCTAGAGTTGCAATTCCATCTTGCAGGGAAAAAAAATGTTTGCACAACACCACTGGCGTAAATACACAAGGAAAACGAAAGCTAACAGCGCAAAAAGGGAGAAGTAAGGGCACCGGGCATACTTGTGAGGGCCATGTGAGCGGCAAAAGAAAAATAAAATATATATCAAATTTAGTATGCCAGCGAGCAATATGCCTCAGGTCATGCAGAGTTAGGTGAAGCTCCCAAGAGAGGGGAGAGAAGTAAAGGCACGGGCGTTAACCAGAAGATACCGACTTGCTGCCGCACTACACTGGGGGAAGGAGATGGTGGAATATAAAAAGGAAGGAGGAAACAGAGTTAAGCTAAATTTAAGCACAGAACAGAAATAACTTTGCATACAGCAAAGCCATAGCCCAGAGCCAAAAAAAAAAACACTACCAAGAAGCACAACAGTGTTTGGTAGGCCATCAAGGCCAACAACTGCTGTGGCCGTCGTCCAAGAACCTTAATCTCCGTTAATGGAAGATGGCCAAGACATACATACAGTGCACATAGAGCTTTCAAGACTGTAATTAAGCATTGGAGACAGAATCTTTGTTGAAGAACCCAAGCTCTGAAAGTTCCAATTAAACAGTGTTCTAACCAATTTATGTCTGTTTAGCTTATTAGTTGAAACAAGAAAAAAGACAACAATGCAGGTGAAAATATGGCGCAGAAATGTGACCCCCTCTATTATTTGATGAGTGGGTCCTTCAGTTATATACTATGAATGAGGAAACTTTTGATACACAAAGATAAGGATGATGCAATACAGACTGATAAAAAGCCTGCACAGAAAGCCTTTTGAGGAACAGCGAAATATTGTCACGTGTTTCTTAATGTGCATTGAACCTTGCTGTGAATGTCATATCTTCAAAGATTTGCAAATAGCTGCGTGGATCAAGCTCACTTTGGGATTTATGATGGTTCCACTGTTTCGATAAGCATACTCATATGTTACCTTGGCCAGCTTTTGTCCCATCGTACCTGTGAATGCTTTGATTGTGTTGGCAGATTACTAATATTGTTGGCAGCTGTGTAGACGAGTCCTGCTGATGCTAACCTGACTGCTTCGATGAACATTCACGTGTTGGCTTCGATAAATCATGTCTTTCTGCTCCTTATGAACATCTTGTGCCATATGATTTGTTCTTGCCCTTTTGCAGTTATGTTATGAGGTATGACTCATGTATGATAACCTGGTATAAATATTTTTATAGATATCTGGATTGGTCCCATATGTGTCCACTTTGTGAATATTTTGTACCATATGATCTGTTTGTGCCGTTGTGCAGTTATGCTACTGCGATGGTACTCATGTATGATCACCTGCTTGCTTAGATAAATGTTTTCATATATGTGCATTTTCCAAACAGAAACTGCCTCACCACAATCACAAACAGAAAGCTTGCTACTGTGACTAATGGCAGCGCCTGTCAGGTCGCAGTAACGAAAGCTGCATTATTCAATAGGACGGTATCTGTCATCGTCTTCCGACAAGGGCATCCAGTTCTCGAGCAACTGCGTGAGCCCACAGCACCGCGTCAACTCCGAGCATCAGCTCCGAAACCGACGAACAAGATAACGCCGAGGGCCGGGGACCCCCCTGCACCCCGCGCAGGGGCAGACAGGCAGACGTAAAGCCGTCGGCGCTCTCTCTCGACAGCGAGAGAGAGAAATACTTTACTGCTGCATTTCACGTCGGAACCGCGTATGTGCGCGAGCGTATTCGGCGCGACTTGTGACCCGAGGGTAGCGGAGAACGGCGGGCGGCCCATGGCCGAAGTCCGCTTGCCCGAGAAATAGAATCTTGCGCATCGCGCCGTAGCACTCGTTAAACACGTCCGTCCGCCGTGAGCGCTCTGGAAGCCACTGACTCCTTTTTCAGAGGCTCTTTTTCTTCGCCTATTCTCCGCTGAGCTGAAGTAAACACTCCGTATGTGTGTATAACGATGAATGGAATTGCTTTCCATTCTCTTTACGAAACACAGTTGAACAGTGACGAGGTCGCGGCCGCACGCCGCTTGGAAAAATTTTGAATTCTAGCGACATTCAAAGCAGGCATGTGCAATTTGTATTTCTACCAAAACCATGAAAATACCTCTTCACGTCGGTACTGGAGTACCGTGCACGTATAGCGTACAGCGACGTTAGTTCGAATGCGCAGTGCCCCCGACGAACCCTTTGATGAAAAGTTTACCTGCAGTTTTCTACAGTGCACTCAAAAACTCAGGTGCGTAATCAACAGAAGTGTTGAGACGCGGAGCCTTCACACAACCTCGGTACGCATTCCGCCAAAGCTGCAAGACAGGCGCTGCGCTACATCAGAGCACGGACGTTCACTAAACAGCACCGCTATCCAAGCTGGTTGGCAGTCTGGTAACTGTGGAGGGCCTATTTCCCAAGAGTCAGCGCGCGAAAGGGCCCTCGGCAGCGGCGTCAGAGGAGGGTGGCTTGCAGAGGCTGAGCGCGTGACGTCATGCTCCCTCCTAGATTTTTTCTCCTCCATGGATGCAGTCACGGTCCAATATGGTGGATAGAAGTGGAACTATGTGAGCATGGAGGAAGGAAAAACTCAGGAGAGGCCCTTCCCTTACAACAAAAGAAAAAAGTGTGGCGGAAGTGACGTAGTTTTTCTCGCTCGGGAGGCCATCTTGTCCGGGCATCTTGTTTACAAATAGGGCGGCAGCAGCGGGCAGCGGCGTGCCATTTGAGGTGCGGCGTAGGCGTAAATGCTCGAGTTTCTATTCTTGGTGGTGCTCACCGGCTGACGTTGACGACGTTGGTCCATATCTTAAGGTGGAATTCCGCGCAAAATCTTTTTTGCGTGCCCGGATTTGAACGCGCTCGGCGACAACGATAGCACGCGCATTTCGTGTGCTGCGACACTGCTCAGAGCCGTCAGGAGGCCGCCGCTGTTCACTGAGGAGCATTCGCGCTGTTCGCTCACCATTTGTTAAATACGGCGTGCGCTGCAGAGTGTTCGTCGGCGTGTTGTGCGAACGCTTCGTGTCTTGAGTGTGCAGTGTGCGTGTGCCATTCGCGTTCCCGTTTCCATCGGCAGTGAAACCTCGTTGCTACTTATACGTGTTCTTGCCACGCTCCAGCAATTGCAACTGGTGTTGATTATAATACAACTGCCAATTTTGTTTTTCGTAAATTGCGCTTGTGTTAGCGGCGGGGGTCATAACATGGGCGGAGAGTGCTATTGTAAAGGAAGCAGCTGCGCTCGCTTTGTTCTTAGTACAGAGAAACTTTGTTGCATGCTAGTTTGCAGCATATAACGTCTGGAGCGTCTAAGGAGCTATTTTCCTCTCTGGCGTGCCGGGCTCAAGTGCAGTCGTTCATATCGAGGTGAAGTCTGTATTTTGATCACGTGCTATATTTAGACCAGCTTCCTGTAGCAGGTATTCCAATTGCTTTTCTAGCTGAGGTCATGGTAAAGAAGAGCGAAAACGGGAAGCTCTAATTGAATTTGGATGCCTTTTCTCACACGGGTTTATTGCGCCCATGTTTTGTGATAGTGTTATTTGTGGTAAAAAGCAATTAGTGAAATGAAGATCCACTTGTGCATTGAATTTCAATGATGCCTGTGGTTGTGTTAATGAAAAATATTTCCATGAGTTAATTACGTGCAATAAATTCACTTTCATTGTCTGTATTGTTCATCACAAGTAAAGTGTGCTACTATGCAATAACATTACACGCTAGTATTTCATCAAGTAGCGAAAATTAGTGCGTACAGCTGCAGCTCTGCACGCTAAAGATGAAATACTGCATTGAAATAATGCACAGCACTGTGAAACATACTCCACCTACTGGGTACTTCTAAACTTTTATAAGCAGTCTGAAAAGCTGCGGTCATATATATTATGCACCAAACCAGATCTGCGGGTGTGAAACACGCTGCGTTGCAGTGCTACAAAGGGTGGTTTTATGGATTATTCTTAAAGAGGGCCAGTCCTATTTCAAACATGAACTTCTTGGACTGTTTGCGTTGAGAAAAAGGGGTTCAGCATGCTTTTCCTAAGTAAAATTTCTCTCTTTGGGAGGGGGCGACACGCCCACTACCATATATCCTCCCCTGCCGTGCTACTATAGGCACTTCGGCCTTCTCTGTTTCTGTCACCCCTTTAAGTGACTCTTGGAGTTGTGAATCAAAAGGCATTTTTGGCACGGCCACTTTTATGAACATGTTCTGATACTACATTTTGCATTCAGGGTCGAGAACTTGAACTTTTTAGTATATTTGCCCATCCTCACTGCTGTATGAAAAAGCATTCCTGGCATGGGCAGCCGCACAAAAACATGCAATGTAGATAAATACATTATTCTAGATTAAAAACAAAATCTTGTAGGATTTTTTTTGCCCTCACTGCTGTAGCAGAAGGCTTTGTGGACACAGCTGCCCAAATATACGCAGTGGAGACAGGTTGCAACGTTCAACAACAAGAGCAGCATTAAAAGAGGCTGAACACCAAGCTGGGGTATGACCATGCATGGTATCATTGTTCACGACACAGCCAAATGCAGACACGTGCACAGTCATTCAGAATAAAACTGAGGGTTGTGCTATCCACCACAGAGCGTGATTAAAGTGTGGCCAGTACGTGGGTCACTGTTATGCGGGCATAGCATGCAAACAACCCGAGATCAAACACCTTTCTCAGGGATGTCATGCAAGAAGCGCTAAATTTATTCTAGCAAAGACAGATTTTTTTTACAACCTCATGAGCACATTTGACAGCTGTGCACTAAAAAGTCATTATGCTCTCAAATACAAAGTGTTCCAGAGTTCCATTTAAATATAAACCTCGTGCCAGCAAGCTGGGCACAGAAGGCTTCCAGGGAGAGCCATGTACTAAAAATTTTCTGGGAGTTTTAATTGAAAGGCAGTACTTTACGCTGCCATTACCTGACATTGCTCAATGACTAGATCCACTGCCTCCATGGTATCATTTTCCTACAATCTGTGATTTTACTCTTGCACAGTTCTGTAAAAAACAAACTCCACAGCAACATATAATACACAAGAATTTCTTGCACTTGAGGACAAATACAGTACTTTCACACCTTTTTATACAGATGGCTCAAAAACAGATATTTACTTTGTAAGCGCTGTAATAAAAGGAATTGGACTGAAGTAGGCTTCCACAGTGCGCATAAATTTTCACTGCCGGATATTATGCCGTCTGTGTAGCCATTGAACAAATAGTATACGAAAACCTCACGAACAGTATTATTTACACAGACTCCTTAATAGTTTAGTTTAGTTTAGGGGGTTTAACGTCCTAAAGTGACTCAGGCTATGAGAGACGTCGTGGTGGAGGGCTCCGGAAATTTCGACCACCTGGGGTTCTTTAACGTGCACTGACATCGCACAGCACACAGACCTCTAGAAATTAGCCTCCATCGATATTCGACCGCCGCGGCCGAGATCAAACCCGCGTCTTTCGGGCCAGCAACCGAGCGCCATAACCACTCAGCCACCGCGGTGGCCAGTCAGACTCCTTAAGTTTACTTACTACTCTTCCTAGAAATGCAATCACTCCTATGATTGGTGACATGATACACAACATTGTGTACGATGTCAATTCTAGACGCCCATGTACTGTGCGATGTCAGTGCACGTTAAAGAACCCCAGGTGATCGAAATTTCAGGAGCACTCCACTACGGCGTCCCTCAAAGCCTGAGTCGCTTTGGTACGTTAAACCCTCATAAACCAAACCAAACCAAACAACTTTGTAACAGCCACAGCTCTAGGGCAAAACATAAAACTGTGCTGGGTCCCGAGTCATATCGGAATAAAGGGCAACGAGAGAGCAAATTTGTGCACTGCTCAATCTCGTGGCAAAGAAATAAAAAAAGGTAAATATGACCTTTAAGGATTGCATTAAATTAGTACAAAGGAAATTAAGGAAAAAACGCCAGACAGCTTGGAACAATGAAGGAAACAACTAACTGGACTTTGTAAAGCCAGTTCTAGGTGAGTGGAAGTCATGTTTGCACCAGGAGCGTTTCATTGAATTTATTTTATCTCGTCATCATATAAGCCACACGATCATAACACACAATTTGTCTATTAGCAAATGAAGACAAACCGATTTGTGAGAAATGTGAAGACGACCTAACAGTTAATCGCATTTCATACCCATGCACAAAACTTGAGAAACATAGAAAAAATATTTTACTCAATTTTGTAATGAACACATTCCTTTACACCCAATGTTTTTACTGAGTGAAGATGCAATTGTTGACAAAACATGTGTTTTTAGCTTTTAAGGAGAAGCAGGCTTTCTCAGCAAACTAAAGTTTTAACCACTGAGCAGCTTCATTTTTTTTATACACCTCAACCACCTTCTCATTTCTGCGAAGGGTTGTGGGGATACACGCGAATCCCCTGTCCCATGGTAACGGCCGCGCGTAATTATCGCGCGATGTTATGCGCGTGCTGTTCGGGAGGTTTGGGAGGGAGGGCACTCATGCCACCCCCGCTTCCTTTCGCGCCCCCGCAGCGACGCCGCCTCGGAGACTTTCCCTCTTTCCCCTCTTTCGCGGAGAGACCTCTTCTCCACATCCCTGGAGAAAGCGCGGTAGCGCGGTTCTCCCGGGGCCCGCTTGTCTTCTGGCGGGAGCCGCGCACACGCGCGGACGCAGATCTGCCACGGAGACCGCTGCCATTATCGCCCGGCCACCGTGTGTGAACTGACCGCCGCGGGCCGCGAGCGAGGAGCCACGCGAGGTGAGCGGAACCTCCCCCCCCCCCCCCCCCCCCACCATTTTGTGTGCGCTCCACCCTTTTTGTGCCTTTCACCCACGTACGCGAGCGGAACACTCCCTTGTTCCGGCGGTTGCTTTGTTGCTTGCTGCTGCTTGTATTGCTCGGGAGAAATAAACGCTCATCCGAGTAGCATACTCGTGTCTGTCCCCTCTGGCCCGAACCCGCCGTGGTTGCGACTTACCGCACCGCGGGTTGGGGGTCATAGCTCTGACTGCTAGGGCTGGCACGCTGGTGCTAGAGAGTGACTACTGCTTCTAGCCCTTTGAGCGTTATTACAAGAAAAACCCCCATATTCTTGGCGCCCAACGTGGGGCCAGAGGTGTGACAAACCGAGTGTCTGTGTGACCGACTGCCGACACACAGGCTAGCCATGGCGTGCAGCGGGATTGACTTCCAGTCCCTGCTGTGGTTGTCCGATATGGCATCTCAGCAGCAACAGGTTGACGCGGCGGTAACAACTACTGCTGGCGTATTAGCAGAGGCTGACGCTAGCCCCTGCGATCTAATATCGTTTGAGCCGAGCGATGATTCACGCGACACACTGGCTTAGACGAGCGGCGACGCTAGGCACTTCTCGCCAAGCGCTATGCCGCCAGGTATGGAGAGCACGGCGCAACCTGCGCAGCCTTGCTCATCCCACGCGGCCCCTCAGTCAGAACTTCCTGGCCAGGCCAACCCCCAAGAGGCTGTGTTGCGCAACGCCTTGCGCCTCATAGAGAGCCTCACGGGTATCGTGCAGAACAACCTGCAAACACCCGCTGCAGTGGCGAGACCTAGGCTTCATGTGGACCTTCCCAGCTACGGTGGCTATCATGATCTTGTCAGTGCCAACGAGTACCTGGATCGCATGCTGAACTACCAGCAGGCGACGGGGCTTACCGATGGCGAGGTTTTGGCGCGTATCGTGCCAGTCTCACTGACTGATCAGGCTGCCCGCTGGTTCGGCCTCACTGGCCACCGGTCACGCACAATGGAGGAGTTCCGAGCGAGGTTTCGCGAGGAGTTCTTGCCCGCAGATTACGATCGTCGTCTGCGGCGCGAGTTGGAGCTGCGTACTCAGCATCCGGACGAATCCTTGCTTGAGTACGTGAGGGCGATGGACGAACTTTACCGTATCGCAGACCCCTCAGCTCCGAACGGCGAGAAGGTAGAGCGCGTCACGCGACAAGCTCGCCCTACCTTCGCAGCCTACCTAGGAGGCGTGCAGTTCAGGGACTTGGACGAACTCGCCTCGGCAGCCAAGCGCATACAGGCGAACATACTCGCCTCCCGCGCGTATCGGCCACCACCGCCAGCGTCGCAGGCACTTGAGCCGCGATGCGCCTGGAACGGATACACTTTTCGCATTCGTTCCCGGGGTGCCGAAACGGTTGCATTCAGTGACGGGCAACTGAGAAACGATTGGGAATTGTCTGACCGAGCTCTCGACCCGTACACGTATGCTATGCGGGCAGCACACGCTGCGCGTAGCCAAGGTACGCAGAATCCGGACCGACATGCCGACCCGAGGACGCAAGAGCAAAGGGCAACTGCGACGGTACGCCCGGCAGGGAGGAACGGTCAACTGGCGCCAGGCGACAACTGCCCCGCCCGAAAACGGCCGAACACCCTCTGCTACCGGTGCAACCAACGAGGGCACTACGCCCGGGAATGCAGACGCCCCGTGAACCGAGAGCACGCGCTTTCGGGAAACGAACGGAGCCGCCGGTGTGCAACGCTGCACAGCCGGTGGCGTAAACAGCGGTGCTCAGTGGGTCACACGAACTCCTAGCCCCGCTGGCTTGTCGTTTGGAACCACCCAGCGACACGCCAGTCCCGCTTATTGAGCTTACGGTTGCTCGACGTAAGTTCATGGCCTTGTTAGACACAGGAGCGAGCGCATCCCTGTTTGGCGACGAGTTATGCGAGCATCTCCGTCGGAACGGACTCCGACTGCGAGCGAGCAAGCTCACGTTCCGATTAGCCAGCGGCACAGCGCACGCGAAAGGTGCCGCGCGACTTGTGGTGCGGTGGGAGAAACGAGTGAGGCGACAGCGCTTCGCTCACCTCCCCGGCCTATCGGTTCCAATTGTTGTTGGTAGAGGCTTCCTCGCCGAGACGGGCATTGTTATTGACGTCTGCAACGGAGGATATAGGGAGCGAGCATGTGGCACCCTGAAACCTTTCGTTAAACCCCCAAAAGCGTCAGAAGCACATTCGCTTTCGGATGCTACGCGCGCAGACGTACGCAACGATCGCCCGAAAAATCCCCTCGAACGCCTTCGGCCGAGCTGCCATACCATCCGGTCGACCGCGCCGAGAGGAAAAGCGCGGAAGGGAACTCCTCCCTTCCCGTGCGACCCCCTGTCCCCCCTGCGGTGGCACGCTGCGCCGCGGCGGCATGCAGGCCTTCCCACCCGCTCCTGAACAACTCAGGCGGTTTGTCGGGGGAGGAAAAAGCGCGCTTGTCTCTGCTCCTCAACGAATACGACGCTGTATTCACGGAGCGGCCTGGCTGCACTACTCTGGTTAGGCACAAAATTGAGACAGGCGACGCCGTTCCGTGGAAGTGCAATCCTCGGCCAGTCAGCTTGGCTAAGAGGAAAGCGCTCGATGACCCTCTGGACGAACTTCTCGACACAGGCGTTGTGGAACGTTCAAACAGCCCCTGGGGGTTTCCAGTGGTGCTGGTGCCCAAAAAGGATGGAACTACCCGCCTTTGCGTGGACTATCGACGCCTGAACGAGGTGACGCGGAAGGACGCATACCCACTTCCGAGAATTCCCTCGATCGTGTCTAATGTTGATGGAGCGAAGTACTTCACTACGCTCGATGCCAGCAGAGGATACTTTCAGGTGGAGATGACTCCCAGTGACCGAGAGAAAACAGCTTTCACTTGTCACAGGGGACTTTTCCGGCTTACCCGAATGCCTTTCGGCCTGGTCGGAGCGCCCGCGACGTACCAGCGTCTGATGGACCGTGTCCTAGGCGATGCAAGTGTCAGGTTTGGTTTGGTTTACAGGGGTTTAACGTCCCAAAGCGACTCGGGCTATGAGAGACGCCGTAGTGAAGGGCTCCGGAAATTTCGACCACCTGGAGTTCTTTAACGTGAATTGACATCGCACAGCACACGGGCCTCTAGAATTTCGCCTCTATCGAAATTCGACCGCCGCGGCCGGGATCGAACCCGCGTCTTTCGGGCCCGCAACCGAGCGCCATATAACCACTCAGCCACCGCGGCGGCTATAGAGTCAGGTACCGCGAGATAGACACGTTGCGCGTTGCGTGCGGAGAAATGAAGGAAACGGCCGAACACTTAATACTTTTCTGTAAAGGACTTCACCCTGCTGTGAAAAGCAGGGGGGCTGATTTATCCTAGTCATTGGGGTTTAAGGACAGTGAAGAAAGAGTAGATTTTAAGCGGATACAAGTAATCAAGCTCAGGTTATCTGATTGGTGGCTAAAATCTAGACAAGAGTAAAGTTTCTTAAGTCATGGCTAGGTGGCTTGAGCCACCTCCGATTTAAAGGGTCAGCCTCCATACATCCATCCATCCAAGTAAAACTCCTCAATAGACTAAAAGTAACGACATCTCCCTCCTCCTTCGCCTATGCCGGCGCTCCTTCTCTCGGCTCTTCCCGGGCGCCGATGGTGGCGGCACCTAGGCGGGGAGAGCTACCAGACGCTCCCAACGCTCGCCTTTTGACGCGCAGCAGACTGCGCGCCCGAATGATATTTGTGTTGTGTTTTTTGCCTTGGCTTCGGTCAAAATGATGATGACATGGAAGATCGAAAATCAGTTACTGAAATAACTGTCGCGACCAATGCTGCCCTGCTTTATCGAAACTTTTTGTCCTGCGATCGCTTTGATTGCGGACCATACGTTGGAAGTAGCGTGCGCGAGCGAGTTCGCGGCAATATATTGAATATACTCAGCGCGTTGTGTTCCCAACGCTCGCGCTTTCGCTTGCAGGGGACCGTGCGCCGGGATGAATTTTTTGTTGCATGCTCTGCCTCAGATCCGGCCGCACGGCATGGGAGATACAAAAATTACTCACCCAGATAGATGCCCCCAACCTTGTTGCACTTCTTTATCAGAACTTTTCCTACTGTGATCGGTTTGATCTCGGTGCGCAAGGCGGAAGTGGAGTGAGTTTGGAGTGAGCTCGCGAGCTCGCGGCTCTATAGTGAATGTCTCGGAGTCGTGCTTTTCAACCGGCGTCTTTCGTCCGATCATATTAAACATTTAACTCCGTAAAGAGGAATCGAAGCGGCACGCGACTAGATGTGTGGCCTAGGCTTTATTTTAACGCATGGTGGTTCCCTTCCTCCCCCCCCCCCCCCCCAATGCTCCTATAATATATTCTCTCAAAGGCATGTTCACTCGTGCAACGGGCTGCGATATCCAGTGAGTAGGTGATTACTCGTCTCAATTTTAATTATTTCAGTGCAGGAAAGCTTAGAGATTATTTCGGGGTTAATATACTTCGGACACCTCGCAGGCTACCGTTAAAAATATCTTACTGACGGTAGCCACGTATTGTATGCAAATAGGCGAATATAGATGCCCAATAGTTGCGTACTGTAACACGGTTGTGATCATAGTTTTGATGTAGGGTTAATAGTTTGGGTTGCTTAACAGCAACCAAAAAAGACGTTTAAACGCAGTTTCGTGAGCAGCTACAGCGCCGCATGGGTCATTCGAATGCTGCTTGTTTAGGTGATTATCTTCTAGGGTCAGCATATGCAATAATGGCTTGTAAGAGAACATTGCTTTCCTACTTGTAATCTTCATATCTAACGCGCAGTAGCCTGGACTGCCGCAGTTAACTGATATTGGTCGAAGCAGCATGCAAAAAAAATCAAGCTCTGAAAAACTAAAAATCTGATTCACTCAGGCCAGTTTAAATCAAACAGGTTGGTCTTTAGAAAGTTGTTTAAACCGACAATTGAAAACAGAAAAAGAAAATGACTCTAGCTACGTTGAACGGAGACCCTCTGTTGAGTTCTCAAGTTTTTTCTCAGGCAGATATGTAGTAATCAAGCGATGGCGGCCGTTACTATGCCTAGGCACAGTAACGGCGACCTATTTTGGTATGAACCTGCCATAACAAATACGTCCAGCGATGCGCGCAACATGAAAGCTAACTGCACCACGAGCAGCATGAACGGGCACTTCAACAGCGAGAACCGCCTCTTCAGTACCGAGTTCGTTAGCGAATGAGTCCAATTGCAACAAAGCAAATACGTCCAGCGATTCCCAAAACATGAAAGCTAGACCTGCACTGCGAGCAGCGTAAACGGCTGTGTTCAAAGAACATGAAGCGCAACTTAAATTTGAGCCCGCCAACGAGTCCGACTAAAACCAAACCAATACGCCCTGTAATGCGTGCGACACCTGCAGAGCCTAGCAGAGCCAGCAGCGTGAACAGCGAGGCTACAACGAGAAGCACGGCTTTTGTTGCCCGCGAGTGAACGAATCCATCTAAACCATGCCAAACGACATTAGCTGCGAAGAAAAACTGCAGTCGCTAGCGCTTCACACGAAATCCTCCGAAGAAACGCAACTGACAACTGAAGAACGACCACCCACCTCACAAAGTCGCTGATCCAGCACATTATCGAAGTTCGCCCGCTGGTCCTGTGCAGCCAAACCTTTCGGCGAGCCGCGTTGCTTTTTGTGGACGGAATTAGAAAAAATCTTTTCCCACTGCCTCCTCGGTTGTTGCATCTATACGTGCAACAGAAGGTCGGCATCGCCGTAACACGTAGACGCCGTCAAAGATGGAAAAACACTTCCCGCCAAAACTGTTGCACAGGAAGAAAACGAAGCGCGATTCCTACCCCCGACAATGACGCCGATGTCTGCTGCGGAGCAAAAATGCGCGCGCTAACACGTGACCACGGCACCTCGGACAAAGGGAGGCTCAATTATCCGGCGGAGCAAGGAGAGGAGGGAAGCCGGAAAGTTCAAACCTGTGCGTTACTTTTGCTTCATTGAGGGGCTTTAACGGCAAATAGGGTGTCTTGATGTGCTTGATGCCCGCTCGCCTCGGCCCTCTGCTTTAAGGGTGAGGACACCCTTCACCCGTCACATCAAGATAAATAAACTAAACAAAATGAAGGACGAGAGTTCACATACTCACTTACCAGTGATAGCCGCCTAAGTATTATGGGTACCTTACTGGGAAGCGTCTTTGTAGTCATGTTCTGTAGAAAGCGTGCGGCAAATTTAGATGTGGCCTGGCAGGTTTTAATCCTCGCCTCTCATTGGCGCAGTCAACTGCAGGACGATTACAGCTTTCCCGGCCAAAGTCATCGGCGCACGTGCTAGTGGTCTGGTGGACAAAACATGCGACTTTTGACAGTCTGGTGCAGGTGGTGCAATGTGCACTGAGGCTCCTGTACTGAGGAGAATGATGCGACTCTAATCGAGAGAAGGAAGGCGGCGGGGAACGCTCGAAAGATACACTACTGAGGCAAAAGCAGGCAATTTCGCCCTTTGGGCCACGCCTCTTTACTTGAAGTGAGCTGTTGTTGTGTGCGTGATGCAGCAGTCGGAGATAAAGCTATGAGAAAGTGTTGTGTTCCCGGGTGTTCTCCTCCCACTAGAAAAGAACAGCGGCTATTTCGCTTTGCTCGGCACAGCGAGCGCAGAATAAGTGGGAATCGCATGTCAAGCGAGACGGCTGGAAACCAACAGAACTCAAAAGTATACGAGGCAAGGCATGCAAAATGCTTGCATAACAAAACAGTTTTTCTTGGGGTAGAGGTATAACGCGCAACATTAACGTTCCATCCTCGTAAATATTCCAAAAAATGCTATCGAAATTGAGACCGGGGGACTCCTCCCACCGGCAGCGACCGCCATATTGAACGCTCTCGTGACGTCACTAGGCCGTACACGGAGCAACATCGTCTGCTCTCGTTGCTGCAATATGCGCACCGAGGTCTCATTCCCTCCTGTACTTTCGCGGGCGGTCGAAGTAGCAGTGGTCCCCCATATATGAGTGACTGGTGCCGCAAAAGCGATAATAACAGTAACGTAGTTTTTCTTTGGTATAGGCAGGGTCCGGTCACACTTGGCCGATGCGACGGCGATCGAAGGTCGGTGGGGTGGTCGGTATGCAAATGCCGTCGCTGACGCACCACGGTCTGTCACGCTAGACTAACGACGTCAGAACGATCAACGACCGCGTATTGCAGTGATGTTAAGAATCCGCTTAGTTGCAAGCAGAACAGTGTGGTGCGGGACTTGTTCGTATGACATTTTACAAACTTAAGAATTTTAAAACTTACTGGACCTCATATGCTAGCCACGGCGACATATGCGATGTGCGTGCACCATCAAAGATGTGGTTTCAATCGGTGCCTGCGCATAGAGCGTATCGGCGAGGCAAGCGACACGGCAGAAAACGTCGCACGACGGTGCCGCTCGCCGCCGACGCCTGGGCTTGTGCGGCCGAGCGAAAGCTTCACTCACGCTAAGGTGACGGACGGAAAAACTGCGCTTGAGTATCTTATCCGTATCGAAAAAAGCGAAACGAGCGGCTGCATATCATATCTTCACACTTTCTTACTAAGCAGTGAGGACCTTTTGCCATATTCTTGAATTTCGGTCGACGGTGGACCTCCGGCCCCTTTCGTGACGAGGCCTAGCGAGTACGCAGGATTCGTGTGCGCGATTTCGGCGATTGTGGTGAGCGAATTCGCAACTTATAGCGCCTTCAAATAGCTGTCGAGCGTAGTTTTGGCTACAGTTCCCACAAAGCGACGACGACTGCTTACATCGCAGGACGCGAGTACAATAAGGGGGAAGTGCCGATATGTGACCCGGTAGGCGTAGCCTGTGAGGAAGGCCGCCGGCAGCAGCTGTCGGCGTCCATTGAGGACAGTAAATCGGGTTATTTTCATTAATTCAAGTAATGTACGAGCTTGATTTCAGCTAAAGCGATTTAAAATTAAATTTTGCTGGCATAAGAGGAAGCAGATACAATTAGGGGGATTTTGCGAGTGGCTTAGTTTCGGCAAGAGGGTTCTCCGAGTCGAAGGGAACGTTCGTTCCACTTACGAACGCATACATGCAACGTGAAAGTCGTCGCACTCAGCACTTTTCTCTGCTCCTTTCGTGCCTCAAGGTTACTCTAGTGCCTCTTTGAAATAATTAGAGCATAATTATCGAGCAATGAATAGCGGACAAGAACTTGGTAGCTAGCTACGAAACGCCGTGGCTTTCACGGCGCACATCGGCGAAAGCATGCACGGCACGTGCCGCTTTTCACATACGGGAGCACTTGACTGCTCAAAAGAGACCACACTCATAACATGCGAACAGCATGTTTCTAACTGTAAATAATAAGGCAGGCGTCCATCGATTTTTTTCCATTTTTTTTAAATTTTATTTCCTTAAAGACCCCATGACTGCGGTATTACATAAGGGGAGGGAACTAATAATAAAAAAAAACATTCTTACAATTGTACATAATTCTTAAATTTGCAATGAACTTCATGTTTCATGCTTCATGAATTCATGTTTCCGCAACAACTGTATCGAAAACGGGCGCAACGAGCAAGCCCGCTTTGCCAAGGATCACTAAGCTGGCGTACTATTATGAAATGAACGGCTGCGCAAATCAGGACACAGACAAGAAAGAAACACCACATGCTGTTCTGATTTGCCAAGCCGTTCATTTCATCATGCACCAACTCGCCCCTCAGGCCGTTATTCTGGCGTACTAAGTTGAAGGCTTGCGAAAAAAAAAAAAACTCGGAAAATGAAATTTATTTCGCTAAGCTAAAAGAAACACCTTTTCGAGCGATGCCGTCTATTGGGTGCATGCAAGCACCTCAACAGCTCGCAGCAGACGACGCGGGGCGGATATGGCGTTGTGACGTCAGCGATCAGAGGTTTCCAGGCCAGCAAGCAGTTCGCAGAAGAAACGAAAAACATTACCGCACAGAATCAACTGAAAATTAGGGGAATTGTAATTTAACGTGTTGGGAAATAAGGACTATAAGGAGAATGCACGGGAAAATAGACGGTTATGACCCCTTTAAGGCGGAAGCCTTCCATGGATCGTGAGTGGCGTGGACGGAAGTTGTAGACGGAAGTTGTGTACGGAAGTCGTCCGCCCGAACTCGCAAACATAAGTTGTATGCCAAATAAAATTTAAAAGTTTGTTTAGCAGCAGTCTATATGCAACGTATAAGTAATGAAATAGAACACAAAAATTAAAAAAGAAAATAAAAGTTAGGAGAAATGAAATAAAAAAAATAAATGAAAAATAGGAGAGAGAGGAAAGGGAAAGGCTCTCGCATTCCCCCTCTTAAGCAGACTTAAGTTCGGTCCTGTAATTCTGATTTCAGTTTTTGCACCGCCGCGGTGGCTCAGTGGTTAGGGCGCTCGACTACTGATCCGGAGTTCCCGGGTTCGAACCCGACCGCGGCGGCTGCGTTTTTATGGAGGAAAAACGCTAAGGCGCCCGTGTGCTGTGCGATGCCAGTGCACGTTAAAGATCCCCAGGTGGTCGAAATTATTCCGGAGCCCTCCAGTACGGCACCTCTTTCTTCCTTTCTTCCTTTCTTCTTTCACTCCCTCCTTTATCCCTTCCCTTACTATATATATATATATATATATATATATATATATATATATATATATATATATATATATATATATATATATATATATATATATATTTCAGTTTCTGTTACAATTTCACGGACAGCGGAAGTGCAATATTTGGTGTGTGGTAGGTAGGGTACTATGTCCTGAAATGGTGGAACCAGCGAAACAGACGCAGGACAAGAGAAGTTTATTACTCTAAAAAATACAATAAAACAGTACTTTCAACCATAACAAAATTCAAAGAGTCCATTTGAATACATTGTTACACTAACAGCCCAGTTTAGTTCTCCATTGAAAAAAGGTCATGATAAGGAGAAGAGCCCTCACAATTTTAAATTCAGGGGCACACTAAAAAAAATTACATTGGAGTCACATGTGCAACAGACAATATGAAAACAAAGGGGGGGGGGGAGGCAGTCTAGTAGAGTAAAGTCATCGTTCCTACCCTGCCGTTGGTGATTAGAAAGAATCGTGTGTGCCAGCGCCGCAGAAAAAGTGCCTCGCCATTTGTTGCTAACTGGCCAGACAAGTATCCCCAGATGCCGAGGCGCAGGTTCTGCAGCGCTGGGTACATATCCCAAGCGGCGGTTCGACGAGCCTCCGCGAGGCAACGCCGACGCGACAAAACAAACGAGTGACACACACAAAACCACTGGACTTACACCTGATTTATTGCGAGGTATTCAGCCACATTTATACATACTTCCTGCGCGAACGCACACTTTGGACAAGGTGAGGCAAGCTTTAGGATGATAAGAACTCAAACCCATTGTCAGTGATTATGATTGACGGGTCGCTTACGCATATCTGCTTATTTTTTCTGATTAAAAACGCTTCCAGCAGCTCGCGCTCAAGTCTTGATTTCCCCCGACCGATAATACTGACAAGGTGAAACAGAGGGGAACAGTGGCAGTCCTTGACATGCAAGGCTAAATTGCTTCCCGCGCCCGTGCCCAAAGTTGTTCGTTGCTTCCTGACACGTTCGTTTATGCACGCTCCAGTTGTGCACGCTCCGCGCTCCAAGAGTGCTTTGACGTGAACAGTCTTTTTCGTCAGTATCGCACTGCGCATCGTTTTACTCATTATTGCCGTTTTAACATCCGAGGGTCGAAGACGTAATTGTACGACTTAATTTTAGGGCACCGAGTGGTGGAGGTTTAGCAAATAGTGTGCCGTCTGTTGGTTTGAAAAACGCGTTATTAATCTAAAGATCCGTTGCTGAGCAGGTGCTTCCGCTGGGTGCTAGTGGGAGGAATTGTTTTCTTTCTCTTTATACGTGCTTTTTGGTTTATCAAGTCCTGCGCATTGAAACAGCCGCGCGTCACCAGCCGCTCGTGCGCTGCGGTTGGTTTCGCTTTCGTCGTGCGGGCTGTTTTCGTTGGTCGTGCTCGCAAGGACAGATGTCCGTCTGCTTTTTAATCATTCAAAGTGTAATTGCACGTTGCTCGCCACTTTATTGCTCACAGGGGTGCAATTACATCGGTTTACGGGTGGGCGCGGGTATATAAAAACAATGCCACCGCATACCACCGTCGTCACTCCGCTCGCGTTTTCTTGCTCGATGCCCGCGAAAACTGATTGGTCCTCGCTGGCGATAGTATAAAGGATTACTGCAAGTTTTTCACTCATTTCCTTTTTCTGACAGGCGCACAAACACCGAGATAGTGTTCTTGAGCGCGCACTTATGCAGACTTCGCTTGCGCCATGAACATGCGCATCGGTTGCTCAGCTGCGATTCCTCAGTTTGTGCAACCCATTTCTGCGTATATTTTTTCATTTTATTTATTTTAGTCAAGCCCATCTGTGCTCGTAAATAAACCATTCATATAAACCTTCACAAAAAAGGGTGAACGTTCGGGCATTTAATAGCTGCACTAAATCTTCTATTAAAATTTTAAATCCAAAATAAAAGTAATCGGCTTTGAAAAGTCATGCTTTCTGAAAAAGAATCGACCAGAAACAGTTTAGTTTCAAAAAACTGCAATTTCTAACGATGCCTATGCGTGCAATTCCTATTTTGCCTGCAAAATTGGGTGGCAGTGGGGTTGGCTTTTGAAAAAAATAACTGCAACCTAAAAATTGAGCTTCATCACTGCTTCAGCTTCATTACTGCTCCGAGTAGCGGGGGAAGCGGAAACAACGCACACCTTTACGCATTGACCTGGAGCACATTGGCACGCAACAGCCTGCCATGATGGCTTGGTGGACTTGACAAGCTCGTCAGTCATGCGGTAGAACATTTTCAAACAAGTAGAACCACCAGCGAGTCATCCGCAGCCACTGTGCCTCGAACGACGCAAGCACATCTACTTGCACCAAGTAACTACGCCCGCTTGCCGTGATTCAAAATGGCGCCACAGCGAGAAAGAAGCGACATGGGTGCGGTCAAAGGGTGGCCCCACCCTGAACGGCGGCACTTGCATCGAGGCATCCTAGCGGCGTCCGCCCAGCTGCGGTGGTTGCTAGGCAACGGCTCAAGGTCTGTCTCTGTGCCTTCTCGAAGATCCGCCACAGCGAAATCGCAAGTTCTTGGCCAGTGTAGCTTACGCCATAAAACTGCAGCGCTTTCAAAGAGCCCCTCTTTCGGACCGAGCTAGGCAGCCTGCCCTAGACAGCTGCCTAGACAACATTACCTGAAAAAGCAGTTCTCAAACACCATGGCAAACACACGAAATAGAACCAGGCAGTGCCTGCAGCAGACGGTGCCGCAGACCACACACCCGTCGCCTATAGCATTGCCGTTATCTCTTACTTCCCTTACCCTTCCCCTCTATGGAGTGTTTTGCTTCAGTCGCGCTCGGCAGATGATCAGCAGGACTTGGCGGAGTAAGCTCTCTTCTTCACACTGGGTTCATGCTGACCTCAGATGGTTTTTTGTTCTTCTTCTGGATGGATGGAAGGTAGGAGCGTTCGCTTTGGTATGGGGTGGTGGCAGTTGCCACCATTTTTGGCTTTTTTCTATAGTTTGGTTAAGCTGTTTTGTAAGTTATTTAAACTCGCCATTTTCTGGCGGCCGGCTCCGGCGTCCGGCAGCACCAACTGTGTGTGTAATAACGGGAATATTCGTCTCCTACAGTGCGCGTTTCGTTTTTCGTGCTGTTTGAGGACTGTCTTCAATGTAAACTTTGTTATCGCTTGAATGGAAGTATTTCGGATGGAATGAAGGGTGTGCGAGAGAAATAAGACTACACGAGAAGCTTGTGCGATTCGAGGAAACACCCAGCGGACTACCGGCTTTTGGGGATACGTCTTGCTTCACAACACACATTTATCTTGGCATTTTACAAAGATAGCTTCGAAGTGACATAAAAATTTTTTCAAGGCTCTTGAAACCACTCGCCAACTGTTAACGAACGGTTGCCATCACGGGTAGCCTGTGAAACGAGAAATACAAGTTTTGCGTACACGTGTCCCAAAAGTAATACGGAGCACGCGAGCTGTGGCCGAACTGGAAAAAACTGCATGCCAGCGCATGCCATCAGCAGATGCGCGGCAAAGAGCGAGGGTACGTCGGCACATCTGGCTGACCCATCTCGATAACTTGATGCTCGCGTTATCGCTCCCACGAGCGGAGCTGCGTTGTTACCATCAGTACTCGCCGGGGGCGCTTTCAATACATCATGCAAGAGTTTGTTGTTTGTACGCGCTGTGAGGAAAGTTAGCGTTCGGCAGCTTGCGCTTTTTGCTTTTCAAGAATGTCACCATTTTCAGCCTGCGTGGCCGCCATGGTTTGTTCTTTGCTTCGCGGCGAGTTTGTGGCAATGAAAACAGCAAACCTCACGAGGGACGCAGAAAGGGAAGACAGGACACAGGTGATTACTAACAACTGATCGTCTTCCCCTGATCTTTTTTCCCTCCTGCTTCCTTCGTGAAGTTTGTGCTCTTTTCATTGTTATGAACAACCAACTACCTCGTTATGTGTTCTGCGAGTTTGTGCGCGAGGTATAGAGAACAAACGCTCGTCCATCGCTTTGGCAGATGTGGTCAACTTTTTCTTGGCTCAAGGAAGCGCATGAAAAAAGAATAGCATGCCGGTGTTGTCTTCGTTCTCTTCATTATAAAGGTAGGGACTCAACAGTATAGCAAGTGAGCTAATTAAGGGCTCTTTCCCTCGGCACAAATTTGCTTTGTTACACTGGAGAAAGAAACGAGGTTGCCTCTCGTTTAGTCCCCCGCGATCGGCTATATCTTGCAAACATGCAAAGAGAAAAGAGCGACAGGGTATAGTCGATTGAAAGAAGATACTTCCAAAGGCACTTTTTATGCAAACTCAAAATTTATGGTCGGGTGAAGCTCCCACTCGAGTTAATGACATCGGCCATACGCCGAGTGTCTATGTGCCTGTGTCTCGTCTTCCCTTTCTGCGTCCTTCGTGAAGTTTTCTCTGTTTTCATTCCCGCAAACTCGCCGCGAAGCGAAGAGCAAATCATGGCCGTCACGCAGGCTGATAATGATGACATTCTTGAAAACCATAAAGCGGACGGTGCCCAACGCTAACTTTCCTCATGGCGCGTACGAACAAGAAACCCTTGCATGAGGTATTGAAAGCGCCCCTGGCGGGCAGGGATGATAGCAGCGCAGCTTCGCTCGTGGCGGCGATAACGCCAGCATCAAGTGATGGAGATGGGTAAGCTGGTTGTGCCGACGAACCCTTGCTCTTTGCTGCGCATCTGCTGATGGAGTGTGCTGGCACGCCAGATGGGTCACTGCTCGCGTGCTCCGTATTACTTTTGGGGCACCTGTATACATGTGTTTCTGTGGTCTGCGCTCCCGTTCCGTACCCTCCCGCGGGAGTAACTCCCATGGTTAGGTGTTTTAATACTACATCGCCTTTTAAATGAGGCTTCATACATTCAGAATAAGCTATAGGATGAACATTGTTATTCTTCACGGAGGGACGACATCGCACATGTCGCATCGCGAAAGAAACTTGAACAAAGAACCATAAAAAATTTCGACGCCCTCTAAACGGAGTCTATTTAGATTAATATGGAGCACTGAAAATATTCGTACTCATTTTTGAAAGATTGCCTCAGCTCCGGTGTATCCTGGTCAACGGTATCACAGCCTGGATCACTGAACAGGGGGTGCATGTTGTGGAAGGCTCCTAAAAACATAAAGGTAACTTAAGCACTGAGCCATATCGCAGAAAAAAAAAACAAGATTGGATTCGAAAATATCCGTAATTGCTTCATAAAGCTAGAATTATTCTTAGTAGCATGCGATATTCTTCGGCTACTGCATGTATACTTATTAATTTTTTAACGTGTTGCTAACGCCTGTGCCTGGCTCCATATTAAACGCACCATGCAGCTGCGATAATCATCACCGTGTATAGCAACAACGGGTGAAGTTTCAGGTCAGCGATTGTATTGATAAAGTTGTCTACGAGGGCGAGCTGTTTTCCAGGAAAACCACCAGAAGCTGCCATAAAGGTTAGAATGTACCACGTAAACACTTGTGGCTTAATGATGGCTAAGAGAAATGTTCGAGCAGGAAGAGGGCAACGGATGCGCTTCCCGGCATGTTTTCGTGAAGAATCTCAAAAGGCGATTACCGATTCTTATCAGCTGAGCGTGTGCGTCCGCGCCTTTCTGCGCAGAGAGGCAGCGCAACCACAGTTTCCTGGCCCCCGAATTGGAGAATAACTCGCTTGAGGACAGTGTCGAGTTGCTGGTTCGCAGTATGGCAGCCAAGGAAAAGCAGGGTGGCACCGCCGAACCTCAGCAGCCGCCATCGAACGTCACCGACCCCTGGTGAGCGATTGACTGCCACTTACAGCTCGCCGGTCGCAATCATCCATAGGTTGTCGATACGAAATGTGAGCCTACATTCAGGCGCAATATTACCGAACAAAGCTGTCGCTACGTGAAATGTTCTCACGAAGGGCTACACTGAAATGAAGCTAACCACAAAATGTTTTAATTTCTTGCCGCAAGTAATGGTAAAAATTCTCGTGGCGATGAATACGACGACTATTCCAATAAAGTTGCTTTCACAGACACAACTCAATATTCGGTCAGGTGACGCTAGCTTTAGGCTATCAAACTGCAAGAACAACTGGTACCACGTGCAAAAGATTGTGGTTCTCTACCGGAGATTTTAAACAGTGAATCTTTGAACGGTAACAAAAAACTGCTCCCTTCAGCGATGACGTTGCATTGACTTGAATCTAGATTTTTACCAAAAACAAAGTCGAACACGGCATTATCTTTAATAAAGTCATGGGCGGTTTCATAAGGAGTGGAGCAAAATAGACTGCGTGGCGACGCCACTGCTCGAACTCTTGAGCCTTGATGGGGCCTTCGTTCTCACGCGTAGGAGCCAAGACTCATCTCTGGCGCTGCGGTGCGGAAACGATGTATTCCGTCTTTTGCATTTACTCTCGCTCCCTCGAGCCCCATCCATTCGTACAAACCTCCACTTGCCTTTGCCGCCGAGCACAAAAAGTGGAATGCTTATGGCAATGGGATGTCCGTCTACCTTCAGTGCAAAGAGCTTATTAAATGCCACCATTTGTTAATGAATGGGTGGTAAGAGGTCCCCTTTTAGGCGGGTGCGCCCCGGCTCCTATATTTCGAGAGTCAAGGTGGGAGCAGATTGGCCTCTCCAAAATACGGGTCAGGCTACCATATTTTGAGGGAAGAGACCTGAGCTGGTCAGTTTGCTGAAGGCGATATTAGTAAGCACGTCCACGTAAAACCCGTCAATCAGGATACGATATGTGGTGCTCGTAAAGGGCCTAGCCGCATGAATTTGTTGAAAGCGGTGCTGGGAGGCTCGTCATCATGAACTCGCCTAGCATTATGCATGTTCGCTCACGGAATGGCGACAGTTTAGAGCGAAAAATCGGTCGCGCTGGCAGCGCACTGCGCTTTGTCATTGCAAAGCATCTAGTAAAGGCTGTTATATTTGCATCGAAAGACAGAAAATGAAACTTACGGCACCGTTATCTCAGACCATGGTGTGTCATGCATAACAAGACGGAGGTCATAAGTAAAGGGGAATCCCCCAAGGTGGATATTTGTAATAAGGTAGTAATTACTCATTCGCATCAACCCCATCACAGCCATACGTCTGCAAAAAAGCTACGCAGCTTCCACAGAAGCTCCGTAGTTGAAGAAAATACGTCTAAGTCCGGAGTTCAAACCTGGTTCCACCACCTCACCGCAGCTGTAGCTCTACCCACTGAGCTAAGCTGGAATGCTAGCATGTGGTAGGGTGAGAGCGAATTGATCAGTAACTCATGGTGGGAACAATAGTGGTCAGATGTTTTGGTGATTCCTCCAAGGTGGAATATATTTAAATAGGTGAGTAATTACTCACTAGTCAATCCATGAGTAGCCTACTCAGCCCTCGAGGATTCTACTCTGCCTTGGGGATTCCCCTAAACATTTGATCACCACAGTTCCGACTTCGAGTTATTGATCAATTGGCTCTCTCTCTACCATATACTAGCCGTTCCGGTTAGCTCTGTCGGTTGAGCCACTGCTCCGATTAGGCGGTGTCCCGGGTTCAAACCCTCCCTTATAACTCTCTTATTACAATCTACTGGTGTACCATATGCAAGGATAATGGCTGACACTTAAATTCTTATAACCTCTTTCTATCGTTTAAAATGTTCTTGTTATGTTTAACGTGTGCAATTTTAGAATTCACAGTGCTTTCAAATACCAATTTCTTCGCTCATTCTTCGTGCAAACTGCTCGAGACTGGAACGGCCTGCCATTCGACTCCGTGCACCACTCCGATCCACTGCACTTCAAGGCTGCCATCCAATCTCCCATTAGTGACACACTCAGCCCATCCCTCATGTAATACCCCATTCCTGGGGCATTTGAGGTATTGATAATAAAAAATATTTATTGGTTTTGGGGGAAGTAAATAGCGCAGTATCTGTCTCATATATCGTTGGACACCTGAACCGCGCCTTAAGGGAAGGGATAAAGGAGGGAGCGAAAGAACAAAGGAAGATAGAGGTGCCGTAGTGGAGGGCTCAGGAATATTTTCGACCACCTGGGGATCTTTAACGTGTACTGACATCGCACAGCGCACGGGCGCCTTAGCGTTTCGCCTCCATCGAAAGGCAGCCGCCGCGGTCGGGTTCGAACCCGGGAACATTTGAGTGTGCTGGCATGTCAATAAACATAGCCAGAGGACGCAGCAAACCCAGTGGAACCTTCAGGCTGCTCTAACCTAACCTTTCACCATTGTGCCCCTTCCCAGGCGCCCTGAAATACGAATTCTAATAACTTATATTCCGTGACACGCTTGACTATTATGCGCTCTCCTAAGGTCACTTTCTCGCCTCTATCTCACCGATCTTCTGATGCTCTTTTTTCTGAGAACTAGCGCAGACAAACGCAGGTTACCTTCTTTGTCGAAAAAGCATCAGCAATGAGGATCATGATGACATCAATAGCTCGACTCATACTACTTCCACTACGCCCCAGTGAAGTGCCGTCTTCATAGCGAATAAGAAAACTCAGGACCACTGTCTAGTGGCCACTCGTATATTTCAATGAAATCGATATTTTGTGGAATAGCAGATCTATGCGCAAGTAATATTTCACGTAATATTGCAGCACCTCATCAGCCGGTCCAAGCAATGTGCAGCCACATTTCAGCGGCAGTAGGAGTTCTACCTTGCCTGTGGACCTTGCTCATCGCGGTGCCTCTGCGCCGGTAGCCACCGCGGCTGACGGCGGAATCTATGAAATGGCCCGGAAAAGGAGGCGGCGTCACCGGTAGGCTTCGCCTCCATAGGGGGAGCAGAGGCTGCACTGTGACGTGCTGCCGGGAGAGGTCATGTTCCAGACACTGCATGAGAACAACATAATCGGACGAAAACCAACGTCAACGCCTCCTTGTTCCCGCAAGGAGGCAACCGTGCGGGTTTGTAAACCGCACGCCTGAATGGAAGCCGTGACACTACACCAGATATCACTGTTTCCCATCAATAACACGGAACTCTGCCCATGCCACCCCTCTGCTTTTCTGAGTCTTTTATTTTGTGCATTTTTATTCTTACTTTTTTCCGTGTGTGAGCAGAAACAACTGTATGGAATAAAGGTGTCAATTCTAAAAATGTGTTTTTTTGTGAAATGTTTAGCATTTTGTTAGTGTGACATATTACGTTAAGGACTATTATCTGAGCATAGGAAATTTAGATAGTGATGTTAACCTATCATGAAGGACATGACTGTCTTCGTAATCTTATACACGTCTCTTTTGATTAGAACTTGCGTACTGTGGCCACTTTTCGCGTTCCTCCAAAAGGCGCGGCTTTGGTTGCGAAGGAACATGAGCCACTAAGAAGCTCAAAAAAGGAATGTAAGCTGCTTTGAAACCAGCTGTCATGAACTTTATGAGCCCAGCACTACTTCTTAGAAATATCGATATCTAAATGTAATGCAGGCATCACGCTTTTAAATATCGGTTACTTTAATTTTTCTGCCAGATGTGCCGACTGTGCGCTTCCAGAGTAGGAGAAATTATACCGGCATTATGAGTTTACGTTCAAGGGCATATCCCCGATTTGTGCCTAATGTGTGGCGACAAGTCAACAGGCAATCTGCGTCGAAAAGTCGGGCGCCCTGTCAACACCAGTCTTCAATGGCACGGTGTCCAACGAAAGTGGGAGCAGCCAATGGCGCTATAACAGGTGGCAGCTACTCGCAGCGCAGAAAGCATGTTCCCGTTAAAATTTATCTGCTAGCGTCGACTACCGCCAAGATGGCTTCAATGGGAGACGCGTAACGCTTGGAGCAAAGTTGCGGAATTCTTATCACTGTGGAACTAATGACCTAATTGATCGTGAAGCTCGTGAAAGTTAAAAAAACGCGGCTGGCTTCCAATCCAGATGGTGGCGTTTTCCATGTGGAGCGAAGTTACCCAGAAAACCAGCTTATGAGAATTGCAGCACGTTTATCAAGCGTGGTAAAATAAGTATTAAATTGATGCAGTGGAACACTGCAGGGTCTGACAGCGTCAGCAGCGCTCGCCACAAGAATTTCGTCGCGTCTGGTGTAACACTGACGAATACCCAGCTGGGCCTGCTGCATTTTTACTCCGTGTAGCTGGTAGAAACACTGACCACTAGACATCCGGCTGTCAGGGTTTTTATTGTCTCACGATATTCTTTGTGAGCGTTCCTGGCACGAAACATAGTGTGAGAGCTGGCAGCGCCGCTGTCTTTGCGCAGGATGAATTTAAAAAGTTATCTGAATACGAAATGAAAGAACCGAACGTGTGCCGTCATGACTGGACGTCGCTGCAACTGGGACGAGTGGAAAGAAAATGCTTGAGGGAAACACTGGCAATTTTCGTTCTCCGCCTTTTTTATGGGCTTGTGATAGCGAAAAGTTTTCGTGGTAAAGAACTCCATATACGCATGTCCTGAACTTCTTAGTCATTTGCTAAACGGCGCATCGTAGAGCCGTCGCTTTTTAACAAATTACAAAATACTACAGCGCTTCTTATGCACCTAAATTGTCTATAAATCCTTCAATGAACGGAGGAGGTCCCCATTTTGCCCTTTGAGGACATGCATCAATGACTTGATATACATCATCACCTTCCTGGAAAGATATCGGCGGCTGCTACGCAAGATGTTTGTGACGAGACGGCATATCCAGCGAAAAGACACTCCTCATTGGAGATGAATTTTGCCGCCTCACGAATTTTTTTGCCTTCTTTAGCGCAGAGCTCTGCTCGCGAATAAAGACTCCAATGGAAACATACGTTTCGGTCTCTATGGCTATCTTACTTTAAAAACGTAAGGATAGAACGTCTATTGCATTAACGCCTTGATCCAATCATCTTTCCTGTTGACTACGATTATATCATTTGGCAGATGTACAGTCGGGGACAAAAGTCTGAAGACCACATATTCCTTAAACGAAGCCAATAGCTCTGCTATTAGCCGGCGGATGGAGACCACACTTGTGGAGGTGAATGTCAAAATTTTGTTCTTTCATCTCCACAAGTGCGGTCTCCAGCCGCTGGATAATAATAGAACTATCGGCTTTTTTTGAGGAACACATAGTCTCCAGACTTTTGTCCCCGACTGTACATCGTTTATTGAATTAATTGCGTTTTACCAAACTGAATAACAAAATATACTGATCACCCAACAGGAAAAAAATGAATGGCTTCCTACCATACCAAGATGTAATAGGTAAAAGTGAACGTACAGATAACGGGCGACAATTACCCTCAATTCTTAGCTACACCATGTGCTCATCGCTCTCGTCACTGCAACCACCAGATATCACGCCGCAGCACATCGGATACAAGGCACGCTGTTATGATGGCACCGATACACATCTGCGCATATATGAGAAAAAAATTGGCCCCTATGGTGTCTTTGACTGCCGTCACCCAGTGGCTTACTTTCAAGCGTGGGAGCGTCATACAGAGCTGTTGCAGAAGAAATTGCAATCCTGACATCGACTGCCTGGAGTAAGATTTTCGTGTTTTTGTTGTAATAGACGAACAAGTCATCATACAGCCTGTAAAACTTTGTTAGGAATGTATGTAGGCACCAACAATCGCATATTTCTGCCAAAAATTTCCCGTGAAACGAAAAATAGCAATTTTCAAATCTCGCAGAACGCAGCATCAATATAGGAATACGGCCCTTTTTTTTTAAAATTTCACAACCAAAGCTGTAGCCTACTCTTATGGCCATACAAAGGAAAAAATAACCAGGTTATGTATATTTATTTATTTATTCATTCAAAAACAACCCCCAGCGCCTAGAACATTATTTCGGGGGTTGAAAGCTTTGCAAAAACAATCCACAGAGTTGCGGCGCACTACTTCCGGAGGTAAATGATTCAAATCTTCGAAGTTCGGAACAAAGCAAGAATATTTAGAAAGACTTCTCGTAGAGGCGCGGGGTAGTAATTTGCAGAATCGCCTTTCCAAGACACAGAAAAATGTGGTTAATGAAGATCGCAGAACACAGTGATTTCTGTTATGTTGAGTTAAATAGAAAAAAAAATGTTTCAGCAATAGATTTTCAGAGGAAGAATAAGTAATACCCAGTCATGTTCTTTAACACTCGAACTCAGAAGCGATAAGACCTCCCCAGGAGGAACCGAGCGGTACCAGACTGGGTTTTCTCAAGTGCATCAGTATGAGCAAGGTTGACCGAATCCTACACAGGGCGGGCATACTCAAGAGTACGCCTGACATGAGCGTGATATGCGGCCTCTTTCACCATTTTGCTTGCGTTCATAGGTTATGCTGTAAGGAGCTGAGGGACCGCCCGCCCTATTAACTACACCATAAAGGGGATCTACCCATGTACCGTAATCTGAAAAAAAGCATTACAAAATATTTATACGTAGATTCTCTGTTTAGGCCACTCTGTACAATGAGTCACATGGAGTTACTTTTCATTGTATTCGTGCGAAGAATGCTTGTACACATTTATTCACGTTCAGATCATCTTCAACTATAGTTCAACACGCTTCAGAAAACTAACTCTGTGAGATACAATCTACTGGACGCGTTACCTGAAAAATACAATAACTGGCAAAGGAATGTGTATATATCTTTAAAAGGAACAAGGTGTTTAATCTAAGCATTTATTAGTCGCCGCGGTGGTTCAGTGGTTATGGTGCTCGGCTGCTGACCCGAAAGACGCGGGTTCGATCCCGGCCGCGGCGGTGGAATTTCGATGGAGGCAAAATTATAGAGGCCCGTGTACTGGGCGATGTCAGTGCACGTTAAAGAACCCCAGGTGGTCGAAATTTCCGGAGCCCTTCACTACGGCGTCCCTCATAGCCTGAGTCGATTTGGGACGTTAAACCCACATAAACCAAGCATAAACCTAAACATTTATTGTTTTTATATAAAGGAACAAAAATAATTTTGAGTGAAAACGGTGCTTTGGCGCAAACGTCTGGAAGTATGGTGCAATGACAACTGTACTCTGGTTTAAGCGAGGATCTCGGCCTGCGAAAAATACAGAAAAATACAACTGGCTACCAAATTTTGGCAACACATTTGCTAACGTAAGAGTATATAGAAGAAATTAAATTTTTTATATTGAATTCAAGTGCTTTCCCTTTCTTTGATCGCTCTCTAGGGTACGTATAATGCAGGAATGCATTTTACGCATAGATTACCACCATTCTCGGTCTGCAAATTTTTGCCCGTCCCCAACAGGAGGACCGTTGTCGCGGAAGGAGGAAGGTACGGCGAGAGCGTAGGAATGCTGCTACTGTGGATGGTAGAACGTTTGGCTAGAGTGGAGAAATCGCCAATAGGAGGAAAGTTGCCGCGGATGGAGGAGGTTATGCCGAGAGCGTAAGTATGCGACTACCGTGGAAGGAGGAACGTTTGGTTAGAGCGGAAGAATCGATAATATGAGGATGGTTGCCGTGCAAGGAGGAGTGCATGGCGAGTGCGTAGAAGTGCGTAACTGAAGGATAGTTAATACGATAACCTCCCGGATGACGGTTACAGGGAAAGGAGAGTAAGAAGAGAATGGTGGAATTCTAACACGGTCCGTCTGGGGCAGCATGCGCATTGTGCCATCGCTTTTCGCTGACTCCCGCAGCAGCACTTCTCAAAGTGCGGCGAGCATGCGATCGCTTGTTCCCTTTAGAATGTACCGTACAGTACACGGTCACGCACACATACGCATCGAAAAACACACAAAGGGTTATGTCCTAAATCCCTTGGCTCCTGCGCTAGAGATCTAAATAATAATAATAATAATAATAATTGGTTTTTGGGGGAAAGGAAAAATGGCGCAGTATCTGTCTCATATATCGTTGGACACCTGAACCGTGCCGTAATGGAAGGGATAAAGGAGGGAGTGAAAGAAGAAAGGAAGAATGAGGTCCCGTAGTGGAGGGCTCCGGAATAATTTCGACCACCTGGGGATCTTTAACGTGCACTGACATCGCACAGCACACGGGCGCCTTAGCGTTTTTCCTCCATAAAAACGCAGCCGCCGCGGTCGGGTTCGAACCCGGGAACTCCGGATCAGTAGTCGGGCACCCTAACCACTGAGCCACCGTGGCGGGTAGAGATCTAAACCCTTCAAAAGCTGATAAGCGTTCACGCAAGCGAGTGTCCATCCAAAATGGTTGCCCGGGCTCTAGGACTCCTGCTATAAACATCGGAAGAGCTCATAACTATGTACATTTACGTCATGACGAGCTTTTATTTTTTTCTTTCACTTTTAACATAGGAACCTTTTCGTGTGTTTCTTTAGACATGATCGAGTTCTTGGGGAGAAAATCAGAATTTGTTTTGTTTTCCACTCTGCACCACGTTTTCCGTTTATTTTGATCTTTCGCATTATACGCAAGCCATTTCTTTGCTAGCACATCGTTGGGATTGCTGTTTTGACGTACCTCTCGCTCAGTTAAATTAAATTGAATTTTGGGGAAGGAAAATGGCGCACTATCTGTCTCATATCTCGGCGGATTCCTCTACCGCGCTGCAAGGGAAGGGATAAAGAAAGTAGGGAAAGAAGAAGAGAAGAAAGAGGTGCGGTAGTGGAGGTCTACCAAAAAATTTTGACCACCTAAGGATCTTTGACGTGCACTGACATTACACAGCGCACGGGCGTTCGTTGCTTCGTTTAGGGGGGTCAAGGTGGGCTTAGCATAGGGCTTGCGGTGCGATATGGTAACGCTTCAATTAGTAATCGCATGTGTACAACGTTTACCTTTTAGCTATTGTGGTTTTATTTCTATACCACAACCCATCGAGTTTTATTTGCCTACCAATTTAGGTGCACAACTGTCCCCGGATAGGTAGGTGCCCCTTCTTGTCGGAGTATATAAAGCGGAACGAATCTGTACACATCTATGTGCTTTGGAAGTACATAAATATATATACCTAATACCTCATACCCGATTTAATATCCGCAGTGAGTTCTTGGACCTAAGATACTAAACTTACTCTTGGAATATGGCGGAGTGCTTCGCTTGAAGCACTCTGGCGCGGGTCGGCCCGGTATTGCACTGCCGCCGGGATCGGACAGGGGCATATTAGCGCGGCGCGTCTTCTCTTTTCAGTCTTTGCTCTCCTATTCTTTACTCCTACTTTCAGCACGCGGCAGCGAGCTTGGCTCGCCTTGAGCCAGTAGGCAGGCTCGAGCTCTTTCCTTTTCCTTCTTCATCTCAGAAATATCAGTCACATCAGTGTACACACATAGCGGTCCCGTAATGGGATAGGTTTCCTCACGTTATAAGACTTTCTTGGGGGAGGAGGAAAAGAGATGGGAGGGAAAAACCAATTTTAATGGAAGCCATCTTGGTTTTGAAAAAGGAAAACTATGCCGCCATTTCGTCCCCAGACGTCGTACTCACATAGCTCCACCTCTATTCACCATATTGGACCGTGACGACATCACTGGCACGCGGCAGGTAATTGTTTCTACAATGCTATTGTTGATGGCGCTACAAGTCGAAATGAGACATGTGCTCTTTTCTAGTTGCTGCCAGAGATGGCGCTGTGATCGCAGGTTTGGCAGCATACCCCACGAAATCTCGAAACGGGATGAGTAAGAGCTAACGCTCGTAAGAGACGTAGTCAAACATCATTGCAAGCGCACGAAAGAAAACCATGCACTGTAGCACATGGTGCAGCCAAGATACCCCCGGACTCCTCCTGGTCAGGCGCGCCAGCGTCACTTAAATGTGCAGTCACAGTACATCTTGCGATTTGATTAAAGTGATTGTCGTGCGATTTGAGGACTGTCTTCAATGTAAACCTAACCACCGATAGCCCCGCCACTGTGGCTCTGTAGTAATTGCGCTCGGCTGCTTACCCGAAGGACGCGGGTTCGACCCCGGTCGCGGCGCTAAAATTTCCGATGGAGGCGAAGTTCTAGAGGCCCGCGTACTGTGTGATGTCAGTGCCGGTTAAAGAACCCAAGGTGGTCGAAATTTCCGGAGCCCTGCACTGTGGCGTCCCTCATAGCCTGAGTTGCTTTGGGACGTAAAAACGTCATAAGCCATGAGCCATAAGCCATACCACCGATTGAACGGCAGTATTTTCGAGAGAATGTAACGTGTGCGGCAGAAATGTCAGGCTACACAAGAAGCTTGCGCGATTCAGGGAAGCTCCTAGCGGATAAAGCGTCTTTTGAGAGCATGTCCGGCATCCCAATGCACATGTATCGTGGCGTTTTAAAAAAAGGTTAATACGAAACGATGAAGGTAACTTTATCACACTCTTCTTCGAAGCACTCGCCAACTGTTAACGAAGGGAGCCTGCATGGGTGCACTCTGAAACGAGAAATATAATTTGGTGAGTTTTGCTTACATGTGTTCCTATAATTCTCTCAACCGCCTCGTACCCCTTGCTGGAAATCACCCCCACGCGCGCCTAACGAGGTGTTTTAAATATACATCGCCCCCGAAATGATGCTTCACTCTTTCAGAATGCATTCTAGGATGAACTCTGTTGTTCTTCGCAGACGAACCACCTCTTATGTGCACTGTGAAGTCAGAAAACTGCTTACAAAAACTTGTTCTGCCATATATTCCTACAGGCGCTAAGCGAACTTTTCACCTCCCTGGCGAGCAGTGAACATCGCCCTTCGTTTGTAACATTACGCTTGCCTATAGGCCGGGATCACGAAACTGCGATAAGTCGAGCGATGACTGCATATAGAACGACTGGGGGCAAAGCCGCGAGTTAACCGCACACGTCGGGAGGTTGTCGCGGGCCGAGTCATACCGCGGAAACATTCGGCCAACCTGTCCGACAAAACAGTGGTTGCGTCGGATTGGCGATCATGTCACACTGCGTCAACACGAACAATTGGGAAATGGGTAGCCTGCGACCGGGATCATGTGTGGGCCACAAGTGTGCCACTTCTTCAGAAACTCTCTGTCACACCAGAAACACCACTCCTGTCCCGTTCCTCGCCGCTTCTCTTGCTCGCGCGCCTTCCTCCATGCGCGATTACTACGTGTGCACAGTCGCGGAAAATGGAGACACCTTGCGCTGCCGTAGGTACTGGCGGTTTTGCAGAATATCGAACGAACCAGCACCGTGCGCGGCTGCTCAGCAGTAACCTTGCTGCTATACTGCGTCGTCGATACTTATTCTGACAATGAGCCACCTCCGCAGAAGAAACCGCGCTCCAAATGAACGGACTGGCTGCGAAGGGCGCCTGAGCAGGGCGCTTTCGTAAACTTTATGCGAGAAAATTAAACGCGGGCTACAGGCGTCTACTTTCTCTGTCCTGTGCCTACTCCTACGCATTTCGTATTTTGCGCTGCTTTTCGACAACGCATTACCATCCCAGAAGGCTTTCTGTCGTATTACAGTATAATATTAAGGCGTATAATCATATGTACACATCACTGCAATTCACGCCACATTCTCGGCAGATTCATCGATTTTGTTGCACCCGGTAAGAGTACTAAAAAATGGTATACCTATACGCATAATTCTTTCAATGAACTGGGTCCGAGTAAAATTATTCTGATTGTTATTTCAAAGATATAAATGCAGCACTGTTTGCTTGTTCATCTCAAGTTAAAAAAGAGCAGGGCAGTCAACTCGCGCTCACCTGTGAAATCCGATCTCAACTATAGCGATCTCTTCTTGAAGCGAAGTTTCTTTCAGATCACGCCGTTGATATTTTGGGTCTGTTGTACCTCATAGAATGTGCCTCTCTCCAATGATCGCGATAAGGTTACTTTCCTGGCGGCACGCGAAAGACGGCGGCATGTTCACGCAAGCAGCTGACACACTCGTGTGCCGGCACCTGCGCGGGATGTTCTCGCGCACAACCCCGTCAAGAAAGTGCTGCAGCTCGCGGCAGAGCCAGTCCCTACACAAGGCACAAGGCATTTCTTTTGCCTTCCTATATAGCCGCGTTCGTCAGAAGTGTACGCTTGTTCACAAGAATGGGACGGGGATCGTAAAAAACGTGCTTTTCCACGGCGGCCTCATCCGCCGACCGACGGTGGCCACGGCAGCCTGCCGATTTGTATGCGACCGCCTGCAAGACGCCGTACCGCGGCAGACAGCACTGCAACGAAAAGAAGGGCTCTTTTTTCCAGTTTGGAAACGACGTTTACAAACCACGAAACGCTCAAAAGCGGCGAATCATCGCAAAGTGCTTGCTTTGCAATGGTTAGTGCGGTGTCTCCAGGAAATTCGCCCGTCCGGCGAAAAAGGCAAACCGGGTCCACGAACGTTGTTTGCTTATTATTCCCGTTTCCGAAAACTGTCATACCGAGGCCACACCGCGGCAACCTGTCTTGCTTCTCTGCCGCTCATGCAATGTGAAAAGAAGTTGTGGAACGAGTTTGTTAGGCGACTTGTTGACAGATCGCTAGCGAGCGTGTTTGGTTGATGCCAGTAGAGCGGTAGAGTGGAAGCGGACAGCCGACGGCAAATAAGGCAACGCGTTGCCGTTGCTAGCGCTGCCAGGCTTGCCTAGCCAATGTTTGCCATACGCTACAAGTTGCCGTATTTGCCGTGTTTACCGTAGGGTACGACTAAAGCTATCTACAGTTGTGTTTCTGCAGTGTGACAAGGGAACGCACCAAGGGGCACGCGTATCCGTGCTCGCGTTTCATCCCTCCGCGATAATACTCTATGCCCATTGGAATGTGTTGTGGAGCTCAACATCCCATTATTTCGGATTCTTTCACACTACTGACCTGCACCGATCATCTTTTCGTCTGGAAACTCGACCATCGGCTTCGTCTGAACGCTGGCTTTCCGAATGTCAATACACTGCTGGGCATTAACCATCAGATCCGGTACTCAGAACTGTGGCTCAATGAAACCACAGGGCCTATTTTTTTGGAGTGATTGGCGTATATAGGCAAGACAGCTGGTTAGCAGGTTAAATTGGAGACTCTTCCCCTAATTCTATTGACAATGAAAAGCATATTCAGGACCCTTATGCTGCCGTTCATTACCGCGTCATTCACTGAAGTTCCTGTTTCATAATATCCAAAACATTTGTATTCTAGAAAAATTTAACTGCTTTTCTATCATCACTTGGAAAGGCTAAATCCTAATTCAAGGATCACCATTTATAATCCTTCAATTTTGTGCACTATTCTGCTCCCACCTATTCCACAGCGCTCAATATCATGTCGGTGGGTTAAACAGGCGGTTGAAATACCTGCTTTTTCATTTAAGTTGCAATTGGTTGGTGGTGGTGGGAAAAAAGTTTTATATAGCAACCCTTAACAGCAAGCCGGCGAGGGTGGGGATAGGGCAAAGAGGGGTTAGGAGACAGGTGGGCCCTCGTGGTCGCGCTAGTCGGCCAGGAGGCCGTGAGCCCTGGCGTCCTCAATGGCCCAGGTCACCTTCCGGAGCTGAACCTCCGGAAGCGAGCTGTGCAGCACGGCCTCCCATTTTTTCTGGTCGTCGAGTCTCAGAGAAGGGGGAGCTGGATTATTAAGGCAGCCCCTAAGTATGTGATAGCCATGCGCTTTAGGGTGCTGACATAAATTGCAGGCTGGATGATAGTCCCCTGGGTGCATGAGGGAATACAGGAAGAGGCTCGGAGAAGTGTCTGTCTGATTTCGTTGCCAAATGACTTGCTCGGCCTTTATAAGGAGTAAACAAGTCGGGAGCCCGGGTAGTGGAGAGTAATTTCGTGGTATGTCTTTATGTGTTCTCTGGCAATGCGCGGAACGAGGGGAGGCCGTCCACCGCCCGGTCGACGAGTCCTCGGGTGTGATTGCGTGTGGCCGAATTCCCCGCATGTCCGCAGTGCGCAGGGACCCAGATGAGTATAATGAGCCGATTAGTTGCTACAGCACTGTTCAGGACACGATGTGCGGTTGTGTGAACTCGTTGTTAGGGAAAATTGAGTGGCGCGAAAAAAATCTCCCTTTCAGCAACAAGCGGCCCTTTGGCTTCCCAACAAATAATACAGCCACAAACAGCATTAGAAATGTTTCTTACTCAGAGCGAAAATTGAATAGAGTCGTCCTCAGTGTCGCTATATTAAACTCGCACTTTATACATGACAACTAGGGGCTTGCGAATATCAAAAGTTTCGAATACGACGGCCAAGCTATTAGTCGGCTTCGAATATCGAGTAGAACGTTGAATAGTGAAGCTTAGATGCAGTTATTAGGACGCATCTTTAGCTTCATGTGATGGAACATTTATTTTGAAAGAATAAAACAGTAAATACTAGGCGTAAATGATTGGTTTCAACGAGTAATCTTTCAGGCTGAAGCACAGTCCTTGCTTCTGGGAATAACGTGATTTTCATTTCATAATTGTAATATGCTCTAATGGAGGCGGATAATTGTTTCTTGTTCGACAACGATAATTTTGTTTTTCCATATAGCATGAAATACTAACTTCTTGCAAGAGATAGAACGTAAGATACGATACGCGATCGTGTGAATGTATTGTGCAGGTTACGAAATATACCCCTGAAGTAGTTCCAAGCCTACAGGACGCTGCAAGAAGGCGGAGTGTCGCTATGATGACTTCGGGGATATTCGCCTGGTCTCGTTCGCGAAAAAGAGATTGCTGGGAATGTACTTATGGGTAATTATTTGACAGCAATATTCGTGCCTTTTTGAGTGTTTAGAGTACATAAGATACAGAGTTTTCAAAACGAATACGAATACCCGATTTATATTATTCGATTCCTGTTCTAAACCCTCCAATAATCGTGCACTGCTAATGACCTGGTATTGTGCATACTGCGTGCACAGCCTCGTAGGTGAGGTTGTCCACTTACACCGGAGGACAGAGAAGGTAAAGAGGAAGGTGTTGTACAAGGAGAAAATATCCCCCACAGAAATCATGGATTTTTTTTCGATGCCTGGCGAAAAACGCGCATCTGCCGGCCTAACTCTGCTGCATAATTAAGTTGGCTTAGATGCTACATGTTCAGCGCTTTCCAGGCTAGCTGAAAGAATAAGATGAGAGGAAAAAATAGTAGACAAAGATACCTTCGAGAAGCCTATTTGCTTATAGAGGGGTAACGTAATTCAAACACTAAAGGACAGTGATAAATGTACGTTACTGATTCTTTTTGTGGACCAGCGCAAAACTAAGAACAGACCTAGGAAAGAGAAGACGACACGGGCGCTGTCCAGCAACTAAACTTTATTGTAAAAACCACGTGAAATATATAAGGTTAAAACGTTCTAAATCAAAACAACAACAAAAAAACAGACACATCGAGGATACACAGCGGACGGAAGACTCATATCAAGGAAGGCTATCTCATTTCTCTGTAATGTCCCGGATAGTTTCGCCACACACGAGTGCGTGTTCTTGGCAATGCAATGAGCTTCAAAGATTTCCCTGCCCACCAGATTGCTGCTGCTGCAGTATCGGATCTCAGTACTATGCAAATCAAGCAGGCAAGGGTCGTCATTTTCATCTTTTCAAACGCGCCAATGCTGCACTGGGTTAGAGCTAGGAAAGAGATTTTTTGATGTCGAGCGAATTCTCGTGCTCTTTCAGCCTGATGTTAATGCACCTTCCCGTCTGGCCATAATAAACATTTCCGAAAGACAAAGGAACCCTATATGCGACTCCTTTTTTGCAGTTCATGGACTTTTGTGTGTTTGATACTGTGCACTACCGAAATTCTTTTCTGGACGAAGCACGCTCCAGCTTCCTGTGCGCTGCGGCGCATACCTTCCCAACTTTATGTTGGGCGATGAAAACCGTCTGCACATTCTGCCGCGCAGCGATCTTCTTCAGAGGATGTGAGACACCGTGTATGTACGGGATACACGCGTCCTTAATTATTTCTTCTTCCTACTGCCCCGGAGGGAGAGGTGCCGCCTTTACCTTCAGCTTGCACAACATTCGTTCTGCTAACCGGGTAATGTTCCTTTCTTTATATCCTGCTTCAAGAAGTCTGGCTATCTGCCCAAGGAAACATTCCTCGATTCGGGGGTGACATGATATTTCATGGGCAGTTGACAGGCATGACACCGCTAACCCGTCCTTCACCAGTCTGGAGTTTCGCGAACTGAAGGAGAGAGGAGGCTTTCGGCCTTTGGTGAATACATGAAACAAACATGATGGTTGGCTAGCCTCAACTCTAAGTCCAAATATCGTAAGGACCCATCCTTTGGCAACTCAAAAGTAAAGTTAAACCGTTGTCCCCTTTCCTTAAATATCTTTAGTACGTCCGGTGCTGTCCTAGTGCTGCTCGGCTCTCTGATGCACAAAAGGTAGTCGTCGACGTACCTGAAAACAGCTGCGGTGAAATTTTCCATGTCCGCTTTCAGATACCTATCCACCTTCGAGAGAAAGATGTCACTAAGGATAGGTGCAATGCGAGAACCAATGCACACTACGGACTTTTGTACCAAGACTTTGCTATCCCACGACAGGACAATGAAGAAAGATACGATGAAAGAAGCTCGAGGAAGCACTCCACTGAAATGCCGCAAGCATTCCTAAATGCGACTTCATCGATGTGCTCGATGATGCACTCTTGGACGCACTTCATAATGTTCGCGAGCTCCAGAGAATAGAACACGTCTTCGACGTCTACGCTAAGCGCTGAACACTGACCGGTATCCAAAATGTTCAAAAACTTCACCACTGACGCTGAGATTGGGACAAGAAAGGCGCCTTCGAACTTCAAAGTTTTCAGGAACTTCTGCAGGTGGCCAGGCACTTCGTATTGCCAGGTGTTTCGCTTTAAGACCACCGCATGAAACGGAATATCTCGCCTGTGTTTTTTGGTAGTGAAAAAAAGGTCCAGGTGAAGCCCCATCGCATTCTTCACTCCTGCACACAACGTATCTAGTTTTTCTTTTTGTCCTTTAGCCAAGCAATCGGTTTCCGCTTCGACGACACTGGCTTTAGGGCACGTTCACACTTGTCCAAAAATCCGACGAGCGAAGCAGATTCGGCCGCTTTTGACGCTGACGAAGGCCCGTTTCAGAGAGAGAGAGAGAACAACTTTATTGAAAATGCCTGCAGAATCGGTTAGGCTCCCTCCATGCAAGGAGGACAAGCTTTTACCGCGACGTGGCTACTAAGTCAATCTCGTGCGTTCTGCTCCTCGAGGCCTTGGTCCTTCGCTACTACCGCAGGTCCGAGTGGGCCGCCGTCCCCTTTCTGGGGGTGCTGCCCCCCTTCTAATTGGTTTCGCTCGGTCAGCTGCCTTTCTAGAGCTGCCGAGACCTGCTGGACGGCCTTGAGTTGTGTCTCTTGATCATAGCTCCTCGTGGCAGCCTCTAGCTGCGGCGGGATCGTCGTCTTCTCGCTGGCTTCTCGCGGATTTACACTACAGTCCCAAAGGATGTGAGCAGCGGTGGCTCGCGTACACATTTGGACACACGTGCTTAGCTAGCACCGGGGTGAGCAGGGACCCCGTCTGTAACTGTCTGTATAACACTGCCAAGCCCGTTTCGCATGCTGCGAATTTCCCCGTCGGGCTCTGGGAAAGATAAAAGTGACGACCTTTGCCTGCCTGACTTGCATAGTACTGAGATCCCATGCTGCAGCAGCAATCAGGTGCGCAAGGAAATCTTTGAAGCTCATTGCATTGCCAAGAACACTCACACATGTGCGGCAAAAAACCCGTGGCATTGCTGAGAAAGGAGATAGCCTTCCAAGATATGAGTTTTCCATCCGCTATGTAATCCTCGATGTGTCTGTTTTTTGTTGTTCTTCTGGATAAGTGGGTTTTAACCTTATATATTTAACGTGTATTTTAAAATAAAATTTAGTTGCTAGACAGCACCGTGTCGTCTTCTGTTTCCTATGTCCGTTATTCGTTTTCCGCTGGTCCACAAGATGAATCATTTCCAACTGGTCCAACACACCCTACTGTTAAACTACATTACTGCCTGATGTGCAGTAAGTTGAACCATGTGCAGCACGGATTACCTTCCAAGCTTTCTTCGGCACTTTTCTGACGTCCGCGGCTAGTTTCTGCCACTATGCTGTGAGCGGCAGGGAAGAAAAAGAACCTGTTAAAGCGCGCGCCCCGCATGCAAGGATTACCACTCCTTTTCCCGTCAAAACTTTCCTGTATCCAGTAATTAACCGCCTGTGTCTTGGCCACTCCCCCGTAGTGGGTATGTGCCAGCAACGTTTGAGGCCTTCCTTCCTTCCTTCCTTCCTTGCGCAGGTCGCTGGAACGGTCGGTGGAATCTCCGCGCCGGCAAGGTAAATTCAACTTGAACCGCACGGCCCTTTGCAGGTGACAAACATCTTACAGATCTTTCCTGTTGGAGAGCTTGTTCCGTTTGCCGGGCACCTGGTCCAGAAGGAACTGGGCAACCGGTTGACTGTGGCGGCACTCGGCAGCAAACCGCCTTCGGAGCAACAGACTCTTTGACGTCTTCACCCGGTGTTCGGAGGTGAAGACAGTTATCACTCTCACCGGCATGGTACTGCTGCGTAAGCCTATATAGCCTCGAGGAAACTGCAAAGAATTTCTGCTCAAGGCTATTCCTTTTCAGACCATCAGACATGCAGTGAAAGGTCACATTGTCGAGATAAGTTGGTTTAGTGGTCATGTCATGGCTGTAATCCATGCTGGGGCACAGAAATGTCAAGTGCGTCATTCAAGAATTTCATTAGATTGAGTTTGGGATGCAGGGTTACGCCTGCAGATTTTCTTTCATAATACGTCGGGATGGCTCGCTAGAAAAAACAAACACACCGCGCCGTTTCGATTTGTTGAAATGCTTGAGTGGCAATAAGGTGACAAAGAACTACCTGGGGGACCACATGTGAATTGCATAAAACCTGAAGACTATGTACATTACTCACTTCTGCTCCCATGTGGCCCGTGTGTTTGCATGACCCATTTTCAGGCTACCCGGAGCGATAGCACATCATTACTCAGGTTGAGACGGAAACGTCGTTGCACTTGATGAGAGTAGTTTGTGAATAGTGTTATCGGTCGTCGTTATAATGGAAAGAGAACGATTCACATAACATTCAGGATCGCAACTAGTGTTTTAGTGCTTGTTTTGTTTTTGGTCCTGTTAAGACATGGTAAACACTGAAGAATGCCAAAGAACTTGTGAAAATATGTTGTGGCTATTTTGAGAGGTACTTGCTGACAGTGCACATTTCTGGCAGGAAAACTCGGCGCATCTTAAAGAACCTCAGGCGGTCGAAATTTCCGGAGCCCTTCACTACGGCGTCGGTCATAGCCTGAGTCGTTTTCGGACGTTGAACCGCCATAAACCAAACCAGAATTTCTAGCAGTAACACAAGATCTCGCTGAAGAGCTCCTTCGCGCATGGTCAGCAAGATGATACTGGAAACTATCTCATTTGTGCAGATTACTGTGGCATTTAAGCTTTTCTGACTATCACAACATCGAGCTGAATATAAGTTTCCATTCAGTTTATTGTTGTTAACAACAGAGGTTGAGAAGTACCATGCAAGTTATTTTCCGGCATCAAGGATATTCCTTGTCAAGAAGGGTATTCATCTTCATCAGCTGGTGTAAAGTGAGAAAACAAGCACATTTTAAAACTACACAAGCGCTGCTTGAAATAATGAGGGTCCAGTGTGCATTCTTTTCCTTTTGATGTTACAGTAGATGTTGTTTCTTGACACCCACAAAAAATACAGGAAGTCTGCTTAAGAGCGAAACTGCGAAAGTTTTTCCCGGTCCTGTCTTTCTCCCTGCATTTTTCATTCATTTATTTGTAATTTTCAATATTTCAGTTTGCTCTCTTTGTTTCTTTTCATTATTACTTTCTATTATCTGGTATTGCTTTGTTTTTTTTTTGTTTTTGCAATTTACTTTTTTATTTCTTTACATATAGGTTGCTTATCAACTATTGCTTAGTCAACTTTTACACTTTACTTTATTTACCATACAACTTATGTTGGCAGTTTGTCAGAACAACTTCCGTCCACAAACTTCCGTCTACAAATTACGTCTGCACCACTCATCAGCCAAGAAAGGTTTGCTCCTAAAATGCTTTTCACTCTTTTGCCGCACGTGCGTACGCAACAGCGAATGACGTGGAATCAATGGGCGGTCCAACAGTTCTTGAACTTAAACGACGATTACAGTACTCCCTAGTGCAAATATTTCGGCGCAGCTTTATTTTGCGACTATTGAGACAGAAAAGTTGGACGACGCTCAAGTTACTCTTGAGATTACAATTCGAAGTCATTGGCGCATTGTCGCACAAGCCCTCTAAATTACCGCACTAAACGAACGCTCCTTACTTATGTAGAGCCGCGCTGTGCCTCTCCTGCGTTTTCTGCCCTGTGAGCACGCGTTACACGTGTTTGTCTCATTGTTTCAACGCACTCGGCTACTGAGCTGATGTACCCGGTTTCAAACCCGGCCTCCGCTAAAGATCCTCGAGTGGTCGAAATTATTTCGGAGTCCTACACTACAACACCTTTTCCTCTCTCCCTCTCTTTTCACTCACACCTTCCTCCCTTCACTCACGGTGCGGTTGAGGTGTCCACCGAGAAGTGAGAAAGTTTCTGCACCGTACAATTCCCGATAACCAATCTTTTTTTATCATTGCTTCAAGGACGAAAGCTGAAGCTCATAAAGACGTGTCTTCATTCGCGGCAGGCCACGAGGCGCGTGGCCCGCACATTCAGAACACCGCGTGCCCATTTCCATTTTAAACGGCGTCGACTCCACAAACGACCACCATAGACACCCATGTATATGTGCTGTTTAACAGTTTGATTGCAGAATCTTCCCTGACTCAAGTTTAGACTAGCAGTTGTGGGGTCCTATCGTAATACTAAGGAGCCAAAATTGCCTATGAATCGCCTGACATGGACAAAACTTGCGTCATATATGTGTGCTGCCTGAAAGGGAAGGGTTGCTGGGGTATCTGTTTGCTGCAGCATCCACCGCTGTCACTATGGACATGTCTTTGCGGTGCACGTTCTAAAGCATGACAGCTATCAGTAAATGCGACTAGGATGTAATTACGCAACAACCGGGGCAAACTGAGTGCGAGCCCTCTCGCCTGCCCCCGCCGCAACTTCCTTCTCCACTTCCCACCGTACTCTTCTACCTTTCTCTCTTCCACCAAGCGGCGGTAGAATTTCGATGGAGGCGAAATTCTAGATGCGCGTGTACTGTGCGTTGTCAGTGCACGTTAAAGAACCCCAGGTGGTCGAAATTTCCGGAGCCCTTCACCACTGCGTCCCTCATAGCCTGAGTCGCTTTGGGACGTTAAACGCGCATAAACCATAAACCAAAATAATCTTCCACCACTATCCCGTCCTTCGCCTTTTCATCCTCGCTCCTCCCTTCGTTATCACCCTGCTCTCATCCTTCGCCGTGCTGTTCGCTTTGCTACATCTCTGCCAGTTGCTACATCTCGGCCAGTTGCAACTACAACGCGCAAGCCAGCAGCGGGTGCCTAAGAGCTGGGCTCGAAAATTTTTTACCGCCAGGATGCGCCAGCGGTTGAGTAGCACAGCGCCACTTCGAGCTTAGCGATGCACAGTGGCTTGTGTCAATGCTACAGAGCGGCACTGACTTGCTTACCTCCCTTGTTGCGAGCAACTACATTCCTTCGCTGTAGACCCACATGTGGTTCGATATAACGTAATCTGTTCTTGTGAATTCAGTGAAAACGCAGTTTTAATCTATGCTGCGCTGCGAGAAAAATTTCCGATGAGCCCTAGTCGTCGTGCCTCCTGAACTTGGAGACATCAATAGCGGCCAATTTGTTGTATGGTTGTTAAGTTTGCTCAAGAAATGGGGTCGTTAACCGAAGAGAGAAAAAAATTGGAGGACGGAGTGCTGCCAGGGAGTTCATGGAACGCCGTCGTCTTGCCCGCTGGACGAATCGCTCGCAGTTTCTAAGAGGCCTCTGAAAACAACATAGACGCTGCTCCACACAAGCACTCGTAGACGGCTGCGGTTCCATCACACCTGTTCAGAAACCAACGAGACTGCTCCGGCTCAGAAAGGTCGCCTACGCGTGCGCCATCTGCCGGGCCATCACCGTCAATGGCGAAAGGGGGTTTCAGTGGGGGCCACATTATGGTGGTACGACTGCACGCTAAGTAGGGTGTCTTGATGCTCGCTCGCCTCCTGCGCTGGCCATCGAGGCACCCTAACGCCAAGCACGTAGGAAATTTACCGGAAACGCATGGTACTCGCTCAATTCCGACGCCTGCAATTTACATGCTCATAATTACGTATCTACGCCTCTGTACAGATCACAAAGATGTGGTTCCAAGAAACCCGTGCATTCACTAGACGCGCCTTTCTTCATGTTCAAACATCTAGACGTCGTGGCGGAGTGGAAGCGTCGCCGTTACGAACACCAAATGGTTAATTTCCGGCCTACACTCCGTTTTTTTTATTCAATGAGTGTACGTTGAAATTTACGCATATTTACAAAGATTTTTACGAAGATATCCGACGCGCGGTGCGCAACACTACTACGACGCCGACGGCTTTTCGACCGAACGAGCTCTACACGCTGTGGCGTAGAACGCGCATTTTTTCCCACGGGACGTAACTTGGTACGACCTCTGCGTATTCTGCCAATAGCCGGCGCTCATCGTCTCAAGGACGCAAAGTTAGTGATAGAACCCCGTCTGAATGCGTTTTCTCGTGCGCAGGACTCAGCTGCTGCGGCCGCCACCTGCACACTGACGACCCTGCACTTGATAGCGGAGCTCTCCTGCTCATAGTTCACGCTGTCTTGCAACAACAGCGACATTGCACGAGTGCAGCCTTAGCTTGAAGATCTCAAAAATAAGATGAGTATGCGGATCAACCTGTTCTCTGCAACGAAGCAGCTGCTTACACGTTAGCATGATGCAAGGGTTCTGATGTAGATGAGAGCGGTCATTAAGGTGTATACGAAGTGCGATTCTATGCTTGGAGCAAGGACCGGGTTATTCAACACCTTTTGGCAATGAAAAGAAAGCTACGGATCGAATTCTGGGAATGTCTCACTCCGCCAAATAGCTGAGCCTCCATGACGTCAAGCTAGGTTTTATGCGTAAGCCTTTCTTGGTTCATGAGTATCGTGGACAAAGGTGCTCGCGTGAACTCTCGAACATAAGTTCTATGGCAAATAAAATCTAAAAGTTGGTTAAGCAGTAGTTCATAGGCAACATATACGCAATGAAATAGAACACAAAATTTTAAAAAAGGAAATAAAAATAACAAATAAAATAAATAACAAAATGGAGGGAGAGAGGCAAATGGAAAGGCTCTCGCGTTTCCGGTCTTAAGCATACTTAAGTGAAATATTGTAATTCTGATTTCAGTTTCGGTTGCAATTTCCCGGACAAGGAAGTACGTTTTTGGTGTGTGGTAGGTGGGGTACAATATCTCCTGAAACTGTGCTAGGGCTGTGAGGGTAGCTGTAGCGAGGGCTCCGGACTATCTTCGACAACCTTGGTTGGTGGCCGCACAGCACATAGCAGTCATAGTGTTTCGACAATATCTAAATGCGGTCCGCGGCCAGGATTACGCACCGGGAACTCGGGCTAGGCAGTCTAACGCCCTAGCTGCTGATGTTACAGCTGTTTTCTTCGAAAAATTTAAAAGCTGTTTCCAATAAGGATGGCATTAACTTTGTTGTAGCTTGGACTGATGAGAAGTTAAAAATACTTGCGACCGTGTGGCACTCGCTTCGAAAAAGCTGCAGCGCTTTCAAAGAGCCCCTCTTTCGTCACCTGCTGAGGTTATTGTGCAGCCTTACGCGGATAAAATATGTATAACTGTTTTGACGTTTTCATTTTAATCATTGCATTCTTCCTTGCGCCTCGCTGCGTATGATATTAGCGCCAGCTATTAGCAACGCTTTTGCTGTACATGTTGCACTGAATGTACGTTAACTCTGACATGAGCTACAGTCATTTGTATAATGTTCTACGACCTGCAACCCAGGCGAAAGGAGAAGCGTCGGCGCAAACGTTCGCATCGTGCCTAAGAAAACGAACTTGTGCACTAGCGGGTTTACTAGAATTGTGCGAAGGGTGGCGGCTCTTGGAGGCCTTTCTGTTGTAGCTGCATGCAAGATTAGGCGCGCATGGCGCCGATAGCGCTTCCCTGGCTTCGAACAGGAACGCCCTGTACTCCGTCATTCATGGTAAGACGGGCAGCCACTGAGCACAAGAACTCAAGAAATCAGACAGCGCTTGTTATAATACGAGAAGCGTATAGACCAACACCATTCCATGACATAAGCAAGATGCGGTGGTAGTGCTGTCTCCGGCTGGAGCGACTGGGGTAAATCTTGAGGGTGAAAAGTAGACTTAGCACCCTTAAGGATACATGGAAACAAAAGATACCAAACCAGTTTTCTGATTTCACATTGCAACTACGATGTCGTCCCTTCGTGAAGAATAACCATGTTCATCCTATAATATATTGTGAACGTATAAAGCCTCATTTCAAGGGCGACGTATTTTTAAAACACCTACGCATGAAAGTCACTCCTGCCTGGGGGTACGGAATGGCAGCGCGGCCCAAAGAAACGCATGTAAGCTTAACGTTTATATATATTTCGCGTTTCAGAGAGTACCCATGGAGGTAACTGTTAAACAGTTGGTGAGTGCTTTGAAGAGCGTGAAAAAGTATAGTACGAACAGCCGCCACCATGGGTACTCTGTAATACGAGAAATGTATTTAAGTTTTGCGTGCATGTGTTTCTATGGTCGGTGTTTCCGCTTCTTGCACACAGGCGGGAGTAACTGCCATGCGTAGGTATTTTAAAAATACGTCACCATTGAAATGAGGCTTCATACGTTCACAATCTGTTAATGATGAACAAGGTTATTATTCACGAAGGGACGACATCGCTCATGTCGCATCGCTAAAGAAACTTGAACAACGAACCGTGGAAAATTTCGGTGCTTTCTGAACGGATACTATTTAAATTATTACAGAGCACTGAAAATATTCGTTCTCACTTCAAATGATTGCCTCAGCTCCGGTGTATCCTGTTCAAAGGTATCTTACCCTGGCTCACTGAACAGGGGGTGCATGTTGTAGAAGGCTCCTAAAAACATGAAGGTAACTTAAGCCCTGAGGCATATCGTAGAGGGAAAGTAACGATTGGAGCCCAGATTATCCGTAATTGCTTCACACAGCTTGAATCACTCTTTAGGCGGCGCAGTTTAGCTACTGCATGTATATTTATCAATATTTTTTCTTGTGTTGCTAACGCCAGTGCTTGGCTCCGTAATAAACGCGCCATGCAGCTGCCATAATCATCTGTTTATAACAACAACGGTCGAAGTTTCAGGGCAGAGATTGTATTGATAACCTTGTCTAGGAGGGCGAGCTGTTTTTCAAGAAAACCACCAGAAGCTGCCGTTAAGGTAATAAAGTAGCCACGCAAACACTTGTGGCTTATTGATGGCTTAGAGAAACGTCCATTTGGGAAGGAAGCGGACAACAGATGCGCTTCCCGACAGGTCTTCGCGAAGAATCTCAAAAAGCGATTGCCTATTCTTATTAGCTGAGCGTGTGCGTCTACGCCTTTCTGCGCAGAGAGGCAGTGCACCCACAGTTCGTGTTCCCCACCATGTACGAGAACTCGCTTGAGGACAGCGTCGAGTTGCTGGTTCGCAGTATGGCAGCCAAGGACACGCAACGTGGCACCGCCGAACCCCAGCACCCGTCATAAAACGTCAACGACCCCTGGTGAGCGATTGACTGCCACTTACAGCTCGCCGGTCGCGATCGTCCATTGGCTGCCGATACAAAATCTGAGCTCACACTCAGTCGCAATATTACCGGACAAAGTGGTCGCTATCCAAATGTTCTCACTTAGGGCTAGGCTGAATGAAGCTAACCGCAAAGTGTTTTAAATTCTTGCCGCAGATAATGGTAAAATTTCTCGTGGCGATGAATGATGGCGATTCCAATAAATTTGCTTTCACAGACACATACCCCTTACGACTCTGAAAGCGCGTTTTTGTTCGTTGTGAGCATAGCCGCATGTGCTCTCTGGGAGTCTTCCAATATTCGGTCAGGTGACGCTAGTTTTAGGCTATCAAACTGCAAGAACAACTGATACCACGTGCAAAAGATTGTGGGTCTGTACCGGAAATGTTAAACAGTGCATCTTTGAACGGAAACCCAAAACTGCTGCGTTAAGCGATGATGTTGCAGTGACTTTAATCTAGATTTTCACAAAAAGCGAAGTCGCCATTATTTTTAATAAAGCCATGGGTGGCTTCATAAGGAGCGGAGCAAAATCGAACGCGCGGCCGACAGCGCGGCGACGATAGTGCTCGAACTTTTCAGCCTTGATGGACCCTTCGGTCTCACGCGTGGCAGCCAAGGCCCTTCTTTGGCGCTGGAGTGTGGTAACGATGTCTTCAGTTTTTTGCTTTCACTCTCGCTCCCTCGAGTCCCATCCATTCGTACAAAACTCCACTTGCCTTTGCCGCCGAGCACAGAAAGCAGCGTGCGTAAGGCAATGGGATATCCATCTACCTTCAGTGCAAAGAGCTTAATAAATGCGAAGATTTATTGATGGATGGATGGTAAGGGAGTCTCTTTTAAGCGGGTGCCCCCAGGTTCCCATATTTGGAGTGGAGAGACCTTTACTGGCCAGTCTGCTGAAGGCGATATTAGTAAGTAGGTCCACGTAAAGCCGTCAATCAGGCCATGGTATGCGGTGATCGTAAAGGGCCTGGCCGCATGAATTTGTTGAAAGCGGTGCTGAGAGACTCGTCATCATGAACTCGCCCAGCATCATGCATGTTCGCTCAAGTGATGGCGACAGTTTATAGCGAAAGTATTTGAGCTGGTAGCGCATTGCTGTTTGTCATTGCAAAGCGTCTGATAATGACGGTTATATTTGCATCCAAAAGCAGAAAATGAAACTTCCGGCACCGTTCTCTCAGACCAAGAGTTTTAGCGGCGGGTCATGCATAACCTGCCGGAGGTCATAAGTTTAGGAGAATCCCCAAAGGTGGATATTTTTAAACAGGAATTAATTACTCATTAGCATCAACCCCAGAACAGTCATACGGCTGCAAAGGAAAGCTATACAGCTTCCACCAAAGCTCTGTAGTTGAAGAAAAATGCGTCTAGGTCCGAAGTTCGAACCCGGTTCCACCACCTCACCACAGCTGTTGCTCTACCCACTGAGCTAAACTGCACTGCTAGCATGTGGTAGGGCGAGAGCGAATTGATCCTTAACTCAAAGTGGGATCAGTAGTGGTCATATTTTTAGGTGAAACCTCCAAGGTGGAATATATTTATAATAGGTGAGTAATTACTCACTGTCCAATGCATGAGTAGCCTACTCAGTCCTGGAGGATTCTACTCTACCTTGGGAATCCCCTAAACATTTGATCGCCGCAGTTCCCACTTTGACTTGCTGATCAATTGGCTATCTCACAAGCATACACTAGCCGTAACAGTTAGCTCTGTTGGTAGAGCCACTGCTCCGATTAGGAGTTTTCCCGGGTTCGAGCCCCCCCCCCCCCCCCGGTCCAGTCCAAATTTTTCTTTAGTTACGAAGTGCCTGTGCAACTCATATTGCTGTTTTTCGGTGGATGCCAGTGAGTAATTACTCCCTTATTACAATCTACTGGAGGACCATATTCAAGGAAAATAGCTGACATTGACAGTCCTATAATTTTTCTATCGTTTCAAATTTTTTTGTTAACTTTATCGAGTAATATTTTAGAATTCACAGTGCTTTCAAATACGAACTCAAAAAACTTACATTCCGTTACACGATTGACTATTATGCGCTCTCCTAAAGTCACTTTCACGCTTCTAACTCACCGATCTTCTGATGCTCTTATATTCCGAGAACTACCGCAGACAAACGCAGGTTACCTTATTTGTCGGAAAAGCACCAGCAATGAGGATCGCGATGACATCGATAGCTGGACTAATGTTACTTCTATTACGCCTCCGTAAAGTGCCGTCTTCACAGTGCAACCCGAAATTTGGGACCACTGTCTAGTGGCCGCTCGTATTCTTCAATGAAATCGATATATGGTGGAATAACAGATCTATGCACAAGTAATATTTCACGTAATATTGCAGCACGCCATCATCCGGTCCGAGCAATGTGCAGCCACAATTCAGTGGCAATAGGAGTTCCAGCTTGCCTGTGGACCTTGCTCATTGCGGGGCTTCTGCGCCGGTAGCCACCGCGGCTGACGGCGGCATCTATGAAATGCTCGGAAAAGGAGGCGGCGTCGCCGGTAGGCTTCGTCTGCACAGGGGGAGCAGAGGCCGCACTGTGACGTGCTGCCGGGAGAGGTCATGTTCCAGGCACTGCAAGAGAGCAAATACTTGGACGGAAACCGGAGTCCACGCCTCCTTGTTTTCGCGAGGAGGCAACCATGCGGGTTTAAACGCAGCAGTACTGAGTGGAAGCCATCAAACGACACCAGACATCACTGTTTTCTATGAACAACTGTGAACTCTGCAAATGCCACCCCTTCTGCTTTTCTGTAACTTTTATTTTATGCATTTTCATTCTCACTCTTTTCCGTGTGTGAGCAGAAACAACTGTTCGGAATAAAGATGTCCACTCTAGAGTGTATTTTTTGAAAAGTTTATAGCGTTTTGTTAGTATGACTTCTTTTACGTTAGGGACTATTAGATGGACATAGGAAATCTAGAGACTGTAGTTGACCTAACACAGAGGATATGGTTGTCTTCATAATTTTTTACGCGTCTGTTTTGATTAGAACTTCCGTGCTGTCGCCAATTCTCACGTTTGTCCAAAAGGCGCTGCGTTGGTTGCGAAGGAACACGAGCCGGCTAGAAGTTGAAACTGCTTTGAAACCAGCTGTAATCACACATTTAAATATCGGTTCCTTCAATTTTTCTGCCAGACTGAGGAGTGTGCGCTTCCAGAGAAGCAAAAATTTTAACCGGAATGAGGAGTTTGCGCTCGCGGGCGTATCCACGATTTCTGCCTAATATGCGTCGAAAGGTCGGGCGCCCTGTCAACGTCAATCTTCAATGGCCAGATAATGGCACTGCTACTGCTACTGCTGTTGCTGACAGAAAGAAAGAAAAGGAAAGTGTACGGGCCAGCCTACTGGCTCAAGTCGAGCCACGCTCGCTGCCGCGTGCTGAAAGTAGAAGACATAAAGGATAGGAGAGCAAAGATAGAAAGGGCATGCGCTATTATGCCCCGGGCCGATCCCGTAGGGAGTGCAATACCGGGCGGATCCATGCCAAAGTGCTGCAAGCCAAGCACTCCGTCATATTTCAAAATTAAGTTTAATATCATGGGCCCAAGGATACGCAGCAGATATCAAATCAGGTACCGGATATCCCTAATGGCACGGCGTCCAACGAAGGTAGTACCAGCCAATGGGCGCTATTGCAGGCGCCAGCTACTCGCAGTGCAGGAATCACGTTCCAGTACAAATTTATCTGCCTGCATCGACTGCCGCCAAGATGGCCACAATGGGACACACGTAACGCTTTGAGAAAAGTGCGGAATTCTCATTACTGAGTTAAAAAACGAGGCCGGCTTTCCAGTCCAGACGGTGGCGTTTTCAAAGCGGAGCGAAAAGTGGCCAAGAAAACCGGCCCATGAAAAATGCAGCACGTTTATCAAGCGTGCTAAAATAAGTACTAAATTCATGCAGAGGAACACTGCAGGGTGTTCAGTGTCAGCACCGCTCGCCACTTGAAAAATAGCAATTTTCAAATCTCGCAGAACGCATCTTGATGTGTAGGAATACGGCCCCTTTTCTTAAATTTCGGAACCAAACCAGTAGCCTAGTCTTATGACCATACAATGCCGAAAATAACCAGGTTATGTATATTGCGAGCATTTTTCGTGGACTTCATCCACATCTCTGGTTACCTATCATCAACCTTCACTTCACGTGAATTTCATCCTCCATTGTGAATCATCCTTATCAAGCTCGTTCGTGGGTTCGTTCTTCGACACCAATATTGGCAGTGCCAATAAAGCTCTGACACCCATCTTACAAGAGTTGAAGCGTGCTGTTGATCCCTGTAAAGCTCAATCGAAACTCTGCAGCTAGGCTCTGGTCGAATCCTTCTCGGCCCATCAGCCAGGATGGAACGTATCGACCAAAATCCCCCTGTTCCGGCTGCCATGCCTGTTTCGATCCTCCCCAACGGGTGCGCTTCCTCTCTGCCCCGAGGTTTATCTCTGCCCTGCCCACACACACGCGTCCAATGGTAGGCCTCCAGGTCAGCCTACGTGGATTATTACCGACCGGCAGCGAGATCCTCCAGTTTTTCGTGGCCAACCCGGCCCCGACGCTGGGAACTCGCTGGAGCAACATAAGGATGCTAGAGCCTACAACCTTTGGGATGCTTCGACCAAACATTTGAACGTGGGCTTCTCCTTGAGCCATGTAGCCAAGACGTCGTTCGTCAACCATCGGGCCGCCATTCTTTACTGGCCTCAGTTTACCACTCAGCTTCGCCAGATCTTTGGAATGGTGGCCACTGGCCCCGCTGCTTACCAAAAGAAATTAGGCGCCCATGTACAGCTTCCCGGCGAGAGTTACAGGGCGTACATTGCGGACGTCCTTGCCCTTTGCCGCGTGTCAACACTGTCATGATTGAAGCCGACCGGGTCCACCATGTTTTCAAAGGAATAGGCGCTTTCGCCTTTAGCACTCTCGCCGCTGAACACCCCTCATCTGTTGCGGATATTCATACCACCTGTCAACGCTTAGATGACCTCCAGTCACGCCGCCTCCCGGACACCTAAAATCATTGTTTTCCCACAGACGCCGATCCCCGCGCGCTGATAAGATCAATAATCCGCGAAGAACTGCAGGAACCTTGCTTCCCACCCTGCCAGTTATTCTAACTTGCGTGCCGTCGTCAAGGAGGAACCCGCTTCTGGCGTGCGTCATTTGTATCAAGAGCAGCCAAGCAACCGTTACATACCTACGTATGCTAAGGTTGCTACGACTCCCCCTCTTCCTATGCAACCTTCCAGCTCCAGCCCTCCGCAGACAAACATAGGCGCCGTATCGCATCACCCATCCGCTCCTGTCTCTGGCCCGCCTCCTGTTACTCCTTGGCGTCCCCGTTCACCCAGGCCGGTCTGCTTCTACTGCGGCATTCGCGGCCACGTCGCTCGAGTCTGTCGTCGGCGCATGTGGGACGATTGACATCACTACAGTGACACTGGACGGGAGGCCAGGTATGCTCAGTTTCCGTACCGTAAGACCTACGCTGCTACAGACCCTGATCGCTCACCTTCCCCGCTGCCGTCATCTGAGAGGGTGTCCACAAGCTGGTCCTCACGGTGCCGTTCACCATCTCCTTACCGTCGCTCGCCGTCACCTCTCCGACCAGCATCATATGCCTATGACCGCCGTCTGGAAAGCAGAACTGTGCAGTTTCCAGAGGTGAAGCTGCACCGACCGCTCATCATACAATTCCTCCCACACCCCCGTCTAACATGCAGTGAGTAGAAGTGGAAGGCATATCCATCGAAACTTTAGTTGACATCGGCGCATCTATTTCCGTCATATTGCCGCGAATATTTCCAGTGTTTGTTCGTTTTTCAAATCTGCCGCGACACCACCTTATCGCTTTGTTTGCGACGCAAGACGCGACTAGATTTATCTCGATTGATCGCAGCCAGGCAAAGCTGATTCTACGTTGTTCCTGAATGTTCTAGTAACTTTGCGCTCTTTATCTCGAATGTTCGCTATCAGCTTTAAATTGAGCACGGCCGACAGCGGCGGGCATTCTGTTCGACGACCGCCGAGCACGCTTGTCGCTTCGCCGCGAGTGATTCAGTCCATTTTGGGTGCAAGTCAGCCCAATAAACAGTTCTTTTAGAAGACCCCTTTCGTCGGTCTTCATCGCTGCTTCGACTGCCGTCACCACTACGTGACAATATGTTCCGATTTATGTTCTCGGCTCAAGAAAGTTCGTACCGCCGACTCTGGTCCTCGTTTACGCACCGCCAATGAAACACCCATATCCTCTTCTGAGCAGCGCACCGCTCGGATCACCATAGACGGCTACCGCCATCACGCTGAACTCGCTGCGCTTTCCTCATGTGCTCATCTACTGATTTTTGGTTGGGACTTTCCGTCTTCCGCTTCTGCAGTCATCAAGGGCCGTGATCGCATCATAGAGGTTGCTGAAACCATCATATTTCCCCTTGTTTATTGTCCTCAGTCGCGACTGCTCACAACTACTGACAATGTATTCAGCCCTGGGAGAGATTACGTTATTACTGCTGGTGACGTTTTAGTTGTACCGTTCGCGCAAAAAATCTTCAGCGGGCTCATTGTTGATACAACGCTCCTTCACTTCTCATCTGGTTCATCCCGTTTGACCGCCCGGAACGCTACTCACGATCCAATTCTTCTACGGAAAGGTTCTACAGTTGCATCTATCCCCCGCACTCAACCTGTTGGTCTTCTACTCGTTAGAAACCCTCTTCCTGCACCTGATTCTGGTGCTTCTGGTGACACGCTTTCTAATTCCATAAGCCGTGACCTTTTACCAAACCAGAAGCTGGCATTACACACCCTCTTAAAGAAACATGCCCCCCATTCGACACTCACTCCCATATTATGGGTCGCACCTCTGCAGCCACTCATCGAATTACAACTGACGGTTCTACCATAGTTCACCGCCGGCCCTATCGAGAGTCTTCTTCAGAACGTAGAATAATACAGGATAACCTTGTGGATATGGTGAATTGCAACATTATTCGCCGTTCTTCTACTCCCTCGTCATCGCCTGTTCGATTGGTGAAGAAAGATGACTTCTCTCTTAGATTTTGCGTTGATTATCGTGCTCTGAATAAGATTACTCAAAAGATGTATATCCCTTGCCACGCATTGACGACGCCCTTGACTGTCTTTAAGGTGTCGAATTTTTCTCCAGTTTAGACCTCCGATCCAGTTATTGGAAAATACCAATGCGTGAGGAAGACAAAGAAACGGCCGCTTTCGCCACTCCCGATTGGTTATACGAGTTTATTGTGATGCCCTTTGGCGTCTGCAACGCTCCCGAAATATTTGAGCGTATGATCGACACAGTTGTGCGAGGCCTCATATGGAAAACTTGCCTATCGTACCCTGAGAACATAGTGATATTTTCCTGAAAGTTTTCAGAACACCTACAGCGTCTCGTAGAAGTTTTAAATGTTATCTCCAGCACCAACCTCCAGCACAATACGAAGAAATGTCGGTTTGCATCAAAATCCATCAAAGTCATTGGACATATTGTGAGCAAAGATGGCATTAGGCCTGATCCTGACCAATTTGCAGCCGTTGTGCATTTTCCTCTGCCATCCTGCCTCAAAGATCTAAGTAATTTCCTTGGACTAGCGTGTTATTTTCGCCGGTTAATTCGTAATTTCACTTCTATTGCATCCCCCTACATCGGCTGCTTTCTAGCGGCGTCCCTTTCGACTGGACTTCATACTGCGAGACTGAATTTCCGAAGCTGAAACGAATATGACAACAGATCTACTTCTGTGCCATTTTGATGAGTCTTTGCCAACCATTTTGCACACTGATGCTAGCGGTCGCGGCATGGGCGCCGTGCTTCTGCAACAAGATTCAACTAGCAAAAGGGTTGTCGCTTATGCCAGCCGCCCACTCGCTCCGGCTGAGCAGAACTTCCCTATAACAGAACAAGAGTGCCTTGCAGTTGTTTGCGCTGTTCAAAAATTTCGTCCTTAACTTTACGGCCGGCATTTCGTGGTAGTCACTGGTCATCACGCTTTGTGCTGGCTCTTACCCCTCAAACATTTAACCAGCCGGCTAGGACGCTGGAATCTACGACTTCAAGGATTTCAATTCACAACTTACTAATCTGGCAAGACGCACCTCGACGCCGATGCCCTTTCTCGCTGCCCCCTAGTCACACCGTCACCTAGTAATTCTTTGAGTACTTCCTTGCCCGCACGTGTCAATAATTTGACCATCCAGGATATGAATACCGCGTCGATTGCTGCCTTTTTTAACATCGAGCATGATTTGGCTTCCGCCCAGCAATCGGACTTGTATTGTCGGATGCGGATAGATAGACTGTATTGTACTTCGCTGCCCCACAATTCTCGATTGCGCCGTAAACATACCAACTTTAAAATGCAGGGTGGACTGCTACATTGGCATAACCACACCCCTTTCGGCGAACCGTGGGTGCCAGTTGCTCCCCGTTCTCTTCGCTGCCAGATCTTGCATGCCATCCTCGACGTAAAAGAACTGTCAGACATACGGCTTTACATTGAGGTGTAGGTTTAAAGGAACACCAAGAGGTAAGATTTATATTTTCATTTACTGTGAAAAACCAAACTAGGGTCATATTTGACAAGAATTTAAATAGGCATCCACGGAAGAGAAATTGACGCTTTTGAGTAAATTCGAATCAACAGCTTACCGTGTCCCAACTTTTCGGGGTAAGGATATGAGAAGCGTGGGAAATCAACGAAAGTACTATCGTGAAACAAGTCTCTAGGCCACTTGGGCAACGAGAAAAGGATTTATATCATGCGGCGACTTGAGACGACTGTTGTGAACGTGAATATCAAATTGGTCACCTGTATTGTGCGCTCGGTAAATCAGGTCTTCGATGAAACACAGCGCACATACACTCCCGGATCACATTTTGTGCGTTCTGGAGACGTTTTCACCGGATGGTGCGTCGTCCGTAGATTGCGTCGCCTTTTCCAAACTCGACCTGCGTATCGTAAAACTGTGGGCAATACCTGATAAAGGTACACTCGGTATTGAAGAGGTGCCTTCAATCTTTGGAGTCATAATTTTTATACGAGGAGTGGAAAATTGTTAAATCCAAGGCAGTCGGCTGTAAATAATTCTTTTGTTATAAAACAAGCTTCGACATAGCCCAGACAGACCAAGATAATAAATTTTATTGAGGACATAATAAAGAAGGAACTGTCCTCAATATCTCTTCAAGACCCCAAGTAATGACTATAGAAAGCATCCTAGGCGTTATAGAAAACTTCAGCTTGCATTCGAACGCAATGCATTTAAGTCGTAAAATAGTCCACAGTAAGAAATTTTAGCTTAATACTTCACGACTATTGCATCTAGACTACAAGAGATAACGTGAGATAACAAGCCAGAAAACGTGTATGCGATCTTCATGACAGAGTAGATAGGAGCAGATCAATATATGCTCGTTGTTAATGAACACTTCCTCGGAAGCTTAATTTCACTGGTGGATACCAAAGGGAAGTAACACCGAAAGATGGGCGAATTGATTGATGACGCTATTTAAAAAAAAGCGCAAACGCATCACGGGGTAAAACAGTGCCGGTGTCGTCATTTCTTCCTTTGTTTTCCCCATCGGTTGTTCGCACTTTTTTCCAAATAACATAACAAAGGAGACGCAAAAGCCATGTAATATGTTTGATATTTTCTGCCTCTCAGTGAAACATCTGTTAACGAAAGGCAGCGACACCTCCCGTCCGAACTGTCAAACTGTGGGTTATGATATCGTGGTTTCGATCGGGCCGGCCACAAGTGAGTCGAGACTCAGCAAAACATGAGGAATGACGCTTTATTCATGGCGGGATGGGCTTTTATATAGAACAATCACGTGACAATTCAGAGTACGGATTCACATATACAATGCGAAATGCAATCCAAGTAGAACCGAACTGAAACTGAAACCCAGGGCACAACATACTCCCTTCTTTAGGGGAAAATCAAACATTGGCGAAAAATTGAAAGTGAATGGAAAATTTGGAAGATAAAGTTATATGGATACAACATGAACCAATATTTGACCACAGAAATTAGCTTACTTCTATGTAAGGTTTGAGTCCGAAAGCAAAATTTCGTACTCCATCCCGAAGGAATAATGAATGAACACTTCACTCTTCATCAAAAACGAACATTTCACACTTCATCAAACCAATGAATATCTGAAAGATCCCAAAAGGACAAGGAGCAATTCAAAGAAAACATTGAATATACCGATCCGAAATATATAATCTCCATCTTTTTATTTTTTAAAGAAACAATGAGGGGTCTTAAATGCATGACGAGCTTAAATGCTCAACGCATGCTGCTAGGGTAGCGTCACTGAAGGGTACTAACAATGTCAGACACTGGAATTCACATGACATCATTAAGGTTTGGATGAATTGTCTATTCCCTGAGCGTCCACAGGGAATCGGCTAATGACGTCCCCGTGAGCAGTGAATCTTTCATCCAAATAAAATATAAAATCTTCCTCCTTCATGCTGTCTTTATGAAATAGCCTTAGAACATCGGCTAGATTTAGTTTGCCGGAAGAAGCATCCTATATCATAGAAAACTAAAGGTCCACACGACCATGAAACATCGGCGAGCTTTACTCAACCGCAATATACACACATGAACATCGGCCAATTCTACTAGACCGGAATAAACATACGAGAGAACAGCAAGTTACCTTCCAAAGAAGTCACACGACTAGGACTGAAATGGTCGTACTCTGCTGGTAATAATTTATTATAGCTCTGACATCAAACAGTACTATAGGTGCATCTGCCTGCACGAAGACAAGGAAATATGCATATTAGCCTTAAAAATCGTACTAATTTCTGAACAGTTGAGCATTATATCTATCATGTAAGAATGAAATAAGATTGTTCTTGTTGAGAAATTTAACTTCATAATATTATACTGAATAATCCTGAGAACACAATGAAAGAAATATCGGAAATATCGAAACACTTCACATCATAATATTAGCATAATATTATGCACTGAACTATATCACATTCGTTCCTATACAATAGCTGCTGGGAAAGAGAAACTGAGAACAACCGAAATTACGTTGAAAATCATGTTAAATATCCGGATGCATTTCATGATAAAAGTTAGAATTATATTACCCAAAAATTGAAATCTCAATGCAATGTCCCTTCTTAGCCAAGAGAGAAAGCAAGACAAGTTATTGGGACACATAGTCCTTACACCACTACGGCTTGCGAGTGTTCCTTCTTGGTCGCTCCGGTGCCAAACTAGATTCCCGAGATGTCCTCAGTCTAGGTTCCGAAGGCAGCCGTCGGCGTCGGTTTCGAGGCGGAACAGCTGGAGCTGGCCCACTTTCATCAGTCAGCACTGAACACTGGGCTCACAAGGCAGGAGGCACATCTTGCCTGCCCACAGATAAATCATTTGGACTCGGAGCACATGTGCCAGAAATCACATCACACCCGTTCACAGGTAAATCACTTGCATCACTGGGGAGGTGGGACGACATGGATTGTCCAGCTGGTTGCCGTGAAGAAATGGTGAAGCGAGTTCTAGCTTCTGAAGACTGAGGTACCAATGATGCATCAGGAGGTTGCCGAGGCAACACTGGGCCAGCCGAGCCTTGATCCTGTGCATAACTTCTAGAATCGTAAGAAAGCAATAACTGAAATTAATCAAAAAGTGTATCCTCTTCCTGATTCAGTTCTCTCGGCACCTTTGCCAGCTTGGAAGCATTCCATAGCTTGCCATCATCTGGTCGGTATAATGCTGGACAGTGTTGTTGAATGACCTCCCATGGTGCAGATAAACGTGTGCATCCTCTGAACTGAATGAGGGGTTTGCGAACTTTGACGAAGTCCGCTGGAAGAATTCTGGGTGGTCGTGCTCTACCTTTGTTATCTGTGTATTCTTTTGTCGTCATCTGTTTCTTCTCCATTCGTTTCCTCAAATCTTTAATATCTAGATATATATTCTAGACAAACAATGACGGAAATGAAGGAAATCACACAATATCTAGCTTTTTACGATGGCATCTACCATGAAGAAGAATTGCCGGTGCCACCCCTGTAGTGGCATGAAATGCATATCTATATATGCCCAAATACCGTGAAATTGTGGTTTTCAAAGGCCATCGTTCCAACAATGACAGTTAGGCAAAGACTTGAAATTTCTGTTAAATATTTTGAGTTCTTCGTTGGCCTGTGGATGATATTTATTTATTTTATTTAGAGTACACCCAGCAGCGCCGAAGCATTTTAGTAGGGCAGTGGGTACAACATAAAGTGATGAGTACGTGGATATAATGACCCCAAAAGGGAGGGTTGACAAAGGAGCAATGCATCAACATCAGTAGAACAGAAAAAAAAACAAAAAAACATGCATTCATGCGCTTTAGGACAAAGCGTACAGTCAATGGCTTAAAAGAACAGTGCAATTACAAATAACTGATTGGACTTAAAAATATATCTCGGGGAGCACCCACGACGTCAACCGGCAACTTATTTCATTCAGAAATACTACGGGGAAAAAAGGAATACTTCATGTAGCTGGTTTGCAGGTAATTTCGCGTAATTTGAATCTGTGGTCTCTTCTATTTGAAACATAATGGGGTGGTGTGAGGTATGTAAGCTTGTCAATGCCTGTCGAGTCAGTGTATATTGCACGCAGTAGTTTCAGGCGGAGCTTTTGGCGTCTTATGTGTAGCGGTTCTAGTCCGACTTGTTTCTTTATTTCTGCAACGCTGAAGTGTCCGGGGTACTGCCTTGATATGAATCTGGCAGCGCGGTTTTGTATGGCTTCTATTTTATCAATCAGGTACCGCTGGTGGGGATCCCATAATGCGGACGCATATTCTAATTGCAGCCTTACTAGCGACTTATATGCTGTAATTTTTAGAATCTGAGGGACATTTCTAAGGGTTCGTGTAAGTAGGCTAAGCATTTTCCCGGCTTTTTGGACAGTCGTGATAATATGGCTAGAAAAGGACAGATCTGCCGTCAAAAGAACACCTAAATACTTAACTTCATTCACCTTTCTTAGCATCGAATCACCCAGTTCGTAGGTGGGTCTACTGGTGATTTTAGATTTAGTAAATGTTATATGGTAACATTTGTCTGTATTCAGGCTAAGTTCCCAATTTTACCACCAGGAGGCTATACTGTTTTGTCATGCTGGAGTGCATCTATATCAGGTTAATTGCAAATGGCTCTGTACACAACGCAGTCGTCTGCAAATAGTCTCATTTGTCAGGAAATGTTTGAAGCGATATCATTGATGTAAATTAAAAAGAGTAGCGGTCCTAGCACAGAGCCCTGTGGCACTCCCGAGGTGATTTGGGCAAAACTAGAATTCTTGCCGCCAATAACTACGCTTTGCGTTCTGTCGTTTAGGTAGTCTTCAATAACCTTGATGACTTTTGTATCTCAGTTAAGAGTTTTCATTTTGTGTATTAACAAATCATGTGATACGAAATCAAATGCTTTGCGATAATCAAGAAAGACTGCATCGGTACGCATTCTTTTTGCGGCAGTATCTGCAACCTCATAGAATAGTTAAATTAACTGAGTGGTGCAGCTCACTCATTTGCGGAAACTATGCTGATTTGGAAAGAAAAAATTGCTTCCTTCTAAGTGCCTAATTATATTGCTATAAATAATGTGCTCAAACACATTACAACATATGGAGCAAAGTGAAATTGGCCTATAGTTAGTTACGGATGATTTAGAACCGCTTTTAAACACTGGTACTACACAGGCTTTTTTCCATTCTTTAGGGAGTATGCCACTTTCGAGGGCTTTGCAGAATATGATTTGTAAGTATTGAGATATAATGAAAGAACAGGTTCTGAGTATCTTCGGAGAGATTCCGTCTGGACCAGTGGCTTTGGCTTCATGCATTGAATTGAGACACTTCCTTATACCTACCAGTGTAATGGTAAATGAAGATATTAGGTTTGGCACACTGGAAGTAGTACATAGAAAAGTATTCCTTTTTTTCTTCTTTAGAAATACTGATTGGAAATAAGTGTTAAAACAGTGCGCTTTGGCGCTGCTTTCGGATATCTGGATTCCATTGTGAAGAATACTCGGAATAACCGTCCTTTCCTTGCGCGTCTTTCTTAGATAGCTCCAAAAAGATTTTGTATTTGTCTTAATAGATTCAGCTAGTCCGGAAAAGTACATATATTTTGCTGTACTCATAGCTTCGATATATTTTGTATGTAGCTCTTGAAGACGGCGCTCAAGTTTTTCTGAAGGATTCTTTTTATATTTTTGGTAAGCACGAGTCCTTTGTTTTATCTTTCCTTCAACCTCATAAGTCATCCAGGGTTTGCCTAGTTTTGCTTTATCTGAGATATATTCGCAAGGTACATGTTTTTAAATCAGTGTTGACAGCTCGCTTTTTAAAAAATTGCATAGAAAATCTGCACTCTCAGACGAATGTTGCAAAAAAACCTGGAACTTCGCTTCCATGCCCAAAGTGATTTCGTTAAATTTTGCTCTGGGGTAGTCATACACTTTGCGAGTTTCATGGCTAGCAGGAATAATTTGTGGCAGAGTAAGCATTGCAGTTACAATCTTATGATCACTAATACCAGGTAACACACAAACATCATCAACAACACTCGGGTCATTGAAAAATAACAGGTCGAGGATGTTATTTCCGCGTGTCCCTTTCACAACGTATTGATCGAACCCATATTTGCAAACCATGTCAAAAAATGTTGAAAAGGTTCTGTCTGAGTGCATGCTCTCATCCCAGTTTAAGTTTCAAAAGTTAAAGTCACCTGATAACACAATGCGATTATCAGGAAGTGAAGCCAGTGTGTCATCTAGTGATGTGATAACTTGTGGTCGCGCGCTGGGTGGACGGTAAACTACACCTAACGCTATCGTTCCTTTATCAAGAGTGACAAGCCTGCACCAAACTGATTCGTGATCGCTGTTTTCAACATCAATTGCAGTACACTGCAAGATTTCCTTAACTAAGATAGATACTCCGCCGCCTCTAGAGTTCCTGCCTTTTCTAAAGATCTCATAACGCGAAGGAAACACTTCACCGTCTCTCACTGAGTCGTCTAGCCATGATTCCGTAGCAAAAACAATGTCTGGGTTGAGCATCTGTACCAAACTATAAAAACTCATCGATTTTGTTTTTAATGCTTTGGAACTTTATTAAGAGAACATAGCATTCAAAATGTTTGGACTTCCTATTACTTAAAACTGGTCATTCTTTATTTAGTTTATTTACAGACTGGGTATCCTCATCCCCCCCAAAAGCCTCTCCATTTATAATTAGTTTGTCATAATCTAGAGACACCTTGTCCTTACCGCTAAGTTTTCTTGGCTTACCAACAGCCCAGAGCTTCTGACGAATTTCTCTGACACGCCGAGAGTAGTCCCGGGAGATAACATAATCAGAGCCTTTTAGTTCATTGCCGTTGCTTAAGATCAGTTCGATGTCCTTGTATGATGCAATGTTTGCTATTATTGGTCGTTTACACTCAAGAGTGTGTTTGCCTATCCTATGGGCCCGCTGAATCTCCCCTATGTTTACTTTTAACATGTCCTGGCAAAGATTCCTAACAAAGTCTTTAGAAGTTTGCCAGCTTTCGCGTGGTTCTTTGTCTTCTAAGCCATAGAAAATTAGGTTCATCCTTTAGCTGCTATTTTCTAAGTGATCTGTTTTTTTTTGGCTGTCATATCAACTTTTTCCAAACATATTTGCGTACCCCTATTTCTACTAACAGTCTCGCAATCTTTGCTTTCGAGAACGGCTATCCTTGATTCTAGTGAATCTAACCTTACCATGAAATCACCCATTATGCCTTCAAGATTGCTTTGTCTTTCCGTTATGTCACTTAGCCTATTAAGAATTGTTTCCTGACCGTCTTGCAAACTTTGAAGGATAATAGCCATTTCAGGACCGGGGTTTTGTTCAATGTCGCCCGACAGCAACAACAGTTTGGCGAAGAACGCCTTCACTGTCATAACTACATCCCACATCCTTTGTGGGAAAGGCAGCAGCAGCAAAAAGCGGTAATCACTTCTATAGCAAGGGAACGCAAGTCTTACCTGCAGTGAGAAAAATTGCCTGCTTAGAAGCATGTTCGTGCCGTTGCCGCTGCCTTTCCCACTAAAGTAAAAAAGGTACGGATGGGGCCTTTTTGTTGAACATCTTGAAGAATGTCATGTGATGTCCCCGTCGATGGATAATATGCGCAATCAAACCAGGATTTTTGCCGGTTATAATGAAGATCTGCCAGGCGGTGAATTCCATGGCCGCTATCTTGAGGAGGGTGTGTCCTTGTCAACGGAAACGTGCCGTTGTCGTTGTCACCAATGGCGGAGAGCAGCAACTAAAGTGTGAAAAATTGCCTGGTTAAAAGCATGTTCGTGCCGTTGCCGCTGCCTTTCCCACATCGAAGAAGGAGTTAACTTGATAGCCCTCTTACTCAGAAATTGCTTAAATTAATTTGACATGAACTGAGGGCATTGATCGGATACTATCTCCTCTGGATAGCCTTCATGGGCAAAAGCATCGAGTAAGTAATCTGTAATATCTCTAATTGCTAAATTATCTGTCTTAACCTTAGGCCATTTCGAAAAATAGTCAACTAAAATGATGGCATAGCGACAATGTCGAGGTGCTCGCTCAAACGGGCCGACTATGTCGATTGCTAACTTTCGCCAAGGCTTCCCAGGAAAAGGAACAGGCTGAAAAGATGGTGCTGATGTTTTCAAAGCCTTATCTGCCACGATGCAGACAGGATGGTTTCTTGTATGTTGTTCTATTTGTCGGTCCATAGCTGGCCACCAATATTGCTTTAGTGCGAACTATACCAAGACGTGACTCATGTGCTGCCTCAATCAACTGTTCTGTCAGCGATGCAGGAACTACAATACGATCATGCTCTATACAGCAAGTCATCAGTGACAGAAAGTTCCTTCAAATTTAAGCAAGGCTTAAGATCATTTAATATTTGATATGACGCTGGCCAGGCTGAAAGGACAAAGCTTTGGACCCGCTGAATGCAACCATCTTCCGCCAATGCAGCCCGTTCGAGGGAAGTCTGGCTTTTAGAAGGCGTGTAGGAAACGCCGGTCACGAATGATTTAGGTGAAGCGTGGCATAAATCCCATGATATTTTGTGTATCTGAAGAAAGGTGAATGGCTGACCATGAAAGATCCCCAGCGGTGGCAATCAGTAACCCTCCTCTCCTTCTGTCTGGGCAATCTTTGAGAAAAACACAGAAATTAGGCAAATCGGCAAGCACTTCACTATCACAAATATCGCTGTTTAGACACGTTTCTGTCAAGACTAGTAGGTTGCTGGCAGATGAAGTGACGATATTGGAAACAATGTCGCGCTTTGAAATGGAAGCGCGCACGTTAATAAAGATTGCTGACAATAAAAGGGCGGCTTGGTGGACATGCTTAGAACGACCTCTCGACAGGTACTGATATGGTTGCTATTTTACCTATTTTACCGTTTCTGATGATTCATCGAATATGTAGCATTTAGGACTAATATGTAATCTTTTGAAGCGCAAAGAGAACTTATCGCATACCGATGTGGCAAAGGCTACAAGATGTTTGCGGGTGTTACGAACGGGCAGGGAGAAGTCTTCTCCAATACTGTAGTTGGTGCCTTTCAGCTTAGTGCCTTAGGAAAGGATGCTTTCTTTAGTTTTCAATGATGTGAATTTAACGATGATTGCCCTGGTGCGATCAGCTGAGTGGCGCCCGAGGCGGTGAGCACGCTTCATTAGATTGGGTTCGATGTCAAAACCTAGTTGAGGGGAGCAATGGCGAATGATTGTTTCTTCCGAGTCTGCATACGTTTCAGTGGGGGTAGTTTCAGGAATACTGTTAAATATGAGATGGTTACGGCGAGAGCGATTTTCTGCATAATCCAGACGTGCTTCCAGTTTGTTGATCTTGCAGGTAAGTTTAGTTTTTGAAGTTTTCAGGGTGTCTATTTCAGAATGGAGAGTAGAAAGTGTGACGTAATGCGATTCCAGAGTGCTCATGCGCTTGTTTAGGTCAGTTAAGGTTGTTTCCATAGTTTTCAGTTGGTCTTTAATGTCCTGCAGACCTGAATCTATTGCAGCTTGCCCGGTAGTTAGTTTCTGGATCTCGGAAAGTATGCTGTCGTAACTTTCAGGGCCTGCGTTAGTTTCAGCATCGCCTGACAATAGTAAAAGAGAAAGGAGAACACATGAACTCTCGGCAACAATACTACAGCAGCACTGAGGTCTCGGCAGCTGCATTAAAAGTAGTTACTTACTGATTTTTTCAGCAAACACGGAGAACTTATTACTTACCTGCATTGTGAAAGGTAGCGAATTAGTAGTGTGCGCTGACGTACACCTACCGAGCCCACAGAGCGGCGGCGATGACAGCAGGGGCTTTACATGGCTGATAGAATTATCAGATGATGTTCTTGGTGATGGGACTGGCCACTGATGGTCCTAGAATGCGTCCTCTGGTGGCGATGAGGGTAGGTGATGAGGCAGCAAGGTGATGGGGCAGGCGGATGAAAAAGGCCTTCTTCTTGGAACTTCGGGGCATCGGTCGAAACTAATGTACAGGAGGCAGACCTCACAGCGGCGAAAAGCAGTTTCACAGTGAGGGCAAACACTAAGAGTAGCAAATTAGTAGCCTGCGCTGACGCACAGCAATTGAGCCTTCCATCCTTGTGTAGTGTTCGCATATTCATTTTGTGCTTGTTATTTGCGTCCCGTCCGTGTAGGCGCTACTTTTCTGGGCACGGTTGTGTAACATTTTGTTGTTCTTTCTTGCCCAATTAAAGTGTTTTACTGCGAAACTAGCATGCGTCTTATGCCTCCGGTCAACGGCTAATCAGATGTGGCCCCAATTGCCGGTCACCGGTCAAATGTCATCTTTTGCACGCGGAATGGAGAAGTTTGTGGCTCCTCCCCCTCCCAAATTACGAAGAGTGCAGTGGTGGGCAGATTGGCCAGATTATTATAATTTCGGCCCAACCAACCATCAGGATATTGTGGGCGGCCCATCACCCGCCCACAATATCCTGACAGCCAAGTATTGGCCAAAGGAGCATAATGTCTTGGACAGAATTTACTTCTATTCCATGACAACTATTGCTTTTCAGGAGGAAATGTTCAAATACTCAATACAGTTCTATTCCATGACAGCTATTGCTTTTCAGGTCCAAAAGTTCACGTACTCATTACGTAGTCAAGTATGCAAATGGAGAAAAAAATGGCAATATACACACAACAAGGCCGGCTGATAAGCAACGCACAAGGTCCGCGCACATTCGCACACACGATGCCTGCGGGCGCTGAAGCGAAATCGAAAAAATAGGCATTCAAAGACCTGTCCATGGCCAGCTACCGCCGCGTCTACAGGTCACTGCACATGTCGTTGCAGTTCTCCGCGAACACGGTGGGCACGTTGGGCCAGATGCAGTGCACCTCAGGAATCCACTTCTCTGGAATGTTTTCCAGCGAATCGGACGAGTTGATGCAGAAGCACATGAGGATGACGTCCGTGTCCGGTTATAGGACCATGGCTGCAATCTGTTCCTCAGTCGTCCTGCCACGCTGTGTCCTACAACGCCAACTCCACCTGTTTACCGTCGACGTCGAGAGTTCAGGAAAGCGATCTTTGCTGAAAACTTTCAGGCGACAGGCTCTCCCGCAGGCGCTCAACCTGACTGTTACTTATTCTATTCCAGGATGCCGCCGTTAGTGGTCGTTTTTACACGAAGAAGGACGAGGTGCACGGAGGCGCTCGGGTTTAAGGCTGAGCTTGCGAAGCAATTGGCGCGTTTCGAGCAAGTCCATGAGCTCCTCGCAGGCCTCTGGAGTGATGAAACATGATTGAATACGCTGCTCGCGAGGTATACTTCGCTTCGAACTTGTGGGCCAGCACACTTGCCTCTGAGTGTACCGCAACGCTTCCAGAAGAGAATCCTGCAACAAAAGTCGCTGAATAAGTTAAAGGGAAAAGTATAGTGAAGCGTTGGTGTAATTATTCAAGTGCGAACGCTTCTCACAGCACCCATTTTTACATCAGAAACATATTACATGCTCTATTTATTCTTATTTCACGTGAGTCACAACGTGTCCTTTATGTGTACGGGTTTCAGCATATATTCACAGAAGACTAAGGCCAGGAATCCCCAGGTGCACCAGCCCCACCATACATCGCATGTCACCTGTGAACCCAATGTGAAGCGCTCGGTTTCATTGAGAACATCGGCATGCACAGTACTTGTGGGGATAATTTTTCCAGTGCACAGCAAGGTGCCCATCGAGCTTACAACGCGTAATAAAAGACCGAATACTTGCTCGAAACCATGTTGTCACTTCGGGTTCACAAACGATCTCCCCCATCCTTACAGTTGCGGCGTTATAGAGTTGCGAGCTTTCCTTGGCGTTCATTTGAACGCCACGGTTTATATACATTAGTACGTTGATCTTTCGGGGGCACATGTGCAGGACATACGAGCCAAGACACAAATTTTGTTCAGCGCACTAAGAACTTGCTAAGTGGTGCATTGTCAAGTTGCACCAAGACGAAGCTTTCGAAAACTACTTTCATACACTTTGCAAATCGGGTGCAACGCCTTGAAACGGCAGAATATTCATCCTGTTTGCGTGCTTCTGTAGAAGAAAGCTTGGTTAATGAAAAGCTTTGCTCTTCACTGAAGCCATGGAGTGATTCACATAGAAAGAAACAAAATCAAGTTCTCGGCTGTACCGTATATACATAATTTGTCCCACAGCCTAACCAGGGATAGACCACACGCTGAAGTCGACGTTGTGTTCTTTGCGCGTGAAGATCTGACAAGTTGAAAAAATTTCTCCAAGAACAAAGGTAAGGTAGTTCGGCAAAACAAACAGCCGCTGGTCCTTCGCGAGCAGCGACATCGATGTCGTATATTTCATAACTTTTAAAGCGCAGCTTGTAAGACCGCTTTGCTTGGTTGAACGGTGTCTGGGTCGTAACCGGCAGAGCGAGCAAGGAGCAACGTGTCGACAGAAAGATTGCGATAGCGATGAGATAGAGATAGCGATGAGATAAAGATAGCAATGAGAGCGTGAGATAAGCAAAAAATTAAAACAAGATTTATTTGTGCAAACTAGGCATGACGTAGGTTCGCTAGCACAGTCGCTTTCTTTAACTGAGTGTACCATGATTAATTTTTGTGGTTGTGCTACCGGGGTTAAGTCTGGGGTTAAATTTAGGCCAGTCGATTTTATTGAAGCTGATGAAATGCGAAAGCATGCGAGTTTCGAATCCCCCTCAGCAGTGATGAGGAGCGTATGAAACGCTTTCGTTATATCCAACCAAGTCTTTCGTTTATAAATGTTTCTCGTTATAGCATTGTCTTTTCTCTCTCTCTCACGTCTTTCTACAAGACAAATTGGAAGAATTCTCTATCTGTTTTGCCATCTGTCAATTGTGGCAGTGGCTATTCCGTTAATTAACCCCTAGACAAGACAGCTTATTTGCTACCCAGGCACTTAATCCAAATGCGAATTCCATGCGCAACAGTTCGTTTCTCACTCTGGTTTCGGTTTTCGGATCTCTTGCGTACCTACGGAAGTTGATCAACGAAGACTGCTACGTGCAAACCACCGCGCGAGAGGTATTTTTTTAATGACATGGACATAAAAGGCGATGCTGGTGCCTGATTCTGGGGCCGGCTACTTTTTTTCGCAAAATGGAAGAAACACTGGCGACATAACGATCAACAAACCACAGCCAAAACGTAGACCATTCACAAAAGTAATACAAAGGACACCACAGAAATTCTAACATAAAACAATATGTCATGATATTACTAAAGTGAAAGTAAAGATATACTACAAGCAATGACATGGAATAATCCTAATAAATGGTATAAAAACTGGAAATACAAGAAATTAATGAGAAACAAAGAGCAGCAACAATAACGATATCAAACACAAATGATATAAATGATTACTAGGACGCTGGAGAGAACGAGCTGAGGTGAACAATCACCATTTACACAAGCAATATCTAGAACCTCCCGAGGATGCCACTGTCCACGAGGAAGGATTTCAACGCTATGATCGCCCGTTTCTCTAGAGCATGCGTCGGTTATGGACCTAATAACTTTTGTACACTGAGAGGCATTTTATCGGGGGTAGTCCAGTCCCTCTATAGTCGGGGGCTAAAACTTTCATGCTCTGGGCAATCCAGTAACAGATGAGATACATCCTCATCCACGTGACCGCATGCCCATCCACTTAGAGAGACTTTTTCAATTAAGCACGCCGGGGTGTTGGGCTGCGGCGACAGTCAAGAGGCATCGCATCGACTCTGACTTCGGAATTGGTGCAGGGGTCTAATGCAGTGGTTAACGAAGTGGATCTCTTCACACTACCCCGGGTTCGAAACTCACTCGCGGACGTACAGCGTTTTATTTTACTTTGCTTTTGTTACGAGGCTTCATCGCCAGACAACAGGGCATTTACGTTAGCGAGGCACTTAGTGCTAGCGCGCTAAATAACACTTCACGGTCGCGAGTGAGTTTCGAACCCGGGGCAGCCCGTAAAGTTTCGCATTGTTGGCCTGTGCATTAAGACCACTGCACAATTGCCGCGATGTAAATCGGGCGAGCTACCTCTTTAGTATGGCCGTGCCGAACATCCTACGTACAAAACTGATTATCGTGCTGTGCTTCGCACATCGCCATCGTCATCAACTTTCATCCAAGCTCATTGGATCCAAAAGCCTGAACCGATGTGAAAAATGAAGTGAATGCCCACAGAATTCGCCTTCGCTAGTGAAAAGACCATCTTGTCCGGGTATTAACAGAAGAGCCACCTGTCATTTCAACTATGGCAGGTGGCAAAATGTAGAGAAGGAAATCTTCCATTTCGTATTTTAGCGGAAAGGTTCGAAAGACAAAAGTCAAATAAAGAAAAACCCAAATATAAGAAAGACTTGGCTATAAATAAAGTCGTTGAGTTTCTCCTCATTACTGCTTAGGCGGATTAGAAAGGGCGCATGCTTTCGCCTTTCTTCCGCATCAACAAAATCCATCGCCCTGAAATCAACCCACTATTTAACCCAGACAGCATAATCATCGGGATTAACGAAGATACACAAATTTAAACAAAGTTATGTTAAGCAAACCTGTAGACTGTACCATGACATACGCTCCACAGCGTTTGCTTCGTAATCAAGTAGTGGTGCTCTTGTAGAGGAAACCTTTGAAGTCATAAGCTTGAGAGCCCAACTGAAGAGACTTTCTGCCACCCACGAGAGAGTTAGAAACCTCACACCGCGAAAAGAAGCCACAGTACACGGCTCAGAAGCGTCCTGAGAGGGCTATGCATTTTTTAAAGGGCTGCACTCATTTTCACGCAAAAGGAACGAGGTAAAATCAGACAGGAACGCTATGCGTGCCGTACATGTCATTTGCGTTATTTCGTTTCTCCCCATCTTTCTCCAGATTCCTGAAAGAAGAGCAAGAGTGTTCTCGTGATAAGCGCAAGTAAAATGCTTAAGGTTTCGGAAATTTTACTAGGATCAGCTGATATTGTGTAATGTTTTGGAAGGGTAGCGTTTGTTTAAAGCAACTGAAAATGTATATATGTCGAGTTTTCGTACAGGCTGTAATTTATCCATTGTTCCCAAAATTGTGATATTAACATAAAAATGAGGATGTAGAAAGAAATAAAAAGGTTTTTTTAGACATATTTTGCGCTCTTTGATACGCAACTGCTGCTGGCGCTACTCACCCGACGACCTTTCCGCATTGGTAAAAATTTATGGCATTTAAAAATCTCATGGCCGTTTCAGGGCTTCACATTGCTTACATGAGCTTCAATCATTAAAACCTTTCGGGCTCTAATGCGCAATAGACATTAAATAAGTGCTTCTCGACGTTCGAAAAAGGCTTCAGTTGCTCGAATAATTCATTTATCGCGGTGAATACTATTTATTGGCGAAATGATTCGAGAAAGGCAAACAAGCCAATCATATCTTGTTAATATTTTGAGTACAGCTCTTCTCATTTGTGGGGGCTGCTCTCAAGAATATTTTATCCTCCTTCTAGGTCAGGACGTCGCTCCAGTCTTTTTAAGATATGTTTTCAGAATTAATGAATCCAAAACCATAAGTAACCAGTACCAACATGCGAATTGCAGGAAGGTGTGTGCAAGCTAAGAAAGCCTTACACGCTGTGATATACGTCCGAATAATGCACAGAAAGGAAATGAAACTCGACTTTTCATTGCACTCCGTGTATGTGAACGCACTGTTTAATCAATTTTAAGTGATCATGGAAGCTGTAGTTTAACTGCTGGCCTGCCCCTTTCCAACACCCCTACTTCATACAGGACCCCTAGAAATAAATGTCATCTCCGTGATCGAAACATATCTCTCCGTAGGCGCACGTCTACTGAAGCTCGCAGTGCATCTCGCCGAATCTCGCCAGGACGCTGCTTTCCGCTATTAGCGCCCGCGTCGCGGCAGCAGGATCCACTCCTATGTGGTGGTCCCGGCTTATCCTGTCCAGGTAGCGGCTGCATAGCGCCAATGATGCGCCGCCTCGCGTCATCGTCAGACCTGCGCATGAGAAACGCCGGTCCGAAAGTGGGCAGAACATCTGGCACGAAAGCTGTTCCTGCCACGGACACGCATCGGATAGGATTGGCCGTGCGTTCACGTGACTCACATCCGGGGCTGGCTTTGGCTAATACTACTTTATTTTCTTGATATTTTTCTTTAACAGCCATAGCCGTCATTGGCGCAAAAAGGGAAGAAGGACGAGGACGCCTAAAAAGCACGACTTCTTTGATGAAACCGGCAGGTTTCCCTGATAACTGTTCTCAAGATTGCTCAAAATTGTGTCTTGCTTTTGTCAGTTCTTTGTTGATTATTCCCAGTCAGGACTCTGATCCTTCGTGCTGGCCAGACCTATACATGGTTCCAGTTTTGAGCCGCTATAGTACTCACAGCGCTACTTGAAACAGAAAGTACAGACCTGTCGAACTGCACAACGTGAAAGATATTATTAACAGATATGTTTCAAGGGGAGACTGATTCTCTAGAGGATGCTACGAGCCAGGAAGGCAACAGTGCTTCCAGTGAGCATAAGAGCCTAGTGAAAAAACGAGTGGCTCGCGCCTTATCTATCACACGGCAGAATGTGTCGCCAGGAAGTTTGTGAAAAAAAAAAAAAAACGGGATGTGATGCATGCAGTACACTTCTGCTTGTGATCGCCGCAAAGGGCAGGTCAGATCTGCACTCACGCTCTAAGAGCTTCACTACTTAGAGAGTGCCTTTACAATCTGCTTAAGCAAAAACACGTTACATGTTTACAGCATTTTGGATGTGCTTCACTGCTCAGGACCAAAAAAAAATAGGGTGCACTATTCATGATTTCGAAGTGAAATCTAAGGTGTTGCGGTTTTACACAGTTACATGGCGCCGCTTCCTGGTTAAGGGCGTAAACAAATGAAATGATGAATTATGTTAAAGGATGAAGCACTTTAAGGTGCGTAGGTGCTTGTGACGCCGGTAAGCAGGACTATACTTGCGAATTTTGCAAAATAAATGCTGTTGACATGTTTTGCATCAGTTGTTTGGCATTTTAAGTTGCACTTACGCATTGGTAGTTTATAATACGCATTATTCTTGTCCAATTATTCCCATCACTCAAACCATTTCATTGCCATAACCAAGATCGTATGCATTCATACGCATCTCTGTAACAAAGGATATTTCGTGTGTAACAAAAATCCTGCGAGCTCGCAAAGAACAAAATTGGGCAGACGTGTTTGAAGCATTTTCACACCCAGGAGTCATGGTTTGCACACGCAGGGGCTACTGAGTGTGCCGACGTGATAACGTATCTCGACTGCGCAGACGAGGAGGTAGGAACACCGTTGGCCGCCGTAACCTGTAACCATCAATCGTGAAGACCGGCAGGGCGCCAACTTTCATGTTCAGTATTCAATACGGAAGGAATGAAGAACCGCAAGTACGTTGTACTGGGTCAGCATTTTCTTTAGCAGCGATTCAGGAGGCCACTGTTGTTTCGTAACCGGCCATTGGAGGAGCCGGGAAGTTGCCGCCGTTTTCATGACCGGCTATTGAGAGACCGGGATAATAATAATAATAATAATTGGTTTTGGGGGGAAAGGAAATGGTGCAGTATCTGTCTCATATATCGTTGGACACCTGAACCGCGCCGCAAGGGAAGGGATAAAGGTGGTAGTGAGAGAAGAAAGGAAGATAGAGGTGCCGTAGTGGAGGGCTCGGGAATAATTTCGACCACCTGGGTATCTTTAACGTGCACTGGCATCGCACAGGCCGCTGCCATTTTCAGTAACCGACTATTGAGGAGGCCAATGCGTCATTTCTATCGATGACGCTTGGAAGTTGAATTGAGGGACGATTGTACTATAGAAATACAAGCTGGGATCAAGATTATCACGGAAGAAAAAAGTCGAACGCGACGCAAAGGTTCTCCGGCATTCATGCGCATGAGCGTTTCCTTCAGAGACCGGGACGCCCGGCGGTGCCTTGGGCACAGTGGATACAAATATTCTACCTTTATTTGCACTTACCTGGTGGTTCTTCAGCATCACTTGAACGCAAGAAATCGTTGTTGGTATACAATTTAGGGGACGAAGGACGCAGAATTTACTTTGAACGTACTACGACGCAACCGGAGATAGCGTCGCTTGCAGCATCAGCGTTCACTGAGACGGGAGACACTGCGCCAGATGTGTATCAGGCTGCAGTGACATTACTTGCCCAACAGTTTTTTGTGTTGACAAATTTGGTTGTAGAACGAAGTAAATTCATCAACCGCGTGCGGCATCCAGATGAGTCGGTTACAGAATACATAGCCGCACTCCGAGATCTGGCAAACACATCCAATTTTGCGTCCCCAGATGAAGCAGTGAGAGACAGGTTCGTGACTGGCGTCTCATCGATACGTGTTCGCGAACGCCTTTTCTTTGAACGACCCGATATCTCCTTCTCAACAGCTTCTAATATTTCTTTGGGGTATGAACAAACGGCTCGCGACGCTCAAGAAGTCGCGAAACAATACAAGAAGTTCGTTCACAGCACCAAGCAAGGTTTCGTTGACAAAAGTTCCTCCGCAAGTTGAAGGGAAAGTTTCGGCGTTTCGTCAAGGTCGTCCCCGATGTCAAGGGGCCATGCCTCCGCTTCATGACGCCCGTTCTTCAAGACGCCCGGCGCAACAACGCATCGTCGCACCGTCTAACGGTAGACACAACTTCAGCAGCGTTCCGAGCGAACGCAACTTCTCCTACAGGGTTTCGTCAATGAACGCGCACAGACGTGCAACGCGCAACATGACGCGCCGCTACTGCTACAGATGTAGATCAGATCGCCACATAGCGTCGGCACCTACATGTCCTGCGCAAAGGAGAACTTGTTTTTATTGTGAACGAGGTGGACACTTTCAGTCTCTGCAATCGGTATCGATCTTCTGTGAGAGAAGTAAAAGAGTATGCGTCAGAAGAAGGTAACATTATAGTTACGGCATATGCGTCGGAGGAAGAGATCATTCCAACTACTACCGTTCATGACGTAAAAACGGCGAAAACATCTGTACTTTTGCAGCCTGTTCTTTTTCCTGAGAAGCCTTGGCGAAAGTTGGCAATCGACATTGTCGGCCCATTTGAGTGAGTGCCTCGACATTGTCGCTATGCCAACACTTTAGTTGACTATTTTTGGGAGTGGCCTGAGATGAAGATGACAGATAAGGTAACAACTACAAATATTACCGATATCGATGTTGACATTTTTCTCAAGAAGGCTATCTAGAAGAGACAGTATCCGATCAAGGCCCTCAGTTCATGTCAACGAATTTTAAGCAATTTCTGAGTAGCAGGGCAATCAAGTTAACTCACTCTTCAATATACCACCCGCAAGCCAAATGACAACTTGGAAGATATAACAGAACTTCAAATCTTTTGTTCAACTGACATCGTTGGAACGTCGGCATTTGAAAGCCTCAGTTGCACAGTATTTGGGAATATATAGATCGACACCTTATGCCACAACAGAGGTGGCACCAGCAGTTCTTCATGGTAGATGCCATCCTACAAAGCACGATATTGTTAGATTTCCTTTATTTCTGTCATTTTTTGCTGAGAATCCATATCTAGCTATTCAAGATTTGAGGAAAAGAATGAAGAAGAAACAGATGACGATGAAAGAATGCACATATAACAAACGTGGAGCACGGCCACCCAGAATTCAGCCAGGGGACTTTGTCAAAGTTCGCAAACCCCTCATTCAGTTCAAAGAAGACACATGTTTCTCCGCGCGATGGGAGGTCATTCATCACTATGGTCCAGCATCATACCCCCTAGATGATGGCCAGCTATGGAATGCTTCCAAGCTGGCAAACCGAGACAACAGAATCGGGAAGAGGATGAACATTTTAGTTTATTTCAGTTACATTTTCCCTACAATTCTAAAAGTTATGCACCGGATGAAGGCTCGGCGGGCCCAGTGTTGCCTCGGCAGTCTCCTGGTGCATCACAAGTACCTCAGTCTTCAGAAGCTAGAACCCGCCTCACCATTTCTTCAGGGACAGTAGCTGGACAAACCATGTCATCCCACCTCCACACTGATGTGACTGATTTACCTGTTAACGGGTGTGATGTGGCTTCTGGCCCAGGTGCTCAGTGTCCAAGTGATTTATCTCTGGGCAGGCAAGATATGTTTCTGCCTTGCGTGCGCAATGTTCAGTGCTGCCTGATGACATTGGGCCAGCCCTAGCTGTTGCGCCTAAGAACAGAAGCCGACGGCAGCCTTCGGAACCTCGACTGAAGACGTCTCCTCAAGAATCCAGTTTCGTACCGGAGCGACCGAGATGGAACGCTCGCAAGCCATACTGGTTTCAGGACTGTCTCCCAATAACTGGTTTTGCTTTCCTCTTTCTTGTTTAAGAAGGGGCATTGCGTATTTTGAAATCTTTTCGTAACATAGTTCATGAAATGTAGCCGTGTATTTTACATGGTTTCAATGACATTTCTGTCGCTCGGAGTTTCCCCTTCCCAGTAGCTATTGCATGGAAAGTGCACGTGATATATTTAAGTGCATTATATTATACTAATATTTTGATGTGATATGTTCATTGCGTTTTCAGGATTATTCTGTATAATATTATGAAGTTGTATTTCTCAATAAGAACATTCTTCTAAGTTACATCCTAGCGTGTTAAAATTATGCTCAACTGCTCTCAAACGAGTACGATTTTTTGGCTACTATGCATATTTCTTTTTCTTCGCGCAGACAGTTGCACCTATAGTACTGTTTTATGTCAGACATATAATGAATTACCAGCAGAGTACGATCATTTCAATCCGAGTCGTGTGACTTCTTTAGAAGGTGACTTGCTGTTCTTTGGTATGTTTTTATCCCGGTTTAGTACAATTGGACGATGTTCATAAGTGTATATTCCGGTTGAGTAAAGCTCGCCGATGTTCTATGGTCATGTGGACCTTTTTTTTCATTGAATTGAATGTTTCTTCTGGTCAATTATTACTGGCCGATGTTCTAAGGTAACTTCATAAAAACAGCAAGGAGGAGCACTTTATAAGATATCGTTTTATTTGGATGAAGGATTCACTGCTCATGGGGACGCCCATCCGCAGATTCCCTGTGGATGCTCAGGAAATAGACAATTCATCGAAACCTTAATGATATCACGTGAGCGCCAATGCCTGACATTACTAGTAGCTTTCAGTGACGCTGCTCTAGCAGCATTTTTTTAGCATTTTGGACGATTTCTGCTTGCCATGCATTAAAGCAATTCATTATTTCTGAATAAAAAAGGGGAGAGGATATATTTTGGATGGGTTCGTTATTTTTTTGGGATGTTTCAGATATTCATTGGTTTGATGAAGTGCATTGTTTTGATTAAATCTGAAATGTTGTTTTCTGATTCAAAGCTTACATAGGAGTAAGCTAATTCTGTGTTGAGATATTTCTTCATGTTGTATATTTATAATTTCTTATTCAAAAATTCCAATTCAATTTCAAACTTTTCACCAATGTTTGCTTTTTCTTGAAGGGAGGGAGTATGTTGCGTCCTGGGTTTCAGTTTCGCTTTGTCAACCTGGATTAGATTTGGTCTTCTTTATGTGTATCTCTACTTCATTAGTGGATTCAATCGTCATGTGATCGTTTTATATAAAAACCCAACCAGCCATGAATTAAATGTCATTCGTAATGTTTTGCTGAGTCTGGACTCACTTCTTGCGGCTGTACCACACCAAGTACATCTTCAAAGTCATCCTCAAATTGGCTCCCACTGTCGCGACGCTCCTCCGAAATCATGCAAACTTCCTCCAATTGGTTGCAGTTTGGACTCCAAACTAACCCGAGGGTCTGAGTGGGACGCACTCGGTGCTCAAAGCGAGAGGCCAGCTGTCGAGAGAGTAGAAGGCGCTGTGATCGACATAGATTGGCTAGGCGCACTCGAGAAACGCGGGCGCGCCGCGTAAGCTTTGTGCTGAGTCTTTATATAGCTATGCAGTCTGCTTCTTTTTATTCAAAGCAGTACAGCAGCAAATTGGTCCACGTGGTGTGTTTATGAACGCTTCTAGTTGCCGTCCTGACGAATACCAGACTTATCGTTCCTTCAGTGTGCGCGTTAAGCGAGTTGCGAACGCAGTATTCATGCACTGCCTCGCACTCCACAAGTTCATGTGTAAGTTGTTTTGCGGTCTCGCACCTACATTCAATCTAACTTTAGCAGCATAGCAGTCTTTGATAACAGTCTGTCATTGTTCTGGGTGGTGCATAGAAAACATAGCACAAAACAGCACGTAGCGACGTTCATCTGCGCGCGTTTTCTACTATGGTTGTTTTACTTCTTCGCGCCATGATGAAATCTCCGTTGTCATGTATAGATAGTATACGAGCTCATCGCCAGATACACTGTATCATGCAGCATAATCACCAAACACGATGGTGTCAGCGCAGAAACGAATAAAGTCCTCACGGATTTCATGGGTGTGGTCACAACTAAACAGAATGCAGGGACCCATTCTGGGCGCAGTTTCACGCCTCCGAATGCAGCAGTTAGGAATTCCGAGTCGAGATACGTTATTAGGTCGGCACACTCAAGAGGCCCTGCGTGTGCAAACCGTGACTGCAAGGTGTGAAAATGCTTCGAACACGTCTGCCCAATTTTGTTCTTTGCGAGCACGCAGGAGTTTTCTTACACACGAAATATCCTTGGTTGCAGAGATGCGTATGAATGAATGCATACGTTCTTGGTTATGGCAATGAAATGGTTTGAGAGATGGGAATAATTGGACAGGAATAATGCGTATTATAAACTACCAATAGGCGAGTGCAACTCAAAATGACCAACAACTGGTGCAAAACATGTCAACAGCATTTATTTTGCAAAACTCGAAAGTATAGTACTGGCTACCGGCGTCACATGCACCTACGCACCTTAAAGTACTTCATCCTTTGACGTATTTCATTGTTTCATTTGTTTACGCCCTTAACCAGGAAGTGGCGCCGTGTCACTATGTAAAACCGCAACATCTTATATTTCACTTCTAACTCATGAATAGTGCACCCTATTTTTTTTTGTTTTGGTCCTGAACAGTGACAGCACATCCAAAATGCTTACGCTGTCACTGTCAAGGCACTCTCTAAGTAGTCGAAAAACATAAAAAGCTCTTTTGATGGGTGCAAGAGCTTACCTTTGTCAGTGAAGCTCTTAGAGCGTGAGTGCAGATCTGACCTGCCCTCTGCGAGGCTCACAAGCTGAAGTGTACTGCATGCATCACATCCCGTTTTTTTTTTCACAAACTTCCTGGCGACACATTCTGCCGTGTGATAGATAAGGCGCGAGCCACTCGACTTTTCCACTAGGCTCTTATGCTCACTGGAAGCACTGTTGCCTTCCTGGCTCGTAGCATCCTCTAGAGAATCAAGGCCTCCCCTTGAAACATATCTGTTAATAATATCTTTCACGTTGTGCAGTTCGACAGGTCTGTACTTTCTGTTTCAAGTAGCGCTGTGAGTACTATAGCGGCTCAAAACTGGAACCATGTATAGGTCTGGCCAGCACGAAGGATCAGAGTCCTGACTGGGAATAATCAACAAAGAACTGACAAAAGCAAGACACAATTTTGAGCAATCTTGAGAACAGTTATCAGAGAAACCTGCCGGTTTCATCAAAGAAGTCGTGCTTTTTAGGCGTCCTCGTCCTTCTTCCCTTCATGCGCCAATGAAGGCTATGGCTGTTAAAGAAAAATATCAAGAAAATAAAGTAGTATTAGCCGGAGCCAGCCCCGGATGTGAGTCACGTGAACGCACGGCCAATCCTATCCGATGCGTGTCCGTGGCTGGAACAGCTTTGGTCCCAGAGGTTCTGCCCACTTTCGGACCGGCGTTTCTCATCCGCAGGTCTGACGATGACGCGAGGCGGCGCATCATTGGCGCTATGCAGCCGCTACCTGGACAGGATAAGCCGGGACCACCACATAGGAGTGGATCCTGCTGCCGCGACGCGGGCGCTAATAGCGGAAAGCAGCGTCCTGGCGAGATTCGGCGAGATGCACTGCGAGCTTCAGTAGACGTGCGCCTACGGAGAGATATGTTTCGATTACGGAGATGATATTTATTCCTAGGGGTCCTGTATGAAGTAGGGGTGTTGGTAAGGGGCGGGCCTGCAGTGAACCTACAGCTTCCATGATCACTATAAATTGATTAGACAGCACGTTCGCATACACGGAGTGCAATGAAAAGTCGTTTCATTTCCTTTCTGCGCATTATTCGGACGTATATCACAGCGTTTAAGCCTTCTTAGCTTGCACACACCTTCCTGAAATTCGCATGTCGGTACTGGTTACTTAGGGTTTTGGATTCATTAATTCCGAAAACATATCTTAAAAGACTGGAGCGACGTCCTGACCTAGAAGGAGGATAAAATATTCTTGACAGTAGCCCCCACAAATGGAAAAGAACTGTACTCGGAATATTAACAAGGTATGGCTGGCTTATTTGCCTTTCCCGAATCATTTCGCCAATAAATATTATTCACCGCGATAAATGAATTATTCGAGCAACTGAAGCCTTTTTCGAACGTCGAGAAGCACTTATTTATTGTCTATCGTGCATTATAGGCCGAAATATTTTAATGATTGAAGCTCATGTAAGTAACCTGAAGCCTTGAAACGGCCAGGAGATTTTTAAATGCCATAAATTATTACCAATGCGGAAAGGCCTTCGGGTGAGTAGCTCCTGCAACAAATAATGAAATTCCGCAAAATATGTCTGAGAAAAAGTTTTTGTTTCTTTCTGCATCCTCATTATTATGTTAATATCACAATTTTGGGAACAATGGATAAAAAAGCATGTACCAAAAGTCGACTTATAAAGCTTTTCAGTTGCTTTAAACAAAAGCTACCTTTGCAACACAGTACACAATATCAACAGATCCTAGTAAAATGTCCGGAACCTTAAGCCTTTTAGTTGCGGTTATCACGAGTATACTCTTACTCTTCTGTCATGAATTCACAAATCCTGCTGGAGAAAGATGGGGAGAAACGAAATAACGCAAATGACATGTACGGCACGCATAGCGTTCCTGTCTGATTTTACCTCGTTCCTTTTCCTCGAAATGAGTGCAGCCTTTTAAAAAATGCATAGCCCTCTAATACCCTAGTTACACGGCCGGCTTAACTGCGGTTCAGTTTATCTCAGTTAATACTAACCATAGTTATGCGCAGTCACACGGAAAATCTAACCGCAGTTATGTCGGTAACCATGGTTATCGTTAACTGAGGTCGGCCACCTCAGTCAAGCCTTGCTAACTCACAAGATGGCTGCTGTGACAAGATGGCCTGCTGTGACTACAGAGGCGTTGATACGAATCTGGGAGGACAACCTTAGCGCACTGCGCTCAAACACGCGCAATGCGCGCATATATAACGTGATGGCAGAGTTGTTGAACGCGGGCCTGCCGTCTGGCGAGGGACCGTACACGGAAAAGCAGGTGCGGCAGAAGCTTGAAAACTTGAACAAGCAATACCGGTAAGCACGAAATCTTTTGTTGTTCCTTCTCAAGTAACGATGTTTACCGTCTATTTTGGTTCCGCGTGTAAACACCATTGTGTGCGTGACGAGCGGCAGCCGCTATCGTAGCCTGGCTCGTCCGAGTGACTGCCAATCTCGTAGCGTTCGGCAAAACATTGACCGGCTGGCGGTGGTGAGCAGAACACACAGTTTAGTACGAGATGCGTGTCCTTTCCTGTACGTGATGCGGTGTCATCCTTAAGTAGGCTTGGTTGCGCTGACCGCGTACATTTCCTTTGTAGCGTGCATATTTTTTAGCCACCGCAATGGCTCAGTGGTAATGGTGCTCAGCTGCGGACTTGAAAGGCGCGGCTTCGATCCCGGCCGCGGAGGTCTCATTTCGATGGAGGCGAACGCTGCTGGCCCGTGTACTGTGCGATGGCAGTGCACGTTAAAGATCCCCAGGTGGTCGAAATTCCGGAACCGTACACTACGGTCTCTCTCGTAGCCTGAGTCGCTTTGAGACGTTAAACCCACATAAACCAAACCAAACCGTGAGTATTTTAAAGTTTCATCGACAGCGTGTAAAGGACAGACTTCGCCATTGCCACGAATGACTTGCGCCAGCAGCACACACGCGTTTCCTTCTCTATGCATGCATAGCTTGACCTATGGTAGGTGGTCAACAATGTACCTTTCCACTAGCTGAAGCTAACCTGCTGCTTGTAGACGTGCTAATACAGGTGCTACACGAGCTGTACAGCTTCATTCGCTGAATGAGTTTAATAGCACGAGTGCTACCTTTCCTCCATTTTTCTCTTAAAAGTAATTGTACCTTGTTATGTATTTTCGTGACACAGTTTCATGGACTAAAACTGTCTTTCTCTCTAGAAACCTGAGGCGATCTGGATCGTCCACTGGATCTAAAGGAGTGGTGGCCCTTTTATTGGCAGCTGCACTCCTTTCTTGGCACACTGCCAGTAAATGACAGTGACCTGATGCAGGAGAGCATGGAGGTAATCTTTTTTTTCCTGTAGCACAGTTCACCCTGATAGCAGCGAGTGAAGGCTATGTGTCTGCTTTCCATTCCTAGTTGCAGACGCCTTTCAGAAACCACTATAAAGTTTTTGAGGAATAGTACGGAAAAATAATAAACAGAGAGTTGAAAGCAATATCATGTGTGCAAACATGCCTTTGTTTCTCCATTTGTGTTGTACCGCATCGTTGATTACAAAGGGCTAATTGATGTCGATCTAGGTTGCATCGAAGCACTACACGACACCAAAAGCAAACTACACAAACAATGCGAAGAGCCACCTCACTCAGAACTTGATGTGTTTTTATTAAAATGAATAGAATGAGCATGCTCGAAAGAGATAAACATATGAACATAACAGCAAAGTATACATCAGCAAGAACACATGAAAGAAATCATACTTGTCTAAAACCCTACAAAAACATTAAAAATCAATGTGGCAAATCTATAAGTGATAAGGAGGACCTTACGCGTAGTCCTATAAAGTGTTTTCAGTGGCTTCCTTACAAAATGGTTTTTGTGTTTGGACATCATACACAGAACACAGAATTGAGCCTCTCGGCACAATGTGCAATGCATCTTAAAATGTGACGGCCCAGACCCTTTCAGTGAGGCTTCATATGTGCTCTTTGACAAGAAAAGTTCAAGTACAAGAAATTCATTGCAGGGATTGGACAGCGTGCCACTATTGACCTGAGTGGCGTATGTAGCAGCAGGGCCATCATAAGTCATTTCTCCACAACATGTGGCAGCCGTGTTGTGTTCAGTGTAAAATTGACATGGTGCTCCAGCACAAAAATTTCCTCACATTCAAACATTAATAGAGTTACACAAGGACAAGAGGCAATGCAAAGTTTGCGCCGTAAGACAGTCTGTTTTTACTAATGAGTAGGAAGCTCTCTTATCCCCTTGCGATTCCTCTCTATCTTGTCCTGTTATGTTTTCAAGAGCCTCTGATCAAGGCTTTGCTTGCCAACCAGCCATAATATAATTCTGTATTTTAGTGGCTGACATATCTTTGTCATTTTCTCTATTTTCCTCCATTCACAGATGCCAGAGGATCCAGCCCAAACTGGGCAAGAGATTGTCTTTGAGTACGAAGAAAACTTGATACCCGTACCCGCTACAATTCCCTGCAGTCTGGAAGAGGGTAATGGCAGCGAGCAAGCAGGCAGGGAGCAGGGGACAAGTGGGGATCGATGTGGAAAATCGAATCTTCGCAGGAAGCGGCCTTCCAGCTCACTGCTTCGTGAGCTGATGGCCATGCATGAACAGGTTGAGGAACGTGCAGCCAAGGCTGCGAAGGAAAGCAGCGAGCTCCGAAAGCAACTCATCGAGCTCCAGAAAGAGAGCAATGAGGTGCAGAAGGGCATGCTACAGGTGATGAAGGACTATTTGCAATCCAAGGAGAATAAAAAATAATTGATTCTGTCCTCTCTGTATTAAGCAAGGCACTGCCAGTAACGATATGCTGTTGACAATGCTTATGCAGAAACCTGTTTCAACTATTCTAGAATTCCTCAAAGTTGACATAGACAATGCAAGAACTTGTGTACAGCTACTAATGTACAAGTGGTCACAAACATTTCTGGCACACCGACATCATGAGGAACCTAAATTTCCTCACTGCATATAGAAGAGAAGCCATGAACTGAGGGGTGGACTATGCAGGCACACACTGCAGTTTGTGGCTGCATGTTTATACTGCTGAGCGATTAAGTTTTGCTGCAATCTCCGTCTTCTGAACTTTTTGATGAGATAGTTTGTTCATGCTCTTTGAAAAACAACTGCGTGCTTACAGACGAAGACTATGTCTATGTTCTGCCTCTGTCTTCGTCTGTTAAGCGCAGTTGTTTTTCCTACATGGATTGGAGATGTCATTTCCTGTTCAGACTGCGGAACGGTTGCAAAGATTCCACATATGAAAATGAGGAATGAATACACATGAACCAAAAGCAGCTTAAAAGCACATACCTGGTGTTTCAGGGAAGGTGATCACTCATGTTTAAAGATAGGGTTTTTGAGGTGAATCATGTTAAATAGCTAAGTGATTAAATTCTAATAGTTAACTTTTAAACTACTACCAAAAGACACTTGATTGCAATTAGAGATTTGTAGCGGACCGTTAAGAATGGCCATAACAGTTTTTAGAAATTCGAAAATGCCATTACCCTCGGCGCTGTGGGATGACAGAATTTGGCTACATCGTGCAATAATACATGTACTTTCGAACAGTATGTAGGCAAAGCAACCCCTCCAGTAGCCGTAACTAGTCGAAATAGCCAAATTTTGTCGTGCGACAGCGGCGAGAGAAATGACGTTTTTGAAATTCAAAAACTGATATGGCTATTACTAATGGCCGGCTACAAACCTGTAATTGAAATCAAGTGCCTAATTGTAATAGTTAAAAGCTACCTATTATAACATAGTTAAGCACTTCCCTAGTTAAGATGATTCGCCTGTTTTTTTGACGTCCGCCAACACTCGTGCTACTATGCCGCAAATTGCTTCTCCTTACCTCAAAAACCTTATTTTGCAAAATTAGTGATCACCTCCCCTGAAATAACCAGCATATGCACAGTTGGATAAATATTTTCAACCTGTATGCCACAAAACACACTGAAATAAACTCATGCACCAACATGGTAGTAAATGCAAAGCATTTCACTTTGAAGCAAGGTGCTTTGCCAGGCCATTTCTTACGGCCGCCCCTGAAGGTTCCACTTGACTGCTTGTGCAGACGGGCTGTGGCCGTCGCCTGTCTTCTGCATGCACCACATCCAGCCAGTTAGAGTCACAGCTGCCGGTAAGTTCTTCACATATGTTGTGAAGGACACAGCATGATCTTATGACATAGGGTACATTAAAAATGTCACATTCCAGACCCTTCAGTAGAATTCTGAAGCGTGCCTTGAGGCGTCCAAAGGCATTTTCCACTACACTTCTGACACTAGAAAGGCGAAAATTAAATTCCTGTGCATCGGAACCGATAATGCCGGAACGTGGGAAGGGCTTCATTACATTCTTCTGCAGTGGGAAAGCTTGGTCGGCTAGGAAGAGAGGCCCAATCTGCACACATTCAATTTCTCTCACTTCCCTCTTCAAATCGCTGTCCAGAATCTTTGGAAGCCGCGACACTTCAAGAACTGCTGCATCATGGTTTCGGCCAGGAGACCCAGTGTTCGTGTACTAAAATTTGTACCGGTGGTCTGCGACAGCCAAAAGAATTGTGCTGCACTACCCCTTATATTTGTGGTAATCCACAGCGTGTTCCGAGGGTGGACAAACGTCAATGTGGCAGCCGTCGACAGCTCCTACGCCCTGCGGGAAGCCTGCGACTGCTGCAAACTGCCGGAGATGTTCGGCCAGCTCGTGCGTTCTCGGCATTTTTATATACCGAGGTTCCAGCACTTCCACCATCGTGTCGCAAAACTCCCTCACAATATTGTTTACTGATGAGCGGCTCACTCCGAACGCATTTGCCACCGTTCTCTCTTCTGCTGAGGTGACTAGGCGATATATGGCAATCGCCACACGTTTTCGCAGCGGTATCGCCTTGCGCATGTTCGTATCGCGCCGCTTCATGCACTCGCACACACCCACGATGTATTGAAATGTGCTCCTGGTCATTCGAAAATTTTCTCTGAAGCCACTCTCCGGAAGGTGCGGGAGAGTTGTTTCATACCACGACGTTTCCCGGGGGTAAGCCCACACACTACGCTCACGCGAGCACAGCCTTGCAGCTAATGCTTGCAGACGCCTGCACGTTCTCTCCGCTTGCTCTTGTTCAGCTTGCCGTTCTTCCAGCTCGTCGAGAATTGCGAGCTGCCGCAAATGTCGCTGCTGCATTTCCGTCTGACAGGCGGCAAACATAGCCCAAAACCCGCAGCCTCTGTCCACAGCGTCCGGCACGGCAGTGCTGTGAGCCATCACGATGTATGACTTCGCGCCGACGCACGGCGCCACGGCACTCGCAATCAAACCACAATAAGAGATGATAGAAGAGAATTTAAAATAGCACTTAATCTAGCAAACAATTAAAATAGGAAAATAGTTTATAAAATGAAACGTGGAGCGCGGCAGGAAGACGGGCGGTGAGTCGCAGAGAGCCAAAGCAGACGTGGATTGACTTGGCTCTCGGGTCGCCTGCGGAGTCGACTGCACCCAATGTCGAAATACTTTCTTAAGTTTCGTCTGAATTTCAATAACCTCGGGACCACAAATTTCGCTGCACAGATGTAACCAAACTTCGTTCGAGGAAAACTTCCTATGTTTGTGTTTTAGGTAAGATTTTGTGTACCACTTGCGTTAAATTAGCCGCGCAGATTTCTCTTCTGTAGCAAAAACGTGACCGACACAACTGTCACACCGAGAAATAATTTCCGCGTGTAACACCACCAAACTGCAGTTCACGATAACCAAGGTTAACTCCGCCTAATCGCGGTTAAGCCGGCCGTGTAATTAGGTATAAGGTCACTTCTGAGCCGTGTACTGCGGCTTGTTTTTGCGGTGTGAGCTTTCTAACTCTCTCGTAGGTGGCAGAACGTCTCTTCAGTTGGGCTCTCAAGCTTATGACTTTATAGGTTTCCTCTACAAGAGCACCACTACTTGATTTCGAAGCAAACGCTAACGAGCGTGTTATTGTACAGTCTACAGGTTTGCTTAACATAACTTTGTTTAACTTTGTGTATCTTCGTTAATCTTGATAATTATGCTGTCTGGGTTAAATAGTGGGTTGATTTCAGGGCGATGGATTTTGTTTATGCGGAAGAAAGGCGAAAGCAAGCGCCCTTTCTAATCCGCCTAAGCAGTAATGAGGAGAAACTCAACGACTTTATTGATAGCCAAGTCTTTCTTATATTTGGGTTTTTCTTTATTTGACTTTTGTCTTTCGAACCTTTCGGCTAAAAAACGAAATGGGAGATTTCCTTCTCTACATTTTGCTACCTGCCATAGTTGAAATTACAGGTGGCTCTTCTGTTAATACCCGGACAAGATGGCCTTTTCACTAGCGAAGGCGAATTCTGTGGGCATTCACTTCATTTTCACATCGGTTCTGGCTTTTGGATCCAATGAGCTTGGATGAAAGTTGATGAAGATGGCGATGTGCGAAGCACAGCACGAGAATCAGTTTTGTACGTAGGATGTTCGGCACGGCCATACTAAAGAGGTAGCTCGCCCGATTTACATCGCGGCAATTGTGTAGTGGTCTTAATCCACAGGCCAACAAAGCGAAACTTTACGGGCTGCCCCGGGTTCGAAACTTACTCGCGACCGTAAAGTTTTATTTAGCGCGCTAGCACTAAGTGCCTCGCTAACGTAATTGCCGTGTTGTCTGGCGATGAAGCCTCGTAACAAAAGCAAAGTAAAATAAAACGCTGTACGGCCGCGAGTGAGTTTCGAATCCTGGAGAGTGTGAAGAGATCCACTTCGTTAACCACTGCATTAGACCACTGTACCAATTCCGAAGTCAGAGTCGATGCGATGCCTCTTGACTGTCGCCGCAGCCCAACACCCCGCGTGCTGAATTGAAAAAGTCTCTCTATGTGGATGGGCATGCGGTCACGCGGTTGAGGATGTACCTCATCTGTTACTGAATTGCCCAGAGCATGAAAGTTTTAGGACCCGACCATAGAGGAACTGGACTACACTCGATAAAACGCCTTTCAGTACACAAAAGTTATTAGGTGCATAACCGACGCATGCTCTCGAGAAACGGGCGATCATAGCGTTGAAATCCTTCCTCGTGGACAGTGGCATCCTCGGGAGGTTCTAGATATTGCTTGTGAAAATGGTAATTGTTCGCTTCGACTCATTCTCTCTAGCGTCCTAGCAATCATTTATATCATTTGTGTTTGATATCGTTATTGTTGCTGCTCTTTGTTTCTCATTATTTTTCGTATTTGCGGTTTTTATACCGTTTATTAGGATTCATCCATGTGATTGCTTGTAGTATATCCTATCTTCGTCATTAGGTAATATCATGACATATTTTTTTGTGTTAGAAGTTCTGTGGAGTCCTTTGTATTACTTTTCTTGTGAATGGTCGGCGTTTTAGCAGTGCTTTGTAGAGCGTTATGTCGCCAGTGTTTCTTCCATTTTGCGAAAAGGAGTAGCCGGCACCAGAATCAGGCAGCAACATCGCCTTTTATGTCCATGTCAATAAAAAAAAACCTCTTGCCTGCGCTTTTCACCTCGCTGTCTTCGTTGATCAACTTCCATATGTACGCAAGAGATCCGAAAACAGAAACCAAAGTGAGATACAAAATGGTGGGCATAGAAGTCGCATTTGGATTAAGTGCCTCGCTAGCAAGGAAGCCGTCTTGTCTAGGGTTTAATTAACGAAGATCCACTTGCCACAATTGACAGATGGCAAAATAGATAGAGAATTATTCCAATTTGTCTTGTAGAAAGACGTGAGAGAGAGAGAAAAGACAATGCTATAACGAGAAACATTTATAAACGAAAGACGGTTGGATATAACGAAAGCGTTTCATACGCTCCTCATCACTGCTGAGGGGGATTCGAAAATCGCATGCTTTCGCATTTCCTCAGCATCAATAAAATCGACTGCCCTAAATTTATCCCCAGACTTAACCCCGGTAGCAATATCACCAAGATTAACCATGGTACACTGAGGTAAGCAAAGTGACTGTGCTAGCGAACCTACGTAATGCTTAGTTTGCACAAGTAAATCTTGGGTTAATTTTTTGCTTCTCTCACGCTCTCATTGCTATCTTTATCTTATCGCTATCTCTATCTCATCGTAATCGCAATCTTTCTGTCGTCAATTTGCTCCTTGATCGCTCTGCCGGTTCCGACCCAGACGCCGCTGAACCCAGCAAAGTGCTCATAAAAGCTGCGCTTTAAAAGTAATGAAATATATGGCATCGATGGCGCCGCTTGCCAAGGGCTAGCGGCTGTTCGTTTTGCCGAGCTATATTTCCTTTGTTCGGGCTAATTTTTTTTCAACTTCTCAGATCTTCACGCGCACAGAACTCGTCGACTTCAGCGTGTGGTCTGTCCCTCGTTAGGCTGTGGGACGAATTATGTATATACGGTACACCCGTGAACATGATTTTGTTTCTTTGTCTGTGAATTACTCCATGGCTTCAGCGCAGAGCAAAGTTTTTCTTTAACCAAGCTTTCTTCTACAGAAGCACGCAAACAGGATGAATATTCTGCCGTTTCAAGGCGTTGCACCCGATTTGCAAAGTGTATGAAAATAGTTTTTGAAAGCTTCGTCTTGGCACAACTTGACAATGCACCACTTAACAAGTTCTTAACACTCTGACAAAAATTTTCGACTTGGCTCGTATGTCCTGCACATGTGGCTCTGAAAGACCAACGTACAAAGATATATAAACCGTGGCGCTCCAATGAACGCCAAGGAAAGCTCGCAAACCTATAGCGCCGCAACTGTTAGGATAGGGCAGATAAGGTTTGTGAAGCTGAAGTGACAACATCGTTTCGAGGAAGTATTCGGTCTTCTATTACGCGTTGTAAGGTCGATGGGCACCTTGCTGTGCACTGGGTAAATTAGCCCCGAAAGTGTTGTGCATGCCAAAGGTCTCACTAAAACCGAGCGCTTCACATTGGTTTCACAGGTGACAAGCGATGTAAGGTGGGACATATGCACCTGGGGATTTCTGGCCTTAGTCTTATGTGAATATATGCTGAAACCCGTACACATAAAGGACACGTTGTGACTCACGTGAAATAAGAATAAATAGAGCATGTAATATGTTTCTGATGTAAAAATGGGTGCTGTGAGAAGCGTTCGCACTTGAATAATTACACCAACGCTTCACTATACTTTTCCCTTTAACTTATTCAGCGACTTTTGTTGCAGGATTCTCTTCTGGAAGCGTTGCGGTACACTCAGAGGCAAGTGTGCTGGCTCACAAGTTCGAAGCGAAGTATACCTCGCGAGCAGCGTATTCAACCATGTTTCATCACTCCAGAGGCCTGCGAGGAGCTCATGGACTTGCTCGAAACGCGCCAATTGCTTCGCAAGCTCAGCCTTAAACCCAAGCGCCTCCGTGCACCTCGTCCTTCTTCGTGTAAAAACGACCACTAACGGCGGCATCCTGGAATAGAATAAGTAACAGTCAGGTTGAGCGCCTGCGGGAGAGCCTGTCGCCTGAAAGTTTTCAGCAAAGATCGCTTTCCTGAACTCTCGACGTCGACGGTAAACAGGTGGAGTTGGCGTTGTGGGACACAGAGGGGCAGGACGACTGAGGAACAGGTTGCGGCCACGGTCCAATAACCGGCCACGGACGTCATCCTGATGTGCTTCTGCATCAACTCTTCCGATTCGCTGTAAAGCATTCCAGAGAAGTGGATTCCCGAGGTGCACTGCTTCTGCCCCAACGTGCCCACCGTCTTCGCGGAGACCTGCAACGACATGTGCAGTGACCTGCACACGCGGCGGTATCTGGCCATGGACAGCTCTTTGAATGCGTTTTTTCGACTTCGCTTGAACGCCCGCAGGCATCGTGTGTGCGAATGTGCGCGGACCTTATGCGTCGCTTATCAACCGGCCTTGGTCTTTGTATATTGCTATTTTTTTCTCCATGTGTATACTTGACTACGTATTGAGTACGGTAAAATTTGGAAATAAAAAGAAATAGCTCTCATGGAATAGAACTAAATTGAGTATTTGAAAGTTTGCACCTAAAAACCAATAGTTGTCGTGGAATAGAAGTAAATTCTGTCCAATACATTATGCTTCTTTGGCCAATACTTGGCTGTCAGGATACTGTGGGCGGGTGATAGGCCGCCCACAATATCCTGGTGGTTGGTTGGGCCGAAAGTATAATTATCTGGCCAACCTGCCCACCACTGCACTCTTCGCAGTTTGGGAGGGGAGGAGCCACGAACTTCTCCATTCCGCGTGCAAAAGATGAGATTTGACCGGTGACCGGCGATAGGGGCCATACCTGATTAGCCGTTGACCGTAGGCATGAGGCGTATGCTTGTTTCGCAGCAAAACACTTTAATTGGGCAAGAAATAACAACAAACTGTTAAACAACTTTGCCCAAAAAAGTAGCGCCTACACGGACGGGACGCAAATAACAAGCACAAAATGAAGATGCGAATACTACTATTAAAACAAGGATGGAAGGCTCAGTAGCTGTGCGTCAGCGCAAGCTACTAATCCACTATTTTTCAAAATGCAGGTGTTTTTCCTCATTGCGAAACTGCTTTTCGCCGCTCTGAGGTCTGCCTCCTGTACATTAGTTTCGACCACCTCCCCGAAATTTTAAGATAAACGCCTTTTTCATCCGCCTGCCCCGTCACCGTTGCTGCCCCATCACCTACCCTCATCGCCACCAGAGGACAAAATTTTGGACCATCAGTGGCCAGTCCCATCACCAAGAACATCATCTCATCATTCTATCAGCCATGTAAAGCCCCTGCTGTCATCGCCGCCGCTCTGTGGGCTCGGTAGGTGTTCGTCAGCGCAGGCTACTAAACCACTACTTTTCACAATGCATGTAAATAATAAGTTTTTTCTATGCGCTAACAAACCAGTAAGTAGCTACTTTTTAATGCAGCTACCGAGCCCTCAGTGGTGTATAGTATTGTTGCCGAGTGTTCACGTGTTCTCCGTTTTCTTTTACTATTATCAGGCGATGTTGAAACTAACCCAGGCCCTGACTATTACGAAAGCATACTTTCCGAGACCCAGATTGTCAGACGATGTTGAAACTAACCCAGGCGCCGACCGTTACGACAGCATACTTTCCGAGATCCAGAAACCAACTACCGGGCAAGCTACATTAAATTCAGATCTGCAGGACATTACAGACCAACTGAAAACTGCGGAAACAACCTTAACCGACTTAAACGGGCACATGGACACTCTGGAATCGCACTACGCCACACTTTCTCCTCTTCATTCTGAAATAGACACCCTGAAAACTTTAAACGCTAAACTTACCTGCAAGATCAACAAACTGGATGACGTCTAGATGATGCAGAAAATGGCTCTCGCCGTAACAATCGCATATTTAACAGTGTTCCTGGAACTAACCCCACTGAAACGTAGGCAGACTCGGAAGAAACAATCATTCGCCATTGCTCCACTCAACTAGGTTTTGACATCGAACCCAATCTAATGAAGCGTGCTCACCGCCTCGGGCGCCACTTAACTGATAGCACCAGGGCAATCATCGTTAAATTCACCTCATCGAAATCTAAAGAAAGCATCCTTTCCTTAGGCACTAAGCTGAAGGGCACCAACTACAGTATTTGCGAAGACTTCTCCCTTCCCATTTGCAACGCCCGCAGACATCTCTTAGCCTTTGCCACATCGCTATCCGATATGTGCTCTATGCTCTTCAAAAGGTTACATATTGGTCCTAAATGCTACATATTCGATGAATCATCAGAAACGGTAAAATAGGTAAAATAGAAACCATCTCAGCACCTTTCGAGAGATCGTTCTAAGCATGTACACTAAGCCGCCCTTTCATTGTCAGCAATCTTTATTAACGTGCGCACTTCCATTTCAAAGCGCGAAATTGTTTCCAATATCGTCACTTCATCTGCCAGCAACCTACTAGTCTTGACAGAAACGTGTCTAAACAGCGATATTTGTGATAGTGAAGTGCTTGCCGACTTGCCTAATTTCTGTGTTTTTCTCAAAGATTGCCCAGATAGAAGGAGAGGAGGGGTACTGATTGCCACCGCTGGGGACCTTTCATGCTCAGCCATTAACCTTTCTTCAAATACACAAAATAATATGGGATTTATGCCACGCTTAACCTAAATCAGTTGTGATCGATATTTCCTACAGGACTCCTAAAAGACCAGACTTCCCTCGAACGGGCTGCATAGGCGAAAGATACTTGCATTCAGCGGGTCCAATACTTTGTCCTTTCAGCCTGTTCAGCGTCATATGAAATATTAAATGATCTTAAACCTTCCTTCAATATGACAGAAGAATTTTTGTCATTTATGACTTGTTGTATACAGTATCATCGTACTGTAGTTCCAGCATCGCTAACAGAACAGTTGATTGAAGCAGCACATGAGTCACGTAATGGTATAGTTCGACTAAAGCAAGATTGAGTGAAGACTATTGTTGGGCAGCTATGGTCCGACCAATAGAAGAACATATAAGGAACCGTCCAATCTGCATTGTGGCAGATAAGACTCTGAAAACATCAGCAGCATCTTTGCAGCCTGTTCCTTTTCCAGAGAAACCTTGGCAAAAGTTGGCAATCGACATAGTCGGCCCGTTTGAGCGAGTGCCTCGACATTGTCGCTATGCCAACATTATAGTTGACTATTTTTCGAAATGGCCTGGGGTGAAGTTGACAGATAATGTAACAACTACAGCGATTACAGATTACTTACTCGATGTTTAGGCCCATGAAGACCATCCAGAAGAGATAGTATCCGATCAAGGCCCTCAGTTCATGTCAAATGAATTTAAGCTATTTCTGAGTAACCGGCATATATGTTAACTAATTCTTCGATATATAACCCACAGTCCAACGGAGAAATGAGAAGATTTAACAGAACTTTCAAGTCTTTTGTCTAACACTCATCGTTGGAACGACGGCCTTTAAAAACTACAATTGCACAGTATTTGGGCATATATAGATATGCATTTCATGCCACTACAGGGGTGGCACCGGCAGTTCTTCATGGTAGATGTCATCGTAAAAAGCTATATATTGTGTGATTTCCTTCATTTCCGTCATTGTTTGTCTAGAATATATATCTAGATATTAAAGATTTGAGGAAACGAATGGAGAAGAAACAGATGACGACGAATGAATACAAAGATAACAAACGTAGAGCACGACCAAACAGAATTCTGCCAGAGGACTTCGTCAAAGTTCGCAAACCCCTCATTCAGTTCAGAGGATACACACGTTTCTCCGCACCATGGGAGGTCATTCAACAACACGGTCCAGCATCACACCGCCTAGATGATGGCAAGCTATGGAATTCTTCCAAGCTGGCAAAGGTGCCGAGACAACTGAATCAGGAAGAGGATACACTTTTTGATTTATTTTAGCTACTGTTTTAATACGATTCTAAATGTTAAGCACAGGATCAAGGCTCGACAGGCCCAGTGATGCCTCGGCAGCCTCCTGGTGCATCACTTGTACCTGAGTCTTCAGAAGCTAGAACTCGCTTCATCATTTCTTCACGGACCCCCGCTGGACAATCCATGTCGTCCCACTTCGCCAGTGATGCGAGTGATTTACCTGTGAACGGGTGTGATGTGATTTCTGGCACATGTGCTCTGAGTCCAAATGATTTATCTGTGGACAGGCAAGATGTGCCTTCTGCCTTGCGTACGCAGTGTTCAGTGCTGCCTGATGAAAGTGGGCCAGCTACAGCTGTTCCACCTCGGAACCGGCGCCGACGGCAGCCTTCGGAACCTCGACTGAGGACATCTCAGGAATCCAGTTTGGCACCGGAGCCATCAAGAAGGAACACTCGCAAACCATAGTGGTTTAGGAACTATGTGTCCCAATAACTTGTCTTGCGTTCTTCTCTCTTGGCTAAGAAAAGGCATTGCATTGAGATGTCAATTTTTTGGTAATATAATTCTAATTTTCATCATGAACTGCAACCAGATATTTTACATGCTTTTCAAAGTAATTTCGGTCGTTCGCAGTTTCTCCTTCCCAGTAACTATTGTTTGGGAAGTGAATGTGATATATTTCAGTGAATAATATTATACTGATATTACGATGTGACGTGTTTCGATATTTCCGACATTTCTTTCATTGCGTTATCAGGAATATTCAGTATAATATTATTAAGTTCAATTTACCAACAAGAAGTATCTCCTATTACATTCTAACATGATAAATATAATGCTCAACTGTTCAGAAATGAGTACAATTTTTCAGGCTACTATGCTCATTTCTTTGTATTCGTGCAGGCAGATGCACCTATTGTACTGTTTGATGTCAGATCTATAAATAATTATTACCAGCAGAGTACGATCATTTAAGTCCAAGTCGTGTGACTTCTTCCGAAGGTAACTTGCTGTTCGTTCGTATGTTTACTCCGATCTAGAAAAATTGGTCAATGTTCATGTGTGTATATTCCGCTTGAATAAAGCTCGCCGATGTTCCTTGGTCGTGTGGACCTTTAGTTTCCGTTGATACAGGGTGCTTCTACCAGTAAACTAAAACTTGCCGATGTTCTAAATCCATTTCATAAAGACAGCAAGAAGGAGGAGCATTTTATAAGATATTTTATTTGGATGAATGATTCACTGCTCACGGGGACGCCCATTAGTCGATTCCCTGGGGACGCTCAGGGAATAGACAATTCATCCAAAACCTAATGATGTCATGTGGACTCCAGTGTCTGACATTGCTAGTACCCTTCAGTGACGCTACCCTAGCAGCATGTGTTGAGCATTTAAGCTCATCATGCATATAAGAACCCTCATTGTTTCTTTAAAAAATAAAGATGTGGAGATTATATATTTCGGATCGGTATATTCATTGTGTTCTATGAATTGCTCCTTGTTCTTTTGGGATCTTTCAGGTATTCATTGGTTTGACGAAGTGTGAAATGTTTGTTTTTGATGAAGAGTAAAGTGTTCATTCAATATTCTTTCGGGATGGAGTACGAAATTTTGTTTTCTGACTCAAAAGTTACATAGAAGTAAGCTAATTTTTGTGGTAAGATATTGGTTCATATTGTATCTATATAACTTTATCTTCCAAATTTTCCATTCACTTTCAATTTTTCGCCAATGTTTGATTTTCCCCGAAAGAAGGGAGTATGCTGTGTCCTGGGTTTCAGTTTCAGTTCGGTTCTACTTGGATTGTATTTCGCATTGTATATGTGGATCCGTACTTTGAATTGTCACGTGATTGTTCTATATAAAAGCCCATCTCGCCATGAATAAAGCGTCATTCCTCATGTTTTTCTGAGTCTAGACTCACTTGTGGCCGTCCCGATCGAAACCACGATATCATAACCCACAGTTTGACAGTTCGGACGGGAGGTGTCGCTTCCTTTCGTTAACAGATGTTTCACTGAGAGGCAGAAACTATCAAACATATTAGATGGCTTTTGCGTCTCCTTTGGTATGTTATTTGGAAAAAAGGTGCGAACAACCGACGGGGAAAACAGGAATATTTGACGACACAGGTGCTGTGTTTACCATGTGAGTTGTTCGTGCTTTTTTTCAAATACCAACATCAACAAATTCGCCCATCTTTCGGTATTACTTCCCTTTAGTATACACCAGTGAAATTAAGCTTCCCAGCAATTGTTCATAAACAACGAACATATCAACGAGCATAAACTACGAGCATAAACAACGAGCATAAACAACGAGTACATCTGCTCCTATGTACTCTGTCATGAAGATCGCATGCACATTTTCTGGCTTGTTGTCTCATGTTATCTCTTGCAGTCTGCATGCAATAGTCGTGAAGTATTAAGCTAAAATTTCTTACTGTAGACTACTTTACGACTTAAATGCATTGCGTTCGAATACAAGCTGAAGTTTGCTGTAACGCATAGTATGCGTTCAATAGTCATTGCTTGGGGTCTTGAAGGGATATTGAGGACAGCTCCTTCCATATTATGTCCTCAAAAAGATTTATTCTCTTGTTCTGTCTGGGCCATGTCGATGTTTGTTTTATAGCAAAAGAATTATTTAGAGCCGCGTGCCTTGGATTTAAGAATTTTCCGCCCCCGAATAAAAGTTACGACTCTAAAGATTGAAGGCACCTCTCCAATACCGAGTGTACCTTTATCAGGTATTGCCCACAGTTTTACGATACGCTGGTCGAGGATAGAAATCGCGTGAAAATCTACGGATGACGCACCATCCGGTGAAAACGTCTGCAGAACGCGCAAATGGTGATCTGGGAGTGTAGGTGCGCTGTGTTTCATCGAAGACCTGATTTACCGAGCACACATTACAGGTGACCAATTTGACATTCACGTTCACAACAGTCGTCTCAAGTCGCCGCATGATATAAATCCTTTTCTCGTTGCTCGTATGGCCTAGAGACTTGTTTCACGATAGTACTTTCGTTAATTTCCCACGCTTCTCATATCCTTACCCCGAAAAGTTGGGACACGGTAAGCTGTTGATTCTTCTGTACTCAAAAGCGGCAATTTCTCTTCCGCGGATGCCCATTTAAATCCATCTCAAATATGACCCAATTTCGGTTTTGACAGTAAATGAAAATACAAATATTACCTATTAGTGTAAGTGTAGGTTTAAACCTACACCTGAAATGTAAGTCCTCATGTCTGACAGTTCTTTCTCGTCGTGAAAGACATGCAAGATCTGGCGGCGAAGAGAACGGAAACAAATGCCACCCACCGTTCGCCGAAATGGGCGTGGTTATGCCAATGAAGCAGTCCACCCTGCATTTTAAAGTTGGGAAGTTGACGGCGCAATAGAGAATTGTGGGGTAGCGAATTACCGTTCACTCAATCTATCCGCGTTCGACAGTACGAGTCCGATTGCTGGGCGGAAGCCAAATCATGCTGGATGTTAGAAAAGGCAGCAATCGAAGCGGTATTCACAAGCTGGATGGGCAAATTATTGGCACGTGCGATCAAGTAAGTACGCAAAGAATCACTAGGTGACGATTTGACAAGGGGGCAGCGAGAAAGGACATTGGCGTCGAGGTGCGTCTTGCCAGATTAGTAAGTTGTGAATTGAAATCCTTGAAGTCGTAGAATCCAGCATCCGAGCCGGCTGGTTACATTTTTCAGAGATAGGAGCCAGCACAAAGCGTGGTAATCAGTGAATACCACGAAATGCCGGCCGTAAAGTTAAGGACGAAATTTTTGAACAGCGCAAACAACTGCAAGCCACTCTTGTTCTGTTATAGGGAAGTTCTGCTCAGCCGGAGTGAGTGGGCGCCTAGCATAAGCAACAACCCTTTTGCTGGTTGATTCTTGTTGCAGAAGCACGGCGCCCTTGCCGCGACCACTAGCATCAGTGTGCAAAATGGTTGGCAAAGACTCATCAAAATGGCACAGAAGTGGATCTGATGTCTTATTCGTTTCAGCTTCTGAAATGCAGTCTCGCAGTATGAAGTCCAGTCGAAAGGGATGCCGCTAGAAAGCAGCCGATGTAGGGGGGATGCAATAGAAGTGAAATTGCGAATTAACCGGCGAAATATAAGACGCTAGTCCGGGGATATTGGTTAAATCTTTGAGGCAGGACGGCCGAGGGAAATGCACAACAGCAGCAATTTTGTGAGGATCAGGCCTAATGCCATCTTTTCTAAAAATAAGTCCAAGGACTTTGATGGATATTGATGCAAAACCGACATTTCTTCGTTTTGAGCTGGAGGCCGTCGCTGGAGATAACATTAAAAACTTCTTCGAGACGCTGTAGGTGTTCTGAAAACGTTCAGGAAAATATTACTATCTTATCGAGGTACCATAGGCAAGTTTTTCATTTGAGGCCTCGTAGAAATGTGTCGATCATACGCTCAAATGTTGCGGGAGCGCTGCAGATGCCAAACGGCATCACATTAAACTCGTATAACCCATTTGGAGTGGCGTAGGCGGTCTTTTCTTTGTCTTCCTCCTGCATGGGTATTTGCCAATAACCGGGTCGGAGGTCTAAAGTGGAGAAAAATTCGACACCTTGAAGACAGTCAAGGGCGTCGTCAACGCGTGGCAAGGGATATACATCTTTTGAGTAATCTCATTTAGTGGAGAAAAATTAGACACCTTGACAGTCAAGGGCGTTGTCAACGCGTGGCTAGGTATATACAGCTTTTGGGTAATTTCATTCTGAGCACGATAATCAACACAAAATCTAAGAGAGCCGTCTTCTTTCTTCACCAATCGAGCAGGCGATGACGAGGGAGTAGAATAAGAGCGAATAATGTTTCAATTCAGCATATCCACAACTTTATCCTGTATTATTTTACGTTCTGAAGAGGACACTCGGTAGAGTCGGCGGCAAACCATGGTAGAACAGTCAGTTGTAATTCGATGATTGGCTGCAGAGGTGCGACCCAGAATATGAGAGTGAGTGTCGAATGAGGGGGCCATGTTTCTTTGAGAGGGAACGTAATGCCAACTTCTGGTTTGGCAAAAGGTAACGGATGATAGAATTAGAAAGTGTGTCACCAGAAGCAGCAGAATCAGGTGCAGGAAGAGGATTTCTAAGAAGTAGAATACCAACAGTTTGAGTGCGGGGTATAGATGCAACTGTAGAATATTTCCGTAGAAGAATGCGATCGTGAGTAGCGTTCAGGATGGTCAAACGGGATGAACCAGATAAGGAGTAAAGAATTGTTGTACAAACGATGATCCCGCGGGAGATGGTTCGCGCGAACTGTACAACTAAAACGTCACCAGCAGTAACATGTTCGCTCTTGACTTCAATGGCATAATCTCTCCCAGGGCTGAATACATTGTCAGTAGTTGTGAGCAGTCGTGAGTGTGGACAATAATCAAGGGGAAATATGATGGTTTCAGCAACCTTTATGATGCGATCACGGCACTTGATGACTGCAGAAGCGGAAGACCGAAAGTCCCAACCAAGAATCAGTAGATAAGCACATGAGGAAAGCACAGCGAGTTCGACGTGATGGCGGTAGCCGTCTATGGTGATCCCAGCGGTGCGCTGCCCTGAAGGGGTTATGGGTGCTTCATTGGCGGTGCGTAAACGATTACCATAGTAGGCGGTACGAACGTTCTTGAGCCGAGAACACGAATCGGAACGTATGACGGAAATAAATGCGCCGATGTCAATTTAAGCTTCGATGGATATCCCTTAAACTTCTACTGACAGCATGTTAGACGGGGGTGTGGTAGGAATTGTATGATCAGCGATCGGTGCAGCTTCACCTCTGGAAACTGCACAGTTCAGTTTTCTATACGGCGGTCATAGGCATACGATGCTGGTCGGAGAGGTGACGGCGAGTGACGGTAAGGAGATGGTGAACGGCACCGTGAGGACCAGCTTGTGGACACCCTCTCAGTTGGCGTCAGCATGGAAGGTGGGCAATCAGGGTCTGTAACAGCGTAGGTCTTACGGTATGGAAACTGAGCATACGTGGCCTCCCGTCCAGTGTCACGGCAGTGATGTCAATCGTGCCACGTGCGCCGACGACAGACGCGAGCGACGTGGCCGCGAATGCCGCAGTAGAAGCAGACCGACCTGGGTGAACGGGGACGCCAAGGAGTAACAGGAGGCGGGCCGGAGACAGGAGCGGGTGGGTGATGCGATAAGGCGCCTATGTTTGTCTGCGGAGGGCTGGAGCTGGAAGGTTGCGTAGGAGGAGGGGGAGTCGCCGCAACCTCGACATACGTAGGTATGTAACGGTTGCTTGGCTGCTGCTGATACGAAGGACGCACGAGAGAAGCGAGTTTCTCCTTGACGACGGCACGCAAGTTAGAATAACTGGCTGGGTGGGAAGCAAGGTTCCTGGATAAGAGCCCTGCGGTTCTTCGAGGAAAATTGATCTTATCAGCGCGCGGGGATCGGCGTCTGTGGGAAAACGATGATTCCAGGTGTCCGGGAGGCGGCGTGACTGGAGGTCATCTAAGCGTTAACAGGTGGTATGAATATCCGCAACAGAAGAGGGGTGTTGAGCGGTGAGAGTGCTAAAGGCAAAAGCGCCTATTACTTTGAGAACATGGTACCCGGTCGGCTTCAGGCATGAGAGTGTTGACACGGCGGCAAAGGGCAAGGACGTTCCCAATGTACGACGTGTAACTCTCCCCGAGAAGCTGCACACGGGTGTCTAATTTATTTTGGTAAGCAGCGGTGCCGGTGGTCACCGTTCTAAAGATCTGGCGAAGCTGAGTGGTAAACTGAGGCCAGCCAAAAATGGCGGCCCGATGGTTGACGAACCAGGTCGTGGCTACATGGCTCAAGAAGAAGCCCACGTTCAAATGTTTGGTCGAAGCATCCCAACAGTTGCACGCGCTAGCATCTTTATATTGCTCCAGCGAGTTTCCAACGTCATGGCCGGGTAGGCCGGGAAAAACTGGAGGATCCCGCTGCCGGCTGGTAATAATCCAGGTAGGCTGACCTGGCGGCGTACCATTGGACGCGTGTGCGTGGGCAGGGCAGGTAGAATACTCGGGGCAGAGAGGAAGTACACCAGTTGGTGAGGATCGAAACAGGCACGGCATCCGGAACAGGGGGATGTTGATCGATACGTTCCATCCTGGGTGATGGGCCGAGCAGGATTCGACCAGAGCCTAGCTGTAGGGTCTCGACTGAGCTGGACAGGGACCAACAGCACGCTTCAACTCTTGTAAGCTTGGCGTCAGAGCTTTATTGGCACTGCCAATATTGGCATCGAAGAACGAACCCGCGAACGAGCGCTGAAAAGGATGATTAGCAAATGAGGATGAAGTTCACGTGAAGTGAAGGGTGATGATGGATAACCAGAGAAAATAACCATAACCTGGTTATTTTCGGCATTGTATGGCCATAAGGCTAGGCTACAGGTTTGGTTCCGAAATTTAAGAAAAGGGGTCGTATTCCTATACATGAAGCTGCGTTCTGCGAGCTTTTAAAATTGCTATTTTTCAAGCGGCGAGCGGTGCTGACACTAAACACCCGGCAGTATTCCTCTGCATGAATTTAATACTTATTTTAGCACGCTTGATAAACGTGCTGCAATTCTCATTAGCTGGTTTTCTTGGCCACTTTTCGCTCCGCTTGGAAAACGCAACCGTCTGGACTCGAAAGCCGGCCTCGTTTTTTAACACAGTAATGAGAATTGCGCACTTTGCTCCAAGCGTTACGTGTGTCCCATTGCACCCATCTTGGCGGCAGTCGATGCAGGCAGATAAATTTGTACGGGAACGTGATATCTGCGCTGCGAATAGCTGGCGCCTGCTATAGCGCCCATTGGCTGCTCCTTTGTTGGACGCCGTGCCATTAGGGATATCTGATACCTGATTTAATATCTGCTGCGTATCCTTGGACCCACGATATTAAACTTAATTTTGAAATAAGACGGAGTGCTTGCCTTGCAGCACTCTGGTACGGATCTGCCCTGTATTGCACTGCCTACGGGATCGGCCCGGGGCATATTAGCGCGCGCCCTTTCTTTTTATCTTTGCTCTGCTATCCTTTATCTCTTCTACTTTCAGCACGCGGCAGAGTGTGGCTCGACATGAGCCAGTAGGCTGACCCGTACACTTTCCTTTTCTTTCTTCTTGTCAGCAACAGCAGTAGCAGTAGCAGTGCCATTATCTGGCCATTGAAGATTGGCGTTGACGGGGCACCCGACCTTTCGACGCATATTAGGCATAAATCGTGGATACGCCCGCGGGCGCGAACTCCTCATTCCGGTTAAAATTTTTGTTTCTCTGGAAGCACAGACTCCTCAGTCTGGCAGAAAAATTAAAGGAACCGATATTTAAATGCGTGATGACAGCTGGTTTCAAAGCAGTTTCAGCTCCTAGCCGGCTCGCGTTCGTTCGCAATCAACGCAGTGCCTTTTAGAGAAACGTAAGAAGTGGCCACAGCAATTCTAATCAAAACGGGCGCGTACAAGATTATAAAGACAACCATATCATCTATGATAGGTTAACTTCAGTCTCTAAATTTCCTATGTCCAGATAATAGTCCCTAACGTAGTAGAAGTCATACTAACAAAACGCTGGAAACTTCACAAAAAATACACTTTTAGAGTTTACACGTTTATTTCAAACAGTTGTTTCTGCTCACACACGGAAGAGAGTGAGAATGAAAATGCATAAATTTAAAATGCAAGAAAAGCAGAGCGGGTGGCATGGGCAGAGTTGAGGGTTGTTCATGGGAAACAGTGATGCCTGGTGTCGTTTGACGGCTTCCACTCAGGCCTGCGGCGTTCAAACCCCCATGGTTGCCTCCTCGCCAAAACAAGGAGGCATGGACGTCGGTTTCCGTCTCAGTATGTGGTCCTCATGCAGTGCCTGGAACATGACCTCTCCCAGCAGCACGTCACAGTGCGGCCTCTGCTCTCCCTGTGGAGACGAAGCCTACCGGCGACGCTGCCTCCTTTTCCGGGCCATTTCATGGATGCCGCCGTCAGCCATGGTGGCTACCGGCGCAGAGGCACCGCAATGAGGAAGGTCCACAGGCAAGGTGGAACTCCTATTGCCACTGTAATGTGGCTGCACATTGCTCGGACCGGATGATGACGTGCTGCAATATTACGTGAAATATCACTTGCGCATAGATCTGCTATTCCACCATATATCGATATCATTGAACTATACGAGCGCCCACAAGATAGTGGTCCCAATTTTCGGGTTGCGCTGTGAAGACGGCACTTTACAGGGGCGTAATGGAAGTAGTATTAGTTCAGCTAATGATGTCATCACGATCCTCATTGCTGATGCTTTTCCGACAAATAAGGTAACCTGCGTTTGTCTGCGGTAGTTGTCGGAATATAAGAGCATCAGAAGATCGGTGAGTTAGAAGCGTGAAAGTGACTTTAGGAGAGCGCATAATAGTCAATCGTGTCACGGAATGTAAGTTATTAGAATTCGTATTTGAAAGCACTGTGAATTCTAAAATATTACACGATAAAGTTAACAAAAAATTTTGAAACGATAAAAAATTATGACTGTCAATGTCAGCTATTGCCCTTGCATATGGTCCTCCAGTAGATTGTAATAAGGGAGTAATTACTCACTGGCATCCACCGAAGCACAGCAATATGAGTTGCACAGGAACTTCGTAACTAAAGAAAAATTTGTACTGGACCGGGGGGGCTCGAACCCGAGAAATCGCCTAATCGGAGCAGTGGCTCTACCAACAGAGCTAACTGTTACGGCTAGTGTATGCTTGTGAGATAGCGAATTGATCAGCAACTCAAAGTGGGAACTGCAGCGATCAAATGTTTAGGGGAATTCCGAAGGCTGTGTAGAATCCTCCTGGACTTAGTAGGCTACTCATGCATTGGCCAGTGAGTAATTACTCACCTATTATAAATATATTCCACCTTGGAGGTTTCACCTAAAACTTTGACCACTACTGTTTCCACCTTGAGTTAATGATCAATTCGCTCTCGCCCTACCACATGCTAGTTGTGCAGTTTAGCTCAGTGGGTAGAGCAACAGCTGTGGTGAGGTGGTGGAACCGGGTTCGAACTCCGGACCTAGGCGCACTTTTCTTCAACTACAAAGCTTTGGTGGAAGCTGTATAGCTTTCCTTTGCAGCCGTATGACTGTTCTGGGGTTGATGAGAATGAGTAATTAATTCCTGTTTAAAAATATCCACCTTTGGGGATTCCCCTAAACTTATGACCTCCGGCAGGTTATGCATGACCCATCGCTAAATCTCGTGGTCTGAGAGAACGGCGCCGGAAGTTTCATTTTCTGCTTTAGATGCAAATATAACAGTCATTACCAGATGTTTTGCAATGACAAACAGCAATGCGCTACCAGCGCGAAAGATTTTCGCTATAAAGTGTCGCCATTCCGCGAGCGAACATGCATGATGCTAGGCGAGTTCACGATGACTAGTCTCAAAGCACCGCTTTCAACAAATTCATGCGGCCAGGCCCTTTAAGAGCACCGCATACCGTAACCTGATGGACAGCTTTACGTGGACCTACTTACTAATATCGCCTTCCGCAGACTGGCCAGTAAAGGTCTCTCCACTCCAAATATGGGAACCTGGGGGCACCCGCTTCAAAGAGACTCCCTTACCATCCATCCATCAATAAATCTTCGCATTTATTAACCTCTTTGCACTGAAGGTAGATGGATATCCCATTGCCTTACGCACGCTGCTTTCTGTGCTCGGCGGCAAAGGCAAGTGGAGTTTTGTACGAGTGGATGGGACTCGAGGGAGCGAGAGTGAAAGCAAAAAACTGAAGACATCGTTTCCACACTCCAGCGCCAAAGATGGGTCTTGGCTGCCACGCGTGAGACCGAAGGGTCCATCAAGGCTGAAACGTTCTATTACTATCGTCGCCGCGCTGTCGGCCGCGCGTTCGATTTTTCTCCGCTCCTTATGAAGCCGCCCATGGCTTTATTAAAAATAATGGCGACTTCGACTTCGCTTTTTGTGAAAATCTAGATTAAAGTCACTGCAACATCATCGCTTAACGCAGCAGTTTTGGGTTTCCGTTCAAAGATGCACTGTTTAACATTTCCGGTACAGATCCACAATCTTTTGCACGTGGTATGAGTTGTTCGTGCAGTTTGCTAGCCTAAAAATTGCGTCACCTGCCCGAATATTGGAAGTCTCCCAGAGAGCATATGCGGCTATGTTCCCAACGAAAAAACGCACTTTCAGAGTCGTAAGGGGTCTGTGTCTGTGAAAGCAAATTTAGTGGAATAGCCATCATTCATCGCCACGAGAATGTTTACCATTATCTGCGGCAAGAATTTAAAACTTTTTGCGGTTAGCTTCATTCAGCCTAGACCTTCGTGAGAATATTTCAGATAGCGACAATGTTCTCCGGTAATATTGCGACTGAGTGTGAGCTCAGATTTTGTATCGACAGCCAATGGACAATCGCGACCGGCGAGCTGTAAGTGGCAGTCAATCGCTCACCAGGGGTCGGTGACGTTCGATGGCGGCTGCTTAGGTTCGGCTGTGCCACCCTGCGTGTCCTTGGCCGCCATGCTAAGAACCAGCAACTCGAAGCGGTCCTCAAGCGAGTTCTCTTCCATGGTGGGGGCCACGAACTGTGGGTGCGCTGCCTCTCTGCATAGAAAGGCGTAGACGCACACGCTCAGCTAATAAGAATAGGCAATCGCTTTTTGAGATTCTTCGCGAAGACCTGTCGGAAGCGCATCTGTTGTCCGCTTCCGTCTCAAAATGAACGTTTCTCTAAGCCATCAATAAGCCACAAATGTTTGCGTGGCTAACTTATTACCTTAACGGCAGCTTCTGGTGGTTTTCCTCGAAAACAGCTCGCCCTCCTATACAACGTTATCAATACAATCGCTGGCCTGAAACTTCAACCGTTGTTATAAACAGTGATGATTATGGCAGCTGCATGGGGCGTTTAACCCGGAGCCATGCACCGGCGTTAGCAACACATGAAAGAAAATTAATAAATATACACGAAATAACCGAAGAATAGCGCATGCTACCTAAACTGCGCCGCCTTAAGAGTAATTCAAGCCGTGTGAAGGAATTACGGATATTCTGGACTCCAATCGTGTCTTTTTCTCTACGATATGCCTCAGGGCTTAAGTTACCTTCATGTTTTTAAAAGCCTTCCACAACATGCACCCCCTGTTCAGTGATCCAGGCTACGATACCGTTGAACAGGATACACCAGAGTTGAGGCAATCATTTAAAATAAGTACGCATATTTTCAGTGCTCTATAATAATTTAAATGGTATCCGTTCAGAAAGCATCTAAATTTTCCACGGTTATTTGTTCAAGTTTCATTAGTGATGCGAAATGGGCGATGTCGTCCCTTCGTGAAGAATAACCTTGTTCATCCTATAACAGATTGTGAACGTATGAAGCCTCATTTCAATGGCTACGTATTTTTAAAGCACCTACGCATGGCAGTTACTCCCGCCTGTGTGCACGAAGCGGTAGCGCTGACCATAGAAACACATGTACGCAAAACTTAAATACATTTCTCGTATTACAGTGTACCCATGGTGGCGGCCGTCAGCACTCTACCTTGTCACGCTCTTCTTCAAAGCACTCACCATCTGTTATACAGTTACCTCCATGGGTACTCTGTGAAACGAGAAATATATATAAAAGTTTTGCTCACATGCGTTTCTCTGGGCCGCGCTGCCATTCCGTACCCCCAGGCAGGAGTGACTCCCATGCGTAGGTGTTTTATAAATACGTCGCCATTGAAATGAGGCTTTATACTTTCACAATATGTTATAGGATGACCATGGTTCTTCACGAAGGGACGACATCGTAGTTGCAATGTGAAATCAGAAAACTGGTTTGGTATTTTTTGTTTCCATGCATTCTTAAGGGCGCTAAGACTACTTTCCACCCCCAAGTTTTACCCCAGTCGCTCCAGCCTGAGACCGCACAACCACCGAATCTTGCTTGCGTCAAGATTGGTGTTAATCTATACGCTTCTCGTATCATAAACAAGCGCTGTCTGATTTCTTGAGTTCTTGTGCTCAGTGGCTGCCTGTCTTACCATGAATGACGGAGTACATGGCGTTCCTGTTCGAAGCCAGGGAAACGCTATCGGCGCCATGTGCGCCTAAGCTTGTATGAAGCTACAACAGAACGGCCTCCAAGAGCCGGCACCCTTCGCACAATTCTAGTAAACACGCTTGTGCACAAGTTCGTTTTCTTACGCACGATGAGAACGTTTGCGCCGACGCTGCTCTTTCACCTCTCATGCAGGTCGTAGAACATTATACAAAGGACTTTTGCTCACGTCAGAGTTAACTTCCATTCAGTGCAACATGTACAGCAACAGCGTTGCTAATAGGTGGCGCCAATTTCATACGCAGCGAGGCGCAAGGAAGAATGTAATGATTAAAATGAAAGACGTCAAAACAGTTATACATATTTTATCCGCGTAAGGCTGCACAATAACCTCAGCAGGTGACGAAAGAGGAGCTCTTTGAAAGCGCTGCAGCTTTTTCGCAGCGAGGGCTACGCGGTCGCAAGTATTTTTAACTTTTCATCCGTCCAAGTTACAACGAAGTTAATACCATCCTTATTGGAAACAGCTTTTAAATTGTTCAAAGAAAACCGCTGTAACATCAGCAGCTAGGGCGTTAGACTTACACACTAAACACGAATGACACGAGATGGGAGGTTTATCCGTGTTTGTCCGCTTTAAAACACCGCATCGCCAGAAAAGAGCACCGGTAAAACGGTGCACGTGATATCATAAACACCGAAGCAACACCAGCTAGAACGGACGATGTGCTAACGAGGTACGCAATCGTTCATCAGCCGTCTCTAGCGGAGTGGTTGTCGCCGTTCGGAAGTGTAGAAAAAAACACCGTGCGGCAACTGAGACGGAGCGAGGTCGAATTCTTGCTGGTGTTCAGAAGAACGCGCCAGTGGAACTGTGTACGTTTATCTGTTTCGCTTAGTTCCGGAACGAAGCAGCAAGTTTTGGTTTTGGTCGAGATGCAATCGACAGCAGGCGGCGCAAAGGATCAGAAGACGGCGAGAGAGTCGTGACTCGTGAGTGCGGACGCTGTGACAGAAGCGGCCTAGGCGCTAGGCCTTGCAGCGCCAGTGGGGCAGTCTCGGATTGCGTCGCAGAATTGAGCGCGGCGGTTTGTCTGCAGCCTCTCTTGGAACGGATATCGTGAGCGGCGACTGTGAGTTTGCCGCTGCTGCTTTTAGATGCGCGAGGGAGAAAGGAAAGATGGATGCTTAACCGAGTTCATCGAAGTGGATAACGTAAACGACGGCGGAGCTTGCCCCTCGCTCTGGTTTGCGAATGGCGGTATGACGCCGTTGTGAGCGAATTGAGGCAAGCGCTGGCTTTGCCGCGCCCTTGGCGAGCTGGAGAGAAATTTCTACCTCGACACTGATTCCCGGAAGGATATTTTTGAATCCCTGCCGTCTCACATTCGTCTCGCCGTCATGGTAAGTGATTTTGCGTCTTAAATATCGTTGTACGATAGAGCAGGCTTGTATGGAGCGCTGAAGCACTGTGCTGCGGAATGGAGCAAAACATTAGCGCAGTTTTCTTAACGACGCGCTGTCAGTGTATGGGTTGTTTTATATGACAATGCGCCAGCGCTTGAGCACCTGCATTGTCAGTCAATCCCACTGCCTGCGTTATAAGTTCGCCTTCATTCCGCAAAGCACCGCACGAGCGCTCTGTAGTACAAGTCTGTTTGCGTCTGCACTGAAGTACACCTTGCAAGCGGCTGTATGTTTTCGGCATTATTTTAGTGCCCTACGAAGCATTTGTGTCATTTTAGTTTGAATATGTGCAGCATTTTTGGCCTCTCTTAATTTCATGCATGTTCGCAGAACGAGGTATGCGGCATCGCTATTAACATAAAAAAAATCAGGTCGCTTTTTCTAAAATGTCGTGGTTCCCAGTAAAATACATAATTTTGCTTATCGTGCGCGTCGCAGCAAATTTATGAATGTGCTCAAAGCTTCTGAAGTGCATACTTCTATTCTGCCGTCATAGATTCGGCCGCCACATTTAGAATTCCAATCTGATTATTTGTTGCTTTCAGTCAATGGCGCAATCTCTTTGTCACTGGAACACGAGTGAAAGCGAGAAAGCAACGGCTGTCATTTCTTGCCTTATGTTCTGCGGTTCGTTGCGGCATAACTTCGACGGGTGCAGTATAAACGTGCTGTCACTATTTGTGAAAATATAACAGCTGCTTTAATTTCAAAACATCACATACTTCATTGCCTTGTTCACCTATCACTATTGGAGTCAGTAATTCAAACGACATACATTTTATTCATAATGATTTGTTTGTTATCAAACCTGACTGGACATTGTTCTATCCAGGTTCTAATCTATGAAGAACTCCAAGCTTGCATCAGTTTAATCTACAAGCAGTACCAAACAGTTCAGAGTTAAGTCGCAAAGAATGATTCCCCCTTAAACGCTTGTAGGTATTTTTGTGCAAATTATTGGTGGACATAGGCAGGAACTGAAATTTTTGTACGAAAATAGCAGCTCAGTATTTATCTGAGCATCTGATGACTACCTTTTAGGCACAGAATTTACTCAAATTTATTCATTGATGTCACGAGCCTTAGCAAAGCTTGGGCTTTGTGATTATTTATTTTAGAATGGGGCTGGTACAAATCCCTGGTGTTTCGTTATCTTGCAAAGAGGCGGGATGCAAACAGTGACAGTAAGGAGCTGCTGACCCCCAAGAGATTTTCGTTAAATATCAGGCATAGTTACTTGTGCAAATAAAAAAAAGACAATAGTAGGAATAAGGAGCCAGTGTAACTGCTGCAACTATGCTCAGTTCTGAAAATAGAGTAATTTCATGACTACACCAGATACAGCGTACTGACACGCTGCTATTTTTGAATTTGCTTTGCTACTCTCTCATTTTCACGCTTTTTCACTACCACTCTTTTCAACTAACCAATAACACAATGTGAGACGGTTGTGGTTTCTTTAGACTTGCACGAAATTATGGAGAGGAGATCACCGTTATTTGCTTTTGCGACTGTCGTTTTTTTCATTTTATTGACAAATGTTAATAATATGTGGATTCGGTGCAACTATTTCTTATTTTCAGTTGGAAAAGAGTGTTTTTTGTTGTCTTCGATGGCATGCAATCATTGTGGAGTGCTACTTCACAAGCTGTGTATGATGGCAAAATACACTTTGAACAACACCATACCAGTTTTGTATTTTTAGGTCTTCATTATACACACGCAAATATGACTCATGGGGAGTACTGATTGTTGCATCCCGGGCTGTTATAAGTGCTCAAAATGTGATTCCCTAGAGAACATTGGCTTCTTCGATGCTCAACAAAAATTCCTGTAGTCGCCATATGTATCAAATGTCACGGATAAAGCAAGAGTGGTAGATTTCGTGTGCAGCTGTACATTTCGAATACGCACTTTGTATCACGCTTCCTTATGAGCAGTGGCTCACCATTGTTTCTTTAGCCTCTAGTTCGATTAAAATTAGGCTGTTGCTGCACTGGTTGCAATTAAATGAGATTGAGCAGCTCATTTGTTTTATAGCTAGAATATGGTTTTTAAATCTTTGGCAGGGAGGCCATTGCAGCATTTTGTTTACCTTTTGCATAGTTGTGGTGGCCCACTAAATGTGATCATGGCTCTAATGAACAAATCATATGTACAGTTGCACCTCTGTAATATGGACACTTTGGTTTCAGAGCAAAATTCTTGCAAAGTGATTCATTCATACTAACGAATCATGAATGAAAAAGTTTTGATACAAAATTTGTCACCAAGGTCTCCTGCAAATAGTGGTGGGCAATGAAGTTGAAGTTGAAGACAGTGTTGATAGCTCCAAGTACATTAGCCTGGTTACCATTATCTTTAAAAATCGGTCAGTGACACGTTTGAACCTCGCATTTCTTTGACTTTATTCTTGACAAAATTGGGTTGAGCATGGTTTTTCTATGTAAAATTTCTCACTTTGAGGAGGGGAGACCACCCCCTCATTAATTCATCCCTAGGATAGTGTAGTCATAATGTGCATTGTACTGAAATGCGACAATATTTCTTTGCACTTCTTCAAGTGTAAGAAATGTCAGTGATATTTTGTTTTTAATTTCGAAGGACCAAGCACTTGAAGCATGCCTCCTCACCTATTAAGGCGCAGTTTTCGTGTTCATTGGCCATCACCCTGTAGTGAAAACCTCATCGCTTCTGTGGGGATTCTGCTGTTTGCAGCCTTCTGTATGTTCCGTTTGGAAAATCTAAAGAAGGCACTCTGTCTGCTGACCTTTCTTGAGAGTGCTTTTAGATATTTGCCTTAAAATAAACCGCGCCTCAATGGTTTTGAGCTAATCAGTTTTTAAAAACCACTTCGTCTTTCCTTCACAGCTGCCACTTCTATTTGCCTGTACATGTTTTACATGTCTAGTTTTTTAGTACTGTTTGGAATACTGGTAGTGGAACACAAACTGTGCTGGTATAACTTATCAGTGTTAACATGATACAGTTGGCCAGAGCGAAGAAAAAGGAAAAAATATCAGCATGAATCTTTGAGAAAACTGATGTATAGCCTTTGTCAAAAGGTACAAAGCGAAAGGGTTTGGCTTCTAAGCCGTGTAATAAGGCCTCTGAGCATCCATGGATGTCCAACATTCACGGTGGTCAGGGCAAGATTTTCTGTACCTTCAAGAGATCTGGAATGCTAGCGATGCACAACAAGGCTCAGAAGCGAATTCCTTGGGCTCAAAACTTGGACAAATGCAGTACTCTCATTATGTGACTGCATGCAAAGACATGACAAACAGGAACAGCAACATTTCGTTGACCCTAAGAATCATCACCCCACTGATTTCTTGTCCCTGCATGGGCTAGTCATAGTTTTTATCTTTCTGCATCTAGCTCGGACAGCTTCCTGAGAGCACTGTCAGCATTTTGTAATTTTTTGTTTTCTAATAGGCTTCCCGTTCTGCCACATGACACATTTGCTAGGATTTATACATATCCTTTAATGAGAAAAAAATAATGGTGATAATGAATTTGGTGAACAATTCAGTTTTCAAGCAAATATGTGCTTAGACACAAGTCTTCAGAAATTCAATTACTCATTTAATCACAAAGTTACTACTCCTTAGTCTGATCAGTTGCCATGGGAACTTTTCTGGAATTTATCTTCACTTCGTCCTAAAGTGAAGGTGATGAATGCCTTTCTGCGATCAAAGAGAATGCCTGTGTCCTGAGCGCTTTGACCTTAGGCCATGTGTTTTTGCTTTGCTTGTAGTGCGCACAGTCACGTAATACCAGGTTGTCTAATTCCTTGTGTTTCAGCATTAGTCATTACTTGTTAGCTAGATTGAAAAGCATGTGTGCATGTGTTTCTGTATTCTAATTTTTTTCCATATAAGTTATGAGTGCTGCATTTTATTTCCGACAGGCTCCTTCAAATGGGTGGCTAACATATCTTTCGGGGCACATAAACTTTCTCTAGAGCATAGGCCTCCATATATTGAGTGTAAAGTTTTGTTTTGTGTTCTTTTTATGTGATTGTGTTAAATTGAATGTATTGTATACGTTTTTAAGGTTATGTTCAGCCTATGTGTTTCCCAAGAACAAACAAACATTAGAGGTTGGATACCTGTGATATTTTACTATAGATTTAGTGGGCTGCTTTAGGATGTCTGTTTTGTATTTCTTTTACTGTAGTTTGTAATCTACATCTTGAAGTTGCTACTTGGAATTAGCCACTAGGAATTTTCTGGTGCATAACATATTTTAGCTAATCTTATCTGACAGCACCAGTTAGCCTCGAGTGTAGCGAATAAGTTTTCAAGTCAACTCTGCATTGTTTTTCAAGATTTGTTATTGTATCGTTTTGATTACTTTTAGGTGCTGATTTCAAGTTAGTCCTTATCTCTAATACCTGTCCAAGAATTGTGGTTTCACATGTTGTTTATTGTCCTCCATTTAAAAAAATAAAATTGTAATCTACAGGTCTTTGTGACCTTTTCTTTACTTTATGCAGGATCTTCAATTTCTTTTCAATTGAATAAGCTTGACATGTTAAGCAGCCTTTTAACGCTGCTGGTGTTAATATTTCAGATATGTGTGTAGGTTAGTAACTGACATTTGTGATAATCCAGTGCTATTTGTAGCGGTGGTCTGTGTAATTCAGTATTTTCGAACATCCAATGGAATGAATGTAAGTCGCATGCACAAGTTAATTTGCGAACAGTGTTTTGAGGACGTGCTAGTAACAATGTTCTGTAAAGTGCTTAATACTGCAGTCTCGAAAAAAAAAAAAATGTCTAACAAACTTACACAGCTACCTTGCACAATGAAGGTAAAATCCAAGAACTATATTTTTGTTAGAAAATGAAACCACGGAGCACAAGCTATATGCAGTGTTTTTGTGTAATCCTTACTGCGAATCCTGCTTTTATCGACTTTGAGGCCTTATAGACTGGATGAAAATAGTGCTCGAAAAATATTTTCAATGCGCGAGTGGATCACGTAATTCAATATTTTCTTTAAAAAGCTCTATTATGGACTGCAAAAATAAGTAACAGTAATGAACGGATTTTAAGGATACAATATACAAATGCATTCTTTTTAAAAACTTCTAAAGGCAGAGAGATGGCAAACATTATTTGTCCAATGTGGAGCTGCCCGCATGTGGCTTGAGCACCATTCAGGTTCTTTAACTTCAGGGATTCGGTTTTTGGACCACAGTGAAGAGATCGTATACATTTACGAGAAGAAAAATGTGTTGCAGGAATTTGGCACGTAGATCCGTTACCACGGTCTTGTTTTCAGTTTCATTGCCTGTCGTCTCCACAACTCTGCTTTTCTTGCCCATTGCGAACCACCCCGTAAAGATACTTTCGACTAGCGCTGGAGCCATGGTTTGTGTATTTTTTACAAAAGTGCCGCGTACACTGCGGAGTCAGATTACAGACGTTTCCTTGCCGCCACCGCTGGTCTTGTTTTGTTTCCGCGATGTACGGCAGTGCTCTGCGACGTGACTGGGACGTCGTGTGTAGGCATGGCACCACGATCGTGCAACGCAGGCGTCCAGGAGGTGAAGACCGGTCCGATGCACTTTGTATCCAGCGTTCCTGCCCTGTTCCTTACAGTAACGGCATGGACGGAACGGGGCTGGTTGCTATATCTCAAAATTGAAATTCGATTGGGCTTTGTTCATGATTACAAAGCGCATTCGAACCTGATTATTGTGATTAACTAACTAGCACCGTTCCGCCTATATAGTTAGCAGTTCTAGTAGCCCTGTGAGAAAGAGCAAAAATGCAATATAGAAAAACGGACCGCTGTCATCACCTCCTCCTAGATGCCGGCGTTGCAAAATCGGCGCCTGCATAAACACGACACCGCAGCCACCGCTCAGCGTATCGCCGCGGTTGAAACCTCCCATTGCAAACCGGAAGTGCATCGTATTTGTTGGGATAAAAATCTACACCAAATATACTCCCATTGTCAACCCCAAGTGCTTCGTAGTTTTTGGTGTAAAAATTTACACCCAATCTGCTCCCTTCGCCAACCGTAAGTCCTCTGTATTTTTTGGTGCAGAAATCTACCCCAAGTCTAACGGTGTATATGAAACCTCGATTTGGGAGCACGCTAGAGGACAAGCAAAAAACACCCATCTGGGTTGATTTGTGTTTAGTGTGTATAGCCCGAGTTCCCGGTGCGGAATCCTGGCCGCGGACCGCATTTAGATATTATCGAAACACTGACAACTATGTGCTGTGCGGCCATCAACCAAGGTTGTCGACGATAGTACGGAGCCCTTGCTATAGCCTTCCTCACAGCCCGAGCACAGTTTCAGGAGATATAGTACCCCACCTACCACACACCAAAAAACGTACTTCCATGTCCGGGAAATTGCAAACGAAACTGAAATGACAATTACAAGATTTCACTTAAGTCTGCTTAAGACCGGAAATGCGAGAGCCTTTCCTTTTCCCCTCTCCTCCCATTTTTAATTTCTTTTATTTCTTTTTTATTTCCTTCTTTAAATTTGTGTGTTCTATTTCATTGCGTATATGTTGCCTATGAACAACTGCTTAACCAACTTTTAGATTTTATTTGCCATAGAACTTATGTTCCGTCCACGCTACTCATGAACCAAGAAAGGCTTACGCATTAAAACCTAGCTTGACGTCATGGAGGCTCAGCTATTTGGCAGAGTGAGACATTCCCAGCGCTTTGATCCATAGCTTTCTTTTCATTACCTAAAGGTGTTGACTAACCCGGTCCTTGCTTCAAGCATTGAAGCGCACTTCGTATACACCTGAATGACCGCTCTCATCTACATGAAAACCCTTGCGTCATGCTAACGTGTAAGCAGCAGCTTCGTCGCAGAGAACAGGTTGATCCGCGTACTCATCTTATTTTTGAGATCGTCAAGCCAAGGCTGGACTTGTGGAATGTCGCTGATGTTGCAAGACAGCGCGAACTATGAGCAGGAGAGCTCCGCTATCCCGTGCAGGATCGTCAGTGTGCAGGTGGCGGCCGCAGCAGCTGAGTCCTGCGCACGAGAAAACGCGTTAAGACGAGGTTCTATCACCAACTTTGCGTCCTTGAGACGATGAGCGCCGACTATTGGCAGAATACGCAGAGGTGGTACCAAGTTACATCCCGTGGGAACAAATGCGCTTTCTACGCGACAGCGTACAGAGCTCGTTCCGTCGAAAAGCCGTCGGCGTCGTAGTACTGTTGCGCACCGCGCGTCGGATATCTTCGTAAAAATCTTTGTTAATATGCGTAAATTTCAACGCACGCTCAGTGAACAAAAAAACGGAGTGTACGCCGGAAATTGACCATTTGGCGTTCGAAGCGGCAACGATTCCCTACGCCACGACGGCTCGACGTTTCAACATGAAGAAAGGCGCGTCTAGAGAACGCACGGGTTTCTTAGAACCGCAACTTCGCGATCTTTAAAGAGGCGTAGATGAGTAATTATGCGCATGAAAATTACAGACGTCGGAATTAAGACAGTAAATTTCCTACGTGCTTGGCGTTAGGGTGCCTCGATGGCCAGAGCAGGAAGTGAGCGTGCTTCAATACACCCTACTTAGCGTGCAGTCGTACCGCCATCTTGTGGCGCCCACTGAATATCCCCTTCGCCATGAACGGCGCTGGCCCGACAGATGGCGCACGCTTGGGCGACATTTCTGAGCCGGAGCAGTGTCGTTGGTTTCTGAACAGGTGTGATGGAACCGCAGCCGTCTACGAGTGCTAGTGTGAAGCAGCGTCTGTGTTGTTTTCAGAGGCCTCTTAGAGACTCCGAGCGATTCGTCCAGCGGGCAAGGCGATTTCGTTCCATGAACTCGCAGGCAGCACTCCGTCCTCAAATTTTTTTTCTCTCTTCGGTTAACGATTCCATTTCTTGAGCAAACTTAACAACCATACAACAAATTGGCCGCTATTGATGTCTCCAAGTGCAGGAGGCACGACGACTAGCGCTCATCGGAAATTTTTCTCGCAGCGCAGCATAGAATAAAACTGCGTTTGCACTCAATTCACAAGAACAGGTTACGTTATACCGAACCACATGTGGGTCTACAGCGAAAGAATGTAGTTGCTCGCAACAAGGGAAGTTATAAAGAAAATCAGTGCAGCTCTGTTGCATTGACACAAGCCATTGGGCATCGCTGAGCTCGAAGTGGCGCTGTGCTACTCAACCGCTGGCGCATCCTGGCGGTAAAACAATTTCGAGCACAGCTCTTAGACACCCGCTGCTGGCTTGCGCGTTGTAGTTGCAACTGGCAGAGCTATAGCAAAGCGAACAGTACGACGAAGATTAAGAGGTGATATCGAAGTGAGGGCGAGAATTAAAAGGCAGAAATAGAGGATATCGGTGGAAGAGAGAAAGGTAGAAGCGTGCGGTGGGAAGGGCAGAAGGAAGTTGCGGCGGGCGCAGGCGAGAGGTGTCGCACTCATTTTGCCCCGGTTGTTGCGTAATTACATCCTAGACGCGTTTACTGATAGCTGTCATGTATTAGAACGTGCACCGCAAAGACATGTGCATAGTGACAGCGGTGGATGCTGCAGCAGGCAGATACCCCAGCAACCCTTCCCTTTCAGGCCGCACACATATATGACGCAAGTTGTGTCCATATCAGGCGATTCATAGGCAATTTCGGCCCCTTAATATTACGATAGGACTCCACAACTCCTAGTCTAAACTTGAGTCAGTGATGATTCTGCAATTAAACTGTCAAACATCACATACACATGGGTGTGTATGGGGGCCATTTGTGGTGTCGACGCCGTTTAACAAAGAAATGGGCACGCGGTATTCTGAATGTGCGGGCCACGCGCCTCGTGGCCTGCCGCAAATGAAGACACGTCTTTTGTAGCTTCAGCGTTCCTCCTTGAAGCAATGAAAAAAAATAGTTTGGTTATTGGGAATTGTACGGCGCAGAAGCTTTCTCACTTCTCGGTGGACACCTCATCCGCACCGTGAGTGAAGGGAGGAAGGTGGGAGTGAGAAAAACAGAGATAGAAGAAAAGGTGCCGTAGTGTAGGACTCCGAAATAATTTCGACCACTCGAGGATCTTTAGCGGAGGCCGGGTTTGAAACCGGGTACATCAGCTCAGTAGCCGAGTGCGTTGAAACAATGAGACAAACACGGTGTAACGCGTGCTCACAGGGCAGAAAACGCAGGAGAGGCACAGCGCGGCTCTACATAAGTAAGGAGCGTTCGTTTAGTGCGGTAATTTAGAGGGCTTGTGCGACAATGCGCCAATGACTTCGAATTGTAATCTCAAGAGTAACTTGAGCGTCGTCCAACTTTTCTGTCTCAATAATCGCAAAATAAAGCTGCACCGAAATTTCTGCACTAGGGAGTACCGCAATCGTAATTCAAGTTTCTTTATCACTTTTAAGTTCCTTGAGAACTGTTATACCGCCCACTGATTCCACGTCATTCGCTGTTTTGTACGCACGTGCGGCAGAAGAGCGAAAAGCAATTTCAGGCGCAAACATTTCTTGGCTGATGAGTGGTGCAGACGTAATTTGTAGACGGAAGTTTGTGCACGGAAGTTGTTCTGACAAACTGCCAACATAATTTGTATGGTAAATAAAGTAAAGTTTAAAAGTTGATTGAGCAATAGTTGATAAGCAACCTGTATGTAACGTAATAAAAAAGTAAATTACAAAAACAAAAAACAAGCAATGCCAGAAAATCGAAAGTAAAAATGAAAAGAAATAAAGAGAGCAAACTGAAATATTAAAAATTACATATAAATGAATGATAAATGCAGGGAGAAAGACAGGACCGTGAAAAACATTCGCATTTCCGCTCATAAGCAGACTTCCTGTATTTTTGTGGGTGTCAAGAAACAACATATACTGTAACATCAACAAGAAAATAATGAACACAAGACTCTCATTATTTCAAGCAGCGCCTGTGTAGTTTTGCAATGTGCTTGTTTTCTCACTTTACACCAGCTGAAGACAAGGAATACCCTTCTTGACAAGGAATATCCTTGATGCCGTCCAATAACTTGCATGGTACTTTTCAACCTATGTTGTTAAGAATAAACTGAATGGAAACTTACATTCAGCTCGATGTTGTGCTTGTCATAAAAGCTTAAATGCCACAGGAATCTGCACAAATGAGATGGTTTCCAGTATCATCTTGCTGACCAAGCACTAAGGAGCAATTCAGCGAGATCTTTTGTTGCTGCTAGAATTTTTGCTTTGGTTTATGGCGGTTTAACATCCCAAAGCGACTCAGGCTATTACCGACGCCGTAGTGAAGGGCTCCGTAAATTTCGACCGCCTGGGGTTCTTTAAGATGCGCCGAGTTTTGCTGCCAGAAGTGTACACTGTCAGCAAGTACCTATGAAAACATCCACAACACATTTTCACAAGTTTTTTGACATTATTCAGTGTTTACCATGTCTTAACAGGGCCAATAACAAAACAAGCACTAAAACACTAGTTGCGATCCTGAATGTTATTTGAATCGTTCTCTTTCCATTATAACGACGACCGATAACAATATTCACAAACTACTCTCATCAAGTGCAACGACGTTTCCGTCTGAACCTGAGTAATGATGTGCTATCGCTCCGGGTAGCCTGAAAATGGGTCATGTAAACACACGGGCCACATGGGAGCAGAAGTGAGTAATGTACATAGTCTTCAGGTTTTATGCAATTCACATGGGGTCCCCCAGGTAGTTCTTTGTCACCTTATTGCCACTCAAGCATTTCAACAAATCGAAACGGCGCGGTGTGTTTGTTTTTTCTAGCGAGCCATCCCGACGTATTATGAAAGAAACTCTGCAGGCGTAACCCTGCATCCCAAACTCAATCTAATGAAATTCTTGAATGACGCACTTGACATTTCTGTGCCCCAGCATGGATTACAGCCATGACATGACCACTAAACCAACTCATCTCGACAATGTGACCTTTCACTGCATGTCTGATGGTCTGAAAAGGAATAGCCTTGAGCAGTAATTCTTTGAAGTTTCCTCGCGGGTATATAGGCATAAACAGCAGTACCATGCCGGTGAGAGTGATAACTGTCCTCACCTCCGAACACCGGGTGAAGACGTCAAAGAGTCTGTTGCTCCGAAGGCGGTTTGCTGCCGAGTGCCACCACAGTCGACCGGTTGCCCAGCGCGTTCAGGACCAGGTGCCCGGCAAACGGAACAGGCTCTCCAATAGGAAAGATTTGCAGCAGATATTTTTGTCACCTGCGAAGGGCCGTGCGGTTAAAGTTGAATTTACCTTGCCGGCGCGGAGATTCCACCTACCGTTCCAGCGACCTGCGCAAGGAAGGAAGGAAGGAAGGAAGGCCTCAGACGTTGCTGGCACATACCCACTACGGGGGAGTGGCCAAGACACAGGCGGTTATTTACTGGATACAGGAAAGTTTTGACGGGAAAAGGAGTGGTAATCCTTGCATGCGGGGCGCGCGCTTTAACAGGTTCTTTTTCTTCTCTGCCGCTCACAGAGCTTAGTGGCAGAAACTAGCCGCGGATGTCAGAAAGTGTCGAAGAAAGCTTGGAAGCTAATCCGTGCTGCACATGGTTCAACTTACTGCAAATCAGGCAGTAACGTACTTTAACAGTACGTTGTGTTGTGCAAGTTGGAAATGATTCATCTTGTGGACCAGCGCAAAAATGATAACGGACATAGGAAACAGAAGACTACACGGGCGCTGCCTAGCGACTAAATTTTATTGGAAAATACGCGGGAAATAAATAAGGTTAAAAACCCACTAAACCAGAAGAACAACAAAAAAACACATATCGAGGATTACACAGCGGATGAAAAACTTTTATCTTGGAAGGCTATCTAGTTTCTCTGTAATGCCACGGATTTTGTTTGCCACACACGTGTGAGTGTTCTTGGCAATGCAATGAGCTTCAAAGTTTTCCCTGCGAACCTGATTGCTGCTGCAGTATCGGATCTCAGCACTAGGCAAATCAGGCAGGCGAAGGTCTTCATTTTTATATTTCGCAGAGCCCGACGATGAAATTCGGAGCATGTGAAACGGGCCTTCGTCGGCATCAAAAGCGGCCGAATTCGCTTCGCTCGACGGATTTTCGGACAAGTGTGAACGCGCCCTTAAGCCAGTGTCGTCGAAGCGTGAACCGAATGTTTGGCTAAAGGACAAACGAAACTAGATACGTTGTGTGCAGGAGTGAAGAATGCGATGGGGCTTCACCGGGACCTGTTTTTCACTGTAAAACCCATAAGCCAGACATTCCGTTCCGTGCGGTGGTCTCTGAACGAAACACATGGCAATACGAAGTGCCTGGCCACCTGCAGAAGTTCCTGAAAACTTTGAAGTTCGAAGACGCCTTTCTTGTCCCAATCTCAGCATCAGTGGTGAAGTTTTTGAACATTCTGAATACCGGTCAGTGTTCAGCGCTTAGCGTAGACGTCGAGGACGTGTTCTATTCCCTGCTGCTCGCGAACATTATGAAGTGCGTCCAAGAGTGCATCATCGAGCACAACGATGAAGTCGCATTTAGGAATGCTTGCGGCATTTGAGTGGAGTGTCTGTTACTGCCGGGAAGAAAGAAAGGAAACTGCACAGGCCTGCCCACTGGCTCAAGCCGAGCCACAATTGCTACCACGTGCAGATAGAAGGAGAGTTGAAAGAGGGGATAGAAAGACAGGATAGTAAAGACGCGCTAAAGACAAGGCCGATCCCGCAGGTAGTGCAATAGCGGGCCAACCGGTGGTAGGAGTGAAGCATCCTTCAAACTCCCGGCCACATTTTCAAAAATAAGTCCAACTTGGACCCATAACAGATACTCCACCAGTCCGGACACAGTGGAGTGCTTCCTCGAGCATCTCTCTTCCACTGACCTTTCGTCGTATCTCTCTTCCATTGTCCTGTCGTGGGATAGCAAAGTCTTCGTACAAAAGTCCGGAGTGTGCATTGGTTCTCGCATTGCACCTATCCTTAGTGACATCTTTCTCTCGAAGGTGGATAGGTTTCTGAAAGCGGACTTGGAAAATTTCACCTCAGCTGTTTTCAGGTACGTCGACGACTACCTTTTGTGCATCAGAGAGCCGAGCAGCACTAGGACGGCACCGGACATACTAAAGATATTTAAGGAAAGGGGACAACGGCTTAACTTTACTTTTGAGTTGCCAAAGGATGGGTCCTTACGATATTTGGACTTAGAGTTGAGGCTAGCCAACCGTCATGTTTGTTGCATGTATTCACCAAAGGCCGAAAGCCTCCTCTCTCCTTCAGTTCGCGAAACTCCAGACTGGTGAAGGACGGGTTAGCGGTGTCATTCCTGTCAACTGCCCTAGAAATGTCATGTCACCCCCGAATCGAGGAATGTTTCCTTGGGCAGATAGCCAGACTTCTTGAAGCAGGACATAAAGAAAGGAACATTGCCCGGTTAGCATAACGAATGTTGTGCAAGCTGAAGGTAAAGGCGGCACCTCTCCCTCCGGGGCAGTAGGAAGAAGAAATAATGAAGGACGCGTGCATCCCGTACATACACGGTGTCTCACATCGTCTGAAGAAGATCGCTGCGCGGCAGAATGTGCAGGCGGTTTTCACCGCCAAACATAATGTTTGGAAGATATGCGCCGCAGCGCACAGGAAGCTGGAGCCAGCTTCGTCCAGAAAAGGATTTCGGTAGTGCACAGTATCAAACACACAAAAGTCCATGAACTGCAAGAAAGGAGTCGTATATATGGTTCCTTTGTCTTGCGCAATGGTTTATTATGGCCAGACGGGAAGGTGCATTAACATCAGGCTGAAAGAGCACGAGAATTCGCTCGACATCTAAAAATCTCTTTCCTAGCTCTAACCCAGCGCAGCATTGGCGCGTTTGAAAAGATGAAAACGACGACCCTTGCCTGCTTGATTTGCATAGTACTGAAATCCGATACTGCAGCAGCAGCAGTAATCTCGTGGGCAGGGAAATCTTTGAAGCTTATTGCATTGCCAAGAACACTCACACGTATGTAGCGAAACTATCCGTGGTATTAGAGAAATGAGACAGCCTTCCTAGATATGAGTCTTCCATCCGCTGTGTATCCTCGATGTGTCTAATTTTTTTTGTTGTTGTTCTTCTGGTTGAGTGCGTTTTAACCTTATATATTTCATGTGGTTTTACAATAAAGTTCAGTTGCTAGACAGCGCCCGTGTCGTCTTCTCTTTCCAAGGTCCGTTCTTCGTTTTGCGCAGGTCCACAATAAGAATCAGTAACGTACATTTATCACTCTCCTTTAGTGCTTGAATTACGTTAGCCCCTATAGAAGCAGATAGGTTTCTCGAAGTTATCTTTGTCTACTATTCTTTCCTCTCATCTCATTCTTTCAGCTCACTTCGAAAACGCAGAACATGTAGCATCTAAGCCTACATAATTAGGCAGCAGAGGTGGGCCAACAGATGCGCGTTTTTCGCCAGGCATCGAAAAAAAATCCATGATTTCTGTGGGAGATATTTTCACCTTGTACAACATCTTCCTCTTTACCTTCTCTGTCCTCCGGTGTAACTGGACAACCTCACCTACGAGGCTGTGCACGCAGTATACACAATACTAGGTCATTAGCAGTGCCCAATTATTGGAGGGTTTAGAACAGGAATCGAATAATATAAATCGGGTATTCGTATTCGTTTTGAAAACTCTGTACCCTATGTACTCTAAACACTCAAAAAGGCACGAAAATTGCTGTCAAATAACTACCCATAAGTACATTCCCAGCAATCTCTTTTTCGCGAACGAGACCAGGCGAATATCCCCGAAGTCAGCATAGCGACACTCCGCCTTCTAGCAGCGTCCTGTTGGCTTGGAACTACTTCAGGGGTATATTTCGTAACCTGCACAATACATTCACACGATCGCGTATCGTATCTTACGTTCTATCTCTTGCAAGAAGTTAGTATTTCATGCTATATGGAAAAACAAAATTATCGTTGTCGAACAAGAAACAATTATCCCTCTCCATTAGAGCATATTTCAATTATGAAATGAAAATCACGTAATTCCCAGAAGCAAGGATTGTGCTTCAGCCTGAAAGATTACTCGTTGAAACCAATCATTTACGCCTAGTATTTTCTGTTTTATTCTTTCAAAATAAATGTTCCATCACATGAAGCTAAAGATGCGTCCTAATAACTGCATCTAAGCTTCACTATTCAAGGTTCTGCTCGATATTCGAAGCCGACTAATAGCTTGGCCGTCGTATTCGAAACTTTTGATATTCGCAAGCCCCTAGTTGTCATGTATAAAGTGCGAGTTTAATATAGCGACACTGAGGACGATTCCATTCAATTTTCGCTCTGAGTAAGAAACATTTCTAATGCTCTTTGTGGCTGTATTGTTTGCTCGGAAGCCAAAGAGCCGCGTGTTGCTGAAAGGGAGATTTTTTTCGCGCCACCCAATTTTCCCAAACAACGAGTTCACACAACCACACATCGTGTCCTGAACAGTGCTGTAGCAACTAATCGGCTCATTATACTCATCTGGGTCCCTGCGCACTGAAGACATGCGGATAATTCGGCCGCACGCAATCACACCCGAGGACTCGTCGACCGTGCGGTGGACGGCCTCCCCTCGTTCCGCGCAGTGCCAGAGAACACATGAAGACATACCACGAAATTACTCTCCACTACCCGGGCTCCCGACTATTTCACTCCTTATAAAGGCCGAGCAAGTCATTTGTTAACGGAATCAGACCGACAGTTCTCCGAGCCCCTTCCTGTATTCTCTCATGCACCCAGGGAACTATCATCCGGCCTGCAATTTGTGTCAACACCCTAAAACACATGGCTATCACATACTTAGAGCCTGCCCAAATAATTCAGCTCCCCCTTCTCGGAGACTCGACAACCAGGAGAGATGGGAGGCCGTGCTTCACAGCTCGCAGCCGGTGGTTCAGCTCCGGATGGACACCTGGGACATTGAGGTCGCCAGGGCTCACGGGCTCCTATCCACCTTGCGCGACCGCGAGGGCCGACCTGTCTTTTAACCCCTCGTTGTCCTATCTTCACCCTCACCGGCTTCCTGGCAAAGGTTGCTGCATAAAACGTTTTCCTCCTTACCAGTCAATTCCAGTTTAAATGGAAAAGCAGGGATTTCAGGGGCCTGTTTTACCCACCCAAATCATATTCAGCGCAGTGGAAGAATAGGCGTCCGCAGAAGAGTGCACATAAGTGAGGAATTATAAATGGTGGTCCTAGAATTAGGATTTAGCTTTTCCAAGTGATGAAGCAGTTATATTTTTCTCTAATACCAGTGTGTTGGATATTAGGAAACATGAACTTCAGTGCATGATGCGGTAATGAACGGCAGCGTATGGGTCCTGAATATGCGTTTCATTCTATAGAATTCGGGGAAGAGTCTCAAATTTCACCTGCTAACAAGCTGTCTTGCCTATATACGCCAATCGCTCCAAAAAATAGGCCCTGTGATTTCATTGAGCCACAGTTTTGAATACCGGGACTGATGGTTCATGCCAAGTAGTGTATTGACATTCGGAAAGCCAGCGTTCAGACGAAGCCGATGGTCGAGTTTCCAGACGACGAGCTGATCGGTGCAGGTCAGTAGTATGAAAGAATTCGAAATTATGGGATATTGGGCTCCAAAACAGATTCCATTGGGCATAGAGTATTATCGGGCAGGGATGAAACGCGAGCACGGGACCGCATGCCCCTTGGTGCGTTCCCGTGTCACACTGCGGAAACAACAGTATATAGCTTTAGTCGTACCGTACAGTAAACACGGCAAATAGGGCAACTTCTACCGTATGGCAAACGTTGGCTCGGCAAGCCTGGCATCGGTAGCAATGCCAACGCGTTGCCTTATTTGGCGTACGGCTGTCCGCTTACACTCTACCGCTCTACTGGCATCAACCAAACACGCTCGCTAACGATCTGTCAACAAGTTGCCTAACCAACTCGTTCCACAACTTCTTTTCACATTGCACGAGCGGCAGAGAAGCAAGACAGGTTGCCGCGGTGTTGCCTCGGTATGACAGTTTTCGGAAACGGGAACAATAAACAAACAGCTTTCGTGGACCCGGTTTGCTCTGTTCGCCGGTCGGGCGAGTTTCATGGAGACACCGCACTAACCATTGCAAAGCAAGCACTTTGCGATGATTCACCAATTTTGTGTCTTTCATGAACGTCGCTTCCAAAGTGGAAAAAAGAGCCTTTCCTTTCTTTCCAATGGTGTCTGCCGCGGTACGGCGTCTTGCAGGCGGTCGCATACAAATGGGAAGGCGGCCGTGGCCACCGTCGGTCGGCGGATGCAGCCGCCGTGGAAGAGCACATTTCCTAGAATCCCCGTCGCATTCTTGTGAGCAAGCGTACACTTCTTACGAATGCGGCTATGTAGGGAGGCAAAAGAAATACCTTGTGCCTTGTGTAGGAACTGCCTCGGCCGCGATCTCCAGCAATTTCTTGACGGGGTTGTGCGCAACAACGAACAGTGCAGGAGCCGGCAGGCAAGCGTTCCAGTTGTTCGCGTCCATTTTTTAGTACTCTGACCGGGTGCAACAAAATCGACATATCTGCCGAGAATGTGGCGTGACTTGCAGTGATGTGTACTTATGATTATACGTCTTTTTATTATACTTTAATAGCAAAGAAAGCCCGCTGGGATGGTAATGCGTTGTGGAACAGCAGCGCAAAATATGAAATGCGTAGGAGTAGGCACAGGACAGATAAAGTAGACGCCTGTAGCCCGCGTTTAATTTTCTCGCATGAAGTTTACGAAAACGCCCTACTCAGGCGCCCTTCGCAGCCAGTCCATTCATTTGGAGCGCGGTTTCTTCTGCGGAGGCGGCTCATTGTCAGAATAAGTATCGACGACGCAGTATTGCAGCAAGGCTACTGCTGAGCAGCCGCGCACGGTGCTGGTTCGTTAGATATTCTGCAAAACCGCCAGTACCTACGGCAGCGCAAGGTGTCTCCATTTTTCGCGACTGTGTACACCCAGCAATCGCGCACGGAGGAAGGCGCGCGAGCAAGAGAAAAGAAGCGGCGAGGAACGCGACAGGAGTGGTTTTTCTGGTGTGACAGAGAGTTTCTGAAGAAGTGGCACACTTGTGGCCCACATATGATCACGGTCGCAAGCTACCCATTTCCCAATTGTTCGTGTTGACGCAGTGTGACATGATCGCCAACGCGACGCAACCACTGTTTTGTCGGACAAGTTGGCCGAATGTTTCCGAAGTGTAACTCGGCCCGCGACAACTTCCCGACGTGTGCGGTGAATTCGCGGCTTTACCCCCAGTCGTTCTATATGCAGTCATCGCTCGACTTATCGCAGTTTCGTGATCCCCGCCTATAGGCAAGCGTCATGTTACCAACGAAGGGCGATGTTCACTGCTCGCCGGGGAGGTGAAAAGTTCGCTCGGCGCCCTTAGGAATATATGGCAAAACAAGTTTTTGTAAGCAGTTTTCTGATTTCACAGTGCACATAAGATGTGTTGCGTCTGTGAAGAACAACAGAGTTTATCCTAGAATGCATTCTGAAACTATGAAGCATCATTTTGGAGACGATGTGTATTTAAAACACCTCGTAAAGCGCGCCTGGGGTTGAATCCCAGATGGGGCTACGAGGCGGTTGGGCGGCATAAAGAAACACATGTAAGTGAAACTCACCAAATTATATTTCTCGTTTCACCGACCACTCATGCAGGCTGCCCTTCGTTAACAGTTGGCGAGTGCTTCGAACAAGACTGTGATAAGGTACGCTTCATAGCTTAGAATTAACATTTTTTAAAACGCCACGATACATGTGCATTGGGATGCCGGACATGCCCTCAAAAGGCGCTTCATCCGCTAGGTGCTTCCCTGAATCGCACAAGCTTCTTGTGTAGCCTGACATTTCTGCCGCACGCGTTACATTCTCTCGCAAATACTGCCGTTCAATCGGTGGCTTTGGCTTATGGCTCATGGCTTATGACGGTTTAACGTCCCAAAGCAACTCAGACTATCAGGGACGCCACAGTGAAGGGCTCCAGAAATTTTGACCACTGGGGTTTTTTAACGGTCACTGACATCACACAGTACGCGGGCCTCTACAACTGAGCCTCCGTCGAAATTCCAGCGCCACGGCCGGGGTCGAACCCGCGTCCTTCAGGTCAGCAGCCAAGCGCCATTACCACTTAGCCACAGCGGCGGGTCTATCGGTGGCTAGGTTTCCATTGAAGACAGTCCTCAAATCGCCCGATAACCATTGTTATCAAAACGGACGATGCACTGGTGCTGCACATTTAAGTGACGCTGGCGCGCGCCTGACCAGGATGTTTCCGGGGGTACCTGTTCTGCACCATTTGCTACAGTGCATGGTTTTCTTTCCTGCACTTGCAATGATGTTTGAGAACTTCTTTTACGAGCGTTAGCTCTTACTCGTCATGTTTCGAGATTTCGTGGGGTGTGGTACCACCCTGCGATCACAGCGCCATCTGTGGCAGCAACTAGAAAAGAGCACATGTCTCATTGAGACTTGTAGCACCATCTACAATAGCATTTTCTAAACAACTATATGCCGCGCGCCAGTGATGTCGTCACGGTCCAATATGGTGAATAGAGGTGGAGCTATGTGAGTACGACGTCAGGGGACGAAATGGCGGCATAGATTTTCTTTTTCAATCCAGAATGGCGGTCATTAAATTTGGTTTTCCCTTCCATTTCTTTCCCTTCCCCTTCCCCCCCCCCCCCCAAAAAAAAAAAAGTCCTATAACGTGAGGAAACCTGTCCTATTACGAGGCCGCTATATGTGTACACTGATGTGACTTATGTTTCTGAGAGGAAGAAATAAAAGGAAAGAGCACGAGCCTGCCTTTTGGCTCAAGGCAAGTAGCTGGAGTAAAGGATAGGAGAGCAAAGAGTGAAAAGAAAAGACGCGCTGCGCTAATATGCCCCGGTCGAATTCCGGATACAGTGCAATACCGGGCCGACCCGTGCCAGAGTGCTTCAAGCCAAGCACTCCGCCATATTCCAAAAAGAAGTTTAATATCTTATCTCCAAGGACCCGCTGCAGATATTAAATCGGGCATCAGGTATTAGGTATATATACTTATGTACTTCCAAAGTACATATATGTGCACAGATTCCTTCCGCTTTATATACTCCGACAGGAAGGGGCACCTATCCGGGTTCAATTGTGTATCTAAATTTGTCGGCAAATAAAGGCCTATTCTTTGTGGTATAGAAAAAAAACACAATTATCTAATAGGCAAAGGTAGTATATATGCGATTACTAATTGAAGCGTTACCATATCGCACAGCAAGCCGAATGCTAAGCCCACCTTGACCCCCCTAAACGAAGCGAATTCCGTTTGAGATGCATCTTGTAGGGGTGTAACTCGACAACGGACGCGTTCTTCTTCGCTCTCTTCATCTAGTAAACCAAACAGCTAACGCTCGTTACTTCAACGTGTTCTAGACGGTGGTGGCCTTTTTTTCAGGTAATGCTGTTTAGGCTGTCTAATTTTAATGACTGTACTGGTGATCGAATGTAGCGCACGCAGCGGCATGCCGGACTACACGAGAAGCCTGCGCTATTAGGGGAAGCATCAAGCTGAAAGAGCGCCTGTTACGGGCATGTCCGTCTTCATAACATATTTGTATCCTGGCGTCTTAAAGGTATACCTTCCAAATAATGTTGCATGACCAAATCAATTAACCTTCTGTGAACAAACCATAAACCCTCGGCCCTCAGTCCCCAGCAGATGCGGAGCAATTGGACAAGGCGGCGGTCAGACATGCGACGCAGCGGAGGGTGCTAAGAATCTCTGTCTCCGGACAGCTAGGCGCGCATGGGAATCCTAACCTGGCGACATTTAACCCTTGACCATTATACAGTGAGGCTAGCCTAGCAGTGCTGTTCGAGAAACTTGCGAGTATTGAATGAAATGTCATAGCGCTTAGTGAGGTTTACTGTGCTATCCTGAATTTGTTTACAGACAAGAACTTGGTGTTGCATTCCTCATCAATAAGTATATAGCTGGCAACACAGAGGAGTTTTATGCTACTAGCGAGAGGGTGGCCGCTGTTGTAATTAGGCTCAATAGGAGGTACAAGCTGAAGGTAGTGCAAGCATATGTGCCTACATTCAGCCATGATGACCAGATCGTTGAAAGCTATACGAAGAGGTGAAATCGGCAATGAACGAATTAAAATCACAGTACACTGAACTGGTGGGCGGCTTCAATGTGAAGGCAGGGAAGAAGAAGGCAGGCCACCAGGTTGTCGGCAGCTATAGGGTCGTTCTAGGAATAGCAGGGAAAGTTATAAATTGTAGAGGTCGCACGGCGAAATAATTTATGGATCATGAATACCTTCTTCCGCAAACTATAGAACAAGAAATTGACGTGGTAAATGTCTAGTGATGAAACTAAAAATGAAATAGACTTCATACTATGCGCTCATCCTAGCATCGTGCACTTTCTTCGAAAAGTTGCGTTGTGGCGATCAGAGAATGGTAAGGTCTCGAATTAGCTTAGACATGAAGAGGGAACTGAAGAAACTAGTGAAGCTGAAGCTCGTCAACGAGTTGGTGCTAAGAGAAAAAGTAGACGAATTCAGGATATCGCCGCAGAACACAAATTCGGCTTTAAGTGAGGAGGGAGATCCTAATTTTCAAATAATTAACGATAATCTGGCAGGAATCATTACGGAGTGCGCAGGAGAAGTAGGCGGTAGGATGGTTAGACAGGATACCGTCCAGCTCTCCCGGGAGACGAAAGATCTGATTAAGAAACCACAAAGCATTGAACCCTCTAACCCCACTGACAGAATAGACCTGTTTTTAGGAAAAACCAGCATGATTTATGCTAGCATTCATAATTGACATGTTGGCGATAGTACCAGGCATACCGGGAAGAAAGACTTTCATACTGGAACGTGCTGGCACTGCCGGACATTTGTTCGGAGGCTTACCGGGCATGGCGGACACGATGGTGGCCATTTGACAGTATTAGTTTGTCGGAGGAGAAAATGTTGGGAGGGTAGTTAGGCACAGAAAAAACGATACTGGACATGCGGCAACTCATAGCGGCGACAATGGCTTCAATGTTGGGAGGCTTGTTGACTGCTCGGCACAGTAGATGGTATTGGGCAGGTGGTGGTGAACAAAGCTGTATTGTTGAATGATACTGCCTGCGACTGCATTTTACATACTAAATTTTTATTTCTTCTGCAACAGAAGCAATGTCGTGCACAAAGCATGCCCCAACTGCACCAAATCGCTGCAGCTGTTGGGGTTTGGCCAATTTAAACGGATGCGATGAATATTCCCAGCGTGTTCACAGCTACGGGAAGAGTCGGAGGCGACTTTGTTGCATCTGCATTGCAGCAGCAAGCTTTCTAAACTATGTGTTGGTCTAAATTGCGACGAGCTAAGTCAAGTGTGTATAGAAGCAACCACTCTGCGCTGGGGCAGAAAAGAAATTGTGTGATTGGTAACCGCATCGAATGGAAAGGTGATAGGCGTAAGCTGCATATGCAAGAGAACGAGCTCACAGACTGCAAACGAGCAGTGGAGGTCAGACACATGATACTACCACTTACAGTTGCCGGGTCTCCGTATCTCGAGTCAGCTACGAAGAATTTAATTTAGTTTAGTTTATCGTGGTTTAACGTCACAAAGAGACTCATTCTACATGACGGACGCCGTGGTGAAGGCCCAGGCTCTGGAAATCTCGACTACCTTGGGTTCTTTAACGTGCACTGACATCGCACAGTACACGGGCCTCTAGAATTTTGCCTTCATCGAAATTCGACAGTAGCGGCTGGGATCGAGCCCACGTCTTTCGGGTCGGCAGCCGAGTGTCATAACCACTGATCCACAGCGGCAGCCTATGATGAATTTGGAAACGACGCTTTGTTTTGGTTACTGCCTACGGATGAGACTACAGCGCTTGTCATTGATCTAGAGCCGCAAAAAAGAGAACACACAAAGTGAGGCGCAAAAAAAATTGAGAGAATTCTGCCACTGTGTGGCATGACGATCTGCGATGAACTTAGTTTTGAAGGTTTCTGTCGTCATAATCAAAATATTTTTTATGTTCTACCGCCTGGATACCTTTCTATAAAACATGTGAAGACTATGACTATGCAAGGAGAGCAAGGCTAAAATCTGAGCAAAATGCAGGGCATATAATTTCGCAACTTCGAAGCAGCGAAGATCTTGAATTCTTCGATCCTGAAAAAGATTCTGAAATGACAGCGTCACGCATATGACCTTGCTAAATCAGAATCAATCACCTAGTTCAACCTAGGCTGCATGAGCTCGGTGTTCACTGCCATCTGATAAAAAGCTGGCGTTTTTATCCCATGCATCGATAACATATCTTTTCCTTCAGCAGCATATACATGCATGCGAACCACAGAAAATAAAATACTATTGGGAGTTCGGCACTTGTTCTTGTTTACTGTCACATTCTTTGTTCAGTATTTTTGTGCTGCGGTCGCCAAAGCTGTAGTTGTCCTGTCTGGTGCAATGATTCTTGGTTGTCTTCACATCTTAAAAGGCTATGAAACATTTGCTAGCATGCTTGAAAACTCAGTGTAATTTTTTTATCATTATTCATTCAACATAAAACAAGGAAGCCAAAAACTGAAATGTCACGCTGCGTGAAAAAAAAAAGAGAAGAAAGCTCCTGCTCACGATGACTTTCTTTTCCAGTAACTGAAGAGATGCAAAAAGTACACAGTGCATTAAACGTCTGCCCATTTTATATTTTTCTGAACTAAGTAGTTTGTGCTGATTTTAGTAAATTAAATAAAAGAAGCAAGGCGGGTTCACATATAAAGATGGCAGGGACTTAAAAAATGGTTATACCCTACAGTCGAGTTATATCATTTTGGCAATGGCCCGTGCCAAATTTAGATTTTTACTTCGTGTCGGGAACTCTCAACTATGGTTTAACATCGCTTTTGGTCTATATCAGCGAAGGTCAAATTTTTAGACTGACCTGGCCTAATAATAATAATAATTATTATTATTATTAGGCCAGGACCTGGCCTAGGCCTGGCCAAATTTTTGGAAATGAGCCTGGCTAAATTTGGGGGATCACCACAAACACGTGTTAGCCATGTCAAATTAGTTTGGGCATAAATTTTGATCCGAATCCATACCAGAAAATTTAGAGCTGTGGGGCGGCCCATATTTGGAAATGACCATTATCATCGTACTAGTCAGAGTCAAATTAGCCGTAATGTCCATTTTGCTCCAAAAGCAAGAAAGTACCGTTTTGGGGGTTGGGTTTTTTTTACTCAAAATAGCATATATATAAATGGGCGACTGAAATAAACAAAAATAAACGAAAACTCCAGAAAAGCCTAGAAGACACTCAGAGAACACAAATACAGCAACCATAAAAGAAAATGACCTCAATATATTACCGTCTGCCATGATGTCATGCAAGCCATAACCCGGCATCCGTTGTGTGTACTTTCTTCGTTTGTGTGTTTATGTCGCTGGTACGATGTCTCATAATTCTACTCTCTGCAGCGTTCTGTGTGCTATGAAGCAATGTCTGCCAGGCTATCAAGACAAAAGCACGGAGCAGTTACGAAACGTTCCATTTGGCTGACAGAAAATCCTGATTCAGGAACTCGTTTCACACTTTCTAGCTACAACCATGCTCTTAAATTGTGTCAAAAGGATGGAAGTCAAGGACTTCCATTCTACTTGCTCTGCTGTCGGCACACAGCACACCTTGGAATACATCGTTTGTATACTTGGTGTCAAAGCTGAAAGAACGTATTTTGCGCGACCATTAATATTAAAGGAAACCCAAATATTTTCTTTAATTGAACACACCGCACTAGACAACTATTGTCACCTCAAACTTGAGATGTGTACCATGGGCACTAAGAGAGTATTTGGAATTTCCTTAATTATTCCCACGTAGATAAAAAATTTGACAAGGCAATGGTAGCGCACGAAAGACAATAAAATCAAATTACAAAATAGCGACAACATCACAGCACTTCCTCACACACACGCCACTGACTTCTTTCATGAGGCATTTCTAGAGAACACTGACACAAGGCTAGCTTTGTGGATCCTTATGCATTTGAAATGAGTTCCCCATAAGGCAGCTATGGACTTACCAAAGTAAGGAAAATTATTCAATAATATCTGCAAAATATAATACAATAAACTTTATTTTAGGTACGTTTTAAATTATGCGGCATAGCAAGCATCCTCTAGCCATTCAGTCGTGCATTGAAGTTCTTTCTTGTTCCTAAAATGTAGCAGAATACACCTGACAGCTCATCAGCTTCCGTGTTGATTGCTACCAGCGACATCTTTAATGACATTTTAGCTGCATTAGACAAGTCATGCCGACATCACCTGCTGCCAGTGCCATTTATAGCTAGGCTTCCTGGATAACTGGAGCTGAGCACACAACCATGTTTGGCTGAGCAGCAGTATACCAATCACTGTGATGATGTAATCCTCACCGCTAGCCACAATGAATGCAAAAAAATAGAAATTTCCTCACTGAGAGCACTTTTTCTTTAAAGGAATGCAAATAAATATGCGTACAAAGTAATTAACAGTCTCGAGACCCGGAACTCCAGTTTCTGGGCTGAAATGAATGCCCGTTTTAGATTATATTTTGTGGTGAATAATGTGCAACAAAGCAACGATGTTGAAATAAAGACAACATGCATCTACTGCAGCAGTATGCCTTCAGAGGCTAGTTAGCACCCTGTTTACCATTCTGTAAATTTGTGCATTTTATATTCATTTCCTTTATGATGAGTGAAACTTTGATGGAGGCGTAGTGATTTGTGTTTTGGTGTTTGTACTATCGCTGTGCGTATAGTGTTTATATGTGATGCAAGAACAGCGAAGGTGTGGGCAGAGGCTGGGGTGCGCACCAAGACTGCTTTCATTTTTTCCCCTTCGAAGGGCATGTCAACAATACTCCGCGTGCAAAGCTGTATATTCTGCATGTGCTGCTCAGTGGTACTAAATAAGGGCAGTCCTTTCTTTTATTTTCCTAACAGAGAAAAGTCATGCATATGCAACACACTTTCTACAGGTGTCTATCCTCTAAAGCCCTTGCAATCCTACATTTCATCTTCTTTGAGGCAAGTGCTTTCTAAAAGCAGTGTGATGACTGATTAATTTGTTGTAGCGAACCATTTGCAGCTGAAGCCGCACAATGATGTTTCCACACCTAAAAACAAAGGCTGAATGAGCCCAAAGCGGGCTAAGCGAATGGGGACAATTCCCAAACGTGTTGCGAGGCATATATATATTGAACATGAATATCGAACTTCATGAATATTAAACTTAATGCCCAGCACTGTATGCATACAGTGGTGGGCAGCGGAGAACAACGTTGTTCCGAATTTTCTTAAATAAAAAGCATAAATCTACTCTAAGAACAAACGTTAATTGAAGTCAGAGAGTCAATTTTGAACTCCTAAATAGAGATGCTCAACTGTCTTTGTTTACACCCAAATTAGTCACCCAAAGCGATACAATGTGAGGCATGAATTATTGCAGTAAGCCGTGTATCTACGTGTGCAAGAGTTGAAGCTACACCTGCATGAAAAGTTCGTTACAGGTTAACCGCTTAATCAGTTCTGAATTACCACAGAAAACATAAAAAGGGTATGTCGTGTTAAATTCTGACTGGAAGGTAAGCTGGCACATACTGAGCCAGGGCAGCTAGCGATCGTGTAATTGGCAGCGCCATGAAATCTGAAGCTGCTCCACGCGAGCTGGATATCTGCATAGCACGCGCGCGTTGACTGCATACGAGGAATTGCGGTCTTTATGCTACCACTTCCACGCTGACTTCTACAGTATCCCTACTTGCGGCTGCCGACAAAATAATTCGGAAGCGACGCCACGTCTTTATAACGAAGGGACTGCAGCTAAGAAACTTTGGAATGCACTAAACATCTCAATAGATGCATCGCAGACCCCTCTTTCCTCCCAAAAAAAGAGAGAGAGAAGACGTAGAAAGCCGCAGGGAAAACGAAAGTGGACAGAATTCGTACTACGCGAATGCGTGTTGCTGATCTATCAAGACACTGTTTCCTCAAGCATTAATTCTGAACCGCCATCGAAGCATAAAAATATCGTTCCATCGTTAGCTTTTCCGCGCGATATTAGTAGCTGCTGGCAAATATGCGCCCTCGAAAGCGGTAGAATACCAGCAAAAGTCTGTGTGTAAACTTTCCTTGTGCCCGTCGTGAGGAAATACTAGTCTTTTCGCAAAACACCGACACTGAAACTCAGCATCGCTTTTTTTCCCCGGCAGGGAGCCAGGCCAGCCAGAGGCCTTCGTCACCTCCATCACTATACCGTAGATGTTATTTTCCCGTCTATTATGGCGTGCGCGCCAATTTGCGCATGTGTAGCGAGGACGGGTTTTCAGTGTTTTGTGCAGTACCGTCCTGCATTGTAGTGTAGCTCGTGCACGTATGTAATCACAGAAGTGTGTAGTAAACGCGCCGTACGTTGCATACCGGGTCAGTGGCAGCCGACGAAGCTTCTTCCACTCAGTGTGCCCTTTGTTCTAGGTCGTCGCAAAGAAGATCGGTGCTCAGTCTCACTTTTGAAATCGCAAAGCATGGACGTTGTTACTGTGCTTCTTATGTTATAGAATGTGCTCATTGTGTAGCAGTTCTTGTGCCCATGTCTGCGCCAATGGTTCGGTTCCGATGACTTCGACACGAAGGGCGTTTTCAAGGTAAGAATGCTCTGTCTAGACTCGGGCGCAGCTTTCTGTGACGTTGTTGCCTCTGAAGGAATGACTATGCAGCGGAAGCTACGAGCTCTCACCCCCGGCTCATAGGCACGTGTCGTTGGTTCGTGAGCGCGTGCGTGCATTGCGCTTGTGGGGGCCGGCATTTCGCGCTCGTATTTTCTGCTTCGCAGCCACAGAAAGCTGTCACAGATTATAATATATGCTACGTACCTGTTGCGAATCCGTTGAACGGAAACTTTAGTGCGCCTATTTAGCACAATCTAAAATTTCTCAGCACAAAAGTAAGTGGCAACGAGGGTACTTGCAGGTCAGTTGTCAAATGCTGCGATTGTGCAACTCACCGAGTTATTCTCTTGCAATGTTTATCACTAGCTGAAAAGATGCATTGCCATTCGGCGCATGCCCTTTCAGTGCGCTTGTGTGGTGCTTTTCACAAAAGGAATGCCATAAAATACAGAAATGGGCTTCTCTTTCCAGGCTCTTAGTATGTGGAGAAGCTTCAGCGCAAGTCTGTCTACAATTTGCTAATCACTGTTATAAATTGAACACTCATTTGTCAAAGTTTTTGTGTTTTTGCGTCTTTTGCTCGTGTAAATTTTCATCATGGTCGGAATATAAAGGGCGTCACGTCTGTTGCGTGCTACAATGCGCAATTAATGCCTGCTGAATCCTTTCACACATACTCGCATTTTGTATGTGCTGCCTTGATTATTCTGGGGTTTACTTGTTGCTTTAACAGGTATTGGCAGTGTTCATGATGACAGGAGTACTAGCGGTGACAGACTACAATTTAGGGGAGCTGATTCGGTTAAATATCATAGTTTTCTCTGTTCATAACTGAGGGGCGTCAATGTTGTGACACACTCTTTCATTTCTTAGATCATTATGCTCTCTAATAATGAGTGTTCGAAGGTGGATGTTTGCATGTGGCTTGTCTGCATCTACTTTGGAGCCTACAGCACGGATCTTGCCTCCTCCTAAAAGTAAACTTTGTGAGTTGTATTGAATGAAAATGAGTGCGAGAATTCCGACAAAGTGTTCTTTTATGGCTTGTTTCTGGACAGCAGTTAAATAAGCTTTTAGAATTTAGTACACATTGGATAATAATGCTGGTTTAAACGAATTGCATTTGAGCCATTACAGTATGTGAAAAACGTTGATCCCTTTGTAGGATACGGAGACTGGCGTTCCTTTTGCTTCAAGTGCGGACAAACAAATATGATGCATCTACATAGCATATTTTACGTGCTGGTTACTACCTAACAATGAAACCAACCATTCAGAATGTTTTTCCTTTTTGGTAATTGTCCGCCTGGTGTTCTGCGTGTATTTACAAGCATGGGTATTTACTTGTGTATTTATATATTGATACTCAAAGGACCCATTACGGGGTACTACATGAGGGGTGGACATGAAGTATGGCAATAAGGGTTACAGGTGTTCAGTTTGATGTGGCCCGCACTGGTGGAAAAATAAAATTGGAAAACTTGTTGACTTTTTCAGCCTTTTCCATCAGCAAACTGCCTCGAAGCAATCTTCAAATATATTACAAGTGTTCTTATAAGTCGATAAAACATAGTCACCGCATTTTAGGTCTTTTTAAAGAAACGAAGTCATCGGTGCAAATGTGTTCACCATTCTTCTACAAAACGTGTGGCCAAAACGGCTTGAAAATGACGTATTGGACTTCCAGGACCTTTATGAATGAACTTCTACTATTTGTATGCATATCAGGCCAAGCTGGTGTCGAGAAGACCGCTTCGCTCTTTTCTACGGCATTTACGATCACCGCAGAAGAAATGGGAGTTCTTTCTCCAGAAATTACTTCGTCTGCTGCTGCTAGAGGCGTGAAGACCCACCGCTTACTCCCTGCCTGCATCTGCGGTGGTGGGTGGCATTCATCTGGTCCGCGCTGTCGGCCGCTGGTTCATGGTGAGCGCTGCACCAAAATTAAAAAACAACAGCAAAGAATGCTGAGCCTGCATGTCCACAGTGCAGCCCACATGCGCACAGATTCATCACAAAATGTGCTCGCTGAAAATATTTAAAAGCAGGAATCACTCATTCCTCATCCAGAAGGAAGTACCCTGATGATTTACTTGCATATGTCTCATGGTCCATGATTAAATGACGCTTAATGCTAAGGGGAAGAGAAGGAAAACTCAGATAGTGAAAGTTTTGAGCTCACCTCATAAAAATGTACCATCGGGGACAAAAGCGTCCGCAACGTGCCAGTGGTAAATCCTGTGCCGCCATTTTTGCCTGCTGGCTTGAGACGATATTTGTAGAGCGGAAAGTCAGACTCACATACACTAACATTTCACTGTCAAATAAATATTGCGGGGCAATGTATATAATACTTAATTACGCTCATATCACTTTTCACGTGTCCTGAGTTATTTTGCCTACGATATACTTCCCAACTTCATTAAACGAGAGGCCTGTATCGATACCTCAAAGGAATACTAATGACTAATGTGCTAGCAAGTATCAGGAAAACCCGTAATGTTGCTCTTTTTGCTGCTGCCGAGCTGCTAGCTGTTTGAGGACATGAGTTTTCCCAATGAGCAGTTTTCGAGTTGAGCGCAGGTTTGCTTGTAGGCATTATCATCTGCCTAACGTCACCACAAAGCAACAGTACAAGCTATTACAAGTTGTGTGTGCTGGCACAGATAGTGACGGGTACTGAGTATTGCAATTTCAGAAATTATATCCGATGAATGGCTTAAGCAATCATAAAGAGCACTTTTTTGCTTTCCAGGTATACTATTAACTTGCGTCATATCCTGAAGAAGCTACCAATAAAATATTTTGTTTAAAAATTTTTATAAAAGAAGGGCTCAAATTTTCCATGGCCAGCCGTGCGTGCGGTTGAATGTTCAATGCACTCTATTTTTTTAATTCAGGATTTTTATTATTATGTTATCATCATAAACCATAATTTTCATCTCCTTACAGCATAAGCTAAGCGAGCAAGCATGAAACATTGCAATGTGCTTTAGTTTACCTACGCTAGCATGAGAAAAAATAAGTTTTTTGGGGTGTTTCTTCGTTTCCTGAATGATATGAGGAATGTTCATGTCTTTGGGAGGTTTCTCAAAAGCGATGAAAAGGCTGTACAAATGCAGGAGAATACACTGTGTAACACTGGCTGTCATTGCCTCTGAGATAAGTCTGTTCGCTAGTGAAGGCCGATTTTATTCAAAGCGCCGTTCCGAACTTTGCCTTGCTGACAGTTAGCTCGTGCTGGCAGTTATTTTCAACAACTAATTTTTGCGTTTTCATCTGGTGAAATGTACGGCCGTGAGACACCAGCAAACTTCAATATGCCTTTCCAAGAGGAGCAGATCTATGCCTCTTGGACGTTATGTGCGTGCAACGTGCTGTCATGAGTTTAGTTCAGTGAGTTGAGGTGTTGAATGCTACAGGTGGGGTTAGCCTTGCTTTATCTGCCGGCAATTGCTCCACCGTAGCGTCCCTTCTATATAAGTAATGTCCTAAAGCCTGCCGCATCTATCGCGCTATGCGCACAGTCTTATAATAGCACACATTCTCACCCGCAGTCAGCCCTATGCACACAATCAATCCACACAGTCCACATTACAGTCCACACCTGAAGTCACCATCTATGCACATATTAGGTCACTGTAGAACATAGGCCATTGTAGTGTCGCAATCTATACACGCATTCACTCACAGTATAACGTAGTCCACTCCGGAAGACACCATCTACGCACACATTCAATCACAGTAGGCCATAGCCCGTACCTGCTGTCACCATTCAGAAACAAGATCCCTGTCTTGCAGAAATTCTAAAAGAAGGCGTGCAGCCTCCCTTCTGCATGTCTGGTTTCCACTCGGGTAGACAATGTCCTAAACTGTACTGTAACGGGTTCCTGCTGTCTTGAAGGAAGCGAACATCACATACCTTTCCGTGTTGTACTCTGGGCAGTACATAATGTAATGTTCGATATCCCCGCACACACCAAATGAAGAACAGAGCGGAGACGATGATATGCCCGTCTTATGCATCCAGGCAGGAGTGCGAGCAGAGGCCGTGCGAATTCCATGTAGTAGAGTAGCCTGGGATCTTCTCAGTTCCTTGGTCACACATGGCTTGTGGGGCGCACTTCACCGGGTACTGATATGATCGAGCACCATTTTCCGGTAGAGATTTTTCTCACCTTGATATGCTGTCATCGGACGGCGCTCCTGTGGCCAGTGTTGGGTCTTTTAGTTCCCATTCCATTCCCGATATATATGATCCACTTTGCTGGAGTGCTACGTGAATTCTTGCTTATGCCACTGTTGTGCAAAGCTAAAGCAGCTGTGCTTGAAATTTCAGGAGCTATAGTAATGCTGCAGAGTTCTTTACTCTTTGAAACTTGCCATGCTAATGCTTTGCATGGCACATAATTCTGCACACTAATGCAGACCTGCCAGAAGACGAACTGCAAAGGCTGATAGTCTTGCTTTTTAGTGAAATGTAAAGGGTGGAACGGATGACATTTGTGCTCAAATACATGCTACCGTGAAAAGTCGGACTGAAGGCGAGCATTCACAAACATTAATCGGTTGTTTCAGATTTCTCACATGGCAAAATAAAGAAGATGGTCTGATTCACAGTCACTGCATACAGTGGAAAGGATGAAACATAAGGGCCTGATGGTTACCAATGACGCAGGCCAAACTGGGAGCGACCCTTCTCCTCCCCCGTGAATGGCGGATGCAGCGGTGGGGCAGTGGCGACCCCACCGTGATGTGGCAGGAGGCATAAACAGATCGCTTTGCAAAGGCCGTAAGAAATATAGCACACGTTTCCCTCGAGACCGGCCATGGTGAGACTTGCAAAAGGTTAAAGACACATTATAAAAGGTTATACCTTATAAAACCTTATAAAAGGTAAAAACCTTATAAAAGGTTAAAGACAGTCTACAGGCTACCTGGCGTAGCGAGTGCGGTCAGTGTGTTGAATGTTTTGATGAAAAGAAAAAAAGCTGAAGTTTTTGTATGGGCCATCCCAAGAGGAAGACCTCGTGTGCTGGATATACTTCAGCTTTTGTATATATTATTCTGAGCAGTGCTGGAAGATGTGGAGAGAATGATTATGCACACGCACACGCTGCGTTGAACTTGCAACTAAATTTTATTCATGAAGCATTTCTATATGTTCAATGCAGATGAAATAGTCGACAATCAGCCGTGTCACGTTCCATCGTTACCTTCATCTTTCCTCTTCCAAAAAAGCCTCTTCTACTAGTTGTGATATGGAGGTGCTACTTATGCATGTGTATTTATAATCAAACATTGTTTTACGCTCAATAATTTCCTGCGCTTTTTGGTCTCCGTTTCAGTCAGCTATCACTGTATTGCATATGATCATTGATTACAACGACACATTCATGAGCAGCGCATCCCTATTGCTTCTAGTGAAAGAAAGGGCATTTCTGGAAGGGGAACGATGAGAATAATGATGGAGCTTGTGACGCGACTGATTGTTGACTCTTTTATCTGCACTGCGTATATTGCTATGTTTTATGAATAAAATTCATTTTTTAATTCAGTGTAATGTGCGCGGTGCATCTCATCCTTCTGTCCGTCTCTTCGCGCGCTGTTTTAGAAAATGCTTAACCAACCCTCCCAAAAATCATTTTGTATGCGCTATATTGTCTATAGTTTTATATTGTCCGAAGTTTTTTATATTTGCTTGGAATGCTTCTGATTACGATGTTCTTATCTCATTTTTTTGCTTCAGAAAGCAAGAATATCACTGCCTGCTTGTTCCACAGCTGTGCCGTTTCATGAGGTCTGGCTGCTTTGCCTGCGCATTCAGGTGCGGCTACACTAATACCATAACTTTTTTTCATTTCAGCCAGTAAAACTTTCTCGTGTCATCCAAAGAGCACCTAAATTTTTTAATCACATTTTGGTTTGTTGGTGCAGTTGGAGGAGAAACGACCTGTGGTGCATGATCATTTATGTATTCTTGTGTTAGCAAAGCAGCTGCCTTTCCTTATCCCTTCACTGTGATGTATTCACAGCAAAGTATGCTGAATACTTAATACATAATTCTGCGGGAAAGGTTCAGCCTATAACACAACTGATAAGTGTTCGCACATAAGTATCGTGATGTGTCTAGTGGATTGGATGAAAGATATCTGGGTACACAACACAAAAATAGCAATGTCAGCAGACACCGATTGATGAGACCTCTGTTCATGTTTTTGTGCAGCTGACATTTGGCAAGACTGAATAACCTTTCTGATGTTGCATGTTAGTTCAAAACTTGAAATTCGGTCATTCCAAGCCATCAGACCTTGGTTTTTCTCGAGCATCTTCGATTTCCTTTATAAAAATGCATATAGCTTATTCTATATTACTATAAGGATCATTATCTCAGCTTGTTTTTGCCAAAAAAATGTGCTGTGGCCCCGTCATAAAGGGGCACTAAAGGGGAATACTAAGTCAGGCTAGACTGGTAGGGTAGGATCAACTGAAAGCACATAGGTCATTTTAACAGAAAACAACATTTGTAGACATAAATGTAAGAAAAGCGAGGAACACGTGGTAACGCCCATTGAATATTTGAGTCATAACAGCGAGCGATGTACTCGTGAGCTTTTTGGAGGAACACTATTTCGCCATATGGGGCCATTACCTTCAAAATGCGTAGAAGGCAGCATGGCGAGCATAGCCAACAGTGCGAAGGGTCTCGTAGTTAAAACAGCGCAAAAGAGATGACTGAAAGAAAGGTTAGCTGCAAACATCAGCACTGAAGCTTTCGCTGCGCATTCTGTGCACTCTGGCTGTGTGTAGCCATTGTACACAGCAAGATCAGAACCGCAAAGCTCACAACTGCATTAATGCTATGTATGCTTGCTATGCGGCTAGTGAAGCAGTTTCTTTCTCACTTCAACCATCGAATCAGCTAATTTGGGCTGGCTGCGGGCATTATGAAATTGCGGACTTTTTTTTAATTTTTAGAATGCGCTCACGCAGACGCGCACTCATGTACATCATAAACATGTGAAGCACTGTGCAGGTGCATGGCCTTCTATGTTTTCTTCACAGTGGAAAGACGAATGTGCATGCAAGCGCTATCACTTTTCATTTTACTGAATAAAGAACGCATGACTATCAATGTCTTTAGACTAGACATTATGCTTTAACATACAAAAATTTGAAATTAATTTGTTTCATTCTTCTTTATTTTTAAACTGAAAAAGGTGCAAAGCTATCCAATTTTGAAATTCTTTACCAAATTTTATTTTCTCAAAGAAGTTGTGTGGATGGCAAATCAGTCTATGAAATGTTTCAGCGATACGATAAGAAAACCTAAGCCGTGCCAGAAAAAATTCTAAATTGAAGAAAAGTTGTTTTCTACGGCATATTCAACTGTCAGTTGCATAGTGACGTGGTCCTGGTAAACATTTAAAAGGTAGTGGGCTGAACAATATCATGCAATCGCATTTATTATCACAAGTTTAATTCGAGTAATTTTTGTTCTAAAAAAGCATAATTTTGCAAGTTCAGCACCAATGCCCTACTGTGGTATTGCTCCGTGCCTGCTCCTCAGTGCAGTGCATGCTGGAGCCAGCTGCAAGTGTAGGTATAAGCAGTGCTGCAGGTGGTGTGCTGGGCTTGAGTGCTTCCAGCTTCTGGAGTACAGAGATATACTCAAGGGCACGGTTACAAAAATAAAAATTAAGTGGCGCGTAGCAGAAGCATCAAGTCAACCCTCGTGGTAACTGGAGATGCGGACCAAAGACCACTGCAGCCACGCTCCTCATTGCGCGGATGCGAGAAGCACTATGAAATGATGCAGCTGCCTTCTGCTTCCTTGAAGAAGTCATTCAAGAAAAACAAATTGAACTCACTAAGCGGCTAAAAAGGGCATCTTCGAAAGAACACTAGTGTTTCATCACATCGTCTTCATCTGTAGGCTCTTTCACACTTAAGGGAAAATTGGGAGTGGATGGCTGCCGCGCTTCGCAAAGCACTGCTGCTGACAGCTGGGGAGAATTGATGGCAAAGGCGCATGCACAATAAAGATGCGCCCATTCTAGCCGGCTCTCCGCAGCAGCGGTTCTCAAAGCGTGGCAGTGTCGCACTCCCAGTTTCTCTCTACGTGTGAAACAGCCAGTAGTACGTCAACTGTGCATGGTTGAATTGAAATCTAAAGTCCGACGAAAGCTCGTCTGGTCGGGTAGGAGATTCATGTATGAAGAAAAAGGAACGCCGACCAAAAGGTTGTTGTTTAAAACGAAGACGTTTCGGCTTCCATACGGAAGCCTTGATCCCTGGGCGGAAAGCCCAAAGCACAAAGAAAGCTTAAGTGCGTCGCAGTAATCGCCCCAAGCATCTTGCGTACGTAGGCGGGAGTTTGCCTGCGTTGTGGTTAAGGGTTTTGTCTGTTGTTTGGATTATCAGGGATTCCAGATATCGACGTGACAGCCAATTCTTTTCTCTTGCGATGACTGATGCTTCTTCCCAAGCTATATTGTGCGTCGCGGCTTCCACGTGTTCCGCAAGTGCATTAGATGCAATCTTTTTGTTCCTGACGTCGTTCTTGTGGTCCTTCAATCGCCTTTCGAAATTCCCGCTCTCGCCGATATAGCAGTAGTCGCAGTCTGCGCAGAAAATCTTATAGATGACGCCAGGAAACTTCTCTTTCTTCAACTTGTCTTTGGCGGCCACCAGCTCATGCCTCAGCTTGCACGCAGGAACGTGAGCGACGTGCACACCGTAAGTGCGCAGAACGCGAGCCAAAGACTCGCTCACGCCCCGCACATATGGGGTAGCGGCTCGGGCTCGGCAAGGAGGACGAACTGGTTCTTATGGGCGTGAAGACCATTGAAGAACAGAATCCACGAAGTTCATGGGGTAGCCGCATTCACTCAATTCTCGGCGCACTTGGCGTAGGTCAGCAGCCCGATCTTATGGCCTTGGGCAGATGTTTTTGGCACGTCGGACGAGGGAAGCCACGACGGAGCGTTTGTGGCAAACCGGGTGGACAGAATTAAAATGAAGATACCGGCCTGTGTGGGTTTCGTTTCTATAAACTTTGAAAGAAAGACGGTTTCCACGGCGTTCCACCAAAACGTCCAGAAAAGGAAGACGGCGTGCAGCCTTCTTCTCTACAGTGAATTGAATAGAATCTTCCATGCTATTGATGTGATCTGTGAAAGGACTTAACGCATTCTTTTTGATAATACAGAAACAATCGTCGACGTAACGCACAAAAACCTTTGGGCGCGGTTCGAAGGTAGCCAGCGCGCGAGCTTCTATTGCTTCCATGGTAAGGTTTGCGGTTGTCACCGATATAGATGCGCCCATAGCAGTGCCATGAACTTGTCTATAGACTGTACGCCGGAAAACAAAATAAGTGTTCTCAAGGCAGAACTGCAACAGCTTCAGAAGATCGGATGCTTCGATAGGGGTTCTTTCACACAATCCGTCGTCATTCTGCAGCGCTGAGCGGCACACCTCCACAGCCAGATCCACGGGTACGCTGGTGAACAGCGATTTCACATCAGAGGACACCATGACCTCGTCGTCCTCCACCGTGACATCACGTACTTTTTCAATAAAATCGAAAGAGTCACGTATGAACGTCGAGCCCTTTCCAACGAGTGGCGCAAAAACCTTGTGTAAGTAGCACGACAAGCGGTATAAGGGCGACCGTGTAAGTCAACTATTGGTCGCATCGGGACGTTTGGCTTATGGATCTTCGGGAGACCATACAAGGCTGGAGCTGACCCATTGTGGCAGAGGAGCTTGAAATAAAGTGACTTGTGGTCCGGTGGAACAAATCGGAAGACGTCAGTCAAAAGAATCTGCAAGTTTCTTTCTACCTTGATCGTAGGGTCACGCTTCAGCGGCAAGTACGTACTGTCGTCCTGCAGAAGGCCAGTCATTTTCTCCACGTAGTCGTTGCTGTCCAAGATGACGGTAGCGTTGCCTTTGTCAGTGGGAAGTATAATAATGTCCGTGTTTTTACGCAGGCTTTTGATGGCATCACGCTCATCGGAAAGAAGGGGGGTCGGAGTATATCGCGGAAGCTTGGCAAGGATGCTGACTGCACGAGTTCAGGCCTCATCTCGGCGGTTGTTATCTACTTGACCTAAAGCGCGTTCGACAGTACAGACGATTTTTCTTGCGTCCGGCGCAGGTCTCGTGTTAAAGTTCAACCCGAGCTTAAGTACGGCGAGTTCTGCTTTGTGCTTTGGGCTTTCCGCCCAGTTATCAAGGCTTCCGTATGGAAGCCGAAACGTCTTCGTTTTAAACAACCTTTTGGCCGGCGTTCCTTTTTCTTCATACATGCATGGTTGAATTGCGTCGTAATCAGTGACCCAGTTGTTTCAAGTGTTGAAACGTGGATGAACACGCCAGCTGGTCTTTCAACCCACAAACATAGAAACATCCATTTGGAGCACCTTGCAGCGCTGCTTATATATGGCTTGCAACCGGCTCTAGTGTGCACTGCAGTAAAGAGCAGCCACAGGGCAACGTTGGAGTTTGGCATCGGTGCTCAGCTTTCAACACGGTTTTCTCGCTTAATACAAAAATTACTTCAATCACTCTCCAGAATAAATTGCATTCAATGGTCATGTGCAGCTTACTCCCTTTCATATTTTTACTAGTATCACCTCAAAATGAATTCACAGCTGAATATGCCACAAAAAGTAACTTCCCAAGTAGCACAAAGTGGGCACCGAATTGGGACCCCTTGTCGGCCCAAGTGGGCAGCCCATATGGGCCCCATGTGGGATTTGCAACTCATGCTCAGGTGGGGCCCAAATGGGCAGCCCACTTGGGCTGATCTAAAGGAGCCAGAAGAGAACCAGCTTGCGCAGCCCATTTCGCTTGCCCCAAAAAACCAGATCTGGCCTAACGTGGGCAGCCCATTTCAATGCTCTGGTGGGGCCATTGTTGTGCAGCCCACTTTCAATGCCCTGGTGGGGCCCTTGTTGGGCCCGAGTGGGCAGCCCACTTTCAATGCCCTGGAGGTGCCCTTGTTGGGCCTGAGTGGGCAGCCCACTTTCAATGCCCTGGAGGGGCACTTGTTGGGCCCAAGTGGGCAGCCCATTTTCAATGCCCTGGTGGGGCTCTTGTTGGGTCTGAATGGGCAGCCCACCCTCATGCCCTTAGGCAGCCCAGTTCGGCCAAAGTGGGCAGCCCTCCTTGGTTGCCCAGATGAAGCCCAGTCTGGGCACAAGTGGGGTGCCCAATTTGGCCCAGACCGGCCTTTATAAGGGCAACCAAACTGGCTGCCCTGATGAAGCCCGGTTTGGGTCAAGTGGGTAACTCATTTCCGCTCTATAAAATACTGGCTGCACACACAATATTTATGCATAAGCAGGTCAAATTACAGAAAATCTGATGTATTCACACCAACATCTTATGCAGATGCACCAATATCTTAAGCTTATCTGCATGTTTTGTTGCATGTTTTATTGCATTATTTCACAAAAGCTCTATCAGTGGTCAGGATGGTGTGCCCGCGTCAAGTTCATCTTGGCCTTCCGGTTTTCCGGCCACCATCCCGGTCCCTGGTGCCACACAAATGCTTGGAATATCGGAGTTGATGCGGGCCACATCTGCATCAGGCACCCTCCGCTCCAGAGCAGCTGTAATCGGACATTTAATTACAAACTGTGCAAAACATGATTATGCAAAACATGAATTCTCAGCTATGTGGTCAAACCTTCTAATAACATAAAGAAGACAGCAGCAAAAAACATTAAGTGTATTTGCATTAACCACAAAAGTAGGCACAAAATTTGTGCAAATCTTTAAAGGCATGGAAGCTGTACAAACCAAATTGAAGAGCACAGTGTTGCTAGCGACTCACAAAATGGACTGTTTTCTGAAAAAGCAAAAGAAAAGGAAAATAACTACAGCATGCTCTATTCAAAATTTTGGAAAATTATGTCTACCTCGAAAACTTGAAAGCATTGTTCAATTAGAATGTGCGCTATACTTTTTCGTTACGTAAACCGAATAAAACACATTTCACCTGCTATTTGTAGTTTCCCAGTTATTGGCACATCTTTGTAAGCATGACAATAAATTTCAGCAAATGCTGATAAACAATGAGCAGAAATCAGTAAATAAAATTTGTGCTCGCAAAACGTACTTTTATGTTATAACCTTTGTATCATACCTTTTATTTCGAACAAGAATATTCAGCTAGAGTCGCATATCATCTATATTATATGTATCTGCTCTACTAAGCCTGTGAAAGAATGTAATTCCAGTTTCCTGTAATGGCATCACTTTACCTAGAGAAATCTACTGTTAGCCTGTTTGAATAAGTAATGCATGCTAATCACTAAAAAATTAATCCCACTGAAAACAGCCTTTGTAAGCTAAAGATAGCCACAAATAAAAATACAGGTACCACGGCTGCTCACTAATTACACAGCTGAAAGCAGTACTAACCTATTTTTTAGCACATATTCCACATGCTATGTTACACTGCAACTTGAAGGTTGTGATCATGGGATCTTTTTTATTGTAAACATCACAAATTTGGATCAAGAGGTGGAAAAGTTTAAATTTAAATTCGATATTTTCTGCATTCAGTGTATTTTTCCATCTGACAGGCATCAACATACCAATGAGCCCCGCAAACTATTTACTTTTAACAAAAAAAGAACAATGTCCTTAATGGGTCTACTTTTGCACGCCAATTTAATGCAGTAATATATACTACAGTAATTACTAATAAAAGATGAGGCTCAATGAATGTGCTATTCTAGATTCTCCAGCGGCTGCTCATCATGCATCCACAAGACTATTCACCCATACGACAGCTTGGAACTAGACAATGTGATAAGTACTTTGCTATTAGCAGTTTCCGCAGAACCAATGCCATACTGTGGCAGTGCGCAGGCGATCAGTGAGTCTAGAACATTTTCTCTGATGCATGAGTAGTTAGCAGCCCATTCGTACATTGTTAGGATTCCAAGGTTGAACTAAATATAGAATGGGGTACCTTTCACATCGACATTAGGCCAGCAAATGACAAGTTGAGTGCCAGAATCGCATAGCACGGAAAGTTTCTAGGAGGTAGTGTAACACTGACAGGGTTCTCATTGATAATGTGGCCTGCCACAGATTACCTCAATCTACCGTATTTACTCAAATGTAACGCGAGTTTTTTTGCCGAAACTAGAAAGGAAATGTCAGCCCCCGCGTTACCATCGAATACTAGGTTTAAAAACGCCATCAAGAGCACCTAACACACACTATTAAAATCATTTCATGTGTCAAACATGTGCGTTCATCGTACTGGTCATTCGAAATTACGCACTCCAACTCGCCGGTCAACCAGCACGCGAACCACAGGCCACAACTACTAGGACAAAACGGCAACCTAATCACAAACGCAAAAAAAGGGCCAGTAAGAACAAGTCAACAAGAGTCGACGCCAGCTAGAGTCACTGGTGCGATGAGAGGGCGCCACCTCTTGACGAATGCTCGCAACCTGTAGCGAGGTTGTGTGGCATCCGTGACCGCAAAATTTAACAGCCATCTCGGAGGCACCGAGCGCTCGCAATCGCCGCGAAGATGCAAGCAAAGGAACGAGCGATCCCACCGCCATCTGTCTGTTAATCCTTGCAACTGATGCAAAAACGTGGCCACGTGACTAACAGGGAGCAGGGCATGGAGCAGCGCGCTTTGTTTGCTCTTTGTCGTGTTTGGTGCCAGTGCTTATAGTTGTGCGTTCCGTACTTCGAGTCTTAGGCCTATCCCCATCAAACGGTCGAGTTGTCTTCAAGCGTAATGGCGTGCTCACGCGCTCAGTATACAGCTGGCTTCAAGCGCAACTCTATTCTGCTTGCTGAGAAAGTGGTAAATTCAGCGGCTGCAAGACGTCTGGACGTCAACGAATCGACAATCAGGGAATGGAGGAAGCATCGCGAGGACTTGTTTAACTGCAACAGCCTGCGAAAAGGCGTTCGGGGGCCCAAGAAAGGCCGATTCCTGGAGTTGGAGCGTCCCCTTGCAGACTTCATTAGCGAGCAACGTTCCCGACTACTTGGAGTAAGCATTGAAATGCTTCAGTGCAAAGCACAAGAGCTTGCACGGGACACGGGTTTGACCCAAAACCAATTTAAGGCATCACGAGGCTGGGTGCAGAAGTTTATGCGAAGGGCCGGGTTCTCCCTTCGACGCACGACTTCTATTCGCCAGAAGCTTCCCGGGGACTTCGAATCAAAACTTCGAGAGTTGCAGCGCTACGTCATCGATCTTCGTCGCTCTACTAACATGCCACTTGGACATATCGGCAATGCCGACCAGACCCCCGTGTATCTGGACATGCCTATGTCCAGAACAGTGCACAAGTATGGTGAGCATGAAGCTCACCTTAGAAGCACAGGCAACGAAAAAAAATTGGATTACCGTTATGCTGGCATGTTTGGCTGATGGCCACAAGCTCCATCCATTCATCATTTTTCGCCGGAAGACGATCCCGACGGGAACTTTCCCGAAAGACGTCATCGTGCGCTGTCACGAAAAAGGTTGGATGGAATTTAACCTTGTCATAGATTGGATTCAAAGCGTGCGGGACCGAAGGCCAGGCACATTGCTGCATCTGGAAGCAATATTGGTTCTGGACTCTTTCCGAGGTCACTTGACACCTGGCGTCAAACAAAAGCTACAGCGTGACCGAACGCATCTCGTTATGCAGGGTGGCATGACCTCCTTTCTCCAGCCTCTGGACGTTTGTATGAACAAGCCCTTCAAGGATCACTTGCGACAAATATACTGGGAGTGGATTGAAAGCGGATCAACAACAACACCTGCAGGTGGGCTGAAATGCCCAAGCGCGTCTACCGTTGCCAAACGGGTTTCAGCAGCCTGGTACGGACTGCCTCATGATTTGGGATACCGCGCGTTTAAGAAATGCTCAATTTCAAACGCTCTAGACGGAAGCGAGGACGACATGCTGTGGGAGGCAGCTAGTGACAAAGAGGAGTCAAGCTGTGATGATGACAGTGACGGTGACAGCTGCCGTGAGGATGAGGATGTATAGGAATGCCTGTTTGGCTTGTATTTCAATAAAGTTGTCTTTGACCCTCAGAACTGTGCGATGTCGGTTCCTAGCGTCACAATCGGGTTCTTTCCGTTTTTCTGTCGCACGCCCGAAGTCTACCCTCGCGTTACAATCGTAGCTTTTTTCCCCATTTTCACACCCGAAAAGTTCACCCTCGCATTACAATCGTGGTCGCGTTACATTCGAGTAAATATGGTAGAATGCTGCTTCGCCCAATAGTTTACTCCTAATCAGGTCCATTATTGTTATCACGCTAAGAGAGAGATCAAATAACTGAAACGTTATAAAAACTTTCAAAGCCAATAAGAAGATGTAGCTGTACCAATACAGGCCCTGATCCCAAAACTGGCACAGCTGGAAGAGGGCTGGGCAAATGCTAGACAATATTCGCTAACAAATGTCAGTATCAAAATTCTTGTGTGCGACTCTCTCAACTGCTGTTTGCATTTTGGAGGATTTTTTGCCCATTTACTTTTCTGGCCTCTAACTTAAGGGTGTCCATTTGGAATCGAAGGTGGCTTAGATGTGAGTAACGGTGGACATTAAAGAGCCCAAATTTAAGCTATAGGGTCGAGAAAAAGGGGTTGAGAAAGTGGGAATCAAATATGTGCATTATGTAGTGGAAATGCCACTGAGCGTGCTTGTCACGTACAAGTCCTCGTGAGCAAGCTGGTAAGTTGCAAGACATTCTCGAAAATTCGCGCTCTTGCGTTGCAGCCCACGTCACCAGGCGTTCGCCCGAGATTGCGCACATTGCACTGGATAGCGCGAATGGCGTCATGATGCAGAGTGCTTTCACTGGTTCGCGAGCAATACAGAGAAAAAGGACGGGTGCTTGCCCGGCCCCGAAGGTGACTGGAGCACCTCCCCCTTTACTTTCCCTACTCTGTCTGTAGCTGTGGCGGCTGGTGTACGAGTTGAGAGGTAAAACATGAAGGCAGTTTAATTGCCAATATCTCTGCTTTACATTAGCTATACTGAAAGTTTTTGCAGGAGGCTGATAGGCAAATCAATATCTACCAGTTTCGTCAGGTTTAATTACCCTCATTGGGCCCCCCCCCCACTTCAGTGCCCTTTTAAGGCTCGAACAAGAATGCCACAATTTGTGGCTTGTTTTTGTTCACATGATAATAATTTCCTGATAACGAAACAAGCTTCTAAATTCAACAGATCATTAAGCTATGATAATTAAGATTTAATGTTTTACAGCAATTCTCAAGAAAAACAGACTAAAAATTAAATGGCAGTAATAATCGAATTAAAGAGCCATTTTAATGCTCTGCAAGTTGACAGAACCAAAGTAATATTTCAGAGATATCAAAATTCAAACTAAAGAGTTCTTTTACTTTTTGTTGTCTAGTAAAGCAACTACAGTGGCCCTAAAAGAAGTATCGATCACCTCTTCAAGCAGATTATTCTGAAGGCCAAATGCTTGCTGCCAGTTAAATTGAACCAGCAATACAATGAAAAAGGGTGTATCTGTCCATCATTTCTTAAAACAATTGCATTTACTGCTTAGCACATAAAATCAAAGCCACAGTGAATCAAGCAACCAATTAAACACAATGACACAATGCCTAACTAGAATGCCAGGGACTAGAAGCATCGCAAAGTACAAACAAGGGAAAACAAACATGGCATGCAAAAACTCGCCAACAACAACACTATATAGGCGAAGCTGCCTAAAAGGTCGCCTTTGCCTTCCGCCTTCCAGCGTAATGCAAGTCGACTGGTGTCTTTCCGAAATTTTTCAGGATGAGGTGTCTAGCCTCGTCCACTGTGTCGCCTCCGATCAAGGCAAGCCGCTTGATGTGAAAACCATTACAGCACAAACTATAATAAGATGTTGAATACAAATAAAGAATTAATGAGCATTTATAAATTGTCATATTTATTGCATACAAGGCACAGCAAATAAGACCTTTATCTATGCTTAGCACCCAGAAATTGTTTACACCCATTTTTCCCCAATTAATTGCTATTTCATGCACATGATGAAAAAAAAACTTATGTGGAACCAAAATAATGCAGCGATACACATGTCTTCACTGCATTGCTTCGAAGAATGTGCTGGTGACAAACAGATCGAAACATGCTCAAGCCATGAGCGACAGATTTTCAGAGTGATGCGACAAAGCATGCCCTATTAACCCCCACCCCCTCCCCAAATCTTTCTTAACTGTACCAGAAACCCAAGAATGATTTTACCAAATTTCATGCAAGCAAACTGTAAGACATTGATTAAGAGTGACAAAGGTAAAAAAATGGCACAGCTAAGAGATGAATGCCATGCTACGACTTCCGAAAAATGTCAATCTATGAGAGCAATACAAATGCAGTCTTCTTGCACTCCATATTTTCATGCCTGCCGGTTCCCGGAAAAGTTCAATTTTCTAGGCAGGTACTGTTAATTTAAGTTACTTGGAGGAACTTAAGTGCAAGCATACTGCAGAACTGCCAACTTGGCGATATCAAAAATCAGGAAATTTTATTCGTGCTATCTAGGGAGTGGGGGGAGGCACTTCATCACTCTGTGTCGAGTCCTTCACGGCAGAGACTTTGCTGTCTACACTAGCACCGTGCCATGGCAGCCACTTCAGACGGCTCACAGGAAAAGCTACACCTTCTCTACTGCAGCCTTCTAGAATGCTGTACCCATGCTGTACCACAAAATAAGCCATAGCCACTTTAGCTTTGGCTTAAAGCTGTACTCAAGGTGATTCTGAGCTCATCTTTTCACCGCGTGACCTCAAGCACCAAGTAACCACATAATATTGAATAACCAGCGAAAACAGTGCTGACAGATACAATACTGATTGCAGAATTTCCATGTTTGCGAATCAGATTATAAAACTTGCAATGAGAAAAACATTTCTTTACAACAACCACTGAAAAGCCTGGCTTACCAGAACAGCCCTTCTGTCAGGGTCTCCAAGGATTTCTTCTAGCTCCTCAACATCTCCCATGGAACTCAATGGGACCAGCTCTTCTCCAAGACAATGCTGCAGAGCAGCTGCGTGATTCCCTTTGAGCTCTTTGATGTCAGCTCTGATCTCCATCAGGAGCTGCACTGTCCGACTGTTGAAGCCTGAAATGTTCAAAATCCATGATTAATTACAGAAAGACTGCACATATCCCTTTGAGTGCTTTGGTATGGCTAAAGGTATCACAATTTGGTTTACACCAAACACTGATTGTATACCACAGAAATATTTTTTAAAAAACTTCGGTGCCATTTGAAAATGGTCAGTACCCTCGAGATGAACGCACTAGTTGCTGCACTACAAAGTACAAGTTGGCGAGTGTTTTGAGGGAAAAAAAAGTCGAATACGACTGCATTACTGGGTCTCATTCGCATCACGCATTCACTAGGTCTACATTTATTCAGTTTAAACCCAACATGCTTTTCAGCTTGATAGAGCAGCTGTGTATTCTGAAAAGGTTCGATGTTTCTGATCTGAGCGAAACACATGTCCACTCCCGATTTTGAGAACGCACTGCACAAAGTAATCTGTTTGTGACCTGTAGTAAACTGTCAAAATAGGCAACAGAGAAAAAGAGAAAGCTTCGTGGCGTGTGGGTAGCGTGCCTGTCTCACAGGATTTAATTCCCACTACTACCTCTCAGAGAACTTTGGTGTATCTGAACATTGCTGAGCTGTTCCTAAATTTTTTATTTCTCTGTTGCATTATGACTTCCCACCCCCGGCCAACGCCACTGCAGAGTGTTCTGTGACAAAGTGTCGATAACACTGTCGCATAAAAATTGAGAAATAATGTGGGGCCTGGACAGCAGTTAATGTGGTCACTGTGATGACAGCGTTACATGTTATAGCCTTATGCTCCGGGTCCTAGCAGCAGATGTGCCAATAAGTTGTTTTTAAAAACCATAACTTTTAAATTTCTGAGACTGACAAATCGCCCCCATATCCACAGTTTATGGAACTTCTCTGGAACTGCAATGCCACGACTAAGGGTGATGTCATAGGAAACGACAGGCTCTCTCGCACTGCCATTCACAGCAGTCATGAGAATCTTGACAGTTGTCTGGAAAAACAGCACTATTCAAAATTGAATGTAGTCAACTCATGTTGCGAGCATGGGGTGTCCATATCTCGTCGATATCAAAAATCAATTCAGTGATATATTGCCAAGTTCATTATATAATCAGTTTATAACTTTCCTGCCACTGTTATTTTAGGCAAGCAAGCAAGACTGAAGCAACAAATATTAGAGGTTTGAAAAATCATATTCAAAATTCTGACTAAATTTCAGACATCATTTCCTAGTCGATTCGTACTTTCACTATAGTTTAATCTCGTTATAACGAACAAGGATACAGCGAATTAACAGTATAATGAAATGAAGAGTGCAAAATTTGACATTCTAATGGTTAAAATGGAGCCGTTCTTTGTATTCGCACGGCTCAAAATGCTCAAGGAGCCGTAATAACTAAAAGAAATGCAATATTTTGATCATCTGAATAGTCCACAGTAGTAGTGTGTACGAATCTACCGTGCATTCACATGCCGCACCATATAGGGGCAGTACGAACTAGAATCAAGCTGACAGACGCATGACCGGCACGTGATCGAACCATCGCCTCATTATGCCGCACGCCCCTGCCACATGTGCAGACCTGCGCGCAAGTGGGCTGCACTCCATGACTCAATCAACTCCGTTGCGCAAAATGGCAAAGCAGAAGCACAAAGGAGTCTCATTTGAGTCGATTTTTTGGTAGTCCACAGCGAGCCCAAAAGGGGGCATTACTGAGGACTTCAGTGTTGCATCTAGCACTCATTCGACAATTGTGAACGCAAGACAGAAGATTGCAGACATCTGTTGACATCTGTTCTAAAGGAGACATGAAGAATGATCACCTTGTCATCATGTCGACTGGTGCTTCTGAATGTTACGTTTGAGAACTTAGTCTCTGCTCATGACAACTTGGTAGTGGCACCTGAACTGACCGACCAAGAAATCGATGACGAGGCCGGTTCTTGCAGATGATGCAAGTAGGGATAATGACAGTGAACTGGAAAGTGAAGAATGACTTCTAAAAAGCGCAGAGGCTGCCGACACGGCCAGGAAATTGAAGGGCTACCTGCAGAAAGTACCTGTAGCCTGATGTGGAGAAAGCTCTACATTTAATTGATTTCATGGAGAATTTGGTCCTCTCAAATACCGCTCAGTGCCACCAAGTAAAGATTGCATTGTCTCGTAAATAAATCTGGGCGGAGCCAGCATCCCCATCTAGTGTTCATTTCTGCTCTCCAACACAGAACAAAGAGCGATATTTCGCATTATTGTACCAAGCTCTGAATCAAACAATTGTGCTTTATTACACCTTTCTGTTGTCCCCCTGAGAGCACTCTTTGCTTGGGTTTATTTGCGGACTTTTGCAGATATTTAGAACGATTGTTGCGTATAACAAATTTTAGGCCAAAATTAGACTTAGTTATAACGCGATTTGACTCTATTCGAATCTCTTTGTTCAGAAATTATGAATTTCTGGCTCATCTAAACTGACAGTGAAACATCGCAACATTCTCAGGCAGCAGTATCTTGCACTTATGAATGGAGCCTACAGCCAATGACATCAATGAAAGCATAGATAATTTTTTTCATGTTGATCAATGTAAAATAATAATGTAATCATTGAGATAATTGTTTAGAAAGAAAGTGGGATGCAAACCTATCAGCACCGAATATCATGTTCGGTGCTCTATCAACTCCGCTAAGACAACAGCTGTTCAATCTTCTTCCGTAGGTATCTGCTGCATGTAACCTATTGTTGAGATGTTCACCAGCACCACCCTTTCCAGTAGTGACAGACATGTATGTTTAGTAGCGAGTTTCGCATGGAACATGATCCGACGGGAGAGGGGAAGTTGTGCAATAACCCTCTTGCACTACCCATGGCAGCAAGGCTGCCAGAATCGAGGCCCTTTATTAGAACAAGGGCATTTACTAACGTGAAAGTGTTAGAGACTTCATTCTCCAGAAAATCCGGTGTCGTCAGCGCTGTCAAAGAAAAATTATGGTCACGGCTATGGCAGGTGGTCGTGTACATGCGACATGACCAGGACTGATTTGGCGGCAGCTTGTGTGTCCTCACGAGGCGAAATGACATGGCAAGAGCTGCCAACTCGGGCTTATCAAGGTAAACTTCGAGATGGGGGAGTGAGATGGAAATGAAACCCACTGGGACCTTTTCATCCACAGTAAAACATGGTACTCCTAGTCAACACAGGCATGTTAGTGTCGCTTGGTTAAAACGAGGCTTTATAGGTACCTATTTCAGGTGGTATTCCACATGATAGGGCAGCCTACTACTGTATGTGACTGAGTATGTGTGAGATAATAGTGGCAAAAATTAAGAAAATACTTAGTGATTAAACAAGCAGAGAACTCCGTGTATGATCACAAGTATCTGCAAGGAGAGCCACAGGCGGGAGCCGTTAACGCTGTCTGTTTTATCCTTAAAAGCAGAGCTTTGGTTTCCCTCGAATTTTCTGGAACCCTTGGTCCCATAGGTATAGGTAGCTTAAAAGGGCCATGACATGGTCGTTATTCATATTGCAGTTTTCTGCTGCAGTAACTAATGCAAGAGCTTATGATTCAATTTTCGAAATTTGGCTGCCCTGGACGCGCTGTATTTTCCAAAAAACACGATCGAAATTGAGACCGGGAGACTCCTCCCACTGGCAGCGACCGCCATATTGAAAGCTCTCGTGATGTCACTAGCACGTGCACGGAGCAACGTAGTCTGCTCTCCTTGCTGCAATACGCGCAGCGAGGTCCCTTTCCCCCTGTACTTTCTTGGGCGATCGAAGTAGCAGTTGTCCCCCATGTATGAATGACTGGTACCGCAAAAGCGATAATAACCCAGTTTTTCTTTGGTATAGGTAGGGTCCGGTCACACTATAGTCCGATGCGACGGCGATCGACGGTTCGTGGGCTGATCGGTACACAAATGCCGTCGCTGACGCACTGGTCTGTCACGCTAGACCGATTACGACGCCAGCACGATCAACGACCGCGTATCGTTGTAATGTTAGAGTCAGCTTAGTGGGAACCAGAAGAGAGTTGTAGGGGACTAGTTGGTATGACATTGAATAAACTTAAGAATTTTAAAACTTATTGGACCTCATGCTAGCCACGGCGACATACGAGATGTGAGTGCACCAGCGAAGATGTGCTTTCATTCAGTGCCTGCGCATAGAACTGATCGGCGAGGCAAGCGGCACGGGCAGAAAACGCTTCACGACCGTGCCGCTCGCCGCCGTCGCCTGGGCTTGTGCGGCCGAGCGAAAGCTTCACGCCCGGTGAGGCGACGGCCGGAAAAACAGCGCTTGTGTACCTTATCCGTATCGCAAAAAGCGAAACAAGTGGCTACATATATCGTCACACTTTGTTACTAACCAGTGAGGAACTTTTGCCATGTTCTAGAATTTCGGTTGACGGTGGACCTCCGGCCCCTTTCATGACGAGGCCTAGCGAGTACGCAGGATTCGTGCGTGCGATTTCGGCGATTGCGGAGAGCGAATTCGCAAGTTTTAGCGCCTGCAAATAGCTGTCGAGCGTAGTTTTGGCTACAGTGTCCTCAAAGCCATGACTGCCTACATCGCAGGACGCGAGTACAATAAGGGGGAAGTGTCGATATGTGACCCGGTCTGCATAGCATGTGCAGAAGGCAGCCGGCAGCAGCCGTCGGCGTCGACTGTGGACAACAAATCTGGTTGTTTTCATTAATTAAAGTAATGTCCAAACGTATTTTTAGCTAAACCGATCTAAAATTAAATTTTGGTTACAAAAGAGAAAGCAGATACAATTAGCGGAAAGCGCCGGTATCCTACGCGAAGTTTCCCAAGCAGACAATACAGCATCATCGGTGCTTATTGCAGAGTTTTCATGGTGTGTAAATGAGTAAAAGTGCAATTTGTGAGCAAGAGTACGTAATATAACAGATAAGGATAACCCACCTGTCGTTTTATGTCATGCAAACGAGCAGTACTGTTTGCGCACAGCCATCTAAAGAACCTCAACGCGGGGCTACAGTTGTCCTAATCGTCGCAATCTTGGGACACAATGTGCACACACAGCAAAATGCTGTACTATTATTTCATTGCACTCATTTAGACGGCGGCGGCTATTCATCGGTGCAGACAGTGAAATCTTTAGAGTCACGTAGGGTTTTCCAAGCGGCTTGGTTCCTGCAAAAAGGTTCTATGAGTCGAAGGAAATGTACGTTCAACTTACAAACGCGTACATTCAGAGCGAAAGTCGTCACACACGGCACTTTTCTCTGCTTTTTTCTTGCCTCAAGGTTGCTGCAGTGCACGTTTTGATAATTTGAGTTTAATTATGGATCGATGAATAGCGGACAAGAACTTGGTAGCAAGCTACAAAACGCCGCGGCTTTCACTGCGCACATCGGCGAAGGCATGCACGGCACGTGCCGCTTTTCACATACGGGAGCACTTGACTGCTCAAAAGAGACCACACTCATAACATACGAACAGCATGCTTCTAAGGTAAATAATAAAGCAGGAGTCCATCGATTTCTGTTTCCTCAACAATCGGAAAGTGGGCACCACGAGCAAGTCCGCTTTCCCAAGGATCACTCGGCTCGCGTACTAAGTTGAAGGATTCCCAAAAGAGAACACGGAAAATATATTTTATTTCGCTAGGCTAAAAAAAAAACTTTTCGAGCGACCGCTTTCAACGGTGTGCATGCAAGCACCTCAACAGCCCGCAGCAGACGACGGGTGGCATGTATGCGCTCGTGACGTCAGCGATTAGAGGTTGCCAGACCAGCTAGCAGTTCGCAAAAGAAACGAAAAAAAATTGTTTTAAAAATATTTACCGCACAGAATCAACCGAAAATTTGGGGAATGGTAATTTAACCTGTTGGGAATTAAAGGCGATAAACAGGGTATGCGTGAAAATAGGCTGTCATGGCCCCTTTAAGAGGGTGATCGCACAAATCCCACTCTTCCATTGGATCACATTTCATTCGCTGTTACACCAGACATATTACATCCAGCGCTACGGACAAGGGTGGCGCACATATAAATCTCAAGGATAGGTTACACGCAGCAAATACCTGGGAAAGAAGATTCAACTGCTGAGTTGGCAGAGCACCGAACACGAAATTCGAAGATCATAAGTTCAAACCCATCTGACTGCATTAGGTTGTTTTCTTTTACTTTCTAATCAATTATTGCAATCATTACAGTATATTATTTCACAATGACCAACAAAAAAATATCCCCTATACCTTCCTTGTGTCAGTAAATGTTGGCTTAGTGTCAACAGGCATACAGGCACACAATACACCTCCCAGAGGTTTGGAAAGCTACAAGCTTCGCTGGTACTGAATAAAAAAAATTAACTAAGATTGAAAAAGAGATATGCAAGCAGGTGGTCTAGTTATCACCATGCATGCTATACACTGCTTAGCAGAGCAGAAAGTGGTTGTTATTAAAAAATACCAAAATATATAGGTCTGCTTCTTTTGTAAAACAGCGCGAACAACGTCGGACAAGAACAAGAAGGACACAGGACGAGCTTGTCCTTGTTCTTGCGTGTCCTTCTTGTTATTGTCCGACATTGTTTGCGTTGTTTTACAAAAGATGCATATATACCAACTCTCCCAGCTGAAGGTCTGCTTCATTGGTAACTGCACCTGGAAGTTCCTGCTGGAAAGTCGTTGATTCTCGCGGCCTCATTTCTGGTGCGCTGCAATGATCATCCTAGTCCAGGGTCACATCGTCGCAAACTTCCGCATGCCTGAAGCTTTCATGAATGGGACTGGCAGATGACCCTGCTGCACTGCTCCGTTCTTCAATACATCCTTTGATATGAAGAAAAAAATTTGGTAAGCTTAAGCACATAAACAGCTTTTACACACATACATATACATGCAGTTAAATAGTACACTAGTCTTTTCCTAGTAGTTACTACCTGCTGTGGCCTCCTCCGATTGCAGCATTTTATTCCATCACTACTCTCTCCTCATCATTAAATAAAATGCCATTCTTCATTTAGCTATTTGAACTGCAGCATACTAAACAAGGAAAAACGAATAACTTGCACATAGCGGAACCTTCAGAGAGCATTTAATTCAAGACTAGAACCACAATTTACAATATCCGACTAGTGGTGTTAGGCAGGGTGGCACATAAATCATAATGTAGAGTCGACGCTGATTCTGGCAACAAAATGACGCTGCCAAGGTTAGCTAAGTGACTAAAACCTCTGTCATGAAGTGCCAACACTTACACCTAAATGCCAGATATTCTGCAATTACCTTGTTGCTTTTGAGTTTACCATATTTTTCTTGGCTCATTGCAGTGTGATGTGCTATTAGCAAGAAAGTAAATGCTAACAAAGCAACTACAACATTGGCAGAAAAACGATGACTAACAAGATAGTCTTTATACCAGCATAGATAACTCACTTTTAAGGCATGACGACCATATTTTAAGTGACTACGTGTTAGCTGTTTTGTTCAAATTTCATTTACTGCTCCCACTATGTCTGCTGTACAAAGTGCTTTTTCTTATATTATGGTTGATTCTGTTAAAGGGGGCCATGACAGCATATTTTGGTGTATACCCTGCTAATTGCATTTAGTTCCCAACACGTTAAATTACAATTCCCAGAAGTTTCAGTTGATTCTGTGTGCTAGATATTTTTAAAACAAATTTTCTTGTTTATACAATAAGAACTTGATTTAACGAATTATTTCATTAAATTGAGAAATTTGCAAAACAGAGGACGGCATCTTTCCGCCTTCGAAATCTAAAATAGTAATGTAGCGGCACTGGAACGCTGCCGCATCACTTTTGTAGATAACCCGCCCCTGCGCATATGGAAAATCTACCTAGGCAGCCGAATCGCTTGTGCATGAAAGCGAAATCACGTAAAACGAGTTCAAATCCAAGGTGGAAGTGCCGCTGATTACTGAGTCCGTTGCTCCATGCAGGGGAGCAGCTTACTGCGCTGTCAAAACAAAACCAGGGCCATTACTTGGGCAACTAGACGTTACTGCTGGTGCGCTACTAAAAAGCTGCTAGGCATTGTGGGCAAAATAAAGGAGAAAATCACTCCTTTTTTCTACTCATTTCTTCCAGAAAAACTGTTGAATCGGGTGTACTTATTGTTTGTTACTTCGGGTTCACGAAAACAATGAACCCTGTGAGTACTTGCTGTGGAATCAAAATTTGTTCATAAATTCGAACTTCAAAAATCGGGTATTCTTTAGATCGAGTTCTAACTGAATTGCGAAATGATTGCTGGTCTGACAACCACTGACTGCTGACATCCCGAGCGCATACCTACTACGTGTCGTCTGCTGCGTGCTGTTGGCTGCATGCTTGCTTTTTGATGTTCCTGCATGCTAGCATGCACATCGTGGGCAGCGGTCGCTCGAAAAGTGTTTTAGCTGAACGAAATAAAACGCATCTCCCGTGTTTTCTTTCACAAAGGCTTAGTACGGAAGCTCAGTGGTCTTTGAGAAAGCGGACTTGCTTGTGGCGCCAGTTTTCCGATTGTTGAAAAAACATATATGGGCCCCTGCTTTATTATTCGCACTCGGAAGCCTCTTATTCGCATGTTATGAGTGTGGTCTATTTTAGCAGTCAAGTGCTTCCATATGTGAAAAGCGGCACGTGCCTTGCATGCCTTCGCCACTGTACGCCGTGAAGGGCATGGTGGTGGCATTCTGTCACTTGCTACCAAATTCTTGACAGCTATTTGTTGGCTTTAAAATTAAACAAATTACAACAAGGTGTCACTACAGTAAGCTTGCGGCATAAAGAGCAGGCAAAAGTGCCGAATGCGACAGCGTCCCTGCTGCACGCATGTGTCAGTCGAACATACATACATTCCTTTTAGCTCTTAAGCAACAACCCCAAGGGCCCTTCCTGGGCGTACGCGCTCAGCTTCGCCGCTCTTAGCGTATGCCAAAACCGGTCTGCGCATGCGCACAGCAGGAGACGCCAGCGAGCCTCGGTGAAGAGCCGATACCTGTCCGTGCTAGATATCGGCGTCAGCGCACGGGCGCTCGTACACGTCGGAAGAGGGGTTCGGTTTATTACAATGGGAGGATCGCGGGGCTCTCGGTGGATCTTTTCTTCATGGCTTGAAGCTCTTTCTGGTTCCCTAAATTTTTCTTCGCGGTTTAAGTTGTCCTTTCATCGCCCCCAACCCCTTCTCTCCACGGCTTGAAATTCTCTCCGTCGGCTCGCGAGGGGAAGTGAGCCAGCACCAGGAACATGGAGATGCATGCCCCTTTTAGACGTCCGTTCCGGCGTACGCCAAGAGCGCCGACGCTGAGCGCGTACGCTAAGGAAGGGCCCTTGGAGTTAGGCCATTAGAACCCTTTTGCAGAACCAACCTGCTGGAAAAGCCAAAGCGACTTGAATGCTTCACTGCCTGCACCAATGAATTGTCGCCACCATCTAAATGAGTGCTTCAAGATAAATAGTACATCATTTAGCATTGACTGCGTGCATGCAAAGTCCCCTAGGAATGCGACGATTACAACAGATGCGGTCCCGCCCTGAGGTTGTTTACATTGCTGTGCACAAACAGCACTGCTCGTTTTCTCTGCATAACACGCAAGGTGGGCTCTTCATATCTTAAATATTATCAGCTCTTGCCCATAAATTGTAGTTTTAGTTGTTTACACACTACGATAACATTTAATCAGAGACAATGATGCTATCACCTGCTTTGTAAATGGTTCGCGTAGGACCGGCGCTTCCCGCTAATTGTATCTGCTGCCTTCAATGTCACCAATATTTGATTTTAAAAGATTTATCTAAAAATACATTCAGAGGCAATTCGCATTAATTAAAACAGACAAATTTATTGTCCACAGTTGAGGTCGACTGCCTCAGCATATGCTCTGCACAACAGTTCACATCCGCACTTCTCCCTTATTGTACGCACATCCTCCGAGCTAAGCAGTCGTGGCTTTTTTCAAAGTCAAAGTTTATTAGATCAAACATTTTTACAGAATATATAAATAAAGGCAAGTGTAGACAAAGCTACACTCGATGACTATTTACATACACTAAAGCTTATCAGTTCGCTCTCTGCAATGACCGAAATTGCACACACGAATCTTGCGGACTCGCTAAGCCTTGTAACAAAAGGGGCCGGGTGTCTGCCACAGGCGGAAATTTAAGAATCTGGCAAAAGTTCACTGCTGATTACCATCAAAGTGTGAAGATATGAACGCAGCCGCCCGTTTCGCTTTTTCAATGCGCATAAGGTAGGCACAAACGCTGGTTTTTTCAGACCGTTGCCTCACCAGGCATGAAACTTGCACTCGGCTGCACAAGCCCAAGCATAGGCGGCAAGCAAAGAGCGGCATTGTCGGGTGGTGTTTTCCCATGTCACTAGCCTCGCCGCTGGGTTTTGTGTACAGACGCCGACTTAAAGCACATCTTCGCTGGTGTACACACGTCGTGTATGTCACCATGGCAAGTATAAGGTCCAATAAGGTTTTAAAATTTTAAGTTCCAGGAATGTCATACCAAATAGCATCCGCTCTTCTGGTTCCCACTACGCTCATTCTTTACACTACTACGATATGTGGTCATTGGTTGTGCTGGCATCGTCGTCAGTATTGCATGACAGACCATCGCGTCAGCGACGGCATCTGTATACCAACCGGTCCGCCGACTGTCGATCGGCGCAGCATCGGCTAGTGTGACTGGACCCTACCTATACCGAAGAAAAACTACATTATACTGTTATCGCTTTTGCGGCAACAGTCGCTCATATATGAGGGATGACCGCTACATTGATGGCCGCAAAAGTACAGGGGACAAGAGACCTTGCTGCGCATTGAAGCGATGATTGCAGACGATGTTGGTCCGTGTGTGCCCATATGATGTCACAAAAGTATTCAATATGGCAGTTGCTGCCAGTGGGAGGCGTTTCCCCCGGTCTCAATTTCGATCACATTTCTGGAATATAGTGTGCGTCCAAGGCGCTAAAATTTGGAAATTGAATAATAGGCATTTGTTATAGTTACTGAATTACGAAGCTGCAATATAAAGAACGAGTGTATCGCGGCACCTTTAAGCCTTCACCTCCAAAGGTGGCTAGAAATAATGAACAAAATACAAAAGGCAAAACAATATTTCCCATAAAAATAAATCAAACAATAAATAATTCATATAAAAATAAAAATATTTCCCAGCTCTACTACATGTGCCCTAGATAGGGTGCTTCTTTAGATTTTAATCTCAGGGTTAGATACAAACTTCCTGAACAAGGTGCATCTAGAATAAGTGCCTGACGGCCATCAAAGTTTCCTTAAAGGTTATATAAAATGACATGTGTCCTCATTACGTGTTGGACCTTGAGTTAAGTTCTTGGGCATGCGCTTCCTTTTTTCGTGGAGTCGTGGTCACCCAGGCAGTGTTATTTTTTTACATCATGGATGATCGAAATCTGTGCTTGCATCAGGGCAATAATGGAACATCACCATGTGGCAAAGCAACCTCCCTACTTAAGCTCGGCCACTAATATCTGCACAGTGCATTGTTCTGACAGAAGGCAACATGAAAGAGACAGCATGGATAAAGCACAGCCGGACTATCAAGCGTCAGTTGCCACATACTCATGGTGCACAATACAAAAAGAACACTTAGCTCAGTTTTGTGCATTCTAATGAGCAGCCACTATAACTGTCTATGACCACCTTTGTGTAAAAAAACTCCAATGGGGTGATACTAAGACTCCTGAAGTCCAGCTCTCCAGTTTCACAGAGTCACTGCTCTCACTAACTACTTCAATTCTGGAATAGAGATGGAACTCCGCACACGATGTTGCTAGGCCTGTTTCATGACCACCTCTAGAGCAGCGCTAACCAGCACAGCTGCCCATCTGAAGAGGAATTCATTTATGACATAGTTTCTGGCGGCTGTCGTGCGCAGCAGCTACCGGCCAAATCTCCCGTGATCATGCATTCTATGCAGTAATTGGAATGCAACACATGAAGAATGCATGCTTGCAGAGCAGAAGTTCTTGTCTGCTATGTGCACTGCAAAAATGGCAGGCAGTGATGTCACACTGCAGCGCTGCGACTGCACGCCAGTGCATATCACCCATATGAAATCATCGGTGTCATTAGGGCCAGCAGCATCCACTGCAAGAACTAGCTTGTGCCCCCCTTTCCCCCCCCCCCCCGCTCCTACCCAACTCATGCATCGCATTAGTGTGAAGCTCCCTACATAGCATAGGGCTGATAATTCTGTAAACAATCACATGGAAAGCCTACCTTATGAAAACCATATTATATGCATGTAGATATTACAAGATGCAGGAAAGCCAGCATGTTAAATTGCTTTGGAACAAAAGAGCACTAATAATTAAACATGTGTTTGTGACATGGATGAATGAGGCAACTGACAGTGAGAATCACCAGAGCCAAGAGTTAGTAAATAAAGGATTAAGAATTTGAAATATAGTTTTGTATTTAAAAAAGTTGCAGCAATGAGAGTAGGAATAGGTAGGGAAAGTTAAAATGGCAACCTGCCAAGGACAATTCGAAATTGTACTGAAAAACCCGATTCACATCAGCGCGCACTACAGGAAAGAAACCAACAACCAACTGATACGAACAATGCCCGAGCATGTGTAAATGCATGTACTGGCTGACATGAACAATCAAGGCTAACTAAAGTTCTAATAAGTATAGGGCCCACATGGACAAACAGAAAACTGAACTTATACCCCTCTCACACGGCATTCCTCGCAGGCCTTTCCCGCAAAGGCACCTCTTTTCAACAAAGGACTGAAAGTTAAAAGGAACAGCGACGCAGCTACACGGTGCAGCCCAAAGGTGAAACAGCCGTTGAGGATTAGCGCCCGCTGTTGTGCTTGAGGCGTCAGAAGTGAGTGTTCTAAAATTGAAGAGGGGAATTCTGTTTATTCGTCGAGCTCAGACACTTTTTTATTCTGATTGCTTCCGTAAAAGAACTGCTGCAGCTACTCTCATCAGCAGCATCAGGTTTAGTCTATTGCCATGGCACCAGGGGCTCTTGTTGTAGCAACACTTTTACCCTTTTACTGTTTTGAAAGCTAGGCATTGAATATAAACACGCGTACAAAAAACAAACCCAGAGACACCATTCTTATTTTTTAAATTAGTTTTCAAACATTGTTGGCTGCATCTATCTTGTTTCATTGCTTTTACTTTTTGATCTGGGATAGCACTGCGATCGCAGGACCCGATTCTCATAGGCCTTTGTGGTGCCCGTGTGACAGGGGTATTATATGGGCAGGAATTACCAAAACGTAATCAACCAATCAAGGCAATTTAAACAGCTAGCGGAAAGAAGCTAAATTACACAAAGAATTACTCGGTGCAAATATTTAATTATTAAAAAAAACACTTTCTGAATGTCGCTTGTAACATATACTAGGGGTACTGAAGTACCTTCTGTCAGCATTACAAAGTTCAGCTTTTTTGTGCAGATTGGGACAAGTATAAAAATAAACAGATTAGCGGCACAGTCTAAATAAAATATTGGAAGTGACGGGACAGCAACTGCAGTGAAATATGGGCTAGGTGGAAAGGAAACCCTATTTTGCAAGAAAATTGTTTGCAAAGAAAAGAATAAAAATGAAATGTATGAATGGAACACTAATGAACGTTCATAATGCACCTTACTACAACCAAGTAAAGTTTTGGGTTGAGCAGCCCATACGAAAAAAAATTCAGGAGGCGTCCAATCTTGCATTGTTATGGGAGATGCAACATGTGTCAAACACCATGATCTATAGTCCAATTAGAGTGCAGGCTATGGAAAAAGGGTCATGAACTCCCATAAATTTCATGAGGCATTGTCAGCTTGGAATGCTATGCAAAAAATGGCCTGGCTTAGCTAAGGTTAAGCCTAGGATGCGAAGCATAATAGATTTGTGAAAGGGATTCGGTATCGCCTGCCCATAAGTCAGGCTAGTCTCTTCGTTGTTTGACAATCTCCTGGAGGAGCGGGAGTTAGCCTTGGTGGTCGCTGCCGCACGGCGACCGCGCGAGTTGAGCCCCGTTTCTCCACAGCTGGCGTGACGTCAGACCACGTGCTCGGCTGCAGCGCCCCTAGCGGGAGGAGCGGGAGTTAGCCTTGGTGGTCGCGGCCGCGCGGGACCGCGCGAGTTGAGCCCCGTCTCTCCTCAGCTGGCGTGACGTCAGACCACGTGCTCGGCTGCAGCGCCCCTAGCGGGAGGAGCGGGAGTTAGCCTTGGTGGTCGCGGCCGCGCCAGGCTGGGCTATGGTTGAGCTAAGTGGTATCCCTATTATGCTTCGCATAGCCTTGGTGGTCGCGGCCGCGCGGCGACCACGCGAGTTGAGCCCCGTTTCTCCACAGCTGGCGTGACGTCAGACCACGTGCTCGGCTGCAGCACCCCTAGCGGGAGGAGCGGGAGTTAGCCTTGGTGGTCTAGCCTTGGTGGTCGCGGCCGCGCGGCGACCGCGCGAGTTGAGCCCCGTCTCTCCTCAGCGGGCGTGACGTCAGACCACGTGCTCGGCTGCAGCGCCCCTAGCGGGAGGAGCGGGAGTTAGCCTTGGTGGTCGCGGCCGCGCGGCGACCGCGCGAGTTGAGCCCCGTCTCTCCTCAGCTGTCATGACGTCAGACCACGTGCTCGGCTGCAGCGCCCCTAGCGGGAGGAGCGGGAGTTAGCCTTGGCGGTCGCGGCCGCGCCAGGCTGGGCTATGGTTGAGCTAAGTAGTGTCCCTATTATGCTTCGCATAAAAGCAATCCAGAAAATAGGAGGTGTCTTTCTTTACTAAAGTTTACGCCACACAAGCAAATACCAGGATACACCTATGCTTCATAAATAAACCTAGGCATTGTGTGGGCACTCAAAGCGAAATTGTGGAAAGTTGCCAGAAGATTTGCTGCTCTTTCACAACAATGCCCTAACTCACAAATCTTTCAAATTGCGCTATCTGGGAATACGACTATGAAGCTAAACCACTAAACCTGCTGTGCAGGCCTGTGTCCCGGTGGTTACTTTTTCTTCCGTAACATGAAGAAACCTTTGCAAAGGCTGCAATTGCCTGATGATAATGCAGTCAAGGAAGCAGTAATAGGTTTCATCCTGCAGCAGCAACACATCTCTTTCTGTTGCAAGGGACACCATATGAGGTGACTTGAAATTAGCGCGCTAATGTCAAGAAGGTTACACTCATAAGTTGAAAGTTTAATTTTCTCCTAAATACTTTTTATACATTTTGGCAGACAACTGAGTACCCTTTGTATTAGCCTGCTCAGGAAATAACCGCGTGGATGCACTCAGTGAATGCCTCCACTAACGCAGATTGTAGGAAGGAAGTAAGGCCTCAGACGTTGCTGGCACATACTCACTACGGGGGAGTGGCCAAGACACAGGCGCTTAATTGCTGGATCCAGGAAAGTTTTGACGGGAAAAGGAGTGGTAATAGGATGCAGTCTGATAGATTGGAAGACGAAAGGACCGGAGTCCTGTTAACTTGGAGATCAAAGATGGGACAATGGCTTAATGTGCATAATAGTATACAATGCCTGTAATGTTTCAATGTCGTACTGACTGAGACCGGGAAGAAGAAATTAAAATGGGAGGCGCTGCGTTTCTTGAAAATTTTGCACAGCAATGCGCACACTCCTGTCGCTTCGTCCAAGCAAAGAAGCGCCAATGGAAAGAACAACCGCGGAGGACACAGGCAAGCCCAGTTGATGAAATGGAATTTGCAAAAGACGCTTCCTCAAATGAGAGAAGCGGCGGCAGAACAGCAGGAAGCTATTGTCTCAGGTCCGGCACAAAAAAGGCACAGTGGGGAAGCCGCCAGGCCAGATCTGTGAAGGTAGAAATTTAGAAGGGGAACCCGGCAACGCAAGCGCGTGAAAGAGACTTCTAGTCTGCGTGAGCGCCAGTCTTTGCTACTCCAAGGATGCTGAAGATGCTGAGATTCGGGAGATGATGTATGAGCCAAGGCAGCAAATTCCTGAAATATTGTGTAGCTGCGAAACCTCACCGCAGCTGTATATGCACACGTTGGCAGGACAGCAACAATTGGGCAGCAGAGAGAGGCTCTTGATAAGGAATCTGCAACCTCATTTAAGTGAAAACCCATGTGACCTGGCACCCAAAGCAACCTTACCGAATTTAGATGGAGCGGAATCAGGAACTTATAGAGGCGTAATGCCCGAGACTCAGTGGGTGAGGATAAGGAAGAGGAAATGGACAAAGAGTCTGTCATAACCACGACCTCGGAAATGGTAGTTTCTAATTTTTGTAAGGCTAAGATTACTGCTAATAATTCAGCCAGAAAAATGGAAGTGAAGTCAGGAAGACGGAGAGAAAAAGACCAATCCAGTGAAGGCGAAAAAATTCCCACATCTGCCTTCTCGCGATCCTGCGAGGCATCGGTAGCAATAAGAACATGAGAGGGAAAGAACCTTTGCTGGTCCTGCAGCTTTGCATTCGATGGGAAAATGTCATCGAATTCAATCTGGACAGATGATGAGTTGTTATACAATTGGCAGACATCTGTGAAACGAATATTTATGGGATCAAGGAGGGACTGCACGTAACATATCTGCGGTGTATGAATACGAGACCAGGCAGCACTAAAAAAGGCGGAAAGTCGACTAAGAAATATTATACTGGAAGTGTGAAGAGGTGAGTCGCACATTTTTAAAAATGTTTGAACTGTTAAAAGGCGAAACCTAGCTGATAACGATGGCATTCGCGCCTCAAGGTGCAGAACAGCATTGGCGACATAGTTTGGAAGCCCAAGACTAAGGCGCAACGCCTCACGCTCCAACAGCACAAGAGGGCGAAGTTTATAGGCAGGAGCTCCTGAGAATAAAACACACCCTAACTCCAAAATCTGCCGGACGTACATTTTATAAATCATCAGAAGTGTATGCCTTCTCATGCCTGAGCTAGCACTACAAAGCTTGCGCAGGATGCCAATGGCCCGAACTCCTTTTGCAGGAACTTGCTCAATGTGTGGCCGCCAGGATAAAGTAGAATCGTATATTACTCCGAGATACTTCACCGTCTGAACTTGAGGTATTATGTTATTTCTATAGACCAGGCACATATTTACAGGAGCAGAAACTTGAAATACTAATAATGCGCATTTCTTCACATTAAGGGACGGATGAATTCTTCCTAACTAGTTGTCAAGATTATTGAGGTAATTTTGCAGGTTTCGATAAATGTGAATGTCACCTGCTGATACAAAAAATGCAATATCGTTGGCGCAAAATAAGTTTTCACATTTTGAGTGCATGGAATTGAGCTTAGAAAAATGTTAAAAATAACAGGTGAGAGGGCTGATCCTTGCGCTACACCTCTTGTCTGTGTAAATCTTCTTGAGGAAACACCATTTTGGCAGCAGTAAAATTCTCTATTTTTCAAACAAACAGAAATCTAGGCTACAAAATAGCTTGGGAAGTTCAGTTCCTTTAATCTTCATAATAGAGTCGAGTGGTCAACGCTGTCGTATGCTTTTCTGACATCCAAGGTGACAAGCGCAGCAAACTGTTTTCTATTGCGAGCTAATTTAATACTACTCTCTAGGTCAATATGAGTACACCAAATTGAACAACCTGGCCTGAAACCAAATTGACATGGATTCAATAGAGCATTTTCTGAAATGAATGTCATTACACGGCTGAGAAGGACCCTTTCCACCAATTTCACTAGGTTCGATGTTAACGAAATAGGGCGTATATTGTCTAAAGTTAAGCCCTCCCCTTGCTTTTTAAGCAGTGGAACTATTTCAGCAAGACGCCACTCATGCGGTATCCCAAGGACCTTTAATAGAATGGTTAACTAGAGCCAACAGGTCTGCAGGAGATTCATTGAACAAAATTTTGATCATAGATGAAGTGACCTTATCGGGGCCAGGAGCCGCTGGGGATAAGCGCAAAAATTTGCGACAACTCAGGCATATAGACCTCAGTGAAATCGCTTGAGATGCATGTGAATATATTCAGAGAAGGTAAGGCAGATGTAAAGCGAAGCTCTAGGCCACACGCAATATCCTCTAAGGTCTTTGCGATGTCAGCAGGGGACTGAACGAGGGATTCAATGTTGGCAGCCGGTGGAATCACCTTGTTGCGCCTCATGAAATTAAACGAAGCTCGTTTATTTCCTGATTGTGAAAAAAAAATCATAATGATTTGTATTTTACTCCTCCTTTGCACGGGCGACGGTGCGCTTTAATTTTGCTGCAACATACTTATAATTCAACCACTTTTTTGGGCATTGATTGATGAGAAGTTTCTTCCAAGCTACTTTCCGTCGTCTATATGCACGCGTGCACTCAGCATTCCACCAATTGTTCGCGATTGCATCCTTGGTTCTCTTAACCAAAAATTCAGACTTTTGCCTTGCATGGTCCAGTACTGAACTTAGATGTGCAGCCTCGCTTTCGGCACTTGTCTGAGCGCAAGTGTCTGAAGTGATTTGGAGGGCTCATTTTATCGTGTCTTTAAAGCAACTGTAATTTATTAACGTGCCCTGATGTCGCTCAGGAAGAGTTAACTTACACGAAAACTTGAAACTAATTGGAAGATGATCACTGTTTGTTGCATAGTCAACAGGCGCCTAAGACATAACAGAGACTCCTGGGGAGGAAAAAGTTAAATCCAAGGCAGAGCGGCATTGGCTCCGAACAAACGTAGGCAATCTGGAATTGTTGCAGATCAAGTTGTTGTCAGAAGCCCAATCAAATATTCTAGAACCAAATCTGTCTGTTTTAAACCCGCACGTCACATTGTGCGAATTGAAGTCTCCAAGTAATAGAACCTGAGATCGGCTACTAGACATGAGTGAGTCAAGGGGCCGAGTGTCACGCACACCAGACGGGAAATATGCATTAGCTACCATAAAGGGCTGTTGACCTGGGACGCTGAGGTCAACTGCAAGGATTTCACATTCATTGTCCGCATATTGGAAAGAAATGCATGCCCTGTGGCAAAACTATGTAGAGATGAGCACTAACAACCCTCCCCCTCGTGATTACCGGTCAAGCCGGAACGGACGACAATTCTTTAGACGATAATTGAAATTTGAAGTTAGCCATGTTTCTTGTAAAGCAACTAAATCTGGTAGAAGCTTATTGCATAGGCAATTTAAATCTGTTGAAGCTGAGAATATAGATCGATAATTCCACTGCAGTACACTTACGAACCCTATCTTGGTGGTAGTGCCGCAGCCGCGACTGCCTTTTCTAGAATCCTGGTCTTAGCATTTTGACTTGCGTTACTTTTCTTTGTCTTTGACTGGGGGAAAGATGGGCCTGCAATATTCAGAGGAAACCCACTTCGTTTCTGGGCGCGGAGATCAGACTCCATATCCATACAGCCCATAGAGGATGCGTCCATAACGCTGGTCGAAGGAGAGGCCTGAGAGGTCTTTTGTTGCTCACATTGTTTTTGGTCCTATGGAGCGGAATCGATTACTACAGAAGGAGGGGTAGCTTCCGAAGCCAAGGAAGACAAGAGCGGAGCGGTGGACGCCTGCAGAAGATTGGTCATCTGAGCAGCTATGACCTGCGAAATGCACGTGGACACGGTTTTCATAATGCGATTCATTGCATTTGCCACAGCTTTATCAACTGCCGCTGTAATAGCCTTGGACCAACTATAATCCATTATGGGTGGGCATTTGGCGGCCACACTAGAGTAGCCTGAGGCTGTCTCCTTGACTGCGGCAAAAGCCTCTCTTCGCGTGCATCTGCGCTTGTCTGTAACCTCGAGCACCTGCAGTTCTTGTGCTCGTGCAGGACAGTCAGGTGAATCAGCAAAGTGAGAACCGCTACAAAAACAGCATTTCTCTTGCTGTTCAGGACATTCCTCTCTGCAATAACGGTCCCCACAGGCACAGCAGCGTAAGGCCGATTTGCAGGCTTTGCCGCTGTAGCCAAATCGCCAGCAGTTTTGACACTGAAGGGGCCGAGAGTTAAAGGCATCTACTCGAAAAACCAATGGCCATACCTTAATCTCTGACGGGCAAAATATTCCTGCAAATGTGGCAATGACGGATTCCGTAGGAATTTTTACTCCGTCAACCATCCTGCTGCATCGATGGACAGCAATCAATCCTGCAGACGAGAGGTTCTCAAGCGTTTCCGCAGGGCCCAATCGAGAGTCGACCCCTCGGACCAAGCCCTTGGAACATGCTAGATGAGGCGGAATGAATGCGCTCACCGGGTGGTTGGCGAAGGTCGTACACTTTAGCAGGTCTTCAATACAGTCTTTATTCGGCGACCTGCACAAAATACCACCCCTGCCGAACTGCCGGACATCGGTAACGTGCATAAAGTGCTTCGATGTGGACTGAAGGGCCGCCTGCACTGCCACCGGGTTGTTCAGTCGAATAGCGCCTCCATCGGAAGGCACTAAAGCGACCGGAATGCTCGAAACACCACTGCGGAAAAAGAGATCAATGGGTAGCTGGTCTTGAGGAAAAGATGCCGACCAAGGGGAAAACCCCTGGCCGGGAGAAGAATTAGACATCAAGGTCACGTCCTGCGCCCGATCACTCCAGAAAAGGAGCAAGCAGGCACAGACAAAAAGAAGGAGAATTTAGGAAGCTAGCGCAACACCGCCAGGTACTTAGCCGCTGCCCCAAAGCCTGGGTTGCTGGGCCACGTAACGTCCATTCGACCATTCCACCATTCTACCAGATTGTGTATGGTGTAAGAAAAAAAAGGAAATTTTTTCTTCTTCCGCCATGGCTTTCAAGCTGATGATTGTTTCTTAAAGGACTGTAGACACCAAACATTGGTTGCACGTTTGAGTGTTTTTAACGATGCAAAAATTTTTACTATAAAAGGATCCCAATGTCATATTTGCCTATGACCGCTTATTAATTTACAACCTTTTTTTTCTCGCCTGTTTGGTTTCGATGTGAACAGTTCAGCGATAGATATGATGTCTAAGTCAAGTCTAGGATATGTGACGGGTAAAAAACTGCGATATAATTGCTGCTTCTTCACTCCTTGGGATTCTTGTTTCTGAGGTAGGCGGGCTTTATCGTTTTAGTGAATCAAAACGGCAAAGCAGCGATTATATTGCGGCGAATCTTTGCAGTGTTTGTTTGTTCATTCTTCAAAGCTGCCGGCACGCCGCTTTATCGCTTTGTTTGCGATGCAAGACGCGACAAGATTTATCTCGATTGATCGCATCCAGGCAGAGCTGATTCTGCGTTGTTCCGGAATGTTCTAATAACTTTGCACGCTTCATCTCGAAAGTTCGCTATCGCTGAGCATTCTGAGTGGGCATTCTGTTCGACGACCGCTGAGCACGCATGTTGCTACGCCGCCGCCGAGTGATTCAGTCCATTGTGGGCGCAAGTCATCCCCAAATAAAAGCTTTGTTTAGACGCCATTTTCGCTGTCGTTCTGCTCCCCGCATTGCAGACACTCCTTCGTGACAACATTGCAGTTTTTCTTCTGTCACATGCCCTAGACGTAAAAGCCATCGCTCGGCTGTTGAAACCAAAACAGAAACAGGTGAGCTGAAATTCGATTACAAGTTATACAGCAGCTGTAGGAAAATACCACATGGTGATCTGTGTATAGTAAAGTATTGTGCATTATTAAAAACAATAAAACAAGCAACCAAAAATTAAATGTCTATAGTCCTTTAAACAAAGATTCTTTTTGTCTGTTCGCTAACAGATAATACTGCAAGGCCTGAGAACCTAGATATGTAACCATAGTAGAATTCAAATAGTTTTCAAGTTTCCAATTAGATCCCACTGCCCGATCTCTTCATGCCAGAAACAGAAATTATCCTCAAGAACATTTGCAGGTGTAGTGAAAACGATGCGTGTGAAACAAAATCCGCATGATTTATGCATGGGCTTGGTCCCTTCAACGCCATCACCTGCTGCTCTGTGGTGTCTCCATACCAAATGAAACAGAAGAATGAGAGTTTCGGACTTGAAAAAATGAGCTCATACAGAGTTCAATAAGATCATTCGACAAGTGCAGTGTCACCACCACTGTCACTGCCCCTCCCCACTCATGTGGTGCAGCTGTATCTCCTTGAGCCATGTACCCTTCACCCCTCTATTGTGATGCCACTGCATTAAAACAGTAACATACAGACTCAGAGGTTGTACACAGGAAACACAATATGATACCATAGTTGGATACAACGCAAGCAACAACGCAGCTTTTGCCCCTCAAAGGACTTCCCTGCAGCCAGTGATGTTAGCGGATTCTCATTATGTCGTAGATAGTAATCCCCTTAGACCTGCTAGCTTGACACCACAGGGTATGGCAGATGAAAGAGGGTTCATCATCATCAACCTGACTACACCCACTTCAGCAACAAAGTCTTTTCCCGTATTCGTCCAATTAACCCGGCCTTGTGCCAGCTGAATCCACATAATCCCCGCAAAATTCCTAACCTCAACCTGCCACCTGTCTTTCTGCAGCCCCGTCTTACACTTCCCTTCCCTTGGAATTCAGACCGTTACCCTTGCCTTCACATCACATGCCCTGCTTATTTCTTCTCGGGTGCAACTATATTATCAGAAACGTACGCTTGTTCACTGACCCACTCTGCACATTTGATGTCTCTTAACGTTACACCCATCATTTCCCGTTCCATAGCTTTTGGCGTTGATCTCAATTTAAGCTGAACCCTTTTCGTTGCCCATCACTTTGTGCCCCATACGCGAGTAACGGTAAGATAGAGCTGGCATGTGCTTTCCTCTTAAGTGATAATGATAACTTGCCATTCATGATCTCAAAGTGTGTGCCAAATGCACTCCATCCGAATCTGATCAGTCTAGTCATTTCCATTTCATGATCTGGCTCTGCGGACACTACCTGCCCTAAATAGATGTATTCCCTTACCCCTTCCAGTACCTCGCTACCTATCGTAAACTGCTGTTCCCTTCGGAGGCTGTTGAACATTAACGTTACATTAGAAAATCATAGATTCCTCAGGTATTCTCCACTGAAAGGGGGTTCACCATGGCTTACTCGGATTAAACGCGACATCACAAAAGTCACAAGACAACAATGGCTGAAGGGCCTCCATTAAAGGCATCTGCTGCTTTTTTCTTGGGTTGTATACAACTACACTGCATTATATATATTCGCTATGAAGAAGAAGGAGGGCATCATCCTAGCCGCACTGTCATCGCTCAGAGCGAGCGCCTGCTGACCTGAACAGACGAGAGACTCGGTCGCCGCCGTGGTTTCGCCACCGCCAGAACATTAACCTAAGCCCCCGTTACATTTGGTGGAGGTGCGGGGTGCCAAAAACACCGCCATGACGACGGTCAGCTTGATCCGGATTTCCCACCCGGTTCACTCGTCTAGCTTTGGAACCCTTCCACTGCTCCTGGCCTCTCAAAGAAGCTTCTTTCGAAATACCATGGTCCCTACTGCGTCCTGGAGCGCCAATCCTTCGTGAACTACCTTACTGAGCCCCTCACACCGTCTGCCGATCTCCGCCGACGTGATCGCGAGGCTGTGCATGTCCAACGACCCAAGCCATAGTATGACTCGGTTTTGTTGTCGGCACCATGGGTCGCGCCAGGATGGCTCCTTTTCTCTCTGGGGCCATTGTGAAGAAGAAGGGCATCATCCTAGCCGCACTGCCATCGCTCAGAGCGAGCGCCTGCTGACCTGAACAGACGAGAGACTCGGTCACCGCCGTGGTTTCGCCACCGCCAGAGCATTAACCTAAGCCCCCGTTACATTTGGTGGAGGCGCGGGGTGCCAAAAACACCGCCATGACGATAATCAGCTTGATCCGGATTTCCCACCCGGTTCACTCGTCTAGCTGTGGATCTCTTCCACTGCTCCCGGCCTCTCAAAAAACTTCTTTCGAAATACCATGGCCCCTACTGCGTCCTGGAGCGCCAATCCTTCGTGAACTACCTTACTGAGCCCCTCACACCGTCTGCCGATCTCCGCCGACGTGATCGCGAGGCTATACATGTCCAACGACTCAAGCCATACTATGACTCGTTTGGGTTGTCGGCACCATGGGTCGTGCCAGGATGGCTCCTTTTCTCTCTGGGGCCATTGTCAAGAAGGGCATCATCCTAGCCGCACTGTCATCGCTCAGAGCGAGAGCATGCTGACCTGAAGAGACGAGAGACTGTCGCCGCCGTGGTTTCGCCGCCGCCTGAGTGTTAACATAAGCCCCCGTTATAGCGCCTACAGTCTACACTTAAGCAAATTTTGATAATTGCACAAAAGTTAATAAGGAAAAAAAGACACCCATTCTTGGCGAAACACAATCCTCGCCACTAGAGTCTGCAGACTTCAAGTGTGATGTCTGTTCGGCTAGTGCCATTTTTTCGCATGCTTTCGCATAGGAGACTAGGTTGTAGGAGATACAAGGCAGCAAAATTAGGCATGGAAACCATCAAGGGGTGTACTTAAGTAGCACTTGTGGCACACTAAACCTAATACAAACACAGCTCGTTTCCAACACAGCTTGCCTCGCAAAAACTCATGACTTACAGAAACCGGAATTTGTCAGTAATTTGAGTTCAGGACTCAGGCAAGAAACAAATTTTTGAAAACTGCAGACCCTCTCTCTCTCTGTAAAGTATTCTCCATGCCTACAATTCCATTGAGAATGCCCTCCCAATAGGTGACTTGTTGCATTATTAACATTTCAATCAAAAGGGAAGAAAGAAATAACATTTGCGTATATGGCACTGTGGGTGATCCTTCTGAGCAACTAGCCTGCGGTTTTTAATGAATAAAAAGGTGGTTTCCTGGATTCTAACCTAGGCAGAAAGTTTGGTAACAGGCAATCTGCAATAGGTGCATGCAAAGGGAATAGTGAAAATGAACATAGACAGCTTTGATACCTCGACTACTCTCTGTTTTGCTGAAAATTTAAAAAAACCCTGCAAATGAATTAATAACCAGCTAACTTACATTATTATGATCTCAGGGGTTACAGTGCCATTTTTTAACTGCATCTGAAGTTCACTTCGGTCTTGCTTCCCAATTACATACAAGACATCGTGATGTGGATATGAACTTAATCTAGTCCAATTTTTGTGGCATATTTTTGCCACGTACAAGACATCACGATGTGGATAAAAACTTAAAACATTTGTGGCATATTTTTATTGTCATGAACAAACAGCCACAAATTCATCACGAAAAAGCAAGCAATTCATGTTCCAGCTTAACAATATTAAAGGGGTGGAATTGCCAAGGCTCAAACGCAATAATATTGCTTACTTATAATGTAAGACCTAGGCATCTTGTTTTTTTTTCAGATTTTAGTTTTGGCTGTGGCTAAAAATACATCGTACAGATCCAGCACATTCATAATTAAGGCACGTCTATGCGATCTGAAGGGTCAGGCTAAAGACATGCCGGATGTACCCAGTAACCCAGTACATTTTTTTTCTTCAGGACACAGCGAGACTGATTCGATCCTATCTGCTTTCTCTCAAACAATTGATCCCACAATATTTTCCTAGAGATTTTGACTATGTGAAATGGATACGTTAGCACCCCTAATCCAGTATGAGTTGTAGCAAAGAAATGAAGTTGATACGCTTTGGTAGCGTGAGTGGTGGCACCACTTCTTAGATATTCCCTGGGCATTTAATTCTCGCACATCTGCTCGATGTTACCCTAACTGTCCTCCTAGCTGCTTCTTTCATTGTGGCAGTAATATCTCTGGTTTGAGAATATTTACCTGCTACCCGGAATGAAGCTACTGGTGTTGAGTATGCAAGATTCGAGTGCTACGCGTCCTGTTGCAGTTGCACGACAAACGCCTGGTTACCGGTGGTAGAGCTTGCCGTTCACTGTTAGTTGCAATGGGATAAATGCAGAAACACTCCTGGTTACCCCCATGTGATCATGATGTGCATGTGTTTGCCGGTGTTTACACTTCAAGCAGGCGACTACTGCTCTGCGATGTCTCCAACTCTTATGGTGTCTTCGACTGGTCGCTTTAGATCGCTCTAGAGCACTCTGAGAGGCGACCGCACATTCGGCTTGCCCAAACTGGCCGCTATGAGTACATTCGGCAGGTTCGTTCTGAGCGCATGCCTCCAACTCAGAGCGCTCTGACGCGCTCCGAGAAAAAAGTCGGAGCGGCTCCGAGATGAGTCCACGTGAGAGAGCCACCTCCGCCATTTCGCAAAAGCGGTGCGAGGCCTCGGCGTTCCCTGCGTGTAGGCAGAAGCAAGTGTAGACTTTTTACGCAGTAGTAGCGTCCTTGCTGTGTTGTGTTTTGCGGGTGCCGCGCTGTGTGAGGCAGAATGTCCAAAAATATGCCGGATAAGTACGCTAGGAACGCGGTCTGTGTTGCTGTCGCATGACAACGGTGATTCCAGCAGCAGCTCAGGCGAGGACGACGGTGCTATCCACAAGGCGAGGTTCGAAAAAATGAGCGTCCCGTGGGACGGAAAGCTGGGGTAGCGATCGATACAAGCTAAGCGGAGACCGCGATGCAAACTGTGCGGCCACGTGCGGCTAACGGTAATCAAGAGACCTTACGTGCGGCTACTGTTGACATCAGCAGCGGTGCCGCGTAGTGGCTCCGGAAGTTGCGTCGCCCTTCTGCCTCCTGCGCTTCCGCTCTAAAAACTCGCTGAACATTCGGCTTGACTAGTCTCGATATGCGCTCAGAGCGAGAGAGGCTCCCACTTTGCCGGATCCTAACCGGATCGCGGGAGCGACCAGTTGAAGACACCATTATTGATATCCATAACTTAACCTTTTTCTTCAACTCTGTGACTAGGGAAGAAAAAACAGAAAAAGAATGTTCTGAGTTTCTCAAAAGCACATCTTTTTTCTTACCTGCATATCCCAACACCCTACAAGGGCATCGCTGCCAGTCTAGAAGTGGCTCTACCCTCTTCCTCGCCATCTGCTCAATGGCAGACTGTAGTGCCTTGAGGTGGCCACAAGCACCTTTGTCTTGACTTCGTCAGTCAATTAGTCGGCACTGCACCGACTGAATCCATTTCTTTCGTGAACGCTAACGCGCAGAAAAGGTACTGCGGGTTTGGCCTCTTCCTTTTTCTGAAACGGAATTATGCAAGGTAAAGCCAAAAATATGTAGAGCAAGATTATGCTTGACTCGTTCCACACTGTTCTTGTCTTCACTCGTGAAACTTTCACACGCGTCCGGCGTATTCACACTCGCTAAAAAATTTACGTTCCCGACAGGAATACTATGGTCCAGCATGACTACTAGGCTGAAAAATACGGGTTATGGGGGCTAAATGTCCCAAATCGACTCAGGCTGTGAGGGACGCCGTAGTGAAGGGCTCCGGAAATTTCGGCCACGTGGGGTTCTTTAACGTGCACTGACATCGCACAGTACACGGGCCTGTAGAATTTCGCCTCCATCGAAATTCAGCTGCAACGGCCGGGATCGAACCCGCGTCTTTCGGGTCAGCAGCCGAGCGCCATAACCACTGAGCCACCGCGGCGGGTTTCTGAGAAAAAAAAAAACGCTGAAGCCATGCTGCCATTATGCAAACATTCCTTGCATTACTATCAAACCATGCAAAACGCCTAAGTAGCCGCTTAACATTTTACGTGGAACCCACAGCGATCCTGGACCAACGTCGTGAATGCCGTTCCAAAGACTTCGAACTGCTCAGACGTCATTTATCGTTGCTGTCGACAAATGTAGAAAACGGCCAACCGCTTCAAAGCAAAACGCGGCACTACGGTGGAAATATACCGCGTTGTCAGAGCCCGCGGTTGACAGCAAGGCGGTGGTCGCATGTTAGGATTGTCAGCATGCAAACGACGCTAGTCATAATGCACCCGAGAAGTGCAAGAGAGATTTATGTATAACTACAAATTGCACACAAGCTGATAGTTTAACCACGTGAGCCAGGCACTCGTGCGCAGCGGTGCAGCTCCATTGCAGCCTTTGTATACATGCATATTTGTGTTGTCCCATTTCCACGTGTAGCATCCGAAGGGGCTACTGAAAACGAACGCTAGTACTGACAAAAATTTGCTTACCTATCTTGGAGAGCAGTCTTCCACAAAACGGATGACAAAGCTGACCAAGCTGGCGCGTCACGCTGGACTGCACGCACTGCGCGCACATATACAAGCTCCAACACGGGCACGGCGAGCACACGGGGAAGAAATTTCAAATACGAGCCTTGTTTTTACGTGTCACTGCGCTTATTAGTCCGGGCCGGAAGTTCCGGTTTGTTTCCTTACCGCTGGGCACTGAAGACCAAACGGTTGTCAGCACAATTCCTTGAGCATCTACAGTTTTCCACCAGTATTTTAATTTATCGGCATAAAGTGACGCAAAATGTTATGTGGAAATTTCTCATCCCCGTCATTATTCTGATTATATTCTGCCACGGAATGACATTGGCGCTTCGGTCTTCCATCCTTCTATATATGGATAGATGATGTGTTTACTCTTTTTAAACAGAGCAGTCGCTGGCGCCACCATGACTACAAGCATGACCATTCTCTGAAATCATTTTTAATGCTTTCTTTCTTAATCTGCATGACCATTCTCATGAAATCCTATGATGATATTAGTTATTTGCTGGCGTCTAAGGTTTCTTGGCCTGGTAGTGGTGGCTTATGAAAGCAACACCAAATAGAAGGAAAGAATGTGTCTTGCTAGGGCATTGAGTGCAGACACCAAATTTTGGCTGCATATTTCCTTCTTGTTAGTTATGCGTATGACATTTTAGCGATGTAGTAAACCACAGCGACGAAGGCGTGATTACACCGCAGTCTTTTCATTCCTAGCATCACCAGTACTGAACTTGAACGACGTACACTTTTTTTCACCACTCCGCTGTCGAAATCGAAACATATGAATGGCGAATGCCAAATGGTGGTCAGTGTATAGTAATTTGCTTTACGCATCATTGCAAAGAATAAAACACGCAATTAAAGGCTATCTGTCTATTATCATCATCACCCTGACTACACCCACTGCAAAGGCCTCTCCCGTGCCTCTCCAATTAACCCTGTCCTTAGCCGGCTGCGCCCACCCTATTCCTGCAAATTTCTTAACCTCATCCGCCCACCTAACCTTCTGCCACCCCCTGTTACGCTTACTTTCTCTTGAAATCCACTCCGTTACCCTTAAGGACCAGCGGTTATCTTGCCTGTGCATTACATGCCCTGCCCAACACCATTTCTTCCTCTCGATTTCGACTAGGATATCATTAACCAGCGTTTGTTCCCTCACCTACTTTGCCGCTTCCGGTCTCATAACGTTACACCTATCATTTTTTTTACATACTTCCAACAAATATAACTAGCAGAAGGACGCTGACAGACACCCAGCACGACGCTGGGTCGTCCTGTGCGCCTCTCTCCGTGCGATTTTTTATCTTTTCTTTAAAAAAAGCTCTCTATATATTCCTTTAAACACACGGGCTACTGCCTATAGTGTACTACCAGGGTCAGGAAAAGAACGAGAAGTAGACCAGTGTTACGAATAATAATAATAATTGGTTTTTGGGGAAAGGAAATGGCGCATTATCTGCCTCATATATCGTTGGACACCTGAACCGCGACGTAAGGGAAGGAATAAAGGAGGGAGTGAAAGAAGAAAGGAATAGGTGCCGTAGTGGAGGGCTCCGGAATAATTTAGACCACCTGAGGATCTTTAACGTGCACTGACATCGCACAGCACACGGGCGCCTTAGCGTTTTTCCTCCATAAAAACGCAGCCGCCGTGGTCGGGTTCGAACCCGGGAACTCCGGATCAGTAGTCGAGCGCCCTAACCACTGAGCCACCGCGGCGGGTCCCAGTGTTAAGAAAATTGCTTTTTCAGGAAAGGAAAGCGCAGTATCTGCCTCAATTCTACGTGTACACTTGAACCGCGATGTAAGGGAAGAGAGGCGCCGTAGTGGAGGGCTCTGGAATAATTTCGGCCACCTGCGGACGTTCGTCATATGCACTGATGCTGTTTTGTGTTTCGCTTTCATCGAAACGCAACAATCACGGTCGGGCTGGAACCTGGGTACTCTGGTCAGTAGCCCAGCATCAGCTACCGCGGCGGTGCAAGTAGACCCAGACCGGCGGTGCAAGAACACCAGATCGTATAGTGATACTGATCTGGCTGGCATCGACATACCAAAGCGTCACAATAGAATATATGTTCAGTCATATCTTCCTGGGCACATTTTTGTTCATATATCTGTGCACTCTGAAGGCACCTTAGTTCCAATCAAACAATAAGTACTGACTTTCAAATCGTGATTTCTTGCTATAGCTTCGCGGCCGTGCAGCCGAGCACAACCTACGGTGGTTGGCTGCATATACATAAAGAGGCGACACCATGCCCCTAGGAGTTCGCGCCTTAGGCCATGTTACACATATTGCAAGTTGCACAAAATTGTGTTGTTGTTGTTGTTGAAAACTTTTATTGTCTAACAGAGAAAGACCACACCGCCTGGGCCGCTCTGTCTCACCCCCCTTTACAGAGGAGAGGACTTAGGAGCGGCCCAGCCGCACGGGATGGTCGCATTCGAAGCTGGCCGGGTTGGTTTCGCCGGCGGCCTCTTCTGCCAGTTGGACGGCGGTGATTTGGAGCGCAGGGTCCGAGCTCCGCAACAAGGTTGCCCAGGCTTCCCTACTGCTCATGTTTTGCGCCCTGCCTGGGGAGTAAGCGCACTCCCAAATTATATGGTCGAGGGTTCCTCTCGCCCCACACTTTTTACATTTATCGTCCTCGCAGCCCGATCGGATATGTTTGTTTAGTACTGGGTTTGGGTATACTCCAGTCTGCAGGCGTCTCCACGCCGTCGCCTGACTCCTATTTAACGCCGTGTTTGGTGAGGGAAAACACCTCCGGCATTGTTTGTAGTGTTCTGTAATCTCTTGATACGAGATTAATCGCCCTTCTCTATCATGTTCGGCCTGAGCCGACCCATCCTGTACAGCACGGAGGTAGAGATCTCGAGACAACACAGTGCATTACGTGTTCGGAAACTTAACAAGGAAGAAGAAAAGACAGTGAATTAGCTATATATAGCCAACCATTCTTGTGCTATAAATGTTCAACAACATATGACAGTCGAGGTTCAGTGCATGAATTGGTGGGATGAACGAATATTGTGCACAAAACTGCCGCAACGTGGGAGAAACACAGAGAAGCACAAAACACATTTCTGTGATTAAACTCTCGTCTTCTTAGAGTTTTGAGTAAAAAAATTTCGTAACAGTCGAGGCCTAAATGCAAAAAATATTTTTGTGTGAATGTTAATTGTCTGTACACATTAATCTTGAGAAGACGTTCAGTAATCACCAAGCGCCGTGTAGAAAAGCGAGAGTAGACGGATTCCAGCGTCCAAATATCGACTGTCCATCCACATTTAAGGATCTTCCGACCTCATTTCGGGGATGGACAACTAAAATTGAAGTTGCCCAAGTTGGCAGGAGCAACATAGATATATTGTGACACATCAAAGGGGACATGCAGTCGTTCCCCAGAACGCTCCCTTTTTGATCACCTCGTCTACGTCGTCTTGCTTCGCTCCTGCATGTCGATACTCTTCCTCTTCTTTGCGGCTCCTCTACGAAAATTCAGAGCGAGCTTAAGTGCGCCAGGCGAAAGCCATTCTGCACCCACATTGCCTAAATAATTACTAATTACTAATTAATGAGTGCTTGTTGGGAAGCACGGCTACAAAATCAGGAACACTAAGGAGGACGTTAACGATTGTTTCTTTTTAATTTTTTTTCATTTGTTCTTTTTTATTTTTTATTCTTTTAACTTTTCTTTTCGATTTTTATTTTTCATCAAGTTCATTAGGTATGTCTGTTTTTAAATTTTATTTTTATTCAGTTACTAATTAATACTTAATTAAGAAGCAATGACTGATCACTAATTGATGACTAATTACTAACCGCCGATTACTTAGTGAATGCAAACATTATATGCATTATAGCAATTATGCTATTGATAACGTCATAGTGTGACAGAATTCGCGGACGGAGGGACGGACGGATAATAATGAGCTATTAAAGGCTCTCGCCTTAACAAAATTTTCAGGGATGATCTTCAGTCTGTTAAAGAGCGCAAATGCGAAGGCTTTTCTTTTCTTCCTGAATTGTTCATTTTTCAATTTTTCATTATTAGAAATTTTGTTGGTTTTATTTTTATTTATTTTTATTAAGTTTCCCGTTCTTTATTTTAGTTTTATTTTAGTTTTATTCTATGTTCATTTTCTTTTTTATGCTTAATAAGCCTTTTCACCCGTTTACATCGTTTTTTATCCAATCAGTCACAGAAAACCTGCTTCAAACACAGGACTTAAATACCTGAAGAGCTGCGATCAAACTTAGCATTGCCGAGTACCGTAATCGTCGGTCTGTTCCTGGTCGCCAGAAAACGTCATGGAGGGGCTTTAAGCCCATGTATCACTGAAGAACTTTAAGTAGCCTACAATTTGCGATTTACTTATTGAGCGTGATCTGAATTTTGCTCCAATTGTGAGCATAAACAATGCACGTCTCGTCTGGATCCCAGCACTGTGCATATCTGCCAGCTTGCTCGTCTAGTAACTGAGTTACATTCATGGTGTAAGAAAATAATTTAGTAATAGTAGCTTCATTAACTTAAAGACAGTGATCACTCAAGTCCTCTTGTCATCATATTTGACGAAAACATTCCAAAAGCTGAATTTAAGTTTTCCGCTTTATCTTCGCTTCCCAGATACCGCAGTCCACCCACACGTACATCCGCCACTTCCGCATCTACCACTTCTTTTTTCGCGCAAGCCGATGACCGCTGAGCCGGCTGAGCAGAAGAGCCGATCCACTCACCTACCTTCGAAGAGCTCCAGCTCGCTGCGCACTCCGGTTGAGTCTTCTCGATCGCACTTGTTCTCATTTAGAATGGCCAGTAAGTGGCAGAAATACCGGCGGCTGAACCAGGAGGTCAGCGAATTTTTACCGCGACATTTACTCCCCCACCGAGGGTGACCTTGGGCCTTCCACGACGGCACGCGAACACATTGAAATCGATGCCGACAATGCGGACACACGCAGAAGGCCCGAAGAATGCTCTGAAGCATCCGCAGGACGAATCGGCGTTTCTGAATGCTCTCACTTGCCAGCCGATTCTGATGAAAGTGCCAAATATTTGTGTTCGTCCGAGGAGCATCCGTATACAGCGTAAGAAAGCACTGAAGCAAGCCCCTCAACGACAGATGCTGCACGAGGGCTAGCGGACATATCTCGGAAGCATTCACTTACCCATTCGGCAGTCAATGACCTCTGTCTGCTTTTGTGTTGCCTTGTCCATCCTCTACCTCGTGACGCTCGCACGTTACTGACGACTGAGCGAAAAGCTGATGTTCTTATCGACTACGTGCATTTTGGCCTACGAAGTCAGATGATTGAAAGAGCGAAGAATGGTCTTCGCGATGTTGCAGGTACTAACGTTGACCTCCATGTGAACATCGACGGATTGCCGATATTTAAGAGCTCTTCGCTGGTCTTCTGGGTTTTGCTGTGTTCAGTGGCGAATGCAGTTGACAGCCGACCATTTGTTGTCTCTACCTATTGTGGCAAAAAAAGAAGCCTACAAATATTGAATAGTTTTTGCGACCATCTCTATAAGAAATGAAAAGTATGGAAGCTTCTGGCGTCATCATCAAAGGTGTATGTCACAGTGTTGCGCTTGCTGTAGTAATCTGTGATGCGCCAGCCTGCTCGTATGTCAAATGTACCAACTAGTACTGGTTATTACGATTGTGACCGCTGCACACAGAAAGGAGAAACAATTGAGCACAGGCAAACATTCCCCATGTGTGCTGCTTTCAGGAATCAAATCGCAGAGATGATTCTTTCCGCACAATGGCCGGCGCTGGCCACCACCACGCTGCAAATCCACTTTTGGAGTTGCATGTGGACGTGGTGAAACACTTTCCGGCGGATTACATGCCCACGATGTGCTTGGGAGTGGTCCGTAAGTTGCTGCAAACGTGGACATTGGACCATTGCCGCATCGTCTCGGCGCACAGCAGCAGAGCATTATGAGTGCCAAGACTGCAGAAAACAAGTGTGTCGTCAGGATTTGCTTGGCAGCCCAGAGGCCTTGATGAATTGGACCGATGGAAGGCAGTGGAGTTTAGGTGCTTCCTTCTATACACTGGCCCTTTGGTGCTACGTGGTTTGCTGGACGACAACCGATACAAACACTTCCTGTCCCTTCATGTGACGATGTGCATTCTGCTCAGTTATGTTCTTGCGACAGAGATGAACAAGTTTGCCTCAGATCTCCTTAAGTATTTTTCACAACAGTGTGAGGTCCTTTATGGACATGAAATTCTGATCTACAATATACACATGCTGTGTCACATTGCGGATGAGGCCTTAAATTACGGTCCGCTGGACAATGCTAGTGCCTTCCCGTTTGAGAACTGTTTGGGGTGAGTTAAACGGTTGTTGTGCACCAGCAGAAAGCCACTTGGACAGGTGAGCCGCAGATTGTCCGAGTTGGCTTATTAACCGAGAGAACTCCAACCGACTGTGTATTCGACAGATGTATCATCCTTGAAAGGATGTGTAGAGAAGGACTCGTGTTGCTTACTAAGCAATGGCAGCATTGTCAGTGTGACAGAGGTGTCTGCGAATTTTCTTCTTGGCCATGAGTTTCTTCATGCAAGGAACTTCTTCTATGGTCCGCTTCCATCAGAACAGCTCAAGATTTTCCGCAGAGAGAATGCTTCACATGAGATAAGGATGTGGCCTGTGGGTTCATTCCGCTTGAAATGTGTGAAAGTTGTGTGGAAGACTGGGTTTGTTTTGTTTCCCCTCCTTCATCATAATTAATAGCTAGGACTATATTACAGTTTATCTTGAGCATTCTGTTCCATCTTCATAGCCAGCATCAGTCTATAATAGAGAAGTGTATTCTCAGTGTTGTTTTTCTGCTTCATTATCATATTTAGTAGAAGTGTATCTTGGCTTAGTGTATCATAGTAGCTGTGTACTTTGAGCATTGTTATATCATAGCTGTATTATCTGAGTGTTTTGCTTAACTGAGTGTTGGGGGTTGCAGACAGTAAAAATAGCATTTATTGTTCTGTTCAAACACAATAGCTACTTTTGTGTATCATCTTCATGAGTTGTAGTAATAATGGTGGAGTGCACATGTTACCTGTGCTCTTTCGGTTGCAGACACGTGCTTCATGTCTTTCTAATGCCGACGGAACTGGGGACGTCTTCTGGTTAGTTTTCACAGATCTCGGTCGCTATGTCGGTCTGGCCTACATACGTGTGGTTGAGGTGAACACACTGATAGGTTGTAGAGGAAAAAATTACAACACCAGACAGGGCGTAAGACCACTTCTTAGTCTTGCGTCCTGTCTGAAGTTGCGGTTTCTTTTTCCTCTACATCATGTCTGACCAAGTGGCCCAAAACTTTCCCTTGTGAAACATGGGTCAGGTGCATAGCAAACTGAGAGGCGACACGCTGTGTAATGTGGGCTGTCTGCTTAGTGTTAACCGCGGTAGCAGGCCGATGCCCATGGCACGTTGCTTCGCTCGAATTGCAGCACAGCCGATGCATTGTTGGTGTAGGTGGGACTATCTATGAACGTTTCTCGGGTCAGAAATAAAAACCCTCCTCTCTTAGGGTTGTTATCTCTATCTCCGAAGCTTCGGGTAGCACAGCCCTAATATGTCTTGCTTTTGCTATTAGTTGAAAGCTCAGTTTGCACAAAATTGGTGTTCAATACCCCTTGTTTGGGTAGCCACTGCCCCTTGTGTCACTACTTTACTGTGATAGTGCCTTCTTATCTAGTAAAAGTGATGCTGCATGATTTCCCCTCTTTCATTTTATGTGCTATGTGAATGAAGTGTTTTGGTGGTGCGCGTTGCCGCTTTTGGTACTCGGTGCTTTAGTCCTTATTGCAGGCTCTGTGTTCTTTGCCTGTGCACTCTGTCAGGGTCGTCACTGTGTCATTCGCCTCATAACATTGTTGGTGGAGGAGCCGGGTGTACGATTGCGCCATGAAGCTTGAAGTAGTCAGACCGGCACAGAGTCACATAGGGTGGCTAGCGCTCCTTTCGTAGTCATGGTGTCACCCTGATACCCCAGCATGTTTGGAATTGATGACATGAATGTCGATGACTCGCTGTGCTCATACGTGCCCGTCATCATCTATAACATGTGTGACCCTACTCTGATGCCGGCGAATGTCATCTTTTACCTTACCGGCACTGCCAGGGTGTAATATGAAACACACGCGAGAATGGGCTCATGAGCTGGGACACCTGTGAGGAAAAACTACGCATATTTTTGCAAGACCTGTTGCTTGGAAGGTAACCTCAAAACAACAGCTTTCGTCCCGCGCCCAGTCCGCCACAGAGGTCTACATACTTATATTCTGGATGTCCTGCCACTTCGTCACAAAGTGGACGTTGCTTTGTCTGAATCAGACAACTTAGGCTGCAATGGCATTGTGGATGATGCTTCTCATTTGTTTGTCTGCAAGGACTGCACTATCATTGACACCATCAAGTAGTGCCATCGCTACGAGCAAATTGAAAGCTGCTGTATTTCGCAGATGTTTTCTCGGCTTCCTAACACAGCAGCAACCTCTTCCTCTGAGGACCAGCAGCTACCACCACGTCCACTCTCTGCGCCTACCCTTGCAGACGCAGTCGCAAGGATTGTGTGACTTGAATTAGAGGCCTTTGTGCCTATCCCAGTCGTATGCCTCTGTCTATCATGTTGCTCATCCAGGCATTCGTGTAGCAAGAAGTTGCCTGCAGTGAATAAACACCAAATGCTTTTTGGACCGGAGATCTTATGATGATTGACGAAGCACGTGGCTGGCACTCAAGTCAAACGTGCCAACACCAAGAACTGAAGAACAAACCTAACGCATGAAAAACGCGTATTCAGGACAGAGCTTAAATCATGGACTCCAAGAGCACAGTACAGGCATTGAATCATTAACAGCGTGTGGATTTCTGGCAAGAAATTGCAGGCATTATGAGTTTGAGCCGACCAACTGTGCTACACATCTGCTTGGTAGAGGAGGTGCCTAGTTACAATGGAAAATCTGTAAAACCTTCGACATATAGGGAAGGTGAAAATTGCTTAGCAAGCGATATATTACTTTGTCACGAAAGTAGTTGGGATATGTAAGTGGGAATCTGCCTTACGTGTTTAGAAAACAATATCTTGTATTTTTCCTGTTTTTCTGTTAATTTTAGTGCAGTGTACACATGTTCTATTGAACTATACTTGTGGGTCTTTCATCAAGGTAATAAATTCAGTTATCTTTTTACTGCACCTCCTGTCTTCTTCTTCGTCCCCATCTGAAGTGACATTCTTTCATTATAGAATGATATTTATGCTATTCAGATATATGTAATATGGGCAGTTTTGCTAGTCCAAAAATTATGCTTAGTCTATGCAGGATATTGTAGTACAGGGTTCCAGATAAGATCAGCTGGAGCCCTATAACGTGCGTCAAAACTGCAGGGCAAATGATTGATATTGAATTTTGCCTCTATAAAAATGCTGCTACCATATCTGGACTCCATCTCATGATCTTAAGCTTTTCTACTACATGACATACACGGGCAAAATTAAAGCGCTGAGGATAGTAGTTTGGTAAGACAACTGCAGGTATGAACTAGCCTGCACTCTTTCTACCTTCTTTCGATCCATCTTTTCTTTCCGGAAAGTGTTTATTCATGAAAGAGATGACTATAATCAATGATTTGCAAACTGACCAACACATGTTCATCGCAAATGCACCCTTGAGTTAATTTTTAATCTGTGATCTGGTTTGGCTCCACTTCACAGCAAATTTAGCGAATTATAGACACATTTTTGGGGGACTAAACTTTTTCATGTATTTTTGCCACGTTATATGAAAATTTGCAGTGTAGGCCATGGCAAAGTGGAAATTTACAGATTCTTTTGGTGTTAATTTATTCTTGCCATATCACTATGTGCAATGATCAAGACAAAACCTCATTTTCCCCATTCTTATGTTTCATTTCCTGTACTTTGAAATTTTAATGAAAGTATGTATACATGCGACGATGATGCCTTCATTTTATCTTTTGTGCTTTCCAATGCTACAGTGCTCCGTCGATGCGCCTTACCATTTGTTACATTGTATGAATGACTGTGAAGGAATCTTTCTATGCAAAATTTGCCATATCGGAAGCCACCTTCAGCAGGTATTGGTCAACTGAGTACAAATATGTAGTACCAGCTAGATTACAGTACATTAGCATTCATACTAGAAAATACATATATTACGTCATGAGACGCAATTATGCATCTTATAACCCGCTCAGCACTTCAGAGAGAATCAAATTATGATAAATAAAATGACCGTCTGGATGACGCAATGGGCCTTCCAAAATTTTAACAAATTACAACTTCACTGCAAACTACTCTACACAGAAGCGACCTGAACATTTTTTGTGAGCATATTTATTGTTTTTTCCTCACAATTATTTATTGCAGACAACTTGCTTTATGAACAGTTTTACTGAGGAACCTAGTGTACATATTAACAAGTCACAACTGTATATAATATTTATTTTGCATACAGTAGAAACAGTTCATTGTTTCGCTGCTGTCTTTATAACTTTTTCTTTATTTTTTTGTTCACATCTATGCCATTGCTCCGCAATGCCATTACCTTGCTTGCAACACGCGCTGGCTTCGGCTGCGCGGAGCCACGCGCTAAGGAAATTAAGAGCAGTTTCACACCTGGTTCTTAGCTTGTTTTCTTTGTCCGCGTCGCACTCGTCTAATTTGTAGGGGACTCTACAGTCTCCGCCGCTCTAAACTATATAGGGACTCACCCTCCAGCACACCTGTCACAGTGGTTCTCTTGGATAAATTTTAACACATAATATGATTCACATTTTGGTTTTCTATGCCGTGAACATCACTGAGTACATTCTGATTATCAGAAATGAACTAGCCTCGAAGAACATAAATTGTCATGCTATTGAGTGCTGCAAAATGAGCAGTTCATTCTGCACTTTTGCCATGCCTAGTATGCTTATAATATTTCTTTTGTGAAAATCTAATTAAGCTGATTAGCATCTGCTGCGCAGTGTTTCTAAGCACCTCATGCTATTATGAAAAGAATGAATAACTGCGAAAAAAGGACGGGACAAGAGAGAAGAATCACACAAAAAAGAACGTGAAGTTATCGAAGCCTTGCAAATCACGATATTAAGGCCTGAAAAATGTGTTAGCGAGGCTTCCATACACCTGTACCGCAAGGAGTTGGAGTTTCTAGGTTTTACGTGATGATTATGTCTTTTGTCTTTGCAGTTGGTGCGGATGCGCTTTGTTGTCGAAGGAAGGAGCCGTTGGTGCAATAAACCAGCTGTTAGTCTGCGCTTGCCTCGTGTGATTCGTCTCTCTTTCCCGTCAATTTTGCGCAGTTATTCATTGTTTCCATAATGTCGTACCAACTAGCCCCTCAACGCACTCCTTTAGATTACACCTCATGCTGTAGTGAATGTAGCAGTAATCATCTGCGCCACCCCAAGTGGCATCCTATCCATTTCTGTTCATCAGCTGTTTTTGTTCAGTTGCTGTGCTATCATTGCAGCATCTTTAACTCACAGATTTTGTCAGCTCTGATTGCTCATTCAAATTCTGAGTAATTGGAGTACGCTCTTGTTGACAACTACAAAAGACTAAAAAATCACAGCTGAAATGAGATCATGCTACCGATTTCTGAATTATTACTCTGTGCATTGACTTAATGGCTTACCGTGTCAACTGATGACGAATATATGACTGTTATCTATCATCTTTGCAGAGAGTTAGTGCATGATCCTGAAAGCTGCCGGGATTCTGCAAATAGCATGCAAAATGAATTCATGGCCCCATACAAAGCAGTGCACAGTTAACAAAATGTGCACGTTGGCGTTTGAGCGAAGGGCTTGCTAGAAAATTGGTGTTTCAGTCAATCTAACATGCTAAAAGATCGTAGGCAAGCCCAACTTGGGCGGCCCATGTAATACCCCAGTGGATGCCACATGGGCTCCGCACGGCTATACAAGCTGGGCTGGAGCCCTGTAATACCCGCATAGGGTCTCGGTGTAGTAGCTGGGCTGCCTCCAGATAGAACTCGGGCCGGCCCAACTTGGATGGCTCACTTAATACACTAGCGGGTCGCACATGGGTTTTGGAGGGGCAAACCGGTGCATATGTCCATGTAATACATATACATGGCGCTTTGGTAGGTATATACGTGGGCTAACTTGGTGTAGACCAGCGCTATGGGATGATAGGCGGACTGCCCAAGTTGGGCTTGCCCCTAGTTTTCCTGCACTGAGCCCAACTCGTTTTCAAGTTTGCCCTAATGTTGCCGGCAAGGGACCTTTGCGGACTGAACTTGGCAGCATGGGCTCACATTGCCCCAAAACTACCAATATGGGGCCATAATTGTCTTGTCATGGGCCAGCCCAAATTGTCTTTGCCCAGATGATGCCCAGAAGTGTCCAAACTTGGTTAAAAAAGGGTTTCCCAAGCCCACGTTGCCCACATGGGGCCCAGATGGGCTCTAAACGCTGTGCTACTTGGGTTTACTCAAATTAGGATTTTTTTTCTTACTATGCTTATGGTATCTAATCGCTGAAACATTTTTTGGCTTCTTTGTCTGCCAGACAACTTAGAAAGTAGTACTGACTACTGTGAGAACATAAAAGATCAAACTTTCAAAAATCGCAGTTTTGTTCCTTTTTCGAGTTTATTATTTATTTATTGTTACACGAGTTTCGAAACTTGAGATGGCAGCTGAGGCATGGAAATTTTTTTCGTAAAAAACAAGTTGGCATAAGATTTGCCTTAGTAATGTAATAAACTGTGATTTTTTAAGGAATTCGAAGATGGTTGAACACTTAAGCCTGTCAATTTGCAAGCAATGACATAAATGTGCATCTCCACTTAAGTAATCACAGCCTAAACTAAAATTCAAGGGGGTGACAGAAATAAAATCAATTAAATTTACTTTTAGTATGTGGATGGGTAGAGGGGGTGCTGAAGAAAACACTAGCTCGATATATTTTGCCAGCACTTTTTCGGGGGCTAAGAGAAATTTCGTATACTTTTTTGGTCGTGCCACATACTTGATCTAGTTATGTGCTCAGTATCTGTCGCATTGTTCGGAACTTTCTGCCATTCCTTCAGCTCTGTTTTTGCCACTGCTTGCAAAATGGGTAAGGGAAGCCTGCTTTTTGAAGGCTCTCGACTTGTATGTAACTCGGCTCTGTCTGAAGTTGTTAGGTGCTGAAGACAGCAGAATTATAGGAGAAAGATTCTTTACCCCCTTTAACAGGTTAAGGCTGCGGAAAATAAATATGCACAACTTCTGTCGCTATTCTAGGCATATCAGTGTAACACGTCACTTTGTAGTGACTAGCTTGAATCTAAACACTTCACACACTCGTCTTATGGAATTTCCCACGTGGTGCATAGTGAATGTAAAAAATGGTGAGATTTCAAAGCCTGTGGTTGTGCAAGATTGAGGTTTTGATTTTTGGTAGAGTGTAACAACTTTCGTGAAATTTTTCTATAGTTGGATACAATTCAACAACACAGCGGCAAATGCCCCTAAATGATGCCACCCAGCCAATAGAGAGGACTTATTCTCAAGGTGTGGTTAATCCCCTTAGTCCTGCTAGGGTGGCGTCGTAGGGGGAGGCAGATGAAATCAAATTAACCACGGCCTAAGGAAAATCGTTCGACGTCATTAGCTTGAAGGCCTCCTTTGAACGGTATCTGCTGCTTCTATCTTGATCTGTATCCGACTGAAGCAACATTCACAAAAGAGCTAGCATTTCCTTATGTGATTTCCAGATTTTAAGAGTGGTGAGATATTTAGACGATCTTTTACTGGTTTTAGAGTTTGTTAAAGTAAGTGATGTGAACTTCGCTTGATTGTTCCTGAAGTCTTTCAGTATTCCCGTTCACTGTGCGTTGGAAGTGCCGCAAGGAAAGTGCCTGAAATGTTTAGATGCAACGCAGTTCTTTAAAGGTGCAGTAGAGAGGATTCTAAGCTAATCTTTTTACCGTGAAAACTCTGTCTACATGTTCCGAGCATTCTTGCAAACTTCGAATTCTTGTCCTGTGCAGCCCATTTCTCTATTAAATTGGATTACATATCCTAGCTCCCACTATTTTTTTTAACTGACCTCTGAGAGGAGGAGGAGCCAACTAGCGCGGGAAGTGCCTTCAGCCAGTCACGTGGCGGCTCTTGTTTATGCTTTGCTTTTAGGTTTCTACGAACAGTTTTAGTTCCAGACAGCATAGCTGCCGATTAGGCCCACAGAAATAAAAATCTGAGTGGACTGTTTGTTTTCACAATTCATTCCACAAATTACTACGTATCACATCGCCGATGGCAAGTGGCAAGCCTCCATGTGACTGACTGTAAAGCACTCCTCACATCGGTTGACTCCTACTCTCGGTCAAATAAAGAAAAAAGGTGGAAACGGGATCCGATGTAATAGAGAAATCGGCTCCACAAGACAATTCAAACTTTCTAAGAAAGCTTGCAGCGTGTAGATCGAGTTCCCATCATAAAAAGGCGAGCTCAGATTCCTCTTTAGTGCTCCTTCAAACACGACCATATGTTGAGCTCATATTTCTAGAATAATGAAAAAAGTCGTGGCGATTTATTTTTCGCAGTCTTATCTAGTTAACCGACCGTGTCGTAAGCCCGTACCCTCATAAGGCAGAGCTGAGTAGAAAGCAAGTCGAGACAGCAAACAGGCTTTTCCCTTTTGCCCCTTTTGCGAGCAGTGGTAAAAACAGTGTAAAAGCTGCTCTACAATGGGGCCAACAGTGCGAGAAAACCTGAACAGAGAACTGGATCAAAGAGCGTACTACAACCATAATTACGCAATATCTCGTATAACATGAATCACCGCTATCATCCCGACTATGCTCACTGCAGAGTAAAGGCCTCTCCCATGTACCTCCTTTGCCAGCTGTGGCCACCGTATCCCAAAAACATTTCTTATTCTTATCTGCCCACCTAACTTACTGGCACCCCTGCTATGCTTACCTTGTCTTGGAATGCATTCTGTTAACATTAAGGAACAGCAGTTATCTTGATTTCACAGTACATGTCCTGCCCAAGCCCATTTCTGCCTCGTTATTTAGGTAGCATATCAATAACACGCGTTTGTTCCCTAACCGTTCTGCCTACTTCCGGTCTCTTAAATGTTATACCTATCATTTTTCTTTCCATGGCTCACTGCATTCTTCTAAACTTAAGCTGAACCATTTTGTTAGCCTCCATGTTTCTGCTCCTTAGGAGAATATTGCAAGATTCTATAATACATGGCGGCAAGATATGATGTCAGGTTGATGTTTTCTGCTCCCTACAGCGTTTCAGAACCGTGCTTTTTTCTAGAAATCATTGTGCCAAAAAACAGGCTCTGTAAAAAACACACACACAAACCAAAAGGCCAAACCTGGACATGTGTTCACTGACAGTACCAAGTCAAACATCCAGAATCCTTTACCATAGAAGTGACTAGAGGCAAAGCTGATGCAGTCATCCCGACCTCCGCTGATATGAAAGATTGTCCACACTTCCCAAGTTACTGGTGCAGATGAAAGATTAAAATCTTAGCACCATGGAACAAAAGCTTACTTAACTTCATCCTTTTCCCTCTGCCGTTCACACGTGGCACAATGAGGTAAGAGGTGTGAGCTTGCTGGCTTCATCATAAAGAGACCAAAAATGCTGAAGTCCAAAGCTAGAGGCAGTCTGACAGTGGCAAGGCCTTGTGAGCAATGACTTCCGGCATGAGACCACAATACCTCTCTTTACCACATTTGAATATGATGCCATGAAGCTCAAAACAGGTTTGTGTTTTGTTTGACCTCGGGTGATACACCCAGCAAATGTGTTTTGGTCTCACCTCCATACATGCACCCTTTGTCAACAATTTAGAGCCCAAGAAGTTTGCTTCTCGGCCATGTGGGTGTCTCGTTATAAATCGCCAGGTTTCTGAATCTCATGAAGGTAAGAGGAGCTCCCATCCTCACAACAATGAAATCGAGGGCTTCCCAGGATGCTACAAGAGCCTCGTTATGCAGCTTGGAAGCAAACTGCTTAGGCTCTAATTTTTGACAAAGGCCATACATCAAAGAACTACAGAATCCCTTCACGTCGTGCTTCAGCACTGAAATTGAATCCCCAGGCATGCTCATTGATAACCTGCAGCATCTCAACCATGGCTCTAGGCTGGCTGGCAGACCTTCCAAACACGAAGTGTCTGTACCTAAACACCTGCAAGGCAAATCCTTTAAAACTGCACTCAGTGTGTTGGCCCACACATGCCAGGGAAATATCGCTCACGATAGGAGCCACTCTTGAACGCATGCAAGCTCCTTTTTTCTTTTTCTTCGTGCAAAAGCTCTTCTGTCCACAACTTTGCTATCTTTGTTGATGCAGTATTCAAGGTTTTGCAATTTCACCTTGATTCATTGTTTGTGAGTGAACAGAAGGAACTTTCCGTGTGGAAGAAAGGAGTTTGGTTAGGTTCAGGTGTAGCTCCTATCCTGAGCAATATTTTCTTTGTGTGTGTGTGTGTGTGGACCAAAACATTTAACGCAGTTTGCAAGGCGTTGCCTTACAAGTGTTTAGTTACAACTACTTCGTGTTTGTAAGGTCTTCAAAGAGGAAGGCATGGGATTGGAGTTCAGTGTTAAAGTATCAGATGAAGAGACTGCAGTTCCTTGATTCTATTATGGAGGGGAAATCATGGCATGCTTTCTAGGCTTACTACCCAAGGACAAAAGCGCCTATCCAGAGTTTCTTGTCGACATATTCGAAGTTGGTGAAAAGTGATGTGTCGTGCTTCAAGTCAGGGCTTATGAGGTCTTGCCACCATCAGATGGTCTCTAGTTTTTGCCCTTCAGTCTGCAAAAGTAGCAATAGCCAGCTATTTGCATGATCTGGTTGCATCTGTGTGTGCAGGTTTGATACAAGGCCAAGTGATGACACCAGCTCAGGATAGTCCGGTAGGGCACAAGGTTGCTGTCATACTACCTAAATAATCTATATCATGACTTTAGCAATATGAGTGTGAGGTCAAAGTATGTGTGGTTTCTCGCACCAAGGAGGATTGCATACCGCTTGAGATTCGTGTAAGGCACATGACAGGCTACGTGCCATTGTCGGTGCCATAGGTGCTAATGTTATGTGGTCATTATTATATCAGCCAGACGCCGTGGTGTCAGCGGGCAGCAGGAAGAGAATTTATCTAGTTACGCTGGCAGGATCACATCTGTCTGCGCACTGTGCCTCGTGTGGACGGCGTAGTTGAAGGGATGAAATAAAATAAAGTAACGATTTGTTGCATAGGGCTAAGATTTTATTCTTTCATATTCCTCCCCTGGGATCAGTTAATGCGGGAAGTTTAGTTTAGTTTATGGGGTTTTAACGTCCCAAAGCATCTCAGGCTATGAGGGACGCCGTAGTGAAGGTTTTAGGAAATTTCGACCACCTGGGGTTTTTTAACCTGCACTGACATCGCACAGTACTCGGCCCTCTAGAATTTCGCCTCCATTGAAATTCGACCACCGCCGCCGGGATCAAACCCGCGTCTTTTGGGTCAGCAGCCGAGTGCCATAACCACTGAGCCACCGCGGCGGCCTTAATACGGGAAACGTCAGAAGCCTTTCATATCTGGAGAAATGAAGGTGATTGCAACAGCGGTTTCTCCATTCACTAATATAAGGAAACTGCATTTTTGGCTCGGCCGTGACGGCGAACATATGTCCAGTTTCGGCCTTTTTGGATTGCGCGCCTTCCCGCACTGCATATCTTGAGGTTGTAAATAAGTTTCTGTCGTGTATTAAACTGCGAGTCAGGACTGGGTTTATGTTCTCACGGTGTTAGTGTGTTTTGCGCTGTTTTACTTCAGTATGAATTCTTGCCAACTAGTCCATTTCGCCGTCTTAACTGGTGTATACTTTTGGTAAAGATAAGAAGCTAATGGTTAATTGCTTTTATAGTGCATAAGTAGAATACTTACATAGTAAGTAAAGCAGAAATAAACGAATTCCTGATGAAATTTTTATATTCAGTGTACACTACCAGAGTTACGACTAGTCAGACTTAAGTATTTGTTGCAGCCAAAAGATTGTTTTCTGGTGTCTGAAGGATTATAAAGGTAACCACATATTTTCAGTTTGCTTTCCTGTTTATTGTTTAAATATTTACCTCTTTGAAGGGAAATTTTTTTGCGACAAGTGTTTCATTTGAAAACTGACTTGAAAACATATTTTTGTATTTCGATGAAGTACGAATGGTTGGATGAAAAAGGTATCCATATTTTTGGGCTAGGTACAAATTGGAGCTATATGTAGCGGCCTGCTTGCGTTTGGCTATGCTTATTTTGTTTATTAATCTTTCCTCTTTTTGATGTAATATTAAAAAGTATCCCAGCTGCTCCTGTAGACGGCATTAAGGGTAACAAACAAATCAGTAAATAATTGTTAGTAGGGATACGGAGCGGATTCGAAGAGAAGGCAAGCGTAGCAGGGGGCGGCCGAGAGTTAGGTGGGCGGATAAGATTAAGAAGTTTGCAGGCATACGATGGGTGCAGCTGGCAAAGGACAGGGTTTATTAGAGACACATGGGGAAGGCCCTTGCCCAGCAGTGGGCGTAGTCAGGCTGATGATGATGCTGGTCTGAATTGGTAAATTCCTGCGTTCTAACTTGAAAGAACCTACTTTCACTGAAAACAGGTTTTGAAGCCAGTGTCTAATAAAACGCAGGTACCACTACCAGTGGTCGTTTTCACAAGCAAACTGTGGTGCTCTCATGGCAGTTATTTTGAGCATATGCTTCTAGGTACGCTGCACCGCCATTCACTTCAAAAGAGCCATCACGGAGTTTTTTTTTGGTCTTGACGTCACAAATAGAAACTGAGTAGTGGGAAAAAATAATAACAATAATAATTGGTTTTTGGGGGGAAATGAAATGACGCAGTATCTGCCTCATATATCGTTGGACACCTGAACCACGCCGTAAGGGAAGGGATAAAGGAGGGAGTGAAAGAAGAAAGGAAGAAGAGGTGCCGTAGTGGAGGGCTCCGGAATAATTTCGACCACCTGGGGATCTTTAACGTGCACTGACATCGCACAGCACACGGGCGCCTTAGCGTTTTTCCTTCATAAAAACGCAGCCGCCGCGGTCGGGTTCGAACCCGGGAACTCCGGATCCCATTTTAAAATTCGGTTGTGTGTGAAAAAATTTTTAACATATACAGAAAGTGCCAAAAAGTCCGTGACTCAGTTTTTGCTAGAAACAAAAATAAGATGGTGTCCTCAATGCATACTTAATTAGTACATGCCCATCTTAACGCCGGAGGCTGTCTGAGGGAATGACTTCTTGTGGTAGTTTACTGAATTGCAGCCCGAAGGATTCATAATGGGGCAAGAATACTTTTGTACGGCTGCCACTTCTGTATGTGATCATCCACATTCCTTTTACACGCTTGGGCAAGACATCGATGACCTTCCCACACCACGCTGTCCCAGGAGCGTTGCTGTGCATGAGTGCACAGTGTATCGTTGAGCAGCTCTATGTAAGCCAGCGGCCCCGTGCAGTACAAGCTCTGCAGACAAATAAACCTGTGAAGCCCCCCCCCCCCCCCCAGAGGGTTGTATTCCTCTCTTTTCAAACAGGCCAAGAAGACAGCCATATTTTTTTCCTTTTACATCACCATGATTTATGCTCTGCAGGTTGCAGTGCATCAATTTGTTTATAATGCAGTGAATGTGCTGCTTGATCTTAATTTAATGCATCATATAGAGTTTACACGGCGTCTCTCATTATAATTATATCCGCTCTCTGTAATATTTTATTGAGTCCCATACCACATGCTGTTTCATCAAATTCCCGACGTCGAGCATGCCGAGTTCCAGTATAAAGCAGTAGTACCATGTGTACACTAGTCATGCTGCTACCCAACTTGCTCGTTATGGCCATCGCTCAATATTCTGTTTCATCATCATCACCCTTACTACACCCACTGCAAGGCAAAGGCCTCTCCCATGTCTCTCCAATTAATCCTATCCTTTGCTAGCTGCATCCACCCTTTTCCTGCAAACGTCTTAACCTCATCCGCCCACCTAACCTTCGGCCGCCCCTGCTACGCTTACTTTCTCTTGGAATCCACTCCGTTACCCTTAAACACCAGCGGTTATCTTGCCTTCGCATTACATGCCCTGCCCAAGCCCATTTCTTTCTCTTGATTTCGACTAGGATGTCATTAACCCATGTTTGTTCCCTCACCCACTCTGCCCGCTTCTGGTCTCTTAACGTTACACCTATCCGTTTTCTTTCCATGGCTCGTTGTGTTGTCCTTAACTTAAGCTGAACTCTTTTCGTTAGCCTCCACGTCTCTGCCCCGTAGGGGAGTACCGGTAAGATTAAGCTGTTGTACACTTTCCTCTTGAGGGAAATTGGTAAACTGCCACTCATGATCTGCGCGAATTTGCCATATGCGCTCCACCCCATTCTTATCCTTCTGGTTATCTCCCTCTCATGATCTCAATATTCTGTTTATGCCTGGCATAATAACTGGACCTGAGCAATGCACGGCCTTCTACATGGTACTGTGCCGGGCACTCAGCAATGACCGGCATAATAGCCGGCACCTACCAGTACCTGGTATTATGCTGGCCACCCAACAGTGCCCGCCATATTTCCCGGCACACACCAGCACCAGCCAATATGCTAGGCAGCCAGCAGTGCCCACCATATTACCCGCACCAACCAGTACCCACGACTATGCTGGGCACCCACCATAATACCCAACACCCATCAATATGTTGGGCACCCACTACCAAACAATATGGTGCGCACCCACCATTCCCCAACACCATAATCCAACATCATTTTGGGTACCTGGTTCCACTATGCCCAGTAGAGTGTATTTTTTCGATAGGGCTGGCAAAGCTATCAAAGCTAATCAATAAGCGCTAGGTCAATAACGGACATAAGGACCGACATAATCAATACCGACATAAGGAAGTTCAATATGGAGAGAATCGAGCATGTTCTAAAAAACGGAGGTAGCCTAAAAGTGGTGAAGAGGAAACTAGGCATTCGTAAAATCCCATATGTATTCGTTAAGAGCAAAATGTCATTAGAAATATGAATAAGATACCTAAATAGGCCGAGGAGTTCTACACAAATCTATACAGTAGTCAGTGTAATCAGAACGTTAATGAGAGATGCAGTGGCGGACAGCAATGCGGCATCCCGCCAGTAAAGAAATAGGAAGCAAAGAAAGCCTTAAGAGCAATGCAAAGGGGGAAAGCAGCTGTTGAGGACGAGGTGAAAGCAGATCGTTCGAAGGACGCTGGGAGATAGTGTTAGAAAAACTACCCACCCTGCACACGCAATGCCTTATGACCTCGAGCATACCAAAAACTTGGAAGACCGTTAAAGTTATCTTAGCACCCTCAAATGGCGTCCTATCCGCTCTGTGTTTACCCGAATCGTGCAAGCTTCTCTTGGACAACACTCCGGTTCCCATACCCGCGGCTGGTAATCCCCCCCCCCCCCCACGCGCACCTAAGGTGGTGAATTAATTATCGAAATTATCATTCATACTTTCACAAGCTGTTCTAGGACGAACTTCGTTACTCCCACAAAGGGACGATACCACAGGTGCACTGTGGAATAAAAAAGTTGGCAACCGTTAAACTCTATTAAACATTCCTAGCAGAGCTTTAGCTCTGTGGTTATGATTGGTATTCGTTTGAATTGCAATTACAAATTAATGCTAATTAATTCCGACCTCTGACAGGCATAATGCATTCTCACTTGACAAAAGTTTTCATACGGTATGGTATATGACTGGGTGCTATAGCGAAATGTTAGGTTTTAATGCCAAATAAGTCATTAACACTAATTATTTGGTGTCGCTAACAAGAACAGCGCATTTACACTAAACGTAAACTTTCCACTCGTATATGACTCGATGTTTGCGCAAAGTTTGAATTTAATTGCAATTCACTTATTAACAGCAATTAATACGGGCGCCTAACTAGTAGCTTGGTTTGGGCTTGTTGGTAATAGTTCTTAGAAAACATGGCGCAAAAAGGACACGGACGACACAGAAGTGGACAGGACAGGCGCTATGTCCTGTCAACTTCTGTGTCGTCCGTGTCCTTTTTGCGCCATGTTTTCTAAGCCTAACTAGCGCAGCGCGTTTCCACTAAACCTAAGCTTTCCAACGGTTTATGACTCAATATAGCGCAAAGATTAGTTTTAATTGCAAGTACCTAACAATGCTAATTCGGCCCAGTAATTAGTCAATAAATGCATACTTCACCAATGGTCCAAACTCATGGTTGGTCACGTGACGTATACTATGCTGAGGAAAATCGCTCTACAGTAGCGAAATCGAGCTCTCGGTTTTACTTTGGCTGATCTTGAGGTCAAAGTACCGGCATGAGGCTGTCACAACCCTGCTGGTGTCACGCCGTTTAACCATCCGTTGATCGCACAAAAAAGGATGCCTCGCTGTGAAAGTACGTGGGGAAATTTTCCCACGCCTGGCTCAGCGGGGGGGAGAGAAGGGGGATGGCCTTCCCTTTGACGTGTTCCCAGCAAGAAGGACGCCTGGGGCAGCGACCAACGATGGACAGACGACAGGGGAATACGGGAACGGTGTCTTCAGTAATTAACCTTGTCCGACAGGAGCAGGTGCCCTCAGGAGAGAGCTTTCTGGAGTTGTGGCCCGCCGCACGAATCACCTGCGTGCCGTTTGATATACTGTTGCACCACAGTGCGAAATAGCAGCGCATTTGCGTTTCCTCCGTAAAACGAGCTCTTGGGCGAGTTGGTTACTTACCTTAGGCAAAGTTGCAGCGCAAAAAACACACAACCGAAGAAGAACGAGACACCGAGAGACACGCACAGACGCTGCACTCACAACTGATTTTATTCCAAGCCATCAAGTGAAACATATAGGCTGCTTCACGCATGCGCGTTAAGGGAGAAAGGAAGAAAGAAAAAAGAAAGAAAGAAAGAAGGCTTGCCGTCACAACACGCGTGCCATGCATGAGTTGCCAAACAGGAGTGGTACATGAGATACCGCTGCCTTGCGGGAAAGCCTATGTAGGCCAAACGGGCAGATGCCTGAGCGATCAACGCAGGGAGCACCAACGAAATTTACACAACAGTAAGAATGTGCGCTTAGTAGAGCACTGCAGTTCTTGCAAGCGCCGCATTTGAAAACACTATGGTCCTAGGCAAAGGTAAAGACCAGACCGCACGTGAGCTATTGGAAGCTTTCCATAAAAAGGGGCAGTGATTTTATCCCTTGTAAAATGAACACTTAGAAGTGATTAACTGTTAATGGAGTATTTATGAAGTCTATGAAAGGTATATAATACTAAAATCCTATAGAGTTTGGTCTATATAAAGTCAATGTGTTCTTGGCTGATATGACCCAATATAAAGTTTATTGACTACAAGTGAATATAAACTCAAGCAACAAAAATCAATTTACAGCCGATTTCTCACAAGTCATTAAACAGTCAATATTTCCTTGATTGATATGACCTAATAGAAAGTTAATTTACCACAACTTAATTAAACGTGAAGCAACAAAAATCAATTCGCAGCCAATATATCAAAGGTCATTAAACAGTCAATATGTTCTTGACTGATATGACCCATTAGAAAAATAACTGACCGCAACCTAATTGAAACTAAGCACCAAAAATTAAATTACAAGCCGATTTCTTACTGTTAATAGAACCAACCGCAACCACTTCTGAAACGATTCCCATTTTCTCTGAACAGATTTTATTCATTTTATATCAGCAATGGGAAAGGTAACGATGTTGATGTTGGCCGTAGCTGGTGACTTGAATAATATTGCTCTTGAAGTCACTTGCCAATATAGAATTTAACGTATAACTGAATACAATATTCTTTTTTTGGTACCTTGAGAGAACTGAGGTATTAAACTTTTTCCCAAGTTTATAATTAAATTGCACAACGTAGCCGACAGCTAACATGTTACTGATTCACAAATGTGAGCACAATAGTGTGGAGGTAGCAGCCCTTCATACCGGGTGTTTCAGCGAACACTTTCGAAAATATTCAAAAATAAGATTTTTGGGGTAAAACTATGGCTTTTCCGGCATGAGTTTTGCGACCACTGTTGACGGATATCAGAAAACCGGTGAATAGTCTTTAGAAAGCTGGTTAACTAGCTTTTAATCATTAACTTTTAACTAGTAGAGCTAGGCATCTAGCTGCAATTAGATACCTGTAACCGGCCGTTAGTAACCGCCATATTAGTTTTTATAATTTCGAAAACGCGATTACCCTTTGCGCTGCGCATCGACAAAAGCCAGCTTTTTCGCCTTGTTACGTGCACTGGAGTGGTTGCTTTGCCTACATGCTTTCGAAAGCGCATCTATTTTCACACGATGCAGCCAAATTGTGCCTAGAAACAGCGGCGAGGATAAATGCGCCTTCTAAATTCTAAAAACTGATATCGCTATCACTATCGACCGGCTACGAATATCTAACTGCAACCAGTTGCCTATCTGTGATAGCTAAATAGTTCGTAATCAGAAATTAGTTTACCAGCTTACTACTTAAGACAATTCACCAGCTTTCTGTTGTCCCCCAGAACCGGTAATACTACACCGCAAGAGCAATATTTTTGCCCCAAAAAGCCCCTATTTGAAAATTTTTGAGTCTTCTCTGAAACACCTGGTATAATGGTATCGTCTTGATTGGTACATGGTGTATAAATATACATAATGTTAAAATGCCTTCAGAGACAAATATTCAGCACACCCTTTGAGAGACCAATATGCAGCACACCTACTGCAACATGTACCCCGCGCCCGCGCCTCGCGGACTTCCTAACACCACTTACGCCGTTCAAATCAAACGCTCAGGCTGGCGGGTCACGTGGCAGGTTACGACTCATCCGTGTACTAAGCAACCACGCCGTCCGTTCAGGCATGCTGCTGCTTGTGTTCTGACGTTCGGTGATGACTTTGTGTTACTGATTTGAAAATCGCTGCTTGAATCTTGTGTTTGGGTTCACTGGTGACCGCAGTTTTCAGCGCCGCTTGAAGCACAACCTCCAGCCCTTCGTGTATTTCGTGAAAAAGTGACCACGCCGGGAAGCCTGCTGGCTTTTTGTCTTGACTGTAGTACGTTGGACTTCAATAATGGAAGTCGCTGCGCCTTTTATCTTACCGGAACCGCATTACAAAAGAAGAAAGCGGAAACTGGAAGGCGCCGAGTCTTCGTTTTAAGGTAAGTCCCGTAATGCTGCGCAGGAATCCGCACAGTTTGCCTCCACGCAAATCAACCAGCTAGCACAAAAAAGAGAACGTAAGGGATGAAAGGCCAACTCAATGGGCACATCCTACGCGTACGCGCAGAGCGCCTGCGCGCCCAGCGCCTCGTCGGGCGTTGCAAGAGGTGCGCATCTCCATAGCCTGTCGCTGACTCGCGCTCGTGCGGGCACTAGCATGTTGTTGCTAGACCTCATAAATTGGAACTGGCAGAAACAGTTACACTGCCACCTGGTGTCTTTAGCTTTTGAAAGTAGCAAGGCAAGTTATGTAATGTGTAAAGTGAATTGCAGTTTGAATAGTAGCTCTTCATGCAAACAGGTGCGTATCTCTGTGCAGTTTTCTGTTTTCTCAGGTCATTGCCACAGCATTGCATGGACGGCGTTTCCCGCAAGCTCGTCAGCATTGTGAGCATTGTCGGCGTTGCGCATACTTGTGCTGCAAGCATGCCAGCAGTGTACGCACGAAGGCAAAGAAATGGACTTGTACTGAGTCTTATTCGAACAGTACTTGTTCTCATTCTGAGAAGGAGGCAGAATCGGCGCCAGCGGAGACGGCCACGCTGGTGGGTTCCGCCTGTGTTTGCGGTGCGCGAGCAAGAAGGCCTCTCTCACAAAGGGGTAAGATGTTTCGTGCCTTTGAGAGAGTACAGCGTCAGTGCGGAGTTGAGCTGCAGTCATGTTCCATCTGAATGGAATATTACACACACAGTAGCTAGAAAACTTAAGGTGCTCTTTGGTGCCAACTGTCGTTCATTCGTTTCGCTTTTGACTGCGCGGAACTGCGCGGATGCCGTAAACTCAGATGTTCTCCGTCGCCAATAAAGGGCACACATAAATTACAAAGGAATTTCACGTCACATTACCCGATCCCTCGCAAGTGCCGAGTAAGCGTGGTGTTCAAAAAACCGTAGCTACACTCTGTGGGCTCAGGTGATCATCATTATTACAAAACAGTGCCGGGAGAATCGGTGGCAGTGAAAACTGGGTGCTTCTGTGCTGCTCTGGCAGAAGCGCAGCGCCTACATCTCGGAGATCCAACTAAAGCTGGCGAAGTCAGAAGGCTGCGTCAACCTCTACAAGATCCAGCTGTGAACATCACGTTAAAACCTCACCTGGCTTAAATGATATGTGTAGTGTTGCGTGGTCCATGCGAAGGATCAGACACGTTTCCAGGGGTGAAGCTACGTTTATTCCCACATGTTCGTCGGTGCGTGGCTGGTCGAGATAAGCCCGCGCGCTGGTTGCGGCGCATGCCTTTTATTCATTTTGCGCCCCTGCGCATTACGACTGCGGTGATAAGGCGGACACCACATCCTTCCACTTTTATAATGGCTAATTTAACAAGCTAAACTCCAGCTTGATATCTGTCCGGTAGTCGACGGTATCTAGTCGAGTAGCGTCTTGCAACCGCCGTCTGAACTTCTTGCGAAACGGCAGGGTCACTAGTGGTAGGAGCGGAGGATGTCACTGGGTCGACACTTGATGGAGACTCCAGGAACTCGTATCCCTCCTGGCGAGATGCCTCGCGGTCCGGATTCGTGGTCCGCGCCAGCAGCTGGTCCTCGTGGCGACGCCATGTGAAACTGCCTCTGGGTGTGGTAGCACGAACGGTAAAATACAAAGGGCCGGACTGCCCCACAACAACAGCAGGGACCCAGTTTGAACAGCCTCGATAATTGCGAGCCATCACTTGCTCACCGATTGCTATGTCACGATCACGACGTGGGCTAGCCAAAGATTTCTTGAACTGATTATATGCAACCCTTCCTCCCACCGCTGGCTTCACACCACGAGTCGATTTCGCAGCCGTCGTCCTAGTAAAAAGCTTGCTCGTGACTCAGTTGTTGTCGCATGAGGCGAGTTGCGATAGGTAAGCAAAAACTTGTGAAGCCTCAGATGTAATGTGTTCTCTCCGCTGGACTTACGAAGAGCGTTTTTAAGTGTCTGAATAAAACGCTCTGCAAGCTCGTCTGAGCTGGGATGATACGGTGCTGTAAGCACGTGACGACAGCCCAAGTCTTTTACAAAAAGCTTGAACTCTTCCGAAGTGAACTGCGGGCCGTTATAAGTGGCAATAGTTTCTGGAAACACAAAACGCGCAAACAGCTCTCTCAATTTGTAAACTGTAGCATCCGATGTAGCCGAACGCATAAGAAACACTTCCGGCCACTTGGAGTGCGCGTCCTCGATTACAAGAAACTGCGTGCAAAAGGGGGCCAACGAAATCTATATGTACGCGCTGCCATGGTGCTATCGGCCAAGACCAAGGATGTTGGGGCGCTTTGCACGGCTCGCAACGTTGTTCTTGACAACTTACGCAGACCTTGAGACTGTACACTCTAAAAAAAGAGGTGTAAGAAAGGGGTAACTTCGAATTTTACCCCTTCTCGGCAGGCATGGAATAACTTTGCACCCTTGAAATACCTGCTGCGAGACGTTTAGTCTGTTTCGTGAATGTTGCACTTTTTTTCCCTTTTTGTCAGTGTTGAGAACTGTGTTTCGTTTTTCATGCCAAATATGGCGGAAAAAATGCTTGCTGAGATGTCTCCTGGAGGGCACTTTGGGTTTAGTGACTGAAGTGTTGGAGGCGAAAGCCATACTGCGGCATTGTTTGCACTTGCGCAGTATCTCCATGCTAGTGATTTCTTTTTACTGAAAAGCGCAGTTTTCTTTTTTCTTAACAAGTAAACTTTGAAATGCAGCAGTTCTAGTTGATCAAAAAGACATCTTTTTTTCTATGTTGAAGTTAGAGCAAGATGTCTTATAAGAAGAAAAAGCTTTGTATAGAAGATTTGCTGTTTTTTATCCTCCGAGAGTTGCTGATCATAACTTACCACTCTAGGTGTAATTTTCCCTTCAGCAACAAAACTGAAAACAATGACAATGACGAATCTTTTTTATGGTGCAATGGTCAAAGAGGCAGTCAGAAGAAATACATGTATGTGAGGTAAGGATTGATTTCCGCAACCTTCGTTTTTTAAACTTGCATGGATCAAGGTTTTTGTATTTCTTCATTCCTCAAATACGAGGTAGCACATTGTTTTACTTATAGCTTAAAGATGGTGCCGTGACCAACGTTGTTTGTAAAGGACGTCGGATGAGGGCAGTTGCATGAACGCGTCCTTGAAGCAAGTTGTTCTTAAGCGGTGAGCACCCTCAGCGATGTAAAGCTGGACCGTCGTGGTAGTACGCGGTACGCGTTTATACTCCGACGTAACGCGCGCGCGCGGCACGGCGACGTCACGTTGGCCAAAGCGAGACCCTCTACACTCCAACGGCGCTTGACTGCCGACGCGTTCGGCGGGTTCGGCGCACCTCGACCACACCAGCGGCAACTTGGAGTGTGTTTCTATTTCGCTTCGAGCGCATCAGCCTCCGCCGGTCCGGCCAGACCGGTTCCGCCTCTCGTCGAGGCGGCGTTTTCCCGTTTTCCAAAACTGATGGGAACCCTCTGGAGAACAGGTTTGCACAGATTAAGGTGAATACCCCTCTTCATTTCTTAAAAGTTACAATGAAGGGCGACTGACTCATCTCTCTTCACACTGCCCCGGTTCTGGGTAGAGCAGGAAGTGAAAACCAGTCTGTGTGTGTGTGTGTGTGTGTGTGTGTGTGTGTGTGTGTGTGTGTGTGTGTGTGTGTGTGTGTGTGTGTGTGTGTGTGTGTGTGTGTGTGTGTGTGTGTGTGTGTGTGTGTGTGTGTGTGTGTGTGTGTGTGTGTGTGTGTGTGTGTGTGTGTGTGTGTGTGTGTGTGTGTGTGTGTGTGTGTGTGTGTGTGTGTTTGTGTGTGTGTGTGTGTGTGTGAAACCGAAAATTCTTCTTCACGTGAATACAGCCTTTTAATTTCCTGCTCTGCCAACAGAGGGAATGTAAGTTAATCGACCTCCATTTTATTCTTTTTATAAAAGGACAGAGAGTGACGGCCCTTAATCTCAGTGAACCTGAAGCCCCACAGGTTACCACCAACTTTCGAGATCGAGTGTAGAGGGTGATTCACACGCAAGCGATTCGGGAAATAGAGCGAACAGCGGCGCTACGCTGCGAAGCGTATCGCGAGCTTTCGGTTCACATTCGTCGCCAGTGCGCGTTTCCCACCGCTACCGTGGCTAGAATTCCAGCCACTGCACAGCTACAGTGAACTAGAATTTTAACTGTTGTACAACTACTGCGAAAACCAATTTTTCTGGCAAAAGATATGCGCTTGTAACCGGTTTTGGTGCCCTGCAAACACAAAAAAGCGTAATATATCACCACAATTTTGTCGTTTATTTTCACAGTTTATTTGAATAAATATAAATCTTGCGTTTTAAGCATTCAACGCCATTTTATAAAATTTCTTTTTTAAAACAAAATTTTGTACGTGCGCCGCACAAACACAAACACTGGTCTATGCGCATGCTTTCTTGAACGATGCCTTTACTGGTCACGTGGCAACGCCGAGCCGTCATTGGTTGAGATGCGGTGCTGCCGCGTCGCCGCCGCGAAAATTTCCAACTTGCCCGAACATCGCCGCTCCAGCCGCTGGAGCTTCCTTCGCCACTTGAGAGAGGGTGTATGCGCCGCGGCGGCGGGATTCGCGAGCGGTTCACTTACATGTGAAAAGGGCAGTTGCCGAAGGGTACTACTCTGTTGCACCGTTGTACCTGTTTTGACCTGCTCCAAGCGTTCGTAGCCATGCTTTGCACACAAAAGAAGAGAGAGCAAGTATTTATTGTGGATAAGCTAGAGACTAGTGCTGGTACAGGACTGGAACTTGTCGCCCTATGGAGGCAGTCGAAATTATGGATTCACTAAAACGTTTGGCTACTCATTGTGTCCATTCAACAACTCCCCTCTCATACAGATAAAAAAGCATCTTCCCTCTTCCTTGTCGAACAAGAATGCGGAAATGTGAACAAGGGTTTTCACTTAAAAAATATGTGCTATATTCCAGGAGGTGTTAGTATATATTCTGCAAGTTGTCAACTGACCACTTGCGGATACCAGTAAGTCATATTTTCTGAAAGCTTGTTTCTCAACTAAAAGGTATCGAACCCAAACGGCCCACTCACAATCTTCTTGAGAAGTAAAACTCCGGATGGTCGTGCGCTGTCTGCAGCAGTGGCTAGGCAGGGAGAGGAAAATGCCTTCGTCGCCGTTCCGTGGTGTGTGGGTTGTTCATTGTTCGGGCTACAGGTGCAGAGGGGTGAATGGAGGAAGTTAGAGCGTCGGAAGTTAAAGCGCATGCGCGATGAATTTTTGCGCTAGGTACAAAAAGCAGTCCAGCCAGCAATATTTCGGTACGTGGAAACGTGTACAGCAACAAGGAAAAGAGAAAGAAGGGCTATAGGCGGTGAGAAAAATCATGAATGAGAAGTGCACCCTTTCTTGCCTCTGAAAAACACCGCTCCTATTGCTGACATGCTTACTTGGAATCCCTTTGGAATGCAGCCCTTTTGAACTGTGCGTCTTTTATGGAAGCTCCTTTCCCGATCTTTTCACTGTACTCCTCTCCGCGGGGTAACAGACGAGTTGGTACCTGCTTAGTGGCTTTTTCCTGTGTCCTGCTGCATGTTTCATTAGCTTCTAGTTCCTACATCCTTATTATTCTTCACTAAAAAGTTTTCACCAACGTCCTAGCGGCCGCCTCCTCTGGTGCTAGATTACGGCGGTGAAAGGTAATACGTTTTTCGTAATCCGCTTATCGCCAACCTTTTTCCGCGTACGCAGCGGAAGGTAGTCTGTGCGACCAGAAATGACTCCCGTGACGTCACGGCTTCTTATAAAAACAAAATGAGGCACTTTTTTCTGGCTTAAATGACTGCTTTCCGTCTTGTTAACACCTGTATTCTAGTCTTGTAACGATTATTTCTACTAATATTGAAGCATATTTTCTTGCTTTTCATAATATCGTCGAAGCTGATGTCAGTGGAAACCACTTTACAAGGAACTACATCACGAGAGCGTTTCCAACACATTGAGTTGCTTTGCAAGCGTATGAAAACGTAGTTCAACTGAGCTGGCCCTCGTTGCAGAAACTGCTTTATTTTCATAAAAGTGGTGAACACGAATTAAAAGTAGGTCGATGCGGCGCAATTTTTTATCGTTGCTGTCCATCGAGTTTTCGAGATGCCTTCAGAGCGATGGATTCGGATATGAGCAGGAGATAGAGTTCAATCGGGACATTGAGTAGCCTCCGAATCGCTGAGGACATAACTCAGGGTCTAGGGAAGAATGGGCCATGGTGTAACGCCAGTATTAGCACTGAGCACAGAAGGTTCGGAGCAAAACTAGATGAGAATAAAAGTTATTATCAACTGGCCGGGAATCGCAAAATAGTTGCACGGCCGCAGGTCCGGGACACAGGCATGAAATCGCTAGGAGAATATGAATGAGGGAGCTGGAGAGCACTGACAGGCACTATAAGGTTATGTCCAGACCTGGAAAAAATCTTGCCACACATCGATCAAAAACTTCAACGTTAACGAAAAGGATTCAAATTAAAATGTGGAAAACAAAGATGTCTATTAGAGTGTTTTAAATAGCGCGGCAGTCTGGACACCACCTTTACCAGACATAAAGTACCCGCTATGCATACTTTCAGGTTCTGTACAATGGCATGCAGCTGGTTAGATTAGCCACGCATTTTTTTTAGCACAGCTGCGTCAAACCTTCATTGTGAGAACGCTTTGTGGTTCGTCACGCATAATATCGGTGCACTCTTCTGAAGCAAGGCAGCCGGATTCGAGACGGGCTCCCTATAGGCACCATAATATCACATTCAAACACGCACGGACCGTTTCCAGTAATGGCAGTGTTATTACGTGCAAGCCCGCGGGTGCGTTTTTTAACTGCGTAAATTTCGAACTGATGTCTTTGTATTTAAAACAGCGTTTGAAACACCAGTTCTGGAATCCCCACATGCAATCTTCCAACTGAAGCACAAGCGATCAAATAACATGGAATCAACTTTAACGCACCAGCACCTCTCCCAACTTCGGCACACGCAACCAGCTTCCAGGCGCCCTCTGCAATATGCTGGGCGATAGCTAGTTTCACATACAAATAAATCGGAAACCTTTTTTAGCAACGATGAGCCGGACCGTCACGTAGTACTATTTTAAATGATATATTTCAGTGTACTTAAAAATGATGAGCACTTTTTACACATATTTTTATTACGCAGCTATATAGTATAATATCCGAAAATGGCAATATTTAGGCCATTTAGCTAACGCTGCTATGTTTATTGGCCGGAGCACGCTGTTAACATCGTAGGTTAATGGTGCAAAACTGAAGCTGTTAATGGCGCAGATTGGTAGTTTTCTCGTGGTGGAGCATTAAAAGCCAGTTCCGACCGTGGCTTTGCGGCGCTAGTAAATTCCGGAAGTATACCTTGGACATCGTTTCATCGAATCACATATATATCATAGAATTCAGATATCGAACCGAACTTTATTTACTGACATGATCGCAACTACACCAAATAAATCTATTTTCTACTTTTGTCACAAAACACAGAACGGTGGTAGATAGCCTAAGCCATGGATATTAGATTATTCAAGCTTATGGCAAGCTAATATGCGAAATAAACTGAAAAATTAACTTAATTTAGACTCGAGCTAGATAGAAAGTACTTAGAAGCTAGCTAGCTTCCAAGCAGTTTAACTCGCCCACGTGATCAGTGCATATAAGCGTTGCGTTATTTGCTTTAGAACATCGGGCCCCCTATGGCACTGCAATTGAACTGCAGTTGTTGTAATTGCGTTTTACCTGTGTTTTTCGTTTTCTGGTTCATGTTCCTTTTGTGGATGTTCAGTCGTGGACAAAAGTCTGAAGACTACATGTTCCTCAAACGAAGCCAATAGCTCTGCTATTAGCCGGCGGCTGGAGACTACACTTGTGGAGGTGAGTCAAACTTTTGTTCTATCATCTCCACAAATAAATAAGGGCGGTCTCAGCCGCTGGCTAATAATAGAACTATCGACTTCGTTTCAGGAACACGTGGTCTCCAGACTTTCGTCCCCGACTGTATGCTCTGTACACATGTGTTTCGAGGGCGGGGGATGGGGGAAGGGAGCATGCATGCGTTTTGCAATAAGAATAAAATTGTCGCTGAAATTTTCTTTCACTGTAATTCGTCATCTGACATCAAGCCGGTGCTTTCCTAAAAGTAGTACCGAACCACCAGTGTCGCTCAATTGTTCAAAAACAACATAAGCAGCGCACCGTTGCACAGAGGCAAAGTTTTAAGCAAAGAAAGGTAGGAGTCGGAGGGAGAGTGATTAATTAATAGAGGAGTAATTAATTCGCCGCAGCGCCCATCGCAGCGGCGAAGCGCTAGGACCGAAATGGTTCGCTTTCAGCACCGAGATGAAGAGAATTATGGAGACTGCGATTTTCAGAAGTAAACGGAAATACAAGATGAGCGCTAGAAGCTCTAGGAACCAGTTATGGGAGCCCTCCTGTTCGTGTTTATTTTGTTGTGCTGATTAAAAAAAATTCTTTTGGTCTATTTTTGTGATACACGTCACTTTCACATTTGGCTACATTTCGGCTCCTTTTTCTCTCTCTTTGGCATTTAGTGCTCGGACCCATTTTACAGCTATGCTTGAGGCGCATCCACATGCTTAGCCGCGTGCGCCTCGGGCTGAAAATTCTCTGGGGACTATGTCACCGCCTGTGTCGCAAAACAAACGCGGACTCCCGATTCTTGCCCTGTGGGTGTTGCGCAACGGAAGTGCAACCTTTTCTTTCGGAGCAACCTCCGTTCCAGTATTTGTGTTTGAAGGGGGCTTGCAAGCAAGTGTTTTTTACTTTTTCAGGCACACACACAGCACACGCACACTGTCCCTTAACACCCCCACCCCCAAGAAAAAGAAAAAAAAAACAAGACCGGAGCTGCTTGAGTCTCTTCGAAACACGTAAGCATGGTTTAGCCAGCCACGTGGTTTGAGTAAAGCTGCGTTTACCTGAAAAATACAATTCAGCCGAAACATGTGAAGAAAACAAGTCGTCACTCGTTTATACGACCCCCGTTGATATGGACGACTCGAATTAGGGGCGATTTAAAAAAGCTAGCCGTCGCGGCAAAAAAATGCCATGACATCTGACGCGAAGGCAGCCAATGGCCTGTGCTCAGTTGCTGGCGGAATTTACTAGATCACACACACACAAAAGTATCCTTATTTGGCGCCGTTCCTTTCTGCCCCTGTGCAAAGACTGCGGGGAGGGAGCGCCAACGAGCCGACATGGCCTTGAAAACAACGCGGCATGCCGGCCCGAACAGCGTTTCCTTCTCTCTTTTTCTTCTGCAACTTGCGAGAGGACAGCATCGGGCACTGCTAGAAAAAAAGGGAAGAAAAAACATTTTCTCGTCACGTGACCGAAGAAGCTGGATTTTGGCGGCATTGGAAGCCGAAGCCGAAGCCGAAGACAATCTTTGCCAGCGGCATGGCCTGCATTGCCGCGGTACGTTAGGATGTTGGGCACAATTTTCCTTTATGTCAGGCACAATTCGGCGTTTGCGCGGACGTTTGTCTGCTGCCTGTAGCTGCTTAGAGTCTTATCGTGTCTTTTTCCACTGTTCCTTCTGTGGTGAACGTGTTCAGTTCAGGATGATTGCTACGAAGACGGATTTGGGTTGCAACAACTTTGCGTGTGCGAATTCGTGAGGCCACCAGCGAGGGCGGATCGAGCACGCGAGAAGAGTGGAGAGTTGCTTCCATCTTGACTTTGCGTCGATACATGTAAGTCATAAAGCAGTGCATGCACAAGCGTAGAAAGTTGGGCTTGTTGACGTGAGTTCGTCTTGAAAACAGCGCTTAAGATAGACAACACGAGCGCCTCCGTCTTTCTCGTCCCGTTCAGCAACGCGGAAATTTGGGCGAGCTGGTAAGTATTCATCATTTTTGCTCAGAGCGCAACAAGAACGGGATACGGGGCTAAAGACAAACACAATCTAGCGCTGACTATCATTTTTTTTTATTGAACGAAATGCATATAAAGCCGCCGCGGTGGCTGAGTGGTTATGGCGCTCGGCTGCTGGCCCGAAAGACGCGGGTTCGATCGCGGCCGCGGCGGTCGAATTTCGGTGGAGGCGAAATTCTAGAGGCCCGTGTACTGTGCGATGTCAGTGCACATTAAAGAACACTAGGTGGTCGCAATTCCCGGAGGCCTTCACTACGGCGTCTCTCATAGCCTGAGTCGCTTTGGGACGTTAAGGGCTCATTCACACTTGAGAGTCGCAGAGGTCGCGCGACCAACAGTCGCCTGCGACTACACCGCAGTTCGACAATACCGATGTTCACACTTGCAAGGGTGACCTGCGGCTCGCCTTCTCGTTCGAATCTCTTTTGAAATGAGAACTCTTGGGAATGACGCCGTTCGCGCGCTTTCGAGAGTTCCGTCTGCTTTGGCCGCGTCTCCTGCGCTCGCGCTAGGTCCTCGAAAGTGCTCTGGTTCCTCGATATTAGCAATGTACTGCGACGACCTGAGCTAAAAGGAGGATGTAGCGGCAATGTGCAACGCCGCCGTACAAGCGGCCTGCTAGCCAGCCAGGATGCCGGCCGCTATCGTCAGAAAAATGCGCTAGTAGTTGTTTGTTCCCGTTCATACCATGCTCTTGGAAGTCGAAATTTAAAAATGAATCAATTTTGAGGATCGTTGGCCAATACCGAGCTGCTGGATACAAGCAAATTTCTTATCATAGCCGCTTTGCTGCTGTTGCCCAAAGCGGCTCGATCGCCTGGCGTCTGCTTTCTCCGCTGCTGAAGGCGTCGCGAAAATCGAGCATATTTTTATATTACCCTGAGATGGGGTTCACAATAAAGCCGTGACGAAAGTAGCATCTTGGTTACAGCACTGGTCAGTTCCGAAACGCCCTCAGCTGCGGCATCGACGTGAAACCGGCTAGGCTTAGCGACGACAACGGCAGCCAAGCAGTTCGTCGTTCGGCGCACTCGCGAGCGGAGTCGTTGCCGAAAGCTCGGCTCGCTCGCTGATTGGTTCAGTGGTTTGCGACTCGCAGCCGCGGGGCTGCAAAATCGAGCAGCGAGCGACTGGCCAGCGACTGTCGCTTTTCAACCAACGCGACCGTTTGCGCCTTTCGCTTTTCGACCAAAACAGTCGCGCGACCTATGCGACTCTCAAGTGTGAATGGTCCCTAAACCCCCACAAACCAAACCATGAAATGCGTATATATACAAACAATGAAAGACTTATCAAGACAACAAAAGTTATCTTGAAGACGCGTGGGAGGTCAGATAACTCAATTCCTTCTCGAATAATGTATATATGTACGCCTTCGGCATTTTTTTCTTTGAATTTTGAAAAACACTACTGTATTCAAAAATGCGAGAATTACGGCAATACTTGAACTTCCGAATTTTATGTAACAATGAAAGCTTCTGTACTTTTTTAGCACCTCAATGGTTATTATGTGTGCAAATTTGAAATATATGTGTTATATATTTGTGGAGAAAAAAAATGAAAATAACGTCATTTCAGACTTGTGTCGTTTTCGAAATTTTTTTTCCAGCAAGCGACAACTTCCTCAAAATGGCGGAAATAAGCCCACATGCTCCTTCTCACCTACTCATTTAGCACGAATATTATACACATCATGCTTTCATATCTAGATATTTACATCATGGCAAATTAGCGAAATTGAGCTCTGCATGAAAATGCTGCCTCTGCCTTGATATCGTTTAAAATTTTTTTCTCCTCAAATATTAGCATTTTCACAAAACAAAATTTAGTTGGCCGACTGAATAAAGTGCGCATAATAAGTAAAATAAGTGAGAAAATTTAAAACGAAATATTTGGGCAGTTTCAACTCATCGAATCACCCAGCTGTCAGAAGCGATAAGATATGCGTCTAAAGTTATAAATATATGACTCTTGCAGCGCAGTGATTAAACATCAACCGTACTCACTGCCATAACCTGGAACCGAGAAAGCGTGAGTACTGCCTCTCATGTTTATTTGGTGTCATGTACGCTTGCATTCAGCCAGGTTTTTTTGTGAAGTTAAAAGTTTGTTCTTTGCTTTGTACGGTTAGTTTTACTAGCGGAAACATTTTTCTTTTATTTGAACCTTATGGTTTATGCTTCATGGGTCTTGACGTTCCAAAGCGACTCGGGCTATGAGGGATACCGTAGTGGAAGGCTCTGGAAATTTCGACCACCTCGGGTTCTTTAACGTGCACGGCCATCACACTGTACACGCAAGCGCCACTCAGCACATAGTGCATATATATTTTTAGAAGTCTATAAAACTAAATTCTGAACACTCTGCATATTAAAATTTATGCCTGATGATGCAGACAGTCTGTATTTGCAAATGTGGGGCATTAGGTAAATTTAGCACCATTTGCTGCTAAAGTAGTGCTAGCATCACTCCTCCCCCCGCGGCAATTATTTGTAGTGTGTGATGCCTCAGCATGTAGTAAAAATATTCATTAGAGTTAAAGCATCCAAGTAATCATCCAGGGTAAATCTACCTGCTTTCGCTTAATTGTCGAATGAGATGTCTGATTATACCATAATTTTTCACAAGCAGTTCAATTTAAATGCAGTGCGCTACACGTCGTACGCCCAAGAAATCAAGGAAATAAAGAAAAGGTTGAATTCTGGTTAATTAAAAGTGCACTAAGCACTGTTTAACACTGGCACAATTTAAGCTATGCATCTTAGAGACTTTGGGTGCTAGCGTGGCTTATGCTTTTTGTAAAAAAATACGTGTGCTGTGGCATGAAATGCTGCAACACCAGCTTCAACTTGCTCGCAGTGTTCTTGGCATCCAGGCTCCATCTTCTACTCTCTTTTAATGTGGCCCAGGGTATGAAGCACACTGTTAGAACGCATTTCCAACAGGCGAAAGCATTCAATAAAGACTATTGCCTATCTGCGCTCTGTGATGCCTAGTGGGCTCAGCTGCCGCGCTGTAGTATAAAAGAGAGCAGCAGCGCTTCTGGTGGCTTTCCAGAGCGTACCGTCTGCCGAAAAGGTAGACGCGCCCTCCCGGTTGAGCCACTGTAATATATTCTAGTTCACCATAATAATGTCATTCTAACTGTTACAATGCTGCCTGTGAAATAAAATGCTGTGGCTTCCTTAACAGTACTTCTGTGCAGTAAATTTGTATGAGCAGGCCAGTTTGCATCAAATTGTTACATATTTATGGTGATAAAAAATGTTATGCATTTTTCAGAGGATGACCTACATCATCCTGTTCACATTTAATGCAGGTTGCCAGCAGCTGGTTTTGCTGATTGCCTTGCAAGCAGTGCCACTGCCACCACTGGTCCAGGCCCTGCCCTTTTTTGCGCTTCCAAAAGCAGCGAAAGCTGGGAATTCTTCAGTGAGTGCATCACTTAAAACTTTCTTACAGATTTCTGAACATGTAAGATGTCATTAACACATTCACCAGTTTGCTTTTGAAATTAGCGATGTTCAGATGTTTGTGTCTGAAGACTTGTGCTTGCACATTTATTGTAGAAGATGCCTTCGTGAACGGCTCATTGGACTACACAACCCAGCAGTCCTGCTTCCCTTTGGTCAGAGTGACTGAAAAACTATTGTTTCTGTTGCCGCTATGTCAGCAGAATAAGCATTAGAGCATGGTCTTGGATTGCCAGCTTGCAAGTGCTGATGGAAAGTTCGCAGTAGCAGTACCAGTTACTTATTCTCTGTACTTTTTGTGGTACTGTAATATACTCCCATAATACTGTGGTCTGATGGAGGATATGAACTCATAGCAGTGTGAACAATTATTCTGCACATATAGACTAAAAACTGGGTTCTGTCATTCACAGTTTATGAATATTGGATTCTGCTGCTTTTTATGCCTTTGTGATTGTGAAAATATTCACTTAAGCACTTAGGAACACTTAAAATGGACTGAAGTTTACCTGTATCAAGTCTATGTAATTCTAAACACAATGAGACCACTCTCACCAAATTGAAGATTTTGTAAACTTGCGATGACCAAACAACAAAATACAAGTGTTACCGTTGCCAGCCGGGTTAGCAACTGCACGTGTCTCAGTTAACTTTTTGCAGGGATGGCAGAGGCTTTCCTACACTGTTATTCACTTGAGAACGATGGTAACCAGTCTTTGGGACTGTACGTCAGGAGTTTGAATCGAGAATTTAGATCACGAGTTTGAATCAAGCATTAGGAAATATTAAAATTCAATTACCTCAGTCCTAAATGGGTTCTGGCTGCCATACAAACATTATTGTGCCATGGCACAAGCCAGAGAGTGTACCAAGAACACTAATTAGATTCTAATTAGCATGACTGAGTAGAAGTGAGATTTATGAATCTGTCACAGCACTCCAAATGCCCCTCATATTGCGCTCGACCATCCCCAGTTTCTCGAGGAAAATTCATTCAAGCTGGTCCCAGCGTGCGTTATCTAAGCTAAAATAGTTTCGCCAAAAAAGTTTGTGAGGTGATGTCAGTGAACATTTCTGAAAGGTGTGAAACCAGGCACTGCTCATTAATGATCAAAAACCTAAATTTTTAGTAAACACTGCACAAATTTTCTAATGACATTTGAACATATTCTGGTTTTCGATATCATTCAGATCATGTATTTTGGTATGGTGTAAGTAGTTTTAAGTTTAAATGAAATTTAAAAATTTACTATTTTGACATTTAAAAAAATATCAACTTCCTCTCAGAATGGCATTCTTGCCTACGTAGATTTCTATTACCAATAAAAGATGTTACAGCTGATGAAACTGAATGCGTCGAAGTGAAATAAAATACTGAAGTTGGAGAAAATTGTTTCCGAACATAAGTAAACACTTTTTTATTTCACTCTGAGGTGTTCTGTCAAAATACAGACGATGGCGGGTTTAGTAGAACAATTTATTGGCTTTCATTTCTGAAATTTTAATTGAGGTGGATTTTGTTCAAAGCGAGAAAAAGATTTTTAAAGTCGAGCTCTCGTGCTGCAAGTTGCGTCATCTCTTAATGCTTCATCGAGTAACGCAGCACCTGTCATGACACATTTATGGCCACATAACCACTTCAGTTTACCCTCACTCACTGTAGTGCATGTTTAGGACTGGAGCGAAGGCAGGTATCGGATGACATTCGCCGGGTGGTATGTAATATGCGAGCTTGTTTTCGCTTTTGAAGTTCAAACGAACCCGCTATGGCATAAGGCAGCCAAGAACAGCAAAACTATGGCTTTCTGTGTGCTGTCTCGCTTGAGCCACAAGGAAGGAACGACCACCTGGAACTATCGTAACACCAGTCCTTTCAATGTCCGAATAAGATCATAGAAAGCATGTGCCCCGGAGCGCAAGTGACGGTACGAAGTCCTCACCATGGGTTCTGGCAACGCGAGACACGCTGGCACGGTCCGAAAACATACAGCGACCGCGGCACCGGCATGCAGTCGCCTCCTCCTTGAATTCTGTATACTCTTTTTCTTGCATAGCAGGCAATGCTGCCAAAGCTAGCACGCCTTTTTGCAAATGTCAAGTCCGTGCCCAAAATGTAGTTCACAGTGACCCCATGCATATTTTGTGCTGTAAATCTCAATTACCGTGAGTTACTGCCTCCTGCCCTTCATTTTACCTCTTGCCACATTTTTGTCCTGCGGCTCATCGAGACTTCGAGAAGTAAAAATGACATGTCCTGATACGATATGGATCTCATAGGGAGAATCGCATATACACCATCCGTGCCTAAAAAGTAGTCTTCACTCAGTGAAAATTATATCCAGAAGTACTGAACATTAAGTGCCTCACTGCTTTTAGCGCGGTTTTCAGTGATACTAGTTCATTTTATACCGCTTTGTTTTCATTCAAACATTCAGCGAGGCTTTGAGCACAACAGATTGTATGTGGTGGAGTAAAATGGTTTTGGGAGCACACTACATCCGCGGCGTTGACTGTTATGTCTGTGACAACAGTGACTTTGTGTGGCATGAACAAATTGAATAACATTCTCACTGGTGCAAGTGCCACCCCGGCAGCACAAAGAAAATCTTTTCCCACTATTATCTGTTCGTGTACACAATGTTCTGAGGGCTGTGCTGTGCTCTGTGTTGAAGAGGCGCAAAGAGACGACGCAGCTCGCTGCGGACCAGCTCTACTTCAAAAATTTTATCTCGCTTTAATCAAAAATCACCTCGAATATAACGTCAGAAATGATATGCAATAAATTGTTCTACTAAACTTGCCATCCCAGGTAGTATTTTTATTTGGACCACCGCAGAGTTAAATGAGCGAGTTTTTATGGTCCGAAACGCACTTTTCAGCAAATTCAGCATTTTATTTCACTTCGACTCGTTCAGTTGCATGAGCTGTAACATTTTTTTATGGTAATAGACATCTAGGGAAGCAAGATGGCTATTTCTTAATTTCCAAAAAGATTTGATATTTTTATAAGTGTCATAGTGAAATTTTTACATTTTATTTAAGTTAAAAGAATAATTATACCGTTCAAAAATACAAGATCTGAATCATATCAAAAGCCAGAATCTTTGCAAATCTCATTAAAACATTTGTCGTGTATCTTCTAAAAATCTGGATTTTCGGTTTCAAACGTTTTCGAATTGTTCAAACTGCGCTCACCGCATGATTAAATTTTTTGGCATCTGTCTTAGATTTCACACATTGCAAAAATTTAACATTAATTTTTTTCAAGAAATCGGATATGGCTGAGATTAGCTCTGGGATGTTTGGCTTGGAAAGACCCATCATTGACAGAGTCGAGGGATGATGTTTTGGGTGAACTGTGACTTCTTTTACACTTAGCTTTCCTGATTGTGAACAATGTTCCGACAGTGCTCCTATCTCTTGACGTTGTGATTTGCGTTGGAATTTTATTTCTGCTCAGTCATAATATAATACCAGTCATAAATTTTTTCCCCAAAAATACCTGTGTTTCTGGTTAACCAAAGCTTTCGCACTGTTACTCTAAAGTCATCACTCTACGTCATCACTGTACACATAGTACCTTGGTTGTGACAGTGACCAGTGCGACTGACTGCAAGTGCCAGAGAGAATAAATATTGCAGTCAAAGTTACAAAAAATAAAAAGTGAGAGCAGTAGCTTTGTATAGCCTGCCCTCATTGAGTGCACCCACCCTATCACATTTGCTAAAGCTCCCCCCCGGCTGCATATAGCTTAGGCCCACGTGCTTTGTACTAACATTGGACAGTAGGTCAGTGCAGGCATTATCAACTGAAGGCCTTATCCCTCGTTGAGGTGGAGTTCCAAGTGTGGGCTCACTGAGCAAGAAAGTGCACTACAAAAAATTCATCATAATGCTGATTTTTTGTGTGGTGTACAAAACTTAAGTAACACAGCACTACAACATCAAAGTAAACTAGCTACGGGGTGGCACTAAGACGGGGTAAAACCCCTTGTGCAGTCATTTCACTGTTGATGGCAGCCCAGCCATATGCAGATGTTCTTTAGCATGGCAAGCACACCAAAAGAAGGCCGCTGATTGCTATTTGATGCTGGTTTATCGTGATTTGGCTCGTCACTACTTCTTTTTTTGCAGCATCTAGTTGGATATAACCCGAGAACGAGGCGGCAAATGCCCGTTAAAAAATGCCCTCCAACCAATGGCTTCGATCGATTCTCACAGTGTTCTGGTTAATCTCCTTAGACTTGCTAGTGTGACATCGCCATGGGGCGGCAGATAAAGCGGGATAAACCAGGGCTTAAATCAGACGAACCGTGACACCAGAAGAAGCGGTCAGTGCCATTGGTTGAAGGGCCTTTTTTGAGAGGCATCTGCTGCTTTGTTCTTCAGTTGTTTCTTACTGTAGCATGCTCTGATGGAACTCATGTCACTTTTGTGTTTTCATGGCACACATGCTCACGTACCATAATATATTTGCAATGCAGGAAGCCCCCATTTAGCTGTCATCTAATGTGATTAAACTAAATTCTATGTAGCTATTGCAAGGAGGTTATGGTATATAGAGGTAGCGAAAAATGCTCTTCTCGAGGCAGTGCCATTGCTACATATGTAGCCCTAGTTAAGTTTTTGGTGCACACATCTAGTAGCCTCAGAGCATGAGATGGTTTTCACCTACTTATAGCGGTTGATGCCATTTTGTGATGGAACCTTAATTTGGCACAATGTTGTGGCACATGGACCAATCTGCCTTATTTTTCTGGAAGCAAAGAATTGTGAGAACTAAATTTTTTACTGCCGATTTATTTATTTCCTGCTTTTATGTAAACACTTGAGCACAGATTGTTTCATGAATTTTGTAACTGAAAAACTTCAGTTCATTTAAGTTACTGTATTGCAAGATCTTTCGTCGTTCTATGTCTCTTTATGTGTTGTCTAAGTGTATTAATTTCGTGTGTATTTTTAACTGCTGCCCAGGTTTCTCCTGCTGTCTGGTCCTTCAGGATAAGAAATAGGTGAACTTGTGAGCAGTTTGGCTTTAACCTTATTTAAAATAAAGGCCATTTGAGGTATGTTTTCTTTTCAGTTGTAAAAAATCTTGTTCGTGTATTGCACTGTGCCTAAACCAAAACACGCAACTACTACACATTATACATGCCTGCTTCTTGTGTACACACTGCTCCACTACTCTGCATGATTAAAAGGCCAGCCATTGGATTCTGGAGAGAAATATTAACCCATTTCAGCATAGCGTTATGCTGCTGTGGAAGTAAGTTATGCTTTTTGGAATAAAACATACTCGTTCTTAAAGATGTATCAATACTCCTAGACAGCCTAACGTTGCACTGTTATTGATGGCATAAATTTACGCTGCTGTGGGAGTAGGAGTTAACTCTTTTGGCCTAAAATATAGACTTCCTGAAAAGGTGTAACTATAATCTTGGGCAGCATAAACTTGCACCGCCTTTCAAGACATGACTTTACACTAGAGAGAGTGTAACGTTTATGCTGTTTGTCGTGGACTAAAGCATAGTCTTTCTGAAAAGATGTAACTAGTCTTGGGCAGCACAAACTTGCACTGCTTTTCAAGGCGTAACTTTACGCTAGAGAAATAACCTTTACACTGTCGTAGACTAAAACATAGTCTTCCTGGTGTAACTATAATCTTGGCCAGCATAAACTTACACTGCCTTTCAAGGTGTAACTTTACACTAGAGAGAGTGTAACGTTTATACTGTTTGTCGGGGACTAAAACTTTAGTCTAGAGTAAATAGCGTAATAATACCCTTCTAAAGGTGTTAGCTCAGCGACAAGTGGTTTAACCCCCAAAAAGACTAAGATCACACTCTTTTTTTAGAGTGTACGCTCGAGTTCCGCCGCGGTGGACGGCCACCACACATAGCTGTACGCCAGTTGCTTGCTGCGCACGATGCCTGGGTGCCCTTCGTGGAGTTCGTCTAGCAGCAAGTTGCGCAACTTTGCCGTCACAATCACTCGTATCCCGAACATGATGCAGCCTTGGTTAACTGTGAGCTCGTTGCGTCTGCCAAAAAAAGGCTTCAAATCTTTTTCAGTCACAGACGCCGGCCACCCTACATTTATGAAATATCTCACTTTACGAAGCAAGGGGTCGGGAGCTGTGGTTCGAGCAATGTCGTGGCTTGAACCTGGCGTTTATTGCAACCGCAATGAATAAAAAGTTTCCTCTCATTCTTGGGTTTCGTCTGTCACCTCGGATAGTGGCAGGCGCAAACAAAAACCGGCTTCAGCATTCTCGCTTGATCTTCTGAAGATAAGCAAATACCTGTAAGCTGACAATGTGACAGCCCAGCGCTGAAAACGCGCTGCTGCGATAGTCGAAATGCCGGTTGTTGGGCCCAAGACTCTCCGAAGGGGTTTATGGTCGGTGACTAAGGCGAACGAACGACCGTAAACGTAGAAATAAAACTTCTTAACACCAAATATTATCGCAAGAGCCCCGTTCTCAAGCTGGCTGTACTTTTTCCGCATCGGTCACGGTACGCGATGCGAAAGCCATTGGCTTTGTGCTGCCATCATCTAAAACATGAGAAGGAACCTCGCCTAAACCATAGTGGGGGAAGGAAGAAGATGACGAAAACCTAGTGGGTGGCTACGTGTCTGCTTCTAGCTCTGTGTTTTCGCTTTTCGCTGTCTTCTCGCGTGTGGCGTGGGTCGGACAGTGCCCTCCGTGAGACCGAATGCTGACGACGCCCCTGCGGAGAAATTCCCGGCAAGGTGGACGCATTCTCAAGTGCGAAAACCCAACCGGAACCCTCAGGGGCAAGATAGGCTTAGCTCGGCGTTGCCGAGCGAAACCGCGCTACGCGTCTGCATGGATTCTGCTTTGTCGACGACAGCTAAGCGGATGCCCGCTGTGTTGCCACCTGATGCAGCTTCCACGTCCACACAATCGTCAGCGCCTCCGGGCCTCCAGCGTGCGCCGTCTTCCGATGATAGGACTTTGGCCTGTGACATCGACTGCTCCAACGCCTCCGTGCCCGTGACACTCCCTCAAGAAACTGTGTCCGTCGCACCGGTTCAGTATTCCCACCAAGGGCCGTCACCAGCATCTGAGCCTCCTTCATAGATGCCTCCCGTGAGTCAAGGCTCTCTTTCGCCTGCTGCGAACTTGTTCCTCGTTATTACCAAGCCTACATTGCGCTTTGGTATGACTGCCATCCTTGTCCGGAATGTTCAAGTCACAACTGACCACGCTCTTGGCTCTTCGAACTACTGCGGGTTTGTCGTCCATCGCCCATCGAACACCATCATGGTAAACTTGCCATCCTTGATGGACGCCCAGTAAATGTGCGCAGTTACGCGGATCCCCCGCATGACAGCTAGCATATCCCGGTGCAAATATATTTTGCATCTGGTCCTGACACCCTCCGCTGCATGGTTTATCATGTCGAAAGCACGAGCCCTCCGAGGAGGTGCGCGCAAATATTCGCTGCTCAACTCACGTAGTACTGCAAGCATGGCGTATGGGGCGCCGGGGCTCATACCTGCTCGTCCTGCAAGGCCCGTTGACTCCCGAAGTTCCTTACCTACTACATTGCGATCGTCAAACCAAAGCCCTTCCGACCTCGTCGTATTTTTTGTTATCACTGCCACAAAGAAGGACATATGCAAAATACCTGCCCTAATCCGGCAGCTGTGGCCGACATGAATGAACCAACAGTTCCTTGTGCCCTGTGCAAATCGCCGGGCCATGAAATTTGCTCCCCCGCTTGTCCAAAGAAGCAAGCGAAGAAGTTTCACAAGTCGCCTGCAAAAATGGATATTCCTACAAGTAATCGGTTTGCAGCTCTCGCGTGTGACGACAACGACTTCCCGGAACTTCCATTATCTGAGCCTGCTGCTCATCATACTTCTCCTCACCAGCGTACATATGGGCACAAGCGGCTCACCTTCCCGGATCAAATGGTACGCCAAATCATCCAGTGCATCCATCACATGTGGATACCACCGATGAAGACACAGCTGTAGGCAATGCAATCGCGGAGGCTCGCCGCCGCCTAGACGAACTCAACCAACGCCAGTAACAGCGTCGTTCTCAATCCTCTCGAAGAATTCTAATAACTCGGGAGCAATCATCAGAGGAATCACCTCGAGTAAGCACTGGGCCAGAATCAGGTGCCGACCACCTGTTAGCTGTGACTACCCTGAAAGTGGCTAAGATATTAGCGCTGATGAAGCAGGTGACATCCCTCATCGTGTAAGCTCTTCGGCCTCGTCACAGATAGCGCATCATCATCTATGGTGGTGCAGTGGAACTGTCGAGGATTCGCTAATAAGGCATCTGAAGTGAACATCCGCCTTCGCGATGGAATTCTGAAGGCATGGGCGTTCCTTCTGCAAGAGCATAATGCACTTCCACGCCTTTCAGGTTTCTGCGCATACCATTCACCCTCTACCCTGATCGCCGTTGCACCGCCTCCTCCCTCAGCCCAGGTAAATCTGCAGTTTATATTCACAGTTCAGTTCCGCACACACCGCTCGACATTTTACAGTGGTGCAACACACGTCAAGAGATTGTCGCCCTTCTCGTAAAACCTGCACGCACACCCCTTGTCATAGTTTCTTTTTATAGTCGTCCTGGCTCTACATCTCCCAATCTGGAATGGGTTCGTTTTCTACGTTCTACCAACTCGGGTATCCCTATTCTAGTTGGTGGTGACTTCAACGGCGCACACACTGCGTGGGGCTACCCATCGGATTCCTCAAGGGGTGCACACAACCAAGGGAGCTTTTCGGATCATTCCTTTCAACTTTTAAACCACCCGAATACTTATACCTGCCCACAAGGTGGCCCGTATTCGCCTGATTTGACTTGGTAGTCAGACCCGGTAACCCTCGTTGGGCTGTTGATTCTGATAGTTGGGGTAGCGATCACCGCCCTATTTTTATCTTCCTCACGCCTACGCGTATACGGAATATAGGCCGCACTGTACGAATAGCATCATGGGACTCTGTACGCGCAGAAAATAAATTAATTTATCTACATTCATCCCTTCTTCAGCACTGTCTACTCTGCTGTTCTCGCTACTCACACTATTACCACTACTGTAAATGAAGACGACCCAAGCCCGGACATGCATCTCTTGAATCTGTGGGCTGTTCGTCACCAGGTGGATCTTTACGCTACTCGTCACCCCGATGACCCATCGGCTATTCCTACTCTTCACCGCACTACCGCACGGGTGCGGCGCTATGCAAAGCGGCTAGGCAGGCAACGCTGTGCTGCATGGTGTGCCCGCCTGTCCTCTACGCAGGGCAGTCGCCATCTTTGGAGAGTGTTCCACGCCATGGAGCGCCCTTCTCAGGTTCCAGATTACACAAAGAGCATTCGCCTCACGCTAAATGTCGATGAGGAAACATTTGCACAAGAAGCGGCCCGTATATGTTTTCCAAACCATGACTGCACCGCTATGTCTCCACCTGACTTATCGGTTACAGAGCCCTCCGATGGGATTACGTCTGACTTCACCATGGCAGAGCTGCTGGCCTCCATTGAACGCCTAAAACCACTACTACCCCCGGGTATGACGGCATACCTAACTCCTTATTCCATAACATAGAACGGAGGAGCTTTTCAAACCCTACTTGATACTTTTAACGAAGTGTGGCTTTCTGGCTTCATGCCGGGAGACTGGAAGCATTCTATTGTGGTTCCAATACCCAAGTCAGGTCAGCCTCCAGTATCTCTCTCGGCTCTTCGTCCAATTTCTCTTACGCCTACTGTCTGCAAGCTTTATGAAAGCATTCTAGCCGCACGCTGTCGTGGTGGCTGGAATCCCATGAATGTTACCCAGATTCCCAAATTTGTTTCCGCCCAGAAATTGGAACGGAGGACGGCCTTGCTACTTTGGCTGCGGACGTGCTCGACCACTCTCCGCAGAGTCACCTTGTACGAACCGTAATCGCTACAGACATAACAAAGGCGTATGATGACATCTTTCACTCTGCCATTTTTGCCTACCTTCAAACTCTTGGTCTCCTTCGCCGGTTCCTCCTTTTCATTCACGCCTTTTAGGTAATCGAACCTTCAGCGTGCGTGTCCACGGAAAGCCCTTTGGTAACTTCACTTCCAATAGAGGAGTGCCGCAGGGCTCCGTTCTCGCCCACACGTTTTTTAATGTGACTTTAATTCCTCTTGTTCGAGCCCTAGAGATCATCCCTTCTATCCGCGTGCTAGCGTATGCCGATAATATAACCTTGTGGTGCTGTCATCCAGATGCGTCTATTCATCAGTTGGTCCTTCAGCACGCGCTGGATATATTGACGTCTTGCCTCCCACCTCTGGATCTAACACTCTCTCCTACTAAATCATGTTTCATTCGCATTGGAAATAACGCTGGCTTACGGGAAGCTCCCACTTTAAAATTTACGACACATAATTCTCTGATTCCTCAGGTAGAAATTGTTCGTATTCTTGGTCTTCTCCATACATCTGGGACTGGCACCACGTGGCTGACAGCCACCCGTAAATCGGCGCACGCTACTCTAGGTCTGATTCGTCGCATAGCTATGCGCTCTGGTGGCGCACGTGCTCATACGGCAGGCCAGCTTGTGCTCTCTACCCTTCAGCCACGGATAGTATATCAGGCACAATTTCAACGTCTCACCCGCAGACAGTGGGACTCCCTTAAAGCTATCAATCATGAGGCTATGCGCGTCATAACATATCTGCCTGATTTAACACCCATACCTGTGCTACAGGAGTTCGCCCAACTTTATATACTCAGTGAACTCATCGACCAACGGGTGGCAAATAGAGCTCGAAAACAGTCTCTCCAACTTCATCGTTTAAAGACACTTCCACCGTGGTCATATTGCCAGCTCACTGACATTCGCCCCACTGTTTCCCCCTCTGTATCAGCAGCGTATCTGCCTGAAGGTTCATATTATACACGGACGCATCACATTCTGCAGAGAGGGGAGTTACTGCTGTGTATAGTCCATCTCAACCGCATCTCAACTCTCGCGCAACGTATCCTCCGGATACGTGCTCTCCCCTGGCACTGGAACTTCAAGCCATTTATAATGTCATTGCTTCCCTTCCGCTCTTTCCAACATTTAATGCAGTTCATATTTACACCGACTCTCGCGCCGCCGACTCTCGCGTCGAACAGCTTAAGGCTGTTCGACGGACATTCCAGATTTCACAATCAATTCATGCGCTCTGCGCAAAGTATCCATGTCCTGTGCGCATACACTGGATTCACGGCCATGCCCAGGATCCACATAACATTCAATCGGATGCTATGACTCATCTTCATACATCAGACGATCCGCCATCTTCCCCTTTTCTCCCAGATGCATTTCTTCCCAATGTTTTCGATTCCGAAGTTCTGCGCCAGCGAACACGCGCTCAAATTCCTCCGTGTTCGCACCCTCTCCCCCGTAGTCTAACTCGGCAGGAGGAGGTATCCGTGCGCCGGATTCGGACAGGGGCGGCTCTGACACCATCTGTTCGTAATCGAAGGCGTGCCAAAGATCCGGAAACACCTGACAGGTGCCCTCACTGTAGCGCTGCACTGGAAATTTGTGATGTGCGGCACTTGTTATGGACGTGCCCAGCGACGGCTGCTATAAGAAAACGGCTCCTCAGGGAGGTGGGCCTGCGGTGGAACCGCGAAATTGACTACGTGAAGTGCAATATGAACAACCGTTTCATTAGAAACCTCTGCGCAATGGTCTTCACTCTTTCTTTTAACTTTCAATCCCGTGAATTCCTTTCCCCCTTCCTTTTTCAACTTATGCCTCATGACACACTTCTGAAATAAAAATAACCATAGTGCGATGCGTCGCATGATATCTGCAAAGGTTTGCACCGGTCGTAGTGCGCAAAAGTAGGCGGAGAGGATAGCAAGCTCTTTCTCTTGGTGAACGCTGCCTGGCAACGGTCATCCCAGCACCACGGGGCGTTTTTACGTAGCAACATGAAAAATGTTTGCGCCACCGTTGCTAGGTTAGCACGAAACTTGCCATAGAAACTGGCGACTCCCAGGAACGACTGCAGCTGCTGCCTGTCTGTAGGGGCTAGAGCCTTTAGGAGTGCGTCAACCTTCTCCGTCGTTGCCGAGATGCCCTGTGCACTTATTCCGTGTCCGAGGTAGCGAATCTCCTGTTGGAAAAACGAAAACTTCTCTTTCTTGACCCGGATGCCTTTTTGAAGAAGTCGTTTTAACACAGCTTCTAGATTGGTGAAATGCTCTTCGTCATTTTAACCAGTCACCAGAATGTCGTCTAGGTAGCAGCGAACCCAGTGTAAGCCCTTCAGCATGGTATCAATTATTCTGTGGAAAATCCCAGGTGCGGACGAAATTCCAAACGCGAGTCGATTAACAGCAGACAATCCTTTCTGCGTATTCAACGTAAGGTATTGTTTTGACGAATCAGACATGACCACTTGCTGATAGTCCCGGTTGAGATCAATAATCGAGAAATGCTTACCTCCTGACAAGGCTGTGAACAGGTCGTCTACCTTTGCTAATGGGTAGCGGTCGACATCAATGCACGGGTTAACTATCGTCTTGTAGTCGCCGAAAATCTGTATGCTACCATATTGCTTGATTACGGGTACCGCAGGAGTAGCGTATTCTTACGTTGTAACCGGCGATATAATTTCCAGTTGTTCTATTTTAGCCAATTCAGCGTCGAAAGCTTTTTGCAACGCGAACGGAACATTCCTGCCCTTTACGAATCTCGGCTTCATAGGAGGTTTAAGATAAAGTTCGGCGCGATTTTCCGTTATCGTACCTAGCTCGTCTTTGAAAAGGGGTTGGTACTTTGCCAGCAATGCATCAAGCCTCTTTTTTACGCTGATACGAGCAGGAGTGTCTGACCTTGTAATTTTCTTCAGGTTCCACATTTTCGCCTACCCCAGCCGGACAGCGTTGAGTTACTCCCGGCTCAGTAGAGGTGGTCCCTTGTGGTCTACGACGTAAAGTGGAAGAACTGCAGAATGGTCGCCGTGCTGCACATTGACCGAAAGACCCCCTAGGGTCGTACCATTGCTCCTGTGTAGGTACGAAGTTTAACTGTAGTAGGCTGCAGTACGGCAGAAGGAAAGAGCTGAAGGAACTGCGTCTTTGGCATGACGGAAACAGCCGCACCCGTATGTAACTTCATATTTACCAAGACGCCGTCGATGGTCATCTGTACGGTGACATGGTAGCTCTGAGCTACCGACATGCCGTTTAGACTGAGGTTCGAAGCTTTACGCGACACAACCGTCAGCATCTTCACATTCTTTTTCGTCTGCTCTTTCTTAGAAAAAGTCTTACCACTGCTTCGGCAGGCTCTCTGGATATGACCTTTTTTGTTGCAACTGAAACAGGTTGCGTCCAAGTGAGGGCATGCTTCACTCCTGTGTTTTGGCAAACCACAGTGAAAACAGCTTTTGCATGTTTTCTGCGCCTCAGCTTGTACCTTGTGCACATCGCCGACTGCGGCGTCGGTGCAGCGTGCCTCAGCTGCACTCTTCTTAGCCGCTTCTATTGCAAGAGCCCGCTCCACCGCTTTCTGGAACGTAAGCTTGCTATCTTCCGTGAAAAGCACTCGCTGAATATCTTCTCGTAGTAAGCCGCACATGAAGCGGTCCCGTAGAGACTCGTCAAAGGCGCTTCCAAACTCGCACGTTTGCGAAAGTTTACGAAGCTCGGCTACGTGACTAGATAAGGACTCGCCTTCTCGTTGACACCTCCGCTGAAACTTGGCCCGTTCTCCAATGACGGACGGCTTCGGGGACAGGTGGTCGCTCAAAACTTTCTCGAGGTCTTCGAAACTCTTTGTAGAAGGCAGTTCTGGAGCAGTTAATGACTTCAACATCCCGTAGGTCTTTGGACCGATAATGCTCAAAAAGGCGCGTACCTTGTCGCTGTCGGGTACTCCGTTGAAAATCAGGAACGACGTCAGTCGCTCTTCGTACGAAGCCTAATCGCTGGCCGACTCGTCGAAAGTTCCAGCTGGCCTAGACGCCCAGCAAAGTGCGTCACTGCTGCCTCGGCCCCAGTCATGACTACAGTCACAGGCTCCGCACACTGCAAAAATACAGTTTTCTTCACCGAGCGAATTTCGGAAACATTTGCCTTCGAAACTGAAAAACGACGTCTTCAAATCCCATTCTCTTCGCCAGTTGTCGTGTTGCGTGGTTCATGCGAAGGAGCAGACAAGTTTCCAGAGCCGAAGTGACGTTTATTTCCACATACAAAAAGCATTTATTAGTATACCACACGATATTTAGACGCGAATAGCACATAAGGTAATCACGAAACCACAGGAGCAAAAGGAGGTCAAAACAGTCACCAATTCGGACAGAAAGAAACAGGCAGAGCACAGGCAAAATATTTATGCACAATAAATACCATGGCACGGCCTCTTTCCAAATACAGTATACATCTCAGTACGCGCTGGTTAGGAGACGAAGAAAGGTGGGGGAGGGGTAAGGGCGAGGTAAAAAGTTACCATCTGTGTACTACACTTGTTCCCAGATACTTGCATAATTAGGTAAGTGAGGGTACCCGTTGCTACGACAAACTCATGGAATCCGCAGCGAATATTCTTTAGTACTGCATGGGTGGGAGCACGACTCTCTTCCTATGTACGGAAATAAACTAGGTGGACCAGCGCCGCAAGAACAGCGCTTCGCCGCCTACTGTCAGGTCTTCTTCTAGGAATTCCCACACAGTGAGGCGCACACTCCTCAAGAGCGGAAACATGGCGCGTTGCCGTCTTTCGCGCACTTCGGCCATGTTACGTCGCTTCCAAAGCACGTACATCACTACTGTGATCACGAGGCGCTCAAAGATTGAGCGCCTTTGCGATTTGCGCTGGAGCGGGCGCACCCTAAACATCCTGTAGATCAGGAACCACAAAGTACGTGCTACGACGCAGTCTACCAGAACGTGCCGCTGTGTCTCAACAACGCCGCTATTGGTGCAGCGAGCATTTGGTACGACGCCCCATTTTGCGAGACACTCCCTCGTCGGCAGTACGGCAACGCCAATCGAATTCTTGTACTTCTTTTGGCAGGGCTCGATACGAAAGTCTGCCACTTTCTAGGAGACGTTTTTTCTACCTGGTCAACAGTGAGCTCTAAAACAACAACCGCCGCACTAACACGTGCCACTGGTGTTTCACGTATGTCCGCGTCCGGAAACTGGCGGAGCCAGAAACGGAAAAAGTCAGTTGCCACTTTGTAAAAGGGCATACGTTGCTCTGCCTGAGGTCCCGTGTGTCGCTGTGTTAGAAAGAACCGACTCCCAGTACACAACCAATACAGGACTAGTGATCGACCTCTGTACGCCTGGGCTGCCAGCAGGTCAAGAACTGCTTTGGTGGCGAAAGCTCGCGCTGTTGCCTGCCAGGAGGGTAGGTTCAAACCTCCTCTGTCGCGTTCCGCGGAAAAAAACTTGTCGGGATACTGGGGCCGGCTTTCCGTTCCACAGGACTTGTCCTGCGAGTGAGTTCAGCTTTCCTGCCACGCGACGCGGCATCGGAGAAAATACGCGCAACGAAACAAGCGTACGCAGCTGCGCAGGTACGAAAAAACAGTGCTTTGGCATTCAAATAAAGTTCGAGGTGTACAACCGAGTCTATGGCCCGTCGCGCTCGAGTGATGGCGTCCCCCCACGATCTCGGTGGCACACCAGCCGACTTAAAAACGACTCCCAGCACTCGCACGCCATTCACGAACTGGACTCCTCCGGGCAACGATTCCTGAAACGTGCCAAAGCTCAATGCTTGGCTCTTTATGGTGTCCAACTGAGCCCCTGAAAGTGCCGCACACTCGTTGAAAACTTGCAGGAAGGCAAAAAAAAACAGTCCGCATCTCACAATAATAGCGAGATTTCGTTCACGTAAGCAGACACAGACATTCTTCTCTGCTCCGGAAGGGAAGAACCTCGGGTAACTGGGTGGTCCTCAACTGCACTCACAGAGGGTTCAGTGAGAGCACAAAGAGAGCGTCACGCAAATCTTCCCGCTCAACGCCCCATTCAGAGCAAGCTGACTAGACTGCCCGGAATATAGGGCACCTACTATGTTACTGAATTTTTCCGCAAGGCCCAGACATGACAAGACTGTCAACAAGTAGTCATGCTTCACTCTATCAAACGTTTTGCTTTGATCGAGGAAGATCAAACAACCATTAAGTTTCTTTGCCTGAGCCGAGAATCTCAAAGAACGCCGAGCAGAGCCCGGCAAGAATTCCGTCTGGGCTGGGAGCTGCGGACGCCTTCATACGAGCTAGCGCCGCTCGCACTTCTTCCTTACTAGCCGGGCCGCAGAGCGCTTCCCCATTTATTTCCGGGAAAGTGTATCGTCCACACAGCTCTAGAACTCTACTCCTTAAATTCGCATTTCTGCTGGCGTGTTCAGAGGAGAACAACGAGCCCTAGTGGGCCGTGAAAACTTGAGCGATATCTGAATGAGCACTGGAGTGCCGGCCGTAAGGCAAGACCACGCTTTCCATTCGTGAAAGTCATTTGCTTTCGTGTTCCCCCTCTCGGGTGCGACGGAGTTCTTCTGCCGCTACTCGGGGGGACGTTATTGGGTTGGGCGAATTACTCGAGCTCTGAGTTAGGAACCTGTAATATCGCACGCGCTGCGATTCAAGGTACTCGCTCATGAAGAGCGTCAGAGTGCCTCCGGCCTCAACGATGCGAATGCTCTGCATCAAGTCGTTAAGTTCGGCAGTTATTCTAACGCGCCTGGCTTTGCCTCCCCTTAGTAAAATCGCGCGAACTGGCTTTAAGGTCATCCTACCCGTCCGGAGACAGGTCTTCAACCTTTGGGAGGCTCTCCACTAGTGCTTGGCGAATGGAGGCCAAACTAACATCACCATGCAGAAGCGCGCAGTCCATCCTCCACCTACTCTTGACGGCCGACCTTCCGGGTGATGCGTTCACGCGCACTGAGACGGGTGCGTGGTCGCTGATGCCCTGGACGTCTGGCGGAAGGCTTACAGTCCCGCATGCGCGGAGAAGTGGTACGAGGGCAGGGGGGAGATAAACACTGTCAAAGCGGCTAGCGGAGGAGCCTCGCTTCCACGTGGCCACAAAGTCTTCATCATTAAGAGCAACCCATTCATCCGTGAGTTGAAAGCGTCTCACTAAATACCCGAATTCCCTGGCATGGTACATTGATGCCCCTTGGCCTGGACCGCGTGCATCTCGCCAATAATCTAGCACGCAATTGAAGTCGCCGATGAGCACACACTGCACATTCTGGTCTATATAGGTACCAATTGCTTTAAAAAAACCATTCGTCTGACTGCATCTGGCAGGCGCGTATACATTAATGAAACGAGTTTTCCGATATTCCAAGAATAGGTCTATAATTATGGCGCGACCATCGAGACCGAAAGTACAATGTACGCTCGTCCTGTAGGTGTTCGTGATGAAAACCACACCGACACCACAGGGTCGAGAGGTGGTCAACGAAAAAAAGCGTCAACATGAAGTCACCTATGTAATGCTTACACTTCTGCTGGCGCACAAAAATTGCATTCTTGCAATAAAAGTATGTCTGCACCTACTGAGCGAGCGAGGCGCATAACTACTAGCTGCTTGGCTAGAGCTCGAAAACCTCTGACATTAAAGGTAATGAAATAAATCTCAGCCATCTTTAGCCAAAGAAACAAAACCATTAATACTTGGGAAGAGGTAAAAACAAAAGTGAAGCGCTGACCGACTCACAAGTCGTGTGGTGCGGCGGTGGTCGCAGAACGGGCGATGAAACCAGGTGGCTCGAGGACACTGCCGCAGCAGGCAAGTCCCTGTAGACTCTAAGGCGCAGAGAAAGTGGTTGTGGTGCCTGAAGTGTCTTTGACTCCGCCGTAAAGAGTGTCCGTGGCACGCATGGTTATTGTTGAGCGCAGAGCGCTCTGGCTCATGGTGAACACACTACACATACCACTCATACCTGCGCATGCCGCAACCCACTGCGCTTGCACCAAACGAGGAACTTGTGGCCGAAACACATTCTGCAGGGACACATCGACACAATCGTCTATGCCCCGCAGCGTAACACTTTTCACACAACACCGCCACTTTCTCACTTCCATCGTTGATGAAAGCGCATAGAAGTGCTGCTGGTGTCGACGGGAACAGGCCGCTATCGGTGCGAGCCGGGTGCGCGGCTCCAAGAGCCATCGTACGATCGTTTCGGAGCGGCTTAATAATAATAATAATAATTGGTTTTGGGGGAAAGGAAATGGCGCAGTATCTGTCTCATATATCGTTGGACACCTGAACCGTGCTGTAAGTGAAGGGACAAGGGAGGGAGTGAAAGAAGAAGGAAAGAAGGAGGTGCCGTAGTGGAGGGCTCCGGAATAATTTCGACCACCTGGGGATCTTTAACGCGCACTGACATCGCACAGCACACGGGCGCCTTAGCGTTTTTCATCCATAAAAACGCAGCCGCCGCAGTCGGGTTCGAACCCGGGAACTCCGGATCAGTAGTCGAGCGCCCTAACCACTGAGCCACCGCGGCGGGTCGGAGCGGCTTCCGCAGGCCCGATTCGCGAGCGGGCGGCCCGTTTTCGGCCGCCACGCGGACATGGGGCGGAGATGTGTTGTACGATGACTTGGGCGCTTGCGAGCGAGGCGGGTGATCCCAGCATTCCGATTGGCGCGCCGGGCAGTGCCTGTCGTCTAATCGCGTGCGGCGGTACAGGCATGCATGCTTGTAGCAGAACACGCATATATCTTGTAGTAGGAATAGCCCGTACTAATTGCGGCGCACTCGAGACATCCGTTCCGTGAATGCTTTTTTTTTGCCGCGGGATTTTCGTAGAAGGTACAATCGTGGTCCGCTGTGATATGTATGGGAAACGACATGTGGACCATTTATATCCAAAAGATCGAATAATGCGTCACATCGCGATCGCGAAATCCTCCTCGTTCGATCGCGATGTTTTCACTGCGGTCGACGATTTGCGAAAATAACAGAAGGCTGCCCCTCAGAAAGTTAGGCTACCCTCAGGATTTCATAACAACGCCGCGATTCTTATTGCGAATTCTCGATAAGGTCAGGCCACAGTATAGGCTGCTATGAACCGACCTTAATTATAACCGGGATAATCACATTTTTCAAATAGTTAAGATTACATCAAATTTTTAGTCATTTATTGAAAATTGCTCACTGCAGTGTTTTTGCACTGCTGACAGAGAAAAAAATAATTGCACTTGCAGCCTTTCCTAAGCATTTGCACAGTTGTCATTTTAATATGTAAACAACCTCCCCCCAACTACCTACAGCCAGCTGACTGTTAATGGAAAAGACATGCTTATCTATTCATTATATAAGTTGTGTGTGTGTCTGTAATTGTGTATGCATTAAAAATTCACATTTTAGCGCACTGCTGTCAAACACAAATGCAAATGCACATGAGAAATTCTGACTTTTTCAGCTTTGTGGACAGGTAAAATCAGTTCTACATTTTAGAGAACAGTGACAATGTAATAATAGTGACTTATTTTTGTTGTTTTTGAGTCCATTATTAAAGCCAAAATGGAAATAGCACTGTGTGGCTGCAAAGGGGCTTAGACATGCATCACTTGGCTGTAGTGCAAGGCTTTGTTCTCCACAGTGACAACGGGCCATCAGGTAGTCCTTTAGCATTCCTTCATGACCTGATATTGCCGTTGCACAAGTCAGACTACAGCATTGAAAATAAGTATGGGAAGTTCTGCTGAAGGCCATGTCATTGTTGCCATGTACAAAATAAGCTGGCATATACTCTGTGCAACTCCAAAGCATTCTCAAATGTCGCTGTCAGTGGAAAACAATGTGGGTGCCTTTGCATTGCATAGAATTCTACACATGTATTTCTATTACTATAAACATAATGAGATGTGGTAGCCAGTAAAGTGGATTTCAGGCAGAGGAAATGCAAGAACCAATTTGGAGGGTTTACATTGCAATGGCTCCTGGCTTAGGCTGGGAAAGAGTACTTTGTACAGTGAGGGAAACAGGAAACAATGACCCTATAATCTGGTTGTCTGAAGCAAACACCAACATCTTAAGCAGGAATTGTAAACGTGGATTTCCAGTAATTTATCTTTGATGTTGCACAATAAAATGAAATAAAAATTTAGCCATTTAAATATGGGACAGGCATATATGCCTATATTCCCTGATACAACATTAATGCAACGTTTAAGGGTTCTTTTCACTCAGTAAAATGTAGACTTATTGAATGTAAAGGTTACCAGTTCCCCAACTAGCCAGCAAAAGTGGGCATTGCTTACTGTTAACTGATGTTTATACACCTGAACATGTGTTGAATTTTAGAGTGTGCTATTAGTTGCCGACAATCAACATTTTCAGCAAAATATACCTATTTCACTGCCAGTCTGGTTTTAAAAGAAAGAAATTAATTGAGGCATGTATAGGCATCAGCAAATTGGAAAAGACCAATTTGAAGTTAGCCCGAAGAATGCCGAAAAAAACACAAAAAGTGACTTTTGTCTTTACTGGTGTCTCTTTGCTGCAAGGTGAAGTTGACGGCTTTTGTGTTCAAGATGAACCAACAGCCCTGTTAACACTATCCTGAATATATAAAAGTCACATGCATAAACATGCATTCGTAGCATTCTCACAGAGCCATGTTATGAAGGCAGTGTGTTGCATAGCTGAAGAGACGATAAGAGAGAAAAACCAAGATAAATCTGACACAGATAGGCACAATGATGCATGCTTAGCTTTTCAGTGCACAGGTTCAGTTGGCTAGACCTACCTTGTGCACAGTGTGCAAGTTAGCGTAAATGCAACTGTATGCCGTGCGACAAAACTATTGCGTAAATCTGCCACAATATTACTTGAAATAGATTGTGAGGAATGTTCTTACGCGTAAGAGAGCATTGTATTGCCTTGCCGAGCTGAGCAAGCGAATAAGCACTTCCTTAGAACAATTTATTTTATCATTTATTATACCTAAACAGCACTAAATTACAACACTTGAGCGGTCAGCTTTGTGTAGAAGTAATCAACCATGAGCATCTAAGCGCAGTCACACGGCTACAAAGAAAAGCTTTGTAGCTCTTCTTTGTGGCCTTATGGCTGCACTTGGGTGCATGTTAACGATTATTTACTCTCTTATTACAAATATTCTCTGCCTTGGGGAATCACTTTAATCAGTGGATGAACATCATCATTTACTGGGTGGAATTCTGCAGTGACCAGCTCAAAGGACAAGAGGTTAGTAAGCCTTGTGAGGCGGAAGGCCATTCCAGCCTTTAGTGTCAAAACAAAAATCAATCTTGTAATGCAGTGGCATGAGCTAACTGAGGGACAACAGTACTATTGCGGCTAGTGCAGAAGGAAACATGAGTCAGAACAGATTAGTTGGTTATGTGACGGTAAAGAGTTTAAAAAACCTGCCGTTTCTGCATGACATGAAGAAATTTGAAGATTCACCTTTGGTGCTGTGAAACTGGAGCTTCAGCAGTAGTCCGAGAAAATAAAAGAAGGGCTCAGGTCTGAACTCATTCTAGGATTTTTAGTTAAGTTCGGTTTGTGCCATGCGCCATTAGAACGCCCAAGGTGATGCCACACAGGGGGTCTGAACGCAAGTAACTTGGAAGACGGCGATGCTAAGTACATGTTATGGTGCAAATATCCTAGGTTGTGGGAGGGTGTATAAGCATTATGAAGTGAGACCATGCTACATTGCGAGCCATGTGAATGGCTGAGTGTTTCAACCAGTATCCAGTGAATATACCTTTCTCGCTAAGGTCTTATAAGTAGGCAAAATGTAGTTGTGCTGACAATAAAAAAATATGAGTGCACTCTTAGTAACATTAGCAAACAGGCCATTCTGGAGCATGCAAAATGTTGTTTTGGAGAACTGAAACACAGGCATTTATTGCAAGATGGCAGACCTATATAGCCATCAGTGAAGGCATGTAACAAAACACTGAAGGGGAAGTCATAATATAGGTAGTAAAAAGCTGAGGCCCCAGGGCAATTCCTTGTGGGACGTCCAAGATTGCAGGAAAAGGCAGGATGCATAAGAATTGGCAAGGGAAATCTGCCGACGGCTGGCTGTTTAAGCTTGGATCCAGTTTAGAGCTATCGGATACAAGTTAAAGCACGGCAAAAAAGCCATACATAAATAAGCGAATCACATGCTTTTTCAAAGCCAAGAAAAAAAGCATCGAGGGGGATATCGCAGTCAAGGTGCGTGTCGTGAAGAACAAGAACAAGTTGGCTATTGCAGCAGTGTTTTGTAAAAGCTTGTCAATTTTGATGAAACTACTTAATGGGCCAAAACACTCTAGCAGGGCAAGAGTACAAAATGTGTTCAGTGATTTGCAGCACATGGCAATGGCATAAATAGGGTCATGAGTGCTGGATAATGATGGGTAAGAAACATAGATGGACCAAGCTACGATGAGGCAGGAAGCTATTTGCAAAGCATGCAATAGATATGCGTACACCGTGCTTCCTGTCCTGATGATGGTTGCTGCAAATTTTACCAAACTTGGCACGAGCGTACAGACGCGTGAACCGGCGGTAAGTTTGCATGTTGAAACTGCGCTAAGGGACGAGGACAACAGAGCAGGAATTGCTACAATGTGCAGTGGTGCTGTTTTTTGTCGACTTTGTTCCTAACATACCTATACCAGCTCTACAGGGCTCATTTTGCGGTCTGCTGTTTTAAGTGGTGTTAGATAAAGCCAATCGCTATTCTTCAGCCAACAAACTGCATTGCCATACAGCACCTCCTTCTAATCATCTTCATAATTTGCAAGATAAATGTACTTCTTTATACTCATATTCAAAATAACATTAATTGCCTGTGTCTTCGTCAGAACTAAACAAATTAACCATACTTTCACTTATACAACCATTCCTTATTAGCGCAGTCCTCGTTAATATGGACTCAAACTATTAGCAGTGTTTCTGGGGAAAAACTTTTTCAATGCACTTACACTTTGCTAACATAGAAACTTGCTGATCAGAGTGGGCAGAGTGAAAATACGTACGGCCCATTGTGGCATGTGTTCTTGCCCTATTAATGTGCTGAGGGGAAAGACTTAAAATTTTGGATTTGAGCAGATAAATCGAACGCTGCCTGAATCATATAACTTTCTTGCACACTGGAATTGCCATCACAATGCTTGCCCCACTGTCTGCACAGACTGTTATGTTAACCCGAGGACTGCCAGGCACACAGAGTTCTAACCAGCTCACACACTTTCTGGTTGCCAAAGAGCTTCTCTTTCTAGTGTAAAAATCACTGTCAGGGCTCGGCGACTAACATCCTGCCTTGGATTGCTCATTGCACAAAATGAAATAACCTGCTTAAAATTAAAACATCAGAATCGCTTGCTTATATTATAACCTCACATATGCCTACCCGCAGCCTGCAATGCTAGGTTGGCACTTTTTGTAGTGAGTACACCGCAGAAGAAAAGAAAAATGCAACACTCCTGATTCAGGCATGCGCAGCGAGCAAGAACAGAACTAGGCGCCGGTGCAAAGCGGGGAATCTGCTGATGCAAGCAGCAACAGCGATTTCATTCAAGTAAAGTAATGGATTCAAATTAACTGTGGTCTTTGCCTTGACAGAACAACGGTTTCATTGATACTACAGGAATCTCAGAAACAGGGCAACGTCGGTATTGCAGAACCAACCACCATGCAACAATGCTTAGCACATTTCAAAGAACTGAAATAAGCCTTGTTATTGTAGCTTTTAATCTGTGCAGGAATGATACTGTCGTGACCGCACAAATTTGAAAGGATAAGTGGACTAGGAAACCCAGCAGATCACTGAGGAAGGTGAAAATGTGTCTATATGTCAGCAAATAAATTTTTCTTATTTTAAAATGTAAGGAGGATTAAGGAAATCTGGGAAGCGTTCTACATTGTCGATACACAGCTGATCGTGCTCGCTATTGCCGTCACTAAGCAGACAAGTAATCGTGTCCGTAGCAAGCAGTCACAGGCAAATGAAGGTAGAAGGTTGCATGTGCATTCATTACATCTCTTTCTCAAGGCATCGAAATTGTGTTGGTAAACAAACTGGTGCGGCTGTCCCAGGGAGTGCTGCTGAATAACCGCTTAACACCAGTAAAGCAGAGTTCACGAGCTGCCCTGCAACAACAGCATTGTGCCCACATCCAGTTTCGTACCGCTGATCTTCTGATCGAAAGGGACCGTGAGCAAAATCAACAACAGTGTCACGGTTCGTGAGGCGCTTCAAGATCATCGAATTTTTCTGATTACAATAGAAATCAAGATCCCACTTCAACTTCACATTGCCAAGAATTTGTCAAAGCGAAAAGAGAAAAAAAGCAACGGGAAAGATTTTCTTAATATATATATATATATATATATATATATATATATATATATATATATATATATATATATATATATATATATATATATATATATATATATATATATATATATATATATATATATATATCATCAAGACTCGTTATGCCCAACTTGTTCTGTGGACAGTTTTACTTCATAAGCTGCTGCCACAGTGATTTTCTTTTGATAACAGAATGCTCATACAAAAGTAGACTCATGAGTTAACACATATTAGAGATTCTACACTGTGAACTAGCCGTGATTTAAATGTGGCAATGATTCTTGTTCGTAATCGCGTTATACCATGTTGTCACAACCTAAACCAAAAATGCTAGAGGAAGTGTTCAGTCACCCATGCATCGCGCAAATATTTATTGCTGACAAATATCTGCACAGCGGGCAGGAAATAAAAAGAAATGACGCCCAGAAGATACATCTGCACTGCACACCCATGTTTGCACACAAGTCACAGAGTGCCGACGGCCACTCGTAACCCGAGCACACTTAATCACAAAATGTATTGAATGGAGCACCAAGACGCCAAAGGATGGCTGCGTTGCTTTTGTCGCCGCCGAAAACAGTCCGACGGCTGTGCAGCCAAGGTCGTGTCACGTCGCACACACGGCAGTACTCGAGCACAGTGCCCGCACGAATCGCGATCAAAATGGTAATTAATATGTAGCAGAAATACCGTCGTGTGGTCGCGATCACTGCAAACATCGCAACGAATGCGTCTAGCTGCGCAACGTCACGATCATTTCAGCATTCGCAAAGCACGGCGTCTGTCGTGAGCTTTCGCAGGGGAATATTTCGCTCCCTTGACGTAAAAGCACTAGCTCCGAGGATCGCAGTCACGTTCACTAAGCGGACACTTGTACTTTGCTATGCAGCTCATGCACGCACAAGAAATTCACCATGAGCAGCTGTTACTCGCTGCTGTCCGTGATGATCCTCGCAGGAATTAGGAACGCTTGCAACAACCACAAACAGCCACATATAAACACTTCGCGACACCGCCAACGCGTAGGTCTTGCGTCGGTTTGAAGAGGCGCTCTGTCAACTCCATCAGCGTAGATGATTACAGACTTCAGCTAGGGGAACTGTCGCTCGCCACTGTTCCACGCGGTGATGTTCGCAGTCTCTCTAAATGTTCATAATATCAAGATGTGGCCAATATAATATGCTTCGCGACATCGCTGCCACTGCCCAGGGCTCGCTCGCCAGTTCAGTCGACGGACGGCCATCTTGAACCGGCACGGCAGAACCGAGGCGGAGGGGCTAGAGACGTCACTGACGTCACGGAAAAAGTCGCCAATAGCTGCAATCCGGTTGCCGGCCGGACCCGCTCGCTTGTCCAAAAGTTGAAGTTGACCTACTTTCCATCCGTTCGCCGGACGAGGCGGATTCGCCAGGACCGCTCGCCAAGCCGGCTTGGCGGAAGCCTTTACGCGGCCACCGCTATAAGGACGGCTGCGAGAAGGGTCAGGCAGCCGAGGCGGCCTTTGAGATTGTTAGGCTAAACCATGGTTGCTAATCGTCGGAATCGGAGAAGTCTATCTGGGCTCTGTCCTCTTCCGTTTTTTCGCCTTTTTTTTGGAGCAGCGGTAACTCTGGACGAGGGCCTGATGTTCGACGAGGAGCGCTGACGCTTCGGTTCGTCGGCTTCTTGCCCCTTCTGGGATGCGCACAAGCTGGTGGCTCTGGGGCCCAGGCGTTGTGTCTTTGGGACACTATTGTTTGCGACACTAGTGTCTTTGGGACACTAGGCCACCCTTAGCAGGAAGCCGGTGAGGGTGGGGAGAGGGCAAAGAGGGGCTTCAGGAGACAGGTGGGCCCTCGCGGTCGCGCTAGGAGGCCAGGAGCAAGCGAGCTCTGGCGACCTCACAGGCCCAGGCCACCATCCGTCGCCAAAGAACATGCTCGACCTTGCTGAGTGATTTATAAGGAGTGAAATAGTCGGGAAACTGGGTAGTGTAGTGTAATTTTGTGGTATGTCTTCATGTGTACTCTGGCACTGCGCAGAACGAGGAGAGGCCGTCCACCGCCCGGTCGACGGGTCCACGGGCTTAATGCGAGTGGCCGAATTCCCAGCATGTCCGCAGTGCGCAGGGACCCAGATGAGTATAATGAGCCGCTTATGTGCTACAGCACTGTTCAGGACACGATGTGCTGCTCTGTGATCCCGCTGTTTTGAAAATTGGGAGGCGCGACAAACTTCTCCTTTTCAGCAACAAGTGGGCCTTTTGCTCCCGAACAGACACCAATACAGCCACAAAGAGCATTCGAATAATTCTTACTGACTGCGAAACTTGAATGGAGTCGTCCTCAGTGTCGCTTTATTAAACGCGCACATTATACGTGGCCACTAGGGGCATAATAAAATCAGTATTTTAGAATACGACTGGCAAGCGAATAGTCGGCTTCGAACATCGAGTAGAATATTGAAAAATGAAGCCCAGATGCAGTTATTAGGAAGCATCTTTAGCACCACATGATGGAACATTTATTTTGAAATAAAGTAGTAAATACTAGACTAAAAAAATTGCTTTTGACGAGCCAGCTTTCAGGCTGAAGCACAATTCTTGCGTTTGAGAATTATGTGATATTCATTTTGTAATAGGAATAGGCTCTAAACAGAGGGGAATAAATATTTCTTGTTCGACAACGATAATTTTATTTATAAATATTGCATGAAATCCTAACTTCTTTCAAAAGAGACCATAAGATTTGAAACTGGGGCATGTGGAGATGTCGTGCAGGTTAGAAAATATAGCACTGAAAACGTTCTAAGCCTACAGGACGCTGCACGAAGCAGCAGTGTTGCTGTGTGGACTCCGGTGATACTCGCCTCTCTCGACCGCGTGAAAAAGATTGCTGTGGATGTACTCATGGGTAATCATTTGACAGGAATATTCCTGCCTTTTTGAGTGATTGGAGTACATAGGATACAGAGTTTTAGAAACGAATACGAATATTCGATTTATATTATACGATTAATGTCCGAAACCCTCTAATAATCCTGCACAGCTAATGACCTGGTGATATGTATACTACGTGCGTAGCCGCCTAGGGGGGGAGGGTATCCAGTTACGCCGGAAGACAGAGACGATAGAGAGGAAGATGTGCAAAGAGAAAATAGCCCCCAGAGAAATCATGTGCTTTTTTCAACTCCTGGCGAAAAACGCGCATCTGTTGGCCACCCTCTACTGCCTAATTAGGTTGGCTTAGATGCTAGATGTTCTGCGTTTTCCGGGTGAGCTGAAAGAATCAGGCGAAGAGGAAAGAATAGTAGACGAAGATAAATTCGAGAAATCCATTTGCTTCTATCGGGGCTCCCGTAATTCAAGCACTAAAGGAGAGAGAATAAGGTATCTTACTGCATGATTTACAGTAAGTTGAACCATGTGCTGCAGGGATTACCTTCTAAGATTTCATCGGCACTTTTCTGCGTCCGCGGCGAGTTTTTTCCACTAAGCTGTGAGCGGCAGTGAAGAAAAGGACCCTGTTTAAGCGCGCGCCCCGCATGCAACGCTAGCGCAGGTCGCTGGAACATTCGGTGGAATCTCCGCTTCGGCAAGGTAAATTCAACTTTAAACCGCACGGCCCCTTGCAGGTGACCGTATCTGCTGCAGATCTTTCCTATTGGAGGGCCTGTTCCGTTTGGTGGCACCTAGTCCTGAAGGCGCTGGGCAACCGGTCGACTTTGGCGGCACTCTGTAGCAAACCGCCTTTAGAGCAACAGACTCTTTGACGTCTTCACCCGGTGTTCGGAGGTGAGAACCAGTTTTCAGTCGCACCGGCATAGTACTGGTGTTTATGCCTGCCCGCGAGAATACTTCAAAGAATGTCTGCTCAAGGCTAGTCCTTTCAGAGCATCAGACATGAAGTGAAAGGTCACATTGTCGAAATGACTTGGTTTAGTGGTTACGTCATCGATCTTATCCATGCTGGGGCACAGAAATTTCAAATGCTCTGTCGTCCAAGAATTTCATTAAACTGTGTTTTGGAACCATTGTTGCGCCTGCAGACTCTTGCATAATACGTCGTGATGAGTCACTAAAACAAAATAAACCGAAATGTTTCTCTTTGATGAAATGTATGAGTGGCAATAAGGTGACAAAGAACTTTATCTGGGGGCTCCACCTGAATTGCATAAAACCTAAAGACATCTCCACCTGAATTGCATAAAACCTAAAGACATTATACATTTGCTCACTTCTGCTCCCATGTGGCCCGCGTGCTTATATGGCCCATTTTAAGGCTACCATGAGCAGTCAGCTTGAGACGGAAATGTCATTGCACTTGATGACAGTAGTTTGTGACGAGTGTTATCGGGCGTCGTTATAATGGAAATAGAGCGATTCAAATATCGTTCAAGATTGCAACTAGTGCTTTAGTGCTTGTCTTTTTATCGGCCCCGTTAAGACGTGGTAAACACTGAAGAAAACCTAATACCATGTGACAATGTGCTGTGGCTGTTTTCAGAGGTACTCGCTGACAGTGCACACTTCTAGCTGCAAAACTCGGCGGATGTTAAAGAACCCCAGCTTGTCGAAATTTCTGGAGTACTTCACTACGGCGTCGCTCATAGCCTGAGTCGCTTTGGAAAGTTAAACTGCCCTAAACCAAATGTAACTTCTAGCAGGAAAAGAACATCTCACTGAATTGCTCCTTCATATTTGGTCAGCAAGATGGAAAGGGAAACCGCCCCATTTTGGCAGTTTACTGTGGAATTGAAGCATTTCTGACTAGCAGAACGTCAAGCTGAGTATAGGTTTCCGTTCAGTATATTGTCGTTAACAACCGAAGTTAAGAAATACCACAAACGTTATTGGTCGGCATCAAGAGTATTCCTTGTCAAGAAGGGTATTCCTTGTGATCAGCTGGTGTAAAGTGAGAAAAAAAGCGTTAAAAACAAGCACATTGCTCAACTACACAGGCGCTGCTTGAAATAATGAGGGTCCTGGGTGCATACTTTTCCTTTTGATGTTGCATTAAATGTTGTTTCTTGCCGCCCATAAGAAATACAGGACAGCGCTTAAGTCTGCTTAAGAGCGGAAATGCGAAAACATTTGGATGTCCTGTCCTTCTCCCTCCAATTTTCATTATTTTCTTGTTATTCTATAACTTTTCTTTCGGTTGTTGTTTATTTTCGTTTTGTTTTCTACTTTCTGGTTTCATTTATTTCAGTTTTCTTTTTATTTTATACTTTTTATTTCACTGCGTATATATTTCTTATCAACTGTTCCTTAATCAACTTTTACACTCTATTTTATTTACCATACAACTTATGATTAATAGATCGTGAGTACAACTTACGTCCAGAAACTTCCTTTTACAACTCCATCCTCACCACTCATCAGCAAAGAAAGGCTTCCGCCTTAAATTGCTTTTCGCTCTTGTGGCGCACGTGCGTAAACAAAAACGAATGACCTGGTAGAAATGGGCGGCTTAAGTGTACTCAAGGCTATTTAAAGTGATAAACAAACTTGAACGACGAATACGGTACTCCGTAATGCAAAAATTTGAGCGCAGCTTTATTTTGCAATTATAGACACAGAAACGTTAGACAATGCTCAAGTTACTCTTGGGATTACAATGCGCACCCATTGCTGCTTTGTCGCACAAGACCTCTAAATTATCGCACTAAACAAAAGCTCCTGACTTACATAGAGCCGCGCTGTGCGACCTTTGCACGGTGGCGGCATTCTCTCCCGCGTTTTCTGCCCTGTGAGAACGCGTTACGCCGTGTGTGTCTCATTGTTTCAACGCGCTAAGCTACTGCGCCGAAGTACCCGGTTTCGAACCCGGCCTCCGCTAGAGATCCTCCTGTGGTGAAATTTATAACGGAGTCCCGCACTCAGGGGCGGATTAAGAAAAATAGGGGCCCTGGCCTAATACGAATGCAGGCTCCCTTTCTATATACTAAACCTCCCGCCTCCCCTCCCCTGTCGCCCGCTACGCTACTGGAATTCTGCCATGTTTCATTTTAATTCCACCTATGAATGACATGGAACGAAGTGCGATACGCGGGATTATTATAATTGTTATTATTATTTAAAAAACTTGCTTGAAACGCGTGCTGTTGTAAACACTAACACATATGTCCTCTTTGTGATTAATCTGTATTCTTTTTTCAGCAAAAGCTAAGCTTTAAGGCAAAGTTAGTGTAGTCAAGAGGAACAAGAACGTAGAAAAGACAACACAGCTCAGATCTCGATCCTTCTGAATCTAGGCTTTGTTTGCGTCACTAAGTTTAATCCCGTGAGGAGACGCATGGTTGTATCCAAAACATTGCTTATTAAAATTCAAGCATCAGACTGCAGTAATCGTTACACGTTACTCTTTAAATATGCAATAGATATATACAATACTTAAGGCATTACAAACACCAAAAAAATGCACTAGAATACAGGTGAAAATAACCGACTGTAATTACAAACCATTATTTGAAAATATGTTCGTTAAAGGTAAGACAAGCAAGGATGACACCAAATAAACGTGGCACTATCAAATACTAAAAAAAACACAGTTCCTTAAAAGGATGATAAATGTCACAAGAAGAAAAAACAAAAGACGAACGACAAAGATTTGTATATGTTGAATCACACTCCTCAGCGTTTCATTGGCAACGTGGAGAGTGGGAGGCAACACAACGTACTTATTGGAAATATTCATGTATACCGCAAAGAGTCCTCTTTTAAAATGGCATCTTTCGTGCTTTCGCTTTGGTGAAATCAGATACAGTCTGTTCGAAGGACAGATCGCGGAGGAGGTCACTTTCAGTGGACATGATAGCAAGCTCGTTAACCTTGTCGTCAAAGGGGCTCGAACAAAGGCGATTTTTCATCAGCGAAAACTTGTAAAACGATCGTTCGGTCTCTCCGTTTCCACGGGTGTCCTTAAAGGGAAGCTGAAGCACTTTTCGAAAAAAAAATAAGTTCTCTACATCATTTTGTAGCTTTTATTCCGCTGAAACAGAATATCTCATTCAAAAAGAGCAGAAATAAACGCAAAAAATTGTTCTAAGAATAAAACGCGCCCCATCGCCTCAGGGCGCCGAGCGAACGCCGCTCTTGCCCGCGATTGGTCGGGACAGTCTTGACGTCATCCACGGAGATCTCCGACCGGCACCGACGGCGTTGCTGCGTAGCGCGTTGCTTCAGCGGGCTTTTAATGACTACGTTTTAGAAATTATGGATAATTCAAGCAGTGTTGAACAGTTTTGACTTTCACCATGCATGTTCGAGCCAGCAGCAGCTTCAGAAAACGGCGGAACCAACTATCGACGCCGCGGAGTGCGCCGGCAGCGAGTCAAGTCGCGACATTTTCACGTGTTGGAAATCTCGACTGGTTGGATGGGTGGATGACAGCTTTTATTTCCACCGGAAATGGAGACCCCTTGCTACTCACCGCCCCCGGCACGCAGCCGTGGAGGGCGGGGGCCGGAGCCTCCGTGACTAAAGCCTAACAAAGAGATTTTGTCTCTTCGCGGCATCAGCCGCCAGGCGCATTGGCTTGTTTCAGCCGAGCGGGTTCTTCGCTGCGCAGCAGGGCTTCCCAGCTTTCTCTGCTATCAATATCTTCGTCGACTCCGGTGTAGTCAGCGCATTCCCATATTCTTTGTTTCCGGGTAACTGTGGAAACGCCGGACTGTCGGAATCTGGACGAGAGCGCGCAAACCTATTCCGAAATCGTTGAGAACTACAGACTAAACAGAGAGCTGGTGCCACCGCCTGATAAGAAGCTAATAATAGAGAAGCTACCGCATGGCGGCGCCTGCAAGCCGGAAATTTCGTTGCTCTCAGTGCTGCTCATCAAAACTAGTGTGCTGCGAGATATAGTTGCTGCTGTTGTGTATCGAGATAACGAGCAGAATTACTTGTGGCAGATATATGCGTACCGCTGATCGACAACTTTGCCGTTCTGACTCAAGGACAAATTTGTATGAATTCTGACGCCATTGTCGATCGTCAGCCATGACCTAGCGCTCATGAAAGAAAATGTTTGCTTTGCTCAGGTATACTAGGCTTATATAATCGGTTTTTTGTTCAGTTAGGTGCAGCTGCATGTGCTGCGCGCTGATGAAAGATTAAGAGAATTGCTTGTGCTGCCATGAGGCGCAAGCAACCAGGAAAAAGCAAAAAGGCACACAGTGCGTAACGAGCTCAAAAAAGTTCAAGACTGTGTGCCTCAGCAAAGCATTGCTGGAAGTGGCCTTAACTCAGCGTCGATGTGAACCAGCTGGAAAAGGCAAAGAGCTTACAAACAGCTAAGAAAGTAATATAACGAAAAGAGAGATATTGCAGCACATATTTTGTGCAGGCAGTTTCGGCATGCTGCGTACCACCAGATTGTCTGGTTAACGTGAAAGAGGCTGGGGAGAACAACCGACGGATTCTACCAAGCTGTGTGCTGAGCGCTGTTCTAAAGGAGTACCATACCAAAACTGGTTTATATACAGGCTTCAAGCATTACACGGAACGCTGGAACGAGAGAAAGCAAACGGCACTGGCAGAAGGCTGCGTTGATCTGTCGTTCGCCAAAGCGCGGGCCGCAGCGGAGCAAGCGCAGCCGGACGGCCGGCCGACTCTCCGTGAATGGCGTCATTTCCGCCAGTTCTCCGTCAATGCCGTCCCCCCACCCGGCGCTTTCGGAAGCGACGAGGGCGTGCCGGCGGCGGGTTTTTAAGAAGCGATTGCAGCTCTGTTTCTGGATAGAATCGGAAAAAAAAATTACACACATGATTTTCAAGGGCCTTTCTTCCCAACCACAGCGTTTCATGCGATTTGAAAACTGTTTCAGCTTCCCTTTAAGTACATTCGCAAAGCAACAGAAAGTTCGGTAACACATCATTAAGCTTTCTTTTATGCAGCAACTTCATTATTCACAGGGGACCATTGTCCTGTCACACAGAGTTGTGCAGAAAGTTCGCAAACTGGACGATTTGAGCGGAAAATGCTGGCTCCAAATCATTTTTTTTAGGTTTACACATACTTCACAGCCTCTTGTGCCAGAGAGGCCTGGCTCCCAACTTCTGTCAGCAATTTTAAGAACCCAACCTTTCGCAGAGTTCAGTGTAAGAAGCCTTTCGCACTCGCAAAGCGGAGCCTAGACTGTCAAGTACAACATTGTAGGTCTCCGCGATGAATTTTTTCTACCTTCTGCGCACTATGCCTTATTCCGTCCGGGTGCTTACTCAAAACGATGCGTTTGCCCTCATTCTGATAACATAGATTGGTACTTAGCGTGCGTTCTCTCTCTTCGAAGGTATCAAAGAGAGGTCGCAGAGAATTATCATAGCGTTCTAGAGAGCTCAGCAGGTCTACAGCAGTTGAAGTGTCTAGGCCTAGTTTCTGAAGTGCTACGCTCGTTTTGTCAAAGCGCTCCAAGATTTCACTCCAGAATTTCGCCATAAATGACGTCTCTAGTTTGGTCATTTTCTTGAAGAGTGATTGCGCTTCGTTCCTAGTGTCATCGTTTTCTTCATGCTTCTTTGATATAGCTTCAAGGCAACACAAGACTGCATTGAAATGTTTCACAGTGGCCTTACATGATTCAGCGTCTCTTGACCACCTGGTCTCAGAGAGACTTCTCATAACAAGCTGCTGGCCAGTTCCGCCCATGCTGTCCAAATAAGACCTCCATCGCTTAGGTGAGGCAACAAAGAACACATACAGTCTCTGAATTACAGTGAAAAATTTGACTGACTCAAGGCAACTCTTAAAGCTACACGCGCCAACTAAGTTCAGTGCATAACCAGCACACGGAACGTAGACTGCCAATTAGTTCGGGTGTTTGATTTGAGCTTGCAGTTCTTTGTATTTTACTGACATATTACTCGCATTATCGCATTACTCGCTTGGCCCCTAGAATCATCAATTGAGATGCCATTGGTCGTCAAGAGGGACATCACGGTATCGAAATGATACAAGCCGGTATGCGATTCGATTGGAACCAATCCGAGAATGAGCTCGTACACTTTCCCATTTAATTATCGTAAAATAACTGACCGCTGAACAAGGTGACAAAAGTCTGCAGTGGAATCAACAATTAAAGACAAGTGTTTTGCGTGTTTCACTTCGTCAACGAGACGTTCATTGACAGCCTTTGCCATATCCTCGATAAATTCATCACAAATGGTTAATGACAGATACGATGGGTGACCTTTTTTGTTGTTGCCATAGCTTTTGATGTGCTCCTCTAGAAAGGGATCAAACTTGGCAATGGCCTCAAGCACTCCCATATAATTGTGCCATTTCTCGGTGAACAAAAATTCTCCTCACTGCCAATAAATGCTAGGTTGCGCTCAGCTACAATCTTAACTATGGCTACGCGCTTTAACACCTCTGTACAGTAAGTGGTCTCAGTGACAAGATGCTTACCTAGCTCCTTCTCAATTGTGCTGCTCGAGTTAGAGCGGGCGAGCTACGCTGCCATGCAGTTCCGGTGCTCGACGCTATTTTCATGTGCGCAAACCTTTTCTTCTGCTCTTTTCCAATCAGAAAAGCTGTGCGTAGTGAAAGCACTGTGGTTGCTTGAAATCGAAAATAGTGTACACATGAAGCAGTAAACGGAACATTTGGACTCCGAGTACATTAACCAGTGTCGCTCATACGTCTTCCCATTTCCAGCCTTACGCACGAAAAGATGAGGTGACATAAGGGTTTCTGAATTTTGTATCGCCTTTCAGAAGACGGAAAATTTTCTGCCCCATTTTGAAAATACAATGGCCCTTTCTCAAGGCATACACTCCGAAAGCTGTCAGTAATAACGTCCGGCCACTTAATAGGGTTACTTCGGAGAATCTCGCACAGTACCTCTTCCTGGGGAGGTGTCTGTACTTCTCTCTTTCCGCAACGAGAAGCCGTCTCAGTCGTCCTCTCGAGACACACTTTGCGGGTTGAAACATGATTATATGAAGCCAAATTAAGAGGAAACAAGTCAGTCGGTTCTTGGAGTGTTGTTTACTGGCGCTCGTCAGTAGAAGGATGCTCATCGGGGAGGTTTAACACCTATTGATCAGCAGTAGTAGAAATCGGGCATGGCGGACCGGACACCTGGAGCTCTGTGGCAGGGGCTCGGTGGAGTAGCATAGACGTTGCTGACTCAGGAACCGGACAGGACTCGGTTAGCGTCGGTTGCTCAAAAATATGGACGACCGATGTTGGCATCGTTTTCGCAAGATCCAGACAACCAAGATGAGTCAAACCTTGCTTCTTGCTGGGAATTGTGGTGATGGAGTTGGCAAGTCCTCCATAGAAGTACAGTCGGTACTATTGGGAGTTTGACACGGACTCCGGGTAGAGCGATCATACTGCTCCGCGGAAGCTGCATTCAGTAGGTACTTTGACATCTTTGCTAGCTTCTTTTCGCACTTTTCTCTCTCTAACTTCGCCTTTCCTTTAAGCGCACCACTTTGATGCTTCCGACCGAGCATTTTCGCATGAATGGATGCTAATTGTCCACTGCAACGGGCACTTCGTCAGTCCGACGCGACCGCTGGAGTCCAACAGTGGGCGTCCCGATGACTGGCGCACGCTGCCTGGGTGATCCGTGGCTGGCTGAGAGTGCGCGTCCCCCGAGAGCTGCGGGCGCGGTTCTGCTACCTTAACCGGCGGCTCGGTGTTGAATCGCAGCCCGTGATCAACTTCCTCTCATAGACGCGCGCCGCGTCTTTCTGTTACTAGCGCCAAAGCAGGCGCTCACATACACATAGAGTTCCTTGAACAAATTCCCCTTTTCTCCGTACACACACACTCCTTCTCACTCCTTCTCCCGGAGCAATTGTCTCTTCTGGGAGATTCTCGATTTTTCTTTCGCCCCGTCGACGCCGAGCGCGAGAACGAAGTGAAGAGGGCGACTACTAGCGCGGGCCAAGTTACGCGCCCTCCGTCGCCTCTGAGTCATCTTTTTATACTTCTTTCTGGAAAGTTTGGCGGCCAGTCTGACCTAATTTTTCCGTCTAGCGTGCGCGAGGGTGCGCAGCCACTAAGCAGGTATGAGCCCTGGAGACAGGCCTTTGTGTCCAGCTCTCCAGCGTCCCCCTCCCCACTTCCACAACCCTATCCCGAACAGTGAACATTCCATGTCCCACGGCACGCGGACAAAAGCACGTGTGACGTCTTATTTCCTTTCCTGCATAGACTCTACCATCAGACTCATCATCACCTGCTATCGGACTCATCCTGCCCCGCCCAAGCTACCATCACGGTAAAGAAAAGTCGGATGGGAGGCACTGTTGGGTACTGCAGCACATCCTTTCTATGAGAAGGACAGCGGCAGAACTATTTGAGAGGTGGAGGGTGGCGTGAGCCAAGAGAGATTTAGGTCCTCATCCCATATTACATGTTTTAGGCATTCCCCTTGCCCCTCCTCTCCAGACAGCACTGGACCGACGGACTGACAGGAAACCACGAAAACTCTTCCAAGCAAACGCACCTCGCTTCGTAAGAAAGAGGGCCCCGCCAGGATGGCGGGGGATTCCTGTTTTTGCTGCTCGACAAGCGCACCCCAAATGATCAGGCTAACGCATTCTGTTACATTATGCGGGGGACCCGTCTCCTTGTTCTGGTTTTCTCGCATCTCACATGTCGCTCGAAGTTCTGTTGCCCATGGTTCCATATACTAAGCAGGTTACAATAAATAGGCCCCTTCTACTGTCCGAAGTGAGGCCCTGGGCTGCAGCACCCTTAGCCCCCTCCCCTTAATCCAGCGCTGTCTCTATGGCTGCACCTTTTTCTCTCTCTTTTTTTTTTCACTCCCACCTTCTTCCCTTCACACATGTAGAGGTTAAGGTGTCTAACCAGACATGAGAAAGTTACGGCGCCTTTCACTTCCATATAACCAATCTTTTTTGTTCATTGCTTCAAGGTGGACGCTGAAGCACAAAAGACGTGTCTTCATTTTTGGCGGGCCACGAGGAGCGTGGCCCGCACAATCACAACACCGCGTGCCCATTCCCATGTCAAACGGCGTGGACTGATTGCAGAATCATCACTGACTCAAGTTTCGACCAGCAGTTGTGGAGTCTTGTCGTACAACCAAGGGGCCAAAATTGCCTGTGAATCGCCTGACTTGGAGAAAAGTAGCGTCCTATATGTGTGCTGCCTGAAAGGGAAGGGTTGCTCGGGTATCTTCCTGCTTCCGCAGCTACGGCTGTCACTATGTGCGTCTTTGCGGTGCACTTTCTAAAGCCTGACGGCTATCCGCAAAACGCGCGTAGGAAGTCATTACGCAACAGCCTGGGTAAACTGAGTGCGATATCTCTCGCCTGCACCCGCCACAACTTCCTTCTCCACTTCACATCCTTACGCTTCTACATTTCTTCCCCCGCTATCCTGTTCCTCTTGCTTTTCATTCTCGCCCTCCCTTTGTTATGACCCTACTCTCAACCTTCGCCGTGCTGTTCGCTTTGCTATAGCTCTGCCAGTTGCCACCACAACGCGCAAGCCAGCAGCGGGTGGCTAAGATCTGCTGTCGAAAATGTTTAGCGCCAGGAGCCGCCAGCGGTAGAGTAGCACAGCGCCTCTCCGAGCTCAGCGATGCACAATGACTTGTGTCAATGCAACAGAGCTGCACTGATTTTCTTTATAACTTCCCTTGTTGCGAGCAACTACATTATTCCGCTGTAAACCCACACGCGGTTCGGTATAACGTAATCTCCTCTTGTGATTTTGAGGTCAAACGCAGATTTAATTTATGCATGTGCTGCGAGGAAAATATTCGGTGAGCGCTGGTCGTCGTGCCTCGTGCACATGAGGACATCAATAGCGGCCGGTTTGGTTCACGGTTGTTAAGTTTGCTCAAGAAATGTGGTCGTTAACCGAATAGAAAAAAAGTGAAGGACGGAGCGCTGCCAGGTTGTCCACGCAACGCCATCGCCTTACCGGCTGGGCGAATCGCTCAGAGTCTCTAGGAGACATCTGAATTCAACACAGGCACTGCTCCACACTAGCACCTGTAGGTGGCTGCGGTTCCATCACACCTGTTCAGAAACCATTGACACTACTCCGACTCAGAAAGGACAGACGGACTGACGGATGGATGAATGGATTCAGTAGAGTGTTGAGCTGGGCGAGTCGGTACATGATTGCGGAAAGAAACCAGCGCAAAATATGGAGACACAGAACTACGCTTGACTATCGGTCGATCTATCGATCGGATGGATGGATGGATGGATGGATGGATGGATGGATGGATGGATGGATGGATGGATGGATGGATGGATGGATGGATGGATGGATGGATGGATGGATGGGTGGACGGACGGACGGACGGACGGACGGACGGACGGACGGACGGACGGACGGACGGATGGACCGATGGATGGATGGATGGATGGATGGATGGATGGATGGATGGATGGATGGATGGATGGATGGATGGATGGATGGATGGATGGATGGATGGGTGGGTGGGTGGATGGATGGTTGGATGGATGGATGGATGGATGGATGGATGGATGGATGGATGGATGGATGGATGGATGGATGGATGGATGAGTGGGTGGGTGGGTTGGTGGGTTGGTGGGTGGGTGGGTGGGTGGACGGATGGATGGATGGATGGGTGGATGGATAGATGGATAGATGCATGGATGAATGCATGTATGTTTGTATGTACGTATGTATGTATGTAAGGACGGACAGTCGGGCGGGCGGATGGATGGCGGCTGACCGTTTTAAATCGAGCGGTAATTCAAGCCACATAGCCATCACTTCAGAAATTTTTCTATTGTCTTAATTTTAGCCACCAATCAGATAACCTTCCATTGGTTACTTCTACTCGCTTAAAATCTACTTTTCCTTCAGTGTCCTTAAAACCGAATGCTTTTAATAAATCAGCCCCGCTGCTTTCCACTGCAGGGTGAAGCCCTTTGCAGAAAAGCATCAAGTGTTCAGCCGTTTCCTCCTCCTCTCCGCACGCAACGCACAACATGTCCATCTCATGGTACATCTCTATTAAACAGCGTGCGCTAACAGGACGTACACAGGAAACTTGGAGACAGAGGAAAGTTTCCTGCGTACGTCCAGTTAGCGCACGCTGTTTAATAGAGATGTACCAACTAGCCCGTCAGAAAATTCTCATGGTACCTGACTCTATATGCTTTAGTCCACAAAACTCCCGTCCAGGCCTCAAACTACAAAGAGCTTCCCCTACAATTATCATAGATATTTTCTTTGGCAACTTGTTGTATAAAGATCCTGTATGTTCCCAGTGCCGATTTAATAATTGGTTTTTAATAATTGTTTTTTTTTTGGGGGGGGGGGAAGGAAATGGCGCCGTATATGTCTCATATATCGTTGGACACCTGAGCCGCGCCATAAGAGAGGGGATAAAGGAGGGAGTGAAAGAAGAAAGGAAGAAGAGGTGCCGTAGTGGAGCGCTCCGGAATAATTTCGACCACCTGGGGATCTTTAACTTGCACTGACATCGCACAGCACACGGGCGCCTTAGCGTTTTTCCTCCATAAAAACGCAGCTGCCGCGGTCGGGTTCGAACCCGGGAACTCCGGATCAGTAGTCGAGCGCCCTAACCACTGAGCCACTGCGGCGGGTGTCGATTTCGTCAGCATTCCTGTTTCCCACGGAGCTCTCTCTGTTTCTTTAAAGAGAATTGAACAAATCTACCGCAGTAAAAGTCTAAAATGATGCATTAGTACGATATACTTGCATCATATATCAACCAAAGTAAGACAGTTCAGGTCAAGTAAAAGCATAGAAAGTCAAGGTACACCATACAAAACCAGGACTGATGGTGCTAGCGCACGATAATTCGTGGTTATCGCCAAGCTAAACTGCCCGTAATTTTTTGCTTGAGCGTCTACGCGCTACCCAAACGCAGAGTGTCAATTCCTTACAATACCTACAAGAAATTTGGCTCATAAAATCAGACTCCCGATTAGGTGGTCACACATCTCACCGACAGAAATCAACCAAGAGATGTGTCTGTTATTTGGGGAGGAGTTGAACTTTTCGTTTTCTGGCACCTCGTACAAGGCGCAGTGAGAGATGAGTCAGACCAAGGTGGTTAAGCTACTTCTTTATTTTCATAGTAAAACTACAATGGTTGGCTTTGCCCACCCCATTGGCGCAGCTTTCGTATACCGCAATTCCAGCGAAAATAGAAAGACACGACTCTACTGAACCCCTCAGAGTATGAATGGAAACATTCGACATTAGGGCCGCCAACAAGTTTTGATTTGACGGTGGAATTTCCCGGAAGCATTTTTTACGCTGCAGCCAGCTCTTTGAAACCTCATTGAGCTGAAATCGGACTTCGTTCCAGAAAGCAACGCTTAGAATTTGGGAATTCAACACACTTAAAGGTATAATTTCTATATGTTTTACTATACACTCTGATGTTCTGACAGACTCAGGGCTGATATTAGATATTCGGACTGCTGTACCACGTTTCCCGTTGGGCCGGCGGCCACCCGTGCCGTCCCACCTGTGCCTCTTTGTTAGCACACCATTCAGGGTGTTTCGACTAAAACTTTTCACAATTTTTAAGAATAGGCTTTTTGAGTTAGAAGAGCTCTTTTTTTGGCGCAGCATTATCAGTGCTGTAGGAAATCGCGGCGACGGAGAAGACTTGCGCCTCCCCGTGTTTCGCGTTCGCCTCGTGCAGCTCGACTGCAGAATCTACGTCTTCCCCGGGAATAATCTCTCTAATAAGTAGCACTTTAGAGCGGGAATACATAACGGGTTGCACAGACAAAAAATATTTGCTGGGAGCACGACTCGGGCCACCACCCTCTCCTTCACACAGTGCATCTTGCCCTCCCTCACCCCCACCTCATCGTGTCTTCCCTCCCTCGCTCAAGCTCACCATGTCTTTCCTCCCTCACCCTCGTCCTCACGAATTTTCTTCCGCCGATCCTCCCTCACCCTCACCTCACCGAGTGAAATCCTCATGAAGTGAGGACGCCCTCATGAAGGCTCACCCTCGTGAGGATGCCCATCTCTGCTCATTATTACTCATCTAAGCTTCTTTACAGATCAAAAAGATGCGGTTCTGAGAAACCCGTGGATTCACTAGACGCGCCTTTATTCTTGTTCAAACGTTGAGCCGCCAGGGCGGAGTGGAAGCGTCCTCTTCTCGAATTCCAAAGGCTCGATTCCCGGCCTACACCCCATTTTTTTTTCTTTATTCACTGAGTGTGCGTTGAAACTTACGCATATTTAGAAATATTTTTACGAACATATCCTGCGCGGGGTGCGCACAACTACTACGACGCCGACGGCTTTTCGACCAAATGAGCTCTATACTCTGTCGCGTAGAAAGGGAATTTGCTCCCACGGTACGTATCATGATACCACCTTTGTGCATTCTGCCTACGAGCGGGCGCTCATCGGCTCAAGGACACAAAGTTAGCGATAGAACCCCGTCAGAAGGCGTTTTCTCGCGTGCAGGACATAGCTGCTCGGGCCGCCACCTGCCCACTGGCGATCCTGCACGTGATAGCGGAGCTCTCCTGCTCATAGTTCACGAGGTCTTGCAACACCAGCGACATTGCACGAGTGCAGCCTTGGCCTGAGGATCTCAAGAAAAAGATGAGTACGTGTATCAACCTGTTCTCTTCGACGAAGCTGTTGCGTACACGTTAGCATGACGCAAAGGTTTTCATGTAGATTAGCGAAGATGTCATTCTGGGGTATACAAAGCGCGCTTTAATGCTTGGAGCAAGGACAGGGTTAGTCAGTCAACACCGTCACCTGGTGAGGTTATCGTGCATCGTTACGCGGATAAAATATGTATAACTGTTTTGACGTCTCGTTTTAATCATTGCTTTCCTCCTTGCGTCCCGTTGCGTATGAAATTGTCGTCAGCTATAAGCAACGCTGTTGCTCTACATGTTGCCGTAATTGGAAGCTAACTCTTACAAGAGCGACAGTCCTTTGTATATTGTTCTACGACTTGCATGCCAGGCGAAAGTAGGACCGCCAGCGCAAACGGTCTCAACGTGCCTCAGAAAACCAACTTGTGCACAAGCCGGTTTAATGCAATTGTGCGAAGGGTCACGGCTCTTGGATACCGTTCTGTTGTAGCTTTAAACAGCTACAAACAGGTGTAAAGGCGCATATGGCGCCGATAGCGCTTCCCTGGCTTCGAAAAGGAACGGCCTGCACTCCCTTGCTCATAATAAGAGGGGAAGCGACTGACCACAATAACTCAAGAAATAAGACAGCGCTTGTTTATAACACGAGAAACGTATAGACCAACACCAATCTACAACGTAAGCAAGATGCGGTGGTGGTGCTGTCTGCGGCTAGAGCGACTGGGGTAGAATTTGGGGGTGAAAAGTAGGCTTAGCGCCCTTAAGAGTACAAGGAAGCAAAAGATATCAAATATGTTTTCTGATTTCACATTGCAACTAAGATGGCGTCCCTTCGTGAAGAATAACAATGTTCATTCTATAACAGATTGTGAACGTATGAACCCTCATTTCAAAGGCGACGTATTTTTAAAACACCTACGCATGGGAGCCACTCCTGCCTGTGTGTACAGAATGGGAGCGCGGCCATAGAAATGCATTTAAGCAAAACGTTTATACATATTTCTCATTCCACAGAGTATCCATGGAGGTAACTGTTTAGCAGTTGGTGAGTGCTTTGAGGAAGAGCGTGACAAAGTATAGTACATCCTTTCGAAGCTCTCTTTTTAAAGCGCCATGATACATGAGTGTTGTGAAGCTGAACATGCCCCGAAAAGGCGCTCTGTCCACTGGGTGTTTACCAAATGGACAGAGCTAGGCAGCCCGTCCTAGTAAGCTGCCTAGACAACAATAACTGAAAAAGCTGTTCTTAAATGCCATGGCAAACCCACGAATTAAAACCACGCAGTGCAGCAGACGATTCCGCAGACGACACACCGGACGCCGGTAGCACTGCTGCCATTATATCTTACTTCCCTTACCCTCCCCTCCTTCATGAAGTGCTTTGCTTCAGTCGGGCTCAGCAGATTATCAGCAGGCCTTGGAGGAGCAAGCGCTCTTCTTTACTGTACCTTCGTGCCGGGCTCAGATTGTTTTTCTTCTTCTGGAATAATGGACGGACGGACGGAAGGAATTAAGGAAGGAGAGAAGGAAGCAAGGAAACAAGGAGGGAAAGAAGGAGGGAAGGAAGGAAGGAAGGAAGGAAGGAAGGAAGGAAGGAAGGAAGGAAGGAAGGAAGGAAGGAAGGAAGGAAGGAAGGAAGGAAGGAAGGAAGGAAGGAAGGAAGGAAGGAAGGAAGGAGCGCTCGCTTTGAAATGGGGTGGTGGCAGTTGCCACTATTTTCTGCTTTGTGCAGAATATCCATCTTCAATCTATAACAGATTGTTAAGGTATGAAGCCTCATTTCAAAGGCGATGTATGTTAAAAGACCTACGCATGGGGGCACTCCTGCCTCGGTGTACGGAATGGGAGCGCGGCCCATAGAAACGTATGTGAGCAAAACATAGATATATAGTTCTCGTTTCACAGAGTACTGGTAAACATATAATATCGTAGCATTTTACAAAGATAGCTTTGAAATCGCGTAGCATACTCGCCATTTTCTGGCGGACTGCACCGGCTCCGGCGTCCGTCTGCGTCACCTGTGTGTGTAATAACGGGGTTATTCGTCTCCTACAGTGCGCGGTTCGTTTTTCGTGCTGTTTGAGGACAGTCTTCAATGTAAACTTTCTTATTGTTTGAATGGAAGTATTTAGGATGGAATGAAGGATGCGCGATAGAATTGACGATCTACATGAGAAGTTTGAGCAATTCAAGGAAACACCCAGCGGAGTGCCGGCTTTTAACGATACGTCTAGCTTCACAACACACATTTATCTTGGCATTTTACCAAGATAGCATCTAAATGACACAACATTTTTTCACGCTCTTCAAACTACTCGCCAACTGTAAACGAAAGGCCGGCACCATGGGCACTCTGTGAAACGAGAAATATATTTAAGTTTTGCGTACATGTGTTTCTATGGTCTGCGTTCCCGCTCCGTATCTCCAGGGAGGGGGGGGGGGGTAACTGCCATGCGTAGGTGTTTTAGAAGTACATCGCCTTTGAAATGAGGCTTCATACATTCAGAATCTGTTTCAGGATGAGCATGGTTATTCTTCACGAAGGGACCACATCGCGAATGTCGCATCGCGAAAGAAACTCGCGTGAAAATGTCGACGCTTTCTGAACGGAGTCTATTTAAGTTATTATGAAGCACTGAAAATATTCGTACTCATTTTAAATGATTGCCTCAGCTCCGTTGTATCCTATTCAATGGTATCGTAGCCTGGATCACTGAACAAAGGCTGCATGTTGTGGAAGGCTCTTAAAAACATGAAGCTAACTTATGCCCTGAGGCATACCGTAGAGAAAAAGACAAGGTTGGAGTCCAGAATATCCGTACTTGCTTCACATAGCTTGAGGTACTCATAAGGCGGCGCAGTTTGAGTAGCATGCGCTATTCTTCGGCTACTGCATGTATACTTATCAATTTTTATAAGTGTTGCTAACGCCAGTTCGTGGATTCGTATTAAGCGCACCATGCAGCTGCGATAATCATCACCATTTATAGCAACAACGGGACAAGTTTCAGCCCAGCAGTTATTGATAAAGGTGACTACGAGGGCGAGCTATTTTCCTGGAAGACCACCAGAAGCTGCTATTAAGGTTAGGAAATACTGCGTACATACTTGTGGCTTATTGATAGCTAAGAGAAACGTCCATTTTGAGGAGGAAGAGGACAACAGACGCGCTTCCCGACATGTCTTCGCGAAGAATCTCAAAAAGTTATTACCGATTTTTATTATCTGAGCGTGTGCGTATGCGCCTTTCTGCGCAGAGAGGCAGCGCACCCACAGTTTCGTGGCCCCCAACATGGTGAATAACTCGTTTGAGGACAGTGTCGAGTTGCTTGTTCACACTATGGCAGCCAACAACAGGCAGGTTGCCACCGACGAACCACAGCTGCCACCATCGAACTTCACCGACCCCTGGTGAGCGATTGACTGCCACTGACAGCTCGCCGGTCGCGATCGTCCATTGGCGGTCGATACGAAATCTGAGCTTACACTCGGTCGCAATATTAGTGGACAAAGTTGTCCCTGCGCGAAAAGGTCTCACGAAGGGCTAGGTGGAAATGAAGCTAACCGCAAAATGTTTAATTTCTTGCCGCAGGTAAAGTTAAAAATTCTCGTGGCGATGAATACGACGACTATTTAGATAAATTTGCTTTCACAGACACAGCTCAGTATTCGGTCAGGTGACGCTAGTTTTAGGCTATCAAACTGCATGAACAACTGGTACCACGTGCAAAAGATTGTGGTTCTCTACCGGAAATGTTAAACAGTGAATCTTTGGACGGAAACCCAAAACTGCTGCGTTAAGCGATGATGTTGCAGTGACTTGAATCTAGATTTTCACAAGAAGCAAAGTCGAAGACGCCATTATTTTTAATAAAGCCATGGGCGGCTTCATAAGGAGCAGAGCAAAATCGACCGCGCGGCCGACAGCGTGGCGACGATAGTGCTCGAACTCTTCAGCCTTGATGGATCCTTCGTTCCAACGCGTGGGAGCCAAGGCCCTTCCTTGGCGCTGGAGTGTTGAAACGATGTCATCAGTTTTTTGGTTTCACTCTCGCTCCCTCGAGTCCCATTCATTCGTACAAAACTCCACTTGCCTTTGCCGAAGAGCACAGAAAGCGGCGTGCATAAGGCAATGGGATATCTCTCTAGCTTCAGTGCAAAAACTTATTAAATGCCACAATTTATTAACGGATGGATTGTCAGAGATTCCCTTTTAGGCGGCTGCCCCCAGGATCCCACATTTCGGGAGTGAAGGCGGGAGTATATTGGCCTATCCCAAATATGAGCCAGGCTCCTATATTTCGAGGGAAGACACCTGAGCTGGTCAGTTTGCTGAAGGCAATATTAGTAAGCGCATCCACGTAAACCCGTCAATGAGGCCACAATATGTGGTGTTCGTTAAGGGCCTGATCACATGAATTTGTTGAAAGCGGTGCTGGAAGGCTCGTAATGATGAACTCGCCTAGCATCATGCATGTTCTCGCAAGGGATGGAGACTGTTTATAGCGAAACATTTTCGCGCTGGTAGCGTATTGCTGTCTGTCATTGCAAAGCATCTGGTAATGGCTGTTAAATTTGCATCCAAAAGCAGAAAATAAAACTTATGGCACCGTTCTCTCAGACCACGAGTTTTAGCTGTGTGTCATGGATAACCTGCCTGAGGTAACACACGTTTAGGGGAATCCCCAAGGAGGGATTTGTAATAAGGAAGTAATTACTCATTAGCATCCACCCCAGCGCAGTCATACGGCTGCAAAGGAAAGCTATACAGCTTCCACCGATGCTCCGTAGTTGGAGAAAAATACTTCTAGGTTCGGAGTCCGAAACCGGTTCCACCACTTCACCGGCGCTGTCGCTCTTCCCAGTGAGCTAACCCGGACAGCTAGCATGTTGTAGGGAGAGAGCGAGTTGATCAGTAACTCAAGGTGGGAACAGTAGGGGCAAATGTTTAGGTGAAGCCTCCAAAGTGGAATACATTTATAATAAACGAATAATTAATCACTAATCAATCCATAAATAGCCTACTAAGTTCTGAAGCATTCTAATCTGCCTTGGGGATTCCCCTAAGCATTTGATCACCACAGTTCCCACTTCAAGTTATTGATCTACTGGCTCTCTCTCTACCATACACTAGCCGTCTCGGTTAGCTCTGTTGGTAGAACCACTGTTCCGATTAGGTGGTGTCCGGGTTAGAGCCCCGGTCCAGTACATTTTTCTTTAGTTACGAAGTTTCTGTGGAACTCGTATGGCTACGCTTCAGTGGATGCCAGTGAGTAATTACTCCTTTATTAAATTCTACCGCCGTACCAATGCAAAGGTAATGGCTGACACTTAAATTCTTTTAACTTTTTTTATCGTTTCTAATGATTTGTTACCTTTAACGAGTGCTATTTTCGAATTCACAGTGCTTTCAAATACTAATTTTAATAACTTACATCCCGTGACACGCTTGACTATTATGCTCTCTCCTAAGGTACCTTTCTCGCTTCTAACTCACCGATCCTCTGATGCGCTCTTTTTTTTTTGCCGAGAACTACCGCAGACAAACGCAGGCTGCCTTTTTTGTCGGAAAAGTCTCAGCAATGAGGATCATGTTGACAATAATAGCTCGACTAATACTACTTCCTCTACGCTCCTGTGAAGTGCCGTCTTCACAGCGCATCCCAAATCTCTGGACCACTGTCTAGTGGCCACTCGTATAGTTCAGTGAAATCGATATATGGTGGAATAGCAGATCTATGCGCAAGTAATAGTTCACGTATTATTGCAGCACATCATCATCCGGTCCGATCAATGTTCAGCCACATTTCAGCGGCACTAGAAATTCCACCTTGCCTGTGGACCTTGCTCATCGCGGTGCCTCTGCGCCGCTAGCCACCGCGTCTGACGGCGGCATCTATGAAATGGCCCGGAAAAAGAGGCGGTGTCAGCGGTAGGCTTCGCCTCCATAGGGGGAGCAGAGGCTGTACTGTGACGTGCTTCCGGGAGAGGTCATGTTCCAGGCACTGCATGAGAACAACATACTCGGACGGAAATTGACGTCAACGCCTCCTTGTTCCCCCGAGGAGGCAACAGGGGGAGGGGGGGTTGAAAACCGCACGCCTGAATGGAAGCCGTCAAACGACACCAGACATCACTGTTTCCAATTAAAAACACGTAACTCTGCCAATGCCACAACCTCTGCTTTTATGAACTTTTTGATTTGTGCTTTTTTCATTCTCAGTCTTTTCTGTGTGTGAACAGAAACAACTGTTGTAAATAAAGGTGTCAATTCTAAAAAGTTATTTTTTGTGAAGTTTCTAGCGTTTGGCTAGTATGACTTGTATTACGTTAGGTACTATTAGCTTCACATTGAAAATTTAGAGATTGAAGTTCACCTAACATGGAGGAGATGGTTGTCTTCGTAATTTTAAATGCGTCTCTTTTGATTAGAACTTCCGTAGTTTGGCCACATTTTGCGTTCCTCCAAAAGGCGCAGCATAAGTTACAAAGGAACACGAGCCGGCCAGAAGCTGAATAAAGAAATGTAGGCTGCTTTGAAAAGCCAGAAGCTGAAAAAATGAAAGTAAGCTTTTACAATGCACTTACACTTTGCTAACATAGAAACTTGCTGATCAGGGTGGGCAGAGTGAAAATACGTACGGCCCATTGTCGCATGTGTTCTTGCCCTATTAATGTGCTGAGAGGAAAGAGTTAAAACTTTGAATATGAGCAGATAAATCGAATGCCGCCTGAATCATTTACCTCTCTTGCACACTGGAATTGTCATCACAAAGCTTGCCCCGCTGTCTGCACAGGCTGTTATGCTAACCTGTAGACTGCCAGGTACACTGATCTACTAACTAGCTCACACACTTTCTGGGTGCCAAAGAGCTTCTCTTTCTAGTGTAAAAATCACTGTTGAGGCTCGGCAACTCACATCCTGGCTTGGATTGCTCATTGCGCTAAATAAAATAACCTGCTTAAGATTATAACAACAGAATCACTTGCTTATATTATAACCTCACATATGCCTGCCCGCAGCCCGCAATGCTAGGTTAGTACTTTTTATACAGTGTACACCGCAGAAGAAAAGAAAAATGCAACACTCCTGATTCAGGCATGCGCAGCGGGCAAGAACAGAACTATGCGCCGGTGCAAAGCGGGAAATCTGCTAATGCAAGCAGCAACAGACATTTCCTTCAAGTTAAGGAATGGATTCAAATTAACTGTGGTCTTCGCCTTGACAGAACAATGGTTTCATTGATACTACAGGAATCTCAGAAACAGGGCAACGTCGGTATTGCAGAACCAACCACCATGCAACAATGCATAGCACATTTCAAAGAGCTGGAATAAGCATTGCTATTGTAGCTTTTAATCTGTGCAGGAATGATACTGTCGTGACCACACAAATTTGAGAGGATAAGTGGGCTAGGAAACCTAGCCGATCACTGAGGAAGGTGCAAATATGTGTCTGTATGTCAACAAACAAATTTTTCTTAGTGTAAAATGTAAGGAGGATTAAGGAAATCTGAGAAGCCTTCTACATTGTCGATACACCGCTGATCGTACTCGCTAGCCGTTACTAAGCTGACAAGTAATCATGTCCGTAGCAAGCAGTCACAGGCTAATGAAGGTAGCAGGGTGCATGTGCATTCATTACATCTCTTTCTCAAGGCTTCGAAATTGTGTTGTTAAACTTGTGCGGCTGTCTCAGGGAGTGCTGCTGAATAACCGCTTAACACCAGTAAAGCAGAGTTCACGAGCTGCCCTGCAACAATAGCGTTGTGCCCACATCCAGTTTCGTTCCGCTGATCTTCTGATCGAAATTGACCGTGAGCAAAATCAACAACAAACAGTGTCACGGTTCATGAGGCGCTTCAAGATCACCGAATTTTTCTGATTACAATAGAAACCAAGACCCCACTTTAACATCACATTCCCAAAAATTTGTCAAAGCGAAAAGAGAAAAAAAGCAACGGGAAAGATTTTCTTAATATATATATATATATATATATATATATATATATATATATATATATATATATATATATATATATATATACAGTGTTGTGCGTTTTTATCGTGAACACTTTAAAAAATTTCCCCGCCTCAACTGCTGGCTCATTTGCCGTGAAACTGCACACAGAGCTTGCGTATTATGGTAACTTTTGTATCGTAGCAAGTTTGACAGTGGTACTTACTTAGCTGAGCCGTGCATGATTGGAAAACATAATAGTCTACGTAGAGATCGGCAACCAAAACCCGCAGACGACGCTTTTTCGCTGAAGGGCGGCAGTTGCGCCATCTGTTTTCGGCAGTGGAAAGCGCCGCGACAAGCCCCCTCCAAGACGAGCGTTGCAAACAATATTAGGTAGAGCCTCTTTAAATCTGTTATTCTGATTTTTTTTCCGCTCAATTAGCCGGAAATGTTGCAAGCGCTTCAGCTGAAGCCGACAAAACGGCCGAAATGGCATATTCAAAGGGCCGCGCTTCTCGAAACGCTCGCCTCGGCGGCCCTTGCCGTTACGCTCTCGACTGCCAAAAACAGATGGCGCCACAGCCGCAGCTCAGCGAAAAAAACGTCGTCTGAGGAGTTTGGTTCGTTGACCCGCCGCGGTGGCTCAGTGGTTAGGGTGCTCGACTACTGAACCGGAGTTCCCGGGTTCGAACCCAACCGCGGCGGCTGCGTTTTTATGGAGGAAAAACGCTAAGGCACCCGTGTGCTGTGCGATGTCAGTGCACGTAAAGATCCCCAGGTGGTCGAAATTATTCCGGAGTCATCCACTACGGCACCTCTTTCTTCCTTTCTTCTTTCACTCCCTCCTTTATCCCTTCCCTTACGGCGCGGTTCAGGTGTCCAACACTATATGAGACAGATACTGCGCCATTTCCTTTCCCCCAAAAACCAATTATTATTATTATTATTATTGTTATTATTATTATTATTATTGGTTCGCCGATCTCTACGTAGACGATTGCGTTTCCGCATCATGCATGGCTCAACTAAGTAAGTACCGTTGTCAAACTTGCTACGATACAAAAGTTACCATAATACGCAAGCTCTGTGTGCAGTTTCACGGCAAATGAGCCAGCGGTTGAGCCGGGGAAACTTTTTAATGTCTTCACGATAAAAACGCACAACACTGTATATATATATATATATATATATATATATATATATATATATATATATATATATATATATATATATATATATAATCAAGACTCGTTATGCCCAACTTGTTCTGTGGACAGTTTTTACCCCATAAGCTGATGCCACAGTGATTTTTTTTGATAACATAGAGTGGTATGCCCATACAAAAGTAGACTCATGAGTTAACACATATTAGAGATTCTACACTGTGAACTAGCCGTGATTTAATTGCGGCAATGATTCTTGTTTGTAATCGCGTAATACCATGTTGTCACAACCTAAACCGAAATGGCTAGATGAAGTGTTCAGTCACCCATTCATCGCGCAAATATTTATTGCAGACAAATATCTGCACAGCGGGCAGGAAATAAAAAGAAATGACGCCCAGAAGATACATCTGCACTGCACACCCATGTTTGCACACAAGTCACAGAGTGCCGACGGCCACTCGTAACCCGAGCACACTTAATCACAAAATGTATTGAATGGAGCACCAAGACGCCAAAGGATGGCTGCGTTGCTTTTGTCGCCGCCGAAAACAGTCCGACGGCTGTGCAGCCAAGGTCGTGTCACGTTGCACACACGGCAGTACTCGAGCACAGTGCCCGCACGAATCGCGATCAAAATGGTAATGAATATGTAGCAGAAATAACGTCGTGTGGTCGCGATCACTGCAACCATCGCAACGAATGCGTCTCGCTGCGCAACGTCACGATCATTTCAGCATTCGCAAAGCACGGCGTCTGTCGTGAGCTTTCGCAGGGGAACATTTCGCTCCCTTGACGTAAAAGCACTAGCTCCGAGGATCGTAGTCACGTTCACTACGCGGACACTTGTACTTTGCTATGCAGCTCATGCAAGCACAAGAAATTCACCATGAGCAGCTGTTACTCGCCGCTGTCCGTGATGATCCTCGCAGGAATTAGGAACGCTTGCAACAACCACAAACAGCTACATATAAACACTTCGCGACACCGCCAACGCGTAGGTCTTGCGTCGGTTTGAAGAGGCGCTCTGTCAACTCCATCAGCGTAGATGATTACAGACTTCAGCTAGGGGAACTGTCGCTCGCCACTGTTCCACGCGGTGAAGTTCGCAGTCTCTCTAAACGTTCATAATATCAAGATGTGGCCAATATAATACGCTTCGCGACATCGCTGCCACTGCCCAGACCTCGCTCGCCAGTTCAGTCGACGGACGGCCATCTTGAACCGGCACGGCAGAAGCGAGGCGGAGGGGCTGGAGACGTCACTGACGTCACGGAAAAAGCCGCCAATAGCTGCAATCCGGTTGCCGGCCGGACCCGCTCGCTTCTCCAAAAGTTGAAGTTGACCAACTTTCCATCCGTTCGCCGGACGAGGCGGATTCGCCAGGCCCGCTCGCCAAGCCGGCTTGGCTGAAGCCCTAACGCGGCCACCGGGATAAGGGCGGCTGCGAGAAGGGTCGGGCAGCCGAGGCGGCCTTTGAGATTCTTAGGCGAAGCCATGGTTGCTAATCGTCGGAATCGGAGAAGTCCATCTGGGCTCTATCCTCTTCCGTTTTTTCGCCTCTTTCTTTGGAGCAGCGGTAACTCTCGACGAGGGCCTGATGTTCGACGAGGAGCGCTGACGCTTCGGTTCGTCGGCCTCTTGCCCCTTCTGGAATTCGCACACGCTGGTCTCTCGTGGGCCCGGGCGTTGTGTCTTTGGGACACTAGGCCACCCTTAGCAGGAAGCCGGTGAGGGTGGGGAGAGGGCAAAGAGGGGCTTCAGGAGACAGGTGGGCCCTCGCGGTCGCGCTTTGAGGCCAGGAGCACGCGAGCCCTGGCGACCTCACAGGCCCAGGCCACCATCCGTCGCCAAAGAACATGCTCGACCTTGCTGAGTGATTTATAAGGAGTGAAATAGTCGAGAAACTGGGTAGTGTAGAGTAATTTTGTGGTATGTCTTCATGTGTACTCTGGCACTGCGCAGAACGAGGAGAGGCCGTCCACCGCCCGGTCGACGGGTCCACGGGCTTAATGCGAGTGGCCGAATTCCCAGCATGTCCGCAGTGCGCAGGGACCCAGATGAGTATAATGAGCCGCTTATGTGCTACAGCACTGTTCAGGACACGATGTGCTGCTCTGTGATCCCGCTGTTTTGAAAATTGGGAGGCGCGACAAACTTCTCCTTTTCAGCAACAAGTGGGCCTTTTGCTCCCGAACAGACACCAATACAGCCACAATGAGCATTCGAATAATTCTTACTGACTGCGAAACTTGAATGCAGTCGTCCTCAGTGTCGCTTTATTAAACGCGCACATTATACGTGGCCACTAGGGGCATAAGAAAATCAGTATTTTAGAATACGACTGGCAAGCGAATAGTCGGCTTCGAACATCGAGTAGAATATTGAAAAATGAAGCCCAGATGCAGTTATTAGAAAGCATCTTTAGCTTCACATGATGGAACATTTATTTTGAAATAAAGCAGTAAATACTAGACGAAAAAAATTGCTTTTGGCGAGTAAGCTTTCAAGCTGAAGCACAATTCTTGCTTTTGAGATTTATGTGATTGTCATTTTATAATGGGAATAGGCTCTAACAGAGGGCAATAAATATTTCTTTTTCGACAACGATAATTTTATTTATAAATATTGCATGAAATCCTAACTTCTTTCAAAAAAGACCTTAAGATTTGAAACTCGGGCATGTGGAGATATCGTGCAGGTTAGAAAATATTACACTGAAGAAGTTCTAAGCCTACAGGACGCTGCACGAAGCAGCAGTGTTGCTGTGTGGACTCCGGTGATACTCGCCTCTCTCGACCGCGAGAAAAAGATTGCTGTGAATGTACTCGTGGGTAATCATTTGACAGGAATATTCCTGCCTTTTTGAGTGATTGGAGTACATAGGATACAGAGTTTTAGAAACGAATACGAATATTCGGTTTATATTATACGATTAATGTCCAAAACCCTCTAATAATCCTGCACAGCTAATGACCTGGTATTATGTATACTACGTGCGTAGCCGCCTAGGGGGGGGGGGGGGGGGGGCGGGGGGGTATCCAGTTACGCCGGAAGACAGAGAAGATAGAGAGGAAGATGTTGTGCAAAGCGAAAATAGCCCCCAGAGAAATCATGGGCTTTTTTCAACTCCTGGCGAAAAACGCGCATCTGTTGGCCAACCTCTACTGCCTATTTAGGTTGGCTTAGATGCTAGATGTTCTGCGTTTTCCGGGTGAGCTGAAAGAATCAGGTGAAGAGGATAGAATAGTAGACGAAGATAAATTCGAGAAATCCATTTGCTTCTATCGGGGCTCCCGTAATTCAAGCACTAAAGGAGAGAGATTAAGGTATCTTACTGCATGATTTACAGTAAGTTGAACCATGTGCAGCAGGAATTACCTTCTAAGATTTCATCGGCACTTTTCTGCGTCCGCGGAGAGTTTTTTCCACTAAGCTGTGAGCGGCAGTGAAGAAAAAGACCCTGTTGAAGCGCGCGCCCCGCATGCAACGCTAACGCAGGTCGCTGGAACATTCGGTGGAATCTCCGCTTCGGCAAGGTAAATTCAACTTTAAACCGCACGGCCCCTTGAAGGTGACCGTATCTGCTGCAGATCTTTCCTATTGGAGGGCCTGCTCCGTTTGGTGGCACCTAGTCCTGAAGGCGCTGGGCAACCGGTCGACTGTGGCGGCACTCTGTAGCAAACCGCCTTTGGAGCAACAGACTCTTTGACGTCTTCACCCGGTGTTCGGAGGTGAGAACCAGTTTTCAGTCGCACCGGCATAGTACTGGTGTTTATGCCTGCCCGCGAGAATACTTCAAAGAATGTCTGCTCAAGGCTAGTCTTTCAGAGCATCAGACATGAAGTGAAAGGTCACATTGTCGAGATGACTTGGTTTAGTGGTTACGTCATCGATCTTATCCATGCTGGGGCACAGAAATGTGAAATGCTCTGTCGTCCAAGAATTTCATTAAACTGTGTTTTGGAACCATTGTTGCGCCTGCAGACTCTTGCATAATACGTCGTGATGACTCACTAAAACGAAATAAACCGAACTGTTTCTATTTGATATGTATGAGTGGCAATAAGGTGACAATGAACTTTATCTGGGGGCTCCACCTGAATTGCATAAAACCTGAAGACATTATACATTTGCTCACTTCTGCTCCCATGTGGCCCGCGTGCTTATATGGCCCCTTTTAAGGCTACCATGAGCAGTCAGCTTGAGACGGAAATGTCATTGCACTTGATGACAGTAGTTTGTGACGAGTGTTATCGGGCGTCGTTTTAATGGAAATAGAGCGATTCAAATATCGTTCAGGATTGCACCTAGTGCTTTAGTGCTTGTCTTTTTATCGGCCCCGTTAAGACGCGGTAAACACTGAAGAAAACCTAATACCTTGTGAAAATGTGTTGTGGCTGTTTTCAGAGGCACTTGCTGACAGTGCACACTTCTAGCTGCAAAACTCGGCGGATGTTAAAGAACCCCAGGTGGTCGAAATTTCTGGAGTACTTCACTACGGCGTCGCTCATAGCCTGAGTCGCTTTGGAAAGTTAAACCGCCCTAAACCAAATCTAACTTCTAACATTAAAACAACATCTCACTGAATTGCTCCTTCGTGCTTGGTCAGCAAGATGGCACGGGAAACCGCCTCATTTTTGCAGTTTACTGTGGAATTGAAGCATTTATGACTAGCAGAACGTCAAGCTCAGTATAAGTTTCCGTTGAGTATATTGTCGTTAAGAACCGAAGTTAAGAAATACCACAAACGTTATTGGTCGGCATCAAGGGTATTCCTTGTCAAGAAGGGTATTCCTTGTGATCAGCTGGTGTAAACTGAGAAAAAAGCGCTAAAAACAAGCACATTGCTCAACTACACAGTCGCTGCTTGAAATAATGAGGGTCCTGTGTGCATACCTTTCCTTTTGATGTTGCAGTAAATGTTGTTTCTTGCCACCCATAAGAAATACAGGATAGCGCTTAAGTCTGCTTAAGAGCTGAAATGCGAAAACCTTTGGATGTCCTGTCCTTCTCCCTCAAATTTTCGTTATTTTCTTGTTATTCTATAACTTTTCTTTCTGTTTTTGTTTATTTTCGTTTTGTTTTCTACTTTCTGGTTTTATTTGTTTCAGTTTTCTTTTTATTTTATACTTTTTATTTTACTGCGTATATATTTCTTATCAACTGTTTCTTTATCAACTTTTACACTCTATTTTATTTACCATACAACTTATGATTAATAGATCGTGAGTACAACTTTCGTCCAGAAACTTCCTTTTACAACTCCATCCTCACCACTCATCAGCAAAGAAAGGCTTCCGCCTTAAATTGCTTTTCGCTCTTGTGGCGCACGTGCGTAAACAAAAACGAATGACGTGGAAGAAATGGGCGGCTTAAGTGTACTCAATGTTCTTTAAAGTGATAAACAAATTTGAACAACGAATACGGTACTCCGTAATGCAAAAATTTGAGCGCAGCTTTATTTTGCAATTATAGACACAGAAAAGTTAGACAACGCTCAAGTTACTCTTGGGATTACAATGCGCACCCATTGCTGCTTTGTCGCACAAGACCTCTAAATTATCGCACTAAACAAAAGCTCCTGACTTACATAGAGCCGCGCGGTGCGACCTTTGCCCGGTGGCGGCATTCTCTCTCGCGTTTTCTGCCCTTTGAGAACGCGTTACGCCGTGTGTGTCTCATTGTTTCAACGCGCTAGGCTACTGCGCCGAAGTACCCGGTTTCGAACCCGGCCTGCGCTAGAGATCCTCCTGTGGTGGAAATTATTTCGGTGTCCTCCACTCAGGGCCGGATTAAGAAAAATAGCGGCCCTGGGCTAATACGCATGCAGGCTCCCTTTCAATATACTAAATTTCCCGCCTCCCCTCCCCTGTCGCCTGCTACGCTACTGGAATTCTGCCATGTTTCATTTTAATTCCACAAGTGAACGACATGGAACGAAGTGCGATACGCGGGATTATTATAATTGTTATTATTATTTAAAAAACTTGCTTGAAACGTGTGCTGTTGTAAACACTAACACATATGTTCTCTTTGTGAATTATTTGTACTGTTTTTTCAGCAAAAGCTAGGCTTTAAGGCAAAGTTTAGTGCAGTCAAGACGAACAAGAACGTAGAAAAGACAACTCAGCTCAGATGTCGATCTTTCTGAATCTAGGCTTTGTTTGCATCACTAAGTTTAATCCCGTGAGGAGACGCATGGTTGTATTAAAATTCAAGCATCAGACTGCAGTAATCGTTATACACGTTACTCTTTAAATATGCAATAGATATATACAATACTTAAGGCATTACAAACACCAAAAAAATGCACTATAATAGAGGTGAAAATAACCGATTGTAATTAGAAAACATTATTTGAAATTATGTTCGTTAAAGGTAAGACAAGCAAGGACGACACCAAATAAACGTGGCACTATCAAATACTAAAAAAACACAGTTTTTTAAAAGCATGATAAATGTCACAAGAAGAAAAAACGAGACGAACGACAAAGATTTGTATATGTTGAATCACACTCCTCAGCGTTTCATTGGCAACGTGGAGAGTGGGAGGCAACACAACGTACTTATTGGAACTATTCATGTATACCGCAAAGAGTCCTCTTTTAAAATGGCATCTTTCGTGCCTTCGCTTTGGTGAAATCAGATACAGTCTGTTCGAAGGACAGATCGCGGAGGAGGTCACTTTCTGTGGACATGATAGCAAGCTCGTTAACCTTGTCGTCAAAGGGGCTCGAACAAAGGCGATTTTTCATCAGCGAAAACTTGTAAAACGATCGTTCGGTCTCTCCGTTTGCCACGGGTGTCCATAAAGGGAAGCTGAAGCACTTTTCGAAAAAAAATAAGTTCTCTACGTCATTTTGTAGCTTTTATTCCGCTGAAACAGAATATCTCATTCAAAAAGAGCGGAAATAAATGCAAAAAATTGTTCTAAGAATAAAACGCGCCCCATCGCCTCAGGGCGCCGAGCGAACGCCGCTCTTGCCCGCGATTGGTCGGGACAGTCTTGACGTCATCCACGGGGATCTCCGACCGGCACCGACGGCGTTGCTGCGTAGCGCGTTGCTTCAGCGGGCTTTTAATGACTACGTTTTAGAAATTATGGATAATTCAAGCAGTGTTGAACAGTTTTGACTTTCACCATGCATGTTCGAGCCAGCAGCAGCTTCAGAAAACGGCGGAACCAACTATCGACGCCGCGGAGTGCGCCGGCAGCGAGTCAAGTCGCGACATTTTCACGTGTTGGAAATCTCGACTGGATGGATGGGTGGATGACAGCTTTTATTTCCACCGGAAATGGAGACCCCTTGCTACTCACCGCCCCCGGCACGCAGGCGTGGAGGGGGGGGGGCCGGAGCCTCCGTGACTAATGCCTAACAAAGAGATTTTGTCTCTTCGCGGCATCAGCCGCCAGGCGGATTGGCTTGTTTCAGCCGAGCGGGTTCTTCGCTGCGCAGCAGGGCTTCCCAGCTTTCTCTGCTATCAATATCTTCGTCGACTCCGGTGTAGTCAGCGCATTCCCATATTCTTTGTTTCCGGGTAACTGTGGAAACGCCGGACTGTCGGAATCTGGACGAGAGCGCGCAAACCTATTCCGAAATCGTTGAGAACTACAGACTAAACAGAGAGCTGGTGCCACCGCCTGATAAGAAGCTAATAATAGAGAAGCTACCGCATGGCGGCGCCTGCAAGCCGGAAATTTCGTTGCTCTCAGTGCTGCTCATCAAAACTAGTGTGCTGCGAGATATAGTTGCTGCTGTTGTGTATCGAAATAACGAGCAGAATTACTTGTGGCAGATATATGCGTACCGCTTATCGACAACTTTGCCGTTCTTACTCAAGGACATATTTGTATGAATTCTGACGCCATTGTCGATCGTCAGCCATGACCAAGCGCTCATGAATGAAAATGTTTGCTTTGCTCAGGTATACTAGGCTTATATAATCGGTTTTTTGTTCAGTTAGGTGCAGCTGCATGTGCTGCGCGCTGATGAAAGATTAAGAGAATTGCTTGTGCTGCCATGAAGCGCAAGCAATCAGGAAAAAGCAAAAAGGCACACAGTGCGTAACGCGCTCAAGAAAGTTCAAGACTGTGTGCCTCAGCAAAGCATTGCTGGAAGTGGCCTTAGCTCAGCGTCGATGTGAACCAGCTGGAAAAGGCAAAGAGCTTACAAACAGCTAAGAAAGTAATATAACGAAAAGAGAGATATTGCAGCACATATTTTGTGCAGGCAGTTTCGGCATGCTGCGTACCACCAGATTGTCTGGTTAACGTGAAAGAGGCTGGGGGAGAACCGACGGATTCTACCAAGCTGTGTGCTGAGCGCTGTTCTAAAGGAGTACCATACCAAAACTGGTTTATATACAGGCTTCAAGCATTACACGGAACGCTGGAACGAGAGAAAGCAAACGGCACTGGCAGAAGGTTGCGTTGATCTGTCGTTCGCCAAAGCGCGGGCCGCAGCGGAGCAAGCGCAGCCGGACGGCCGGCCGACTCTCCGTGAATGGCGTCACTTCCGCCAGTTCTGCGTCAATGCCGTCCCCCCACCCGGCGCTTTCGGAAGCGACGAGGGCGTGCCGGCGGCGGGTTTTTAAGAAGCGATTGCAGCTCTGTTTCTGGATAGAATCGGAAAAAAAAATTACACACATGATTTTCAAGGGCCTTTCTTCCCAACCACAGCGTTTCATGCGATTTGAAAACTGTTTCAGCTTCCCTTTAAGTACATTCGCAACGCAACAGAAAGTTTGGAAACACATCATTAAGCTTTCTTTTATGCAGCAACTTCATTATTCACAGGGGACCATTGTCCTGTCACACAGAGTTGTGCAGAAAGTTCGCAAACTGAACGATTTGAGCGGAAAATGCTGGCTCCAAATCATTTTTCTAGGTTTACACATACTTCACAGCCTCTTGTGCCAGAGAGGCCTGGCTCCCAACTTCTCTCAGCAATATTAAGAACCCAACCTTTCGCAGAGTTCAGTGTAAGCAGCCTTTCGCACTCGCAAAGCGGAGCCTAGACTGTCAAGTACAACATTGTAGGTCTCCGCGATGAATTTTTTCTACCTTCTGCGCACTATGCCTTATTCCGTCAGGGTGCTTACTCAAAACGATGCGTTTGCCCTCATCCTGATAACATAGATTGGTACTTAGCGTGCGTTCTCTCTCTTCGAAGGTATCAAAGAGAGGTCGCAGAGAATTATCAAAGCGTTCTAGAGAGCTCAGCAGGTCTACAGCAGTTGAAGTGTATAGGCCTAGTTTCTGAAGTGCTACGCTCGTTTTGTCAAAGCGCTCCAAGATTTCACTCCAGAATTTCGCCGTAAATGACGTCTCTAGTTTGGTCATTTTCTTGGAGAGTGATTGCGCTTCGTTCCTAGTGTCATCGTTTTCTTCATGCTTCTTTGATATAGCTTCAAGGCAACACAAGACTGAATTGAAATGTTTCACAGTGGCCTTACATGATTCAGCGTGTCTTGACCACCTGGTCTCAGAGAGACTTTTCATAACAAGATGCTGGCCAGTTCCGCGCATGCTGTCCAAATAAGACCTCCATCGCTTAGGTGAGGCAACAAAGAACACATACAGTCTCTGAATTACAGTGAAAAATTTGACTGACTCAAGGCAACTCTTAAAGCTACACGCGCCAACTAAGTTCAGTGCATAACCAGCACACGGAACGTAGACTGCCAATTCGTTCGGGTGTTTGATTTGAGCTTGCAGTTCTTTGTATTTTACTGACATATTAATCGCATTATCGCATTACTCGCTTGGCCCCTAGAATCATCCTTTCAGATGCCATTGGTCGTCAAGTGGGACATCACGGTATCGAAATGATACAAGCCGGTATGCGATTCGATTGGAACCAATCCGAGAAAGAGCTCGTACACTTTCCCATTTAATTATCGTAAAATAACTGACCGCTGAACAAGGTGACAAAAGTCTGCAGTGGAATCAACAATTAAAGATAAGTGTTTTGCGCGTTTCACTTCGTCAACGAGACGTTCCCTGACAGCCTTTGCCATATCCTCGATAAATTCATCACAAATGGTTATTGACAGATACGATGGGTGACCTTTTTGGTTGTTGCCATAGCTTTTGATGTGCTCCTCTAGAAAGGTATCAAACTTGGCAATGGCCTCAAGCACTCCCATATAATTGTGCCATTTCTCGGTGAACAAAAAATCTCCTCACTGCCAATAAATGCTAGGTTGCGCTCAGCTACAATCTTAACTATGACTACGCGCTTTAACACCTCTGTACAGTAAGTGGTCTCAGTGACAAGATGCTTACCTAGCTCCTTCTCAATTGTGCTGCTCGATTTAGAGCGGGCGAGCTACGCTGCCATGCAGTTCCGGTGCTCGACGCTATTTTCATATGCGCAAACCTTTCCTTCTGCTCTTTTCCAATCAGAAAAGCTGTGCGTAGTGAAAGCACTGTGGTTGCTTGAAATCGAAAATAGTGTACACATGAAGCAGTAAACTTAACATTTGGACTCCGAGTGTCGCTCATACGTCTTCCCATTTCCAGCCTTTCGCACGAAAAGATGAGGTGACATACAGGGTTTCTGAATTTTGTATCGCCTTTCAGAAGACGGAAAATTTTCTGCCCCATTTTGAAAATACAATGGCCCTTTCTCAAGGCATACACTTCGAAAGCTGCCAGTAATAACGTCCGGCCACTTAATAGGGTTACTTCGGAGAATCTCGCACAGTACCTCTTCCTGGGGAGGTGTCTGTACTTCTCTCTTTCCGCAACGAGAAGCCGTCTCAGTCGTCCTCTCGAGGCACACTTTGCGGGTGGAAACATGATTATATGAAGCCAAATTAAGAGGAAACAAGTCAGTCGGCTCTTGGAGTGTTGTTTACTGGCGCTCGTCAGAAAAAGGATGCTCATCGGGGAGGTTTAACACCTATTGATCAGCAGTAGTAGAAATCGGGCATGGCGGACCGGACACCTGGAGCTCTGTGGCAGGGGCTCGGTGGAGTAGCATAGACGTTGCTGACTCAGGAACCGGACAGGACTCGGTTAGCGTCGGTTGCTCCAAAATATGGACGACCGAGGTTGGCATCGTTTTCGCAGGATCCAGACAACCAAGATGAGTCAAACCTTGCTTCTTGCTGGGAATTGTGGTGATGGAGTTGGCAAGTCCTCCATAGAAGTACAGTCGGTACTATTGGGAGTTTGACACGGACTCCGGGTAGAGCGATCATACTGCTCCGCGGAAGCTGCATTCAGTAGGTACTTTGACATCTTTGGTAGCTTCTTTTCGCACTTTTCTCTCTCTAACTTCGCCTTTCCTTTAAGCGCACCACTTTGATGCTTCCGACCGAGCATTTTCGCATGAATGGATGCTAATTGTCCACTGCAACGGGCACTTCGTCAGTCCGACGCGACCGCTGGTGTCCAACAGTGGGCGTCCCGATGACTGGCGCACGCTGCCTGGGTGATCCGTGGCTGGCTGAGAGTGCGCGTCCCCCGAGAGCTGCGGGCGCGGTTCTGCTACCTTAACCGGCGGCTCGGTGTTGAATCGCAGCCCGTGATCAACTTCCTCTCATAGACGCGCGCCGCGTCTTTCTGTTACTAGCGCCAAAGCAGGCGCTCACATACACATAGAGTTCCTTGAACAAATTCCCCTTTTCTCCGTACACACACACTCCTTCTCACTCCTTCTCCCGGAGCAATTGTCTCTTCTGGGAGATTCTCGATTTTTCTTTCGCCCCGTCGACGCTGAGCGCGAGAACGAAGGGGAGAGGGCGACTACTAGCGCGGGCCAAGTTACGCGCCCTCCGTCGCCTCTGAGTCATCTTTTTCTACTTCTTTCTGGAATGTTTGGCGGCCAGTCTGACCTACATTTTCCGTCTAGCGTGCCCGAGGGTGCGCAGCCACTAAGCAGGTATGAGCCCTGGAGACAGGCCTTTGTGTCCAGCTCTCCAACTTCCCCTTCCCAACTTCTACAACCCTATCCCGAACAGTGAACATTCCATGTCCCACGGCACGCGGACAAAAGCACGTGTGACGTCTTATTTCCTTTCCTGCCTAGACTCTACCATCAGACTCATCATCACCTGCTATCGGACTCATCCTGCCCCGCCCAAGCTACCATCACGGTAAAGAAAAGTCGGATGGGAGGCACTGTTGGGTACTGCAGCACATCCTTTCTATGAGAAGGACAGCGGCAGAACTATTTGAGAGGTGGAGGGTGGCGTGAGCCAAGAGAGATTTAGGTCCTCATCCCATATTACATGTTTTAGGCATTCCCCTTGCCCCTCCTCTCCAGACAGCACTGGACCGACGGACTGACAGGAAACCACGAAAACTCTTCCAAGCAAACGCACCTCGCTTCGTAAGAAAGAGGGCCCCGCCGGGATGGCGGGGGATTCCTGTTTTTGCTGCTCGACAAGCGCACCCCAAATGATCAGGCTAACGCATTCTGTTACATTATGCGGGGGCCCCGTCTCCTTGTTCTGGATTTCTCGCATCATACATGTCGCTCGAAGTTCTGTTGCCCATGGTTCCATATACTAAGCAGGTTACAATAAATAGGCCCCTTCTACTGTCCGAAGTGAGGCCCTGGGCTGCAGCACCCTTAGCCCCCTCCCCTTAATCCAGCGCTGTCTCTATGGCTGCACCTTTTTCTCTCTCTTTTTTTTCACTCCCACCTTCTTCCCTTCACACATGTAGAGGTTAAGGTGTCTAACCAGACATGAGAAAGTTACGGCGCCTTTCACTTCCATATAACCAATCTTTTTTGTTCATTGCTTCAAGGTGGACGCTGAAGCACAAAAGACGTGTCTTCATTTTTGGCGGGCCACGATGAGCGTGGCCCGCACAATCACAACACCGCGTGCCCATTCCCATGTCAAACGGCGTGGACTGATTGCAGAATCATCACTGACTCAAGTTTCGACCAGCAGTTGTGGAGTCTTGTCGTACAACCAAGGGGCCAAAATTGCCTGTGAATCGCCTGACTTGGAGAAAAGTAGCGTCCTATATGTGTGCTGCCTGAAAGGGAAGGGTTGCTCGGGTATCTGCCTGCTTCCGCAGCTACTGCTGTCACTATGTGCGTCTTTGCGGTGCACTTTCTAAAGCGTGACGGCTATCCGCAAAACGCGCGTAGGAAGTCAATACGCAACAGCCGGGGCAAACTGAATGCGATATCTCTCGGCTGCTCCCGCTACAACTTCCTTCTCCACTTCACATCCTTACGCTTCTACATTTCTTCCACCGCTATCCTGTTCCTCTTGCTTTTCATTCTCGCCCTCCCTTTGTTATGACCCTACTCTCAACCTTCGCCGTGCTGTTCGCTTTGCTAAAGCTCTGCCAGTTGCCACCACAACGCGCAAGCCAGCAGCGGGTGGCTAAGATCTGCTGTCGAAAATGGTTAGCGCCGGGAGCCGCCAGCGGTGGAGTAGCACAGCGCCTCTTCGAGCTCAGCGATGCACAATGACTTGTGTCAATGCAACAGAGCTGCACTGATTTTCTTTATAACTTCCCTTGTTGCGAGCAACTACATTATTCCGCTGTAACCCCACACGCGGTTCGGTATAACGTAATCTCCTCTTGTGATTTTGAGGTCAAACGCAGATTTAATTTATGCATGTGCTGCGAGGAAATTATTCGGTGAGCGCTGGTCGTCGTGCCTCCTGCACATGAGGACATCAATAGCGGCCGGTTTGGTTCACGGTTGTTAAGTTTGCTCAAGAAATGTGGTCGTTAACCGAATAGAAAAAAAGTGAAGGACGGAGCGCTGCCAGGTTGTCCACGCAACGCCATCGCCTTACCGGCTGGGCGAATCGCTCAGAGTCTCTAGGAGACATCTGGAAACAACACAGGCGCTGCTCCACACTAGCACCTGCAGGTGGCTGCGGTTCCATCACACCTGTTCAGAAACCATTGACACTACTCCGACTCAGAAAGGACAGACGGACTGACGGATGGATGAATGGATTCAGTAGAGTGTTGAGCTGTACGAGTCGGTACATGATTGCGGAAAGAAACCAGCGCAAAATATGGAGACACAGAACTACGCTTGACTATCGGTCGATCTATCGATCGGATGGATGCATGGATGGATGGATGGATGGATGGATGGATGGATGGATGGATGGATGGATGGATGGATGGATGGATGGATGGATGGATGGATGGATGGATGGATGGATGGATGGATGCATGGATGGATGGATGGATGGATGGATGGATGGATGGATGGATGGATGGATGGATGGATGGATGGATGGACGGAAGGATGGATGGATGGATGGACGGAAGGATGGATGGGTGGACGGACGGACGGACGGACGGACGGACGGACGGATGGATGGATGGATGGATGGATGGATGGATGGATGGATGGATGGATGGATGGATGGATGGATGGATGGATGGGTGGGTGGGTGGGTGGATGGATGGATGGATGGATGGATGGATGGATGGATGGATGGATGGATGGATGGATGGATGGATGGATGGATGGGTGGATGGATGGATAGATGGATTGATGGATGGATGAATGCATGTATGTTTGTATGTACGTATGTATGTATGTAAGGACGGACGGTCGGGCGGGCGGATGGATGGCGGCTGACCGTTTTAAATCGAGCGGTGGTTCAAGCCACATAGCCACCATCACTTGAGAAATTTTTCTATTGTCTTAATTTTAGCCACTAATCAGATAACCTTCCATTGGTTACTTCTACTCGCTTAAAATCTCCTTTTCCTTCAGTGTCCTTAAACCAGAATGCTTTGAATAAATCAGCCCCGCTGCTTTCCACTGCAGGGTGAAGCCCTTTGCAGAAAAGCATCAAGTGTTCAGCCGTTTCCTCCTCCTCTCCGCACGCAACGCACAACATGTCCATCTCATGGTACGTCTCTATTAAACAGCGTGCGCTAACAGGACGTACACAGGCAACTTGGAGACAGAGGAAAGTTTCCTGCGTACGTCCTGTTAGCGCACGCTGTTTAATAGAGATGTACCAACTAGCCCGTCAGAAAGTTCTCATGGTACCTGACTCTATATGCTTTAGTCCACAAAACTCCCGTCCAGGCCTCAAACTACAAAGAGCTTCCCCTACAATCATCATAGATATTTTCTTTGGCAACTTCTTGTATAAAGATCCTGTATGTTCCCAGTGCCGATTTAATCATTGGTTTTTAATAATTGGTTTTTTTTTGGGGCGGGGGGAAGGAAATGGCGCCGTATATGTCTCATATATCGTTGGACACCTGAACCGCGCCGTAAGGGAGGGGATAAAGGAGGGAGTGAAAGAAGAAAGGAAGAAGAGGTGCCGTAGTGGAGGGCTCCGGAATAATTTCGACCACCTGGGGATCTTTAACGTGCACTGACATCGCACAGCACACGGGCGCCTTAGCGTTTTTCCTCCATAAAAACGCAGCCGCCGCGGTCGGGTTCGAACCCAGGAACTCCGGATCAGTAGTCGAGCGCCCTAACCACTGAGCCACCGCGGCGGGTGTCGATTTCGTCAGCATTCCTGTTTCCCACGGAGCTCTCTCTGTTTCTTTAAAGAGAATTGAACAAATCTACCGCAGTAAAAGTCTAAAATGATGCATTAGTACGCATACTTGCATCATATATCAACCAAAGTAAGACAGTTCAGGTCAAGTAAAAGCATAGAAAGTCAAGGTACACCATACAAAACCAGGACTGATAGTGCTAGCGCACGATAATTCGTGGTTATCGCCAAGCTAAACTGCCCGTAATTTTTTCCTTGAGCGTCTACGCACTACCCAAAGGCAGAGTTTCAATTCCTTACAATACCTACAAGAAATTTGGCTCATAAAATCAGACTCCCGATTAGGTGGTCACACATCTCACCGACAGAAATCAACCAAGAGATGTGTCTGTTATTTGGGGAGGAGTTCAACTTTTCGTTTTCTGGCACCTCGTACAAGGCGCAGTGAGAGATGAGTCAGACCAAGGTGGGTAATCTACTGCTTTATTTTCATAGTAAATCTACAAAGGTTGGCTTTGCCCACCCCATTGTGGCGCAGCTTTCGTATACCGCAATTCCAGCGAAAATAGAAAGACACAACTCTACTGAACCCCTCAGAGTATGAATGGAAACATTCGACATTAGGGCCGCCAACAAGTTTTGATTTGACGGTGGAATTTCGCTGAAGCATTTTTTACGCTGCAGCCAGCTCTTTGAAACCTCATTGAGCTGAAATCGGACTTCGTTCCAGAAAGCAACGCTTAGAATTTGGGAATTCAACACACTTAAAATTATAATTTCTATATGTTTTACTATACACTCTGATGTTCTGACAGACTCAGGGCTGATATTAGATATTCGGACTGCTGTACCACGGTTCCCGTTGGGCCGGCGGCCACCCGTGCCGTCCCACCAGTGCCTCTTTGTTAGCACACCATACAGGGTGTTTCGACTAAAACTTTTCACAATTTTTAACAATAGACTTTTTGAGTTAGAAGAGCTATTTTTTTGGCGTAGCATTATCAGTGCTGTAGGAAATCGCGGCGACGGAGAAGACTTGCGCCTCCCCGTGTTTCGTGTTCGCCTCGTGCAGCTCGACTGCAGAATCTACGTCTTCCCCGGGAATAATCTCTCTAATAAGTAGCACTTTAGAGCGGGAATACATAACGGGTTGCACAGACAAAAAATATTTGCTGGGAGCACGACTCGGGCCACCACCCTCTCCTTCACACAGTGCATCTTGCCCTCCCTCACCCCCACCTCATCGTGTCTTCCCTCCCTCGCTCAAGCTCACCATGTCTTTCTTCCCTCACCTTCGTCCTCACGAATTTTCTTCCGCTTATCTTCCCTCACCCTCACCTCACCGAGTGAAATCCTCTTGAGGTCAGGACGCCCTCATGAAGGCTCACCCTCGTGAGGATTCCCATCTCTGCTCATTATTATTCATCTAAGCTTCTTTACAGATCAAAAAGATGCGGTTCCGAGAAACCCGTGCAATCACTAGACGCGCCTTTATTCTTGTTCACACGTTGAGCCGCCGGGGCGGAGTGGAAGCGTCCCCTTCTCGAATTCCAAAGGCTCGATTCCCGGCCTACACCCCATTTTTTTTTCTTTATTCACTGAGTGTGCGTTGAAACTTACGCATATTTAGAAATATTTTTACTAACATATCCTGCGCGGGGTGCGCACAACTACTACAACGCCGACTGCTTTTAGACCAAATGAGCTCTATACTCTGTCGCGTAGAAAGGGCATTTGCTCCCACGGTACGTATCATGATACCACCTTTGTGCATTCTGCCTACGAGCGGGCGCTCATCGGCTCAAGGACACAAAGTTAGCGATAGAACCCCGTCTCATCACGAGGTCTTGCGACATCAGCGAAATTGCACGAGTGCAGCCTTGGCCTGAGGATCTCAAGAATAAGATGAGTACGTGTATCAACCTGTTCTCTTCGACGAAGCTGTTGCGTACACGTTAGCATGACGCAAAGGTTTTCATGTAGATTAGCGAAGATGTCATTCTGGGGTATACAAAGCGCGCTTTAATGCTTTGAGCAAGGACAGGGTTAGTCAGTCAACACCGTCACCTGGTGAGGTTATCGTGCATCGTTACGCGGATAAAATATGTATAACTGTTTTGACGTCTCGTTTTAATCATTGCTTTCCTCCTTGCGTCCCGTTGCGTATGAAATTGTCATCAGCTATAAGCAACGCTGTTGCTCTACATGTTGCCATAATTGGAAGCTAACTCTTACAAGAGCGACAGTCCTTTGAATATTGTTCTACGACTTGCATGCCAGGCGAAAGTAGGAGCGCCAGCGCAAACGGTCTCAACGTGCCTCAGAAAACCAACTTGTGCACAAGCCGGTTTAATGCAATTGTGCGAAGGGTCACGGCTCTTGGATACCGTTCTGTTGTAGCTTTAAACAGCTACAAACAGGTGTAAAGGCGCATATGGCGCCAATAGCGCTTCCCTGGCTTCGAAAAGGAACGGCCTGCACTCCCTTGCTCATAATAAGAGGGGAAGCGACTGACCACAATAACTCAAGAAATAAGACAGCGCTTGTTTATAATACGAGAAGCGTACAGACCAACACCAATCTACAACGTAAGCAAGATGCGGTGGTGGTGCTGTCTCCGGCTAGAGCGACTGGGGTAGAATTTGGGGGTGAAAAGTAGGCTTAGCGCCCTTAAGAGTACAAGGAAGCAAAAGATATCAAATATGTTTTCTGATTTCACATTGCATCTAAGATGGCGTCCCTTCGTGAAGAATAACAATGTTCATTCTATAACAGATTGTGAACGTATGATCCCTCATTTCAAAGGCGACGTATTTTTAAAACACCTACGCATGGGAGCCACTCCTGCCTGTGTGTACAGAATGGGAGCGCTGCCATAGAAATGCATCTAAGCAAAACGTTTATACATATTTCTCATTCCACAGAGTATCCATGGAGGTAACTGTTTAGCAGTTGGTAAGTGCTTTGAAGAAGAGCGTGACAAAGTATAGTACATCCTTTCGAAGCTCTCTTTTTAAACCGCCATGATACATGAGTGTTGTGAAGCTGAACATGCCCCGAAAAGGCTCTCTGTCCACTGGGTGTTTACCAAATGGACAGAGCTAGGCAGCCCGTCCTAGTAAGCTGCCTAGACAACAATAACTGAAAAAGCTGTTCTTAAACGCCATGGCAAACCCACGAATTAAAACCACGCAGTGCAGCAGACGATTCCGCAGACGACACACCGGAAGCCGGTAGCACTGCTGCCATTATATCTTACTTCCCTTACCCTCCCCTCCTTCATGAAGTGCTTTGCTTCAGTCGGGCTCAGCAGATTATCAGCAGGCCTTGGAGGAGCAAGCGCTCTTCTTCACTGTACCTTCGTGCCGGGCTCAGATTGTTTTTGTTCTTCTGGAATAATGGACGGACGGAAGGAGGGAGGGAGGGAGGGAGGGAAGGAAGGAAGGAAGGAAGGAAGGAAGGAAGGAAGGAAGGAAGGAAGGAAGGAAGGAAGGAAGGAAGGAAGGAAGGAAGGAAGGAAGGAAGGAGCGCTCGCTTTGAAATGGGGTGGTGGCAGTTGCCACTATTTTCTGCTTTGTGCAGAATATCCATCTTCAATCTATAACAGATTGTGAAGGTATGAAGCCTCATTTCAAAGGCGATGTATGTTAAAAGACCTACGCATGGGGGCACTCCTGCCTCGGTGTACGGAATGGGAGCGCGGCCCATAGAAACGTATGTGAGCAAAACATTGATATTTAGTTCTCGTTTCACAGAGTACTGGTAAACATATAATATCGTAGCATTTTACAAAGATAGCTTTGAAATCGCGTAGCATACTCGCCATTTTCTGGCGGACTGCACCGGCTCCGGCGTCCGCCTGCGTCACCTGTGTGTGTAATAACGGGGTTATTCGTCTCCTACAGTGCGCGGTTCGTTTTTCGTGCTGTTTGAGGACAGTCTTCAATGTAAACTTTCTTATTGTTTGAATGGAAGTATTTAGGATGGAATGAAGGATGCGCGATAGAATTGACGATCTACATGAGAAGTTTGAGCAATTCAAGGAAACACCCAGCGGAGTGCCGGCTTTTAACGATACGTCTAGCTTCACAACACACATTTATCTTGGCATTTTACCAAGATAGCATCTAAATGACACAACATTTTTTCACGCTCTTCAAACTGCTCGCCAACTGTAAACGAAAGGCCGGCACCATGGGCACTCTGTGAAACGAGAAATATATTTGTGTTTTGCGTACATGTATTTCTATGATCTGCGTTCCCGCTCCGTATCTCCAGGGAGGGGGGGGGGGGGGGGTAACTGCCATGCGTAGGTGTTTTAGAAGTACATCGCCTTTGAAATGAGGCTTCATACATTCAGAATCTGTTTCAGGATGAGCATGGTTATTCTTCACGAAGAGACCACATCGCGAATGTCGCATCGCGAAAGAAACTCGCGTGAAAATGTCGACGCTTTCTGAACGGAGTCTATTTAAGTTATTATGAAGCACTGAAAATATTCGTACTCATTTTAAATGATTGCCTCAGCTCCGTTGTATCCTATTCAATGGTATCGTAGCCTGGATCACTGAACAAAGGCTGCATGTTGTGGAAGGCTCTTAAAAACATGAAGCTAACTTATGCCCTGAGGCATACCGTAGACAAAAAGACAAGGTTGGAGTCCAGAATATCCGTACTTGCTTCACATAGCTTGAGGTACTCATAAGGCGGCGCAGTTTGAGTAGCATGCGCTATTCTTCGGCTACTGCATGTATACTTATCAATTTTTATAAGTGTTGCTAACGCCAGTTCGTGGATTCGTATTAAGCGCACCATGCAGCTGCGATAATCATCACCATTTATAGCAACAACGGGACAAGTTTCAGCCCAGCAGTTATTGATAAAGGTGACTACGAGGGCGAGCTATTTTCCTGGAAGACCACCAGAAGCTGCTATTAAGGTTAGGAAATACTGCGTACACACTTGTGGCTTATTGATAGCTAAGAGAAACGTCCATTTTGAGCAGGAAGAGGACAACAGACGCGCTTCCCGACATGTCTTCGCGAAGAATCTCAAAAAGTTATTACCGATTTTTATTATCTGAGCGTGTGCGTATGCGCCTTTCTGCGCAGAGAGGCAGCGCACCCACAGTTTCGTGGCCCCCAACATGGAGAATAACCCGTTTGAGGACAGTGTCGAGTTGCTTGTTCACACTATGGCAGCCAACAACAGGCAGGTTGCCACCGACGAACCACAGCTGCCGCCATCGAACTTCACCGACCCCTGGTGAGCGATTGACTGCCACTGACAGCTCGCCGGTCGCGATCGTCCATTGGCGGTCGATACGAAATCTGAGCTTACACTCGGTCGCAATATTAATGGACAAAGTTGTCCCTACGCGAAAAGGTCTCACGAAGGGCTAGGTGGAAATGAAGCTAACCGCAAAATGTTTAATTTCTTGCCGCAGGTAATGTTAAAAATTCTCGTGGCGATGAATACGACGACTATTTAGATAAATTTGCTTTCACAGACACAGCTCAGTATTCGGTCAGGTGACGCTAGTTTTAGGCTATCAAACTGCATGAACAACTGGTACCACGTGCAAAAGATTGTGGTTCTCTACCGGAAATGTTAAACAGTGAATCTTTGGACGGAAACCCAAAACTGCTGCGTTAAGCGATGATGTTGCAGTGACTTGAATCTAGATTTTCACAAGAAGCAAAGTCGAAGACGCCATTATTTTTAATAAAGCCATGGGCGGCTTCATAAGGAGCAGAGCAAAATCGACCGCGCGGCCGACAGCGTGGCGACGATAGTGCTCGAACTCTTCAGCCTTGATGGATCCTTCGTTCCAACGCGTGGGAGCCAAGGCCCTTCTTTGGCGCTGGAGTGTTGAAACGATGTCATCAGTTTTTTGGTTTCACTCTCGCTCCCTCGAGTCCCATTCATTCGTACAAAACTCCACTTGCCTTTGCCGAAGAGCACAGAAAGCGGCGTGCATAAGGCAATGGGATATCTCTCTAGCTTCAGTGCAAAAACTTATTAAATGCCACAATTTATTAACGGATGGATTGTCAGAGATTCCCTTTTAGGCGGCTGCCCCCAGGATCCCACATTTCGGGAGTGAAGGCGGGAGTATATTGGCCTATCCCAAATATGAGCCAGGCTCCTATATTTCGAGGGAAGACACCTGAGCTGGTCAGTTTGCTGAAGGCAATATTAGTAAGCGCATCCACGTAAACCCGTCAATGAGGCCACAATATGTGGTGTTCGTTAAGGGCCTGATCACATGAATTTGTTGAAAGCGGTGCTGGAAGGCTCGTAATGATGAACTCGCCTAGCATCATGCATGTTCTCGCAAGGGATGGAGACTGTTTATAGCGAAACATTTTCGCGCTGGTAGCGTATTGCTGTCTGTCATTGCAAAGCATCTGGTAATGGCTGTTAAATTTGCATCCAAAAGCAGAAAATAAAACTTATGGCACCGTTCTCTCAGACCACGAGTTTTAGCTGTGTGTCATGGATAACCTGCCTGAGGTAACACACGTTTAGGGGAATCCCCAAGGAGGGATTTGTAATAAGGAAGTAATTACTCATTAGCATCCACCCCAGCGCAGTCATACGGCTGCAAAGGAAAGCTATACAGCTTCCACCGATGCTCCGTAGTTGGAGAAAAATACTTCTAGGTTCGGAGTCCGAAACCGGTTCGACCACTTCACCGGCGCTGTCGCTCTTCCCAGTGAGCTAACCCGGACAGCTAGCATGTTGTAGGGAGAGAGCGAGTTGATCAGTAACTCAAGGTGGGAACAGTAGGGGCAAATGTTTAGGTGAAGCCTCCAAAGTGGAATACATTTATAATAAACGAATAATTAATCACTAATCAATCCATAAATAGCCTACTAAGTTCTGAAGCATTCTAATCTGCCTTGGGGATTCCCCTAAGCATTTGATCACCACAGTTCCCACTTCAAGTTATTGATCTACTGGCTCTCTCTCTACCATACACTAGCCGTCTCGGTTAGCTCTGTTGGTAGAACCACTGTTCCGATTAGGTGGTGTCCGGGTTAGAGCCCCGGTCCAGTACATTTTTCTTTAGTTACGAAGTTTCTGTGGAACTCGTATGGCTACGCTTCAGTGGATGCCAGTGAGTAATTACTCCTTTATTAAATTCTACCGCCGTACCAATGCAAAGGTAATGGCTGACACTTAAATTCTTTTAACTTTTTTTATCGTTTCTAATGATTTGTTACCTTTAACGAGTGCTATTTTCGAATTCACAGTGCTTTCAAATACTAATTTTAATAACTTACATCCCGTGACACGCTTGACTATTATGCTCTCTCCTAAGGTACCTTTCTCGCTTCTAACTCACCGATCCTCTGATGCGCTCTTTTTTTTTTTTGCCGAGAACTACCGCAGACAAACGCAGGCTGCCTTTTTTGTCGGAAAAGTCTCAGCAATGAGGATCATGTTGACAATAATAGCTCGACTAATACTACTTCCTCTACGCTCCTGTGAAGTGCCGTCTTCACAGCGCATCCCAAAACTCTGGACCACTGTCTAGTGGCCACTCGTATAGTTCAGTGAAATCGATATATGGTGGAATAGCAGATCTATGCGCAAGTAATAGTTCACGTATTATTGCAGCACATCATCATCCGGTCCGATCAATGTTCAGCCACATTTCAGCGGCACTAGGAATTCCACCTTGCCTGTGGACCTTGCTCATCGCGGTGCCTCTGCGCCGCTAGCCACCGCGTCTGACGGCGGCATCTATGAAATGGCCCGGAAAAAGAGGCGGTGTCACCGGTAGGCTTCGCCTCCATAGGGGGAGCAGAGGCTGTACTGTGACGTGCTTCCGGGAGAGGTCATGTTCCAGGCACTGCATGAGAACAACATACTCGGACGGAAATTGACGTCAACGCCTCCTTGTTCCCCCGAGGAGGCAACAGGGGGAGGGGGGGTTGAAAACCGCACGCCTGAATGGAAGCCGTCAAACGACACCAGACATCACTGTTTCCAATTAAAAACACGTAACTCTGCCAATGCCACAACCTCTGCTTTTATGAACTTTTTGATTTGTGCTTTTTTCATTCTCAGTCTTTTCTGTGTGTGAACAGAAACAACTGTTGTAAATAAAGGTGTCAATTCTAAAAAGTTATTTTTTGTGAAGTTTCTAGCGTTTGGCTAGTATGACTTGTATTACGTTAGGTACTATTAGCTTCACATTGAAAATTTAGAGATTGAAGTTCACCTAACATGGAGGAGATGGTTGTCTTCGTAATTTTAAATGCGTCTCTTTTGATTAGAACTTCCGTAGTTTGGCCACATTTTGCGTTCCTCCAAAAGGCGCAGCATAAGTTACAAAGGAACACGAGCCGGCCAGAAGCTGAATAAAGAAATGTAGGCTGCTTTGAAAAGCCAGAAGCTGAAAAAATGAAAGTAAGCTTTTACAATGCACTTACACTTTGCTAACATAGAAACTTGCTGATCAGGGTGGGCAGAGTGAAAATACGTACGGCCCATTGTCGCATGTGTTCTTGCCCTATTAATGTGCTGAGAGGAAAGACTTAAAACTTTGAATATGAGCAGATAAATCGAATGCCGCCTGAATCATTTACCTCTCTTGCACACTGGAATTGTCATCACAAAGCTTGCCCCGCTGTCTGCACAGGCTGTTATGCTAACCTGTAGACTGCCAGGTACACTGATCTACTAACTAGCTCACACACTTTCTGGGTGCCAAAGAGCTTCTCTTTCTAGTGTAAAAATCACTGTTGAGGCTCGGCAACTCACATCCTGGCTTGGATTGCTCATTGCGCTAAATAAAATAACCTGCTTAAGATTATAACAACAGAATCACTTGCTTATATTATAACCTCACATATGCCTGCCCGCAGCCCGCAATGCTAGGTTAGTACTTTTTATACAGTGTACACCGCAGAAGAAAAGAAAAATGCAACACTCCTGATTCAGGCATGCGCAGCGGGCAAGAACAGAACTATGCGCCGGTGCAAAGCGGGAAATCTGCTAATGCAAGCAGCAACAGACATTTCCTTCAAGTTAAGGAATGGATTCAAATTAACTGTGGTCTTCGCCTTGACAGAACAATGGTTTCATTGATACTACAGGAATCTCAGAAACAGGGCAACGTCGGTATTGCAGAACCAACCACCATGCAACAATGCATAGCACATTTCAAAGAGCTGGAATAAGCATTGCTATTGTAGCTTTTAATCTGTGCAGGAATGATACTGTCGTGACCACACAAATTTGAGAGGATAAGTGGACTAGGAAACCTAGCCGATCACTGAGGAAGGTGCAAATATGTGTCTATATGTCAACAAACAAATTTTTCTTAGTGTAAAATGTAAGGAGGATTAACGAAATCTGAGAAGCCTTCTACATTGTCGATACACCGCTGATCGTACTCGCTAGCCGTTACTAAGCTGACAAGTAATCATGTCCGTAGCAAGCAGTCACAGGCTAATGAAGGTAGCAGGGTGCATGTGCATTCATTACATCTCTTTCTCAAGGCTTCGAAATTGTGTTGTTAAACTTGTGCGGCTGTCTCAGGGAGTGCTGCTGAATAACCGCTTAACACCAGTAAAGCAGAGTTCACGAGCTGCCCTGCAACAATAGCGTTGTGCCCACATCCAGTTTCGTTCCGCTGATCTTCTGATCGAAAGGGACCGTGAGAAAAATCAACAACAAACAGTGTCACGGTTCATGAGGCGCTTCAAGATCACCGAATTTTTCTGATTACAATAGAAACCAAGACCCCACTTTAACATCACATTCCCAAAAATTTGTCAAAGCGAAAAGAGAAAAAAAGCAACGGGAAAGATTTTCTTAATATATATATATATATATATATATATATATATATATATATATATATATATATATATATATATATATATATATATACAGTGTTGTGCGTTTTTATCGTGAACACTTTAAAAAATTTCCCCGCCTCAACTGCTGGCTCATTTGCCGTGAAACTGCACACAGAGCTTGCGTATTATGGTAACTTTTGTATCGTAGCAAGTTTGACAGTGGTACTTACTTAGCTGAGCCGTGCATGATTGGAAAACATAATAGTCTACGTAGAGATCGGCAACCAAAACCCGCAGACGACGCTTTTTCGCTGAAGGGCGGCAGTTGCGCCATCTGTTTTCGGCAGTGGAAAGCGCCGCGACAAGCCCCCTCCAAGACGAGCGTTGCAAACAATATTAGGTAGAGCCTCTTTAAATCTGTTATTCTGATTTTTTTTCCGCTCAATTAGCCGGAAATGTTGCAAGCGCTTCAGCTGAAGCCGACAAAACGGCCGAAATGGCATATTCAAAGGGCCGCGCTTCTCGAAACGCTCGCCTCGGCGGCCCTTGCCGTTACGCTCTCGACTGCCAAAAACAGATGGCGCCACAGCCGCAGCTCAGCGAAAAAAACGTCGTCTGAGGAGTTTGGTTCGTTGACCCGCCGCGGTGGCTCAGTGGTTAGGGTGCTCGACTACTGAACCGGAGTTCCCGGGTTCGAACCCAACCGCGGCGGCTGCGTTTTTATGGAGGAAAAACGCTAAGGCACCCGTGTGCTGTGCGATGTCAGTGCACGTAAAGATCCCCAGGTGGTCGAAATTATTCCGGAGTCATCCACTACGGCACCTCTTTCTTCCTTTCTTCTTTCACTCCCTCCTTTATCCCTTCCCTTACGGCGCGGTTCAGGTGTCCAACACTATATGAGACAGATACTGCGCCATTTCCTTTCCCCCAAAAACCAATTATTATTATTATTATTATTGTTATTATTATTATTATTATTGGTTCGCCGATCTCTACGTAGACGATTGCGTTTCCGCATCATGCATGGCTCAACTAAGTAAGTACCGTTGTCAAACTTGCTACGATACAAAAGTTACCATAATACGCAAGCTCTGTGTGCAGTTTCACGGCAAATGAGCCAGCGGTTGAGCCGGGGAAACTTTTTAAAGTCTTCACGATAAAAACCGCACAACACTGTATATATATATATATATATATATATATATATATATATATATATATATATATATATATATATATATATATATATATATATATAATCAAGACTCGTTATGCCCAACTTGTTCTGTGGACAGTTTTTACCCCATAAGCTGATGCCACAGTGATTTTTTTTGATAACATAGAGTGGTATGCCCATACAAAAGTAGACTCATGAGTTAACACATATTAGAGATTCTACACTGTGAACTAGCCGTGATTTAATTGCGGCAATGATTCTTGTTTGTAATCGCGTAATACCATGTTGTCACAACCTAAACCGAAATGGCTAGATGAAGTGTTCAGTCACCCATTCATCGCGCAAATATTTATTGCAGACAAATATCTGCACAGCGGGCAGGAAATAAAAAGAAATGACGCCCAGAAGATACATCTGCACTGCACACCCATGTTTGCACACAAGTCACAGAGTGCCGACGGCCACTCGTAACCCGAGCACACTTAATCACAAAATGTATTGAATGGAGCACCAAGACGCCAAAGGATGGCTGCGTTGCTTTTGTCGCCGCCGAAAACAGTCCGACGGCTGTGCAGCCAAGGTCGTGTCACGTTGCACACACGGCAGTACTCGAGCACAGTGCCCGCACGAATCGCGATCAAAATGGTAATGAATATGTAGCAGAAATAACGTCGTGTGGTCGCGATCACTGCAACCATCGCAACGAATGCGTCTCGCTGCGCAACGTCACGATCATTTCAGCATTCGCAAAGCACGGCGTCTGTCGTGAGCTTTCGCAGGGGAACATTTCGCTCCCTTGACGTAAAAGCACTAGCTCCGAGGATCGTAGTCACGTTCACTACGCGGACACTTGTACTTTGCTATGCAGCTCATGCAAGCACAAGAAATTCACCATGAGCAGCTGTTACTCGCCGCTGTCCGTGATGATCCTCGCAGGAATTAGGAACGCTTGCAACAACCACAAACAGCTACATATAAACACTTCGCGACACCGCCAACGCGTAGGTCTTGCGTCGGTTTGAAGAGGCGCTCTGTCAACTCCATCAGCGTAGATGATTACAGACTTCAGCTAGGGGAACTGTCGCTCGCCACTGTTCCACGCGGTGAAGTTCGCAGTCTCTCTAAACGTTCATAATATCAAGATGTGGCCAATATAATACGCTTCGCGACATCGCTGCCACTGCCCAGACCTCGCTCGCCAGTTCAGTCGACGGACGGCCATCTTGAACCGGCACGGCAGAAGCGAGGCGGAGGGGCTGGAGACGTCACTGACGTCACGGAAAAAGCCGCCAATAGCTGCAATCCGGTTGCCGGCCGGACCCGCTCGCTTCTCCAAAAGTTGAAGTTGACCAACTTTCCATCCGTTCGCCGGACGAGGCGGATTCGCCAGGCCCGCTCGCCAAGCCGGCTTGGCTGAAGCCCTAACGCGGCCACCGGGCTAAGGGCGGCTGCGAGAAGGGTCGGGCAGCCGAGGCGGCCTTTGAGATTCTTAGGCGAAGCCATGGTTGCTAATCGTCGGAATCGGAGAAGTCCATCTGGGCTCTATCCTCTTCCGTTTTTTCGCCTCTTTCTTTGGAGCAGCGGTAACTCTCGACGAGGGCCTGATGTTCGACGAGGAGCGCTGACGCTTCGGTTCGTCGGCCTCTTGCCCCTTCTGGGATTCGCACACGCTGGTCTCTCGTGGGCCCGGGCGTTGTGTCTTTGGGACACTAGGCCACCCTTAGCAGGAAGCCGGTGAGGGTGGGGAGAGGGCAAAGAGGGGCTTCAGGAGACAGGTGGGCCCTCGCGGTCGCGCTTTGAGGCCAGGAGCACGCGAGCCCTGGCGACCTCACAGGCCCAGGCCACCATCCGTCGCCAAAGAACATGCTCGACCTTGCTGAGTGATTTATAAGGAGTGAAATAGTCGAGAAACTGGGTAGTGTAGAGTAATTTTGTGGTATGTCTTCATGTGTACTCTGGCACTGCGCAGAACGAGGAGAGGCCGTCCACCGCCCGGTCGACGGGTCCACGGGCTTAATGCGAGTGGCCGAATTCCCAGCATGTCCGCAGTGCGCAGGGACCCAGATGAGTATAATGAGCCGCTTATGTGCTACAGCACTGTTCAGGACACGATGTGCTGCTCTGTGATCCCGCTGTTTTGAAAATTGGGAGGCGCGACAAACTTCTCCTTTTCAGCAACAAGTGGGCCTTTTGCTCCCGAACAGACACCAATACAGCCACAATGAGCATTCGAATAATTCTTACTGACTGCGAAACTTGAATGCAGTCGTCCTCAGTGTCGCTTTATTAAACGCGCACATTATACGTGGCCACTAGGGGCATAAGAAAATCAGTATTTTAGAATACGACTGGCAAGCGAATAGTCGGCTTCGAACATCGAGTAGAATATTGAAAAATGAAGCCCAGATGCAGTTATTAGAAAGCATCTTTAGCTTCACATGATGGAACATTTATTTTGAAATAAAGCAGTAAATACTAGACGAAAAAAATTGCTTTTGGCGAGTAAGCTTTCAAGCTGAAGCACAATTCTTGCTTTTGAGATTTATGTGATTGTCATTTTATAATGGGAATAGGCTCTAACAGAGGGCAATAAATATTTCTTTTTCGACAACGATAATTTTATTTATAAATATTGCATGAAATCCTAACTTCTTTCAAAAAAGACCTTAAGATTTGAAACTCGGGCATGTGGAGATATCGTGCAGGTTAGAAAATATTACACTGAAGAAGTTCTAAGCCTACAGGACGCTGCACGAAGCAGCAGTGTTGCTGTGTGGACTCCGGTGATACTCGCCTCTCTCGACCGCGAGAAAAAGATTGCTGTGAATGTACTCGTGGGTAATCATTTGACAGGAATATTCCTGCCTTTTTGAGTGATTGGAGTACATAGGATACAGAGTTTTAGAAACGAATACGAATATTCGGTTTATATTATACGATTAATGTCCAAAACCCTCTAATAATCCTGCACAGCTAATGACCTGGTATTATGTATACTACGTGCGTAGCCGCCTAGGGGGGGGGGGCGGGGGGGTATCCAGTTACGCCGGAAGACAGAGAAGATAGAGAGGAAGATGTTGTGCAAAGCGAAAATAGCCCCCAGAGAAATCATGGGCTTTTTTCAACTCCTGGCGAAAAACGCGCATCTGTTGGCCAACCTCTACTGCCTATTTAGGTTGGCTTAGATGCTAGATGTTCTGCGTTTTCCGGGTGAGCTGAAAGAATCAGGTGAAGAGGAAAGAATAGTAGACGAAGATAAATTCGAGAAATCCATTTGCTTCTATCGGGGCTCCCGTAATTCAAGCACTAAAGGAGAGAGATTAAGGTATCTTACTGCATGATTTACAGTAAGTTGAACCATGTGCAGCAGGAATTACCTTCTAAGATTTCATCGGCACTTTTCTGCGTCCGCGGAGAGTTTTTTCCACTAAGCTGTGAGCGGCAGTGAAGAACAAGACCCTGTTGAAGCGCGCGCCCCGCATGCAACGCTAGCGCAGGTCGCTGGAACATTCGGTGGAATCTCCGCTTCGGCAAGGTAAATTCAACTTTAAACCGCACGGCCCCTTGAAGGTGACCGTATATGCTGCAGATCTTTCCTATTGGAGGGCCTGCTCCGTTTGGTGGCACCTAGTCCTGAAGGCGCTGGGCAACCGGTCGACTGTGGCGGCACTCTGTAGCAAACCGCCTTTGGAGCAACAGACTCTTTGACGTCTTCACCCGGTGTTCGGAGGTGAGAACCAGTTTTCAGTCGCACCGGCATAGTACTGGTGTTTATGCCTGCCCGCGAGAATACTGCAAAGAATGTCTGCTCAAGGCTAGTCTTTCAGAGCATCAGACATGAAGTGAAAGGTCACATTGTCGAGATGACTTGGTTTAGTGGTTACGTCATCGATCTTATCCATGCTGGGGCACAGAAATGTGAAATGCTCTGTCGTCCAAGAATTTCATTAAACTGTGTTTTGGAACCATTGTTGCGCCTGCAGACTCTTGCATAATACGTCGTGATGACTCACTAAAACGAAATAAACCGAACTGTTTCTATTTGATATGTATGAGTGGCAATAAGGTGACAATGAACTTTATCTGGGGGCTCCACCTGAATTGCATAAAACCTGAAGACATTATACATTTGCTCACTTCTGCTCCCATGTGGCCCGCGTGCTTATATGGCCCCTTTTAAGGCTACCATGAGCAGTCAGCTTGAGACGGAAATGTCATTGCACTTGATGACAGTAGTTTGTGACGAGTGTTATCGGGCGTCGTTTTAATGGAAATAGAGCGATTCAAATATCGTTCAGGATCGCACCTAGTGCTTTAGTGCTTGTCTTTTTATCGGCCCCGTTAAGACGCGGTAAACACTGAAGAAAACCTAATACCTTGTGAAAATGTGTTGTGGCTGTTTTCAGAGGCACTTGCTGACAGTGCACACTTCTAGCTGCAAAACTCGGCGGATGTTAAAGAACCCCAGGTGGTCGAAATTTCTGGAGTACTTCACTACGGCGTCGCTCATAGCCTGAGTCGCTTTGGAAAGTTAAACCGCCCTAAACCAAATCTAACTTCTAACATTAAAACAACATCTCACTGAATTGCTCCTTCGTGCTTGGTCAGCAAGATGGCACGGGAAACCGCCTCATTTTTGCAGTTTACTGTGGAATTGAAGCATTTATGACTAGCAGAACGTCAAGCTCAGTATAAGTTTCCGTTGAGTATATTGTCGTTAACAACCGAAGTTAAGAAATACCACAAACGTTATTGGTCGGCATCAAGGGTATTCCTTGTCAAGAAGGGTATTCCTTGTGATCAGCTGGTGTAAACTGAGAAAAAAGCGCTAAAAACAAGCACATTGCTCAACTACACAGTCGCTGCTTGAAATAATGAGGGTCCTGTGTGCATACCTTTCCTTTTGATGTTGCAGTAAATGTTGTTTCTTGCCACCCATAAGAAATACAGGATAGCGCTTAAGTCTGCTTAAGAGCTGAAATGCGAAAACCTTTGGATGTCCTGTCCTTCTCCCTCAAATTTTCGTTATTTTCTTGTTATTCTATAACCTTTCTTTCTGTTTTTGTTTATTTTCGTTTTGTTTTCTACTTTCTGGTTTTATTTGTTTCAGTTTTCTTTTTATTTTATACTTTTTATTTTACTGCGTATATATTTCTTATCAACTGTTTCTTTATCAACTTTTACACTCTATTTTATTTACCATACAACTTATGATTAATAGATCGTGAGTACAACTTTCGTCCAGAAACTTCCTTTTACAACTCCATCCTCACCACTCATCAGCAAAGAAAGGCTTCCGCCTTAAATTGCTTTTCGCTCTTGTGGCGCACGTGCGTAAACAAAAACGAATGACGTGGAAGAAATGGGCGGCTTAAGTGTACTCAATGTTCTTTAAAGTGATAAACAAATTTGAACAACGAATACGGTACTCCGTAATGCAAAAATTTGAGCGCAGCTTTATTTTGCAATTATAGACACAGAAAAGTTAGACAACGCTCAAGTTACTCTTGGGATTACAATGCGCACCCATTGCTGCTTTGTCGCACAAGACCTCTAAATTATCGCACTAAACAAAAGCTCCTGACTTACATAGAGCCGCGCGGTGCGACCTTTGCCCGGTGGCGGCATTCTCTCTCGCGTTTTCTGCCCTTTGAGAACGCGTTACGCCGTGTGTGTCTCATTGTTTCAACGCGCTAGGCTACTGCGCCGAAGTACCCGGTTTCGAACCCGGCCTCCGCTAGAGATCCTCCTGTGGTGGAAATTATTTCGGTGTCCTCCACTCAGGGCCGGATTAAGAAAAATAGCGGCCCTGGGCTAATACGCATGCAGGCTCCCTTTCAATATACTAAATTTCCCGCCTCCCCTCCCCTGTCGCCTGCTACGCTACTGGAATTCTGCCATGTTTCATTTTAATTCCACAAGTGAACGACATGGAACGAAGTGCGATACGCGGGATTATTATAATTGTTATTATTATTTAAAAAACTTGCTTGAAACGTGTGCTGTTGTAAACACTAACACATATGTTCTCTTTGTGAATTATTTGTACTGTTTTTTCAGCAAAAGCTAGGCTTTAAGGCAAAGTTTAGTGCAGTCAAGACGAACAAGAACGTAGAAAAGACAACTCAGCTCAGATGTCGATCTTTCTGAATCTAGGCTTTGTTTGCATCACTAAGTTTAATCCCGTGAGGAGACGCATGGTTGTATTAAAATTCAAGCATCAGACTGCAGTAATCGTTATACACGTTACTCTTTAAATATGCAATAGATATATACAATACTTAAGGCATTACAAACACCAAAAAAATGCACTAGAATAGAGGTGAAAATAACCGATTGTAATTAGAAAACATTATTTGAAATTATGTTCGTTAAAGGTAAGACAAGCAAGGACGACACCAAATAAACGTGGCACTATCAAATACTAAAAAAACACAGTTTTTTAAAAGCATGATAAATGTCACAAGAAGAAAAAACGAGACGAACGACAAAGATTTGTATATGTTGAATCACACTCCTCAGCGTTTCATTGGCAACGTGGAGAGTGGGAGGCAACACAACGTACTTATTGGAACTATTCATGTATACCGCAAAGAGTCCTCTTTTAAAATGGCATCTTTCGTGCCTTCGCTTTGGTGAAATCAGATACAGTCTGTTCGAAGGACAGATCGCGGAGGAGGTCACTTTCTGTGGACATGATAGCAAGCTCGTTAACCTTGTCGTCAAAGGGGCTCGAACAAAGGCGATTTTTCATCAGCGAAAACTTGTAAAACGATCGTTCGGTCTCTCCGTTTGCCACGGGTGTCCATAAAGGGAAGCTGAAGCACTTTTCGAAAAAAAATAAGTTCTCTACGTCATTTTGTAGCTTTTATTCCGCTGAAACAGAATATCTCATTCAAAAAGAGCGGAAATAAATGCAAAAAATTGTTCTAAGAATAAAACGCGCCCCATCGCCTCAGGGCGCCGAGCGAACGCCGCTCTTGCCCGCGATTGGTCGGGACAGTCTTGACGTCATCCACGGGGATCTCCGACCGGCACCGACGGCGTTGCTGCGTAGCGCGTTGCTTCAGCGGGCTTTTAATGACTACGTTTTAAAAATTATGGATAATTCAAGCAGTGTTGAACAGTTTTGACTTTCACCATGCATGTTCGAGCCAGCAGCAGCTTCAGAAAACGGCGGAACCAACTATCGACGCCGCGGAGTGCGCCGGCAGCGAGTCAAGTCGCGACATTTTCACGTGTTGGAAATCTCGACTGGATGGATGGGTGGATGACAGCTTTTATTTCCACCGGAAATGGAGACCCCTTGCTACTCACCGCCCCCGGCACGCAGGCGTGGAGGGCGGGGGCCGGAGCCTCCGTGACTAATGCCTAACAAAGAGATTTTGTCTCTTCGCGGCATCAGCCGCCAGGCGGATTGGCTTGTTTCAGCCGAGCGGGTTCTTCGCTGCGCAGCAGGGCTTCCCAGCTTTCTCTGCTATCAATATCTTCGTCGACTCCGGTGTAGTCAGCGCATTCCCATATTCTTTGTTTCCGGGTAACTGTGGAAACGCCGGACTGTCGGAATCTGGACGAGAGCGCGCAAACCTATTCCGAAATCGTTGAGAACTACAGACTAAACAGAGAGCTGGTGCCACCGCCTGATAAGAAGCTAATAATAGAGAAGCTACCGCATGGCGGCGCCTGCAAGCCGGAAATTTCGTTGCTCTCAGTGCTGCTCATCAAAACTAGTGTGCTGCGAGATATAGTTGCTGCTGTTGTGTATCGAAATAACGAGCAGAATTACTTGTGGCAGATATATGCGTACCGCTTATCGACAACTTTGCCGTTCTTACTCAAGGACATATTTGTATGAATTCTGACGCCATTGTCGATCGTCAGCCATGACCAAGCGCTCATGAATGAAAATGTTTGCTTTGCTCAGGTATACTAGGCTTATATAATCGGTTTTTTGTTCAGTTAGGTGCAGCTGCATGTGCTGCGCGCTGATGAAAGATTAAGAGAATTGCTTGTGCTGCCATGAAGCGCAAGCAATCAGGAAAAAGCAAAAAGGCACACAGTGCGTAACGCGCTCAAGAAAGTTCAAGACTGTGTGCCTCAGCAAAGCATTGCTGGAAGTGGCCTTAGCTCAGCGTCGATGTGAACCAGCTGGAAAAGGCAAAGAGCTTACAAACAGCTAAGAAAGTAATATAACGAAAAGAGAGATATTGCAGCACATATTTTGTGCAGGCAGTTTCGGCATGCTGCGTACCACCAGATTGTCTGGTTAACGTGAAAGAGGCTGGGGGAGAACCGACGGATTCTACCAAGCTGTGTGCTGAGCGCTGTTCTAAAGGAGTACCATACCAAAACTGGTTTATATACAGGCTTCAAGCATTACACGGAACGCTGGAACGAGAGAAAGCAAACGGCACTGGCAGAAGGTTGCGTTGATCTGTCGTTCGCCAAAGCGCGGGCCGCAGCGGAGCAAGCGCAGCCGGACGGCCGGCCGACTCTCCGTGAATGGCGTCACTTCCGCCAGTTCTGCGTCAATGCCGTCCCCCCACCCGGCGCTTTCGGAAGCGACGAGGGCGTGCCGGCGGCGGGTTTTTAAGAAGCGATTGCAGCTCTGTTTCTGGATAGAATCGGAAAAAAAAATTACACACATGATTTTCAAGGGCCTTTCTTCCCAACCACAGCGTTTCATGCGATTTGAAAACTGTTTCAGCTTCCCTTTAAGTACATTCGCAAAGCAACAGAAAGTTTGGAAACACATCATTAAGCTTTCTTTTATGCAGCAACTTCATTATTCACAGGGGACCATTGTCCTGTCACACAGAGTTGTGCAGAAAGTTCGCAAACTGAACGATTTGAGCGGAAAATGCTGGCTCCAAATCATTTTTCTAGGTTTACACATACTTCACAGCCTCTTGTGCCAGAGAGGCCTGGCTCCCAACTTCTCTCAGCAATATTAAGAACCCAACCTTTCGCAGAGTTCAGTGTAAGCAGCCTTTCGCACTCGCAAAGCGGAGCCTAGACTGTCAAGTACAACATTGTAGGTCTCCGCGATGAATTTTTTCTACCTTCTGCGCACTATGCCTTATTCCGTCCGGGTGCTTACTCAAAACGATGCGTTTGCCCTCATCCTGATAACATAGATTGGTACTTAGCGTGCGTTCTCTCTCTTCGAAGGTATCAAAGAGAGGTCGCAGAGAATTATCAAAGCGTTCTAGAGAGCTCAGCAGGTCTACAGCAGTTGAAGTGTATAGGCCTAGTTTCTGAAGTGCTACGCTCGTTTTGTCAAAGCGCTCCAAGATTTCACTCCAGAATTTCGCCGTAAATGACGTCTCTAGTTTGGTCATTTTCTTGGAGAGTGATTGCGCTTCGTTCCTAGTGTCATCGTTTTCTTCATGCTTCTTTGATATAGCTTCAAGGCAACACAAGACTGAATTGAAATGTTTCACAGTGGCCTTACATGATTCAGCGTGTCTTGACCACCTGGTCTCAGAGAGACTTTTCATAACAAGATGCTGGCCAGTTCCGCGCATGCTGTCCAAATAAGACCTCCATCGCTTAGGTGAGGCAACAAAGAACACATACAGTCTCTGAATTACAGTGAAAAATTTGACTGACTCAAGGCAACTCTTAAAGCTACACGCGCCAACTAAGTTCAGTGCATAACCAGCACACGGAACGTAGACTGCCAATTCGTTCGGGTGTTTGATTTGAGCTTGCAGTTCTTTGTATTTTACTGACATATTAATCGCATTATCGCATTACTCGCTTGGCCCCTAGAATCATCCTTTCAGATGCCATTGGTCGTCAAGTGGGACATCACGGTATCGAAATGATACAAGCCGGTATGCGATTCGATTGGAACCAATCCGAGAAAGAGCTCGTACACTTTCCCATTTAATTATCGTAAAATAACTGACCGCTGAACAAGGTGACAAAAGTCTGCAGTGGAATCAACAATTAAAGATAAGTGTTTTGCGCGTTTCACTTCGTCAACGAGACGTTCCCTGACAGCCTTTGCCATATCCTCGATAAATTCATCACAAATGGTTATTGACAGATACGATGGGTGACCTTTTTGGTTGTTGCCATAGCTTTTGATGTGCTCCTCTAGAAAGGTATCAAACTTGGCAATGGCCTCAAGCACTCCCATATAATTGTGCCATTTCTCGGTGAACAAAAAATCTCCTCACTGCCAATAAATGCTAGGTTGCGCTCAGCTACAATCTTAACTATGACTACGCGCTTTAACACCTCTGTACAGTAAGTGGTCTCAGTGACAAGATGCTTACCTAGCTCCTTCTCAATTGTGCTGCTCGATTTAGAGCGGGCGAGCTACGCTGCCATGCAGTTCCGGTGCTCGACGCTATTTTCATATGCGCAAACCTTTCCTTCTGCTCTTTTCCAATCAGAAAAGCTGTGCGTAGTGAAAGCACTGTGGTTGCTTGAAATCGAAAATAGTGTACACATGAAGCAGTAAACTTAACATTTGGACTCCGAGTGTCGCTCATACGTCTTCCCATTTCCAGCCTTTCGCACGAAAAGATGAGGTGACATACAGGGTTTCTGAATTTTGTATCGCCTTTCAGAAGACGGAAAATTTTCTGCCCCATTTTGAAAATACAATGGCCCTTTCTCAAGGCATACACTCCGAAAGCTGCCAGTAATAACGTCCGGCCACTTAATAGGGTTACTTCGGAGAATCTCGCACAGTACCTCTTCCTGGGGAGGTGTCTGTACTTCTCTCTTTCCGCAACGAGAAGCCGTCTCAGTCGTCCTCTCGAGGCACACTTTGCGGGTGGAAACATGATTATATGAAGCCAAATTAAGAGGAAACAAGTCAGTCGGCTCTTGGAGTGTTGTTTACTGGCGCTCGTCAGAAAAAGGATGCTCATCGGGGAGGTTTAACACCTATTGATCAGCAGTAGTAGAAATCGGGCATGGCGGACCGGACACCTGGAGCTCTGTGGCAGGGGCTCGGTGGAGTAGCATAGACGTTGCTGACTCAGGAACCGGACAGGACTCGGTTAGCGTCGGTTGCTCCAAAATATGGACGACCGAGGTTGGCATCGTTTTCGCAGGATCCAGACAACCAAGATGAGTCAAACCTTGCTTCTTGCTGGGAATTGTGGTGATGGAGTTGGCAAGTCCTCCATAGAAGTACAGTCGGTACTATTGGGAGTTTGACACGGACTCCGGGTAGAGCGATCATACTGCTCCGCGGAAGCTGCATTCAGTAGGTACTTTGACATCTTTGGTAGCTTCTTTTCGCACTTTTCTCTCTCTAACTTCGCCTTTCCTTTAAGCGCACCACTTTGATGCTTCCGACCGAGCATTTTCGCATGAATGGATGCTAATTGTCCACTGCAACGGGCACTTCGTCAGTCCGACGCGACCGCTGGTGTCCAACAGTGGGCGTCCCGATGACTGGCGCACGCTGCCTGGGTGATCCGTGGCTGGCTGAGAGTGCGCGTCCCCCGAGAGCTGCGGGCGCGGTTCTGCTACCTTAACCGGCGGCTCGGTGTTGAATCGCAGCCCGTGATCAACTTCCTCTCATAGACGCGCGCCGCGTCTTTCTGTTACTAGCGCCAAAGCAGGTGCTCACATACACATAGAGTTCCTTGAACAAATTCCCCTTTTCTCCGTACACACACACTCCTTCTCACTCCTTCTCCCGGAGCAATTGTCTCTTCTGGGAGATTCTCGATTTTTCTTTCGCCCCGTCGACGCTGAGCGCGAGAACGAAGGGGAGAGGGCGACTACTAGCGCGGGCCAAGTTACGCGCCCTCCGTCGCCTCTGAGTCATCTTTTTCTACTTCTTTCTGGAATGTTTGGCGGCCAGTCTGACCTACATTTTCCGTCTAGCGTGCCCGAGGGTGCGCAGCCACTAAGCAGGTATGAGCCCTGGAGACAGGCCTTTGTGTCCAGCTCTCCAACTTCCCCTTCCCAACTTCTACAACCCTATCCCGAACAGTGAACATTCCATGTCCCACGGCACGCGGACAAAAGCACGTGTGACGTCTTATTTCTATTCCTGCCTAGACTCTACCATCAGACTCATCATCACCTGCTATCGGACTCATCCTGCCCCGCCCAAGCTACCATCACGGTAAAGAAAAGTCGGATGGGAGGCACTGTTGGGTACTGCAGCACATCCTTTCTATGAGAAGGACAGCGGCAGAACTATTTGAGAGGTGGAGGGTGGCGTGAGCCAAGAGAGATTTAGGTCCTCATCCCATATTACATGTTTTAGGCATTCCCCTTGCCCCTCCTCTCCAGACAGCACTGGACCGACGGACTGACAGGAAACCACGAAAACTCTTCCAAGCAAACGCACCTCGCTTCGTAAGAAAGAGGGCCCCGCCGGGATGGCGGGGGATTCCTGTTTTTGCTGCTCGACAAGCGCACCCCAAATGATCAGGCTAATGCATTCTGTTACATTATGCGGGGGCCCCGTCTCCTTGTTCTGGATTTCTCGCATCATACATGTCGCTCGAAGTTCTGTTGCCCATGGTTCCATATACTAAGCAGGTTACAATAAATAGGCCCCTTCTACTGTCCGAAGTGAGGCCCTGGGCTGCAGCACCCTTAGCCCCCTCCCCTTAATCCAGCGCTGTCTCTATGGCTGCACCTTTTTCTCTCTCTTTTTTTTCACTCCCACCTTCTTCCCTTCACACATGTAGAGGTTAAGGTGTCTAACCAGACATGAGAAAGTTACGGCGCCTTTCACTTCCATATAACCAATCTTTTTTGTTCATTGCTTCAAGGTGGACGCTGAAGCACAAAAGACGTGTCTTCATTTTTGGCGGGCCACGATGAGCGTGGCCCGCACAATCACAACACCGCGTGCCCATTCCCATGTCAAACGGCGTGGACTGATTGCAGAATCATCACTGACTCAAGTTTCGACCAGCAGTTGTGGAGTCTTGTCGTACAACCAAGGGGCCAAAATTGCCTGTGAATCGCCTGACTTGGAGAAAAGTAGCGTCCTATATGTGTGCTGCCTGAAAGGGAAGGGTTGCTCGGGTATCTGCCTGCTTCCGCAGCTACTGCTGTCACTATGTGCGTCTTTGCGGTGCACTTTCTAAAGCGTGACGGCTATCCGCAAAACGCGCGTAGGAAGTCAATACGCAACAGCCGGGGCAAACTGAATGCGATATCTCTCGGCTGCTCCCGCTACAACTTCCTTCTCCACTTCACATCCTTACGCTTCTACATTTCTTCCACCGCTATCCTGTTCCTCTTGCTTTTCATTCTCGCCCTCCCTTTGTTATGACCCTACTCTCAACCTTCGCCGTGCTGTTCGCTTTGCTAAAGCTCTGCCAGTTGCCACCACAACGCGCAAGCCAGCAGCGGGTGGCTAAGATCTGCTGTCGAAAATGTTTAGCGCCGGGAGCCGCCAGCGGTGGAGTAGCACAGCGCCTCTTCGAGCTCAGCGATGCACAATGACTTGTGTCAATGCAACAGAGCTGCACTGATTTTCTTTATAACTTCCCTTGTTGCGAGCAACTACATTATTCCGCTGTAACCCCACACGCGGTTCGGTATAACGTAATCTCCTCTTGTGATTTTGAGGTCAAACGCAGATTTAATTTATGCATGTGCTGCGAGGAAATTATTCGGTGAGCGCTGGTCGTCGTGCCTCCTGCACATGAGGACATCAATAGCGGCCGGTTTGGTTCACGGTTGTTAAGTTTGCTCAAGAAATGTGGTCGTTAACCGAATAGAAAAAAAGTGAAGGACGGAGCGCTGCCAGGTTGTCCACGCAACGCCATCGCCTTACCGGCTGGGCGAATCGCTCAGAGTCTCTAGGAGACATCTGGAAACAACACAGGCGCTGCTCCACACTAGCACCTGCAGGTGGCTGCGGTTCCATCACACCTGTTCAGAAACCATTGACACTACTCCGACTCAGAAAGGACAGACGGACTGACGGATGGATGAATGGATTCAGTAGAGTGTTGAGCTGTACGAGTCGGTACATGATTGCGGAAAGAAACCAGCGCAAAATATGGAGACACAGAACTACGCTTGACTATCGGTCGATCTATCGATCGGATGGATGGATGGATGGATGGATGGATGGATGGATGGTGGATGGATGGATGGATGGATGGATGGATGGATGGATGGATGGATGGATGGATGGATGGATGGATGGATGGATGGATGGATGGATGGATGGATGCATGGATGGATGGATGGATGGATGGATGGATGGATGGATGGATGGATGGATGGATGGATGGATGGATGGATGGATGGACGGAAGGATGGATGGATGGATGGACGGAAGGATGGATGGGTGGACGGACGGACGGACGGACGGACGGATGGATGGATGGATGGATGGATGGATGGATGGATGGATGGATGGATGGATGGATGGATGGATGGATGGATGGATGGATGGGTGGGTGGGTGGATGGATGGATGGATGGATGGATGGATGGATGGATGGATGGATGGATGGATGGATGGATGGATGGATGGATGGGTGGATGGATGGATAGATGGATTGATGCATGGATGAATGCATGTATGTTTGTATGTACGTATGTATGTATGTAAGGACGGACGGTCGGGCGGGCGGATGGATGGCGGCTGACCGTTTTAAATCGAGCGGTGGTTCAAGCCACATAGCCACCATCACTTGAGAAATTTTTCTATTGTCTTAATTTTAGCCACTAATCAGATAACCTTCCATTGGTTACTTCTACTCGCTTAAAATCTACTTTTCCTTCAGTGTCCTTAAACCAGAATGCTTTGAATAAATCAGCCCCGCTGCTTTCCACTGCAGGGTGAAGCCCTTTGCAGAAAAGCATCAAGTGTTCAGCCGTTTCCTCCTCCTCTCCGCACGCAACGCACAACATGTCCATCTCATGGTACGTCTCTATTAAACAGCGTGCGCTAACAGGACGTACACAGGCAACTTGGAGACAGAGGAAAGTTTCCTGCGTACGTCCTGTTAGCGCACGCTGTTTAATAGAGATGTACCAACTAGCCCGTCAGAAAGTTCTCATGGTACCTGACTCTATATGCTTTAGTCCACAAAACTCCCGTCCAGGCCTCAAACTACAAAGAGCTTCCCCTACAATCATCATAGATATTTTCTTTGGCAACTTCTTGTATAAAGATCCTGTATGTTCCCAGTGCCGATTTAATCATTGGTTTTTAATAATTGGTTTTTTTTGGGGTGGGGGGAAGTAAATGGCGCCGTATATGTCTCATATATCGTTGGACACCTGAACCGCGCCGTAAGGGAGGGGATAAAGGAGGGAGTGAAAGAAGAAAGGAAGAAGAGGTGCCGTAGTGGAGGGCTCCGGAATAATTTCGACCACCTGGGGATCTTTAACGTGCACTGACATCGCACAGCACACGGGCGCCTTAGCGTTTTTCCTCCATAAAAACGCAGCCGCCGCGGTCGGGTTCGAACCCAGGAACTCCGGATCAGTAGTCGAGCGCCCTAACCACTGAGCCACCGCGGCGGGTGTCGATTTCGTCAGCATTCCTGTTTCCCACGGAGCTCTCTCTGTTTCTTTAAAGAGAATTGAACAAATCTACCGCAGTAAAAGTCTAAAATGATGCATTAGTACGCATACTTGCATCATATATCAACCAAAGTAAGACAGTTCAGGTCAAGTAAAAGCATAGAAAGTCAAGGTACACCATACAAAACCAGGACTGATAGTGCTAGCGCACGATAATTCGTGGTTATCGCCAAGCTAAACTGCCCGTAATTTATTCCTTGAGCGTCTACGCACTACCCAAAGGCAGAGTTTCAATTCCTTACAATACCTACAAGAAATTTAGCTCATAAAATCAGACTCCCGATTAGGTGGTCACACATCTCACCGACAGAAATCAACCAAGAGATGTGTCTGTTATTTGGGGAGGAGTTCAACTTTTCGTTTTCTGGCACCTCGTACAAGGCGCAGTGAGAGATGAGTCAGACCAAGGTGGGTAATCTACTGCTTTATTTTCATAGTAAATCTACAAAGGTTGGCTTTGCCCACCCCATTGTGGCGCAGCTTTCGTATACCGCAATTCCAGCGAAAATAGAAAGACACAACTCTACTGAACCCCTCAGAGTATGAATGGAAACATTCGACATTAGGGCCGCCAACAAGTTTTGATTTGACGGTGGAATTTCGCTGAAGCATTTTTTACGCTGCAGCCAGCTCTTTGAAACCTCATTGAGCTGAAATCGGACTTCGTTCCAGAAAGCAACGCTTAGAATTTGGGAATTCAACACACTTAAAATTATAATTTCTATATGTTTTACTATACACTCTGATGTTCTGACAGACTCAGGGCTGATATTAGATATTCGGACTGCTGTACCACGGTTCCCGTTGGGCCGGCGGCCACCCGTGCCGTCCCACCAGTGCCTCTTTGTTAGCACACCATACAGGGTGTTTCGACTAAAACTTTTCACAATTTTTAACAATAGACTTTTTGAGTTAGAAGAGCTATTTTTTTGGCGTAGCATTATCAGTGCTGTAGGAAATCGCGGCGACGGAGAAGACTTGCGCCTCCCCGTGTTTCGTGTTCGCCTCGTGCAGCTCGACTGCAGAATCTACGTCTTCCCCGGGAATAATCTCTCTAATAAGTAGCACTTTAGAGCGGGAATACATAACGGGTTGCACAGACAAAAAATATTTGCTGGGAGCACGACTCGGGCCACCACCCTCTCCTTCACACAGTGCATCTTGCCCTCCCTCACCCCCACCTCATCGTGTCTTCCCTCCCTCGCTCAAGCTCACCATGTCTTTCTTCCCTCACCCTCGTCCTCACGAATTTTCTTCCGCTTATCTTCCCTCACCCTCACCTCACCGAGTGAAATCCTCTTGAGGTCAGGATTCCCATCTCTGCTCATTATTATTCATCTAAGCTTCTTTACAGATCAAAAAGATGCGGTTCCGAGAAACCCGTGCAATCACTAGACGCGCCTTTATTCTTGTTCACACGTTGAGCCGCCGGGGCGGAGTGGAAGCGTCCCCTTCTCGAATTCCAAAGGCTCGATTCCCGGCCTACACCCCATTTTTTTTTCTTTATTCACTGAGTGTGCGTTGAAACTTACGCATATTTAGAAATATTTTTACTAACATATCCTGCGCGGGGTGCGCACAACTACTACAACGCCGACTGCTTTTAGACCAAATGAGCTCTATACTCTGTCGCGTAGAAAGGGCATTTGCTCCCACGGTACGTATCATGATACCACCTTTGTGCATTCTGCCTACGAGCGGGCGCTCATCGGCTCAAGGACACAAAGTTAGCGATAGAACCCCGTCAGAAGGCGTTTTCTCGCGTGCAGGACATAGCTGCTCCGGCCGCCACCTGCCCACTGGCGATCCTGCACGTGATAGCGGAGCTCTCCTGCTCATAGTTCACGAGGTCTTGCGACATCAGCGAAATTGCACGAGTGCAGCCTTGGCCTGAGGATCTCAAGAATAAGATGAGTACGTGTATCAACCTGTTCTCTTCGACGAAGCTGTTGCGTACACGTTAGCATGACGCAAAGGTTTTCATGTAGATTAGCGAAGATGTCATTCTGGGGTATACAAAGCGCGCTTTAATGCTTTGAGCAAGGACAGGGTTAGTCAGTCAACACCGTCACCTGGTGAGGTTATCGTGCATCGTTACGCGGATAAAATATGTATAACTGTTTTGACGTCTCGTTTTAATCATTGCTTTCCTCCTTGCGTCCCGTTGCGTATGAAATTGTCATCAGCTATAAGCAACGCTGTTGCTCTACATGTTGCCATAATTGGAAGCTAACTCTTACAAGAGCGACAGTCCTTTGAATATTGTTCTACGACTTGCATGCCAGGCGAAAGTAGGAGCGCCAGCGCAAACGGTCTCAACGTGCCTCAGAAAACCAACTTGTGCACAAGCCGGTTTAATGCAATTGTGCGAAGGGTCACGGCTCTTGGATACCGTTCTGTTGTAGCTTTAAACAGCTACAAACAGGTGTAAAGGCGCATATGGCGCCAATAGCGCTTCCCTGGCTTCGAAAAGGAACGGCCTGCACTCCCTTGCTCATAATAAGAGGGGAAGCGACTGACCACAGTAACTCAAGAAATAAGACAGCGCTTGTTTATAATACGAGAAGCGTACAGACCAACACCAATCTACAACGTAAGCAAGATGCGGTGGTGGTGCTGTCTCCGGCTAGAGCGACTGGGGTAGAATTTGGGGGTGAAAAGTAGGCTTAGCGCCCTTAAGAGTACAAGAAAGCAAAAGATATCAAATATGTTTTCTGATTTCACATTGCATCTAAGATGGCGTCCCTTCGTGAAGAATAACAATGTTCATTCTATAACAGATTGTGAACGTATGATCCCTCATTTCAAAGGCGACGTATTTTTAAAACACCTACGCATGGGAGCCACTCCTGCCTGTGTGTACAGAATGGGAGCGCTGCCATAGAAATGCATCTAAGCAAAACGTTTATACATATTTCTCATTCCACAGAGTATCCATGGAGGTAACTGTTTAGCAGTTGGTAAGTGCTTTGAAGAAGAGCGTGACAAAGTATAGTACATCCTTTCGAAGCTCTCTTTTTAAACCGCCATGATACATGAGTGTTGTGAAGCTGAACATGCCCCGAAAAGGCTCTCTGTCCACTGGGTGTTTACCAAATGGACAGAGCTAGGCAGCCCGTCCTAGTAAGCTGCCTAGACAACAATAACTGAAAAAGCTGTTCTTAAACGCCATGGCAAACCCACGAATTAAAACCACGCAGTGCAGCAGACGATTCCGCAGACGACACACCGGAAGCCGGTAGCACTGCTGCCATTATATCTTACTTCCCTTACCCTCCCCTCCTTCATGAAGTGCTTTGCTTCAGTCGGGCTCAGCAGATTATCAGCAGGCCTTGGAGGAGCAAGCGCTCTTCTTCACTGTACCTTCGTGCCGGGCTCAGATTGTTTTTGTTCTTCTGGAATAATGGACGGACGGAAGGAGGGAGGGAGGGAGGGAGGGAAGGAAGGAAGGAAGGAAGGAAGGAAGGAAGGAAGGAAGGAAGGAAGGAAGGAAGGAAGGAAGGAAGGAAGGAAGGAAGGAAGGAAGGAAGGAAGGAAGGAAGGAAGGAAGGAAGGAGCGCTCGCTTTGAAATGGGGTGGTGGCAGTTGTCAGTATTTTCTGCTTTGTGCAGAATATCCATCTTCAATCTATAACAGATTGTGAAGGTAAGAAGCCTCATTTCAAAGGCGATGTATGTTAAAAGACCTACGCATGGGGGCACTCCTGCCTCGGTGTACGGAATGGGAGCGCGGCCCATAGAAACATATGTGAGCAAAACATTGATATTTAGTTCTCGTTTCACAGAGTACTGGTAAACATATAATATCGTAGCATTTTACAAAGATAGCTTTGAAATCGCGTAGCATACTCGCCATTTTCTGGCGGACTGCACCGGCTCCGGCGTCCGCCTGCGTCACCTGTGTGTGTAATAACGGGGTTATTCGTCTCCTACAGTGCGCGGTTCGTTTTTCGTGCTGTTTGAGGACAGTCTTTAATGTAAACTTTCTTATTGTTTGAATGGAAGTATTTAGGATGGAATGATGGATGCGCGATAGAATTGACGATCTACATGAGAAGTTTGAGCAATTCAAGGAAACACCCAGCGGAGTGCCGGCTTTTGACGATACGTCTAGCTTCACAACACACATTTATCTTGGCATTTTACCAAGATAGCATCTAAATGACACAACATATTTTTTCACGCTCTTCAAACTGCTCGCCAACTGTAAACGAAAGGCCGGCACCATGGGCACTCTGTGAAACGAGAAATATATTTGTGTTTTGCGTACATGTATTTCTATGATCTGCGTTCCCGCTCCGTATCTCCAGGGAGGGGGGGGGGGGGGTAACTGCCATGCGTAGGTGTTTTAGAAGTACATCGCCTTTGAAATGAGGCTTCATACATTCAGAATCTGTTTCAGGATGAGCATGGTTATTCTTCACGAAGAGACCACATCGCGAATGTCGCATCGCGAAAGAAACTCGCGTGAAAATGTCGACGCTTTCTGAACGGAGTCTATTTAAGTTATTATGAAGCACTGAAAATATTCGTACTCATTTTAAATGATTGCCTCAGCTCCGTTGTATCCTATTCAATGGTATCGTAGCCTGGATCACTGAACAAAGGCTGCATGTTGTGGAAGGCTCTTAAAAACATGAAGCTAACTTATGCCCTGAGGCATACCGTAGACAAAAAGACAAGGTTGGAGTCCAGAATATCCGTACTTGCTTCACATAGCTTGAGGTACTCATAAGGCGGCGCAGTTTGAGTAGCATGCGCTATTCTTCGGCTACTGCATGTATACTTATCAATTTTTATAAGTGTTGCTAACGCCAGTTCGTGGATTCGTATTAAGCGCACCATGCAGCTGCGATAATCATCACCATTTATAGCAACAACGGGACAAGTTTCAGCCCAGCAGTTATTGATAAAGGTGACTACGAGGGCGAGCTATTTTCCTGGAAGACCACCAGAAGCTGCTATTAAGGTTAGGAAATACTGCGTACACACTTGTGGCTTATTGATAGCTAAGAGAAACGTCCATTTTGAGCAGGAAGAGGACAACAGACGCGCTTCCCGACATGTCTTCGCGAAGAATCTCAAAAAGTTATTACCGATTTTTATTATCTGAGCGTGTGCGTATGCGCCTTTCTGCGCAGAGAGGCAGCGCACCCACAGTTTCGTGGCCCCCAACGTGGAGAATAACCCGTTTGAGGACAGTGTCGAGTTGCTTGTTCACACTATGGCAGCCAACAACAGGCAGGTTGCCACCGACGAACCACAGCTGCCGCCATCGAACTTCACCGACCCCTGGTGAGCGATTGACTGCCACTGACAGCTCGCCGGTCGCGATCGTCCATTGGCGGTCGATACGAAATCTGAGCTTACACTCGGTCGCAATATTAATGGACAAAGTTGTCCCTACGCGAAAAGGTCTCACGAAGGGCTAGGTGGAAATGAAGCTAACCGCAAAATGTTTAATTTCTTGCCGCAGGTAAAGTTAAAAATTCTCGTGGCGATGAATACGACGACTATTTAGATAAATTTGCTTTCACAGACACAGCTCAGTATTCGGTCAGGTGACGCTAGTTTTAGGCTATCAAACTGCATGAACAACTGGTACCACGTGCAAAAGATTGTGGTTCTCTACCGGAAATGTTAAACAGTGAATCTTTGGACGGAAACCCAAAACTGCTGCGTTAAGCGATGATGTTGCAGTGACTTGAATCTAGATTTTCACAAGAAGCAAAGTCGAAGACGCCATTATTTTTAATAAAGCCATGGGCGGCTTCATAAGGAGCAGAGCAAAATCGACCGCGCGGCCGACAGCGTGGCGACGATAGTGCTCGAACTCTTCAGCCTTGATGGATCCTTCGTTCCAACGCGTGGGAGCCAAGGCCCTTCTTTGGCGCTGGAGTGTTGAAACGATGTCATCAGTTTTTTGGTTTCACTCTCGCTCCCTCGAGTCCCATTCATTCGTACAAAACTCCACTTGCCTTTGCCGAAGAGCACAGAAAGCGGCGTGCATAAGGCAATGGGATATCTCTCTAGCTTCAGTGCAAAAACTTATTAAATGCCACAATTTATTAACGGATGGATTGTCAGAGATTCCCTTTTAGGCGGCTGCCCCCAGGATCCCACATTTCGGGAGTGAAGGCGGGAGTATATTGGCCTATCCCAAATATGAGCCAGGCTCCTATATTTCGAGGGAAGACACCTGAGCTGGTCAGTTTGCTGAAGGCAATATTAGTAAGCGCATCCACGTAAACCCGTCAATGAGGCCACAATATGTGGTGTTCGTTAAGGGCCTGATCACATGAATTTGTTGAAAGCGGTGCTGGAACGCTCGTAATGATGAACTCGCCTAGCATCATGCATGTTCTCGCAAGGGATGGAGACTGTTTATAGCGAAACATTTTCGCGCTGGTAGCGTATTGCTGTCTGTCATTGCAAAGCATCTGGTAATGGCTGTTAAATTTGCATCCAAAAGCAGAAAATAAAACTTATGGCACCGTTCTCTCAGACCACGAGTTTTAGCTGTGTGTCATGGATAACCTGCCTGAGGTAACACACGTTTAGGGGAATCCCCAAGGAGGGATTTGTAATAAGGAAGTAATTACTCATTAGCATCCACCCCAGCGCAGTCATACGGCTGCAAAGGAAAGCTATACAGCTTCCACCGATGCTCCGTAGTTGGAGAAAAATACTTCTAGGTTCGGAGTCCGAAACCGGTTCCACCACTTCACCGGCGCTGTCGCTCTTCCCAGTGAGCTAACCCGGACAGCTAGCATGTTGTAGGGAGAGAGCGAGTTGATCAGTAACTCAAGGTGGGAACAGTAGGGGCAAATGTTTAGGTGAAGCCTCCAAAGTGGAATACATTTATAATAAACGATTAATTAATCACTAATCAATCCATAAATAGCCTACTAAGTTCTGAAGCATTCTAATCTGCCTTGGGGATTCCCCTAAGCATTTGATCACCACAGTTCCCACTTCAAGTTATTGATCTACTGGCTCTCTCTCTACCATACACTAGCCGTCTCGGTTAGCTCTGTTGGTAGAACCACTGTTCCGATTAGGTGGTGTCCGGGTTAGAGCCCCGGTCCAGTACATTTTTCTTTAGTTACGAAGTTTCTGTGGAACTCGTATGGCTACGCTTCAGTGGATGCCAGTGAGTAATTACTCCTTTATTAAATTCTACCGCCGTACCAATGCAAAGGTAATGGCTGACACATAAATTCTTTTAACTTTTTTTATCGTTTCTAATGATTTGTTACCTTTAACGAGTGCTATTTTCGAATTCACAGTGCTTTCAAATACTAATTTTAATAACTTACATCCCGTGACACGCTTGACTATTATGCTCTCTCCTAAGGTACCTTTCTCGCTTCTAACTCACCGATCCTCTGATGCGCTCTTTTTTTTTTGCCGAGAACTACCGCAGACAAACGCAGGCTGCCTTTTTTGTCGGAAAAGTCTCAGCAATGAGGATCATGTTGACAATAATAGCTCGACTAATACTACTTCCTCTACGCTCCTGTGAAGTGCCGTCTTCACAGCGCATCCCAAAACTCTGGACCACTGTCTAGTGGCCACTCGTATAGTTCAGTGAAATCGATATATGGTGGAATAGCAGATCTATGCGCAAGTAATAGTTCACGTATTATTGCAGCACATCATCATCCGGTCCGATCAATGTTCAGCCACATTTCAGCGGCACTAGGAATTCCACCTTGCCTGTGGACCTTGCTCATCGCGGTGCCTCTGCGCCGCTAGCCACCGCGTCTGACGGCGGCATCTATGAAATGGCCCGGAAAAAGAGGCGGTGTCACCGGTAGGCTTCGCCTCCATAGGGGGAGCAGAGGCTGTACTGTGACGTGCTTCCGGGAGAGGTCATGTTCCAGGCACTGCATGAGAACAACATACTCGGACGGAAATTGACGTCAACGCCTCCTTGTTCCCCCGAGGAGGCAACAGGGGGAGGGGGGGTTGAAAACCGCACGCCTGAATGGAAGCCGTCAAACGACACCAGACATCACTGTTTCCAATTAAAAACACGTAACTCTGCCAATGCCACAACCTCTGCTTTTATGAACTTTTTGATTTGTGCTTTTTTCATTCTCAGTCTTTTCTGTGTGTGAATTGAAACAACTGTTGTAAATAAAGGTGTCAATTCTAAAAAGTTATTTTTTGTGAAGTTTCTAGCGTTTGGCTAGTATGACTTGTATTACGTTAGGTACTATTAGCTTCACATTGAAAATTTAGAGATTGAAGTTCACCTAACATGGAGGAGATGGTTGTCTTCGTAATTTTAAATGCGTCTCTTTTGATTAGAACTTCCGTAGTTTGGCCACATTTTGCGTTCCTCCAAAAGGCGCAGCATAAGTTACAAAGGAACACGAGCCGGCCAGAAGCTGAATAAAGAAATGTAGGCTGCTTTGAAAAGCCAGAAGCTGAAAAAATGAAAGTAAGCTTTTACAATGCACTTACACTTTGCTAACATAGAAACTTGCTGATCAGGGTGGGCAGAGTGAAAATACGTACGGCCCATTGTCGCATGTGTTCTTGCCCTATTAATGTGCTGAGAGGAAAGACTTAAAACTTTGAATATGAGCAGATAAATCGAATGCCGCCTGAATCATTTACCTCTCTTGCACACTGGAATTGTCATCACAAAGCTTGCCCCGCTGTCTGCACAGGTTGTTATGCTAACCTGTAGTCTGCCAGGTACACTGATCTACTAACTAGCTCACACACTTTCTGGGTGCCAAAGAGCTTCTCTTTCTAGTGTAAAAATCACTGTTGAGGCTCGGCAACTCACATCCTGGCTTGGATTGCTCATTGCGCTAAATAAAATAACCTGCTTAAGATTATAACAACAGAATCACTTGCTTATATTATAACCTCACATATGCCTGCCCGCAGCCCGCAATGCTAGGTTAGTACTTTTTATACAGTGTACACCGCAGAAGAAAAGAAAAATGCAACACTCCTGATTCAGGCATGCGCAGCGGGCAAGAACAGAACTATGCGCCGGTGCAAAGCGGGAAATCTGCTAATGCAAGCAGCAACAGACATTTCCTTCAAGTTAAGGAATGGATTCAAATTAACTGTGGTCTTCGCCTTGACAGAACAATGGTTTCATTGATACTACAGGAATCTCAGAAACAAGGCAACGTCGGTATTGCAGAACCAACCACCATGCAACAATGCATAGCACATTTCAAAGAGCTGGAATAAGCATTGCTATTGTAGCTTTTAATCTGTGCAGGAATGATACTGTCGTGACCACACAAATTTGAGAGGATAAGTGGGCTAGGAAACCTAGCCGATCACTGAGGAAGGTGCAAATATGTGTCTATATGTCAACAAACAAATTTTTCTTAGTGTAAAATGTAAGGAGGATTAAGGAAATCTGAGAAGCCTTCTACATTGTCGATACACCGCTGATCGTACTCGCTAGCCGTTACTAAGCTGACAAGTAATCATGTCCGTAGCAAGCAGTCACAGGCTAATGAAGGTAGCAGGGTGCATGTGCATTCATTACATCTCTTTCTCAAGGCTTCGAAATTGTGTTGTTAAACTTGTGCGGCTGTCTCAGGGAGTGCTGCTGAATAACCGCTTAACACCAGTAAAGCAGAGTTCACGAGCTGCCCTGCAACAATAGCGTTGTGCCCACATCCAGTTTCGTTCCGCTGATCTTCTGATCGAAAGGGACCGTGAGAAAAATCAACAACAAACAGTGTCACGGTTCATGAGGCGCTTCAAGATCACCGAATTTTTCTGATTACAATAGAAACCAAGACCCCACTTTAACATCACATTCCCAAAAATTTGTCAAAGCGAAAAGAGAAAAAAAGCGACGGGAAAGATTTTCTTAATATATATATATATATATATATATATATATATATATATATATATATACAGTGTTGTGCGTTTTTATCGTGAACACTTTAAAAAATTTCCCCGCCTCAACTGCTGGCTCATTTGCCGTGAAACTGCACACAGAGCTTGCGTATTATGGTAACTTTTGTATCGTAGCAAGTTTGACAGTGGTACTTACTTAGCTGAGCCGTGCATGATTGGAAAACATAATAGTCTACGTAGAGATCGGCAACCAAAACCCGCAGACGACGCTTTTTCGCTGAAGGGCGGCAGTTGCGCCATCTGTTTTCGGCAGTGGAAAGCGCCGCGACAAGCCCCCTCCAAGACGAGCGTTGCAAACAATATTAGGTAGAGCCTCTTTAAATCTGTTATTCTGATTTTTTTTCCGCTCAATTAGCCGGAAATGTTGCAAGCGCTTCAGCTGAAGCCGACAAAACGGCCGAAATGGCATATTCAAAGGGCCGCGCTTCTCGAAACGCTCGCCTCGGCGGCCCTTGCCGTTACGCTCTCGACTGCCAAAAACAGATGGCGCCACAGCCGCAGCTCAGCGAAAAAAACGTCGTCTGAGGAGTTTGGTTCGTTGACCCGCCGCGGTGGCTCAGTGGTTAGGGTGCTCGACTACTGAACCGGAGTTCCCGGGTTCGAACCCAACCGCGGCGGCTGCGTTTTTATGGAGGAAAAACGCTAAGGCACCCGTGTGCTGTGCGATGTCAGTGCACGTAAAGATCCCCAGGTGGTCGAAATTATTCCGGAGTCATCCACTACGGCACCTCTTTCTTCCTTTCTTCTTTCACTCCCTCCTTTATCCCTTCCCTTACGGCGCGGTTCAGGTGTCCAACACTATATGAGACAGATACTGCGCCATTTCCTTTCCCCCAAAAACCAATTATTATTATTATTATTATTGTTATTATTATTATTATTATTGGTTCGCCGATCTCTACGTAGACGATTGCGTTTCCGCATCATGCATGGCTCAACTAAGTAAGTACCGTTGTCAAACTTGCTACGATACAAAAGTTACCATAATACGCAAGCTCTGTGTGCAGTTTCACGGCAAATGAGCCAGCGGTTGAGCCGGGGAAACTTTTTAATGTCTTCACGATAAAAACGCACAACACTGTATATATATATATATATATATATATATATATATATATATATATATATATATATATATATATATATATATATAATCAAGACTCGTTATGCCCAACTTGTTCTGTGGACAGTTTTTACCCCATAAGCTGATGCCACAGTGATTTTTTTTGATAACATAGAGTGGTATGCCCATACAAAAGTAGACTCATGAGTTAACACATATTAGAGATTCTACACTGTGAACTAGCCGTGATTTAATTGCGGCAATGATTCTTGTTTGTAATCGCGTAATACCATGTTGTCACAACCTAAACCGAAATGGCTAGATGAAGTGTTCAGTCACCCATTCATCGCGCAAATATTTATTGCAGACAAATATCTGCACAGCGGGCAGGAAATAAAAAGAAATGACGCCCAGAAGATACATCTGCACTGCACACCCATGTTTGCACACAAGTCACAGAGTGCCGACGGCCACTCGTAACCCGAGCACACTTAATCACAAAATGTATTGAATGGAGCACCAAGACGCCAAAGGATGGCTGCGTTGCTTTTGTCGCCGCCGAAAACAGTCCGACGGCTGTGCAGCCAAGGTCGTGTCACGTTGCACACACGGCAGTACTCGAGCACAGTGCCCGCACGAATCGCGATCAAAATGGTAATGAATATGTAGCAGAAATAACGTCGTGTGGTCGCGATCACTGCAACCATCGCAACGAATGCGTCTCGCTGCGCAACGTCACGATCATTTCAGCATTCGCAAAGCACGGCGTCTGTCGTGAGCTTTCGCAGGGGAACATTTCGCTCCCTTGACGTAAAAGCACTAGCTCCGAGGATCGTAGTCACGTTCACTACGCGGACACTTGTACTTTGCTATGCAGCTCATGCAAGCACAAGAAATTCACCATGAGCAGCTGTTACTCGCCGCTGTCCGTGATGATCCTCGCAGGAATTAGGAACGCTTGCAACAACCACAAACAGCTACATATAAACACTTCGCGACACCGCCAACGCGTAGGTCTTGCGTCGGTTTGAAGAGGCGCTCTGTCAACTCCATCAGCGTAGATGATTACAGACTTCAGCTAGGGGAACTGTCGCTCGCCACTGTTCCACGCGGTGAAGTTCGCAGTCTCTCTAAACGTTCATAATATCAAGATGTGGCCAATATAATACGCTTCGCGACATCGCTGCCACTGCCCAGACCTCGCTCGCCAGTTCAGTCGACGGACGGCCATCTTGAACCGGCACGGCAGAAGCGAGGCGGAGGGGCTGGAGACGTCACTGACGTCACGGAAAAAGCCGCCAATAGCTGCAATCCGGTTGCCGGCCGGACCCGCTCGCTTCTCCAAAAGTTGAAGTTGACCAACTTTCCATCCGTTCGCCGGACGAGGCGGATTCGCCAGGCCCGCTCGCCAAGCCGGCTTGGCTGAAGCCCTAACGCGGCCACCGGGCTAAGGGCGGCTGCGAGAAGGGTCGGGCAGCCGAGGCGGCCTTTGAGATTCTTAGGCGAAGCCATGGTTGCTAATCGTCGGAATCGGAGAAGTCCATCTGGGCTCTATCCTCTTCCGTTTTTTCGCCTCTTTCTTTGGAGCAGCGGTAACTCTCGACGAGGGCCTGATGTTCGACGAGGAGCGCTGACGCTTCGGTTCGTCGGCCTCTTGCCCCTTCTGGGATTCGCACACGCTGGTCTCTCGTGGGCCCGGGCGTTGTGTCTTTGGGACACTAGGCCACCCTTAGCAGGAAGCCGGTGAGGGTGGGGAGAGGGCAAAGAGGGGCTTCAGGAGACAGGTGGGCCCTCGCGGTCGCGCTTTGAGGCCAGGAGCACGCGAGCCCTGGCGACCTCACAGGCCCAGGCCACCATCCGTCGCCAAAGAACATGCTCGACCTTGCTGAGTGATTTATAAGGAGTGAAATAGTCGAGAAACTGGGTAGTGTAGAGTAATTTTGTGGTATGTCTTCATGTGTACTCTGGCACTGCGCAGAACGAGGAGAGGCCGTCCACCGCCCGGTCGACGGGTCCACGGGCTTAATGCGAGTGGCCGAATTCCCAGCATGTCCGCAGTGCGCAGGGACCCAGATGAGTATAATGAGCCGCTTATGTGCTACAGCACTGTTCAGGACACGATGTGCTGCTCTGTGATCCCGCTGTTTTGAAAATTGGGAGGCGCGACAAACTTCTCCTTTTCAGCAACAAGTGGGCCTTTTGCTCCCGAACAGACACCAATACAGCCACAATGAGCATTCGAATAATTCTTACTGACTGCGAAACTTGAATGCAGTCGTCCTCAGTGTCGCTTTATTAAACGCGCACATTATACGTGGCCACTAGGGGCATAAGAAAATCAGTATTTTAGAATACGACTGGCAAGCGAATAGTCGGCTTCGAACATCGAGTAGAATATTGAAAAATGAAGCCCAGATGCAGTTATTAGAAAGCATCTTTAGCTTCACATGATGGAACATTTATTTTGAAATAAAGCAGTAAATACTAGACGAAAAAAATTGCTTTTGGCGAGTAAGCTTTCAAGCTGAAGCACAATTCTTGCTTTTGAGATTTATGTGATTGTCATTTTATAATGGGAATAGGCTCTAACAGAGGGCAATAAATATTTCTTTTTCGACAACGATAATTTTATTTATAAATATTGCATGAAATCCTAACTTCTTTCAAAAAAGACCTTAAGATTTGAAACTCGCGCATGTGGAGATATCGTGCAGGTTAGAAAATATTACACTGAAGAAGTTCTAAGCCTACAGGACGCTGCACGAAGCAGCAGTGTTGCTGTGTGGACTCCGGTGATACTCGCCTCTCTCGACCGCGAGAAAAAGATTGCTGTGAATGTACTCGTGGGTAATCATTTGACAGGAATATTCCTGCCTTTTTGAGTGATTGGAGTACATAGGATACAGAGTTTTAGAAACGAATACGAATATTCGGTTTATATTATACGATTAATGTCCAAAACCCTCTAATAATCCTGCACAGCTAATGACCTGGTATTATGTATACTACGTGCGTAGCCGCCTAGGGGGGGGGGGGGGGGGGGGGGCGGGGGGGTATCCAGTTACGCCGGAAGACAGAGAAGATAGAGAGGAAGATGTTGTGCAAAGCGAAAATAGCCCCCAGAGAAATCATGGGCTTTTTTCAACTCCTGGCGAAAAACGCGCATCTGTTGGCCAACCTCTACTGCCTATTTAGGTTGGCTTAGATGCTAGATGTTCTGCGTTTTCCGGGTGAGCTGAAAGAATCAGGTGAAGAGGAAAGAATAGTAGACGAAGATAAATTCGAGAAATCCATTTGCTTCTATCGGGGCTCCCGTAATTCAAGCACTAAAGGAGAGAGATTAAGGTATCTTACTGCATGATTTACAGTATGTTGAACCATGTGCAGCAGGAATTACCTTCTAAGATTTCATCGGCACTTTTCTGCGTCCGCGGAGAGTTTTTTCCACTAAGCTGTGAGCGGCAGTGAAGAAAAAGACCCTGTTGAAGCGCGCGCCCCGCATGCAACGCTAGCGCAGGTCGCTGGAACATTCGGTGGAATCTCCGCTTCGGCAAGGTAAATTCAACTTTAAACCGCACGGCCCCTTGAAGGTGACCGTATCTGCTGCAGATCTTTCCTATTGGAGGGCCTGCTCCGTTTGGTGGCACCTAGTCCTGAAGGCGCTGGGCAACCGGTCGACTGTGGCGGCACTCTGTAGCAAACCGCCTTTGGAGCAACAGACTCTTTGACGTCTTCACCCGGTGCTCGGAGGTGAGAACCAGTTTTCAGTCGCACCGGCATAGTACTGGTGTTTATGCCTGCCCGCGAGAATACTTCAAAGAATGTCTGCTCAAGGCTAGTCTTTCAGAGCATCAGACATGAAGTGAAAGGTCACATTGTCGAGATGACTTGGTTTAGTGGTTACGTCATCGATCTTATCCATGCTGGGGCACAGAAATGTGAAATGCTCTGTCGTCCAAGAATTTCATTAAACTGTGTTTTGGAACCATTGTTGCGCCTGCAGACTCTTGCATAATACGTCGTGATGACTCACTAAAACGAAATAAACCGAACTGTTTCTATTTGATATGTATGAGTGGCAATAAGGTGACAATGAACTTTATCTGGGGGCTCCACCTGAATTGCATAAAACCTGAAGACATTATACATTTGCTCACTTCTGCTCCCATGTGGCCCGCGTGCTTATATGGCCCCTTTTAAGGCTACCATGAGCAGTCAGCTTGAGACGGAAATGTCATTGCACTTGATGACAGTAGTTTGTGACGAGTGTTATCGGGCGTCGTTTTAATGGAAATAGAGCGATTCAAATATCGTTCAGGATCGCACCTAGTGCTTTAGTGCTTGTCTTTTTATCGGCCCCGTTAAGACGCGGTAAACACTGAAGAAAACCTAATACCTTGTGAAAATGTGTTGTGGCTGTTTTCAGAGGCACTTGCTGACAGTGCACACTTCTAGCTGCAAAACTCGGCGGATGTTAAAGAACCCCAGGTGGTCGAAATTTCTGGAGTACTTCACTACGGCGTCGCTCATAGCCTGAGTCGCTTTGGAAAGTTAAACCGCCCTAAACCAAATCTAACTTCTAACATTAAAACAACATCTCACTGAATTGCTCCTTCGTGCTTGGTCAGCAAGATGGCACGGGAAACCGCCTCATTTTTGCAGTTTACTGTGGAATTGAAGCATTTATGACTAGCAGAACGTCAAGCTCAGTATAAGTTTCCGTTGAGTATATTGTCGTTAACAACCGAAGTTAAGAAATACCACAAACGTTATTGGTCGGCATCAAGGGTATTCCTTGTCAAGAAGGGTATTCCTTGTGATCAGCTGGTGTAAACTGAGAAAAAAGCGCTAAAAACAAGCACATTGCTCAACTACACAGTCGCTGCTTGAAATAATGAGGGTCCTGTGTGCATACCTTTCCTTTTGATGTTGCAGTAAATGTTGTTTCTTGCCACCCATAAGAAATACAGGATAGCGCTTAAGTCTGCTTAAGAGCTGAAATGCGAAAACCTTTGGATGTCCTGTCCTTCTCCCTCAAATTTTCGTTATTTTCTTGTTATTCTATAACTTTTCTTTCTGTTTTTGTTTATTTTCGTTTTGTTTTCTACTTTCTGGTTTTATTTGTTTCAGTTTTCTTTTTATTTTATACTTTTTATTTTACTGCGTATATATTTCTTATCAACTGTTTCTTTATCAACTTTTACACTCTATTTTATTTACCATACAACTTATGATTAATAGATCGTGAGTACAACTTTCGTCCAGAAACTTCCTTTTACAACTCCATCCTCACCACTCATCAGCAAAGAAAGGCTTCCGCCTTAAATTGCTTTTCGCTCTTGTGGCGCACGTGCGTAAACAAAAACGAATGACGTGGAAGAAATGGGCGGCTTAAGTGTACTCAATGTTCTTTAAAGTGATAAACAAATTTGAACAACGAATACGGTACTCCGTAATGCAAAAATTTGAGCGCAGCTTTATTTTGCAATTATAGACACAGAAAAGTTAGACAACGCTCAAGTTACTCTTGGGATTACAATGCGCACCCATTGCTGCTTTGTCGCACAAGACCTCTAAATTATCGCACTAAACAAAAGCTCCTGACTTACATAGAGCCGCGCGGTGCGACCTTTGCCCGGTGGCGGCATTCTCTCTCGCGTTTTCTGCCCTTTGAGAACGCGTTACGCCGTGTGTGTCTCATTGTTTCAACGCGCTAGGCTACTGCGTCGAAGTACCCGGTTTCGAACCCGGCCTCCGCTAGAGATCCTCCTGTGGTGGAAATTATTTCGGTGTCCTCCACTCAGGGCCGGATTAAGAAAAATAGCGGCCCTGGGCTAATACGCATGCAGGCTCCCTTTCAATATACTAAATTTCCCGCCTCCCCTCCCCTGTCGCCTGCTACGCTACTGGAATTCTGCCATGTTTCATTTTAATTCCACAAGTGAACGACATGGAACGAAGTGCGATACGCGGGATTATTATAATTGTTATTATTATTTAAAAAACTTGCTTGAAACGTGTGCTGTTGTAAACACTAACACATATGTTCTCTTTGTGAATTATTTGTACTGTTTTTTTCAGCAAAAGCTAGGCTTTAAGGCAAAGTTTAGTGCAGTCAAGACGAACAAGAACGTAGAAAAGACAACTCAGCTCAGATGTCGATCTTTCTGAATCTAGGCTTTGTTTGCATCACTAAGCTTAATCCCGTGAGGAGACGCATGGTTGTATTAAAATTCAAGCATCAGACTGCAGTAATCGTTATACACGTTACTCTTTAAATATGCAATAGATATATACAACCACTTAAGGCATTACAAACACCAAAAAAATGCACTAGAATAGAGGTGAAAATAACCGATGTAATTAGAAAACATTATTTGAAATTATGTTCGTTAAAGGTAAGACAAGCAAGGACGACACCAAATAAACGTGGCACTATCAAATACTAAAAAAACACAGTTTTTTAAAAGCATGATAAATGTCACAAGAAGAAAAAACGAGACGAACGACAAAGATTTGTATATGTTGAATCACACTCCTCAGCGTTTCATTGGCAACGTGGAGAGGTGGGAGGCAAACACAACGTACTTATTGGAACTATTCATGTATACCGCAAAGAGTCCTCTTTTAAAATGGCATCTTTCGTGCCTTCGCTTTGGTGAAATCAGATACAGTCTATTCGAAGGACAGATCGCGGAGGAGGTCACTTTCTGTGGACATGATAGCAAGCTCGTTAACCTTGTCGTCAAAGGGGCTCGAACAAAGGCGATTTTTCATCAGCGAAAACTTGTAAAACGATCGTTCGGTCTCTCCGTTTGCCACGGGTGTCCATAAAGGGGAAGCTGAAGCACTTTTCGAAAAAAAATAAGTTCTCTACGTCATTTTGTAGCTTTTATTCCGCTGAAACAGAATATCTCATTCAAAAAGAGCGGAAATAAATGCAAAAAATTGTTCTAAGAATAAAACGCGCCCCATCGCCTCAGGGCGCCGAGCGAACGCCGCTCTTGCCCGCGATTGGTCGGGACAGTCTTGACGTCATCCACGGGGATCTCCGACCGGCACCGACGGCGTTGCTGCGTAGCGCGTTGCTTCAGCGGGCTTTTAATGACTACGTTTTAGAAATTATGGATAATTCAAGCAGTGTTGAACAGTTTTGACTTTCACCATGCATGTTCGAGCCAGCAGCAGCTTCAGAAAACGGCGGAACCAACTATCGACGCCGCGGAGTGCGCCGGCAGCGAGTCAAGTCGCGACATTTTCACGTGTTGGAAATCTCGACTGGATGGATGGGTGGATGACAGCTTTTATTTCCACCGGAAATGGAGACCCCTTGCTACTCACCGCCCCCGGCACGCAGGCGTGGAGGGCGGGGGCCGGAGCCTCCGTGACTAATGCCTAACAAAGAGATTTTGTCTCTTCGCGGCATCAGCCGCCAGGCGGATTGGCTTGTTTCAGCCGAGCGGGTTCTTCGCTGCGCAGCAGGGCTTCCCAGCTTTCTCTGCTATCAATATCTTCGTCGACTCCGGTGTAGTCAGCGCATTCCCATATTCTTTGTTTCCGGGTAACTGTGGAAACGCCGGACTGTCGGAATCTGGACGAGAGCGCGCAAACCTATTCCGAAATCGTTGAGAACTACAGACTAAACAGAGAGCTGGTGCCACCGCCTGATAAGAAGCTAATAATAGAGAAGCTACCGCATGGCGGCGCCTGCAAGCCGGAAATTTCGTTGCTCTCAGTGCTGCTCATCAAAACTAGTGTGCTGCGAGATATAGTTGCTGCTGTTGTGTATCGAAATAACGAGCAGAATTACTTGTGGCAGATATATGCGTACCGCTTATCGACAACTTTGCCGTTCTTACTCAAGGACATATTTGTATGAATTCTGACGCCATTGTCGATCGTCAGCCATGACCAAGCGCTCATGAATGAAAATGTTTGCTTTGCTCAGGTATACTAGGCTTATATAATCGGTTTTTTGTTCAGTTAGGTGCAGCTGCATGTGCTGCGCGCTGATGAAAGATTAAGAGAATTGCTTGTGCTGCCATGAAGCGCAAGCAATCAGGAAAAAGCAAAAAGGCACACAGTGCGTAACGCGCTCAAAAAAGTTCAAGACTGTGTGCCTCAGCAAAGCATTGCTGGAAGTGGCCTTAGCTCAGCGTCGATGTGAACCAGCTGGAAAAGGCAAAGAGCTTACAAACAGCTAAGAAAGTAATATAACGAAAAGAGAGATATTGCAGCACATATTTTTGTGCAGGCAGTTTCGGCATGCTGCGTACCACCAGATTGTCTGGGTTAACGTGAAAGAGGCTGGGGGAGAACAACCGACGGATTCTACCAAGCTGTGTGCTGAGCGCTGTTCTAAAGGAGAACCATACCAAAACTGGTTTATATACAGGCTTCAAGCATTACACGGAACGCTGGAACGAGAGAAAGCAAACGGCACTGGCAGAAGGTTGCGTTGATCTGTCGTTCGCCAAAGCGCGGGCCGCAGCGGAGCAAGCGCAGCCGGACGGCCGGCCGACTCTCCGTGAATGGCGTCACTTCCGCCAGTTCTGCGTCAATGCCGTCCCCCCACCCGGCGCTTTCGGAAGCGACGAGGGCGTGCGGCGGCGGGTTTTTAAGAAGCGATTGCAGCTCTGTTTCTGGATAGAATCGGAAAAAAAAATTACACACATGATTTTCAAGGGCCTTTCTTCCCAACCACAGCGTTTCATGCGATTTTGAAAACTGTTTCAGCTTCCCTTTAAGTACATTCGCAAAGCAACAGAAAGGTTGGAAACACATCATTAAGCTTTTCTTTTATGCAGCAACTTCATTATTCACAGGGGACCATTGTCCTGTCACACAGAGTTGTGCAGAAAGTTCGCAAACTGAACGATTTGAGCGGAAAAATGCTGGCTCCAAATCATTTTTCTAGGGTTTACACATACTTCACAGCCTCTTGTGCCAGAGAGGCCTGGCTCCCAACTTCTCTCTGCAATTTTAAGAACCCAACCTTTCGCAGAGTTCAGTGTAAGCAGCCTTTCGCACTCGCAAAGCGGAGCCTAGACTGTCAAGTACAACATTGTAGGTCTCCGCGATGAATTTTTTCTACCTTCTGCGCACTATGCCTTATTCCGTCCGGGTGCTTACTCCAAAACGATGCGTTTGCCTCATCCTGATAACATAGATTGGTACTTAGCGTGCGTTCTCTCTCTTCGAAGGTATCAAAGAGAGGTCGCAGAGAATTATCAAAGCGTTCTAGAGAGCTCAGCAGGTCAACAGCAGTTGAAGTGTATAGGCCTAGTTTCTGAAGTGCTACGCTCGTTTTGTCAAAGCGCTCCAAGATTTCACTCCAGAATTTCGCCGTAAATGACGTCTCTAGTTTGGTCATTTTCTTGGAGAGTGATTGCGCTTCGTTCCTAGTGTCATCGTTTCTTCATGCTTCTTTGATATAGCTTCAAGGCAACACAAGACTGAATTGAAATGTTTCACAGTGGCCTTACATGATTCAGCGTGTCTTGACCACCTGGTCTCAGAGAGACTTTTCATAACAAGCTGCTGGCCAGTTCCGCGCATGCTGTCCAAATAAGACCTCCATCGCTTAGGTGAGGCAACAAAGAACACATACAGTCTCTGAATTACAGTGAAAAATTTGACTGACTCAAGGCAACTCTTAAAGCTACACGCGCCAACTAAGTTCAGTGCATAACCAGCACACGGAACGTAGACTGCCAATTCGTTCGGGTGTTTGATTTGAGCTTGCAGTTCTTTGTATTTTACTGACATATTAATCGCATTATCGCATTACTCGCTTGGCCCCTAGAATCATCCTTTCAGATGCCATTGGTCGTCAAGTGGGACATCACGGTATCGAAATGATACAAGCCGGTATGCGATTCGATTGGAACCAATCCGAGAAAGAGCTCGTACACTTTCCCATTTAATTATCGTAAAATAACTGACCGCTGAACAAGGTGACAAAAGTCTGCAGTGGAATCAACAATTAAAGATAAGTGTTTTGCGCGTTTCACTTCGTCAACGAGACGTCCCTGACAGCCTTTGCCATATCCTCGATAAATTCATCACAAATGGTTATTGACAGATACGATGGGTGACCTTTTTGGTTGTTGCCATAGCTTTTGATGTGCTCCTCTAGAAAGGTATCAAACTTGGCAATGGCCTCAAGCACTCCCATATAATTGTGCCATTTCTCGGTGAACAAAAAAATCTCCTCACTGCCAATAAATGCTAGGTTGCGCTCAGCTACAATCTTAACTATGACTACGCGCTTTAACACCTCTGTACAGTAAGTGGTCTCAGTGGACAAGATGCTTACCTAGCTCCTTCTCAATTGTGCTGCTCGATTTAGAGCGGGCGAGCTACGCTGCCATGCAGTTCCGGTGCTCGACGCTATTTTCATATGCGCAAACCTTTCCTTCTGCTCTTTTCCAATCAGAAAAGGCTGTGCGTAGTGAAAGCACTGTGGTTGCTTGAAATCGAAAATAGTGTACACATGAAGCAGTAAACTTAACATTTGGACTCCGAGTGTCGCTCATACGTCTTCCCATTTCCAGCCTTTCGCACGAAAAGATGAGGTGACATACAGGGTTTCTGAATTTTGTATCGCCTTTCAGAAGACGGAAAATTTTCTGCCCCATTTTGAAAATACAATGGCCCTTTCTCAAGGCATACACTCCGAAAGCTGCCAGTAATAACGTCCGGCCACTTAATAGGGTTACTTCGGAGAATCTCGCACAGTACCTCTTCCTGGGGAGGTGTCTGTACTTCTCTCTTTCCGCAACGAGAAGCCGTCTCAGTCGTCCTCTCGAGGCACACTTTGCGGGTGGAAACATGATTATATGAAGCCAAATTAAGAGGAAACAAGTCAGGTCGGCTCTTGGAGTGTTGTTTACTGGCGCTCGTCAGAAAAAGGATGCTCATCGGGGAGGTTTAACACCTATTGATCAGCAGTAGTAGAAATCGGGCATGGCGGACCGGACACCTGGAGCTCTGTGGCAGGGGCTCGGTGGAGTAGCATAGACGTTGCTGACTCAGGAACCGGACAGGACTCGGTTAGCGTCGGTTGCTCAAAAATATGGACGACCGAGGTTGGCATCGTTTTCGCAGGATCCAGACAACCAAGATGAGTCAAACCTTGCTTCTTGCTGGGAATTGTGGTGATGGAGTTGGCAAGTCCTCCATAGAAGTACAGTCGGTACTATTGGGAGTTTGACACGGACTCCGGGTAGAGCGATCATACTGCTCCGCGGAAGCTGCATTCAGTAGGTACTTTGACATCTTTGGTAGCTTCTTTTCGCACTTTTCTCTCTCTAACTTCGCCTTTCCTTTAAGCGCACCACTTTGATGCTTCCGACCGAGCATTTTCGCATGAATGGATGCTAATTGTCCACTGCAACGGGCACTTCGTCAGTCCGACGCGACCGCTGGTGTCCAACAGTGGGCGTCCCGATGACTGGCGCACGCTGCCTGGGTGATCCGTGGCTGGCTGAGAGTGCGCGTCCCCCCGAGAGCTGCGGGCGCGGTTCTGCTACCTTAACCGGCGCTCGGTGTTGAATCGCAGCCCGTGATCAACTTCTCTCATAGACGCGCGCCGCGTCTTTCTGTTACTAGCGCCAAAGCAGGCGCTCACATACACATAGAGTTCCTTGAACAAATTCCCCTTTTCTCCGTACACACACACTCCTTCTCACTCCTTCTCCCGGAGCAATTGTCTCTTCTGGGAGATTCTCGATTTTTCTTTCGCCCCGTCGACGCTGAGCGCGAGAAACGAAGGGTAGAGGGCGACTACTAGCGCGGGCCAAGTTACGCGCCCTCCGTCGCGTCTGAGTCATCTTTTTCTACTTCTTTCTGAATGTTTGGCGGCCAGTCTGACCTACATTTTCCGTCTAGCGTGCCCGAGGGTGCGCAGCCACTAAGCAGGTATGAGCCCTGGAGACAGGCCTTTGTGTCCAGCTCTCCAACTTCCCCTTCCAACTTCTACAACCCTATCCCGAACAGTGAACATTCCATGTCCCACGGCACGCGGACAAAAGCACGTGTGACGTCTTATTTCCTTTCCTGCCTAGACTCTACCATCAGACTCATCATCACCTGCTATCGGACTCATCCTGCCCGCCCAAGCTACCATCACGGTAAAGAAAAGTCGGATGGGAGGCACTGTTGGGTACTGCAGCACATCCTTTCTATGAGAAGGACAGCGGCAGAACTATTTGAGAGGTGGTGGGTGGCGTGAGCCAAGAGAGATTTAGGTCCTCATCCCATATTACATGTTTTAGGCATTCCCCTTGCCCCTCCTCTCCAGACAGCACTGGACCGACGGACTGACAGGAAACCACGAAAACTCTTCCAAGCAAACGCACCTCGCTTCGTAAGAAAGAGGGCCCGCCGGGATGGCGGGGGATTCCTGTTTTTGCTGCTCGACAAGCGCACCCCCAAATGATCAGGCTAACGCATTCTGTTACATTATGCGGGGGCCCCGTCTCCTTGTTCTGGATTTCTCGCATCATACATGTCGCTCGAAGTTCTGTTGCCATGGTTCCATATACTAAGCAGGTTACAATAAATAGGCCCCTTCTACTGTCCGAAGTGAGGCCCTGGGCTGCAGCACCCTTAGCCCCCTCCCCTTAATCCAGCGCTGTCTCTATGGCTGCACCTTTTTCTCTCTCTTTTTTTTCACTCCCACCTTCTTCCCTTCACACATGTAGAGGTTAAGGTGTCTAACCAGACATGAGAAAGTTACGGCGCCTTTCACTTCCATATAACCAATCTTTTTTGTTCATTGCTTCAAGGTGGACGCTGAAGCACAAAAGACGTGTCTTCATTTTTGGCGGGCCACGATGAGCGTGGCCCGCACAATCACAACACCGCGTGCCCATTCCCATGTCAAACGGCGTGGACTGATTGCAGAATCATCACTGACTCAAGTTTCGACCAGCAGTTGTGGAGTCTTGTCGTACAACCAAGGGGCCAAAATTGCCTGTGAATCGCCTGACTTGGAGAAAAGTAGCGTCCTATATGTGTGCTGCCTGAAAGGGAAGGGTTGCTCGGGTATCTGCCTGCTTCCGCAGCTACTGCTGTCACTATGTGCGTCTTTGCGGTGCACTTTCTAAAGCGTGACGGCTATCCGCAAAACGCGCGTAGGAAGTCAATACGCAACAGCCGGGGCAAACTGAATGCGATATCTCTCGGCTGCTCCCGCTACAACTTCCTTCTCCACTTCACATCCTTACGCTTCTACATTTCTTCCACCGCTATCCTGTTCCTCTTGCTTTTCATTCTCGCCCTCCCTTTGTTATGACCCTACTCTCAACCTTCGCCGTGCTGTTCGCTTTGCTAAAGCTCTGCCAGTTGCCACCACAACGCGCAAGCCAGCAGCGGGTGGCTAAGATCTGCTGTCGAAAATGTTTAGCGCCGGGAGCCGCCAGCGGTGGAGTAGCACAGCGCCTCTTCGAGCTCAGCGATGCACAATGACTTGTGTCAATGCAACAGAGCTGCACTGATTTTCTTTATAACTTCCCTTGTTGCGAGCAACTACATTATTCCGCTGTAACCCCACACGCGGTTCGGTATAACGTAATCTCCTCTTGTGATTTTGAGCTCAAACGCAGATTTAATTTATGCATGTGCTGCGAGGAAATTATTCGGTGAGCGCTGGTCGTCGTGCCTCCTGCACATGAGGACATCAATAGCGGCCGGTTTGGTTCACGGTTGTTAAGTTTGCTCACGAAATGTGGTCGTTAACCGAATAGAAAAAAAGTGAAGGACGGAGCGCTGCCAGGTTGTCCACGCAACGCCATCGCCTTACCGGCTGGGCGAATCGCTCAGAGTCTCTAGGAGACATCTGGAAACAACACAGGCGCTGCTCCACACTAGCACCTGCAGGTGGCTGCGGTTCCATCACACCTGTTCAGAAACCATTGACACTACTCCGACTCAGAAAGGACAGACGGACTGACGGATGGATGAATGGATTCAGTAGAGTGTTGAGCTGTACGAGTCGGTACATGATTGCGGAAAGAAACCAGCGCAAAATATGGAGACACAGAACTACGCTTGACTATCGGTCGATCTATCGATCGGATGGATGGATGGATGGATGGATAGTGGATGGATGGATGGATGGATGGATGGATGGATGGATGGATGGATGGATGGATGGATGGATGGATGGATGGATGGATGGATGGATGGATGGATGGATGGATGCATGGATGGATGGATAGATGGATGGATGGATGGATGGATGGACGGAAGGATGGATGGATGGATGGATGGACGGAAGGATGGATGGGTGGACGGACGGACGGACGGACGGACGGACGGACGGATGGATGGATGGATGGATGGATGGATGGATGGATGGATGGATGGATGGATGGATGGATGGGTGGGTGGGTGGATGGATGGATGGATGGATGGATGGATGGATGGGTGGATGGATGTATAGATGGATTGATGCATGGATGAATGTATGTATGTTTGTATGTACGTATGTATGTATGTAAGGACGGACGGTCGGGCGGGCGGATGGATGGCGGCTGACCGTTTTAAATCGAGCGGTGGTTCAAGCCACATAGCCACCATCACTTGAGAAATTTTTCTATTGTCTTAATTTTAGCCACTAATCAGATAACCTTCCATTGGTTACTTCTACTCGCTTAAAATCTACTTTTCCTTCAGTGTCCTTAAACCAGAATGCTTTGAATAAATCAGCCCCGCTGCTTTCCACTGCAGGGTGAAGCCCTTTGCAGAAAAGCATCAAGTGTTCAGCCGTTTCCTCCTCCTCTCCGCACGCAACGCACAACATGTCCATCTCATGGTACGTCTCTATTAAACAGCGTGCGCTAACAGGACGTACACAGGCAACTTGGAGACAGAGGAAAGTTTCCTGCGTACGTCCTGTTAGCGCACGCTGTTTAATAGAGATGTACCAACTAGCCCGTCAGAAAGTTCTCATGGTACCTGACTCTATATGCTTTAGTCCACAAAACTCCCGTCCAGGCCTCAAACTACAAAGAGCTTCCCCTACAATCATCATAGATATTTTCTTTGGCAACTTCTTGTATAAAGATCCTGTATGTTCCCAGTGCCGATTTAATCATTGGTTTTTAATAATTGGTTTTTTTTTTGGGGGGGGGGGAAGGAAATGGCGCCGTATATGTCTCATATATCGTTGGACACCTGAACCGCGCCGTAAGGGAGGGGATAAAGGAGGGAGTGAAAGAAGAATGGAAGAAGAGGTGCCGTAGTGGAGGGCTCCGGAATAATTTCGACCACCTGGGGATCTTTAACGTGCACTGACATCGCACAGCACACGGGCGCCTTAGCGTTTTTCCTCCATAAAAACGCAGCCGCCGCGGTCGGGTTCGAACCCAGGAACTCCGGATCAGTAGTCGAGCGCCCTAACCACTGAGCCACCGCGGCGGGTGTCGATTTCGTCAGCATTCCTGTTTCCCACGGAGCTCTCTCTGTTTCTTTAAAGAGAATTGAACAAATCTACCGCAGTAAAAGTCTAAAATGATGCATTAGTACGCATACTTGCATCATATATCAACCAAAGTAAGACAGTTCAGGTCAAGTAAAAGCATAGAAAGTCAAGGTACACCATACAAAACCAGGACTGATAGTGCTAGCGCACGATAATTCGTGGTTATCGCCAAGCTAAACTGCCCGTAATTTTTTCCTTGAGCGTCTACGCACTACCCAAAGGCAGAGTTTCAATTCCTTACAATACCTACAAGAAATTTAGCTCATAAAATCAGACTCCCGATTAGGTGGTCACACATCTCACCGACAGAAATCAACCAAGAGATGTGTCTGTTATTTGGGGAGGAGTTCAACTTTTCGTTTTCTGGCACCTCGTACAAGGCGCAGTGAGAGATGAGTCAGACCAAGGTGGGTAATCTACTGCTTTATTTTCATAGTAAATCTACAAAGGTTGGCTTTGCCCACCCCATTGTGGCGCAGCTTTCGTATACCGCAATTCCAGCGAAAATAGAAAGACACAACTCTACTGAACCCCTCAGAGTATGAATGGAAACATTCGACATTAGGGCCGCCAACAAGTTTTGATTTGACGGTGGAATTTCGCTGAAGCATTTTTTACGCTGCAGCCAGCTCTTTGAAACCTCATTGAGCTGAAATCGGACTTCGTTCCAGAAAGCAACGCTTAGAATTTGGGAATTCAACACACTTAAAATTATAATTTCTATATGTTTTACTATACACTCTGATGTTCTGACAGACTCAGGGCTGATATTAGATATTCGGACTGCTGTACCACGGTTCCCGTTGGGCCGGCGGCCACCCGTGCCGTCCCACCAGTGCCTCTTTGTTAGCACACCATACAGGGTGTTTCGACTAAAACTTTTCACAATTTTTAACAATAGACTTTTTGAGTTAGAAGAGCTATTTTTTTGGCGTAGCATTATCAGTGCTGTAGGAAATCGCGGCGACGGAGAAGACTTGCGCCTCCCCGTGTTTCGTGTTCGCCTCGTGCAGCTCGACTGCAGAATCTACGTCTTCCCCGGGAATAATCTCTCTAATAAGTAGCACTTTAGAGCGGGAATACATAACGGGTTGCACAGACAAAAAATATTTGCTGGGAGCACGACTCGGGCCACCACCCTCTCCTTCACACAGTGCATCTTGCCCTCCCTCACCCCCACCTCATCGTGTCTTCCCTCCCTCGCTCAAGCTCACCATGTCTTTCTTCCCTCACCCTCGTCCTCACGAATTTTCTTCCGCTTATTTTCCCTCACCCTCACCTCACCGAGTGAAATCCTCTTGAGGTCAGGACGCCCTCATGAAGGCTCACCCTCGTGAGGATTCCCATCTCTGCTCATTATTATTCATCTAAGCTTCTTTACAGATCAAAAAGATGCGGTTCCGAGAAACCCGTGCAATCACTAGACGCGCCTTTATTCTTGTTCACACGTTGAGCCGCCGGGGCGGAGTGGAAGCGTCCCCTTCTCGAATTCCAAAGGCTCGATTCCCGGCCTACACCCCATTTTTTTTTCTTTATTCACTGAGTGTGCGTTGAAACTTACGCATATTTAGAAATATTTTTACTAACATATCCTGCGCGGGGTGCGCACAACTACTACAACGCCGACTGCTTTTAGACCAAATGAGCTCTATACTCTGTCGCGTAGAAAGGGCATTTGCTCCCACGGTACGTATCATGATACCACCTTTGTGCATTCTGCCTACGAGCGGGCGCTCATCGGCTCAAGGACACAAAGTTAGCGATAGAACCCCGTCAGAAGGCGTTTTCTCGCGTGCAGGACATAGCTGCTCCGGCCGCCACCTGCCCACTGGCGATCCTGCACGTGATAGCGGAGCTCTCCTGCTCATAGTTCACGAGGTCTTGCGACATCAGCGAAATTGCACGAGTGCAGCCTTGGCCTGAGGATCTCAAGAATAAGATGAGTACGTGTATCAACCTGTTCTCTTCGACGAAGCTGTTGCGTACACGTTAGCATGACGCAAAGGTTTTCATGTAGATTAGCGAAGATGTCATTCTGGGGTATACAAAGCGCGCTTTAATGCTTTGAGCAAGGACAGGGTTAGTCAGTCAACACCGTCACCTGGTGAGGTTATCGTGCATCGTTACGCGGATAAAATATGTATAACTGTTTTGACGTCTCGTTTTAATCATTGCTTTCCTCCTTGCGTCCCGTTGCGTATGAAATTGTCATCAGCTATAAGCAACGCTGTTGCTCTACATGTTGCCATAATTGGAAGCTAACTCTTACAAGAGCGACAGTCCTTTGAATATTGTTCTACGACTTGCATGCCAGGCGAAAGTAGGAGCGCCAGCGCAAACGGTCTCAACGTGCCTCAGAAAACCAACTTGTGCACAAGCCGGTTTAATGCAATTGTGCGAAGGGTCACGGCTCTTGGATACCGTTCTGTTGTAGCTTTAAACAGCTACAAACAGGTGTAAAGGCGCACATGGCGCCAATAGCGCTTCCCTGGCTTCGAAAAGGAACGGCCTGCACTCCCTTGCTCATAATAAGAGGGGAAGCGACTGACCACAATAACTCAAGAAATAAGACAGCGCTTGTTTATAATACGAGAAGCGTACAGACCAACACCAATCTACAACGTAAGCAAGATGCGGTGGTGGTGCTGTCTCCGGCTAGAGCGACTGGGGTAGAATTTGGGGGTGAAAAGTAGGCTTAGCGCCCTTAAGAGTACAAGGAAGCAAAAGATATCAAATATGTTTTCTGATTTCACATTGCATCTAAGATGGCGTCCCTTCGTGAAGAATAACAATGTTCATTCTATAACAGATTGTGAACGTATGATCCCTCATTTCAAAGGCGACGTATTTTTAAAACACCTACGCATGGGAGCCACTCCTGCCTGTGTGTACAGAATGGGAGCGCTGCCATAGAAATGCATCTAAGCAAAACGTTTATACATATTTCTCATTCCACAGAGTATCCATGGAAGTAACTCTTTAACAGTTGGTGAGTGCTTTGAAGAAGAGCGTGACAAAGTATAGTACATCCTTTCGAAGCTCTCTTTTTAAACCGCCATGATACATGAGTGTTGTGAAGCTGAACATGCCCCGAAAAGGCTCTCTGTCCACTGGGTGTTTACCAAATGGACAGAGCTAGGCAGCCCGTCCTAGTAAGCTGCCTAGACAACAATAACTGAAAAAGCTGTTCTTAAACGCCATGGCAAACCCACGAATTAAAACCACGCAGTGCAGCAGACGATTCCGCAGACGACACACCGGAAGCCGGTAGCACTGCTGCCATTATATCTTACTTTCCTTACCCTCCCCTCCTTCATGAAGTGCTTTGCTTCAGTCGGGCTCAGCAGATTATCAGCAGGCCTTGGAGGAGCAAGCGCTCTTCTTCACTGTACCTTCGTGCCGGGCTCAGATTGTTTTTGTTCTTCTGGAATAATGGACGGACGGAAGGAGGGAGGGAGGGAGGGAGGGAGGGAAGGAAGGAAGGAAGGAAGGAAGGAAGGAAGGAAGGAAGGAAGGAAGGAAGGAAGGAAGGAAGGAAGGAAGGAAGGAAGGAAGGAAGGAAGGAAGGAAGGAGCGCTCGCTTTGAAATGGGGTGGTGGCAGTTGCCACTATTTTCTGCTTTGTGCAGAATATCCATCTTCAATCTATAACAGATTGTGAAGGTATGAAGCCTCATTTCAAAGGCGATGTATGTTAAAAGACCTACGCATGGGGGCACTCCTGCCTCGGTGTACGGAATGGGAGCGCGGCCCATAGAAACGTATGTGAGCAAAACATTGATATTTAGTTCTCGTTTCACAGAGTACTGGTAAACATATAATATCGTAGCATTTTACAAAGATAGCTTTGAAATCGCGTAGCATACTCGCCATTTTCTGGCGGACTGCACCGGCTCCGGCGTCCGCCTGCGTCACCTGTGTGTGTAATAACGGGGTTATTCGTCTCCTACAGTGCGCGGTTCGTTTTTCGTGCTGTTTGAGGACAGTCTTTAATGTAAACTTTCTTATTGTTTGAATGGAAGTATTTAGGATGGAATGATGGATGCGCGATAGAATTGACGATCTACATGAGAAGTTTGAGCAATTCAAGGAAACACCCAGCGGAGTGCCGGCTTTTGACGATACGTCTAGCTTCACAACACACATTTATCTTGGCATTTTACCAAGATAGCATCTAAATGACACAACATATTTTTTCACGCTCTTCAAACTGCTCGCCAACTGTAAACGAAAGGCCGGCACCATGGGCACTCTGTGAAACGAGAAATATATTTGTGTTTTGCGTACATGTATTTCTATGATCTGCGTTCCCGCTCCGTATCTCCAGGGAGGGGGGGGGGGGGGGGTAACTGCCATGCGTAGGTGTTTTAGAAGTACATCGCCTTTGAAATGAGGCTTCATACATTCAGAATCTGTTTCAGGATGAGCATGGTTATTCTTCACGAAGGGACCACATCGCGAATGTCGCATCGCGAAATAAACTCGCGTGAAAATGTCGACGCTTTCTGAACGGAGTCTAAGTTATTATGAAGCACTGAAAACATTCGTACTCATTTTAAATGATTGCCTCAGCTCCGTTGTATGCTATTCAACGGTATCGTAGCCTGGATCACTGAACAAAGGCTGCATGTTGTGGAAGGCTCTTAAAAACATGAAGCTAACTTATGCCCTGAGGCATACCGTAGAGAAAAAGACAAGGTTGGAGTCCAGAATATCCGTACTTGCTTCACATAGCTTGAGGTACTCATAAGGCGGCGCAGTTTGAGTAGCATGCGCTATTCTTCGGCTACTGCATGTATACTTATCAATTTTTATAAGTGTTGCTAACGCCAGTTCCTGGATTCGTATTAAACGCACTATGCAGCTGCGATAATCATCACCATTTATAGCAACAACGGGACAAGTTTCAGCCCAGCAGTTATTGATAAAGGTGACTACGAGGGCGAGCTATTTTCTTGGAAGACCACCAGAAGCTGCTATTAAGGTTAGGAAATACTGCGTACATACTTGTGGCTTATTGATAGCTAAGAGAAACGTCCATTTTGAGGAGGAAGAGGACAACAGACGCGCTTCCCGACATGTCTTCGCGAAGAATCTCAAAAAGTTATTACCGATTTTTATTATCTGAGCGTGTGCGTATGCGCCTTTCTGCGCAGAGAGGCAGCGCACCCACAGTTTCGTGGCCCCCAACATGGTGAATAACTCGTTTAAGGACAGTGTCGAGTTGCTTGTTCACACTATGGCAGCCAACAACAGGCAGGTTGCCACCGACGAACCACAGCTGCCACCATCGAACTTCACCGACCCCTGGTGAGCGATTGACTGCCACTGACAGCTCGCCGGTCGCGATCGTCCATTGGCGGTCGATACGAAATCTGAGCTTACACTCGGTCGCAATATTAGTGGACAAAGTTGTCCCTGCGCGAAAAGGTCTCACGAAGGGCTAGGTGGAAATGAAGCTAACCGCAAAATGTTTAATTTCTTGCCGCAGGTAAAGTTAAAAATTCTCGTGGCGATGAATACGACGACTATTTCGATAAATTTTCTTTCACAGACACAGCTCAATATTCGGTCAGGTGACGCTAGTTTTAGGCTATTAAACTGCAAGAACAACTGGTACCACGTGCAAAAGATTGTGGTTCTCTACCGGAAATGTTAAACAGTGCATCTTTGGACGGAAACCCAAAACTGCTGCGTTAAGCGAAGATGTTGCAGTGACTTTAATCTAGATTTTCACAAGAAGCAAAGTCGAAGACGCCATTATTTTTAATAAAGCCATGGGCGGCTTCATAAGGAGCAGAGCAAAATTGACCGCGCGGCCGACAGCGTGGCGACGATAGGGCTCGAACTCTTCAGCCTCTATGGACCCTTCGTTCTCACGCGTGGGAGCCAAGGTCCTTCTTTGGCGCTGGAGTGTGGAAACGATGTCATCAGTTTTTTGGTTTCACTCTCGCTCCCTCGAGTCCCATTCATTCGTACAAAACTCCACTTGCCTTTGCCGAAGAGCACAGAAAGCGGCGTGCTTAAGACAATGGGATATCTCTCTAGCTTCAGTGCAAAGAACCTATTAAATGCCACGATTTATTAACGGATGGATTGTCAGAGATTCCCTTTTAGGCGGCTGCCCCCAGGATCCCACATTTCGGGAGTGAAGGCGGGAGTATATTGGCCTGTCCCAAATATGAGCCAGGCTCCTATATTTCGAGGGAAGACACCTGAGCTGGTCAGTTTGCTGAAGGCAATATTAGTAAGCGCATCCACGTAAACCCGTCAATGAGGCCACAATATGTGGTGTTCGTTAAGGGCCTGATCACATGAATTTGTTGAAAGCGGTGCTGGAAGGCTCGTAATGATGAACTCGCCTAGCATCATGCATGTTCTCGCAAGGGATGGAGACTGTTTATAGCGAAACATTTTCGCGCTGGTAGCGTATTGCTGTCTGTCATTGCAAAGCATCTGGTAATGGCTGTTAAATTTGCATCCAAAAGCAGAAAATAAAACTTATTGCACCGTTCTCTCAGATTACGAGTTTTAGCGGTGTGTCATGGATAACCTGCCAGAGGTAACACACGTTTAGGGGAATCCCCAAGGAGGGATTTGTAATAAGGAAGTAATTACTCATTAGCATCCACCCCAGCGCAGTCATACGGCTGCAAAGGAAAGCTATACAGCTTCCACCGATGCTCCGTAGTTGGAGAAAAATACTTCTAGGTTCGGAGTCCGAAACCGGTTCCACCACTTCACCGGCGCTGTCGCTCTTCCCAGTGAGCTAACCCGGACAGCTAGCATGTTGTAGGGAGAGAGCGAGTTGATCAGTAACTCAAGGTGGGAACAGTAGGGGCAAATGTTTAGGTGAAGCCTCCAAAGTGGAATACATTTATAATAAACGATTAATTAATCACTAATCAATCCATAAATAGCCTACTAAGTTCTGAAGCATTCTAATCTGCCTTGGGGATTCCCCTAAGCATTTGATCACCACAGTTCCCACTTCAAGTTATTGATCTACTGGCTCTCTCTCTACCATACACTAGCCGTCTCGGTTAGCTCTGTTGGTAGAACCACTGTTCCGATTAGGTGGTGTCCGGGTTAGAGCCCCGGTCCAGTACATTTTTCTTTAGTTACGAAGTTTCTGTGGAACTCGTATGGCTACGCTTCAGTGGATGCCAGTGAGTAATTACTCCTTTATTAAATTCTACCGCCGTACCAATGCAAAGGTAATGGCTGACACTTAAATTCTTTTAACTTTTTTTATCGTTTCTAATGATTTGTTACCTTTAACGAGTGCTATTTTCGAATTCACAGTGCTTTCAAATACTAATTTTAATAACTTACATCCCGTGACACGCTTGACTATTATGCTCTCTCCTAAGGTACCTTTCTCGCTTCTAACTCACCGATCCTCTGATGCGCTCTTTTTTTTTGCCGAGAACTACCGCAGACAAACGCAGGCTGCCTTTTTTGTCGGAAAAGTCTCAGCAATGAGGATCATGTTGACAATAATAGCTCGACTAATACTACTTCCTCTACGCTCCTGTGAAGTGCCGTCTTCACAGCGCATCCCAAAACTCTGGACCACTGTCTAGTGGCCACTCGTATAGTTCAGTGAAATCGATATATGGTGGAATAGCAGATCTATGCGCAAGTAATAGTTCACGTATTATTGCAGCACATCATCATCCGGTCCGATCAATGTTCAGCCACATTTCAGCGGCACTAGGAATTCCACCTTGCCTGTGGACCTTGCTCATCGCGGTGCCTCTGCGCCGCTAGCCACCGCGTCTGACGGCGGCATCTATGAAATGGCCCGGAAAAAGAGGCGGTGTCACCGGTAGGCTTCGCCTCCATAGGGGGAGCAGAGGCTGTACTGTGACGTGCTTCCGGGAGAGGTCATGTTCCAGGCACTGCATGAGAACAACATACTCGGACGGAAATTGACGTCAACGCCTCCTTGTTCCCCCGAGGAGGCAACAGGGGGAGGGGGGGTTGAAAACCGCACGCCTGAATGGAAGCCGTCAAACGACACCAGACATCACTGTTTCCAATTAAAAACACGTAACTCTGCCAATGCCACAACCTCTGCTTTTATGAACTTTTTGATTTGTGCTTTTTTCATTCTCAGTCTTTTCTGTGTGTGAATTGAAACAACTGTTGTAAATAAAGGTGTCAATTCTAAAAAGTTATTTTTTGTGAAGTTTCTAGCGTTTGGCTAGTATGACTTGTATTACGTTAGGTACTATTAGCTTCACATTGAAAATTTAGAGATTGAAGTTCACCTAACATGGAGGAGATGGTTGTCTTCGTAATTTTAAATGCGTCTCTTTTGATTAGAACTTCCGTAGTTTGGCCACTTTTTGCGTTCCTCCAAAAGGCGCAGCATAAGTTACAAAGGAACACGAGCCGGCCAGAAGCTGAATAAAGAAATGTAGGCTACTTTGAAAAGCCAGAAGCTGAGAAAATAAAAGTAAGCTTTTACAATGCACTTACACTTTGCTAACATAGAAACTTGCTGATCAGGGTGGGCAGAGTGAAAATACGTACGGCCCATTGTCGCATGTGTTCTTGCCCTATTAATGTGCTGAGAGGAAAGACTTAAAACTTTGAATATGAGCAGATAAATCGAATGCCGCCTGAATCATTAACCTCTCTTGCACACTGGAATTGTCATCACAAAGCTTGCCCCGCTGTCTGCACAGGCTGTTATGCTAACCTGTAGACTGCCAGGTACACTGATCTACTAACTAGCTCACACACTTTCTGGGTGCCAAAGAGCTTCTCTTTCTAGTGTAAAAATCACTGTTGTGGCTCGGCAACTCACATCCTGGCTTGGATTGCTCATTGCGCTAAATAAAATAACCTGCTTAAAATTATAACAACACAATCACTTGCTTATATTATAACCTCACATATGCCTGCCTGCAGCCCGCAATGCTAGGTTAGCACTTTTTACACAGTGTACACCGCAGAAGAAAAGAAAAATGCAACACTCCTGATTCAGGCATGCGCAGCGGGCAAGAACAGAACTATGCGCCGGTGCAAAGCGGGAAATCTGCTAATGCAAGCAGCAACAGCCATTTCCTTCAAGTAAAGGAATGGATTCAAATTAACTGTGGTCTTCGCCTTGACAGAACAATGGTTTCATTGATACTACAGGAATCTCAGAAACAGGGCAACGTCGGTATTGCAGAACCAACCACCATGCAACAATGCTTAGCACATTTCAAAGAACTGGAATAAGCCTTGTTATTGTAGCTTTTAATCTGTGCAGGAATGATACTGTCGTGACCACACAAATTTGAAAGGATAAGTGGGCTAGGAAACCTAGCCGATCACTGAGGAAGGTGCAAATATGTGTCTATATGTCAACAAATAAATTTTTCTTAGTGTAAAATGTAAGGAGGATTAAGGAAATCTGGGAAGCCTTCTACATTGTCGATACACCGCTGATCGTACTCGCTAGCCGTTACTAAGCAGACAAGTAATCATGTCCGTAGCAAGCAGTCACAGGCTAATGAAGGTAGCAGGGTGCATGTGCATTCATTACATCTCTTTCTCAAGGCTTCGAAATTGTGTTGTTAAACTTGTGCGGCTGTCTCAGGGAGTGCTGCTGAATAACCGCTTAACACCAGTAAAGCAGAGTTCACGAGCTGCCCTGCAACAATAGCGTTGTGCCCACATCCAGTTTCGTTCCGCTGATCTTCTGATCGAAATTGACCGTGAGCAAAATCAACAACAAACAGTGTCACGGTTCATGAGGCGCTTCAAGATCCCCGAATTTTTCTGATTACAATAGAAACCAAGACCCCACTTTAACATCACATTCCCTAGAATTTGTCAAAGCGAAAAGAGAAAAAAAGCAACGGGAAAGATTTTCTTTATATATATATATATATATATATATATATATATATATATATATATATATATATATATATATATATATATATATATATATATATATATATATATATATATATATATATGCAGTGTTGTGCGTTTTTATCGTGAACACTTTAAAAAATTTCCCCGCCTCAACTGCTGGCCCATTTGCCGTGAAATTGCACACACAGAGCTTGCGTATTATGGTAACTTTTGTATCGTAGCAAGTTTGACAGTGGTACTTACTTAGCTGAGCCGTGCATGATGTGAAAACATAATAGTCTACGTAGAGATCGGCAACCAAAACCCGCAGACGACGCTTTTTCGCTGAAGGGCGGCAGTGCGCCATCTGTTTTCGGCAGTGGAAAGCGCCGCGACAAGCCCCCTCCAAGACGAGCGTTGCAAACAATATTAGGTAGAGCCTCTTTAAATCTGTTATTCTGATTTTTTTTCCGCTCAATTAGCCGGAAATGTTGCAAGCGCTTCAGCTGAAGCCGACGAAACGGCCGAAATGGCATATTCAAAGGGCCGCGCTTCTCAAAACGCTCGCCTCGGCGGCCCTTGCCGTTACGCTCTCGACTGCCAAAAACAGATGGCGCCACAGCCGCAGCTCAGCGAAAAAAACGTCGTCTGAGGAGTTTGGTTCGTTGACCCGCCGCGGTGGCTCAGTGGTTAGGGTGCTCGACTACTGAACCGGAGTTCCCGGGTTCGAACCCGACCGCGGCGGCTGCGTTTTTATGGAGGAAAAACGCTAAGGCACCCGTGTGCTGTGCGATGTCAGTGCACGTTAAAGATCCCCAGGTGGTCGAAATTATTCCGGAGTCCTCCACTACGGCACCACTTTCTTCCTTTCTTCTTTCACTCCCTCCTTTATCCCTTCCCTTACGGCGCGGTTCAGGTGTCCAACAATATATGAGACAGATACTGCGCCATTTCCTTTCCCACAAAAAACCAATTATTATTATTATTGTTATTATTATTATTATTATTGGTTCGCCGATCTCTACATAGACGATTGCGTTTCCGCATCATGCATGGCTCAACTAAGTAAGTACCGTTGTCAAACTTGCTACGATACATAAGTTACCATAATACGCAAGCTCTGTGTGCAGTTTCACGGCAAATGAGCCAGCGGTTGAGCCGGGGAAACTTTTTAAAGTCTTCACGATAAAAACGCACAACACTGTATATATATATATATATATAGATATATATATATAGATATATATATATATATATATATATATATATATATATATATATATATATATATATATATATATATATATATATATATATATATAATCAAGACTCGTTATGCCCAACTTGTTCTGTGGACAGTTTTTACCCCATAAGCTGCTGCCACAGTGATTTTTTTTTATAACATAGAGTGGTATGCCCATACAAAAGTAGACTCATGAGTTAACACATATTAGAGATTCTACACTGTGAACTAGCCGTGATTTAAATGTGGCAATGATTCTTGATCGTAATCGCGTTATACCATGTTGTCACAACCTAAACCAAAAATGCTAGAGGAAGTGTTCAGTCACCCATGCATCGTGCAAATATTTATTGCTGACAAATATCTGCACAGCGGGCAGGAAATAAAAAGAAATGATGCCCAGAAGATACATCTGCACTGCACACCCATGTTTGCACACAAGTCACAGAGTGCCGACGGCCACTCGTAACCCGAGCACACTTAATCACAAAATGTATTGAATGGAGCACCAAGACGCCAAAGGATGGCTGCGTTGCTTTTGTCGCCGCCGAAAACAGTCCGACGGCTGTGCAGCCAAGGTCGTGTCACGTTGCACACACGGCAGTACTCGAGCACATTGCCCGCACGAATCTCGGTCAAAGTGGTAATGAATATGTAGCAGAAATAACGTCGTGTGGTCGCGATCACTGCAACCATCGCAACGAATGCGTCTAGCTGCGCAACGTCACGATCATTTCAGCATTCGCAAAGCACGGCGTCTGTCGTGAGCTTTCGCAGGGGAACATTTCGCTCCCTTGACGTAAAAGCACTAGCTCCGAGGATCGCAGTCACGTTCACTACGCGGACACTTGTACTTTGCTATGCAGCTCATGCACGCACAAGAAATTCACCATGAGCAGCTGTTACTCGCCGCTGTCCGTGATGATCCTCGCAGGAATTAGGAACGCTTGCAGCAACCACAAACAGCTACATATAAACACTTCGCGACACCGCCAACGCGTAGGTCTTGCGTCGGTTTGAAGAGGCGCTCTGTCAACTCCATCAGCGTAGATGATTACAGACTTCAGCTAGGGGAACTGCCGCTCGCCACTGTTCCACGCGGTGAAGTTCGCAGTCTCTCTAAATGTTCATAATATCAAGATGTGGCCAATATAATACGCTTCGCGACATCGCTGCCACTGCCCAGACCTCGCTCGCCAGTTCAGTCGACGGACGGCCATCTTGAACCGGCACGGCAGAAGCGAGGCGGAGGGGCTGGAGACGTCACTGACGTCACGGAAAAAGCCGCCAATAGCTGCAATCCGGTTGCCGGCCGGACCCGCTCGCTTGTCCAAAAGTTGAAGTTGACCAACTTTCCATCCGTTCGCCGGACGAGGCGGATTCGCCAGGCCCTCTCGCCAAGCCGGCTTGGCTGAAGCCCTAACGCGGCCACCGGGATAAGGGCGGCTGCGAGAAGGGTCGGGCAGCCGAAGCGGCCTTTGAGATTCTTAGGCGAAGCCATGGTTGCTAATCGTCGGAATCGGAGAAGTCCATCTGGGCTCTATCCTCTTCCGTTTTTTCGCCTCTTTCTTTGGAGCAGCGGTAACTCTCGACGAGGGCCTGATGTTCGACGAGGAGCGCTGACGCTTCGGTTCGTCGGCCTCTTGCCCCTTCTGGGATTCGCACACGCTGGTCGCTCGGGGGCCCGGGCGTTGTGTCTTTGGGACACTAGGCCACCCTTAGCAGGAAGCCGGTGAGGGTGGGGAGAGGGCAAAGAGGGGCTTCAGGAGACAGGTGGGCCCTCGCGGTCGCGCTAGGAGGCCAGGAGCACGCGAGCCCTGGCGACCTCACAGGCCCAGGCCACCGTCCGTCGCCAAAGAACATGCTCGACCTTGCTGAGTGATTTATAAGGAGTGAAATAGTCGGGAAACTGGGTAGTGTAGTGTAATTTTGTGGTATGTCTTCATGTGTACTCTGGCACTGCGCAGAACGAGGAGAGGCCGTCCACCGCCCGGTCGACGGGTCCACGGGCTTAATGCGAGTGGCCGAATTCCCAGCATGTCCGCAGTGCGCAGGGACCCAGATGAGTATAATGAGCCGCTTATGTGCTACAGCACTGTTCAGGACACGATGTGCTGCTCTGTGATCCCGCTGTTTTGAAAATTGGGTGGCGCGACAAACTTCTTTTCAGCAACAAGTGGGCCTTTGCTCCCGAACAGACACCAATACAGCCACAAAGAGCATTCGAATAATTCTTACTGACTGCGAAACTTGAATGGAGTCGTCCTCAGTGTCGCTTTATTAAACGCGCACATTATACGTGGCCACTAGGGGCATAAGAAAATCAGTATTTTAGAATACGACTGGCAAGCGAATAGTCGGCTTCGAACATCGAGTAGAATATTGAAAAATGAAGCCCAGATGCAGTTATAAGGAAGCATCTTTAGCTTCACATGATGGAACATTTATTTTGAAATAAAGCAGTAAATACTAGACGAAAAAAATTGCTTTTGGCGAGTAAGCTTTCAAGATGAAGCACAATTCTTGCTTTTGAGAATTATGTGATTGTCATTATATAATGGGAATAGGCTCTAACAGAGGGCAATAAATATTTCTTGTTCGACAACGATAATTTTATTTATAAATATTGCATGAAATCCTAACTTCTTTCAAAAAAGAGCTTAAGATTTGAAACTCGGGCATGTGGAGATATCGTGCAGGTTAGAAAATATAACACTGAAGAAGTTCTAAGCCTACAGGACGCTGCACGAAGCAGCAGTGTTGCTGTGTGGACTCCGGTGATACTCGCCTCTCTCGACCGCGATAAAAAGATGGCTGTGAATGTTCTCGTGGGTAATCATTTGACAGGAATATTCCTGCCATTTTGAGTGATTGGAGTACATAGGATACAGAGTTTTAGAAACGAATACGAATATTCGGTTTATATTATACGATTAATGTCCAAAACCCTCTAATAATCCTGCACAGCTAATGACCTGGTATTATGTATACTACGTGCGTAGCCGCCTAGGGGGGGGGGAGGGGGGGTATCCAGTTACGCCGGAAGACAGAGAAGATAGAGAGGAAGATGTTGTGCAAAGCGAAAATAGCCCCCAGAGAAATCATGGGCTTTTTTCAACTCCTAGCGAAAAACGCGCATCTGATGGCCAACCTCTACTGCCTAATTAGGTTGGCTTAGATGCTAGATGTTCTGCGTTTTCCGGGTGAGCTGAAAGAATCAGGTGAAGAGGAAAGAATAGTAGACGAAGATAAATTCGAGAAATCCATTTGCTTCTATCGGGGCTCCCGTAATTCAAGCACTAAAGGAGAGAGATTAAGGTATCTTACTGCATGATTTACAGAAAGTTGTACCATGTGCAGCAGGGATTACCTTCTAAGATTTCATCGGCACTTTTCTGCGTCCGCGGCGAGTTTTTTCCACTAAGCTGTGAGCGGCAGTGAAGAAAAAGACCCTGTTGAAGCGCGCGCCCCGCATGCAACGCTAGCGCAGGTCGCTGGAACATTCGGTGGAATCTCCGCTTCGGCAAGGTAAATTCAACTTTAAACCGCACGGCCCCTTGCAGGTGACCGTATCTGCTGCAGATCTTTCCTATTGGAGGGCCTGCTCCGTTTGGTGGCACCTAGTCCTGAAGGCGCTGGGCAACCGGTCGACTGTGGCGGCACTCTGTAGCAAACCGCCTTTGGAGCAACAGACTCTTTGACGTCTTCACCCGGTGTTCGGAGGTGAGAACCAGTTTTCAATCGCACCGGCATAGTACTGGTATTTATGCCTGCCCGCGAGAATACTTCAAAGAATGTCTGCTCAAGGCTAGTCTTTCAGAGCATCAGACATGAAGTGAAAGGTCACATTGTCGAGATTACTTGGTTTAGTGGTTACGTCATCGATCTTATCCATGCTGGGGCACAAAAATTTCGAATGCTCTGTCGTCCAAGAATTTCATTAAACTGTGTTTTGGAACCATTGTTGCGCCTGCAGACTCTTGCATAATACGTCGTGATGACTCACTAAAACGAAATAAACCGAACTGTTTCTATTTGATATGTATGAGTGGCAATAAGGTGACAATGAACTTTATCTGGGGGCTCCACCTGAATTGCATAAAACCTGAAGACATTATACATTTGCTCACTTCTGCTCCCATGTGGCCCGCGTGCTTATATGGCCCCTTTTAAGGCTACCATGAGCAGTCAGCTTGAGACGGAAATGTCATTGCACTTGATGACAGTAGTTTGTGACGAGTGTTATCGGGCGTCGTTTTAATGGAAATAGAGCGATTCAAATATCGTTCAGGATCGCAACTAGTGCTTTAGTGCTTTTTTTTTTTCGGCCCCGTTAAGACGTGGTAAACACTGAAGAAAACCTAATACCTTGTGAAAATGTGTTGTGGGTGTTTTCAGAGGTACTTGCTGACAGTGCACACTTCTAGCTGCAAAACTCGGCGGATGTTAAAGAACCCCAGGTGGTCGAAATTTCTGGAGTACTTCACTACAGCGTCGCTCATAGCCTGAGTCGCTTTGGAAAGTTAAACCGCCCTAAACCAAATCTAACTTCTAACAGGAAAACAGCATCTCACTGAATTGCTCCTTCGTGCTTGGTCAGCAAGATGGCACGGGAAACCGCCTCATTTTTGCAGTTTACTGTGGAATTGAAGCATTTATGACTAGCAGAACGTCAAGCTGAGTATAAGTTTCCGTTGAGTATATTGTCGTTAACAACCGAAGTTAAGAAATACCACAAACGTTATTGGTCGGCATCAAGGGTATTCCTTGTCAAGAAGGGTATTCCTTGTGATCAGCTGGTGTAAACTGAGAAAAAAGCGCTAAAAACAAGCACATTGCTCAACTACACAGTCGCTGCTTGAAATAATGAGGGTCCTGTGTGCATACTTTTCCTTTTGATGTTGCAGTAAATGTTGTTTCTTGCCACCCATGAGAAATACAGGATAGCGCTTAAGTCTGCTTAAGAGCTCAAATGCGAAAACCTTTGGATGTCCTATCCTTCTCCCTCCAATTTTCATTATTTTCTTGTTATTCTATAACTTTTCTTTCTGTTTTTGTTTATTTTTGTTTTGTTTTCTACTTTCTAGTTTTATTTGTTTAATTTTTTTTTATTTTATACTTTTTATTTCACTGCGTATATATTTCTTATCAACTGTTTCTTAATCAACTTTTACACTCTATTTTATTTACCATACAACTTATGATTAATAGATCGTGAGTACAACTTTCGTCCAGAAACTTCCTTTTACAACTCCATCCTCACCACTCATCAGCAAAGAAAGGCTTCCGCCTTAAATTGCTTTTCGCTCTTGTGGCGCACGTGCGTAAACAAAAACGAATGACGTGGAAGAAATGGGCGGCTTAAGTGTACTCAAGGTTCTTCTTTAAAGTGATAAACAAACTTGAACAACGAATACGGTACTCCGTAATACAAAAATTTGAGCGCAGTTTTATTTTGCAATTATAGACACAGAAAAGTTAGACAACGCTCAAGTTACTCTTGGGATTACAATGCGCACCCATTGCTGCTTTGTCGCACAAGACCTCTAAATTATCGCACTAAACAAAAGCTCCTGACTTACATAGAGCCGCGCGGTGCGACCTTTGCCCGGTGGCGGCATTCTCTCTCGCGTTTTCTGCCCTTTGAGAACGCGTTACGCCGTGTGTGTCTCATTGTTTCAACGCGCTAGGCTACTGCGCCGAAGTACCCGGTTTCGAACCCGGCCTCCGCTAGAGATCCTCCTGTGGTGGAAATTATTTCGGTGTCCTGCACTCAGGGCCGGATTAAGAAAAATAGCGGCCCTGGGCTAATACGCATGCAGGCTCCCTTTCAATATACTAAATTTCCCGCCTCCCCTCCACTGTCGCCTGCTACGCTACTGGAATTCTGCCATGTTTCATTTTAATTCCACCAGTGAACGACATGGAACGAAGTGCGATACGCGGGATTATTATAATTGTTATTATTATTTAAAAACTTGCTTGAAACGTGTGCTGTTGTAAACACTAACACATATGTTCTCTTTGTGATTAATCTGTATTGTTTTTTCAGCAAAAGCTAGGCTTTAAGGCAAAGTTTAGTGCAGTCAAGACGAACAAGAACGTAGAAAAGACAACTCAGCTCAGAAGTCGATCCTTCTGAATCTAGGCTTTGTTTGCATCACTAAGTTTAATCCCGTGAGGAGACGCATGGTTGTATCCAAAACATTGCTTATTAAAATTCAAGCATCAGACTGCAGTAATCGTTATACACGTTACTCTTTAAATATGCAATAGATATATACAATACTTAAGGCATTACAAACACCAAAAAAATGCACTAGAATAGAGGTGAAAATAACCGATTGTAATTAGAAAACATTATTTGAAATTATGTTCGTTAAAGGTAAGACAAGCAAGGACGACACCAAATAAACGTGGCACTATCAAATACTAAAAAAACACAGTTCCTTAAAATCATGAAAAATGTCACAAGAAGAAAAAACAAGAGACGAACGACAAAGATTTGTATATGTTGAATCACACTGCTCAGCGTTTCATTGGCAACGTGGAGAGTGGGAGGCAACACAACGTACTTATTGGAAATATTCATGTATACCGCAAAGAGTCCTCTTTTAAAATGGCATCTTTCGTGCCTTCGCTTTGTTGAAATCAGATAGTCTGTTCGAAGGACAGATCGTGGAGGAGGTCACTTTCTGTGGACATGATAGCAAGCTCGTTAACCTTGTTGTCAAGGGGGCTCGAACACAGGCGATTTTTCATCAGCGAAAACTTGTAAAACGATCGTTCGGTCTCTCCGTTTGCCACGGGTGTCCTTAAAGGGAAGCTGAATCACTTTTTAAAAAAAATGAGTTCTCTACGTCATTTTGTAGCTTTTATTCCGCTGAAACAGAATATCTCATTCAAAAAGAGCGGAAATAAACGCAAAAAAATTGTTCTAATAATAAAACGCGCCCCATCGCCTCAGGGCGCCGAGCGAACGCCGCTCTTGCCCGCGATTGGTCGGGACAGTCTTGACGTCATCCACGGGGATCTCCGATCGGCACCGACGGCGTTGCTGCGTAGCGCGTTGCTTCAGCGGGCTTTTAATGACTACGTTTTAGAAATTATGAATAATTCAAGCAGTGTTGAACAGTTTTGACTTTCACCATGCATGGTCGAGCCAGCAGCAGCTTCAGAAAACGGCGGAACCAACTATCGACGCCGCGGAGTGCGCCGGCAGCGAGTCAAGTCGCGACATTTTCACGTGTTGGAAATCTCGACTGGATGGATGGGTGGATGACAGCTTTTATTTCCACCGGAAATGGAGACCCCTTGCTACTCACCGCCCCCGGCACGCAGGCGTGGAGGGCGGGGGCCGGAGCCTCCGTGACTAAAGCCTAACAAAGAGATTTTGTCTCTTCGCGGCATCAGCCGCCAGGCGGATTGGCTTGTTTCAGCCGAGCGGGTTCTTCGCTGCGCAGCAGGGCTTCCCAGCTTTCTCTGCTATCAATATCTTCGTCGACTCCGGTGTAGTCAGCGCATTCCCATATTCTTTGTTTCCGGGTAACTGTGGAAACGCCGGACTGTCGGAATCTGAACGGGAGCGCGCAAACCTATTCCGAAATCGTTGAGAACTACAGACTAAACAGAAAGCTGGTGCCACCGCCTGATAAGAAGCTAAGCAATAGAGAAGCTACCGCATGGCGGCGCCTGCAAGCCGGAAATTTCGTTGCTCTCAGTGCTGCTCATCAAAACTAGTGTGCTGCGAGATATAGTTGCTGCTGTTGTGTATCGAGATAACGAGCAGAATAACTTGTGGCAGATATATGCGACAACTTTGCCGTTCTGACTCAAGGACAAATTTGTATGAATTCGGACGCCATTGTCGATCATCAGCCATGACCAAGCGCTCATGAATGAAAATGTTTGCTTTGCTTAGGTATACTAGGCTTATATAATCGGTTTTTTGTTCAGTTAGGTGCAGCTGCATGTGCTGCGCGCTGATGAAAGATTAAGAGAATTGCTTGTGCTGCCATAAGGCGCAAGCAATCAGGAAAAAGCAAAAAGGCACACAGTGCGTAACGAGCTCAAAAAAGTTCAAGACTGTGTGCCTCAGCAAAGCATTGCTGGAAGTGGCCTTAACTCAGCGTCGATGTGAACCAGCTGGAAAAGGCAAAGAGCTTACAAACAGCTAAGAAAGTAATATAACGAAAAGAGAGATATTGCAGCACATATTTTGTGCAGGCAGTTTCGGCATGCTGCGTACCACCAGATTGTCTGGTTAACGTGAAAGAGGCTGGGGGAGAACAACCGACGGATTCTACCAAGCTCTGTGCTGAGCGCTGTTCTAAAGGAGTGCCATACCAAAACTGGTTTATATACAGGCTTCAAGCATTACACGGAACGCTGGAACGAGAGAAAGCAAACGGCACTGGCAGAAGGTTGCGTTTATCTGTCGTTCGCCAAAGCGCGGGCCGCAGCGGAGCAAGCGCAGCCGGACGGCCGGCCGACTCTCCGTGAATGGCGTCACTTCCGCCAGTTCTCCGTCTCTGCCGTCCCCCCACCCGGCGCTTTCGGAAGCGACGAGGGCGTGCCGGCGGCGGGTTTTTAAGAAGCGATTGCAGCTCTGTTTCTGGATATAATGGGAAAAAAAAATTACACACATGATTTTCAAGGGCCTTTCTTCCCAACCACAGCGTTTCATGCGATTTGAAAACTGTTTCAGCTTCCCTTTAAGTACATTCGCAAAGCAACAGAAAGTTCGGAAACACATCATTAAGCTTTCTTTTATGCAGCAACTTCATTATTCACAGGGGACCATTGTCCTGTCACACAGAGTGGTGCAGAAAGTTCGCAAACTGAACGATTTGAGCGGAAAATGCTGGCTCCAAATCGTTTTTCTGGGTTTACACATACTTCACAGCCTCTTGTGCCAGAGAGGCCTCGCTCCCAACTTCTGTCAGCAATTTTAAGAACCCAACCTTTCGCAGAGTTTAGTGTAAGCAGCCTTTCGCACTCGCAAAGCGGAGCCTAGACTGTCAAGTACAACATTGTAGGTCCCCGCGATGAATTTTTTCTACCTTCTGCGCACTATGCCTTATTCCGTCCGGGTGCTTACTCAAAACGATGCGTTTGCCCTCATCCTGATAACATAGATTGGTACTTAGCGTGCGTTCTCTCTCTTCGAAGGTATCAAAGAGAGGTCGCAGAGAATTATCAAAGCGTTCTAGAGAGCTCAGCAGGTCTACAGCAGTTGAAGTGTCTAGGCCTAGTTTCTGAAGTGCTACGCTCGTTTTGTCAAAGCGCTCCAAGATTTCACTCCAGAATTTCGCCATGAATGACGTCTCTAGTTTTGTCATTTTCTTGAAGAGAGATTGCGCTTCGTTCCTAGTGTCATCGTTTTCTTCCTCCTTCTTTGACATAGCTTCAAGGCAACACAAGACTGCATTGAAATGTTTCACAATGGCCTTACATGATTCAGCGTGTCTTGACCACCTGGTCTCAGAGAGACTTTTCATAACAAGCTGCTGGCCAGTTCCGCCCATGCTGTCCAAAATAGACCTCCATCGCTTAGGTGAGGCAACAAAGAACACATACAGTCTCTGAATTACAGTGAAAAATTTGACTGCCTCAAGGCAACTCTCAAAGCTACACGCGCCAACTAAGTTCAGTGCATAACCAGCACACGGAACGTAGACTGCCAATTCGTTCAGGAGTTTTATTTGAGCTTGCAGTTCTTTGTATTTTACTGACATATTACTCGCATTATCATAAGCTTGGCCCCTAGAATCATAAATTGAGATGTCATTGGTCGTCAAGAGGGACATCACGGTATCGAAATTATACAAGCCGGTATGCGATTCGATTGGAATCAATCCGAAAAAGAGCTCGTACACTTTCCCATTTAACTATCGTAAAAAAACTGACCGCTGAACAACGTGAGAAAGGTCTGGAGTGGAATCAACAATTAAAGATAAGTGTTTTGCGCGTTTCACTTCGTCAACGAGACGTTCCCTGACAGCCTTTGCCATATTCTCGATAAATTCATCACAAATGGTTATTGACAGATACGATAGGTGACCTTTTTGGTTGTTGCCATAGCTTTTGATGTGCTCCTCTAGAAAGGTATCAAACTTGGCAATGGCCTCAAGACTCCCATATAATTGTGCCATTTCTCGGTGAACAAAAAATCTCCTCACTGCCAATAAATGCTAGGTTGCGCTCAGCTACAATCTTAACTATGACTACGCGCTTTAACACCTCTGTACAGTAAGCGGTCTCAGTGCCAAGATGCTTACCTAGCTCCTTGTCAATTGTGCTGCTCGAGTTAGAGCGGGCGAGCTACGCTGCCATGCAGTTCCGGTGCTCGACGCTATTTTCATGTGCGCAAACCTTTTCTTCTGCTCTTTTCTAATCAGAAAAGCCGTGCGTAGTGAAAACACTGTGGTTGCTTGAAATCGAAATTAGTGTACACATGAAACAGTAAACGGAACCTTTGGACTCCGAGTATATTAACCAGTGTCGCTCATACGTCTTCCCATTTCCAGCCTTTCGCACGAAAGGTGAGGTGACATACAGGGTTTCTGAATTTTATATCGCCTTTCAGAAGACTGAAAATTTTCTGCCCCATTTTGAAAATACAATGGCCCTTTCTCAAGGCATACACTCCGAAAGCTGTCAGCAATAACGTCCGGCCACTTAATAGGGTCACTTCGGAGAATCTCGCACACTACCTCTTCCTGGGGAGGTGTCTGTACTTGTCTCTTTCCGCAACGAGAAGCTGTCTCAGTGTCCTCTCGAGGCACACTTTGCGGGTGGTAAACATGAATATATGAAGCCAAACTAAGAGGAAACATGTCAGTCGGTTCTTGGAGTGTTGTTTACTGGCGCTCGTCAGAAAAAGGATGCTCATCGGGGAGGTTTAACACCTATTGATCAGCAGTAGTAGAAATCGGGCATGGCGGACCGGACACCTGGAGCTCTGTGGCAGGGGCTCGGTGGAGTAGCATAGACGTTGCTGACTCAGGAACCGGACAGGACTCGGTTAGCGTCGGTTGCTCAAAAATATGGACGACCGAGGTTGGCATCGTTTTCGCAGGATCCACACAACCAAGATGAGTGAAACCTTGCGTCTTGTTGGGAATTGTGGTGATGGAGTTGGCAAGTCCTCCATAGAAGTACAGTCGGTACTATTGGGAGTTTGACACGGACTCCGGGTAGAGCGATCATACTGCTCCGCGGAAGCTGCATTCAGTAGGTACTTTGACATCTTTGATAGCTTCTTTTCGCACTCTTCTCTCTCTAACTTCGCCTTTCCTTTAAGCGCACCACTTTGATGCCTCCGACCAAGCATTTTCTCATGAATGGATGCTAATTGTTCACCGCACTGGACACTTCGTCAGTCCGACGCGACCGCTGGTGTCCAACGGTGGGCGTCCCGTTGTCTTGCGCACGCTGCCTGGATGATCTGTGGCTGGCTGAGAGTGCGCGTCCCCCGGGAGCTCCTCAGCGGTCGGGCTTCTGCTACCTTAACCGACGGCTCGGGGTTGGATCGCAGCCCGTGATCAACTTCCTCTCATAGACGCGCGCCGCGTCTTTCTGTTACTAGCGCCAAAGCAGGCGCTCACATACGCATAGAGTTCCTTCAACAAATTCTCTCCTTCTCCGTACACACTCACTCCTTCTCCCGTTTCTGTTTCGCCTTCCTATTGGCTAGGAGCAATCGTCTGTTCTGGGAGATTCTCGATTTTTCTTTCGCCCCGTCGACGCCGAGCGCGAGAACGAAGTGAAGAGGGCGACTACTAGCGCGGGCCAAGTTACGCGCCCTCCGTCGCCTCTGAGTCATCTTTTTCTACTTCTTTCTGGAAAGTTTGGCGGCCAGTATGACCTACATTTTCCGTCTAGCGTGCGCGAGGGTGCGCAGCCACTAAGCTGGTATGAGCCCTGGAGACAGGCCTTTGTGTCCAGCTCTCCAACTTCCCCCTCCCAACTTCTACAACCCTATCCCGAACAGTGAACATTCCATGTCCCACGGCACGCGGAGAAAAGCACGTGTGACGTCTTATTTCCTTTCCTGCCTAGACTCTTCCATCAGACTCATCATCACCTGCTATCGGACTCATCCTGCCCCGCCCATGCTACCATCACGGTAAAGAAAAGTCGAATGGGAGGCACTGTTGGGTACTGCAGCACATCCTTTCTATGAGAAGGACAACGGCAGAACTATTTGAGAGGTGGAGGGTGGCGTGGTGGTGACGTGAGCCAAGAGAGATTTAGGTCCTCATCCCATATTACATGTTTTAGGTATTTCCCCCTTGCCCCTCCTCTCCAGACAGCACTGGACCGACGGACTGACAGGAAACCACGAAAACTCTTCCAAGCAAACGCACCTCGCTTCGTAAGAAAGAGGGCCCCGCCGGAATGGCGGGGGATTGCTGTTTTTGCTGCTCGACAAGCGCACCCCAAATGATCAGGCTAATGTATTCTGTTACATTAGGCGGGGGCCCCGTCTCCTTGTTCTGGATTTCTCGCATCATACATGTCGCTCGAAGTTCTGTTGCCCATGGTTCCATATACTAAGCAGGTTACAATAAATAGGCCCCTTCTACTGTCCGAAGTGAGGCCCTGGGCTGCAGCACCCTTAGCCCCCTCCCCTTAATCCAGCGCTGTCTCTATGGCTGCACCTTTTTCTCTCTCTTTTTTTTCACTCCCACCTTCTTCCCTTCACACATGTAGAGGTTAAGGTGTCTAACCAGACATGAGAAAGTTACGGCGCCTTTCACTTCCATATAACCAATCTTTTTTGTTCATTGCTTCAAGGTGGACGCTGAAGCACAAAAGACGTGTCTTCATTTTTGGCGGGCCACGATGAGCGTGGCCCGCACAATCACAACACCGCGTGCCCATTCCCATGTCAAACGGCGTGGACTGATTGCAGAATCATCACTGACTCAAGTTTCGACCAGCAGTTGTGAAGTCTTGTCGTACAACCAAGGGGCCAAAATTGCCTATGAATCGCCTGACTTGGAGAAAAGTAGCGTCATATATGTGTGCTGCCTGAAAGGGAAGGGTTGCTCGGGTATCTTCCTCCTTCCGCATCTACTGCTGTCACTATGTGCGTCTTTGCGGTGCACTTTCTAAAGCGTGACGGCTATCCGCAAAACGCGCGTAGGAAGTCATTACGCAACAGCCGGTGCAAACTGAATGCGATATCTCTCGGCTGCTCCCGCTACAACTTCCTTCTCCAGTTTCCACTTTACGCTTCTACATTTCTTCCACCGCTATCCTGTTCCTCTTGCTTTTCATTCTCGCCCTCCCTTCGTTATGACCCTACTCTCATCCTTCGCCGTACTGTTCGCTTTGCTATAGCTCTGCCAGTTGCCACGACAAAGCGCAAGCCAGCAGCGGGTGGCTAAGATCTGCTGTCGAAAATGTTTTAGCGCCAGGAGCCGCCAGCGGTAGAGTAGCACAGCGCCTCTTCGATCTCAGCGATGCACAATGGCTTTTGTCAATGCGACAGAGCTGCACTGATTTTCTTTATAACTTCCCTTGTTGCGAGCAACTACATTCCTCCGCTGTAAACCCACACGCGGTTCGGTATAACGTAATCTCCTCTTGTGATTTGAGGTCAAACGCAGATTTAATTTATGCATGTGATGCGACGAATATATTCGGTGAGCGCTGGTCATCGAGCGCTGCCAGGTTGTCCACGCAACGCCATCGCCTTACCGGCTGGGCGAATCGCTCAGAGTCTCTAGGAGCCCTCTTAAAATAACACAGGCGCTGCTCCACACTAGCACTTGCAGGTGGCTGCGGTTCCATCACACCTGTTCAGAAACCATTGACACTACTCCGATTCAGGAAGGACAGACGGACTGACGGATAGATGAATGGATTCAGTAGAGTGTTGAGCTGGGCGAGTCGGTACATGATTGCGGAAAGAAACGAGCGCAAAATACGGAGACAGAACGACGCTAGACTATCCATCGATCTATCGATCGGATGGATGGATGGATGGATGGATGGATGGATGGATGGATGGATGGATGGATGGATGGACGGACGGACGGACGGACGGACGGACGGACGGACGGACGGACGGACGGATGGATGGATGGATGGATGGATGGATGGATGGATGGTGGATGGATGGACGGACGACGGACGGACGGACGGACGGATGGATGGATGGATGGATTGATGGATGCATGGATGGATGGATGGGTGGGTGGGTGGGTCGATGGTTTGATGGATGGATGGATGGATGGATGGATGGATGGCTGCATGTATGTTTGTATGTACGTATGTATGTATGTAAGGACGGACGGGCGGGCAGGTGGATGGATGGTGGCTGACCTTTTTAAATCGATCGGTGGTTCAAGCCCCATAGCCATTACTTGAGAGACTTTCCTATTGTCTTAATTTTAGCCACCAATCAGATAACCTTCCCTTGGTTACTTCTACTCGCTTAAAATCTACTTTTCCTTCAGTGTCCTTAAAACCGAATGCTTTTAATAAATCAGCCCCGCTGCTTTACACTCAAGGTGAAGCCCTTTACAGAAAAGCATCAAGTATTCAGCCGTTTCCTCCTCCTCTCCGCACGCAACGCACAACATGTCCATCTCATGGTACATCTCTATTAAACAGCGTGCGCTAACAGGACGTACACAGGAAACTTGGAGAGAGAGGAAAGTTTCCTGTGTACGTCCTGTAAGCGCACGCTGTTTAATAGAGACGTACCAACTAGCCCGCCAGAAAGTTCTCATGGTACCTGACTCTATATGCTTTAGTCCACAAAACTCCCGTCCAGGCCTCAAACAACAAAGAGCTTCCCCTACAATCATCATAGATATTTTCTTTGGCAATTTCTTGTATAAAGATCCTGTATGTTTCCAGTGCCGATTTCGTCAGCGTTCCTGTTTTCCACGGAGCTCTCTCTGTTTATTTAAAGAGAATTGAACAAATCTACCGCAGTAAAAGTCTAAAATGATGCATTAGCACGCACACTTGCATCATGGGTAAAGAACGGCAGGGTTTACGCACGGAAAACGGAAACGTCCCGAGTTATCCGAATTGATTGTGAGTCCGACCTGGATAAGATGCGCAGCGCAACCGCCTCTCCCTGAGTGCCTACGGCCTGCTCTTTTTGTACTTGTCTGATTATTTTTGATGGCTGCTCCTAACGATGTTACCTGTCCTTCTGGCAACAGTTATATCAGTGTTCTGCATTGCAACGCCCAAAGTGCGCGAAAGAAAAACGACGAACTGGTTATTTTTCTTGCCGAATTCCGTTTCAAGTTTCATGTTATTATGGTTACCGAAACGTGGTATTCTTCTACAGCTGATGTTTTGAATCTCCCGGGATACTAGAGTTTTTTTCTGAATAGGTCCCACCGACGTGGTGGCGGTGTACTACAGCTGGTATCAAAACAGTTCGCATGTGCTGTGCAGCCAGACTTATCTGAAATTAATGCTGATTACGAGGTTATAGCAACTCAAAGTGAAAATAAGTTGTTTGCTGTCATTTACCGACCACCTAATGGGAACATAAACCGCTTTTTTAAGTTTTTAGAAACGCTCTTGAATTTCACAATTACAGATAAGCTGCAAATCATTATAGGTGGTGACTGTAACATTAATCTGTTGGGTAACACTGCTGCCTCGCGTGAATTTCAAATTTTGCTTACTTCTTTATCTTGTGGCAATGTCATAACAGAGCCAACACGAATCACCGATCATTCAGAGAGCCTTTTAGATGTATTTGTGACTAATAATATGAGTGACTGTGTTAAGTCGGGCCGAATAATCACGGGACTAAGTGATCACTTTCCTATATACATGATCTACAAATGTAATACATTTCTTAAGAGAAAGATTAGCCACTCCGATTCGTACACTGTCAGAGATATAAGTTCCAGGACCCTAGAGGTGTTTAGGAATGAAATAAGCAGTATAAAATGGAGTCCGGTTTTTGCGTGCCAAAATGCTCAGCAAGCATATGAAATATTTCTCTCATTATTTAAGTCATGCTATCACACATGTTTTAGGCTGAAAACTGTAAACAAATCTAAAAAGTTACGCAAGCCTTGGATGACAGATGAGTGCTTTAAAATGATTAAGAGAAAGGAACAACTATACGCAAAGTTCGTGAAGACAAGGAGCTTAGATGACCTCTCAGCTTTAAAAAAATACAAAAATTCTGTCACAACCACGTTGCGTAAAACGAAAAATGTGTATTTTGAAAACTTATTTAACAATTCAACTAGTCAGACTGATGTTTTATGGCGCGAACTTAACAAAATATTGAATACTGGCACACGCAACAATCAAGTACTTCAACTAACAGTAAATGCTAAAACACTAGAAGGGAAGGACCTAGCGGACGAGTTTAACAAATACTTTACAAATATTTCCTCAAGAACACTTATACAAGACAGCGCTGAAATTAAAAAATATTTAGGTGCACCCAATCCTAAATCTGCCTTTTTTGAACCGACTACTGATGAAGAAATTTACTCTACCTTTATGTCCTTAAAGAATAGTAAAGCCCGGGACATTGATGATCTTGAAATTAAACCCGTTAAATACGTCTTAGACCTGCTGACTCCAGCTCTTTGTCACATTTACAATACGTGTTTACATACTGGTACCTTTCCAGATATTATGCAGTGTGCAAGAGTGGGAGTGATATATAAATCAGGCGATCAAAATAACTTTTCAAATTATCGACCGATCTCAGTGTTACCCGTTTTTTCCAAAGGTCTAGAAAAAATAATATGCAAGCGAATCAGCAGTTTCTGTGATAAGCACAAGCTTTTATCTCCACAGCAATTCGGGTTCCGTCGAGGTATGTCCACTGAATTAGCTTTGTTGACGCAGAAGGAATTAATACTTAGAGGGTTTGAAAATAACAAAATGACCCTAGGTATTCTGATCAATTTCTCGAAAGCATTTGACAAAATTGACCACAAAATTTTATCTACAAAGTTAGAGCATTATGGATTTCGAGGAGTTTCTGGTAACCTTCTCAAGTCATATTTAAACCACCGTAAACAATGCGTCGTGATTAACGAAGCTCACTCTTCCCTATTAAATGTCACTTCAGGTGTGCCGCAAGGCAGTATACTCGGACCGGTTTTATTTAATATTTACATAAATGATATAGTAAACACCAGCACACTTGCATCTTACATCATTTATGCAGACGACACAAGCATTTTTTTCCAGTCAGCCAGTATTGAAGAACTCACTGATTTCGCAAATGTTACACTTGAAAAATTCTCTCAATGGACTCAAATAAATAGTTTACAAATTAACGTTGCTAAAACAAGAGCCATATTATTTACTCCTGTACAAAAGGTTATCAGTCGGGATATCGACATAAAACTCGGTTCCGAACAAAAAAAAAGTCGTTAAAGAAATAAAAACATTGGATGTGACGTTCAATCAACATCTAAACTGGAATGCCCACGTGGAACGCGTGGCGGGAAACCTGGCAAGAGCTTGTGGCGTACTGTGTAAGTTTAGAACGATGCTTCCGACTAAAATTAAGTTAATCCTTTATAATTCAATTTTCGCTCCCCATATTAACTACTGCAGTCTTGTATGGACGGACACAACTCAATCCAACCTTACCAAATTGATGCTATTACAAAAGAAAGCAATTCGTCATGTAGCAAATGTCTCATATGACGCCCATACAAGAGAACTTTTTGCTTCGTTTAATGTACTCCCCATACACCACATACATAAACTTAACCTCATTATGAAGTACAAACACAGTGTTCAAACTAACAACGAAACTTTCCTCAACTTATGTAATTTACATCGACCTTTAGAAGTGCCCTACATATTCAGAGACAGAGAACACTGGTCTATACCTTCTTCCCGCACTAATCAGGGTCGGCACATGCTGCAGTACCACATGCCTACATATTTGAATTTCCTACAAAATAAAAATATAGATATACATAACCTTAGCAAATACAAGTGGCAGAAATACCTTATTCTTGAAGACATATGAGTTTAATTATGTTTCTCCGACACAAACTGCTTTTGTATTGCGGATGTATTGTATCTTTTTATCATCGTCTATTTTCCTGCTTCTATTATGTGAACTGGTGTACACCCGATTATATTTGACCCTTTGGAGCTGTTGCGCGATTTTTTTTGTTTTCCTGCTAGATATGTTTCTTTCATTTTCTGTGCGTTGAATTGTAATCTTCATATGTATAAATAGTCTGCGACGAGTTAACACAGATACATGTTCATTTCTCACATCAAAACTATTTCAGATATAGCACCTGTCTTACTGCACATTCCATTGCATACTTTTTTTTTTCTTCGCTGGTTCTAAGTCCTGCATGTGTATATATATATATATATATATATATATATATATATATATATATATATATATATATATATATATATATATATATATATATATATATATATATATATATATCTGTGTGTGTGTGTGTGTGTGTGTGTGTGTGTGTGTGTGTGTGTGTATGTGTGTGTGTGTATATATATATGTAATAACGTGACAGTCTGTTGGCCTTGTCAATTAGGGGTGGGAGCCTCGTCAAGCTACTGAGTTTGTGGCTTTTTGCTCCTACCCTAGCATTTTTTTCTGCTCTTCAGGACAAAAAAATGCTGAATAAAGTTGATTGATTGATTGATATATCAACCAAAGTAAGACAGTTCAGGTCAAGTAAAAGCATAGAAAGTCAATGTACACCATGCAAAACCAGGACTGATGGTGCTAGCGCACGATAATTCGTGGTTATCGCCAAGCTAAACTGCCCGTAATTTTTTGCTTGAGCGTCTACGCACTACCCAAAGGCAGAGTGTCAATTCCTTACAATGCCTACAAGAAATTTGGCTCATGAAATCAGACTCGCGATTACGTGGTCACACATCTCACCGACAGAAATCAACCAGAAGATGTGTCTGTTATTTGGGGAGGAGTTCAACTTTTCGTTTTCTGGCACCTCGTACAAGGCGCAGTGAGAGATGAGTCAGACCAAGGTGGGTAATCTACTGCTTTATTTTCATAGTAAAACTACAATGGTTGGCTTTGCCCACCCCATTGGCGCAGCTTTCGTATACCGCAATTCCAGCGAAAATAGAAAGACACGACTCTACTGAACCCCTCAGAGTATGAATGGAAACATTCGACATTAGGGCCGCCAACAAGTTTTGATTTGACAGTGGAATATACATAATTGGTTTATATAATTGGTTTTTTTTTTGCGCTGCAGCCAGCTCTTTGAAACCTCATTGAGCTGAAATCGGACTTCCTTCCGGAAAGCAACACTTAGAATTTGGGAATTTAACACCCTTAAAGGTATAATTTCTATATGTTTTACTATACACTCTGATGTTCTGACATACTCAGGGCTGATATTGGATATCCGGACTGCTGTACCGCGGTTCCCTTTGGACCGGCGGTCACCCGTGCCGTCCCACCAGTGCCTCTTTGTTAGCACACCATACAGGGTGCTTCACCTAAAACTTTACACAATTTTTAAGAATAGGCTTTTTGAGTTAGAAGAGCTCTTTTTTTGGCGTAGCATTATCAGTGCTGTAGCAAATCGCGGCGACGGAGAAGACTTGCGCCTCCCCGTGTTTCGTGTTCGCCTCGTGCAGCTCGACTGCAGAAACTACGTCTTCCCCGGGAATAATCTCTCTAATAAGTAGCACTTTAGAACGGGAATACATAACGGTTGCACAGACAAAAAAATATTTGCTGGGAGCATGACTCGGGCCACCACCCTCTCATTCAGACAGTGCATCTTGCCCTCCCTCACCCCCACCTCATCGTGTCTTCTCTCCCTCGCTCAAGCTCACCATGTCTTTCCTCCCTCACCCTCGTCCTCACGCATTTTCTTCCGCCGATCCTCCCTCACCCTCACCTCACCGAGTGAAATCCTCATGAAGTGAGGACGCCCTCATGAAGGCTCACCCTCGTGAGGATGCCCATCTTTGCTCATTATTACTCATCTAAGCTTCTTTACAGATCAAAAAGATGCGGTTCTGAGAAACCCGTGCATTCACTAGACGCGCCTTTATTCTTGTTCAAACGTTGAGCCGCCGGGGCGGAGTGGAAGCGTCCTCTTCTCGAATTCCAAAGGCTCGATTCCCGGCCTACACCCCATTTTTTCTTTATTCACTGAGTGTGCGTTGAAACTTACGCATATATAGAAATATATTTACGAACATATCCTGCGCGGGGTGCGCACATCTACTACGACGCCGACGGCTTTTCGACCAAATGAGCTCTATACTCTGTCGCGTAGAAAGGGAATTTGCTCCCACTGTACGTATCTTGATACCACCTTTGTGATTTCTGCCTACGAGCGGGCGCTCATCGTCTCAAGGACACAAAGTTAGCGATAGAACCCCGTCAGAACGCGTTTTCTCGCGTGCAGGACATAGCTGCTCGGGCCGCCACCTGCCCACTGGCGATCCTGCACGTGATAGCGGAGCCCTCCTGCTCATAGTTCACGAGGTCTTGCAACATCAGCGAAATTGCACGAGTGCAGCCTTGGCCTGAGGATCTCAAGAATAAGATGAGTACGTGTATCAACCTGTTCTCTTCGACGAAGCTGTTGCGTACACGTTAGCATGACGCAAAGGTTTTCATGTAGATTAGCGAAGATGTCATTCTGGGGTATACAAAGCGCGCTTTAACGCTTGGAGCAAGGGCAGGATTAGTCAGTCAGCACCGTCGCCTGGTAAGGTTATCGTGCATTGTTTCGCAAATAAAATATGTATGACTGTTTTGACGTCTTTCGTTTTAATCATTGCTTTCCTCCTTGCGCCCCGTTGCGTATGAAATTGTCGGCAGCTATTAGCAACACAGTTGCTCTACATGTTGCCGTAATTGGAAGCTAACTCTTACATGAGTGACAGTCCGTTGTATATTGTTCTACGATTTGCATGCCAGGCGAAAGTAGCAGCGCCAGCGCAAACGGTCTCAACGTGCCTCAGAAAACCAACTTGTGCACAAGCCGGTTAAATGCAATTGTGCGAAGGGTCACGGCTCTTGGAGACCGTTCTGTTGTAGCTTTAAACAGCTACAAACAGCTGTAAAGGCGCATATGGCGCCGAGAGTGCTTCCCTGGCTTCGAAAAGGAACGGCCTGCACTCCCTTGCTCATAATAAGAGGGGAAGCGACTGAGCACAAGAACTCAAGAAATAAGACAGCGCTTGTTTATAACACGAGAAGCGTATAGACCAACACCAATCTACAACGTAAGCAAGATGCGGTGGTGGTGCTGTCTCCGGCTGGAGCGACTGGGGTAGAATTTGGGGGTGAAAAGTAGGCTTAGCACCCTTAAGGATACAAGGAAGCAAAAGATATCAAATAAGTTTTCTGATTTCACATTGCAACTAATATGGCGTTTCTTCGTGAAGAATAACAATGTTCATTCTATAACAGATTGTGAACGTATGAACCCTCATTTCAAAGGCGACGTATTTTTAAAACACCTACGCTTGGGAGTCACTCCTGCCTGTGTGTACAGAATGGGAGCGAGGCCATAGAAATTCATCTAAGCAAAACGTTTATATATATGTCTCGTTTCACAGAGTATCCATGGAAGTAACTCTTTAACAGTTGGTGAGTGCTTTGAAGAAGAGCGTGACAAAGTATAGTACATCCTTTCGAAGCTCTCTTTTTAAAGCCCCATGATACATGAGTGTTGTGAAGCTGAACATGCCCCCAAAAGGCGTTCTGTCCACTGGGTGTTTACCAAATGGACAGAGCTAGGCAGCCCGTCCTAGAAAGCTGCCTAGACAAGAATAACTTAAAAAGCTGTTCTTAAACGCCATGGCAAACTTACGAATTAAAACCACGCAGTGCAGCAGACGATTCCGCAGACGACACACCGGAAGCCGGTAGCACTGCTGCCATTATATCTTACTTCCCTTACCCTCCCCTCCTTCATGAAGTGCTTTGCTTCAGTCGGGCTCAGCAGATTATCAGCAGGCCTTGGAGGAGCAAGCGCTCTTCTTTACTGTACCTTCGTGCCGGGCTCAGATTGTATTTGTTCTTCTGGAATAATGGGCGGACGGATGGAAGGAATTAAGAAAGCAGGGAAGGAAGCAAGGAAAGAAGGAGGGAAGGAAGGAGGTTAGGAAGGAGGGAAGGAAGGAAGGAAGGAAGGAAGGAAGGAAGGAAGGAAGGAAGGAAGGAAGGAAGGAAGGAAGGAAGGAAGGAAGGAAGGAAGGAAGGAAGGAAGGAAGGAAGGAAGGAAGGAAGGAGCGCTCGCTTTGAAACGGGGTGTTGGCAGTTGCCACTATTTTCTGCTTTGTGCAGAATAACCATGTTCAATCTATAACAGATTGTGAAGGTATGAAGCCTCATTTAAAAGGCGATGTATGTTAAAAGACCTACGCATGGGGGCACTCCTGCCTCGGTGTACGGAATGGGAGCGCGGCCCATAGTAACGTATGTGAGCAAAACTGAAATATTGTTCTCGTTGCACAGAGTACTGGTACACATATATTATCGTAGCATTTTACAAAGATAGCTTAGAAATCGCGTAGCATACTCGCCATTATCTGGCGGTCTGCGCCGGCTCCGGCGTCCGCCTGCGTCACCTGTGTGTGTAATAACGGGGTTATTCGTCTCCTACGGTGCGCGGTTCGTTTTTCTTGCTGTTTGAGCACAGTCTTCAATGTAAACTTTCTTATTTTTTGAATCGAAGTATTTAGGATGGAATGAAGGACGCGCGATAGAAATGACGAACTACATGAGAAATTTCAGCAATTCCAGGAAACACTCAGCGGAGTGCCGGCTTTCGGCGATACGTCTAGCTTCAGAACACACATTTATCTTGGCATTTTACCAAGATAGCTTCTAAATGACAAAACATATTTTTTCACGCTCTTCAAACTACTCGCCAACTGTAAACGAACGGCCGCCACCATGGGCACTCTGTGAAACGAGAAATATATTTAAGTTTTGCGTACATGTGTTTCTATGGTCTGCGTTTCCGCTCCGTATCTCCAGGGGGGTGGGGGGGAGGGGTAACTGCCATGCGTAGGTGTTTTAAAACTACATCGCCTTTGAAGTGAGGCTTCATACATTCAGAATTTGTTACAGGATGAGCATGGTTATTCTTCACGAAGGGACCACATCGCGAATGTCGCACCGCGAAAGAAACTGGCCTAAAAAATTTCGACGCTTTCTGAACGGAGTTTATTTAAGTGATTATGAAGAACTGAAAATATTCGTACTCATTTTAAGTGATTGCCTCAGCTCCGTTGTATGCTATTCAACGGTATCGTAGCCTGGATCACTGAACAAAGGCTGCATGTTGTGGAAGGCTCTTAAAAACATGAAAGTAACTTATGCCCTGAGGCATATCGTAGAGAAAAAGACAAGATTGGAGCCCAGACTATCTTTAATTGCTTCACATAGCTTGAGGTACTCATGAGACGGCGCAGTTTGAGTAGCATGCGCTATTCTTCGGCTACTGCATGTATACTTATCAATTTTTTTGTGTTGCTAACGCCAGTTCCTGGATTCGTATTAAACGCACCATGCAGCTGCGATAATCATCATCATTTATAGCAACAACGGGTGAAGTTTCAGACCAGCAATTGTATTTATAAAGTTCTCTACGAGGGCGAGCCGTTTTCCAGGAAGACCACCAGAAGCTGCTATTAAGCTCAGGAAATACTGCGTACACACTTGTGGCTAATTCATAGCTAAGAGAAACGTCCATTTTGAGCAGGAAGTGTACAACAGATGCGCTTCCCGACATGTCTTCGCGAAGAATCTCAAAAAGGTATTACCGATTTTTATTTTCTGAGCGTGTGCGTATGCGCCTTTCTGCGCAGAGAGGCAGCGCACCCACAGTTTCGTGGCCCCCAACATGGAGAATAACCCGTTTGAGGACAGTGTCGAGTTGCTGGTTCGCACTATGGCAGCCAACAACAGGCAGGTTGCCACCGACCAACCTCAGCTGCCACCATCGAACTTCACCGACCCCTGGTGAGCGATTGACTGCCACTGACAGCTCGCCGGTCGCGATCGTCCATTGGCGGTCGATACGAAATCTGAGCTTACACTCGGTCGCAATATTAGCGGACAAAGTTGTCGCTACGCGAAATGGTCTCACGAAGGGCTAGGTTGAAATGAAGCTAACCGCAAAATGTTTAATTTCTTGCCGCAGGCAAAGTTAAAAATTCTCGTGGCGATGAATACGACTATTCCGATAAATTTGCTTTCACAGACACAGCTCAATATTCGGTCAGGTGACGCTAGTTTTAGGCTATGAAACTGCAAGAACAACTGGTACCACGTGCAAAATATTGTGGTTCTCTACCGGAAATGTTAAACAGTGCATCTTTGAACGGTAACCCAAAACTGCTGCGTTAAGCGATGATGTTGCAGTGACTTGAATCTAGATTTTCACAAGAAGCAAAGTCGAAGACGCCATTATTTTTAATAAAGCCATGGGCGGCTTCATAAGGAGCGGTGCAAAATCGACCGCGCGGCCGACAGCGTGGCGACGATAGTGCTCGAACTCTTCAGCCTTGATGGACCCTTCGTTCTCACGCGTGGGAGCCAAAGCCCTTCTTTGGCGCTGGAGTGTTGAAACGATGTCTTCAGTTTTTTGCTTTCACTCTCGCTCCCTCGAGTCCCAGCCATTCGTACAAAACTCCACTTTCCTTTGCCGAAGAGCATAGAAAGCGGCGTGTTTAAGGCAATGGGATATTCCTCTACCTTCAGTGCAAAGAGCTTATTAAATGCCACGATTTATTAACGGATGGATTGTCAGAGAGTTGCTTTTTGGCAGCTGCCCCCAGGCTCCCACATTTCGGGAGTGAAGGCGGGAGTATATTGGCCTCTCCCAAATATGAGCCAGGCTCCCATACTTCGAGGGAATACATCTGAGCTGGTCAGTTTGCTGCAGGCGATATTAATAAGCGCATCCACGTAAACCCGTCAATAAGGCCACGATATGTGGTGTTCGTTAAGGGCCTGACCACATGAATTTGTTGAAAGCGGTGCTGGGAGGCTCGTCATGATGAACTCGCCTAGCATCATGCATGTTCTCTCAAGTGATGGGGACTGTTTATAGCGAAACATTTTCGCGCTGGTAGCGTATTGCGGTCTGTCATTGCAAAGCATCTGGTAATGGCTGTTAAATTTGCATTCAAAAGCAGAAAATAAAACTTATTGCACCGTTCTCTCAGACCACGAGTTTTAGCGGTGTGTCATGGATAACCTGCCAGAAGTAATACATGTTTAGGGGAATCCCCTAAGGGGGGATTTGTAAAAAGGAAGTAAGTACTCATTAGCATCCACCCCCGCGCAGTCATACGGATGCAAAGGAAAGCTATACAGCTTTTACCGAAGCTCCGTAGTTGGAGAAAAATACATCTAGGTTCGGAGTTCGAAACCGGTTCCACCACTTCACCGGCGCTGTCGCTCTTCCCAGTGAGCTAACCCGGACCGCTAGCATGTTGTAGGGAGAGAGCGAGTTGATCAGTAACTCAAGTTGGGAACAGTAGGGGACAAATGTTTAGGTGAAACCTCCAAAGTGGAATACATTAATAATAAACGATTAATTAATCACTGGTCAATCATTAAATAGCCTACTAAGTTCTGAAGCATTCTAATCTGCCTTGGGGATTCCCCTAAGCATTTGATCACCACAGTTCCCACTTCAAGTTATTGATCTACTGGCTCTCTCTCTACCATACACTAGCCGTCTCGGTTAGCTCTGTTGGTAGAACCACTGTTCCGATTAGGTGGTGTCCGGGTTAGAGCCCCGGTCCAGTACATTTTTCTTTAGTTACGAAGTTTCTGTGGAACTCGTATGGCTACGCTTCAGTGGATGCCAGTGAGTAATTACTCCTTTATTAAATTCTACCGCAGTACCAATGCAAAGGTAATGGCTGACACTTAAATTCTTTTAACTTTTTTATCGTTTCTAATGATTTGTTACCTTTTGGAGTGCTATTTTCGAATTCACAGTGCTTTCAAATACTAATTTTAATAACTTACATCCCGTGACACGCTTGACTATTATGCTCTCTCCTAAGGTACCTTTCTCGCTTCTAACTCACCGATCCTCTGATGCGCTCTTTTTTTTTGCCGAGAACTACCGCAGACAAACACAGGCTGCCTTTTTTGTCGGAAAAGTCTCAGCAATGAGGATCATGTTGACATCAATAGCTCGACTAATACTACTTCCACTACGCCCCTGTGAAGTGCCGTCTTAACAGCGCATCCCAAAACTCTGGATCACTGTCTAGTGGCCACTCGCATAGTTCAATGAAATCGATATATGGTGGAATAGCAGATCTATGCGCAAGTAATAGTTCACGTATTATTGCAGCACATCATCATCCGGTCCGATCAATGTTCAGCCACATTTCAGCGGCACTAGGAATTCCACCTTGCCTGTGGACCTTGCTCATCGCGTTGCCTCTGCGCCGCTAGCCACCGCGGCTGACGGCGGCATCTATGAAATGGCCCGGAAAAAGAGGCGGTGTCACCGGTAGGCTTCGCTTCCACTGGGGGAGCAGAGTGAGGCCGCACTGTGAGGTGCTGCCGGGAGAGGTCATGTTCCAGGCATGGATGAGAACAACATACTCGGACGGAAACCGACGTCAACGCCTCCTTGTTCCCCCGAGGAGGCAACCGGGTGGAGGGGGGGTTGAAAATCGCACGCCTGAATGGAAGCCGTCAAACGACACCAGACATCACTGTTTTCAATTAAAAACACGAAACTCTGCCAATGCCACAACCTCTGCTTTTATGAACGTTTTGATTTATGCTTTTTTCATTCTCACTCTTTTCTGTGTGTGAACAGAAACAACTGCGGGAAACAAAGGTGTCAATTCTAAAAAGGTATTTTTTGTGAAGTTTCTAGCGTTTGGTTAGTATGACTTGTATTACGTTAGGTACTATTAGCTGCACATAAAAAATTTAGAGATTGAAGTTCACCTAACATGGAGGACATGGTTGTCTTCGGAATTTTATATGCGTCTCTTTTGATTAGAACTTCCGTAGTTTGGCCACTTTTTGCGTTCCTCCAAAAGGCGCCGCGTCAGTTGTGAAGGAACACGAGCCGGCCTGATGCTGAAAAGAAAAATGTAAGCTGCTTTGAAACCAGCTGTTATGAACTTTATGAGCCCAGCACTATTTCTGAGAAATATTGGTATCTAAAAGTAATGCAGGTATCAAACATTTAAATATCGGTTCCTTTAATTTTTTGCTAGACTTGAGGACTGTGCGCTTCCACAGTAGCAGAATTTAAACTGGCATGATGAGATTGCGTTCGCGGGCGTATCCACGATTTCAACCTAATAAGCGTCTAAAAGTGAATAGGCAATATGGGTCGAAACTTCGGTCGCCGTGTCAACGCCAATCTTCAATGGCCAGAATTGGCACTGCAACTGCTACTTCTACGGCTGTTGCTGATAGGAAGAAACAAAAGTGCACGGGCCTGCCTACTGGCTCAACCCGAGCCACGCTCGCTCCCACGTGCTGAAATTAGGAGAGCTAAAAAATTGGACAGCGAAGACAAAGAAAAGTCGCGCGCTAATATGCCCCGGGCCGTTGCCCCGGAGACAGTGCAATACCGGGCCGACTCATGCCAGTGCTACAAGGTCCAAGGACCCGCCACAGATATTAAATCAGTAATCAGTTATCCATAATGGCACGGCGTTCAACGAAAGTAGGAGCAGCGAATGGGCGCTATAGCAGGCGCCAGCTACTTGCAGCGCAGAAATCACGTTCCCGTTCAAATTTATCTCCCTGCATCGGCTACCACTAAGATGGCTACAATGGGACACACGTAACGCTTGGAGCAAAGTGTGGAATTCTCATTACTGTGGAAATAATGGCCTAATTTATAGGGAAGCTCGTGAAATTTGCTTAAAAACGCGACCGCCTATCCAATCCAGATGGTGGCGTTTTCGAAACGGAGCCAAAAGTGGCCAAGAAAACCGGCCTATGGGAACTGCAGCACGATTATGAAGCGTGATAAAATAAGTATTAAATTGATGCAGAGGAACACTGCAGGGTGTGACAGTCAGCAGCGCTCGCCACTTCAAGTTCGTCGCATCTTGTCTAACACTGGCGAATACCGAGCTAGTCTGGCTGCATTTTTACTCCATGTAGCAGGTAGAAATACCGACCACTTGACATCCTGCTGCCAGAGCTTCTATTGTCTCACGATATTCCTTGCGAGTGCTCCTGGCACGGAACATAGCATAGAAGCTGGCAGCGCCGCTGTGTCTTTGCGCAGGATGAATGTAAAAAGTTATCTCTATACGAAAAGAAAGAAGTGAACAGTTGCCGTCATAACTGGGCGTTGCCACAACTGGGACGAGTGGAAAGAAAATGCTTGAGGGAAACCCTGACAATTTAGGTTCCCCGGCTCTTTTACGGACTTGTGATAGCGGAGAGTTTTCGTGATAAAGAACTCCAAATAAGCAAGTCCTCAACTTCTGAGTCCTTTGCTAAACGGCGCATCGTAGAGCCGTCGCTATTAACAAATTAATCGAAAATACTACAACGCTTCTTAACCACCGTAATTGTCTATTTACATTCTCCAATGAAAACCCCCGTCCCCCATTTTGCCCTTTGAGGACATACATACACGACTTGATATACATCATCACCTTCCTGGAAAGATATCGGCGGCTGCTACACAAGATGTTTGTCACGAGACGGCACATCGAGCGAAAGGACACTCCTCACTGGAGAGGCAATTTGCCGCCTCACGAAGTCTTTTGACTTCTTTAGCTGAGAGCTCTGCACGCAAATAAACACTCCAATGGGAACTTACGTTTTGGTCCCTATGGTTATCTTACATTGAAAAACGTAAGGATGGAACGCCTATTGCATTACACCTTGATCCAAAAATCTTTCCTATTTATTACGATGATCGTGTTTGGCAGATGTACTTTGTTTAATGCCTTTGTGTCTTAACGAAATATACTGATCACCCTAGAGGTCGAAAATGACTGGCTTCCTCCCGTACTAAGATGTAATAGGTAAAAGTAAACGTACAGATTACGGGCGACAATTACACTCAATTCTTAGCTACATCGTGTGCTCACCGCTCTCGTCACTGCAACAACCAGATATCACGCAGGAGCACATCGGATACGAGGCACGCTGTTAACATGACACCGAGAGACGTCTTCTGCGCATATAGGAGAAAATAATTGGCCCCTTCGGTGTATTTGACTGCCGTCACCCAGTGGCTTAGTTTCAAGCGTGGGAGTGTAATACAGAGCTGTTGCAGAAGGAATTGAAATCCTGACATGAATTGCCTGCAGTAAGATTTTTGTGTTTTTCTTTAATAGACGAACAAGTTGCCACACTGCCAAGTAAAACAATGTTAGGATTGTATGTAGGCGCGAATATCCGCATATTTCTGCCAAAAATTTCCCGTGAAACGCAAAATAGAAATTTTCAAAGCTCACAGAACACCGCTTCAAGTTTAGGAATACGGCCCATTTTCTTGAATTTTGAAACCAAACCTGTAGCTAACGTTAGGGCCATACAATGGAGAAAATAACCATGTTATATATATATATATATATATATATATATATATATATATATATATATATATATATATATATATATATATATATATATATATATATATATATATATATATATATATATATATATATATCTTCATTCAAAAAAGAACACGCAGCGCCTACTACATTATTTCGGGGGGGGGGGGGGGTGACAGCTTTGCAAAAACTTTCCACAGAGTTGCGGTGCACCGCATCCGCAGGTGAACAATTCAAATCTTCGAAGGTCGGAACAAAGTAAGAATATATGAAACTATTTCTTGTAGAGGCGCGGTGTCGAAATTTACGGCATCGTCTTCACGAGAAACACATAATGCGATAAATGAAGATAACGGAGCAGAGTGATTTCTGTTCTGTTGTGGTAAATTGAACAAAAAAGTTTCAGCAACAGATTTTGCGAAGCAGAATAAGTAATACCCAGTTATGTTCTTTAACATTCAACCTCTGAAGCGATAGTACCTCCCAAGGAGGAACCGAGCGGCACCAGACATGGTTTTCTCAAGTGCATCAGTATGAGCAAGGTTAACCGGGTCCAACACAGGGCAGGCACATTCAAGGGCACTCCTGACATGAGCGTGATATGCGGCCTCTTTCAGCATTTTGCTAGCGTTCATAGGTTACGTTGTGAGGAGCTGAGGGACTACCCGGCCCTACTAACTACATTATTAAGGTAAACTATCCATGCACCGCCAACTGAAAAAAACTATTCCAAAATACTTATACGTAGATTATCTGATAAGACAACTCCGCACAATAAGTCACGATAAGTTACTTTTCCTCGTATTTGTGCGAAGAATGCATGCACACCTTTATTCACGTTCAGATTATCTTCAGTATTAGTTCAACACGCTTCAGAGGATTAACTGTGAGATACGATACTTAATCTTTGAGATGTGTATACCTGTAAGATGCAAAATATCCTACCTGTAATGAGACCGATCGGCAGGAGTTGAAGCAGCGCAGCGGAGAGGTAGACGAGGTAGACGAAGTGCAGCTGGGATTTCGAGTGACGCCAACAAATCTTCAGTTCTCATTTTTCCTCCAGCGTCCCCTCTTTATACCTGTCTACTGTATTGTAGAGGCAAGTTGAGTCCTTAAAGTACCTAAGTGTAATTTACGACCCTCATCTAGACTGGCGACCTCATACCAGGAGTATAGTCCTCAAAGGTGAGCGAGCTCTCGGACGCCTGATGCGAATCAGCAATAAGAAATTCCGTATGCGCAGAGACACTCTCTTATTTCTATATAAGACTTACGTAAGACCAATTTTGGAGTTCGGTTGCTTTCTGTTCTCCGGTTGTCCTAGATACAAAATTCAACCTCTGGTTATTTTAGAGAGGCGCGCTCTACGACTTTGCCTGGGTTTACCAAAATCAGTGGCGAATTGTGCCCTCTTTCTGGAAGCTCGCATACGGGTCTTGAACTCTCGCTTCCAGGTTCTCACCGTGCGCACCTTCTTACGGGGACTTGAGCCAATGCCTGGAGTGGCTCTTCCAATTTTTTTCTACTAATCGAGCTTTGTTTCTAGATAAACGTTGGCCGCTTTAAAAACTGCCTCTATTTATGTTTACTGATCACCTTTTGTCTATAATTGCAGCCTCCCTTAGGTGCAATGCGTCAGCAGTTTGCAGTCTGCACCAGCTGTTTGCTTCGACCATACGCTGCCGCTAAATGCAAAGCATTTTATCTGGCAATGTTCTAAACGGTGTCCTGGAGTAATATCTGTTTGAGTATTCGAGCCATGCTAGAATTTTCACAGATGCCTCTCAACAAGGCGAAAAGGCAGCAGTAGGTGTTCATTGCCATACACTATTTATTCGCTATGGGTCTCTGATTACACACCTGTTTTTGCTGCTCAATTTCTGGCTATTGGTTTGGTCTTTCAAAACGTTCCCAGCAATATTTTTCAAGTTATCATTCTCTCTGACTGCCTCTCAGTCTTGGCTGCACTAGAAAGTTGGGCAACTAGTCTCCTCTACCGATCCTTAATGTACTTTGTGCCACGTCATGTCCTAGAGGTGCGCTTTCAGTGGATCCCAGAGCACTGTGGCATTATTTCGATGCTAACATTCACAGCGCAAGACGAACACGGACACGAGGGGAGACACCACAAAGCGCCGACTTCAACAAAAGTTTATTGCTGTGCGAGCGACTATATATGGTGTACAGCGGGCATGCGCAACAACGAAAAGGTACAATCATGAGCATCTGGTAGCGGCGCCACATCGCAAGCGAACACATCATTTTCTGCACACGACAAAAAAAGGAAAAAACAAAAAGCTAAAAAACCTAAAAAGCAGTACGCGCACAAGAACGTCGAAGCCATTTCTTAGCGAATCAGCCATCAACAGCCCTGTTGGCTCATGTCATTCTGAACCTCACCCTTCTGACCACGTCCCGTTATGAACGTTACCTAATACACCATTACCTGAGCCATGAGCCCATCCTTGGTACAGCGAATTTCGAACATTTGAAATTCCCATGGAACATACGTTCCTGCGCATCAACACAATGTGAAGTTTCCATGACGCAGTTGCGCTGTAAAACACCTCCCCTTAATCTATATTTATGCCATTCTGGGTTCACGCCGTCGAATCTATGTGCGTCATGCGGGGACGTTGAAACGATAGATCATTTCATCCTCTACTGCCAGCGGTTCTCACGGCAGAAAATTCAATTTTTGCAAAATCTTCGCGCTCAATTAGGGCTGCCATTCACTCTTTCCATCCTCCTCTCCTTCGGTGTGACCGTCAAAGGGCATGCAATTAGGCAGGTATGTTAGCTCATTCTCAAGTATATCATTAAAACCGGGAAATTTTTGTGTTAACTTCTCGATGAATTTACTTTCCTCTCCAAATTATTTTCTTTCTGATTAATTCTTAAAATTTAGATATTCTACTCGCACCGCTTTGTTTAGTTGATTTTCATTCCGACTTCCTCAAGCTCTCTCAAAATTCGTGATTTTCTCTTTCTCTCAGAGACCTCTCTATTTATGAGCCGCTTGAGACAAACCAGGATGAGATTTTTCCTGCTTGGATCTGCACCAAACCCTTGCCAGTCGCCCACCGTGGGTATGTGCGATCGTATTTGAGGCAACAACAACAACAACGACGCCTGTGCCTGTGTACTTTGTGTCGCCGTTCGCCCAACGCCAACCGACCTGCGCTTCGAATAAACACCTTTACTCTTGGTGGAGGTGTCTCGGTTGCCGTCCCGGTCCTCATCCTAGAACTTCGAAGCGGAACGCTTCTCGTCCCCGCAACCATACCGGAAGGTCTGAGCGGACCATTGCAGCCCATCCCTACCACCGTCCTTTGTTCCGGGGTAGAGCGCCAGCGTGACCCTACTCAATTTAATGGCCCTGACGACCAGGACGTCGACGATTGGCTGGCCACTTACGAGCGCGTCAGCACTTGCAATCAGTGGGACGATTTTGTTAAACTCAGCAACGTACTCTTCCACTTTAGGGACGTTGCCAACCTCTGGTTTCGCAACCATGAGGCCGATCTTCCCACCTGGTCCTCCTTTAAGACGAGCTTCGCTGACGTTTTCAGCCACCCCGCCGTCCGGAAACTTCGCGCCGGGCAGTCTTCGTGCTCGAGCACAGCTCCCTGCTGAGACATTCACTAGTTATATCGAAGATATCGTTTACTTGTGCAAGCGTGTGAACCCGTCCATGACCGAAAGTGATAAAGTCAACCACATTTCTAAAGGGATCGCCGATGACGCTTTTCAGATGCTCCTGGCGAAGAACCCCAGCTCTGTCGCTACCATCATCCAGCTGTGCCAAAACTACGACGAACTACGAAAGCAACGCGCATCTACGCGGCAGTCCGGCTCGTTTTCTGAGCAGTCCCTGTTCATGCAGCACGTCAAAGCCTTCGTCCGCGAAAAAGTCGCCCGCCAGCTTTTTCTCCTGCATCACATTCCCGACCCCGTCTGCCCTGCTCCCGACTTGGCGCCATCGCTCGCGCCCACTGTCCGCCGTGCTATTATGGAGCAGGTCGCTGCAGTTCTACCATCCAGCCCCCCCCCCCCCCCCACCTCCCCTGTGGCAGCCCCGCTCACTTATGCTGAAGCAGTCGCCAGTACAAGGCGCTCGGCCACCTCTGTCGCCTACCGTAGAAGCCCGGTCTTTTATTCTCCACCGCCGTCCATGCCACCACCGCCAGCCCCGTATTGGCGACCCCTCCGACACCATACGAACCCTTGGCGTACCGACGACAATCGGCCAATATGCTGCACATGTGGTTTTCCGGGCAATGTCGCACGCCTTTGCCGTCAGCGATCCCTTCGTTCTGGTGATGACGTGCGCACGTCTCGCTAAGATTCCGAGCCGCCCTTACCTATTGTCTCTTCTTGCTCATCTACGCTTCGCTCCCAGTACCCTACTCGCCGTTTGCCTTCACCTCGCCGGCGTTTCATTTCTCCGATGCTCCGCCGCCCGGACCCCCTCCCAGAGGAAAACTTAATGCCGCAATTCCGGAGGCAAGAACTGCGTGTATTCAGAACTCGATAAGTTCTCCGTTTCCTCCTCTTAAAGTGATTGAGGTGTCTGTTGAAGGCGTCCCCGTTCTCGCGCTCGTCGACACGGGTGCTGCCGTGTCAGTGATTAGTGACGCCCTTCGCTGCAAACTTGGTAAGGTGACAACGCCACTGTCTCACATTTTACTACGTACGGCAACCTCTCAGCCTATCACAGCCTGCACGGTCCGCGTTTCTATCAATGCCGTCACCTATACCATCGAGTTTGTTGTGCTGAGCGCCTCCTCTCACGATTTCGTCCCACTCTCGACCCACTGCGCAGTGATTGTGCCCGTGCTGAACTTGAGCTTTCCCCCGTGTGTAATGTTTCACTGTGTGACCTACCTGTGCGCTCCACTAAGCTTCTTGTAGCTGCCGTCACCGACATACCTCACTTCAATTCTACCCTCGTTCTGCTCCGACCTGACTCTTCCCTCAGCAGCCCTGTTCTTTTCACGCCCTCCACAGCCGCCACCCGCCATCACCGCCTTCTGCTCCCTTTTGCCATTCTCACGATTTCCGACGGAAACTGCGCTGTCTAGGTCGCCAAACCATTTTCTTGCCCGTCGTCTGTTCTACGCGGCGAATGCCTCGACTCTATTGAAGAAGTGGACCCTGCTATTGCTTCCGAGTTCTCCGATACCCGTGCCTGTCCCCCAATCACTGCCTTTGCCTGTTATGCGACTGCGCCCGATCCGCTTCCCTCCGACTTCTTTCAACGCACCATCGCTCCCTACCTTCCGTCCGCTTGCAGTGACCAGTTCTTGGAAATTCTCCACCGTTTCCGCAACTCTCGACATTTCCCAGCCCTCCTTGGGGCGCGCGTTGGCCGTCTCTCACGCAATTGACACTGCTACACACTCCCCCTTGCGCCATCGACCATACCGCGTCTCGCCGAGTGAGCGCCGCGTCATCCGTGACAATGTTGACGACATGCTTCAGCGCGGCATTACATTATACTGCCCTCTCACAGCCCTTGGGCACCTCCTGTTGTCCTGGTGACAAAAAAAGATGGCTCAATCAGGTTCTGTGTGGACTACCGCCGTCTCAAAAAGATCACTCGCAAGGATGTTTATCCTCTACCCCGAATCGACGACGCACTGGATTGCTTGCAGAAAGCGGAGTATTTTTCATCTCACGACTTACGCTCCGGCTACTCGAAAGTACCAATGGCTGTAGCTGAGCGGTCGAAAACCGTTTTAATAACTCCAGACGGCTTGTATGAATTCAATGTGATGCCATTCAGCCTCTGCAATGCTCCAGCAACATTCGAGCCAATGATGGATAATATTCTCAGCGGTCTCAAATGGGAAACTTGTTTATGTTACCTGGATGACATTGTCTTTTTTTCCAAAGACATTCCTTCCCACCTGCAGCGCCTTCAGCGTGTACTCACGTGACATACTGACGCCGGGCTACAACTCAACTTGAAAAAAAAAATGTTACTTCGGTGCTACGCAGTTGACAATATTAGGCCATGTCATCTCTAAGAACGGCGTTCTTCCTGACTCTGCCAAACTTCGCGGTGTCGCTGACTTACCCAAACCGGCCACCTTAAAAGAACTTCGCAGTTTTATAGGCTTATGCTGATATTTTCGCCGTTCCATCCGCACTTTGGATTGTATCATCGCCCCTTTAACTCAGCTTCTTGCCGGCAGCCTAAACCTCTCGTCTTGGTCCCAAACCTGCGATACCGTGTTCAGCATTTTACGTCGCCTGCTGGTCTCCCCCAATCCTTCGCCATTTTGATCCCGCCTGTCCGACAGAAATTTGCACTGACGCGAGCGGTGTGGGCTTGGGCGCCGTTCTTGCGCAGCGAAAGCCTGGGTATCCGGAATATATTGTCCCTTATGCCAGCCACGCCCTCACCAAGATGGAATCGAACTATTCTTTCAAAGAAAAAGAATGTCTCGCCTTCATTTGGGCGATTGCAAAGTTCCGACCTTACATTTACGGACGGCCCTTCTATGTCGTCACAGACGATCACGCCCTCTGCTGGCTATCCTCCCTCAAAGATCCTTCTGGCCGACTTGCCCGCTGGGCTTTACGTCTCTAGGAGTTTGATATTCACGTCATTTATCGCTCTGGCCGGAAACACTCGGACACCGACGCCCTTTCTCGTTCACCGCTCCCGTGCGATTCACCCTGTGCCCTCGTCTGTGTCTACGGTTTCTCGTCGTTCGACGTCCCTGATATGCTCTCCGAACAACTGAAGGATCGTTAGATCACCTCGCTGCACACCTTCCTGAACAATCCCTCGCCGCATTCTTCGTCCCGTGCCCTTCACCGCTAAGCCAACCACTTCGCAGTTCGTGATAGCCTCTTATACCGCCGTAACTACCTCTCCGACGGGCGGAAATGACTTGGTGATCCCTCCACACCTCCCTGCTTCCATCTGCTCTTCTTTCCACGCCGATCCACAAAGCGGCCATGCCGGTGTACTGAAAACATGTGCTCGGCTTCGTCTGCGATATTACTGGCGAGGTATGTTCCGCTACATGCGTCAGCACATTAGGTCATGCACCGCTTGCCAGCGTCTCCAGAAACCGCCCCGCCGCCGTTCCTTTGTAGCCATTAACTTGCCCTGGCCGACCCTTTGACCGCGTCGGCATTGATCTTTATGGCCAGCTTCCAACTACTTCGGCTAACATTCTCTGGGTCATCGTGGCTGTTGACCACCTAACACGTTACGTCGAACCGTCGGCTCTCAAATCTGCTACCGCAAACGATGTCGCTCGCTTCATTCTAAACAGTCTTGTTCTTCGTCACGGCTACCCGAAAGAACTGCTAAGTAACAGCGGCCGCGTTTTTCTCTCGAACGCCGTCAAGGCCCTGCCTGCTAAAGCCATGCCAAATCATTCCTCGCTCCACCAGCCCCTATCACCCCCAGACCAACGGCATGACTGCGCGGTTCAACCGCACACTCAGTGACATGCTCGCCATGTACATACGTTGACACCGCCCACTCCAACTGGGACCAAATGCTCCCTTTCGTCACGTAAGCGTATAATACGGCTGCGCAGAGAACGACGGGGTTTTCTCCTTTCTTTCTCTTATACGGCCGGCAGCCTACATCCACCATGGACACCATCCTTCCCTATCGCCCGGAGCCTTCCGAGACCACATCACTTTCCGAAGCTTACCTGTATACCAAGGAGTGCCGGAAACTTGCCCACTCTTTCACTACACAGCTCCAATGGCGTCAGAAGCACCGTCGGGATTGCTCGGACCCTTCCGCGTCATACCCATCTGGCGCCCTCGTTTGACTCTGGGTGCCTTCCTCTACTCCAGGCATCGCCACGAAACTGCTTTCTCGCTATAATGGACCTTACCGCGTTGTGCAACAAACTTTTCCCGTGAATTACATCGTTGAGCCCCTCGCTCCCTCTTCGGGCCACCGTCGCTGGGGGCGCGAAACTGTGCACGTCGAGCGCCTCAAGCCTTATTATGATCCGCCCATGCTTTCCTCCCCGTAAGTCGCCAGGATGGCCCCTTTTTCGGCGGGGAAGTAACTGTAATGGGACTGATGGGCAGGAGTTGATGCAGCGCAGCGAGGAGGTAGGCGAGGTAGACGAAGTGCAGCTGGGATTTCGAGTGACGCCTGTGCCTGTATACGTCGTGTCGCCGTTCGACCAACGCCAACCGACCTGCGCTTCGAATAAACACCTTTACATACCTAATATCTATGAGATACCTAATAAATACAATAACCGACAAACGATTGTGTATAAATTTTGAAAAAGAACAAGGTGTTTTAATGTAATAATTTATTGTCTATATATAGTGGAATAAAAAGAAGAAATTTGAGCGAAAAACGGTGCTTTGGGGTGAACGTCTGGAAGTATGGTGCAATGGCAACTGTACGCAGGTGGCAGTGACGATCTCTGGCGGCGACGCGCTATATCTGAATGATGCATTTTATTAGCACATAAAAATAGAACAGGCTGGAATATTTTGGCAACACTTTCCCTAAGATAAGAGTCGAAGTAATTAAAATTTTTGTTTTGGATTCAAGTGCTTTCTCTTTCTCTGCCCGGTCACCAGGGGCCGTATCAATGCAGGAATGCATTTTACGGATAGATTACCGCACCTCTCTGTCTCCAGATTTTTAAAACAAAAGATTTATTGGCCGCAAAATCGCGATTTCACCGTGGCAGTACTCCATCGAGGCACGTGACGTCACAACGCGCGCCTCGCCGCGGAAGGTTACTGTGCTTCGCGAGCTCGCCACGCCATCTGGCAGGACGTCACACCACGCCGCTCGCCGCCGCCGCCGTTTGGTAGCACGTGACACCGCGTTGCTCGTCGTTGCGCTCGCCTCCGCTCGCTTCGACAGCTGCGTCGCTTGTGTGGCAAGATGTCACAGGATTGAAAAGGAGAGCTGGCGTGCGCCTCAACCACCGTTGAAGCGACGGTATGGACGGCGACAATTCTGATAAGCTGGAGGAGGCCTGGAATCGACAGCGGATCGAGATGAGGAAACGAATCGCCCAGGAAACAGACGAACAGCGTGCCGAATGACTGGCTAAACGCCGCCATCCATGAATATGCCGCCGCGAGACAGGCACGCTTAACGTCCGGTGTCTCGACCGCTAGCAGCAGCGACAGCAGCCGGAGGAGAGACCTGAGTCCTGCTTCACTGAAGACGGCCCGTGATGAACGATGGAATGCGACCAAGCGACTTCAGCCGGCGGGCTCAAGAAACCAAAAAACAACGTGCCGTTAGCCTAGAGAATAGGCGTAAGGGTGACGCGACCCCTTCAATCCTTGGATAGCCTCGGTGCTGAAATCGAACATGGACCTGCAGGTCATACTGGACGTTTATGCCTGTGCTTCATACGTTGTGGAATATGTGAGCAAGGTCAACCGGGGAGTTTCACACTTGCTTTCGCTACATATATCCTGGCATAGGCAAGCTAAGCCACTGCCATTTTTCCCGTCGATCTGTCCACAACGCGACAAAATCGAGAAAATAAAACATAGCAGAACGGAAAACTGCGCGAGTTGGTGTACATTAAGCATCTTCGAACGTCGCGAGAGGCCCTGGACGAGCAAGTCTGTTCTTGCTCGCCCTGGTGCTTTGGTGCCTTGGGCAGTGGAAGCGCGTCATTTGCGTTTTGGCGCCTCCAAAAGCAGGCCGCTTTCTGCTCCTTTCACCCGACTAGCAGGCCGCAGAAGCTTATGCAAAGGCAACTTGCGTATGTAATTGTTCACTTGCAATTAGTGGGACATAAACAACAACGTCGCTGAAAACTGGTACTAATTTTCTGCGCACCAAAGCGCAAGGAGGAATGCAATGATTTAAATTAATGACACAATACGAGAGACAAATTTTATATACTTATGAATGCACAATAACCTCACGCGATGACCATAGAGAGACTCCTTTAAAACGTTCCTGCTTTTTCACAGCGAGAGACGCATCTGCGACTTTACCCCAAAAGCCGCGGACACCACACCGTGCACAGAGGCCTCGACTCAGGCGATGTGCAGCCCTAGTTGTTTTCGTGTAGGACATGCGGTCGATGCCATCAGACGCTTTGAAATGCTTCTCGGATGTTTTACGCGTGTCTGGGTAGGAGTTCAAGTCATCTGATGGATTCGCAGTGGTTTCATGCCGCCAAACACTTCGAAATGATTTCAGCGTGGTTGGACATTCGAGGTAGGGTCAAATGAGGGGCGCAACACGGCCACCTAGATCGGACGCCCGGTCGGGTCCGCTGGCCGTGAGGCGCAGCCGCACGACAGCATCGAAATCTCCAGAACATTTGGTCGCTTCTCTGTACGACAGCGCCAAAGACAAGTACAGCGATACGGGTGCAAGCATATTTGTTTACTATAAGAGCTTGGTGTGTAGGCGTAACAACAAAACACGGCACAACATGTACGCTTGCATTTCTGCAGTGAGGTAGTCTAGACGTAGCACGCATTAGATCGTAATTTTTTTTAATGCGACAGCGTTAAAAGCCTCCGAGGAAAAAACAGGTAGAGTCTGCCGTAGTCTTCGCCGATTGGACGACGGACTGTATGACGTGATGATACCACATGACACGGCCGAGTTTGCAGTTGCGCTGGTCAAGTGACGTACCCGAGCGTGGTGGCTGGCACGGCGTCAGTTGCACGGTGCGCTTGGTTGTGAGCAGACGTGTACAGACAGCTCCGCCTGCTAGGCTGGAATAGAGCCAGAATCAATGTCGCGTGCGTCTGCCGTGGAGGGAAATCCTCTTAAGCGGAAAGGACAATTACGGAAGTGTGTTGCTGAAGATGGAGTATTGGCAGCTGCACAGGCTCAGCGTATGCGGCGAGCAGGAATGACGAAGGCGAAACAGGCCGATGGTCCCCTCGGCCTGCGTCTTAAGACCTTTAGGACATAACTATTTTGTAGCGATAGCTACATTACGGTAGCATCTGGTTCCTTCAGCGTGGCGGCGCCGTGGCGGCGCCGTGGCGGTGGCAGCGCCGCCACGCTGTCACGTGGTTGGTCACGTTGTGCGGAGCAGCTTCCGGCGGCGCGGCGCCGTGGATGATCACGTGGTTCGTCACGTGACCAAGTTCCACTCGGCCAGCTGTACCTATCGCGTCACTCCAGGTTTAGCCAAAGCTAAACCACCACCAATTTTTTTTTTTTGCTATGAGAAAGGAAGCAATTTCAGGGTGTCGTGCGTAAAAAATTTATAGCCCATGATTTAAAAACCTTTTAATGCAGCACACAAAGTGTAGCAAAAGAGCTTTCTTTTTAATGACATAAATAAAAAATTAGATGTGGTTCAACTGCTGTTAAACCTGTTAGAGAGCAAAAGCTTGGTGTATCGGGCAACTTGACGCAGAATGGCGTCTGTAACATTAAGTGCGTTCCGCACACTGAATTGGCAGTGCGCCCATTCTTCCACCGCTAGCAGGTGGCAGTTAAATTAATGGTTGATCGAGAGAGGCTGGTCACCATATGAACGCTCCGGATTATTGCTTCAGTGCCGCGTGTCTGCCACAACGTTGTCAGCGCTAATGCATGCTTTCCACGTCTCTCTCTCACCACCGCCACGTACCGCAAAGCGCGATTGAGGCGTCCACTGACCCAATGAGCCAGTTATGCGCCCTTGCTTTCTTCAAAATAATCCAAGTCTACAACATTGTCAACGCCAATGGCAATGAACACAATGAACGCTGAAGGTGCCGCGTTTCTGCTATAATGTGAATGCCAGCGCATGCAGCGCACATCTGTCACTACCGCCACGTAGGTTAAAGCGCGACTGATGTGTCCACTGTCCCAGGGGAAAAGTTATGAGCCTTTTCTTTGCTTTCGAAGAAAACTGAAGATTGGTTTTAGAAATTGGCTTTGAGTAAAGGAAATGGCGCAGTGACGGTCTCACATATATCGGTGGACACCCGAACCGCGCCCTAAGGAAAGGATAAACATGGTTGGGCTGAAGGTCGTTCGAGGTCATCCTCCGGACTACGCGATGACTGCTTTACTTAGCGTAGTGAGTCTTTTCTCTTCAAAAGACGATATGCATGGCTTACAAAGAAAAAATCTTTTGTTGGCAAAACCTGAGAGACGCACAAATATATACATAGGTGTGAAATATATTCATTCAGAAAATAGGAGAATAAAAAATCTAGAACATACGCTATATGCGTTACTATGTCAGAAACGAATATTCAAAGTTAGAGACTTCTTCATGCCAAACTTTGCGGCTACACCGCTGGTGGCACGAAATTGTTCAGAGCATGCGCGGTACTTTCAGAGAAGCCCTGAAAGCAATGAATCAACTCGGCAATGATGAAAACCAAAATTATAGACAGGCACCTGTCGGCAGCTCGGGCTGAGGGGGTGCAGTCATTTCTCTCTGAATATACACGAATTGGAGTGATCCTTTCACACAAAGCTGTCGCCGGCGCCGACAAAGACAAGTGTCGATGCTTTGGAATCACGAAACGTGGACGCCACCTAAGACGCCGTGCTCGCGGTGGCTACCCCGCGCTGGCTGGTTTCCCTGGAAGTCTGGAAAGACTGCCTGATACGGCTGACGAAAAAATACGTAACCCGTAACTGAAGCAATGGGGCATTTTGGCTAATCGTTCAAATTTAACGGCTAAATAGGCGCGATAAAGAGAGGGTTAATGCTATCACATTCCGAACACTTAATGCAGATAAGTGCCTCTTTTTTCTTTAATGATTAGTTTCCTTCCAATTTGGCCCTCTACTATTAGTCACTATTCCCAGAGACGGAGGACGTGGGAAAATACGTCAGTCTTGTTGTGACAGAACGACAGAAACACGTCCATGACGCCACTTGTATGAATTCTTATTGCCACCATATTGCGCAGGCGGACAGGGGCTGACGCTAACGATGGACGGAGCACGACGACGGTTCTGACACACCTCGCGAGCCTTATCGGCGCTAGTCCAGCATCGACAAAGAAACTTAGGGGTGGTTGTCGGGCGAACATGCGCAGCGTGGTCCGTGTGGCACAGCCGGACTGAACGAATACGGCGGCAGGACGTGGCTGGCGGCTGAGCCGCGACGTGGCCAGCTGTGTCTGTGATTGGCCGTTGGCTGCCACACGTGCTCCTGATTTTGTCACGAAGACTTGCGTCACGTTTAAATAAATTGGAAAATAAATAGAAGGTTGCAGTATACGGCTCCATTACCAATATTCCTCGCGCGGACTACGTTTGCACGAGAGTGCAAGTAAATAAAATAATACTTTTGGTCTCACAGCGCTGCCAGTGCGATCACCAACAAATTATCTTCAACATTTATTCTTTTTGTAATACCAAAACACCTGTTATCTCTTTAATCGAATATATATCCAGTTCGGCGTAGCTCTTCCATGCGCATATTTTAAACATAGGCGACAGACATGTCATGAAATTTTGGACTGCGACGTACTTCGTTGGTACTGTGGTACTAAGGTCTCTGATGTTTCCTGCGGCCATTTTTGCACCAGGGCTACACAGCCTCTAAGCAACTCACGTGCGCCTTTATCGCCAGCAGTCGCTGGCGATAAAGGCGCACGCAGGAGTAATGGAGTCTCGTTATACCGGGAGATGCTCATTGCGCTCAAAAGTTTTTCTTGCGGTTTTGGCCTTCTTCGTGGAGCTGCTCTGAGAACTGCCAGCGTAATGACGCTCTGGATGGGACAGGTAACGTTTTATTGTGAAAACCGGGGCACTGCAAGCTAAGGTAAGGGATCATCAGCACAATGTGCTCTGAGAACGCTGTTCAGCTTAGTGGAGATTATGAGGACACTTGGCCTGCACTACAAATATCCTATCCATTTTTTGGAATACGTAAGCGACGAAGATATTTTACCCATTCATTCCAAGGATTAATACCCTGACGAACTACTTTCTAATCGTGCCGTTCACTGATAACGCTGCTTTTGTCGTCACAGACACATCGAAGGTTGTTCCTTTCGTTGTGAAACGACAACGTGAAACGACAACGTGAAACGACAACGTGAAACGACAACGGGCATGACACCGCCAGTCACAGGATGCTCACCAACCGGATAACTTTCCAGGTCCTGACGTTCTGGATCCCGGAAAGTGCCCTCCCTTCGGCCTTCTACAAACCACCTACCGGATTCTTCCGCTCACAAGAAGCGAACGCCCCTTCAACCAGATATTTCCCGCCTCAAGTGAACACCACCAGTGATCCGCCACCCACAGTGCATTTCCGGCTCTCTGCCCGGCAACCATGGCATTCACCGACGTCATCAATCACGGGACCTGATCGCTGGCTACTTAACCGCCAGCAACCTGCCAGCTGCTTGGGGCATGACACCGCCAGTCACAGGATGCTCACCAACCTGCTAACTTTCCAGGTTCGTTACCTCACATTTTGCAAAGAATTAAGGAGTGATGATAGATTCCTTGTTGCGGTGTCGTGCCCCTACGACTTGAAGCGCTTTTTTGTCAGTCTTCTCCATACTTGCTGTACCACGTTTGCCTTTGATTTGCTATGCCAGCTTATGTTATTGCTGTCCGGCGATGTCGAAGAGAACCTTGGACCTCCCTCCAATAGCGACGACATTGAAATCCAGGAAGCCATCAAGCGCTTAGAAATCAGCCTAAGAGCGATACACGCTGAGCTTGAGCAAATTAATTCGATTCAAAATGCACAAGAGAAGCGGATATCTGACTTTTTAAAAAGCACAAATAATTTTGACGCAGATAAACAAAGTGTCTCGGGCAATGTATTCAACGCAGGAGTGTCACATAACCTGGACCGTGAAATAGCCGCCTTGAAAGCAGCAAGCGTTGATACCAGCAATCGAATGCGCCGGGCAAATCTTTTGTTCTTTGGGATCAACGATTCCTTCAATGAGCAATGGAAAGATTCCGAGGAAAAAGTTCTGTCGCTCTGCGAAAACAATCTAGACCTAAAACTTGATCATTCATGCATAGAGCGTGCACACCGTCTTGGTAACTTTTCATCATCAAAAAAGCGCCCTATAATCGTAAAATTCGCTCATTTCAAGACGAAAGAAACCATACTGAGTTGCGGACGTAAGCTCAAAGACACAGATTTTGCAATTAGAGAGGACTTCGCTGCTCCCACGCGGTTTGCACGCTCAAAACTGTTGGCTTTCATCCGGCCGCTGAAATGTGCATTTAAGCTCAGCTTTGACAAACTGTGCGTGGGAAGCAAGTGCTACTTTTATGACCCCGCATCTGATAGTGTCAAAGAACACACCATGCCTCGCCCCACACGTCACAACGCCGCACCACCTGATAGCATCCATGACAAAGGTAATTGACGCACTGCCACACAACCCACCCGGGCTCCCTTCAGCACTCGGCCGCGCTCTTTTCTGGATTTAAACATCACATTTACTAACATACGAAGTGTAATGCCAAAACGTGAAGAACTTCTCTGCTTTATCGAGGACAGCAATACAGACATCATTCTACTCACTGAAACGTGGCTACACCAGGACATATACGACCACGAAATTTTTCCCTCCAACGCTAACTTAACACTATATCGTCGCGACAGACTGGGCAAAAGAGGAGGAGGAGTACTTCTAGCCGTGAAAAGCACCGTATCATCATCGCTCATTAGCCACGACGATATCATAGAACTGACGTTGGTCTGCGTACAACGTACAGGTATCAAAACAGCTTTCGGTATCTGCTACCGTCCTCCTGGAAATAGCCCATCATTCTGCAATTCCCTTCGCCTTTCACTGACATCAATTCGGAGCAAGCTACCCAACGCGCCTATCTTTCTATTTGGTGACTTCAACTACCCGACTATCAACTGGCCTCTGCTATCAGAACCTCACAAATCACAATCAAACGAAGCAAAACAGTTCCTTGATTTAGTTCTAGATTTCAACTTACATCAAGTAATAACATGCCCAACAAGAGGCGACAATACACTGGATCTTTTACTGACATCTAATCCAGACGACATTAAAAGCATAAATATATTACCGGGCTTCAGCGATCATAGCCTCCTTCATATATGCATCTCATTACCTATCAAAAAGAGATCCCCTACCCAAAAGCTTATCACTGATTATAAGAGAGCGGACTTTGAAGCAATTAACCGGGAACTTGAACAGTTTTATGAACACTTTAGTACTATATACTCATCTCGCTCTGTCAACACGAATTGGGAATTATATAAAAACATTATACTTACTTTACAAGCTTCTTACATTCCCACCGTCCTTATAAAAACTGATTTAAACAACCAATGGTTCAACAACCGTCTTAAAAGCCTCCTTAACAAGAAAAAACGGCACTACAGGCACGCGAAACTAGTTAATAGCTGCACGGCATGGGAGCGATACCGTCTTAGTGCAAATAATTATGTTAAAGAATTGAAGGCGTCTAAAAAGAAATTTTTTTCTTCTGATCTGCTATCAATATTACAGTCAAACCCAAGAAAATTCTGGCGAATTTTCTCCCCCAAAAGCCATACTAAGCAGTTCGAACTCTCAGGAGATGATGACCAACCGGTCGAGTTAGATCAATGCGCGACGGCTCTTAACAAGTATTTTTCATCAGTGTTTTCTTCCACTAACGCTATTGTTCCTTCCATGCATGACTTTCCAGTGACTTCAATGCCAGAAATAGAAATTAATGCCGATTGAATAGCCAACTTAATTAACTCCCTCAAACTATCGTCGTCAGCTGGATGTGACCAAATTAGCACCAAAATGTTAAAGAATACTACCGCAATATCAAGTAAAATACTATACCTGTTGTTTTCACAGTCCCTAAGTACCGGCGAAGTTCCTCACAATTGGAAAAAAGCAAAAATAATTCCTATTTACAAATCAGGAGATCGGTCAAAACCAAACAACTATCGACCAATTTCGCTCACCAGCATCCCGTCCAAACTCCTTGAGCACGTAATAGCATCAAATTTAATCGCTCATCTTGAATCACTAAATTACTTTTACCCGCACCAACATGGCTTTCGAAAACTACTGTCATGCGAAACACAGCTCGCCGAATTCACTCACGACATCCTTCAGTACATGGACAATCGCCTACAAATTGATGCCATCTTTCTCGACTTTTCCAAGGCATTCGACCGTTTTCCGCATAATCATCTACTAGCTAAACATGCTTTACTTGGAATCCCGCAAACATTACTTATCTGGCTCGAGCACTTTCTTAAAGGGCGCGTGCAATTTACATTCGCCAACTGTTGCAGCTCATCGCATACTGACGTCACATCAGGTGTCCCTCAGAGCGCAGGGTTATCACCGTTGTTATTCTTAATCTACATAAATGATCTCCCATCTAACACAATAACCAAACTTCGACTTTTTGCGGATGACTGCGTCGTTTATAACATCATCCATGCCCCTGAAGACACCATTAAGCTACAAAATGATATAGACACAATTGCATCATGGTGTGAAAAATGGCACATGCCACTTAACCTAGACAAATGCCAACTCATGTCCTTTTCTCGTAAACAAACCTCTATTAACTGCACATACCATATTAATTCAACTCCCATTGCCCGAACTTCCTCTTACAAATACCTTGGCGTTCACCTGACATCATCCTTATCATGGGTCACTCATATTAATTCAGTATGCTCCCAGGCCTCACGCACTCTTGGTTATCTGCGACGGAACCTAACATCAGCACCACCTGAAATCAGACAACTAGCTTATCAGACATACGTACGCCCAAAGCTTGAATACGCCTCATCCATCTGGAACCCTTCACAAGCATACCTTACAAATGAATTAGAAGCCGTTCAAAATCGAGCTGCACGGTTCATCATGTCACAGTACTCGCGTGATAGTAGTGTCACTGCACTAAAACGAGCCCTTTCCCTCCCAAGTCTCCAATCACGTCGCATCGTATCACGCCTATGCCTCCTTCATTCCTTTTTCTACCGCCCTATTAACAGGCATCCTTTGCTGTAGCCGCCATCAAGAATATCCCCTCGCCTAAACCACACTCATCCCACAGCTCCCATTAAAGGCCGCACATCAGCTATGAATGTTTCATTCTTCCCAGATGCAATAGTCCGATGGAATGCCCTGCCTGATAATATTGCTTCTTGCACAGATCGAGCAATTTTCCGCACTGAATTAGCGAATCACCTGTGTCTTGCGTGATGTATTTGGCTTCATCAAATAATCTGATCCTGTGTTACTATCTCCTTTAATGTTTTTAATTTTAATGTTTTTAATTTTAATGTTTTAATTTTAATGTTTTAATTTTAATGTTTTGCTTTGTTTCGTTTCATTGCTTTTTGTTTTTGTTGAGCTGGTACCATATGTTGTACACGCTGTTCTTGCCCCCGCCTTATGTAATGCCCACGGGCCCTTAAGGCTTCAATAAATGAAATGAAATGAAATGAAATCGCACTTCCGTGAGCATATCGTCTAAACGGTTTTGTAGCGATAGCCACACTACGCTACCCCTTCGACCCTTCAGCGTGGCACCACTTGAGCTCCGTTGCGGCGCTGTTGGTCACATGGTTTGATCAAGTGGTGCGGCCGTTCATCACGTGGGTTCGTCACGCAGTGCAGAGCAGCTGCTGCTACCGACAGTGCGGCGCGCAACGGCTGCAACAATTGTGCGCATGCGCCGTGTCAAGTATGACGAAGATGAAGAAGGAACGCCCAGCGAAACGGAGGGGCGAAAGAGTGACTTTGCAATTCGACTAAGCTAGTTCTACTCGGCCAGATGTAGCTATCGCGTCAGATCAGGTTTACCCAGAGCTAAATCGCAGTCATTTCTTGTAAATTACGCTTTTATTAATTTTATTTATCCATAATTTCACAAACCTCAAAGAATTACAATATGTGTGTGTCTGCAATGAACGGGAACGCGCAATAAGGAATGCATGAGCTATTACACCTCTTCGCCTGTTCGCAGTAATAGTCTACAATACAAGAAAGAAAAATATTTGATCATGCACTACCAGAATATTGAAAGGAAATTATGACTTGTTCTACCACACACAACTTGGCAATCGCCGCGGCTGTGGCTCAGTGGTTATGGCGCTCGGCTGATGACTCGAAAGACGCGGGTTCGATCCCAGCCACGGTGGTCGAATTTCGATGGAGGCGAAATTCTAGAGGCCTGTGTACTGCGCGATGCTAGTGCACGTTAAAGAACCCCAAGTGGTCGAAATATCCGGAGGCATTCACTACGGCGTCCCTCATAGCCTGAGTTGCTTTGGGACGTTAAGCTCCCATAACCTTACCTAACAACTCGGCAATCTATCTCATTGTGTAATGATCTCTCTAAATCTCTGTAATGAAATTCACGAATAAATTGCATCAATCCTCTCTAATGAATGTTCTAATGAAGGATTGTCCGGAAAATTCAGTTCTTGCGGTCAATTCACGAACCTTAAAATCATAGACAACGCGATTTGAATATGTAAGTAGAAAGCTTTTCGCCCACAATTTTCGCACTTAGCACCAGGACCTGAATGATAAATTGAGTGGAAAAGCTTTAGACGCAATTTATTCTGGCGCGTATCGAGCAGTTATTTCATACTTGACGCATTGCACCCAAATGGGCCAGATAGAAAAACGCGAGACAAGGTTCTGCTCACTACCGAGCCTGTCTTTATCGCGTGCTCTAGGTGGATCCCAAACCAAGCAAGCGTACTCATTGCCAAGCGGAGCAATATCTTGTATGGAATGCCCAGAGATGGCAAAGAACTGGCATTTCGGCATAAAATACCAATATTTTGAGCGTTTTATCATGACGTGATCGATGTGACTGCGCTAGCTCAATTCAGGAGCGAAATGTGCACCGAAATATTTAAATTCGGGTACCTGCGCCAACGTTATATTACGAATAGGATGCAAACACTTATCAGGGCTATTCATTGTTCCGAATGTTATACAAACAGTTTTTGGTCGAAATCAAATTCACATTCCACTTACCCCACCACACAGGGGTCCTATTGTATTCTAGAAGATGTTTCAATATCGCGATCACAAGTGGCTACATATAAAGGGCGTAGTCATGCGCAAATAACTGAATATGAGACTTTACTTTGTTACTAATGTTGTTTGTATAGAGCAAGAAGAATACGTAGTGGCCCGAGAACAGAGCACTGGGCAACGCCACGCGCAACTTCCACCGTTTAGGACAGTGCGCCTTTTACTACCACAAAATGCCTCCGCGAATTCAGGTGATTACTCGCCCTTTAAATCACCTCAGGTCTAATATTTTAACTGATCATTCTTTAAAGTAACATGCAGTGCGTCACGATGGCAAAGGCCTGTTTTGTATCCCAAAAAATACGCATTAAACAGTCCGTCGCCTGTTGAGTTCCTGCATCACGTCATGCACTAATTCAATTACCAGCGTAGCGCAGGACAGGCCTCTAGCAGCAGCTACTTGAATTCCACTGTCGCCACACTTGCGTTAAATAAACGAAAGGCGAAGCGCAGAGTACAGAGGACGAGCACTTATTTGTGTCCTGCGTAGTCTTTCTGCCATCTCTCTTTTTTCCTCGTTTCTACACCAACAATGAACCCACAGCAACAAGCCCATTTTTTTCCTCCGTCAATTCAATTACCCCATCGTCGCAAGAGCTGCGCATCTAGGTACAACGGGATACTGCACAAACTTTTAATTCGTCCCTTGCTTATAGAGAGTGCTCTGTTACATAAACACCGTTTTTGCGGCAACGCGCTCCTTACAGAACCAGCGTCTGCTGCATTTCCGTCATTTGCGTCACTCGTACCGCAGTGGGACCCCTGTCGTCGAATATCTGTTCGTTTACTCATCCTGATGCGGCGGTGCTAATGGTTAGAGGTAGATTAAGTCCGACCTCCGTAGCAAGCACGACAAGCAATGACACACACTCTGAAAGTCACAGACCGCCGCAGCTGTAGCCTGCACACCTTGAGGGCTGCCGAACGCTGCAACCTCAGTAGAACGCATCGACCGTGTGTCGTCGCAAAACACTGGGCAGATACGCAGCAAAGACATTACACCGTGTAGAAAGGCTGCTTGCCGTTACGGTTGATAATGTGGACGACAAAGCGAGACATGCTGATTTCTCGCAACTATGAGCCTAGAGGAGCCATTCTGCCGGCAACTGCAGAGCTTCAAGGGCTGAATTGAACCTACCGAGCACCTGCTGTGCATTTTGCGCACTTATCCCTCAATGCCTCATCCCGCTCCCCCAGTTCAAGGTAGCCAACTACTACATTCATCTGGTTCACCTCCCTTCCTTTCCTCTACCAATTTTCTCTCTGCCTCAAGTCAGGCCTCGAGCTGCTGACATGGACAGAAAATTCTGCTGTCCAACCAGAAAAACAAACAAAAATTTGCTTGGCCATTTCCTGGAGCTAGACACGTAGTCTTCTTACCCTCTCACATACACGTGCTGAACCTGTACGAATGCGAGCAGATGGGATGATGTAAGAATGGAATGGTAGAATCACGGGGATTTTTTTCAAGCGAAATTTATTGCCCCAGGGCATCACTGATGGGTGAACGTGTGATGAATTATGTAGCAGAGATTAAATGAACGGAAAAAGGTTAGCTGATTTGATGAAGTCCATTAGAGAACGATGGTACGGTCCCTGCGTCCAGGCAAAGTATGAAGCATGGTTTCTTGGTGAAAGACCTGCTACCATCAGGTGCCGGATCCTTGTAGGCTTGAGAGCTGGGCAGTCCCACAGTAAGTGACGAATGTCGGCCTCAACATCCTTGTGTTCACAAATCGGACACCCTGGCCGAGGAAACAATTCTCGGTACTGAAGCCACTTCCGAGTGATGGCTGGTGTGAGGGCAACCCCGACCCGGATCCTCCTAAGCGGTTTGATTTGCAGCGGCTGGCTAAACTTCCTGACATTAAAAGGGACCAGAACCATACGTTTCATTATTTATTCGTACCGCCCTGTGTTGCAAGTGTGACTTCGGTATGAAATCGCGAAGCCCTTTGCTCCTTATGCATTCGCCATAAATTTCTTGTAAAATAGAGGGAGTGCTCTATTGTGACACGGTGTGACACATTACTTGGCATCACATTCTGGCGAAATAAAAGTGCTTGTTCCTTCCGATGTTTTTGAAGTATTCGTGTCGCAGGAAACCGTAGATAAAAGAGAATTTTTTTCCATAGTCCAAAGGGAGTAATATTGCTAAAGGCGAAGCGCTAGAGGCGGTTTTGTGAAAATAAATCCTGTCTTCCCAGTAATGCACATAAGAAGGAAAGGAAAATTTAAAAGCATTTTTGCCCACGGCTGTTGAAGGTGGCGACCACATTCTCAGCAATCAGTTTTACAATGAAACTCAGTTATACATTTTTCGTTTGATGCCAAACGATCTTTCCATTACCGATCTATTTGAAATAGGTTAGCGCCAAAAGAGACCAACACAAGGCGAGAGAGCGACGATACGACACAGAAGAGCGCTCTGTTGTCGTCGCTCTCTCCCCTTGTGTTCGTCTTTTTAGGCGCTAACCTATTTCAAAGACTGTCTAACCAACTATCCCAGCACGAAGTTTTACTTAAGTATATTACTGTTGTACGATCAACGACTAACTCATATCTTTTTTTTTCACTCAGCAAAGTATACGTGAGATAATCATGTATCTAAAATAGAGATTTCAATCCTTGCACCTTGAACTCACGGGCTGTTCCATATCGCATGTGTATTTGATTATATTCAGGAAGGATGTATGAATGTGGTACTGTAACATTCGTGTGGGAGGGCAATTGTTATTCTAACAATATGCTCATAACTACGATAAACCGTTCAGTAGACCGATAGTTATAATCTTTACCTTTAGTAATGTCTACAAAATTATCGTTGGACGCTTTGGAAGTTCTGTAATGAAATTGGTTACTCAGCGAATAGCAAGTCTGGTTTCAGGGTCGTTGTTATGCGCAGCTCCAAATAATACCGTTATTACAGTATAATATAAAGTTATAATTGTTGATGCTATTGCTGCCGTGCGTAATTGGTTTTTCTACAGTAGCCATCATCATCAGCATATCCTCTAATAAATTTGTTGTTCAGTGTTTGATGAAAGTCCAACTGGCGATGAGAAATACAGCAGGAAATAAACGAAAACTCGCCAAATCTTTTGAAGGAAATAAAAAGGAGAAATAGCAAATATGTTATGTGCATTGAAATTACAAAACATACAAAGGAGTGCAATCCAAATAAGGAATATGAAAAATAGCCGAGTGCAACACAGGACAACACTTAGAGCGTGCTTGTGTGCTGCCAGTATGGTCTTGTCCCAATGGGCACTGCAGCTCCCTTGGATGTCCCATGAACGTCATGGACGTCCACAGGACGTTTGAGAGAGTTTCAGTGCCCATTGGCTGTGGCTCGAATTGTGTCGGTGGAGAAACAGGAGGCCATGCTCCGTCGACTGTTTCGCCCCCAGTATGAATCGTCCTACTGCCGGACACGAGCTCTGCGCAGCGATGAGGACAAGGGCGAGAGAAGACGAGCGGCACTACTCCTTCAGCGAGGGCTGCTCCACCAGAGTGCATGTCAGCCGCGCTGGTGCCACGACAGCAGTAGAGACAGGCAAGTGGAGCGAGCTGCGGCATGGGCTCCCTGTGGTTCTGGGGATGTTGGAGCTTTGGTTACAAGTCGACGGAGACGGGTTGCAGGTGTTGAGATATTTGCCCCTGCTTTATGCACTAAAGATGCGGAGACGGCAGGCAGTCTTTCTTTTCTTTAGGAGGAAAAACAGGTGCTCTCAAGCCATCGCGTCATTCACGTGCAGGTCACCCTTTACGGTATGATATATTACCGTGTTTTCTTCCTTCTTCTGTTGCAAATAGCAAGGCGGGAGAGAGAGAGGGAGGCTGCGGCGGTCCGAGGCAAGAAAAGCGGATTTGATGTGACCTTTGCAGTAAATGAACAAAAAATCGTGTTTCAGGACAGTTTCTGCGGTGACAGCGCCAAAAGGAGGATGCCTCCTGGCAAGACCTGCGAATTGCAAATATCATCTCATTTCTACGCAAAAGGTTTCAGGTATCGTGCAGAAGAAATTCTGAACTTACACGGCATACGTAAGATAAAAATTTGCAGTGGCTTAGCTCGGCTATGCCAGGATGTACGTAGCGAAAGCACGTAGCATACGCATATACGTAGCATATACGTACCGGCACGTAGCATATACGGCGCATAGCTTGGTTAGCCTTGGTTAATCTTGATTGCAAGTCCAGGTTATTCTGGTTGTCTGGCTTGTTGTTGTCACGTGGTTCGTCATGCGGTTGGTCACGTGACCAGTCACGTCGTTGTTCACGGGGTGCGGTGTGAGCACGGTGGGAACGCGAGTTCGTGGCCAATAGTGCTTCCCCACTAAAATCGCAGCACGGTTCAAATTAGCAGGATTTTAGAGAACTTCTGTAAAGATATAAAAAAAATACTGATGGCCGAGCAAGGGAGTCAGTTCACCTCAGTATTGGTAGGAGCCATGTGGGGCAAGCCATAAAATTGTTTTGCGAGGCGCAAACTTTGCTTGCTAGGAAACTTATTCGCGAACTTTTTAAAACATAATTTGGAACGAAATCTTTCAATACAAAAATTGTAGCCCACATTGAAGAGCATTCGATTTTATCACTTCTATCAAGATGGACATTGGGTGCTTCTTTTCATATATTTTTTCCCGCATGAAATATATATAAGAAAATTACACACGACTACTGCCTACCGCATCGCCACTTCAGTATCCTCGAACAGGCCTTGAACCAACGAGCGGATGCGGATGCACGCCCACCGAACGAATAAATAGATCGTCGGTGGCTGTCATGAAAGCCAGTTGACATCCACGATGTGCCGTTTCAAGAAAATATTAAATCCGTCGCCGAGGAAGTCTAGCCACGTGCAGACGTGAGAGCTGGCCAGAGTAGCATTCGAAGCTGCATTAGCGTTACTTAGCAATCATCAGCGACAGTGGAACGAGAGAAGATGCCAGCGTGATGAAATACAGAGTACGCATCAGCGTAATGCTCTTCTTTGCTTTTATTCTCACTTGAAAAGCTGTGGATTTCGCGCCCAGTATTTACAGCTGTTTCAGCGCAAAATGTAGATACTGTTTGTGCGTGGAAAAATAATAGGCAGCGCTTGAAATTAATGAAACCATCGTGTAATCATCTTTCTCGCAACGAGAAGTTACAGCGAAATATGCAGCACCAATATAAATATTGCGTTCCTTCTACGGGTAATGGACAAAAATTACCAGCGAATTGCAGGTTTGATGGTTCTTAGCATCACCATGAATAGAAGAGAATCTTATCACCTGAGATCGGAGCTTCCGCAGGTTGACGCGGGATTTCTGTTACCAAAACCAAAGGCAGACAAGGCGATAATCAAAAAATCAATAAATCAATCTATCAATCGGGTTTTATTTCACATCCAGGATGTGATGAGCGTGGACAAAAATTCTATATAGGCTTCACGGGGGTCCCCGCTCTCTACAGCAGCTTCATTGTTCACAAAAACCCACAATCACACTATGCTACAGCACATAGTATACCTGCCACATATTTGAATAAAAAGCATATTGCATCAAAATATATATTTAGGGCATCAATAAGGACATAACCCGTCAAACATATATGTCAAGAGGAACGGCACAACAGTATGTTGACATTATTACAGTAAAGAAAGAATCGATGTATTGTTACTCTTCTCTTATTATAGTTTATCACAGTTGTTAAAATTTAACGGCAGATTATGTAATAGCATTTTTCTGCCGTAGTTATTTCGCGTTCGCGGTAAAGGCCAATTGTCTCCAGTGCGCGTATTGCACTGGGGTTCTATACGTGTCAGTCTAGACAAATCAGCGAGAAATGCAGTTCCTTGAATAATGTTTGATGTGTGCCTTTTACGCAACAGGACATAGTACAATTGCACAATACACCCAATATTTAAGGCCTTCAAGACAGGTTTGCTGTGTGCATCATTTGGAATGTTGCTAATTGCAAGAACTGCTTTTTTTCCGTAGTACGAGGAGTTTTGCAGTATTGGAGACAGTTGTACCCCAGACTAAGAGACAATAATTTGTGACACGGGTGAACAATGAGCCGTATAAAAGTTTTTTTATGCATTGTGGAAAGTTGTACCGCAACTTTTACAGGATACCATGGGAAGTTCTCGTGAAATGTGACACCAAGTCTTGTAACGCCAGAGATGTGTATTTTTGACGAACCGACCGACTGATAGCGTTAACTCAGAAACAGACTTATTGCGGGGTCTCAAAAGCACAGCTTTCGAGCCTTTTAGACCCCGGAAGCAAACGCGGACAAGGAAAGCAAACTCGCAAACAAACTTAAGTGTATATTTTCTCAACTTCCACTTCTACAAATCATTTCACTCATCCTTTCGGCGTCTCGTTACGAATGAAACTGGAATGATTGAGTTTGTTTCCCGTGGATCTTGAGACGTTCAGGAGCAGACATGGGCAAACGCCCTCATTTTCACTTTTCCTCTCTCACCCTCAATTTTGAATCCATGGCCCTCTCTCACCCTCGCGCTCATTTCGAAAAGTTGTCCAGTCTTACCTCAACCTCATTCTCACTTCCAAAACTTTTCTCGCTCTCCCTTGCCCTCGCCCTAACATCGTCGGCCCTCCCACAAGCTCACCATCACCAGCAGTCGTTTTGAAACAAGTTATTTTTGTAGACCGCAACTTCAGGCGACATTACTGAGTAATAAACATATAAGAAAAGCCCTCAAGGCACTATTGGATAGAGGTTAGATGCTTATAATGTTGTGTGTGTATATGTGTGTGTTCTTTGAGCTAATACGTGAAACAAAACCGAGACAGCTACGAGCTGAACCACAAAATATCACTCTGCCTTTAATTTTTTCACACACTGCATGCACACATGCGCCCTGCATTTATAACATTTCATTGTTATCTATTTGCACTGCTCAAATGAGTCAGCGCGTTGTGGTGTCTGACACAAAAACTGAAGTACACGAAGAATATTTAGAAAACAATGCCGAAGCATTTACCAGGACAATTACAAGGAGTACCAAGCACAGAATAGACTCAGAACAAGGAAACTTTCTAGGTCGTTTATAACCATTACCCGATAACATTGCGATAGCACTGTCTTCTGAATTTCATGGCTTCTAATCTCCCTCCATTTCGAGCGGTTTTCTGCTTGCTCGTGTAATCACCCTTCCACGCGCACGAATGGAAGATAATGAAGACCACAACTACCGTGTGAGAGACTGGCTGTGCAACAGGCGGGAACGTGAGTACGTTAAGTAGACGACCGGATTGCAAGACAGCTTGAGAGACTGGCAATTCGTACAGGCAGGATGGTAAGATTTCTCCCAACTGACTGTTCATCTGAGGGAAGTGTATGAACCAACCTACTTTAAACCGGTGTGGCAGTCCCTCTTGATGGTGTGCTCAGCCTTACCTCGCGTCTAGTGCTTTGTTGCTCTGCCTTTTTGCGATGTGTTTCTCGGCGTTTCCTAAATGCTTTGTAAATAATTTAGTTAATGTAAATAGAATATATTTTCAATTTAATAAAAAACGTCCTTAAAAAAAGCTGTGCCAATTGTATAGTGGCCTGAAGCAGCGGCAAGCGGAACTGATTTTTATAGCGCCGCCGCGGGTTCGGATCCTAATCCCCTAGCTATGAATTTTTTTTAGTGTCTTCCTCCAGTGCGATGCCGGCTATCCGCTTCAGTGAGGCTCCTATGCTGTCGCTTAAAATGAAGCATTATTCAGGCCACTTCGCAATCAAACTGGTTGCTAAAATTCAGCATTTGGGTTTAATAATGCTGATCACTAACTCCCCGAGTCTGGAGTGAACGATTCCTGTGGTTGCCATTTGGTGCCCTAGCGCTTCCGCTCCGCTGAAAGGCGGTTGTCTGTCTGTCCGAAGCCTGCATCTAGCACGTGGGCCACCTTGGTCGCGTGACCTTGTCGCGTGACCTTGATCTTCCTACCGGATTGTGAGCAAACGGCCCACTGTGGCAGTTCAATTAATGATTAGTCGCGAGAGATTCCTCAGGAACGATATCAGTCTCGCAAGCCCCACCGATAGCAGCAGTGGCGCGTAGCTTAACAGTGGCACCTCTGCGCCAGGAGTGGAATCAGGTCTTCTAGGGATCTCTGAATGGCGAGAATGACCAATTCTACCGGAGCACAAATTTGAAATGATGAAATATCACGCAAACTGACATCATGATATATCAACCAAAGTAAGCCTGTTCAGGTCAAGCAAAAAATAGAAAGTCAAGATAAATCATGCAAAACCAAGGCTAATGGTGCTAGAGCACGAAAATTTGTGGTTAACCCCAAGCTAAACCATCCGTGAATTTTTGTAGCGATGGATAAATTACGCTACCCTTTCGAGCCTTCAGCGTGGCCACCATGGCCAACCCTGGTACGTGGTTGGTCATGTGGTGCGGAGCAGCTGCTGTTGCCGGTAGCGCGGTAGCGCGGCGTGCCGGCGCAACCGATCTGCAACGGCTGTGCGCATGCGTCGTGTCAAGTGAGACGAAGATTAATAAGGAACGCCCATCAAAACGGAGCCAAGAAAACGAAAAGACAGCCATTGACATTTACTCTATGGCTCTTGATTGCAGTTGTTCATTTCGGGCCCCTGACTGTACGGTTTTTATAGCACAGTTTCTGGCCATTGAGTTGGCCTTAATAAGAATTCCCTGCATTATCTCTCAGGGTATTATAATTTCAGACAGCCTTTCCATCTTGACATCGCTCCAAAAATCGAGGGATACTCCAAAAAGCTGTTCCCTTCGATTTTTTATTCCACTACATATTACAGAGTTACGTTTTCACTAAGTGCCTGGACGCTGTGGCATTGCTTTAATGGGCCATGTGCGCGTTCAAGAGACGTTTTCACCGCATGGTGTGTCGTCCGTAGATTGCATCACCATTTCTAACCTCAACCTGCAGATCGTAAAACTGTGGGCAATATCTGATATAGGTGCACTGTGTATTGGGGAGGTGACTTTCATCTTTGGAGTCACAACTTCGATTCGAGGGGCAGAACATTCTTAAAACCAAGACACGCGGCTGTAAATAATTCTTTTGCTATCGGACAAACCTCGACACAGCCCAGGCAGAACCAGAGAACAAATTTTATTCAGGACATATTATTGATAGAGCTGTCCTCAATATCCCTTCAAGACCCCAAATAATTACTATTGAACGCCTCCGAAGGGTTGCAGTCAACTTCAGCTTGTATTCGAACGCAATGAATTTAAGTCGTAAAAATCTCCACAGTAAGAAAATTTCGCTTAATACTTCACGACTTTTGCATGGAGGCTACAAGAGATAACATGAGATAACACGGCAGAAAATGTGTATGTTATCCTGAAGACAGAGTACGTAGACGTAGCTCAATATATGCTCGCTGTTTATGCATATTTGCTCTGAAGCTTAATTTGACTGATGGATACCAAAGGTAAGTAACAGCGAAAGATGGACGAATTGGTTAAAGTTCATATTTGAAAAAAAGAACGGTAACGACTGACGGAGTAAAACACAGCGGCTGTGTCGTCGTTTCTTCCTGTATTTTCCCGGTCAGTTTCTTGTGCTTTTTTTTAAATAAGATACCAAAGGAGAAGCAAAAGCCATTTAATAAGTCTCATTTTTTTCTGCCTCCCAGTGAAACATCTTAACGAAATGCAGCGGCACCTCCCGTCCGAACTGTTAAACTGTGGGCTATGATATTGCCGCGTATCTTTGCAGTGTTTGTTCGTTCTTCAAAGCTGCCGCCCGCCGTTTTGTCGCTACGTTTTCGAAGCAAGATGCGACCAGATTTATCTCGATTGATCGCAGCCAGGCAGAGCTGATTCTACGTTGTTCCAGAATGTTGTAGTAACTCTGTACGCCTTATCTAGAAAGTTCGCTATCAGCTTTATATTGAGCACTGCCGACAGCGGCGGGCATTCTGTTCGACGACCGTCGTGCTCGCTCGTTGCTACGCCGCCGCCGAGTGATTCAGTCCATTGTGGGTGTAAGACAGCCCAAATAAAGAGTTTTATTTAGACATCATTTTCGCAGCCTTTCTGCTCTCCTGACTGCAGTTCTGCATTCTGGACGCCCCCTTCAAATCGTGATGCCAGCCCTCTGCGCTTCGCACCGGAGGACGAGCCAGCAGCCCACCAAGCCAGCCGATGTCTCCAAGGAGAGGAGCTTGAATTCGGGACCGTGCCGGACCGCACCAGACAGCGAAAGGACGCGGATACGAGCACCGAAACCTCGCCAAAGATGTTCACACCGATCATACTGCAGCAGCCGTGGGTGCCGCCAACTTTCAATGGATCCCTAGGCGAAGACCCCGAAGAATGGTTGAACTAGATTGAGCCCCTGGCATCATCCAACAAGTGGGATGATGCGGCAAAAATTGGCCACATATTTTTCTCACTGTAGGGTTTAGCACGTACGTGGTACGAAAACTACGAGTCGTTTCTATAACGACATGGTAACTATTCATGAAGGAACTCTTGAAGGCATTCACCAGTGTCGTGAGGAAAAAAAGAGCCGAACGACTCCTCGAGTCCAGGATCCAGCTTCCTAACGAGGCCGTCCTCGGTTACGTTGAATAGATAATGCGCCTCTTTCGCCGTGCCGACCCCGAGATGACCGAGGAAAAGAAAGTTCAGTTTGTAATGCGCGGCGTGAAAGAACAAATCTTTGGCAGCCTCGTGCACCAGGCCAAAAACAGTCGAAGAATTCATGCAAGAAGCCTGCACGATCGAAAAGACTCTCGACCTCTGGGCTCGGCAGTAAAACCGCCCTTGCTGTGTTTGGGCAATCCTTCAGGACATGGCCACCACCACCAGCGACCACTTGCGGGAAGTAATCTGCGAAATCAGCCGCGAGGAGCTATGCCGATTACTGCCATCCTCCCCACAGCCGCAAGCAGCGACTCTCATGACGCGGTACGGGAATACATGCAACAGGCGCTTGGCATCCCGACGGCCACAGAACCCCGGGCCATCAACTACGGCGCTGCAGTACGCACTCCTCAGCCCCAACGACAACCCCTACATCCTCTGCGTTATGAAGAACTTTTTCCCGAACGGCGGCTCCCTGCCCCCTCCCAACCAGCCTATTAGCGATGCTGAAGCCCCAAGAAATGCGACGCCTGGGGGACTTTCGACAACCGGCCGTTGTTCTTCCAATGCGGTGAAGCCGGTATATTCTTCGTCAGTGCCCGCACTGATGTATCGGTGTTCGAGGATTTGCCCTTGACGCCCCATCACCACGCTTAGGCTAATGTTCGCAGGAAATCGACGAGTACCAGCGTCGAGACGAGTACACGCCGAACCGCTTTTCGCGCTCACCATCGCCGTCAACCTCGCGCATTGCGTCGCCATGCCGCAGCTACGCAGCCGCGGTACAAGGAAGGTCTTCCAGTCCCCATAGGAAAAACTAAAGACAGCAACCTCTGAAGGTTAGGTTGCTCATGAGCGAAACACCGAAGATAGTCCACCGACCACGCCCCATGAAGACGCTGCACCCGCTATGCCGCATGAAGACGCTACACTCGCTGCATCGATGCCGCACAAAATGACAACCCCGACCACGATGCGAACTGCATTCAAAAGGACGACGCCACACAGAAAAGCTTCGACGACACGCCCCAGCTGCGATTAGCATACGCGACGAAGCCGTGACCGGACGCCGAGGGCGAATTGCAATGCAAGAGCCAGGACATTCGAATTAGAAGTGACTATCGATAGCCGGAAAGTTAATGCTCTTGTCGACACAGGAGCCATTACTCGGTGATGAATGGAACATTCGCTGCGCACCTGAGGAAAAGCACGACCGCTTTGGATGACCCACAAATCCGCACCGCAGGGGGCCACCTCATTACGCCATCAGGAAAATACACAGCGCGAGTGACTGTTAAAGGACATACCTATCCTGCGTCCTTTGTTGTGCTAGCGCAATGCTTCCGCGAAGTGATCTTGGGCATAGATTTCTTTAATGCGCATCAGGCGATTATCGACCTGCGATCCAAGCTGATGAAGCTTTCGACGGACGAAGCCATTCCTTCGAAGAAAACTCTGGAAAACCACGTTGCCCTGAGTGTCCTGGAGGAAGAAGTGAACATCCTACCTCGTTCAAGTCTTATCGTGATCGTAGACGCCACGAAAGCCATTAACGCTGAATCAATCATCGACAGGAACATGCAGTTGCTTCTAGACCGAGAAATGAGCATCGCAAGAGTCGTCGCACATTTCAGCGATGACCAGGCCGAAGTAGTGCTGACTAAGTTCAACGAAGAATACCCGCACATTAACTGAGGAACGAGGATTCCTTTTTTCGACAAATACCTGACGTACGAGACTCCTTCTCCCTCTCCGAACCGTCCACAGAAGGTTCGCCTGACCAACATAACTCGCCCACTTTCGACATCAACCCAGTCCTGCCTCGGATCAGACAAGGCCAGATGAGCAATCTGCTTCAAAGTTCCAGCGAGTGTTTTTCGTCATCGCCGAATGTCCGACAAACACCAATTGCCAAGCATCGCAATATAACCGACCAGCACGCCCGACCTCTCCGTCAAAGCCCCTACCGTGCGTCACCCCGAGAACGACAAGCCATCTGGGACCAAGTGGAAGAAATGCTTCGCGACGACGTCATCTAGCCACCAAACAGCTCATGGGCGGCACCGGTTTTCTAGCGAGAAAGGCACCACACTTCGATTCTGCGTTTATTACCGCTGCCTGAAAAACATAACAAAGAAGGACGTCTACCCCCTTCCCCGCATCGACGACACACTAGACCAGCTCTGTAACGCCAAGTGTTTCTCATTGATAGACCTCAAGAGCGGCTACTGGCAAATTGAGGTCGATGAAAGAGATCGCGAGAAGACCGCATTCATCACTCCGGATGGGCTTTGAGATCAAGGTGATGCTATTTGGTCTCTGTTTCGCACCGGCGACGTTTCAGCGGGTAATGGATACAGTGCTGGCAGGCCTAAAGTGGCAAATTTGCCTGGAATATTTAGATGACGTCGTTGTCTTCTTCCCGAACTTTCAACAGCACCTCAAATGACTTTGAACAGTACTATACATCATCAAGTCGTCAAGCCAAACCTTCAAAGCAGAGAAGTGCCACTTTGCCTATGAAGAGCGGCTGTTTCTAGGCCACATCGTAAGCAAGAAAAGAGTAAGCCCTGACCCGGAGAAAACCGCAGCTATTGAACAGTTTCCACCGCCGGCCGATACGAAAGCAGTGCGCAGATTCCTCGGACTATGCGCATATTACCGAGGATTTCTGAAACCCTTTCCGCGCATCGCCCAGCCCCTGACCCAACTGACGGAGGCAGACCTGCCGTTTAAATGGGAAGCCCCGCAAGCAGAATTCTTGAAAGAACTTCAGTGTCGTTTACAGTCTCCACCGATCCTCGCGCATTTTGATGAAACCGCAGATACTCAAGTTCATACCGACGCAAGCAGAGTGGGCCTAGCGCCGTCCTCGTTCAAAAAAGCGACGGGCTGGAGAAAGTCATTGCATACGTTAGTCATTACTTTTCCAAAGCCGAGACTAACTATTCGACAACTCATAGGGAGTGTCTTGCCAACATCTGGGCTACGTCGAAATTCCGCCCCTACCTGTACGGACGACCATTGAAGGTGGTCAGCGATCACCACGCGCTGCGTTGGCTTGCCAATTTGATGGACCCCTCTGGCCGCCTCGCTCGATAGAGTTGCGGCTACAGGAGTTTGACATCACCGTCGCTTAAAGTCCGGACGCAAGCACTCTGACGCCGATTGCCTCTCACGAGCCCCTGTAGATGCACAGCCGCCGGACGACGATGAGGAGGCCTTCCTGGAACCCATCAGCCCCAGCTCTTTTTCACAGCACCAACGCTCGGACGCCGACCTAAAACGCTTCATCGAGTACTTGGAAGGCGATGTTTCTTCACTCCCGCCTTATTCAAGCGAGGACTGTCTTCGTTCTGAGTACAGAATGATGTCCTCATGAAGAACATCGCAGCGAACAAAACAGCCTACCTCCTTGTTGTACCTGCGCTTGTCTTCGCGAAGAAGTTCTACAGGCTTCACACGACGAGCCAAAAGCTGGACATCTCGGGTTTACTCGCACCCTCCGCCGCATTCAAGACAAGTATTACTGGCCCCGACTGTCTCCCGATGTCTCACATTATGTGAAAATCTGCAGAAAGTGCCAGCCACGAATGACTCCTCCCACCCGACCAGCAGGATTTCTAAGCCGCATTGAACTCCCCTCAATGCCTTCTCAGCAGATCGGCATTGATTTATCTGGCCATTTCCCAAAGTCAACGTCTGGAAATAAGTGGATCATCATAGCGACCGACTACCGGAACCGCTACGCATACGCGAAAGCCCTACCGAACGGAACAGCAGCAGAAGTCAATAAATTTTTCGTGCAGTGCATTCTTCTGCGACGCGGCGCTACAAATGTGCTCATCACGGAGAGAGGAACAGCATTCACGGTGGAATTAACGCAAGCCATCCTGCGTTACAGGCAGACCATCCATCGTCGGACAACTGCATACCATCCGCAGACCAACGGACTGGCCGAGCGCCTGAACAAATCCATCGTAGATATGCTGGCCATGTATGTAGATGCCGAACACAAAACCTGGGACATCATCCTGTCTTACGTCGTCTTCGCCTACAACACCGCAGTGCAGGAGACTACCCATATGACGCCTTTTAGGCTCGTCCATAGCAGGGAGGCCACGCGAACCCTAGACGTCATGCTGCCGTAAGTTACCGAAGAAGAGAACGTCGACGACGCCGCCTACCTTCAACGCGCAGAAGCTGGAAGACTTGCCCGATTACGGATCAAAGACCAGCAGCGGACCGACTCCAGACGCTACAACCTACGAAGACGAAACGCGGAATACAATCCATGAGACCAATTCTGGGTTTCGACGACCATTCGCCGCCGTGTATTGAGTGAAATGCTTTTGTGCCAGTATTTCCGCCCGTACAAGCTTCTTCGTACGCTTTATCTGGAGAGTTCGCTATCAGCTTTAAATAGAGCACGGCCGACAGAGCCGGGTATTCTGTTTGACGACCGCCGAGCACGCTCGTTGCTACGCCGCCGTCGAGTGATTCAGTCCATTGTGAGCCCAAGCCAACGCAAATAAAAGTTTTGTTTAGACACCATTTTCACAGCCTTTCTGCTTTCAGGACTGCAGTCACCACTTCATGACAATATCTACTGGGCTTTCACTGTTTCTTGAATTATTCATATTTCTAAAACACGGTATCCTTGTTACGGGCGGAGCTGGCTGCGTGATTGCTGTAATTTGGCTCACACGAGCCTCTTTAAACCTATCTCGCAGAAACAACACTTGCAGCCCCAGAAAACATAGCAAAATGAGAAATTTCAAGTTCACTGCTTGCAAACAACAGCTGAGAAAAGGCACAATTGGGTAAAACGCAACACTGCCTCACCTGTGCAGAGCAAGAGAAGAAGGTCAGAGCTCGCACAGCAGTGTCATGGCGGTCCACTGCCTCTACGAATTTGCCAGGAATGTGAAGACCCCATCATAGTCCGATCGGTTCAGCATGCTGCTAGCACCAACTGCTTGTCGAGCAGAAATGGCGAAGAGAAGGGTAGGCGGAGCACTTTAGAGGCAGTTTCTGGTGGCGGCATGTAGGCTGCTTTGGTTTACCTCAAGCTGAAAATGTAGCGCACCCTCCGCAATGGCAGCGCGACAGTTGTTGTTTAGTGGTGCACGCCAAGGAGAATCACACAGGCGAATGCAAACATCATGAAAATGAATTTTTATGGCGCGAAGGCATCTGTGCCCAATGAGCGCCATGGCACAAGGATGTCTTGTTTTTATGCAAGGTGGGGTTGCAGAAGACCCTTTTTCTAAGCATTTGGTTTGGTTTGGTTTGGTTTATGGGGGTTTAGCGTCCCAAAGCGACTGAGGCTATGAGGAAGGCCGTAGTGAAGGGCTCCGGAAATTTCTACCACCTGGGCTTCTTTAACGTGCACTGACATCGCACAGTACCCGGGCCTCTAAAATTTCGCCTTCATAGAAATTCCGCCGCCGTGACCGGGATCGCACCCGCGTCTTTCGGGTCAGCAGCCGAGCGCCGTAACTACTGAGCCACCGCGGCGGGTCATTTTCCAAGCATTTCAACCTAAAGAAATCGAACACCAGGCAGGGGAAAGCTTGTACTCATTGTATCACCAGTGGGCACCCGGCGGCAATGGTGGTCGAACCCCGCACATCCCGTATGCGAGGCGGATGCTCAAACGATTAGGCCGCCGCTGCGGTCGTGGTTGCAAGGAAAAGATAGGCATGAGGCGAAAAATACAATAATTAAATGACTGAACTAGAAAAAGTATCGGGGAACACATAAAAATAAAACATTTTTGGACTTCAAGGATCAAAAAATATACATTTTTAGACATGCGGAAGAATTCTGAATAGAGTTAGCATGATCCGTTCTTTGTTCTTTTCCAAGTAGCCTTCCTTTGTGCCAGCTGTCAGCTGGGCGCCGGCTTGGAGGGAGGGTATGTTTTCGAACGGTTATTGCGGTTTGACGTATATTGAGTTTCAAGTTTAAAGATTATTATCAGTGAATAAAATGCATCCGAGCATGTATTACAGAGAGGTCTGGAAGCAGAAAGCTGTAGTGGGACCCCTTGTAAGAAAGTAGATATAGTGGCTAACAATAACTATAGCAAAAATAAAATTCCGGGAGGGGGGGGGGGAAGACAAAGCCGGAGTAGTAGCCTGATTATATACTGCCAATGTATTGACAACTCACAGAATTTTAATAACATTGGAAGGCTTGAAAATCAAACTTCTCATGGAATAAGTTGAGTGACATGTCACGGTCTTTATCCTGGTTGAAGCTAAGCGCCAGCTTAAATTTTGCGACGATTCTATACAGCAAACAATGAAAAGAAAATAAACACGCTATTGGGCGCGTGCTGGAACGTTCTTGCAGGTGCATTGCTAACTAAACCAATGTTGGTGTCTTGAATTCAACCGTCATGTCAGGGTGGCTTCCGGACGCTGCATCCCTAAGGGTGATTAGCAAGACCTCCGACACAAAAATCAGTTTCAGTCTGTTGCGCTGAACCAGCTGCGGCGGCAGCCCTTGCCCACAAGACAGCGACTAAAATCTGCTCTCGGCAGGTGAGGCGCCTCTTTCACTGGTTCTGGTAGCATTTCTTCTCAATAGCCAGAGCGGTGGCTCAGTGGCAATAGGGCTCTGCTGCCCACGCGAAATCCGGGGATTTTATCTCTGCCTTGGCTGTGCGATTCGATGGAAGAACAATTGTATATTGTTTATGGTTTATGTTTAACATTGCAAACCGACATAGGCAATGAGAGGCGCCGTAGTGAAAAGCTCCGCATGATTTCTACCACCTGGAGCTTTTAAACATGCACTTACCGCATAGTACACGGGCCTCGAGCATTCTGCCTCTATCGGAATGCGACCCTCGCGGCCGCAATCGAACCCGCGCCCTTCGGGTCAGTAGCCGAGAACCATAACCACTGAGCCACTGCGGCGGCTTGATGGAGGCGAAATGCTGGAGACCTATGTACTGCGCGAAGTCAGCGCACATTGCAGAAGCCCAGGTGTTCCATATTATCAGAAGTCGTCTGCTATGGCGTCTCTCACAGCCTGAGTCGCTTTGGAACTTTAAACCCACAAACCAACCAACCAGCCAGCCTACCATTTCTTCTTAACTGTTGCCCATGAGACGCCAATTGTAATCTGATACAGTGGGAGCCCTATAAAGAAAGCAGTAAGGCTTCAAGCACGCCAAGGTCAACTAAATACACGCGAAATACGTGCCCGGGCCTTAATGACCATGTATATCATTCTTCTGTGCGTCAAGACTGTTCACTCAATTGTTTTCAGAGCTCGCCGCCGCGGGAAACCCTGTCCCCATCCCAGTTCAAGTTTCGGCTGGAGTTCTACCTGCCCTCTATGTAAACTTAGTGTAAGTATAGCGTATAAGCCCTGACATAGCCTGCAACGAAGCTGCAGACCATCGTCAAAACCAATCTTTTCTTTGCGGCGTCGCATTTCCACCAGGACTCTTAGCTCTTCCATGAAATTATGGACAACTTTGAAGGCTTGGGCGATCAGGTTCTTTCCCCTGGCACCCGCCTTCCGCTTAAGGACCTCGCTGGACGCCCTGAACCGCCACCACCGCGAAACGCATGGGCCTTTTATGGCAGTGGAGACTCGCAGCCAGACCGCAGCCACAGTGTTCTACAGGCCACCGCAAGCTCTTTGATGGCTGTACTCAAGGATGGCGGCTGCGACCGTCACTTGGCCGCCAATGGCATCAAAGAGATGAGCGAGAAACTGGTGGAAGGAAAGATTTCATGTGTCCGGGAGCATACTTACGCCAATAACAGTATTGTGCCTCCAATTAGGGATGGGGGAAATGGCTGGCTAAAGAGAAGATTGGTAGGGGAGTTCCCAGATGGTGGTGCAGCGTCTGCAATGAAGCAGTCTGACCCGAGCGCAGCTCACCAGTCTTCAGAGGCTGCCCCTGCAGTCCGACATGTCGGCTTGCAAGTCGATGAAATCTCAGACGCATTCAGCCTAAAGCAAACTGTCGACAATGGTGCGCTTGGTGTTACCAGCCACTTTGAAAATGGCGTCCTCAACACAGCACCGTCTGCACGCCAGAAGCTGCACGTGGGCTGTGACAATACGCCCAAGTCACGAATCACCAACAATGACGAGGCCACGGTGCCACTTCATAGCTCTCGGGCGCCGACCGACGGCGGCACGCTGACTAGTGCCGGTGTCCCGGCGGGCAGTAGCAGCAGTAGCAGCCACGAGCAAGCCGTGGTCGAGGAAGCGGTCCTGTCGGACAAGCTAGTGCGCATAGATTCACGCACGCAGGCACGCGTCCAGGAACTGTTGTGCACCAACCACAAACAGACTGTAGAAGTGAGGCAGCACAATTGCACGGTGTGCCCAATGCATACGCGGGGTTGGCTGAAGGCTGTGAAACTGCGACGCCAGAGGGACCAGGCTCACGAGCGCGCCCAGCGCCTTGAGCAGCAAGTCGCCTTGCTTCTGGATTTATATGAGGTTGATTTGGAGCCTCTCCCTGATATGGTGGGAAATTTGAAGCAGAAGAACCGTAGGCTGTTAGCCATCAAAAAGGAACATAGGCGTCAAATTGAAGAGGAACTTGCTTAAAGGGGCCTATCCTCACTGTCGGATGCCACTACGTCCAGATGGATATGTAGTTGGAGCGGCTGCGCAAGGCGCTGCTGCTCATTGAGGAGGAGCTGCGAACGAGTTCCACCACTTTCTTAGGGCCTCAGAGGAAACCTACCTGGCTGTCACCGATGACACCATCAAGCTGGACACCATGCTTCAGAGCGTCCTCCAGACTCTAGACGCAGACGTTAACGTGGCATCTGTTTGCCCGACCCTCCTGAAACTGTGTCTTCGAATAAAGCGTCGTTCAACTGAAGTTGTGTGGCATGACTATTGCAGAGAACATCAACCTGAAATATTTTATAAACGTTGATCACACACGTTTTGTGCTTTGATGCAGTAGCTTGGCGGGAACGCCGCGTTCTTGCGTGAAATAGCTTGATAATTGTCCTGTTTTGAAGAAATTTTAGTTCAGCAATTTTTTCACTTCTTCCAAACTGTTTTCTTTCTCATACCGTGGGGTGCATAATTTTAGTCCGCCGTAGAGACCACCCGGCTCCAGCGAATTAATGTTTTCTCTCTCTCTTTTGATATATACCAACAAATAGTATGGTGGGTCAGCCAGAAAAAGAATGTAAACCAATGGGATTTTTCTAAAACCATTCAAAAAGTGTCAAAAATAGGCTGGTGCAAGAAACGATACTAGAAATTTTGTGCTCAGGCAGTCGCCAAACATTTAGAAAATCATGATGAGCCAGCTAATGAACTGACACTAAGGTTCAGTTGTCATGCACTGGTAGTGTGGACTAATAGCGAGATCTTGGCCACGGACAAGAGATGAAATCGATATAAACTTCTAAAAAATAAAAAAAAAACATTACGCTTTCTATAGCCCTGCAGCTCGACAAAATCTGATTTTTAGAACAGAAACAGAGCATGTGATGTGCGCAGGAAGTTTTGTGCAAACTCCATGCCCGATTGTGACGTGCTGCAGTGTACGCGTACTTCCAATTCGATATGCCTGCAATACTCTACAGCGGTTTGCATATTCTAATGGCATCGGCCCGTGGTGCACGAAAGAGGCAAGCAATATCCAACTGCGTGGCTGCCTTTTTTACAAACAATAAAGCACACTAACGTACATTCGGCGGTACCACAGCGCAGGCAATTCAAACAAGGCGCCGTTGGCTGTGAGACACAAAACCAGTGAACTTTGCCTTTGCAAGGAAGATCATGCGCTTCGTCTCGATGTAGTGCTGAAAAAGCGCTATATTTGTTTGCACTGAACAACTTTTTCTTTGTTTCAAAAACTGATATGGCAGGAATTCTCCGTGGCTACGATATCCGCATTCGGCCTATCATCGAAGTGCGCTAAAGAAACAGTTCACAAATAAAGAATAACTAATGAGCGTCGTGAAGTACATGCTACGCTAAATAACTAACCCACACCGCGGCTCAGAGTGTGCACCTCTAAATATCTTCTTTCAGTTTCCAGTATCATAGTTTAGAATTGTTAAAAGCGTGCTTTGTAAGCCCGGGTATATAAAAAAGCATTTATAGTGATTTAAAAACGAGAATGTGTTAGTCAGATAAAATACCCAATATAGAATTTTGAGCACGGCCAGGTATAGTACCAAGTCACCTGCGCATTAAAAGTTAATAGCTCAGTCATAAGTTAGAATGGGCAAGAAAAATAGAGATAATAGATCCCAGCATGCACCGCCGGTTGGCACAACGGGCTACTAGCTTATACAGAAGTTACGAATGGGCTAAAAAAAACAATTGCCCAGCCCGCAATAGCATATACATATATTAGTGTGGGCAGAGAAAAAGAACGAAAAATAATGTTGTCCACACTGTGCAATAGCATATACAATAAGATTAGGCCTGAAGACATCGGCCTCCGCCCGAACTTCTGCTGTTTCGCTGGTTGTTGATAACACAGTTGGAAGCGATGTGAGCCGTTCAGTTTTACTTTGCAGTTCTTACCACCAGAGATTGAGTTAGTTATTTCTGAGCCAAGCATCGCTGATAATCACTTTAGGCTCCCTTATATTTTGTGACATGTCTACCCAGTTTTCAGTTCAAGGGATGAGCGTGAGATTTCTGTGGACAAGGGAGCGCTGGAAGTTGTTTTTCCGGTCTGTGCATTACTGTTGATGCGACACATACTGTGAACATGCTCAGATATCTGGAGTAATATACCACCCTGGCAGACGAAATGAAACTAAAGCGAAGCTGTGCCGCCGCGGTGGCTGAGTGGCTATGGTGCTCGGCTGCTGACCCGAAAGACGCGGGTTCGATCCCGGCCGCGGCGGTAGAATTTCGATGGAGGCGAAATTTAGAGGCTCGTGTACTGTGCGATGTCAGTGCACGTTAAAGAACCCCAGGTGGTCGAAATTTCTGGAGCCCTTCACTACGGCGTCGCTCAAAGCCTGAGCAAGTTTGGGAGGTTAAACCGTCATAAACCAAACCAAACCTAAAGCGAAGCTATAGTTGTGGTTGTAGCGGGTTGTTCATTCTTTGTCAATCTGGTGTTGTTGGCCCGCTCAGCTCATCGTCCCTTTTGCCAGATGCGATGCCCATCTTCTGAAATTTGCCACTTTTTTGGAACGCTGCGTTCTTTGCGCTCCCAAGTCACAATGGAAGCATCCGTCGCTCCTTCGAAAGCAGTTCGCTTTATTTCTAATGTATTTAAACATGGAGGCACTGAGTAGTTGCTGCTGAAGTTAGTGACTTGGGCCTGCACTACGATGACAATAATGTGACCAGCGAAATTGCGTGCGCAGAATTAAAACAAGAACATCCTAACTACGCCCTCTGCATCACAAAGCCCTCTCATAATTCTCTTCAGTTAACCCAGCCTTGTTCTAGCTGCGGCTGCATTATCTCCGCAAACTTAGTAATCTCAAATTTTGCGAGCGAAATGTTTCGTTCTCGGTCTCCTGATTTTATCCGCCCTCCTAACTTTTTGCCGCCGCCTGCTACGTTTGCCTTCCTCTTAGAATCCAGTCAGTAACCCTCAACAGCCAACGGTTATCTTGCCTTCTCATTAAATTCCTTGCCCGTTCCAATTTCTTGATTTCGACTATATAAGATATTATTCGCGTTTGCTACCTGAGCCCCACTGCTCTCTTGCCGTCTCTGAAAGTTATACCTGTAATTGCTCTTTCCACAACTCACTGCGTAGTCCTCAAAGTTTCTCTTCGATATCCTCCTCGTTTCTGCCCCAGATAAACCTGTTATATATTTTTGTCTTGAAGAATACTGGCAAACTGCCATTCATGATCGGGCAGTACCTGCGAAATGCACTCCACCTCATTCACTTTCGTGGTCCACATGTGCGGTCACTACCTGCCAAACTACATGTATTTTCTAATTTTGTCCAATGCTTCGCTGCCTGTAGTAAACTGCTGTTCCATTCAGATTGTTTATGTGTATACATTTTTTAGACCTACGGTTCTTGCTATTTATCAAGGCAATGTCAGGCCTTTCACCCTCAACTCTTCCCAATACAGACTTCTGAAAAACATACCCGACTCTCCTTGACAGCTGTCCTCGGCCCGTGACTGACAAATGCATGACTAGTTACGTTCGCAGGAAAGGTTACTTTGCCTTCATGCGTATTGAAAGCGCGCTTGTTTTGGCACGGTGTAGCCGAATTTTGTCGAGCTGTTCATTTGAAATTTTTACTCTGGAACCTGCAGCCGCTATCAAAATGCACCCATAAAGTTGTGCTGCTGAGTAACGTGGTATTGTAGCACCCGTAGAAGTCGTATGCATCAGAGGTTATTGGAGGTGGTGAGCTCAGGAAATTGCAGGATAACCTTTCATAGAGCTTCAGAACGCCCACATTGAAAAGCGAGTCACACTCTTGCCTGAAAGAAACAGTGGGTTGTATATTTTTCCGGGTAGGACTGCACTTGGACGATGAGTTCTCATAGTTTTTAGTGGCTGCTGTCGCGTATGAGGCGCAACCGTGCAAATGCTCATTGCCTAGTAATGATTTCAAATGAATAAATGAAAGAATCCAATGAAAGAAGCCACACATGCACACATAAGTGCTCAGTGGTGACGCAGAAGTGAAGTCGAAGAAAATCGGACATTCAAGGCGACTATTACTCATTATGTTACGGATCGCCGCCATCAGTAGTCGGTATTACAGTAAAAAGGATGAGTTAGATGGAAAAGATTCGCTGAACTTTTGAAGCGACTGGCGCGTTTCGAGGAAGCTCTCGAGTTCCTCGAAGGCGGGAGTGAGGGAGCATGGGTCGATTCTGACTGCTTCCGAGGTGTTCGTCGCTTCCAGCTTGTGAACCAGCTCATTGATTCCTGCATACTCCTGGAGGGCATCCTGTGTCAAAGGTGGCCGAATAAGTTAAGGGAAAAGTTATAAGCAAAGCTTAACACAGTCACTTATTTACCAACGCTTCCCACAAGGGTCATTTTTCAGGCCACATGACATCATTGCACTGCTTAGTGAGTTTTGTTCAACGTTGTCACAAAATTCGGCGCACCTTCGAAAAACCCGGTGCTGCGCGCAAGCAATCGCGCCCGCGCGCTGTAAAATAAAACAAAAACAGTGGGGAAGAACCCCCCGGGGAGTGCGTAGCTTTGCGTACTGCTGCAACTGAGCTCGCCGGTGGGGCGCCAAAGTAAACATAGACACGCATGGCGTCGATTTTTCTCGAATGTCGCAGGTTTTGCTAATTGTCGACGGAAGGGGGGCGGCCTTGACCGCGCCGGAGTGGCGCCCTCTCCCGTTTGCTCCTGCGCCGATGACTCAGCGTGCCGAGAATGGCCTAGATTTTTCTGGCCGGTGATTTTCGCGCTCGACCAATGGGGTCGCGCGCCCGGCACGAGAAGGCGAATGAGTTTGTGCAGTTGAAGCTGCGTGTATGTGCGCGCCTGCCTTGGCGCGAAGAACAAACTTACGCGGACTGCGCCTATAAATAAGGGGCTTCAACCGCTCTCTGTTAGCCCGAGCCGCCGTTTAAGCTTCCGAGAAGCGCGCCCGCTCGACTACCGGGAGAACACCACTCGCCCAGACCGGACCAGCGAGGCAACGTGCGCCAACCTGCGGGACGGCCCCGTCGAGCTCCTCAGGTCGTCGGACTGTCGCAGAGCCCGGTGAACAAATTGTGTTTTCATTATTTGTCTCTCTGTGTATTAGTGGGCTTTAGGTGCAGTTAGTTTGTTAAATTGTAATCTCTCTCAATTGTTACCTTGCACGACTTGCATTGTATTTGAAAATCACTTTGTATGTGCTCGTACGAGTGATTGTAAAATTTCTGCATCGTCTCTTAGCTGTATAAACTGTTTTGTTTTCTGAACCTTTGGCTCCGACCCATTCTCTGGCTTGCGACCGGCGAAAGCTGGACACTAAACGACCAACCCTCTTGTCACTTGGCAGCTGGTCTCCGGCTGAGCTTGCCGCGCTGAGTCGAGGGCATCTCCTTCGTGACCGAGACCGCTACCCCTACACGCTCTAAGGGTGTCTGGGAGCGCACGCAAAAGTGCGCGAAGTGGTGTCATATTCTGGCGTTCGCGACAGGACCTTTGGTGCTTTGAGAGCTCAGAGAACGGCGAAAGAGTCGGAAGCAATTTACGAAGAGGTCGTAAACGAGTGTTTAGCAGTACAGCGATATTGTGAGGTGCCGCGCTGAAGCGGTTGGAGAGGTTCACAGAGCAGAGGTTATGTGCTGCATCTGAAGAGTTCAGGCTCAGAATGAATCTCAAGGGGATATCCGAGCTAGGCCTTCAGAAAGGTCTGAAGGGAGCTGAACTTGTTCAGTGGGTGGACCAGAAATGGAAAGAGGCTCGAGAAGAGAGAGAAAAGAATGGTAGAGAAAACAAGTCGAAAGAGAGAGAAAGCACGCAAGAGAAGCCGCCGAGAAAGAGACACAAAGGGAACGAGAAGAAAGAGAGAGAAAATGGCAGTAGAGACGAGAAGAAGCGGCAAAGCTCGCTTTGGAGCGAGAAAGAAAATTTCAAAGAGAGTATGCCATTCTTGCGAGGAAGCTGGCTGAAGTTCGGCGTTTCAGCAACGTCAGGGAGCCAGCGGAGCTTACACCCGGAGGGGCCGGGTGGAACACAAACGAGTCTGATTTGTCGGCAACCACGGAAGAGGTAACTAGCTCCACTAGTGAGAGTTTGGTTTAGGAGCAGCGAGTTCCTGCAGCTGAAATTCAGGAGATTGAAGACCAGACCAGATTGTCGCTTTCTAAGGAAAGTGATAGTGTAGCTACTACTGAGGCAGCGTGCAGTGTGGAATAGGCCAACCTGACACTTGAGTCAGAGGGGACCTTAAGGAAGGTGACCGAAGTTGAGGAAGAAAGCAAAAGCTTCACCGAGAAGTCAGAGTGCTGCCCGCCTGATTCTTGCAGTAGCGACCGTAAGAAATTCGAAAGGGCAGTGCAAGCAATGAAGCACGACTGCACTGAAACAGACGAGATCAAGAACAGATCACCGGAAGCTGAATTGAAAGCAAAGGAGAATGCATCTGAAATGGATAAAGAGTTGTGCTCCGAGCACTTGCAACGAGGAAAAGCCAACAAGAGAGAACAGAAGGAATAGTGAAGAGGAAATTCAGTCCATGAGGAACAAAAGGTTACTGAAACAGTGGCTTTATCACGAGAGTGTAGCTAGAATGATGCAAATGAAAAGGACACAGGCTTGCCTCGAAGAATATCGTGGAAAGAAGTACAAAGGAAAAACGAGTCGGGCACTACGAAGCGAGGAAATCCTTAGCCGCAGAAGCCCTGGAGAAAATTCAGGAAAAAACTGAGAAGAAACAGAGCAAACGTGAAGACACCTCAGTCGGGTGCAAGTAAGCAGCACGAACATCGCGGCAAGGTGAATAAGAAGCTGAGACGAACAAACCCAACTTTCAGGAAGGACTCTGTGTGGAAGCGTAAGCGCAAACAGAAAAGCGCACGCCGCGAAGAAGTAACACACGAGAACCGAAGCCGTCATGAGCGAACTGGAGTAAAATCTCGTGCGCCAACCTTCGGGACGGCCCCGTCGAGCTCCTCAGGTCGTCGGACTGTCGCAGTGCCCGGTGAAGAAATTGTGTTTTCAATATTTGTCTCTCTGTGTGTTGGTGCACTTTAGGTACAGGTATTTTGATAAATTGTAATCTCTCTACATTGTTACTTTGAACGAGTTGCATCGTATTTGAAAATCACTTTGTATGTGCTCGTACGAGTGATTGTAAAATTTCTGCATACTCTTAGCTGTAAAAACTGTTTCGTTTTGTGAACCTTTGGCTCAGACCCATTCTCTGGCTTGCGACCGGCGAAAGCTGGGTACCAAACGACCAACTCCCTTGTCAATTGGCAGCTGGTCTCCGGCTGAGCTTGCCACGCTGAGTCGAGGGCATCTTCTTTGTGACCGAGACCACTGCCCCCACACTCTCTAACGGTGTCTGGGAGCACAGGCAAAAGTACGCGAAGTAATGACAAACGTGAGTAATAAATTTGCTATGTGTAGGGGTGTCAGCATGTTTTCAGATACGTCCTAAGGCTGCATAGCACCAGGTGCACTAGTGCCAGCTTATCTCGCTTGTCGCCCGTGAAAACGATGATAAACAATCGCTTTTTGTGAGCCCTTTTGACATGTATAACATTTGTGCAGCTGATCTCCACAGTGCACATTAAGGTGCCCGTCGAAGTTACGACTTTTAATAAAAGACAGAATACATGCTCAATACCACGATGTCACCACAGCTCTCCAAGCCTTATCTCCTCCTGCCAGAAAGGATCGGCGCTTTAGTGCACATTGGAACGCCTTCGTTTTTCACAGGATGTTTGAGGAAATATTTTATGTAATTCTCAAATATAGTTTTTTAAGTAAAAATAATGCTTTTTAGCATATTATTACGAGTGTTGGCGGGCACCAGAAAACCAGTGAATTGTCTTCAGTAGTCACTGGTTAATTACTTTTTTACTTATAACTTAACTATTAGGCTTGGGCGTCTAGTTGCAAGTTGTAATTTTGTAGCCGGTCATTAGTAATAGCCATATCCGGTTTTAGAAATTTGAAAAGCTGATTACCCTTGGCGCTGTGGCTCGACAAAATTTCGCTTTTTTACAATTTACGTGCACAGGAAAGCTTGCTTTGCCTCCATGCTTTTTGAAAGCCTTGTGTTTTGGCACGGTGTAGCCAAATTTTGTCGAGCTATTGATTTGGCATGACTTTTACATCGAACCTGCAGCCGCTATCAGCATAGACAACCTTAAAGGTTTGCGTCTGAGTCACGTAGTGGTGGTATTGTAGCACAGGAAGAGGTGATAAGCATCAGAGTGTATTGGAGGAGAGTTCAGGAAATTGCAGGATATTCTTTCATAGACCTCTAGAACGCTCACGTTGGCAAGCGAGTCACACTTTGGCCAGAGAGAAACATTGTGGGTGCATATTTTTGAGAAAGGCTGTTCGTACTTCGCGCCATAGGTACAAGGCCATAAAAAAAGGAACGGTATGCTTGCCGTATATGTAGCTCGCGTTCCCTCGTCTGTCGCTGTCTTTCGGCCGCAAGATGCGTGAATCTATGAATGCAGTCTTAGTGTAGATGTTACAACCTCAACTGAAAAGCTTAAGGTTCTGGACATTTTACAAAGGCCTGCGTTTATCGTGTACTCTGTTGGAAATGTATTTTGTGGGTAACGCTACTGAAAAGCTTTATTCGCCAATTTTTCTTATATGCCGCCATTAGTTTCATTTCTTTCAACATTGCGATAATAACCCAATAACGGGAAAGAAAAAACAAGGAAAAACATTTTTTGGACATTTTTTATGGACTTGCGTCGCAGTTGACAATATTTTCTCTCGAACCGATTTCAAGAACCTAGATGAGCCAGCGATGTCTCTTTAATATTCCACCTGTATCTATTTTTTTTTTCGATGTGTGTTGTTGTCACGAAAATGTCTTGTTTCCATGTAAGGACGATGTTCTAGTCCGGTTAACATAGGTTTCAAAAAATGAGATAATCCAAAACCGTAAGTTTTTTTGTCAATATTTGAAATGCAAGACGGCGTGTGCAAGCAATTATAGGCTCGCTTACATCAGAAGACGTCAGAATCATGCAAACAAAATAAAACAGCACCTTCCCACAACTATTCATAAATTTGAACGCGCCGGCTAATCAATTTGTGGTCACGTCCGCTGCATTTGGCTGCAAGCACACACACCCCTCCCCCCCTCCCACACACACACACACACACACACACACACACACACACACACACACACACACACACACATCCTGGGGCCACTAAGAATCAAAAAGTGATAAATGTCTCACAATTCCTGTCCCCAACACGCACCTCTTCGCAGGGGCCAGTCGTCTCATACTCGCCGGGCATCAGGCGGTGGCTCGCCAGGACGCTGCTCTCGTCCATCAGTGCACGCACCGCGGCCGCAGGGTGTGCATCAAGAAGCCAGCAGAGCAGCCTGAGCAGCGTCCAGTCGCCAATCGCGTAGCGTGAAGGGAGCCCAGCGGACATCATGGTGCGGCGGCAGGGCGAGAGCCGCATGGCGCCCAGGAGGTCTCGTAGCCGAGCTGATCACTTCCACGCAGGGGGCCGGGCTTGCCCTGCTCTAGTAGAGACTGCGTAGATACACAGGGATGTGTCGCCACACTTCCACTTCAGACCTGTGGATGAGGAGCGCATGTTCGAAAGAATGCAGAAAGTCTGGGGCGACAGCCGTTGCTGTCACGGACACGTATAGGATTGGCCGTGTGCTCACGTGACTCACATCCTATCTTGATGATGGTGATGCAAAATACTCCTTCCTGTGTTTTATCTTCTTTTTCTTTAAAGGCCATAGTCGTTTTCCCGCTAGAAGCGAAGGACGATGATGGTGCCCAAACAACACAACTTCGTTACTTTAACCAGCATATTCCATTGTTAACTGTACTAAAAATTCTTTAGAATAGTGTCGAGCTTTAATTTTTTTTAAATTGTTTCTCAATTATTTCTGTCATGTTTACTGTTTCAGTTAGTCTTTCTCTTTTATTTAACACTCGCTCAAATACGCCAATTTCTTCCAGCTTTACACTGAAATCACTTCAACCATAACCTCTGGCATTAATAACCCGCATATTCCCTCGTGTGCGTACTTAACAATTTATAAAAAGAAGAGGCGTGCAAATATTCAATAATTTCTAAAGCAGAATGAAAAGCAATCCTATTCGATGGAAGCAGATGGAAACGCCGTGCGCCTGTTTTTGTTGTGCGAAACCTGCGGCGTTCGCGGACGAGACGGAGCCAATTACGTCAGGTCACATGGCACACCGTCGACGCATCTGGAGTCCGCGATTTCGAGTTCGTGTGGATGGGTCTTGAGCGACAAAGACCGTCGCCATAGCTTTTCAGAAACCGTGAATTCGGCGAGGCTGGCACGTCTTCATGTCTACGTTTCAAGGGGTTTCTACCCGTTCGACAGTTATGAACTCTTTTCAGAATATATTGCTGCCGCATGCGTTTCACAGTGGAGGTGACGTTACAAGCGAAGACAGGAATACTGCGCGATCGCCTACACCATAAGGCAAAACGGTAACTTTAATATAAGGCAAAACGGTAACTTTAATATGACTGAGATTAGAGCAAAGCCTGTGACCTTGCATGGAAAAAGGCCGTTTTAAAGCTTACAAATACCATCAAGCAACAATGCGGTTCCTCTAGCGCGTCCGCGCGAATCCTATATAAGCCAGACGTTCATGTTTCCGCCAGTCCCGCTCATATCACTTGCGAGGACACAGGCCTCGTATATGATGATTCCTTTTACAGCGTAAGCTTTTATAGAAGACCTGCAGCCCATGAAACATGCATTGCAAATACACGTGACAATACAAAAGCCATGACTTGAAATAAGGGGAACAAGATGGACAATAGTATCCCGGTAACAGTTAGTTAAGCTTCCTGAGGCTTTTATGGCTCTGCTTTAAGCATCATTGACCGGGCTTTCTGCTTTCATTCTTGAGTACAGTCGTCACCTGAAAATTTTTGTTCTGACAAGCCTGCTGCAGTGGCTGTTTTGTACTGAAGCGGGATCTGTGGAACACGCTCTGCCGTCCTGTGGACGTTTTTTCTCTCTAAGAAGCCATCTGGATTCTGCGCGTGAGCACCGCAGCCCACGAGTAGCGCATTTTCATGCTTGGACCCACCTGTTCCTTCTCGCCATTCTCGCCCTTTGTTTTAGATATGGAGGCAGCTTCTGTGCTAGAAATGTCCTGTTTTCTCAAAATGTCAGTTGTTGTCTCTGATTAATTTCAAACCTCCTGATTCCATTTTTTTCGAAGATCGCCGGCCTTATTCAACAAAATTAGTTTTTCAAAAACTACTGAGTCAGTCGCTTCGCGCTCAAAAAATTTAATTTTGCTGCCTTTATTCTAGCCCCTCTTTGCGACCATGAGTTGGCCCCCACTCATTTCATAACCAATGCCCAATTGCGGGAATGAGCCACATCAATCTTGGGGTCGAGAACGAGGCACATTGTATGGGAATGCCCGGAAGTAGCCCTGATATGCTTGTCTCTGCTTGTTGCGACCCAATAGACTCAGATCAGTCGGCGCGGGAAGCAAAACAATTTCTGCTCTTAAGCCCAATCTTCTCTATGCGTAAGATGAACTCCATTCTCATGTTTTGAAAAAGATAACTACACAGGAAACGAATTTGTTTATACATTTACACGACTGCGATTAGTGGTTTGTGGTTTATGGGGGTCTAACGTCCCTACCGGCTATGAGGAACGCCGTAGTGAAGGACTCCGGAAGTTTCGACCACCTGGGGTTCTTTACCGTGCACTGACATCGCACAGGACACGGGCCTCTAGAATTTCGCCTCCATCAAAATTCGACCGCCGCGGCCTGGATCGAACCCGCCTCTTTCGGGCAAGCAGCCGAGAGCAATAACCACTGGGCCATTGCGGCGGCTGACTACGATTAGTGAACGAGAGATTTATCAAAGGACATCATGGCATCAACCGCTGTGGAGCGGGCACAGTAATGCACATTCTCAAACAAGGTTTACAGTGAACAAATAAGCACTGCGCTGCGAACGGTGCTTAATAAATTATTCAGACTCCGAGAAGGGCTCCCTGTGATGTTTATGACGCCAAAGAACAAGGACCAGGCAGCCTTCTATTTTTGTCTTCTTGATACTCCAGCTGTCACAATGCCATACGAGGCAAAACACGATAGCACGCATCGCGGATTGCATTCGACCACACAGTATGTTATTTTTACACCGTGCACTCGACTGTCAGCTCCGTGGTACACTGCTTCCGGTCGTCGAGCGTCAGCTATCTCTTGAGGGTTCCAGCAATACTCGTTCAGTTGGTACAGATCGTGCACCAAGGCTCTTTGTGATAGCACATGTCCCTGCCTCTTACGACGCCGGACAGTCCCATGAACGAGTGCATGTCTTCAAATGTCTTCAGTCTGTCGTCAGCTTCGGCAGCCATTTCATTCGCGGTGATGAACTCCACGTCCGCAAAATGTTCCAGTAGGACACGATGACGGCAGACCCGTTCAAGAGCATCGGCAATGAGCCTGTGATCAGGCACGGATAATTACGTCATCATCGCCAGCAGCCAGGTGACTAACACCGCAGTACAAAGACTCACCCACTGAATTCAAATTGGACCAGTTTCACACAAGCCACAGCCATGTTTTGCAGGAAACTTTGTTACCTCATCACCAAATAGCTCAGCCGCTGCCTGCTACATTTCGCTTACCATGTTTTTCAAACCGGTTACACCAGCTGGAGACCATTTATCTTTTCTGCGCATGACATGTTAGTCTAAAGGCTTATCGTTTAAAACAAGGGAACGCCTCGAGTTTGCCTTTTATTCTTCTATAGTTTCGTTCGGTGCCCCCAAAGCAAATCAAAAGCTGGTACCAGACGTCGTTACCAAAGAGCCCTCAAAAGAGGCTTAAAGGCGCTGGATAGGTCATTTGGGAAGAAAGAGAACCATGTAGATCAGATGCAACACGGTGTGCAGTAACCCGTACCCCGTACATCAGTGCATCAAAAATTGTTCCATGCGTCAACTTACGAGATATCAGCCTATACCTCCTGCAGCTACCATCCGATGCTTCTAATATAAGTTTCAAGAGTACATTTAAAAACTTCTGGAGTTGTGGCTTGCCAATACTCCTGTCCTCTTCATTGGTGGGCGCCAACATCAATATTGTAAAGTTTACATTACAGCCAAAAAATCTAAAAAAATGTCTAGAGATGTGGTCTGCAAATGCTCCGGTTCTTTTCATTGTTGAGCGTCATGCTCACTATTTTAAGCTGTACATTTACAGCCAAAAAATTTGGCGTTACCTCTGCGCCCATAGTGCACTATCAGCCCGTACGATCACGCTGTTGTTGGGTTTTCGTGCATTGGCGGCTGCGAAATCACGCTGCTGCCCAGAGGGCGCTATGGATTGGAACAGAAAACACACACATAAGTCGTGCTGATATACAGGGTTTCAACGTCTTGAAGCAGCACGTGGTCTATGTGGAAGATCCTGGTACAGGGGCATATTAATTGCAATCTTGCGGAGGTTATTAATGCGGGGAAGCTTCATAGAGTGAGCGAATGGCTTTCCCATTCACCTGCGCCCGAATGCGGCCGACGGGAATAGAACTAAATTTCGCGACATCGTGCTGAGCATCGCGATACTTTCTCTATACCGCCAGGATAGCATGCCTTTCTTTAAGAGGTGGGGTCAGAAGCCGCACGGACTTAGGAACACGGTCATGAATCTTCTATCACAGGTTATTTCTACTCTCTCTAGCTCCTATTGTAGTTTAAAAATGACAGTGTGCGTTCCTTGCCTTGTGTCCATGTTTAGTAAGCGCCATATAAACTTCTGGACGCCATGAACAAATTATCAGAATTTTTTTTTCTCACAGCCGGATCCCTGCTTCCTCAAGATGCCTCCCAAGTGGGCTTCAAGGTGTGTGGGAATGTGTTGCGATACTATACCATTATGCCACATGCTCGCTCGGGGCCCCGACGCCGCAGGCAAGCACATTTTTAGCCTGGCTGTGGTGACAGCGCCAGCTGTGGTGCCCTGGGTGCAAGCGAGGCTTGGGACGGCAAGTGAACACACCAAACACGCCTATGTAATCTTCTGAGTCACGGTCTTGTCGAGTTCAACTCCACACCGGAACCGCGATGCACGAGCCGCGACGATGGAGCTCCGAAGCGCAGTGTCTCATACAGAGATGGACGCGGTCGACATACAGTGAAAACTCGTAAATGACGAGTCTGTACTTTTCCGCGACATTTTTGGCAGACCGACTCGCGATAACACTTGTCCGCGACCATCCACATTCCGTAACAGTGATCCTCTTGATAATCTAGCTGCAACTCACAGCATCTTCCCGCAGTTCTGACTACTCGATCCATGCACTTTGTCTCTACGAGCAGTTCTCTTAGGCTTTCCTTTGTTTTCAGTGGTTCGATGATGTCCGGCGTGTCTTTTCTCGGGACAGCGTAGGGTCTAGTATCCATATCATGCATGTTCAAAGCAAAAAGATCAAGTACTGGGCAAACTGTTAATTCATCTCTGTATCTTGGTGTTTTGTGCTGCGTCCAGTGGTGGTCGTATTTCTTGTCTTGTATTTCCCTTGTCTCCCATGTTCCTCGTACTCGTCTGAGTGTAGACTTAGTTCAACCTATTCGGCACTCTTTGCGGTGGTAGGAGACAAATGTGTACTGTGCACTCAAATCCGAGTGTTCATCCTGCTGGTGAGGCGCTTAACGCTACTTTTTCAGGTATAGCGCTTAGATTTCGGGACTCATTTTTGATGTGGGGGTCAACGAGTATGCGCTGTACTATCTCCTTCGGCAGGGGAGCTGGTAAGATGATGGGCAACCATGGTATTTCCTGGCACCGATGTACAAATGTATCGCCTTGACGGGACCATTAACAGGAAAGTATGCCGGCATGTGTAAACAGTATATTCCTTGCGGCTTTCTTGAAGTAGCAGTTGAGGCATCTGTTTTCGTTTCAGAGAGCAGACACTTGAAGGGCCCTTCCAAACTGCCACAATGCGCTCTACTCTTTAATTGCCGCTGCTCTTAAGCATGAATTCTCACCACAGAAAAGGAGGTCGTACAGTCGGTCGCTGAGTCGCACTCTGACGCACACCACAGCCCTCGTGAGCGTCGAGTACGGTCAAAAGGAGAGCTCCGGACACGATGCCAGTTTCGTCCTCACCCCGGCGTCTCATGCTGAAACCGACCACGAGCTGTCTGCAGGCGAGATGGAGCAGCAGGTCCAGACAATGCCACAGGCCAGCGACGACGCCCACCTGGTGGGGCGGCAACGCGGCTCCGTAATGGCCAGTGAGTCCAGAATCGGCCCTCCCCAGACGGTGGCACTGGTGGGTTTCTGCAGCTGCTTGTAGAGCTAGGATGCACGCCCGCACGCCTGGCCTCGCTGTCCATGTTCACAGCCCAGCACCACCGACATCACGAAGCAGGTGATCGAAACCCACGACTTACTATTTAACGAGACAGTGTTAAGGGACGCGTGCCGCACAAAAGCCGGCATCCGCGTCGTTGCCCTGGAATAAAAAATCTACGAAAAAATACCCAGACAAGAAACCTGAATTGCCCCCTTAGGTGGCAGGTGGGCCATATAGGTGACGTGACCTTGTGTCGCCCACCGGATTGTGAGAAAACAGCGCACCGTGGCACGAGGCCGCTAATTTAGCGACTGATCTCGAGACGTTCCTGGGGAAGATCAACCTCAGTCGCATCAGCCCAAACGGCGGCAGCACCAGCCATCGCATGTCAAGTTCTGCCCTGCACCTTGTTACTCCTCGCACGTAGCTACATGCAAAGAATAACCCTTAACTGCAGCCGTGCCTTTTTCATCGCGTCCAGCTACTGGGGTCCAATTAATGGTCTTTCCATCAATATCTAAAGCACAAATATGAAGCCTTTAAATTTTGTTTTTTTTCTTGGCGGCCTTTTAAGAGCGGCAAATTCGAGAAAAATGACACCTCTTAAGCGGTGCTGGTTGGTCATTGGCTTGTTTTCTGCACTGATTACTAGTTCACTGATATTCATACAATTAGTATGGATTTCAGTCACCCAATATCCGCTACCACGCCTTATTAGCTGTGACGTCTGCGCTTTCCTGTGGCAGGCAAATGCGCGAATGGGAGAAAATCGTGGCCGCCTGCAAAGACCGAAAGTAACTACAGCTGCGTAAATTTCAACGGAAGGGCCCGCGACCATTGTGAGACTACTGCGTGGAGGTGCAAATTAAAACTTCGTGCCACGATCATTTGTGATTTCCCGCTCTTCGAAACGATGGGCAAAATCGTTTTCGCAGAAAGAGATAGTCCCGCATCAACGGCCTCGCAAAATTTCACCTCTGGATACACAACTTTTTAATCTAATATTTAGGTTTTGAATATAATTTGTAATTGTGATGAAGCAATTCCAAAGTGTAACGCAATCATGAAGGCTCGAAAATAACACCGCATTCACGAGGTAAGCACACTGCGGAGAAAGGAACGCATTGTTATTTCGACTACAGTACCTGAAAGCATCGGCGGGTAATACGCGACGTCACGTGCGCTGAAGTGGATCCTTTTCCAGGGCGTTGCGTTTCTGTAGGGACTATTGTTTCTTGACTCATAATCAGCACGGCATCTGAAAGTTATTTCATCTCAAAAGCACCAGATTCGCGGTACCTGATCCACACTTCTTAAATTTGCACTATGTTCGTGCCGGCCCATTGTTATATAGGCATTCTTTTTCCACGTTTACTTTCAGGCTCAGGCACAAATCTTGAATAAGGATAACAAATTTGCCTACCTCCGTGCCTGCTACTGGAGGCATAAAGTTTAAAGTTTTTCTGCACTTGTTACATGCGCCCTTTATATACAGCGTTCAGAGGACACGGAGAGCTGGACGAGCTCCACGGGTGCCAGAGGAGGCGGTCTGCAGTGGCTCCCACCTGCTGAAAGAAGGCTCAGCGTTCATAGGGCTCTCAACGAGATGGGACCTACGGTCTTAGATGCGCTCCGAGACACTGCGTGTACAGAGACAGCCACTTTCAAATACGGCACATTCGAGAGCACATGGTCTGCGCCGTCGACCTTCCCACTTTGGTTGCCCCTACCGGCTCTCTGGTTCTCGACACGTCAGGTACGTCCCTGAAACACTGGTCAGGCCTAGCTTCATCAAAAAAAAAGCCCCGTGCATATCAGCTTGAGCGTTGGGCTTGAAGGAGGCTTTCGGCGAAATTCGGGCCTCTTTGCAATCTTGCTTGCATAATCTGAAACAAAGCACCCGCAATCGTGATGTCATATTTGATGAGTTCATTTTCTGAAATGAGCCTAATCCAGATGCCGAAAATAAATGTTTAGCTTCATTTGAAACTCGCCCATAGACCTTTACTTTGCAAACCTATCACAATGAAACGATCGATATAACTAGCACTTCAAAGTATCTCACGTAACAGCTCCCAATGTAGTGCTGGGAGTAAAAAGGTTGCAGTTTTTTCTCGATTTCTCTCATGGTAGATTTGGCTCATTTAACATAAATGCTCCTCATTTGTTCATGTGCTCCAGAAAACCTCAATTCCATCTGGTGGTGCTGAAGCGTACTGATTCTATGCGGCAGCTGATATAAGATAGAGAGGAAACTATTTTTCGTTTCCGGTCCGGGTTGCTGATAAATGTGAGTGGTTTGAGGTCGAAGCTTCGCCCCTTGTGATGGCTACTCAAGACATAGGTGTTGTAGGCCCGAAGAGCGTGCATAGTTATGGGCGACGTGCACCAGGAGGAGCACTTTGGTTATGGGAGAATACGGTAAATGGGAATAAGGTAGGTAGTAGTTTTTGAGAGATGTAGTACGGTTACATGGGACTGTGGACAGCACAGATATAAACGTATGCATTCTCGGTGTAGGTGTCATGTACCTGACACCAGAGGTCGCCTGGATGGCTGAGTGTGTGCTCGTTGGAGAGGTCATAAGGAAGGAAGTTAGCTTGTGCTTCCCTTATCTGAGCAGATTCACGGTGAGTGAGATGTGGGGAAGTGAGAGGAATGAAGCTGTAGGGTAAAGTAGTCCTTTTAAGGTGCTTTTCTCTACTTTAAGAGCATGGATATGAGGTGGAAAGCCTAACATGTCATTGGCTGCGCCGTTGGGCAGTTCAGTCATGAAGCCTACAATTCGTTACTTAAGTTTTATATGTTGTAATGCCTTAAAAAGAAACTGAAAACATACAATGGAGTCAATTCAAGGTTAACAAAACCAATAGATTTAGGGCATCATTTGGCACCTCGCGTCCAACAGCCTTCATGGTTTGTGCTTCTATACAAACTCAAGGTACTGACAATAAACAAAAGCTTTTTCGGACGCACTAAAGCAAGGAAGAGAAGAGAAAACCATAACACGCGAGAGGATACTTGCCGACACCAACCGGCCCGAAATGATTTTGAGCCACTGCGAATTCTTGCGACTATAATCAGGCAAGTGAATGGTGTTCTATATTTCAAGAACTTCTACTTAATTTTTAGCGAGGTGACTGTCAGCTTCCATTCATCGTAATCTCAGTAACAAGGCCTAATTTAAACATGCATTCTTTGCGCTTCTGCTGCCTTAGATCTTAGCTGGGTTTGTCAGCGATGCTATAATAAGAATATTCCAAGTAATTTTGACAGGCTGGTGATTTGCCCACCTGCACCTACTCCTCCTCACACATAGAGGCTTCTACTGTGCCGCCGCCTCAATTCCACAGCTGCGAGCAGGCTTACTGCAAAGGCTTGACGCATGCCGTAGTGTGAGTCCCTTGAGCTCATTCTTTCTAGCACAGCCGCTGCTTGTCTTCCACAGTGCGTTGCAAGCACAATAAATGCTTGCATTTCAGCGTGCACGGTATTCAAAAACGATCCTAGAGCAGACACGCGAAGCACAGAGACGTTTGAGGGTAACAAACGTATTTCGGCGCTCTGAATGGTGAGCGGAGCAATGCCATGCTTCCAAGTGTTGGCAAATGTCTACGCCCTTATTTGGATCCCCTTCCTATGTGCCGCGTCGCGAGTCAAATACCAACGGCGAGTGCTGTACCTCCCAGAGCTTACGCGGTTTCTATGATGGCCTGCACTCTCGTGCTTAGAGCACTGATGAGGCTGGCGTTACATGCATGACCTTAACCGAATTTACTTCTCCCGCACCGCCATCAAGCGTTCGCCCTTCCCGGTGTCGTGAGCGCGCAGATCTTTTCTTGGCTGTTAGCGCATGGCAGTTAGCATTGGTCTCTCTCGATGCGCAGGCAGTTTTTTCGCTTCAATCATCTGAGGTGTTTGGGTGATGCAGAGTCATAGGGGCAGTTTTTAGTTCCATGCAGCACGCGGATCGTTTCTGTCCGCACATCTGCATATGAGCCCAAGTCTTTGTGCAATAGATGGAGACTTTCCACGTGTAAAACTGCTATCTGGTAATGCTCTTGAATATATTTGCCTCGGCTACTTTCCTTTCAGAATTCCCAGTGCGCTACATTTGGTGAAAACAAGGTAGAATCTCATATTGTCACGTAGTGGTGACGGCAATAGAAGCAGCGATGAATGCGGACAAAAGGTCCATTGGGGTGACTTGAATACAAAATGGACTGAATCATTCGGTGGCGGCGAAGCGACAAGCGTGCTCGGCAGTCGTCGAGCAGAATATAGCCGCTGTCGGCCGTGCTCAATTTAAAGCTGATAGTGAAATTTCGAGATAAAGCGTACAAAGTTACTAAACATTCCGGAAGAACGTAGAATCAGCTCTGCCTCACTGCGATCAGTCGAGATAAATCTAGTCACGTCTTGCGTCGCAAACAAAGCGATAAAGTGGTTTGGCGGCAGATTTGAAGAACGAACAAACACTGCAAATATTCGCGGCATTACTCCCCTCCCAATGAAGCATCAACACGATGCATTAAAACAAATAGTGCGACTAGTAAGAGATAAAACGAATCTTGCGAAAATAGAGTACGAAAATACAGCGTCCTTTAGCGTGCATAATACGACTTCAGACGGACTACTTGGGCAACTTCTGGTCGTACGCGGCGTCGCTGGGATGATGTCATTGCGTCAGGGATGGCTTCGTAATCCAGTTCACCTAGCCGACGAAGAACCTTATGCGGGCCGAAATAGCGGCGCAAAAGCTTTTCACTCAATCCACGGCGGCGAATGGGCGTCCAAACCCAAACTTGGTTTTCTGTCTTCTATTCCGCGTTGCGTCTTCGTTGGTTGTAGCATCTGGCGTCGGACCGCTGCTGATCTTTGATCCGTAATCGGGCAAGCCTTCGAGCTGCTTCTGCGCGTTAAAGGTAGGCGGCAACGTCGACGTTCTCTTCTGTAACGTTGGGCAGCATGGCGTCTAGCCTAATGGTGGCCTCCCTGCCATGGAAGAGCATAAAAGGCGTCATCTGGGTAGTACCCTGCACTGCGGTGTTGTTGGCGAAGACGACGTAAGGCAGGATGACATTTCAGGTTTTATGTTCGGCATCGACATACATGGCGAGCATATCGGCGATGGTTTGTTCAGGCGCTAGGTCAGTCCGTTGGCCTGCGGATGGTATGCAGTTGTCCTCCGGTGGCAGGTTTGACTGTAGTCAGGATGGCTTGCGTTAGTTCCGCCGTGAATGCTGTTCCTCTGTCCGTGATGAGCACATCCGGGGCGCCGTGTCGAAGAATGTACTTCATGAAAAATTTATTGACTTCTGCTGCGGTTCCGTTCGGTAGGGCTTTCGCCTCGGCGTAGCGGGTCAGGTAGTCGGTCGCTATGACGATCCACTTATTCCCAGACGTTGACGTTGGAGAAGCGCCAAGCAAGTCCATGTCGATCTGCTGATAGGGCCTTCTGGGAGGTTCAATGGTGTTCAGAAATCCTGCTGATCGTGTGGGAGGAGTCTTTCATCGCTGACAATCTCGGGAGGTTTTCACATTAACACATTTACTTCAAGGAGATTGTGAACACCGTGACTGCGACCGCACTTATAGCAGTTGCATAGACGTGGGAGTCCGCGGGGCGGCGGCGGCGGCGGGAGCGTGCTGCCGAGGAGAGAGTCCCAGCGTTATGACGAGCACGTGCTGCTATATTTAAGTATTTCAGGCAGTTCATCGTCAACACTTCCCTAGCTATGACCACGCAGACCACAGCAGGCCCTTCCGCCTCTAGACAGTTCGTCGATACAGAGAGAGAAGAAGCGACTATTTTAAAAAAGTATGCGCAAAAACATTGTAAGAGGTCTACGTCCGTCGTGCCGGAAGCATGTTCGAATCATTGGGGTCTCCATGCAAGGTTCGGGAGGTGCAGCATGACATGATGTCCAGCATCGGCCTAGTTTTCGAAGGGCGGTTTACGTTGTTGTAAGCCAGGTGCTGGGGGCTAGTTAAAAAAATTTTTTTATTGGGCTCGTTGGTGCATAGTTGTTCTCTTGTTGGGCTCTTTCCGTCTTTCTTTTTTCTTCATGTGCCGGTCTTTTTGTTCACGCAACTCGCCTTAAGAACTACTGGCGCGGTTAGCCCTGCGATTATCCAGATGGTAATTTCTTCATCACAGCCAGCTTTAAATATCGATTACATGGGAAAGTTTCAGGCACATATTTATGACCAAGCAACAAAAAGCATGTACTACTGTGGTCACCATTTCGAGCCCGAATCCATGATATGAAGGAATTTTACACGACAAGAAACCTCCCTCTAGCATGGCCGGTTTTTATGTCATGAATAGAGCCCTGTGGTGTTCCTACCCTTTTGAAGAAAGCGAGTAAGACACACCTCTCCCTGTTAAAAATAATAGCACAAATAATAACGTCCTATATTCCTGCACACTTCACATGAAGAGCAAAGTGGAGACGATGCCATATTCGTCTTATGAATCCACCAGAAACCGTTTGAATGCGGTGTAGTGGAGTGACTTGAAGTGGAGGATCAGGTTAAGAAGGGCTGCCTGCTGTCCACGTTGCGCCTGAAGGCCTCACAATGGCGAAATGCGCAGCGGCACTGCCGGGAAGAACTGAGCCAACCGAATGACTCGTGATCAGTAAAGGTGGGATTAGTCTGAGGGTAAAATTAGCAGGGGAACAGAGTGTAGTGTCCTGACGCGACGCTATTTCTTGCCGTCGCTTGCTCCGCGGGGTTAGAGGGGCAAGTCGCATCACCACCTTACACGTGCCGACGACTGAACACAGACGTTGGCCCACTTTTTGGCTTAATCAGAAGTGTGGGTAGTCAGGGGAGTGGATTGAACTCCATATGCTTCGATGCGCGGATGTTGCGCGTTCTGGGAGCGAGGCATTGGGGAAGAAGGTAGTATCCGAGCATCGGTGATGTGAGAGAATTACCGATTGCCGGGATCAGACTACGCGAGGATAAAATATTGCTTGCCCTGGAGACGGTTGATGCACCGCCGAAATTGAGTTACTTTCCTCATCCTGTAGGGCCCCACTTATCCATGCAAGATTGCCGCGTTTGAAGCCTTGCTGTCTTTAGCAAGAAGTGCAGGGTGTAGTTACCGTGTGGTGGAGCAGTGGAGGTATATACTGCGGGTAAAACTTTATTAGGCTGGCTGTGACAGCACGCAATTCTATCCCTACGGCTATGGAGCTTACAGCGGTACACTGAGGTTGTGCTGCTGTCGTCAGCATTGTGAGATCTAAATCCGAACCTTGCTGAAAGGATCTTGCGTCCTACAAGGGGGGCTACACAGCACTACGTGTCATAATAATAATTAATAATTGGTTTTTGGGGAAAGGAAATGGCGCAGTATCTGTCTCATATATCGTTGGACACCTGAACCGCGCCGTAAGGGAAGGGATAAAGGAGGGAGTGAAAGAAAGGAAGAATGAGGTGCCGTAGTGGAGGGCTCCGGAATAATTTCGACCACCTGGGGATCTTTAACGTGCACTGACATCGCACAGCACACGGGCGCCTTAGCGTTTTTCCTCCATAAAAACGCAGCCGCCGCGGTCGGGTTCGAACCCGGGAACTCCGGATCAGTAGTCGAGCGCCCTAACCACTGAGCCACCGCGGCGGGTCATATTGCAATACGTTTTCGGCCCAATCTCAATCGCATATGAGCCACACCAAACTATTCATCGAAACAAATGCTGTGAGTGGAAAACTATGGGGCACTGATAGCGACCGCGCAAAAACATTACATGGCCTTTCAGCTGACATTTATAGAATAATTGCATCATCCGTTTCACTCTTAATCTTCTTTGCAATGTTCATTTTGTTCTTTTGAGACTACTCTGAATACACCGCAGTTTGAACGTAAATTTACAGCAACGCAGATTTCGCTCAGGTCGTCGGTCATTCAATTCCAGGTCAAAAGCGTAGGCACAATTGCTGGCCTTCGTCAACACACGGCTAGCCCTGAATGTTTTCACAAAAGCGACCTTCTCGTTTCTGTTCGTGGAACTCTTCGCATGATAACCGACGTGATTATTCAACGCATCGTATACGATTGTATATTGATCATTATCTGTTCGAAGCATGCGTTTTCTTGCTTTTCAGAGGCACGTCCGACCGTGACCAGGCCTGTAATCAAACAACGTGAGGCAAGAACTTGAGTCCAGTCAGGAACTTGTGCACAACAGTGTCCAGTGGAACCATACACCCGCCGTATAGTATCTGCCTTGAGAGACCTCATTCACTTCACAGCCACTTAAACAATTGTCTTTTATTTTAAAATAGATTTGAGTCTATATATTATGATGCTTAGTAAAACAAAAAATAAACACATAGATACAAATAATTGGCTGTGGTCTCTGCCCACGACCACTTCCAGCAGCAGCTGCAGCAGCTAACTTCATCCACAAGAACAGCCAGGGATGTCCTCTCCTAGAGCATTCGAAGGGGTCGGCTGGGTGATATACGGCCAAATGCTGACAGCGCAGGTATTGGCGGAGGCTTTACGATTGCGCAACTTCGTGTAACACAAGTAAAAACAGCGCTAATTTTTACACAAGCACACAGAAAGACAAAAGAGGACGGGCGCTGTCTGGTCTTTCTGGGCATTTGTGTAAAAATTAGCGCTGTTTTTACTTTTATTACACGATGGTACACCAACTAGCCCAGCAAGAGGTACTGTTATACGACTGCACAACTCTTTGCGCCGGCCCGTCATCCGTGTGCAGCCTTAAAAGCCTGCCGCAGCTGCCCCGCTCCAAGAGCAGTGCCGCAAATAGCCGCTCCTGCCGCCCGCGCACGCCTCGTGGTGATGGTAACTTTCGAGTCGGACGCTACCAGGAGGCAGACCACAGTGTCGCCCCACCACTCCACTGGCTGACCCATTTCAAGAGGGAATGATCCAGGAGCCAAGGTTAAAGCACAGCGAGCAAGGAACGGCCCGAACAGCGAAAAATTTGAGTGCTCATGGACTCACAGAACGACAAAAGAATTGTTTCGCTTCCGCTATCTTTGTACCGATGTTGTATGCTATTGCAACAGCGACGATTACACTACATTTGTTATTCCGGTCTTATTTTATTGGGTTTAAGTTGGATGGGCGGATGAGATCAAGAAGTTTTGCGGGGATACGTTGGCCGCATCTGGCAAAGGACAGGGCTAACAGAAGAGACATGAGAAAGGCTTTTGCCCTGCATACAGTTGGTCAGGCAGATGATATTGATGAAGAACAGCGATAAACAGCGTAGGTTGTAACTGTTCTATCGCAGTCCCGTCCAGAGCTATGGTTTTATCTTCTTTTTGTCGCTGTTCTGCCACCATGGAATTTTAATACTTTCGAAAGCGCTGCTACGGGGGACACCAAGAGAAAGAAGACGAAGGACAAACGCGTCTTCTTTCTCTTGGTGTCCCCCGTAGCAGCGCTTTCGAAAGTTTTAAAATGATGTACCAAATCGCTCAACTGTCCGTGTTACACCATGGAATTCTACCAACTTGCACAACTCGCCAATTAAGTGGTTTTTTAAGCTGTGCACTATAGAGCAGCTTACGTGAACTAGAAACATCAAGCAGCCGCTCCAAGAACTCAGCATATAGAGCTAAGAAAACATTGAAAATTAAAATCCAGAGTCAGCTCAGCAAGTGAATGGGATTGTAAAACCAGTGCAGCGGTAACGCGTTCCACGTAACGGTGTCACCGGAAACGCGTTTTTTTTGGTAACTTAGTAACGAACTCGTTACCATTTCGGAACTGTAACGAGTAACATACGTTAGCATTTTTCGGTTGCATGAGGTGTCGCGTTATTAGTTACTCGGCATGCTGCAATCCAGACGCGGGGTGCAGCGACCCACTTTAGCTCCAGCGCTATGGAGGATGACTTCTTCGGGAACGCCTCCTCGACATCGTCGCCAACTGAACATGAGGAACTATCTCGGTACCTTTTGGAGCAGCGTAACTTCGAACTCAAGGAATACTTTCCACGCGTTTACCAGCTCTTCCTGAAAGTGAATACAGTAGTACCATCCAGTGCATCCAACCAGCGCCTATTTAGCATTAACAGGGAGTTTACGAGAGCGAGTTGACGGGCTAGTTGGTATTGCATGGTGTAGGAACAGCGCTAAGAACAGGACAGAAGTCAAATATGGAAGCACAGGGACGGGCGCTGACTATCAACTGAATCTTTATTTCGGAGCACAAACATATATAAGGTGGCAGCAAGGGGGTACAATCAGGTATGCGCGGTCACATGGAAACAGTGAATAGTCACGTCAAATAATGAATTTTGACATCTGAGGCTGAGAAGGACGGAAGGGAAGAGGCGATATAACAGAAAAAAACGATAAAAAACTGCACGGTGTAGAGGGCCGTCACGCGAACTAAGAAAAACTAGATGAAGGATTAAACAGGATGCGAAAGTATGGCGAAAAAATGGGTTTATAAAAGTTTAAAACTCGTGGAAACGATAGTGAAAGAATAAAACCATTAAAAACAATAAAAATTGCTGTGTGCGGCTAAAAACATGTAAAGAGGGCCACCAGTGCCCTTGAGACGGTCTTTGACAGGAAAGACGTCGTCAACCTCTCCAAGGTAAAGAGACAAGCCGTGCGCCTATGCAAAACCACCAAACTTGACACGTTAGCAAGTGCCTTAAATTCTACGAGCCGTTTGACCGGAAATGCCTTCTTTTCTGCAAAAACCCATAAGACAGGTTACCCTTTTAGGGTAATAGTTTCTGAGAAAGATTAATGGCAGAAGCCAATAGCCAGCTTCATTAAAGACAGGCTAAAATTATTAACGATTGACGACCCTTTTGTGGTTGACGGTTCATAGCAAATTATAGAATTCCTAAGCATTCATCATGATGACAACCTTAAAGGGTTCTCAACTGATATAAAAGATCTATATTATTCATTGCCGCACCAGCAATTAATGGAATGTATCGAAGAAGCCATTGACAACCATGGCGTAGTCAGCTTCCAGAACCAAATTGGGGTTTCCGTCAATGACTTTCTGCGTATCGTGGACTTTTATTTGAAATCTTCCTTTGTTTCATGGAATGACCAGACCTATATCCAGAAGAAAGGTGTGTGTATAGGCTCATGTGCCGCGCCCGTCCTTAGCGAGCTGTTTCTTGCCCACTATATGACAGGTTGCTGCACAGCAGAATTCCCGGCACGAGCGTAGTAAAAGTCTTTAGATTTGTAGATGACTATCTCGTCCTTTTAAAATGCAGCGAAGAAGCTTTCGAAACTGCGGTTCCCGGTGTGCTATCTCTGTTTGACCAGTGTTTGCATCCCCTTTCACTGACATCCGAACTTCCGGAAAGTAACTCAATAAGATTTCTTGACCTACGGCTACATTCTTCCGCCACACATACCTGCTGGGCCTACGAGCCGCGAGGTAAAAAGCCACTTCTTCCATTTGCGTCTGCCCATACCAAGTTAGTAAAACGAGGCATCATCAGCCTGTACCTCAGCAACGCCCTTCAGAAATCCTGTGGCCATCTGCTTCAAGAAAGTCTTCATAAACAGATAGGGTGCCTCAATGCTTCGTGCTACCCCTTGCAGCTCATTATAGCAGTAGCAGAATGCCTCAATAAGAAACGACGGGAACAACGCCCACCAGCACCCAATGGAAACGACCGAAAAAAAGTTGTCGTTATACCCTATCTGCACAACGTCAGCCATAACCTGAAAAAAGTTGGCAAACGAGCAGGCGCGGACGTGGTGTTTTCGGCACCCCATAAGCTCTCCTCACTCTGCAAGAGAGTTAACAGTAGTAGAGTTCCTCGTGGCTGTGGGCAGACGCATGGCAATCCCCACGTTTCATGCGCCACAGGTGTTGTATATTCAGTTCCCCTGTCCTGCGGAAAGAAATACATAGTCCAAACGGGGAGATGTTAAACACCAGGCTACGAGAACACCACAATAATATGAGCAGGGTAGCTATCACCGGAAACCTTGCAAAACATTGCAAAAAGTGTAATTACGACACCTGCACCCCTGTTTACGACGGGTGCGCGATCATTGGCAAAGGACGGGATCGCTTATCTAAAGAAATAATCGAAGCCATCGAAATCCGGCGTGCCAAGGACTGGTGTGTGAGCACTCCGTCCATCTGCCTTTCTGAGAAAGAATTGATGTTCTTAAAGGCAGCTGGGCATACCTTTTGAGAGGTGACTTAACTCAGGGTATTTATGTTCTAGCAGTCATTTTTTCCCCTCTTGTTCTTAGGGGTTCATGGTGCTTTGGTTTTTGGCGTTTTTTCGTTGACTGTCTTCAAAACTTTTTAGTCTTTTTAATTTTTGGCCCCTGTTAAACTTGAGAAATGTTGAACGTCCTCTTTACAAGTTTTTAGCCGCACACAGCAATTTTTATTGTTTTTAATGGTTTTATTCTTTCACTATCGTTTCCACGAGTTTTAAACATTTATAAACCCATTTTTTCGCCATACTTTCGCATCCTGTTTAATCCTTCATCTAGTTTTTCTTAGTTCGCGTGACAGCCCTCTACACCGTGCAGTTTTTTATCGGTTTTTTCTGTTATATCGCCTCTTCCCTTCCGTCCTTCTCAGCCTCAGATGTCAAAATTCATTATTTGACGTGACTATTCACTGTTTCCATGTGACCGCGCATACCTGATTGTACCCCCTTGCTGCCACCTTATATATGTTTGTGCTCCGAAATAAAGATTCAGTTGATAGTCAGCGCCCGTCCCTGTGCTTCCATGTTTGATTTCTGTCCTGTTCTTAGCGCTGTTCCTACACCTAGCATTAACACTTGCTGCTACAGCAGCCAGAAAGTGAGTAGCAGGATGAAGTGAGTGAGCGAATAAACTTTATTGCTCTAATAAAGGAGTCTTGCTGCTTGCCCGAAAATTGCCGATGTCTTCCAGGCTGAGCGTGGTTGGCGCCCCTAGTCCAAGGCACAACTGTCCCTGGCCAACCGGCATGCGTGGCTCACTAGGTGTCTTTGGACCTTGAGCTGGCTGCTTCTTAGCCGGTCCTCCCACTGCTCCGCATTTGGCTCTGTTACCTCGGAAAGCTACATTGTGTATGCATTCCCATGTGATATGATACTGCGTGGTGGTTCCCCGCACCACAGATATATATCCCTATACTGCTCCGGATACATCTTATGTAGAATGTGAAGGTAGTGGAAGGCTCCTGTTTGGAGTCTTCTCCAACATGTCGCTTCATATTGTGTTAGCAGAGGATGTGGCTGGGGAGATTTGCGTTTTCTACCTTTGATGAGGTTGAAGATAGCTGCGTACGTGAGCTCTACCGTTATCTCCGGGCCGTGCGAGGCGTTTGACGCACCAGCTCGGATAGTAAGCTCGCGAGCTAGCTTGTCCGCCTTCAGATTGCCTTCGACCCCGGCGTGTCCCGGTACCTAGTAGATCCTATGTTGGATCTTTTCGTTGGTTCGCTGCGTTTTCAAGAGAATACTTAGTGCTTTCTTGTTAATTCTTCTTGCGATGTAGCGTCCGCACGCTTCTTTGGAATCTGATATGATTGTGAGAGATTTGTTGATGCGATAATTATCGGCTGCCACTAGAGCTGCGGCGATCTCCTCTGCCTCAGTTATCGTCCCATCTCTCGTGGATGCGCCGCTGATCAGGCCACTCTCCTTTGTTGTGACAACCGATACCGTTTTCTTGATGCTTTGACTACGAGTCCACGGGTACAGAGTGGCGTCAGTGTAGACTACCTGATCTTTTGTGGCTATCTTCGCCTCTACATATTCAGCCCTTGCCTGTCTGCTGGATGAAGAAACTCCGAGCTCAGATTTCGATGAGCATTTCACAAACTCGCACCAATCTGTTCGAGACAAACTCTAGCCTTCAGTAGAGCTTCAGGCAGATCCGGAAGCTAGAAAATTTTCTGTAGCAGATTGTAAGCCAACAGGAAAAGATGAGTTTGCAGTTGATGCCGAGGAAGATAAAAATGCGTATTTAATCGCTGCAACGTTTTGCGCAGCAGGTAGGGAACTGGAGGGTGTGGACAATGCATTCATCCCTGTAGGTTTCAACATGGAGCAACCTACTTTATTATCATAAATGCGGAAGTGAGCTGCTGAAAGCAATTGTGACAAAAGAATGCTTGACGACATGATTTTCTTTCATGACATCGTCGGCTGCAAGCTTTGCAAACAGCTAGCCTCACCTGAAACCTGATGTGAAGCTGCATGTGAAGCCGCCGACCTCGGGCCTAACACTACTGTGAGATTCAGAGAAGAGGAGAATGCAGACGCGATAGTAACAGCAACCTTCATGGCCTGTGTGGAGTATGTGAGCTGTATTAATTTTGAGAAAAGCGACAAGATTCGAAAGCGGCGGCAGCCTTTCCATAAGGCGCTGTGCCTTATAATTCGGAATTTTGGTCCAATCTTGTGTTTCAAGCTAAAAAAAAATACGATGTGTTGTTTTGAGATGTAGGCGGCTAGTTGTTTCTACCAGTTTGATGCATCAATCTGACATGGTGGATTCAGGAATGTGCAGATTTGTGCGAATTAAACTAACCGCAATGTGCGCTCGTGTGTGCGTGTTTGTGGACTGACTGAACAGCCGAGCATTGTTGTGCGTGGGTGGGTAATCTTGTCCTGTGAAACTGTGGCTGAACGTAAATGTCACACTCACAGCAAGGGTCCGCGTAGGTGTGAATTTCGCTGAACTTTCCCTGGCGCCATTCGGTCCCATGTTCGCGAGGAATGCCGCGTGTGGGGCCACTTAGCCTGAGAGGTATGTCCGATGGGGACTCGGCGGCGGCTGTATTGTGGTCAGCGTGTCGCCAACAAAGAGACCCTTCCCGTCCGCATATCCCCTTATTGCAGCGAAAGTGGACTTTGCGCCGTCACGGACATAACCCTTCTTGAAGAAGCTTAGACAGGTACGGCGGTCGACATGAGTGCCGTGCCAAGGAGTTGCCGAGGCTCCGGGAATGCGGGAGAGGCGCCTGGGTAGGATCAAGTGACCATGAAGCGAATTCTTCTCTTGACAGCTCTGTTCTTTTTTTCGTTAAATTACAGAACGTCTTGAGTGATGGTTCCTTTGTCATTCGTTTGTCTCCCATGCAAGTGTGTAAAAGAGTAGACAGATGTCAAGGTAAGGAATATAGTACCTTCTGTGCGGTAAGGAATGTTAGTAGTGTATGCACTGTTTGTGTGTTTGGTTGCAACCTCTCCTTTCCCAAATGTTTGGCTGGTCGAGGGAACTGCAGACTTTTGGTTTTGTAGGGATATATCCACACTACGCCAGCCACTTCGCGAGGTCAGCTTGGCTGCGCGCTGAGCCAACACCCAAAGTTTTGAGAGGGTGTTGAGAGCTTTGAGAGGCTGAGCCGTGGTACCACCGCTCCGCCAGGTGTGCGCATGCGGGGAGTGACGTCATAGCCCTCAGCTCGTGTGCACGCCGCGCACCTCACCGCTGCGCCGACGGCGGAGCAGACGCCGCCCGCCTCGTCAGTTGTGTGCAGGCGCGGATGACTTAAGAGCGCGCAGCTGGTGTGCGCGCCGCGCGACTACATTACGCTACCATTTCGAGCCTTCAGCCTGGCGGCGCCGTGGCCACCATGGCAGCTGCCGGCGGAGTGGCCCGCCGGCGAAACCGAGTGGAGGAGGAGTGGAGAAGGACAGAGGGGGGGGGGGGGGGGGGAGAGCGAATGCACGTCCAGGAACGAAGATGAAGAAGGAACGCCCAGGTGGGGGTGGTAAACTTTAATAAATATTGATCCATATCTTAGGCTAGTCTTTGGCTGGCTCTTGGTCTCGTGAAGTGGCCGGCAGTGGGTGATGTCTGGCGACTTCCAAAGCCCAGCGCACCAGCTGCTTTTGAACAGCTGGGTCGGAGCTGAACACCGCGACCTCCCATCGCTCGAGGTCAGTGAGTTGCCACTCCGATGACGGCTGGAACTCAGAGCATATGTAGAGAATGTGATGGTAATCAGCTCTTGGGGCTCCGCATAGGGTACACTCTGGAGAGAACAGCCCTGGGTGCATTCGTGCTAAGTGGTCGGCGGAGAGAAAGGTGCGAAATTGTGGCTGGTGCCACGTGACCTACTCTAATTTAGTGAGTGATTTGTAAGCGGAGGTTTGTGGAGTCGTTGTTCCCTGTAGTGTAGTGAAATCTCGTAGTAAGTGATCATTCGGTCATGGGCACTCCGTGGCTCGGCGGCTTACCCTGCTCGGTTGACGTACGCTCGAGCGGCGTCGTGGGCGGCTTCGTTGCCTAGATTGCCTGCGTGCGCGGGGAATGAGCCTGGTGGGGCCATGGGTTTAATGGGCCTAGTAGGGGGCTGAGAGGAATTGAAATTTTTGGGCGATGGAGACGTGCGCCCTTTAGCAAAGTTTCTGATCACGGCTTTTGAGGCACTAAATACGAGTGTGGCGGTGGTGGAGGAGATCGCAAGGACCATCGCAGCTTCTTCGGCTTCTAGGGAGGTGTACGTTAAAACCGATACAGCTGCTAAAAATGAAAGATTGTGGCCGATTGCGCTAATGGCAAAGGCCGGCTGAGTGGTGTAGGCTGCAGCATTTACGTAGACAGCCTCCATGTGTTGGCTGCAACGTTTGTGTAGTGCCCGGTCTCTATTAAAACAGGCCTAATTATTTAAACAGTTATTAAAACAGGCCTAGTTATTAAAGGGTATAAATTGGAATCTCCACATAAAAATCAACGTTCGCTGAAGATTTAACAACGGTGTCTTCCTTAATATTTTTGGCCCATGACCTTCACAACCCCTAACCCAAACTTGACAGCGAACACCACAACAGTAAAGATTAATTTTCTAGAAGCTGTAACACCACACAGGTCACATACATATGTGAATAATACAAAAACGCATGCACAAATGAATGTGTAAGCAGGAAGCCCGCACTGCCCACAGTCCCTGGCTCACCTATTAACGATTTCTGCCACTGGAGTCTTTCCAAGCAGTATATCACTGAGCATGTCAGCCATGTTGTCACAGTCTGCATACTCAGCAAGCCCGTCCAGTTGGCATTGGATTGCCTGCAAGCAACGAACAGAAGGCTGTGGACCTGTAACACTGTCCACCGGCAACCGCGTCAGCACAAAATCCCCCTCTCACACAAAGGTGGCTAGCCCACCGTGCACATCATTTAGGTAGACAGACCGTAAATTCCCAGCATCATATCCCAACTGCCAAATGAGTGTCCACCCCGAAAACAGGCATAAGAGAGCCACCACACAGTCATGTCCCCTTGCACCTAAATACATCACAAAGATTAAATGGACAATATTCAAACACCAGAAAGGTCTTGGAACATGCCAGGGATTCAGAATCATTTTTCGCCTTGGGGACCCCCAGTGGCGTCTGCAAGGCGCAAGAGAACCTCCCCGTGTCGTGGCTTCCACCCCGCCCTACCTAACATACACGCATGGCTCCTCAACAAATGCCCAAATTCATTGACTGCCTGTAGACTGCAACAGCTTGCTATGAGCAATTTCAAAATGGTACGCCCCAAAATAAAGCAGTTAAAGTAAATGCAAAGGATGAGCCATAGATGGATCCGGCTCCTAAGGGAACCCAAAAAGCCCTCCAAGGGCAGAACCAACAGCTATCCCTGCAACACAGTCGGATACATGCAACAAAACTCATGCTTGGGTTCTGCGAACTGCAAAAGGTTTGGAAAGGCTCTTGTTAATTCAAACTTTGCAACATTCTAACATATTTTGGTCCTCTATGAGCTCGAATCACCGAGAGAAAACATTGTGACCGTATGCAGTACCCTCACCTGCAGAGGTATTGGGGCAAAGGCACCATCCAATTCCAACAGGGCTGCTGGTTGTCTTCATCAATGGAAAAGCACCTGCAAGCCCAGATAAGCAGAACGTCAACCATTTCAACGTTTGTTCAAGTGCTGCAATTAGCTCCCCTCAAACCCGGGAAAACACCACGGCCACATTTCTCTGATGACAAGCCAGCTAAGCGAGAAAAAAACAGTAAAGGATGTGTCATGGAGCAGCAAAATGCCACTTGGGTGATCATCACTTTCTGTAAAAATTATCTCTAAATCTCAAAAAACTTATTTACTAAGCAAACCTGTTTCACTGTAATAATACCCGCTGTCTGTTATCGTTTCTGGCAAGCCAAAATGTAAACACTTTATATATTATCCTTTATAAAGTATGCGGGCGCAGGAGTGTTACTAAAGTTGTACATAATAGAATAGTCTGAATCACACATCTTTTAGGTTTTTAATAAGCAATCTAACTGCAGTAAATAAAAACATGAATATTAGTCAATTACTCAGGTAAATGTCATTTTTCTGACACCGTTCACCTGGCTGCATAACCCATTAAAATACAGTCGCCGACCGATTTTTCGGACTCGAAGAGACCTGGAAAATGGTCCAAATAGTCGAACAGTGCGATAAATTCGTGAAGTACAAAAAACACATTATTGAGATGAAATCGGCTTAAAAATGTCACTGATTTTTCCTCGCGACAAATTTCTCTTGCTGGCGACGATCTGCGCCTGTATTTGCGCCAAAGTAGTGCTTTCACTGTAGACGCTAGACGGCAAGGTCACCACAATTAGTTGGAATACTTCCCACGCTTCTTTGACGAACCCGGAGGGACCATGTGGTCCACAACCCGAGTGTGCACCACACCGCTCGTCAAACCCACGCAAAGATAAGGCACTTTTCGTTCAACGCGGCGGAACCACCGGACGAAATCACAAAACGGCAAACGGATGTCACTTCGTAAAGACAGCGCCACTCGGTCGATGCGGTCAAGGAAACCCAACTGACGAAACAGCGAATGGCGAACGTATGAGACCCGCTGCGGTGGCTCAGGGGCACGGAGCAACACTATATAGGAGGTGAAACTCCCGTCAGCGCGAGAGAGCACAGGCGACCAGATAAAGTCACAATTGTATGCGCTGACGGGGCCGTATGCAGTGGCGGCGCCATGCGGCGCCTCGTAGAAGTCGCAGCGAAAAAAAACAATGGTGCGCCCGGGAACACTGCTACGGCGCATGCTCAAAGCAAACGACATGGGTGTTTGCTTCAGGGGGCAAGCCGTGACGTTGTATTTATGCGCCCTTAAGTCAAACAGCAACAGTTCTTGTCGGTGTCTGTGCTCAAGTGGCTGAAGCGTAGCACCAGTTGCTCTTCCGGCTACCAGCGGTAAAGAAGCGCGCGAGAGCGCCCTCAGTAGAACTCAGGCGTGCGGCCGAACGAGAGAACACGCTCGACCGGTTGCCCTGGCAACCGAAACGGCAGTAGTTTCTTTCCAGACCGCCAGGCGCCGCCAGCATGATAATGGCGCCGCGGGCTTGTGACCTTTTCTGGTCGCCGCAGACAGCGGAGTTTCCACTCCTATATAGTCTTCCTCCGTGCTCAATGGTTAGTGTGCTCGGCTACTGATCCGGAGTACCCGGATTGGATCCCGACCGTAGTGGCCGCGTTTTGACGGAGGCGAAACACAAAGGCGCCCGTGCCCTGTGCGATATCAGTGCACACTAAAGATCCCCAGGTGGTCGAGATTATCCCGGAGCCCTCCATTACAGCACCTCTTTCTTCCTTTCTTCACTCAGTCCCTCCTTTATCCCTTCCCTCCAAGATGCGAGATAGCTCCTGTACAATTTCCATCCCCCAACAACCAAATTTCAACGTATGGGACAAGCGATAACTGCCCGTGACAACACCGGCGACAAAGGCAAGTTGATGGCGATGACAATCCGGCTGCGACCTCGAAGTGACAGAGATCGCAGGGACCTCTACTGGCAACAATGAGATACAGAAAGTATGTCAAGCCAATCCAACTGCAACGTAAATCCACCTCAATCCAAGACGCCGCCTTTTGCGCCGGAGAAAAGCCGACAAGGTGACCGATTTTGGAGGCAGGCGACTGAAATTAGTCCGAAAAATTGAACTTTTTAAGTTTTGAAGTCCGAAATATTCGTCGCGAATATGTATGTGCTTTTATAGGGTGACTGATGGTGCCTCATTGAGGTCCGAATTACTGGAGTCGGAAATACCCGTCAGCTTCGGCTACTGTAATTACTTGTGCAATGCTCTTAATATTCTTTTTTTTTAAGTCAAAGCCCACTTCTGAACGCCCCATAAATTCCTGTGTCGGTTTGTTTTTGTGAATGTGGGTCAAAACAATGTCGCAGACAAAAGGGAAGGTGTAACAGGTGGCAGCGGGTTGGGTCTCCAGCCCATATCTGCCGTGTTCAGAGTACCTAATTCTTGTCATTCTTCAAAGCGGTGGAGGCGTGTATCAGGGGCGTAGCCAAAGGGGTGGCTTATGCGAATTCAGCCCCCCCTTCACCCCCGAAATTTTTTCGTAGTGTCTGGCAGTGCAGAAGAAAATGTCTACCGGCAATGTAATCACGCTATAATTTGTCTACAATGCGTTTTTAATGCTCGAAAAGACATTTCGGTGTGAACATTGCGAACTCGGGCTAGATCTCGTGGCTTGAAAAGACATTTCAGGACGAGCATTGTGACCTCGGGCTAGATCTCAAGGCAACACCCATGCATCTGGCGTCACATAACGCAAGGAGCCCCATCGAAGCAAAAAGATTTAAGGGCATTTCGATAATGAGCTTGCCCTTCACGGCATCTCACGGCGGTCGTGGAATCTTCGGAGCACATGGATTTCACTTCTGAAACTTCATGGATATATATTTCTCATAAACTTTGTCTTTCATTAAAAATAGAGAAGCAGCGAAAATCAAGGCAAGTAAAGAGCTCTGTTCCTTCAGGTCATTTAAAGCGTAATTAGGAAAACATATATCTGCTCAATATTTTTAAAACCACAGCACTTTTTGCCATTTATTGGAACAGTTAGCATCGTGATCAAAGTTATCATGCGAGTAAAAAAATTACGAGGACATCAATAACTCATTTTGACCTACATTGCTCATTGAAAGCCCGACCCACGTGACATTTCCCAACACACTCGGATGGGTAGTTCAAGTTGCCACATGATCTGTGGCCTTTACTTGTCCTTTTCTTTCCTTTTTATTCACCTGCTTTTACTACTTTTTTTTTAAACCAAAGCAATAAAAGCAAAGCATCAGCAGCGCGGGCAAATGCTCCATCAGCGAAAACCTGCTGCGGCGTGTACCGGAACACACGCTCAGTGAGCCTCATGCATTCCGTTTTTTTTTCTTTTGCATTGTTTTACATCTCTGGTAAATATGGGCGTGTTTTACTCGCTATGGGTCAACTTCTATCTATGAGGAGCAGTGCGAGCAAGTGGCTCCTAGTTTAGAATTAACCGTAGCGGATGCCGACTTGTTCGAATTATAGGGAGTTTTCCCCCATCGAAATACACAGGGCTGTGCCCGGACCCGGCTGCCAGTTTGAATTAACAGAGTTTGAATTAAAGAGCTTTTACTATACGTCGAATGAACATGCTCTAAGCACTCGAAAGATTCGCTTCACTAAATTCACAGCCCTATAAGTTATGGTAAAAGGCCGCATAGTCGATTTCACGATCAGGAAAAAGCAGCTTTCATGTCTACAATGACCGTCTCGGCAATGCGTCAAAATTATTATCCTCAAAGTCGTATCCAGCAGAGAGTTATGTGAAGCACATGAGGGGAAACAAGCTGTCCCATTTTGTGGTGAGTGGTTCATGTATATAATGCTAAAAACATGAAAAATAATCTGAGCCATACAACGCCTTAAGGCCTCCGCGCACTGTTCCAGTGTCTACGTGCATACAGACGACCTTACATATTGTACAATGCATCAGTCACGGTGCCGATAAAATCTAGTGGCAGCTTTGTGCCTTGCCTGTGTGCTGCCACTCTACAAGGATGGTACACAAGGCACCAGGAGGGCATCACTCACACTTCAGGTCCATCCTCAGCTTCCCGGCTTGTTTCTAAGGACAAAAACAATGTAAATGTGTTACCTAGGGGGTTCTATTTTAAGAAGTGTAGTGGGGCTCGTGTGGCATTCATACAATTCCTACCCGTCGGAGAGGCAGGACCACAATTCTTCTCACCTTCAGGAGATTTGGAACGCTGGGGATGCGTGATGGGCCTTATAGTGCAGCTCAGAAACAAATACCATGAGCACTAATCTTTTGACGAAGGCTGCACATCGCGCCGCTTTCACTTCCTCGACTAAAGCCGTGGCTGTGCAAGCTGACATGCACCGCCCCGATACCTCAGCGTTTCCAGCTCACGAGCATCGAAAACAATGCAACGGGTAAAGGGTACCGAAGTCAATTTTGAATGGCCATTTATCCTCACCTGGGCAGCCTGGATGACCAGTCTCCCGGACTTGATTCAAGCATTTCACACGAACGTTGGAGATCTTCCCTCCAGCTCGTTGGTATCCTGCACCAAGAGTCGTATTCAGGATCAGTTGTGCTGCAGCATGTGAACACAGCTCAGCACACGAAAAGTGCGCAGTGACCATGCGAAATGCATGCATTATGAGCGAAAAACTGCGGGGCTTTCCTCTAGGAGTTTAACATTGGACAACGCAATGCCGTAATTTAATATCTTTCCGCAAAAGAATGACAGCTGGAGCACCAGTGCACATACGAGGAAAGGAAAAAATTTACATGGAGATGTGCACCGACATTTAGGCATTCACGTGCTACAAGCACAGATGTAAACATTAGTCTACTGGTTTTCAAACAACTTACCCTCTCTACAAAAAATATACATTATGGAATATACGCAGTTGCTCATATCATTTTTGTCCAGCTGAAGCAAGAGCTCTTCACACTTTCTCTAAGCATGCATTCATTTTTTGTGTGTGGTAGGGTGAAGAAACCGCATCATCCGTTTTCGCTGAAGATAATTTTGAGACATTTCCAACTTCCCTTGCTTCAATCACAACGGCAATTTAAATACACGCTGGAAAATCGCCTATATTTATTGGTTTCAAACCCAGAAATTTTGTACAAGAGTATTTTTCAGTGAAAACTTTTTGTGAATGCAAACTTTTCTCACTCGTAAGGTTGCACCATAACCGTAAGCTATATGAAGTTGAAAATCACCTTACGTGTAAGCAAGATAAGCTTCGATAAATCACGTTAATCATAAACACTGAATTCCAAAAACAGGTTAATTGGATAAAACCAACTACAAGAAAATTTCAGCAAAGTATATCAGATTCTTGATACAATGAGGAGTCGTTAAATAGACGACAAATGGCCACAATTAAAAACTATTGCTAACAATAACATTACGTTTCATTAATTAGGCAACATTGCTGATTGGAGTGAAGAAAAATAAATATGACCAAAAGGGAAAGGACAGTCGGTCTCGAAAAAGAAAAAACAATAGCAGGATATCACCTCGGCCAGCAAAACGTGTAAGTTCTCTCGGTGACTGAGAGCTACAGAGGCCTGCTGACGTTGTTTCATAACACCGTTTTGGGAAAGTTGCATCAAGCCTTTTCACACCGTGCGTCCACTTCCCGGTTAGAATAAGCTTGTCTTTAGCTTTATATCATGTTACAAAGCAGGCCGGGCTGCTCATCCACCTCAACCTCCAAAAACTAGTTTTCTGCTTTCTAAACGCCACGTAGGCTGAAACCTTCGCGGTCATGACTCCGGAATTTAAATATATTGACCGGCCTTTGTAAGCATCTATATCTCCTGTTTATTTTCCGTGTGTTTTCTACCTGCCTTCAGAAGGTGTGTCCCCTTAACACTTCCTCGATATGTTCAAAGGGCGCCAATTAGCTGAAATGTTTCAGCAGAGGCTAGAAATGCTTTTGGTGAAAATGAATCTGAGGTATTTCTTTTCCCACTACAACAGTCCACAAAGGTTTCACAGAATTGGAAATAAAATGAATAAATAAATTGCATTCAAACACATATATATAATTCTGAATGAAATGTTTTATATGATGTGTCAGCTATGCTGCTTCGCTGGGTGAGGGCCACCTTACAGCTATCCGAAACATGTTTCACCTGAAGAGGAAAGACTACTTCTGGAGAAAACTTTTTTATTCCTCCACCAAATTTAATGATATTGCCAACCTATCACCAGCACTTCATGCTCATTTCAAAAATGTGATTATTTCTTATAGGTTAATGGCCCTCAAGATGTAGTTTATTAGACCTCATTGTTCCCAGAACAACAGAGAGAAAAGTAAGACATAAAAGCTCAAAAATGGCGCATTGTTTGACTCCAGAAAGAAAATGGAATACAATGTTGGAGAATGTTTTCTAATTTTACCATCATTAGTGATTTCACAGCCCAATAAAATTCATGCAACAAATTGTGACTAATATGCAAATAAGAACTAGATCGTTTAAAAACTTCAGAGCCTTGATTGGAAAATTTGCTCCCAACATTGCATGCTCAGATCACATTGTTGCGTGTTAAAAAAAAGAATTATAGTTCTCTCAGCTATAGATGCTGAGATATGCAACTTAAAAATTTTCTCAGAGTCCAAAATTTGCATTCTGAGAAAAATGAGGAAAAAAAAGTGCCGGTTATTGAAGTAAAGCTCAAAGTTATCCACCTTGGTAAATTGCTAATAACCTACCGAAACGTAGTCAGCTTGCTTACAAACATTGAAATGGCGCTTTTTCAGTGTGTGGTGCACATTTTCAGCCAAATTGTGGAGATTTCCAACAAACCCATTGAAGGTCACGTCGTCGAACCGTTCAGCAGTGGTAGTAGCGGCGTTTTCGGTTCCACCCAAGAAAGCTGCCTTGTGCTCCGTCGCGGGAGTCGATGTCATCTGCTGCAGTTTTCTATGCGCTTTCCATGTAATTTCTTCGACCTCGGAAGGTTGCAGGTTTGGGGTGTCTCGCCGAACGCGACCACTGTACAAGGTGTTCGCAGCTCCCGTTGCGGTTAGGCCTAACCAGGTCCTTACGTCGCAATGCGATTCGGGCGGTGTTATATCCGCGATGCTTGCGGTTTTCACGGAGCTCTTCTTCTTAAAGTTGTCAATGAGCGACTTCCTCTTCTTTCCGAAGGCACACCAAAGACAATACACGAACAAGATGGCTCCCACTTGCGGCTAGCCACAGACACGACAAGCAGACAACGGGAAGCGTGTCAGCCATTTGGATTACATGTTTCTGTAACATGCACCTACTAGCAAATATCAGTGCACGTTGCGACTTTTTTTTCGCACCTTCTTTTTCTGCAACCAATAAGCGTAACACGGCAGCAATGGCGCGAAATTCAACATGAAAAGCTGCTCGTTTGAATGAGACCATGATGGCGGCGATCACTGTTGGAGAATGACGGCTGCATGTCGTGGAAAGGGCGTAGTTTTCGAGTCAATATCAGTCCAGAGTGTGAACGGATCTATGTTTTGAATGTTATTGCAGTCGAAATATTGAATCAGGAGTGCTATAAATGCACAAACTAGCAGAAAAACAGCTACAGATTTCAATAATTTCATTCGTGAAAAACGATTTTTTCTCGAATTTTTCTCCCCCAGAAGCCGTTTCCCTCTTAAGAAGCATGCACGTAGCCGGTATGGTCAATAACCGGACAATCCAAGACTCCACTTTGGACACAAGAGAGCTCGTATTTTGTAATAAAGAGTACAAGAATTTTACCTGATATATAAGCGTTCCTTTTTTCTGAATGTATATTATTCGTAGATGCATTTTTAACCAGCCTACTCTCAAAATTAATCGTTTAATGCTAACACAAATCATGTAAAAATTGATATTTCGATAACAACCCTTCTGATATTTTCATTACCAAACTTAAGAAATTTATCTCGAAAAGAAAGGAAAGCAAGAACATATCCATAAGTTGGCCACTAGCATGCAGAAAATGTGCACGTCCCACTTCATTTCAAAGTTTCTCATAATCACTTGTAACGCGGTAAAATGACAGTAGATTATATTGCTAGTCAAATGTTTCGGAAAATCCCCCAACGTGGAGTAAACTTGTAATAATGGAGCAAATTACACATTGGCATCTACTCTAGCGAGTCACACGGATACAAAAGGAAAGCTATACAGCTTCCACAGAAACACCGTAGTGAAAAAAATTCTTCCTGGTGCCGGGTTCCAACCTGGGACCACCGCTTGACCAGAGCAGTTGCTCCCACAGCTAGGCTAAAGAGGATAGCTGGAGAGCAAATTGATCAGGAGAGCAAATTGATGGGAGCAGTGCTGATCAACTCTTTAGCGGAATCCCCCAAGGTTACTAATTAATTTTCCCTTGCATGCCCTACCATATGCTATCCATCCCAGTTAGCTCAGGTGGAAGGTCCCGGATTAGAACCCCAGACGAGAATGAATTTTTAATTAATTACGAAGTTTCTGTGGAAGCTCTACAGCTTTCCTCTGTAGCCGTATGAATGGGCTTGGGTGGATGCGAAGGAGTAATCTGTTTCCTTATTACAATTTAACTCCACCTTGGGAGATTCTCCAAAACAT